>NC_081311.1:175961666-177346250 GCF_026419965.1 Kogia breviceps
GTTATCTTTGCCTTTTTAAAAGGGAGGCATGTATGTAATAGAGGCCTAGAAGCTATAATGTAAGTGTATGTCAACTCAAGATTTATTTCTAGATAAAAAATAGCTGGTTTGGCAGCAAGAATTTCAACTGTTGAATCTGTTATGATTCTGGATTTAATTAGTTGTTTATTGCTTATTTAAAACAGATTGATGATGTTGATTTGAAACAGTTTGTGATCATAACAAAATTGCTTATACGGGATTTTTCCCGATATTTTCCTTCTTAGAATATGTTCTGCCTGTCAGAGCACTGTGTGTTTACCTAATTGAAAATAAGCCCACCCCAATCCTATTGCATGTGTAAGGTAATATTGCTCAATTAGTCTGCATAATTTTATAACAGGAATCAGATTTATATTTTGAATTAGTTTTGTGAAACATGGCTCGCAATTTTATATCTGAGCATCTGAGATACAGAGGACTCTGTTCCCATTAGTTAAGGAACACTGTATGATATGAAATTTATTTTAAACATTTTAAGTCTCATTTGAATTAGAAATTACAAGCTAGTGGCCAGAGGTCTGACCACGGGGCATTTCCAGGTTCCCATCACTTACCTGTTTTGCCATCCCACATGGCAGTTTTGAATGTTTCTTACCGACATAATATGAAATTTGGATTTCTGGCTTTCTTGAAAATTCAAGGTGTTGGCAGTGCTGGGGTTAAGTTCTCACATGGCAAATCTCAACTAGAATTCAGAGACTTCATTCCCCTTCACATGGACCACATTTCCAATTTAACAGTCTCTGCCTTCTGTGTTTCTTCATACTTGACTACTTCACTGCCTATTCATTGTAGGCATTTTGGCTTAAATTAAATCATTTATAAACCCACATATCAAATACTGCCAAAACTGCCAAATTTTAAACTCTCTTTTCTTTATAGAACATATATACAACAAATTTTCAAATATAGAACATTTTCCAACAAATTTATAAGTAATAATGATAACATAAATTATGTTCCATCCACGACATGTACAATTTTAAGAAATCATTTCGATGTTTTAGCAAGACACTAGGAGTGGCCATATGTGTTCATATCTGGAAAATACTAGAAAGCAATGAAGAAATGAGACCACAAAAAGCATGCATGTAACTCTTCACTTTTCTGAAAATTACTGTATGAGAAAGATTCTTCATTTTATTACATAAATATTTAGTAGTATATATATTTAGTAAACACTAAATAAATGAAATTTCAGAATGGATGGAAAGCAATCACACTCATTTCTTTTTATCTTGAATTTAAATATACGTCGTCTCCATATTATGGTAACTTGTGATGTACTGCTGTATCTTATATACTGGCAATTATGTGTTTGCCAATGTATAATTGCTTTTGTAGTCAGGCAAATATTGATTACATATCTAGTTGATCTTCACTTGGTAGAGATAAAGATCTCACCAGTAACTTAATGTGGCCCAATTATTTTTCATTGTCATTGTTGTTATAACAGAATTTAATGATATAATATCTTGATGGAATTCTGGTCAAGAAAAGGTACTGCCTACATCTTAGTTTTACAGAGATAAAGACAGAGTCAAGAGTCTATGGTGCGTTTTTCCCAAAAAACTTGTAAATGGAAGAAGAAAATAAGATTTATGTTCTTAAACTTTCAAGCAAGAAACTTTTATATTCTTCAAAATATAATGTATAGATCAAAAGTTAGAACAGCAGGTTGGGAGAAAAACTATACTACAAGAAAGTGATTTTTTTTTTTAAATTGTGATTTGTTTTTTCAATTTTCCTTTATCATGTTTAGCAAAAGGTAAGGTAAAACGAGCCTTATCTTTCACATTGTACATCCACATGGAATATTAAACTTAAAATTCTTCTTTGGTTATCATGCAATTTTCCTCTCTCTGCTTCTGCCTCCAACTGTTATCAAATCAGGTTTGTTGGTAACTTTAAAGACTATGATTTTATTAGTTTCTATTTATTAGACTATTATCAGTAATATTGTTTTATAATTATTATACTAAAAAATGTTTAATATATATTCTAGACAGTATTTTGGATTCTTCCTGGACATTTTTTTCCAACAAATATTTATTGAGCAGCTCTTAAATCAGGCATTCTGTTTGGAGCAGGAGTTAAGTGATTATGAATCTAGATTTGTTTCTAGATCATGGTTAAAATCCCACAAAGACTCCAGAATAACAGAATGAGAGATTTGAAGTAAATCAAGTTCTCCTTTTTTGTTTAACATTACAATCACTGTGTTTTCATGGTCTATTTAAACTGTATTGCTTAGATGGAGATATATGTGGTACCATGTGAGTTGAAAACAAGAACTGTGCCCAGTGCAAACTTGTACACTAATGACCCAATACAAATATACCAGGTGTTATTCAAATTGACATCTATGTAAAATATGGTGTTTATTAAAGTTGTTTATTACTATACAACAGCTAATTTGAAACTTATTACTGAAATTAATTTTGTTGTATAGAGGGAAATGTGTGTTGAAAAATGATCTGCCTCAGGTGTCAAATATTCTAGATATAGTACTATTGTAAGAATTACCCACTTGGTATTTATCACCTACTATTTTATACTGCACTAGATTTTAAGGTCCCTGAAGACAGAAAGGAGGCTTATGTTTATCCTTATCCTTTTGGTGGTTTAGTACAAAGAGAGACCTTGTAAGTAGTTGTATTTGTTGAGTGTGTGTGAGACTGATGGAGTGTTTGGTGAAAGCACTAGTGTTTAGTGAGTCCAAGTGATGTCCTCGGTGCTTTATAAGTTCAAGATAAAACTTGTCACTGATACGTTTGGGCAATTAGTCATAAACCACTGAGATAGGTGAGTTTGGCTACCAGACTGTGCTATGTCACCATTTTTGGATGTGCTTACTTGCCCTTACTGAAGGAGGGGCCATGTGGCCAGGATTCTGTCAGATGATTTTGTGCCTTATTGGTCCTGAGATGGATTCAGATCCAAGCTGAGAAAATCAGATTACCTTTCTCTAAAGAATTAATATGTTCTTAAGAGAAACAGACTGAATCAGAATTCATTAAACTTGGATACCTAGAATCTTGGTAAGTGGGGAATTCAGCATGAGCATCATGGCTTTACAAAGCCAATCATAACCCAATATTTGGAGGAGCAAAAATTAGGAGCCTGTTAGAGATAGTTGGCAGACAGAAGAGTGGATCAGATATATTGCAGAGTAGAAGAGAGAGTGAGGGAGAGCAAGAAAGAATGTCTCATTTCCTATGACAGCTGGGCATACTTCTGGCACTTGGGGTCTGGGCAATTCTCCTGATTCCTTATAATAAATTCTGTTTTACTCAATTCAGTGTGATTGGGTTTCTGTCCTTGCTCAGGTTACATCCTTGCCTTTCCCCTGAATTCGTTTCTGTAGATTTTATTTATCTTTTAAAGAAGAGCTTAAGTTTTAGAAGTGTTAGATCTTGCCTTAGGCTCTCTGTGAGATCTATGGTACTCTGCAGTTAGAAGACCTAAAAATAAACTTTTAAGATAAATACTAAAATATGTTAAACTCTTACTTTTCCTGTGACTACAATCATTTCCTCATACTGACTATACCATAGTTCTTAAGTTTATTGAGTAAAGATTCTCTTTGAAACTCTGGTGAAATCTATGACCACTCCAGAAAAATTCATATTATACACACACACGGCTTTGCACATAATTTCAGAGATTTTACAGACTCCAGAAAACCTAGTAATGAACCTCAGTAGCCCAGGTTAGAAGTCTCCATTTTTAAAGAATAACTACATTTCTGTAAATACATTGACAGCAACATATTAATAATATACTATGAGATCTTTCTGTTTAATGGAATCCTATAATGATTTATTTTCTGGATTAAAGAAATCCTTCTAAACACAAAGATGTTTTAAAATTTCTCCTATAATTCTGAATGTTAAGGTTTACAACTTATTTAATATCAATATCAGATTTAAATTGCTTATATTTACTTGGCTATGAGGCTACCTTACCATATGTCTAGTCTAGGGAATGTAGCTACATCAATTTTTCATATGAGAAAAATTCCACTTATAGAGGAGAGTTTTTAAATTTAATATTAAATAATTAAAATCCTTCTTCACATAGACATCTCAAATTAAGATTGTTTACATGTTCTTTAATTAGGTGCAATTAAGAAGCTCTCTCAAAGCATTTAAGCCCAGAGGGTATTCTTGGTTGTGTTGATAGAATGACTCTTAACATACAAGAAGTTGTCTTGGTAGTTGTTGAGGAGTTTCTCATTGGAAGACACGATGGTTACACTTTTCTTTTTGCCACATGAGGAAACAGATGCCGAGAATTTTCAGTAGAGAAGGATGCATGAAAAGTTCTGCTTGACAGTCTAGGATAGTAAGAAGGCTTCTTTGCTCTGTCATTGTCTTTTCTCATTGCAATAGTCATAATGATACCTAAGCCAGATCATGTCATTCCTTTGTTCAAAACCCTTTAATGTCATCGGCCTCACTGAGAGTAAACCCAGAGCACATCCCAGGGCTGTTCAGGCCCTAGTGCTGTGCATGATCAGGCTCCTCCATCCCCAACAAACATCGATCTTATGGTTCTTTCCTCATCTCCATCTCCTAACCCGTTTGCTCTGGCTCATTTGGCTCCAGACATGTCTGTTGTCTCTGCCTGGAATGTTCCCTGGATATACACATGGCTTGCTCCGTCATTTCTTTTCAACATTTTTTCACATACTCCCTTTCAGTGGGTCCTTCCCTTGTTACCTTCCATATCCTTTCTAGCCCCTGCTCCTCCTTGATTCTACTTTCCATAGCCCACTTTTCTGTTTCATTTTTTTGCCCTGGCACTGATTACAATCTGACGTACTACATATTTTATTTGGTCAGTATATTCCATCTTTTTCAGCCAAGATATAAATTTCAAGAAGGCACAGGTCTGTTTAACTGTGTTTGTTTTTTATTTTTAATCTGTCCCCAGAACCTATAAGATGATTCAAAGTAGGTGCTCAGTAAGGATTTGTTGAGTGAATAATCAGTGGATGAATAAATGAATGAAAAGGATGTAATGGGATTTTCTGATTAAATTACAAATTTGGGTTTGTTAAATTTTTATTTTTTAAATGATTATTTTATTCCTTGAGGGCTATATCTTGTCTGTGCCCTCACTTTTAGCACTGCCAATTCACCACTACTTTGTTTAGTGGTGGCTGAAACTCCTCTGGCTAAACTAGGAACTTCATGAAATTTGTAACAATAGTTGGTATAAACTACTGTCTGTCTATAAATAAGAAGATAATTCAATATGACCACACTGTTCACAACAGTGTGAATAAACTTCCTAGAGAAACCAATACATTTGAAGAAGTGATTAAGAATCTTAAGATAAAATGTAAAGTTTGAGAATGACCTTGGCAAAGAAAACAGGCTTACTCTTTTTTTTTTTTTTTGATCTGATTAGTAATCATTAAAAGCACAAACTGTAAGTGAATGAGCTAGAAAGTAAAACTAACTAAAAGATTCATTTCATGTGTAACAAAATTCTCAAAAGACTTGAATAAGGAAGGACTACAATATGTTCTGATTTCTGGGTGCTAGTTCTTCAATGGAGAGAAGAGAGGCTCTGCTTTGTTGTTAGGAATTGTTTGGGGTTGGAACAGTGTAAGAGGCAGGAGATGATCAAGCTTTCAGAAACAGACCTCTTTGCTATACAAATTCCTCTTGGCTAATCCTTTTCCATAACAAGAGCATGCTATGAGTGATGCAAGATGCCCCAAAGGCATCAGAGCTCTAACTCTGAACCATAGCATGTTGTATATAAAAAATAAAACACATTCATCTCTTTCTTAGAGTCCAAAATAGCAGACACCTAGAATTGGATCATATTCATAGGGATTCTTTGGGTTATAACAATTCTGTTTCTATATCCAAAAACTTAAAACATGGGGTCTGGCAAGAATATTGGAGGTTGGCTGTGTGCTGTTATAAATATGAAATATAATCCATTCCTCCAGCAGGTACTGTCAATGGGCTGTCTTTCCTCCACCAGTGGGTCTGTCATATCAGATCATTCTGCAGTTTTGTTCAGGGACTTTTAACTCAAAGTCAAATGGATGTCTCAAGAGTGGCAACTTCAGCAACTAATATTGCTAAGAAAAAAGAGTAGGGGGGCAGGGAATTTAGTTGTCATTACTTGGGTAATCCCGGCAACCTCAGGTAAATCAAATAACCTTGTGGAATTTAATGTAAAAATCCAGTGAGAAGAGAGATTTGCTTAGTTTGATTTGGGTTATCGTGATTTATTGAATATCCCTGTTCAGTTTTACACTCCAGGGATTTGTGAAGCTATATCACAGTCATAATCTGTTGGTGATTATTCATATAAATGAGTTTATAGATCCTGCAAGGACAAGCTTTATATTTGTTTTCTATAAGCAAATATTATCAAAATTACTGGCATATGAAAGAATCTAGATTAGTAGTTAAACTGGCAAGACATTAATTTCTCTTTCTGTTTTGTAAAATACAAATGACAGATCATTAGGTCATTTAAATAGAGGTACTGATTTGTCAACACATTTCACCACTCAGAATACTTAACAATAAATACATGATGTTCTAAATTTTAAATAAATGTGAAAGAGAAATAATTCTTTCACTAATAAATGTTCACACCTCCCCTAAAGTGGAATATTCAGCCTGTTTGAATCTATTTTCCAAAGTAAAATTCTTCATTTGAATAGCTTTTAAGTTTAGACATTCCTCCAAACTTATACCATACTAGCTGTCCTCTTGGCATTGCAGATTATTGTTACCTATTGTTAAATAAATCAATCCCTATTGATATTCATTTTGGAACCTACAGTTGCCTATATGAGAAGCAGCTAGATAGAAAATTTGCACCTGTCCTTGAAACTTAAAACATCTGTCCTTGAAACTTTAGTTTTGAGGCTTATATTTGGAGTCACTTCTTTCTTTCTTGGAATTTTAATATATATGGCATAATTCTTCTGATTGGAAGTTCACATGAGTCTCTCACATTACCTGAGTTTCACCTTTTCTTGAGGACACTATTTTTATCTTTGAAGAGACTCCTTTCCAGGTCTCACAGAACTTTGAGAATGCTTTATATCCAATATTTTCAGCCACACCATATACTCTAAAACTGTGCAAATATGTTTGGTCATTTTTGCATAATGTGATAATAGCCCAACAGAAATTTAGCTTTTTATAAAACTCAGTGAGTTAAAAAGAAAATCACTATGAGCAAAGAATTCTGGAAGAATGTGGACAAATTTGCTTATTAGAGATGCAGAATGACAAAATGCACAAAATCTTTGATGTCATTTTGTTATTGTAAAGATGTGTTGTTTCATATAAGCAAACAATGGAAGACTTAATATTTACTATTCTTATCAAATATTATTACTTTACTCAGAATTTACTATATATCTGACCTTTATATTATTGGAAAGATACATTCAGAGGACTGAAAGTTATGTAAAATTATTTATTACCCCAATTTTTTCTTTAAAAGTTTTTATTAGTGAATCTATAAATACTCAGTATTTCTAGGTGGCGCAGATGAAGTTTAGAATATGAGGATAACCCACATTCCATTATATGAGGGATATTCTGAAGAGAAAATGTTTATCATGCTTAGTCCGAGAGATATGGTTCATGGGTAGTAATTACATGGATCATTTTGCAGAGATGAAGTACAAGTTGCCAGCATTCAGGAATGATTCTCTTTCCTGAAGGAACACCAGGTAGTGTTTTTATTTGATGGTTGATGTTATAAGTAAGCAGTTCATAAGTTACCTTAAATTATTCCAGGGAAAGACCTATTTGAATCAAACTATAGTAATCATACTGTGTAACAAATCCAACCCATTTGAAAATGACTTTTTTGGCAATTTTCCCAGTATTTCTTCTTTCTAAAATGAAGAGAGGACTCAGAAAATAAGTTGTTAGGGATGTTTTGTCAAATGTTAAATGTAAACTTTGTCCAGGAGTCACAATAGTTTCAGCCCCATCTGACTGACAACAATAGGATTTTCAACCAGAACCAAGAATGGGGAGATTGTTGATTCTTCAAATCATTGTAAGATTTTGATTATAAGATTCTTCAAATAATCATTAGGAGTTCCTTTATCAAACACAGTGTGTACTAACACTGTGCAGTGATTTAGCCCATTGTGCGAATGATAGATCCCTCATATAACCCAAATATGACCCCCAGCAATTTCCTAAAATTTCTATTTTCTTCAATACTCTTAAAATAAGCATTTGTTATTCTGTATTAGATTGTGACAGGAACTGAAGGACAGCAGAATATGCCACCCCAAGATATACTGCATTGGTATATGCATCATTTTGAGCTGTAGGTACCTGAAAATCAGCAAAAACAGAGGGAGGCTTTCTCTGAACCCCTCTTACCTGCCTAAAAACAGCTCCTCCAAAAGGAACTCAATTGTCATCAAGCCCCTCCCCAAGAGCTTCATCAACCAGGGAAGACTGTTGTCACAGGAGGGGAGACTAGATGTCAAGACCACATTCAGACAAACTTTGTCACAAACGATCACATCTCCCATCTGCTCTTCGAAGGGCCTACTCACCTTTCCTAAAATTAATTTGCTTTCCCCTGAAAGGCCTTCATTTTCCTCTTAAGGCTCTTTCTTATTCCCTAGTGAGATGGTATTTAAGCCTGAGTTCTAAAGCCACCTCGTTGGGTTACTTTTTTTTTTTTTTTTTTTTTTTTCTGGGTGTCTCTCCTATGTGTACATAGGAGTATACATAGTAGTAAACTTAAAGTATAAACATAAAGTATACATAGTAGTAAACTTCTGTCTTTCTCTTGGTTAATCTGTGTTTTATTACAAGATCTCAGCCAAGAACTCAGAAGGGTAGAAGCAAAATAATTTTTCTTCTTCTACCAAACTGAGATTAAAGACCCAGTCAGGAAAACATATGAATGTTATACAATATGGTATTATCAGCGCTGTAACAAAGGGAAGCTTCTGGGAGGCGTCTGATCCCCACTGTGTTTGTTGGGAAAGGGTAGAAGCAGGGAAGACTTCTTATGAAAGTGCCTCTGAAATTATTTGGAAGGACGGGATTCATTGGCCATGTAATTTAAATAAGGGAAGGTTAAGAGCACAGGGTTATGAGAGACATGGATATATCAGGAAAATTGAAAATTCTGATGTGATTTATCATGAATGGGAAAAATGCCATCCAAATGGAAAAGAAATAACCCCCAAAGAGGACAAATCTGATTATAAGGAAAGGAAACAAATAGTTTGAAGATAAATGCAGTGCCAGTTTTCACTGCTACCCTATAGTGTAGGAAAATGAAACTCAGTGGGGCCTTTATATCATTGAGCTGGAAAGAGAAATGAGTTATTGCCGGAATAAGTATGGTTCATCCCCTGCAAGTAAGGAGAGGGTGAAGTGGTGATTTGGAAAGAACATCCGAAAGTAGTAGATGACAGCACAGAAGGCAGGGATCATTCATCTCTAATTGGTAGAGTGGTTTGTCTTGCCTCAAGTACCCAAAATGAGAAGAAAAAGGCACACTATATTAAGGGCAATCAACCTGAGACATTGTCAGAAACTAAACTGTTATTTTTAAATGGATAAATGACCTTTGCTTCTTATTAATGAATTGATATTAACAACACCATAGTGTATTAATACTTCCCAGTTTATTTTTCAGAAATACCAAAGTATTTTTAAAAATATGCATCTTAAGCATATTTAAAAGACATCACATCTGCAATTGTTTCTTGCTGCAGTGAAAAGAGCTGGCAGCTGGATCCTTCCAGCAGATATTCAGCTGCCTTTTCTTTTCAGTAAGTGTAGAACCAAAGATAGGGATTACTTTTATAAATATGTAATTATGAATTTTTTTCAGATTCTGATTAATAATTCATCCCAACTCCTATAACATTATGTTCTGAATGTTAAACAACTGGATGAGTCAAAATTTGGTATTTAAGGAGATTAAGGGGAATATTGTGCATATATTTTAGTTTCCATAGCTTCCTTGTAGAATATTAGGAGAGTATAATTTGAAATATATTTGTTTCTCATACTGAAGCCACATACCATGTGTTTCACTCAAGAAAGATCGCTGTTATCTATGGCTTTAATACTCATAGGGACTACATAATATGGTCCTGATGCAAAACAATAATGCTTACTTGAACTAGAAAGCAGAACTAGGTGAGTAGGGTGTATTCCTCCCTCTCCCCTTTTATTAACAAGGAATCTGAAGTCCACTTAAAAAATTTCTATAGTATAACATAACAGTTAAAAGAGACTACCTTAATTCAAATCCTAGTCCAGTCTCTAGAAAGTTGGACAAAATTTGGGTAAGAAAGTATGTAATCTCTCCCTGTCTCTACTGTAAATAGAAAAAGTAAATATCTTTTTCCCCACAGGGTTGTTATAAAAACTAAATGAAACATTGTTTATAAAGTGTTAAGTACAGTATCTAGTGTGTAATATGAATAAAACTATTGAACCTTAGCTATTTTGTTATTATTCAAGGAGGCGTGCAATGGAGTAAAGTGTGTGTGTGTGTGTGTTTGTGTGTTTTGTTAAAGGAAAAATATTCTGACATTGTTAACGGTAAGGAAGACTTTATTCAAACTACTGTAATAAGGCATTGCGATAGGAGAGATTGAGCTCAACTCCAAATATAGCAAAGGTAGGTGGAGATTGATAGCCAATGAGCAATGTGGTGTTCAGTGGATAAAAAATTACTGTGTGGAAACATTAGGGTTGGGGGGATTCTTGCTAAACTGTCCTAATAGGAGTCTTGCTAAAGACAGGCCAAGGACTCAGACATCAAAGGTGGGAGAGGAATAACTTGATGAGTTATCAGGGATGGAGGATTCTCTGTAAACTGACTTCTCAGGATTCTTTGCTAGACTGGACTGTTGGGTTGGCCGAAGACAGGAGGGGTGGGGGAGTGAAGATCTAGTCAAAAAGAGGGCTTAGAGAAGCCTGACTAAAGTTTGGTCAAGCAGAGTCTTTGTCAGTGTGTGTGTGTGCATGTGTGTGTACAGTGGCGGTGAGTCCCAGGGCAAAGGAAAATATGGATCCTTTTGTCCAAAAATTATTATGAACTTGAAGATAGCAACAAAATAGCATTAAACCAAGACTGGGCCCGGCTAAGCCTGTGGCCTGAGTGACTCCACAGGTTGTGATCCATAAAGCTGGCCCAAGGTAGGAGCAATCAACAGTACGAAGACCCACTTTAAATAAAAAGCCAGAGAAATACAATTATTTGGATAAAGTTATAAAAATAGAATTTACCTAAAAGTTGCCTTAGTTGTGTTTCTGAATCAATTATTGCCTTAAGTGATTATCAGGGAAAAACTAAAAGAAATCAACGTAGGGAAACACAAGTACAAAGTGAGAGCTGTGATCATTTTATGTGAATCCAGCCTTTTACGAAGCATTTGTCTGTATTAGGGCCCAGTTTTCATTAAGGATCTATTTTTTGAGACTTGAAATTTTTAGAGAATATCTAAGAAAAGTTAGAAAAATGCTTATATCACTTTTTGTTTTTAACCTTACTACAGCTTTCCCATGTTGCATGAAGAATAGAATTCAAATTGCTTACCAGCATTTACAAGAGTATGCTAGTTAGGATAGTATCAGCTGCTATAATAAACAACCCCCCAGGGGTTAACACAGTTAAAGTGTTCAGGTGATTATAAGTTTTCAAAAGGAGTACCACTGAAAAAAATTGTCATTTCTCTCTTTCTTACTGAATTTACCAACCCTGATCCAAGGAATAATGAGCCTCTTCCAAAAATTTACTGGTGTGTCTCAGCCAATCAAAGCTATGTTTACTTATTTATTTTAGTGATGCTGGCCTCTTCTTTGCCTAGCCCATTCCTCAGCTTGGTGCATCAGTTTCGTGAAATAAAAAGGAGTGATGTTCATCTCTCCCACCTTCACGAGTCTGTGGATTACTGTGATAACCCTTATCACAGTAGGTGATACAGGAGATGGAGTGGGTTTTTAAGAAAATTGGACGAGCAAGAAGAGCACCTACCCCACCTCCAAAGACAGTAATGTGAAGAGTATGGAAGGAAAAACCACCACCCCTTAGAGGTAGTGTGCTCAAGGCAGACCAAGTAACTAATGGGAGATTTAGAGAAAAATCGGTGAATATAAGAGATTTGCATATGAAGAGCCATGGGTTTTAGAAATCTCTACCCATGCCTGATGCCTTGTTTTTATTTCAGGCCAACTCTAGTCTATTGGGCCTCTCAGTACATATGAACCCAGTGCATGCTTGTCCCCCAAACATGCACACATGGATCCTTCACTGTCTCTCTGCATACTCATCAGCAATGGGCATGGCTCAGGAGACTGAGCTCAGGTACCTGCTTAGCTATAGCTACTTTATGGAGAGAATATCGCACCATGTTGGATTCAGGACTGTGCCCAAACCAAGGCTTCCCTAAGACAGTTTCCCCTAGTCTGTGTGCAGAGCAGTAGGGCCCCAGTTTCTGTGATCTTGGATATCCCCACAACTATCTATGCTATATTTACCTATCTAGCTTTTCGTCCTCTACCAGCCCCTCTCTTCACGCTTTGAGCTTAAGGAAGACAGTGAAAACAGCTGTATCTCACCCCTTAATTTGTCCATTCTTTTCCTCTCCAGGCTCAACCATCCCTTCTCCCAAAACACATACAGCCACTTGCTCCAAAGGAAGCTTTTTTTATTCCTTTGAAGTGGATCACTTTCTATACTACATCTTACTTCTTCCCCCTTTAGGCAAAAATCTCTTAGCCCACCACTAATGGTACAAGGTTTAAGGAGAAGGGAAAATCTGTATTTAAAAACAAAGATAAAAGGTATCTGGAGGATTTTCAAAATATCATCCCCATCACATACCTTTCTAGAAAGCACATCCACATGGAAAGCAAAGTATGCTTGTTTTCATAAAAGTTGATCTGAAAGTAGCCCCCTAAGATGATGTTTTATTAGTTGTATTTTTGCATTTACTTAAAAGTAAATAAAATACATAAAATTTTTCACCCAAATGGGGCAATTCTCCCTGCCTATCTTCCCTGTATTTTGAAGTACTTAGATTTTATGATATCTGTTTATTGCTGCCCTTTCTTTAATGGTTCTTTTATCATCTGTAAATAAATAGTTTTGCTATTACTGTGATTCCCTGATGTTTTATCTGCATAAATGGTCTGAATAACATATATAAAAATAGGGGAAGGAAACACACAGGTTTGGGAGTCCCGTGACGTTTTAATTCTTTGTCTGCTACTAACTTTCTGGTTAATTTGGAGACAATCTCTTTGTTTACTGAAGAAGTGGTTGCTCAGTGTTTATTCTACAGTGTAGTCGCTCTCTCAACCACTTACTGCCCCAAACTCTTGTCTCTCTTGTCAGTAAATGGAGAAAATTAATCCAGACAATCTCTAGAGTCCAGTTCAGCTCTTTACTCTATGAACTGAATGTTGACATTTTTTCTCTAAATGTTTATAAGCCATGAGTGTAAAATTAATTTATTGCTGATATAAAAGCCATGGACTTCATTAAATATAAATATGCAAACAAGTATGTTTTTGCTTCTGTTTCCTTTTCCCTCCTTTTTAATTTTGTAAGAGGGATTGCTTCATAACTTCCCCTTTACCCCTCTTCCATGGAAAACTTACCTCCAGCCAGCATTCAGTGAATATTTGTTCATTATACCCCATTGATCTACTTCCTGTGCTTCTCTGAGATGAGGAGAAACAGTAAAACACCTTTTGGTTCTGTCGGCTGCCCATTGAAGGGTCTACTGAGTTAAGCTGTACGCTGTTGCCCTTTCTGAGTCAGGCCAGGAGCCTTCAAATGCTGCTCTCTGTGCTGCACACTGGAGATCACCTACCACCAGTCCTTACAAGATTCATTTACCTGCAAGACTGGAAAATACCGATATTTAAAGGTGAATAGACTGACGTGACTTATGAAAACTGCCCTTGCCCCTCACAGAGTGTAGCGGAAAATGAGTGCAGAGTAGAATGTACTCTATGTACAGCGGGGGTCTCCAAACCAGAAAGACTAACGAGGCTGGGATTTGCCACAGGACATTCATGGCTCACATTTCAGGTGACTGGATAGCATCTTGCAGTGTGCCATGGGGTTTTCTTTAATGATACGTAAATGACAGTAACGTTCCTATTCCTTCCATGTTCCTGTGAGTCGTCCACATTAAGAACTCCCATTCCGGGGCAGTTAAATACTGTGGGAAAATGACCAGGTAGGCAGCTGCCTTCCCTTCCGGGAAGTCTCAGAAGACTTTGTTCCAGTAACAACTGATCATTAAGGAAAATCGGGAGTTAAGATTCCCTGAGAGTAGGTAGGATTCCAGAGAGTGCTAGAGCATCTTTCAGAGCTCCAGGCTGAATTCCGCTGGCTGCTCTTGACAGAAGCTCTGAGCCACCTTGATAGTGATTATCTGATGACAATGTCACAGCCTGTCAGTGACCGTCCTGCCTGACTTGCCCTGCTGAAGTTTAATGGGATTAATTGCTCTTTGGGGGAGAGGTTGTGACAATGCTTGCGGGGTGAAGGGTGGCAGGGTATTTTATGAAGGGGTGTTGGGTGGATGGGGAGGAATCAAACTATATATTCATTTACAGAGTGGGATGGTTCTGTTTAAGATAACCTGCAGTCCCCTAAAACATTTTAAAGTTAAGCTTAAAAGGATTGTACTGGGTTTTCTTTGTATTTGGTGCTGTTTGTTGAGGATTCCTCTCTAGTAAGAGCTGGGAAAGATGCTTGCATCAGCCATGCTCCCATGATTTAGCCGAGAAAGAAGGCGGAGTGGTCCAGAGTCTACTTCTTCATGCAACCCTCACCCCACAACCTCTGGCATTTCAATCTGTTGTAGCACACAAGTGGAATGAGTGTGACAGTCTCATTTGTGTCCCTAGGGAATTTCTATCTCTGTCAGGAGAACAAATCATGCCCACCAAAGCACAAAATGAATTTATTGTGTGACGTTGTCAGCAATTTCTATGCGATCCTGTGTTAGAGGAAAATAGAGTGAGGCAAGGGATGTTATCATGGAAGTCTTTCACTGTCAGATTCCTTGTATGACTATGTGTTTCCCTCACTACTTAGAACTACAGTATCAGTCTCCATGTTGGGTAAATGGAGGCAAAGAGATTTTTCCTAAACTGCATGCGTCAGCATTGCCTAAAATGGGAAAAAGCCACATTAGCTTTTTCTCTTTGTTATCCTTTTCTGCTTCTGACTGGTGATGGAAGCTCTGGAAAGTCCAATTTGTTAATTCATTTTTCATTCTTACTGTGTATGTGAAACCTTAACTATATTATGGGAAATGAGCCATACTGTCTGAGCACCAGCCCCTTTAGGACTAAGCTCTAGTCTGGGGTACTAAGGGATGTGAAATCTAGATGGAAACCTTGGGCTGTACTTTTCAATGGCTACAAAAGTCCCTAAGCACATAACATGGAAATTGCCCAAACGCTGTTGAAAACAAGACAACAGGCCCCAAATGGAGTTCCTTATGCTAAGCCCCATATCACTAAACCAAGACTTAATTACAGTTTCAGCTTTTCCAGAAATGGAATCTTAAACCAGTCAATCAGGAATTGCCTGATTAACACTAGGTAATCTGCTTGATAGACCCCTGTAAACCCCTAAAGGAAGTAACTTTATAATAACCAATCTACTTTTTGGTCCAGTATTACCTCTTTTTTTTTTCCACTTTCCTCTGCCTGTGAAAGTCTTTCATGTTGCACAGCAACTTGGAGCTCCTTTTTATCTGCTGGATTGGATGCTGCCCAATTTGAATCAACTTTTGCTCAAATAAATTCTTAAAATTCTAATATGTCTCAGTTTATCCCTTAACAATATTAATCCAAATCACTACTTGGTTTAAAATTTAGAAATACCAATTTAACAAATATGAAAAATGTGTTTACTTCATGTCTGTGAACAATTGCACATATTCATTAGAAAGCTCACTTTATAAAGTATATCCTGAGTTAAAAAAGAAACTTGATATTTATCTAATAGTCTGTTTACTACACATTCTCTGAATTTTTATTTTAACTGCAACAAGTATCATTGCAGTTTTTGAACTAGTTTAACATAATAATCATGTTATTTGTCAAAAGCCTTCATAAATTAAAAAAAAAGTCTTGGAGGGAAGCTGTGACAATAATATGAGTAATTAAGCTTCTACTTTAAGACATAAAATGCTACATGTAACAATTCTGAGCATTCCCCTGTGACTCCATGCTGTACACCTGCCAGACGATGTCAAGATTAAGTTGGAATGTGCTGTTCTGAGATATAATATGAATATTGTCTAGCAGCTGCTTCCAGAGTATTATAAACATTTCTTTAAACTTAGAGTTGAATTTTATGAGGAAAGAGAGATCATATCTGAGATATGATTTTAGGACTATTAATATAATGCACATGTTCTGCCTTATGAATTGTAATTTTCATATTATCTTCATCATTTTTGCTATGAGGGTCATAGGATTTGGAATCAATGAATTTGGGAGTCAACCTACTTTGAATCCATTTTCAAAGGAGTTGCTGTAATGTGAGTGATATGAAAGCCTTATATATTATATCTCCTGATGCAAGTCCATTTTAAAATGTCTTAGGTGGGAAAGAGTCAGATTTTTTAAAGGTAGGTCCCAAGGCCCTTTGTCTGATTCAGTTCTAGCCATTTGTTAAGCTCATTTGATTCTTGTAAGAAAGATGTACGTGTATGTATGTGTATATGTACCTATAAAACCTTATACTTGTAATAAGTCCTATCCTATAATTCTAGAAAAAGCTCATCTTCCAATGATATTTAATTTCTTCTTATTTTGCAGCCTTTAAAACTTAAATCTATGTTACATGTATGTCATTTATGAAATATAATAAACATCTCGGGTCTCATTGTAATAACTATAATTTCTTCCTACTCTCATCTAACCTCAGCCATTCTTCAAGTTCAGGTCAAATGTCATTTCCCCAGCAAGACATTCCCTCACCTCCCAATGGAAATCAACTCCTTCTCTTATAATAGCACCTTTCCCCATACTACTTCTCATATTTTATAATTATGGATATTAAATATTTGTTTTCTCTTCTCAAATGTAAGCTCCCTGAGAACAGAGACCATGTCCTCACCGATCATTCACTCTAAACATGGTCAGAAGTGTTCTCACCTGACAACTTGTATGAGGTAAAAGAGAGAGTTCACCTTCATAAGGACAAAGATCATATATGAAGGGTGTAATTGATAGCTATTGAGAATACTTTTGTACAATGGCAATAGTTGGGACAAAGGCCAGATTTAATAAATTATGGAGCAAAACACTGGTAAAAAAGTAGAAGCAGGTACTATAAACTGCTTGTTCCAATCAAAGGAAAGGAAAACTGTATCTATCATAATATCAATAGAATAATATATTGGTAGCAGTGGGTTGGGAAGGCAACAAGGTCATGGATACTTCCCTATCAATTTCCTCTTCTATCTAAAGCAGATTGAAGATTTCACAGAAACAGAACCTTTTATTGGCCCATTGGCTTTTGTCAAGTTCCACTTCTTCTCTGCTATAGTATATGGTCATCCTATCCGGGAGACAGCTTTTAGAAATAACAGTATATTGGCCTTTTATTAGTTTATATTTTTTCCATGGCTGTATCTCTTTAGGAAAACTGTTAATTAAAAAAATAAACATATAAAATACATATCATTTATTTTTACATTAAATCAGGATTTCCTTATTTTAAAACATGTTTAGTGTGAATGATCTGCTTTCCTTTGTGTATACAGTGTACTACCAATCTCTAAACAGAGAAAATTCTGTAAGTTGATCTTTTAGTGGTGGAACTGTATGAATTGTCTGTGTTTTTACTTTTAATTCCAGTCGAACCTCTTTAGTCTGGTACAGTGGTGCCAGTACCTAATAAATCTACATGGCACACAGAGGAAGTCAATTAGCACTGTTGGCCTCATTCACAGTCATTTAAGGACTTTAAATCAAGTCTTCAAGTAGCTAAGCTGCTGTGGTTGCTTTCTGTTAAAATTAAAGAAAAAAAAAATCTGATTGTTTTCATCCTTTATTGATTAGGCCTGAGCTATAGCCTTTGAAATCTACATTTCCTGTGTCAAGACTGACCAGTTTCATGTTAAGTGCACAAGTGAACTGAAAATAAATGCTATGAATGGACATAGGTTTGTAGGTAGAACCACATACAGTCTCTTCCAAAAAGACTGAGAGCCCTTTAAATAAATCGACCCATGGGTTTCCTCCAGCTGGTACGGAAAACACATATAGGTAGGGCTGCTTCTATTGTTAAATTCTATTCTTGCTAACAAAACCCATGTCTATTAGTTTCTTAAATAAGCCCTGGTATTTTACAAAGAAATGCATTCTTTGGCTTGGGTCATAAAAGACTTTCTTGGTGTGCAGTAAAAGATAAATTTACCAAGGTGTTTTATTACTCCACAGTTGGAATTAATCTCTCCCTGCTTTATGCATCCTTAGCAGGTTGTAAGTGCCTCTATCACAAGCACTTATCACCATCTGCCTCCATTCAGAATCATTAATGTGTATTTTTAGAATATGAGCTCCTGAAGGGCAAGGATCATGCCTTTCTCATTTTATGTCTCCCCTAAGGCTGTATGCAGTGACTTGCATTTAGTTGGTGCTAAATAAGTGTTTATTAAATTGAGTAGGTGACGTATACTTAGAAATAGACTGCTGTTCTTTGAAAGGAATATTTTATTTTAAAATCTTGGTTTCCAGGAAAATTTGGAAAAAATAAGCAGGCTGAAATATTATGCAGATGTTTTGTAGAAGAGGTGCACTCTCTTGGCCAGTTTTCTTTGATGTCATATTTGAATATGTATTAATCTACCAGCATCCACAAATTTGAGACCCAGGAAACCTGATGCTGTAGTTCTGGTTCAAACTCAAAAGCCTGCGAACCAGTAAAACCAATGGTGGAAGTTTCAGTCCAAGTCTAAAGGCCTAAGTACCAGGAGTGCCAGTGTCCTAGGCAGGAGAAGATGAACATCCCAGATCAAACAAGAGAGCAAATTTACCAACCTTTATATTTTATTCAGGTCTTCAATGGATTGAATGATGCCCAACTATATCTGTGAGGGAGATCATCTTACTCTGTCTGCTGATTCAGATACTAGTCTTTTCTGGAGACACCCTTACAGACACACCCAGCAATAATGTTTTATCAGCTATCAGGGCATCCCTTTTAGCCCAGTCAAGATGACCCAGAAAATTAACCATCACACATGTAGAATGGCATAAAGACTTAGACTTTGAAGGCAGGCAACCCTGAAGTCAAATCCTTTTCACTCTCTTCCTAGATACCAGGTCCCATAGGATTTTCTCAACTTCTGTGAGCCGCAATTTCCTAACTGTAAAATGAGAACAATGGTATTGGTGCCAGAGTTCTTGTGAGACTCAAATAGGCTGTATATGGAAGCCAGCTAGCACATTCTGGGATCTAAATAAATAGTTTCCTTCTATTTCATTTTCTTCTCTTCTTTCCTTAGTCTAAAATTTTTTGATGAATTAAGACCTTTATATGTGGGAGGGTTTTATTCAATGCTGATTTATTGAACATTGTGTAGGTGCCTATGCTAAGCCCTGGAGGCACAAGGATAATTAAGACACACGTTGCAACATTCACAGTTGAATATGGAACAGCCAGTGGAAAAGATAATGTCCGTGCAATGCTGTATTACAGTAGAGATGTATTTGGGGTACCACACAAGTGGAGAGGATGAAAACTTTCTTGTGGTTTCAGAAAAGACTTCCTTGGAGGTGGTTATCTCTCAGCTTACTTTTGACACGAGTGTATTTAGGCAAGAATTAGGAGGGGCATTCCAGGCAGAGGGAATAGTGTGAACCAAGGCAGAATCAGAATAAACCAGGGTGCTCTACGTTGTGATCTATTAGAATACAAACAGAGGGGATGGCAGGAGAAGGATCTGCAGAGTTAAGCAGGACATAGTTCACAGGGATCTTGACCAGCTCTGCTCAGGAACTTTGACATTATTCCATAAGCTAGTGTTTTTCAACTTTTCTTAAATAAGGGACATCTTTTTTTGTTTTTGTTTTTTATTCCAAACATATGACTAAAAGGGAGTCTCATGTAGTAAGAATAGAGAGTAAAATAACACCTCATATTCTCCCATCTACGGTATACCAACTCCTTCTTCTCTACATGGACAATTGAAGCAATTCCAAGGAGATCTCAGGATTTCAGGAACCTAATTTGAAAACCACTGCTGCAGAAGATGAGGTGTACCTGGAGAGTTTTAAGCAGGTTGTTGAATGAAATGGAAATAGTAATAGCAGCCCTTTGGGCACTGAACTTGAGTTTTGAACTCTAAAAAGTATCTCTATTTGCTATCAAAGTCCTACCTCAGTTGTTGTGGGTTCTTTTGAGGTTAGAGTCTTTGAAAATAAAGAAGAGTATTGTTCCATATATCTGGATGCCAGGTGATTTGGTTGGCTGGAATTTTTTCTTATCTGGGTACTACTTCAGATCACATTTATAAGTTTCGTGCCAGGTTTTGAAGGTACAGGATAAACATTATGCCTGCCTTTGGGGATCTCACAATCTAGGGATGGTGACAGGAGATAAATAGTTTAGTAATTAGAAAAATTTTATAAATTAGTAACTGTTATGTGTTATAGTAATTGATATAATAATGTCAGTGCATGGATAGCAGGGAAATCTTTCCAACAGGAGGTGATAATGTAGTGAAGGCTGAGACTGACAGAAATTAGTCAGGAAGATGTGGGGAGAAAACTAGTAGAGGCAAATGAATAGCATGCCAAGGGAACAGCATGGGCACAAGCACTTAAAAGCGGGGCATGTATGGAGAACCTCAAGTATATCAAGGTGGTACATAAAGCTTGTGCATCAAATGTGTCAGTCAGGGTTTAGTCAGGTGGTGTTATGGAATAAGGAATCTATCATAAGAATTAGATGTTACACAATTATAGGACTTGCGGAAGTAAAGGTCCAAAAGAGAGCTAAAGGACAAGAAATATATCACTCACCAGCCCTAGTATTGGGCTGGAGAGAAAATCTGTGAGGTAGAAACTGCTTCTGGAATAGAGATGCAAAGGAAGGCTGGTATAAGAGTTACGGACATTTGTTAATCTTCGTGGCTACTACCTCTGTGAACTTGCAGTAAAGTGCATTCTTTTCAGCCTGAAGCCTCTGTCACTCAGCATGGTCAGCAATCAGGAATGAAACCTGGAAATGAAAGGAAAGAGACCAAGCTGAGACTCTCCGGCATGTCTGCATCTCTCTCCCATAGCCTCTAAACATCAATGACCTTCACAGTGTATTGGTGGTTGCTTCACTTCTGCTTCCCAAATCTCTCATGATCTTACTTTTGGTTAATTCTAACCTGGAATTCTATAGGAAAGGGGATTCTAGAAAACAGTTCCCAGTGTAACCAAGCTGACAAATGATCATCTAGCACATCAGAGTTGGTGGCATACAGTTTTTGAAGAAGTTGATACAGATCTGATCAAAAAAGGCATTTCCTAAGTGAAAGGATTTGACTTTTATCCTGAAGACATTTACAGCTTGTTACCAAGAGAGTGACATCAAATTTGCATCTAGACTGTGAAAGATGGATTGTCAAGGCCTGGGGTTGAAGGTGGAGATGTCATGTCTCAAAGCAAGGAGCTGATATGAGGCTTCTTACTTATCCAAATGAGAGAAGATGTCTAAAGCAGTAGTACCAGAAGACACAGGAAATTGGATGATACTCATGCTTCTGGTTTGGGAGATTGTGTAGATGATGACATTACACTGGGAAATCAGCAGGAGGAGCTAGTAAGAGTAGGGTTGAGAAAGTTCATTTTGGACACAGTGAATTTGAGATATCTAGAGAACAATCATGTTAAGCTGAGTAAATAGTTGGCAGTTTGAAATATAGGCCTGGAGCTTGAAAAGAAGATATGGGGTAAAGATACAGATTCATTAGTTGTCACCATAGAGGTGGTGGTTGAAGTAATAAATGGGATTGGCTATGGAGACTACATAGCATGAGGACACCCAAGGCAACACCAACATTTAAAGAGAATAAAGAGGAAGGGGAGCCAGTAGACAGGAAAGGAATAGGTGGGGAGCTGAGGATAGAAGCAAGTATGTTGAAAGCCAACATGGTAGAGTATTTCCAAGTAGAGGGAAAGTTCATTGTGTTCAACTCAACATAGAGATAATGGAAGAGAAGCATTGAGAACTTCCTGTTTATCAGCAAAAGGATGAAATTAGAGCAAGGTTCAGGGGGGAGAGAGTGAGGAAAAAATGGAAGAGTTAATGTAAATTACTCCATCTAGAATTTTGGCTACAAATTAGAAAGAGGTAAATAGTATTAAGGAAATGTGCTTGTGGTGTGTGTGTGTGTGCAAGTGTGTGAGTTTTCCTTTCTAAATGGGAAAATTTAGTATGCATGAATGCAAAAGTAAGGAATAAATTTGAAGTTGTTTTTTAGTTGCTTAAATACATCTTGTCACCATTGCATATGTGCCTTAGTTTTGTGTGCTCGTTATTCCATTTGTATGATCTGTGTATCTGAGCTGGGCTGTGAGGAATATGGCAGTGGTGCTAATAGAATGAAATTTGTCACCAAGGACAATCTCTTTCTACACATAGAACAGGTAAAATAGGAAAAGTTTTTCCAGAAGTCAAATGTGACCTCTGCAATTTGTCTCTTTCTATGGTTACAGAAGCGTAGAGTGCCAAAGTGCTTTACAAACCTTTATTTGGTAGAAGGCGTGAGACTACATTAGCATCAAATTTTTTCAATCCCTTGAATTTGAACATGCTTTTTGATTTGAGTCTTTAGTACGGATGATGATTAAAGGTAATTTTATCTGAATATTACAAATATGGAAATGAGCAAGAAACCAAATGTTTTCCCACTTAGATCTTACAGGACTTGAGTTCTTTTTTTTTTTTTTTTTTTTTTTTTTTTTTTTTTGCGGTATGCGGGCCTCTCACTGCTGTGGCCTCTCCCGTTGCGGAGCACAGGCTCCGGACGCGCAGGCTCAGCGGCCATGGCTCACGGGCTTAGTTGCTCCGCGGCATGTGGGATCTTCCCGGACCAGGGCACGAACCCGTGACCCCTGCATCGGCAGGCGGATTCTCAACCACTGCGCCACCAGGGAAGCCCAGGACTTGAGTTCTTGACCATTTTCTAGTTACAGATTGAAATCTGCTCTCTGTGTTGACAGTGTTCAGCTCATTGGCCGAAAGTCTCTAAAGTCTCAAATTTGAATAGAAATGTATCGTGCGGGTGGCCCAATAAACCCATATATAGAAAAAGTTCTCTTTAATAAAGTGTAATTTTATTCCCACTAAGCCTGGCGGTATTTAGTTTGATCTCTACATTCAGCTCATCAGCTTACAGATTTATCATCTATATTGTTATGTACAGCTCCCAAGTAAAGAATCACTTATAACTATCACAAAGCCAAATTCTTCCCTCAAACATATTATCCCATGGAAGAGCCACACAAACCCTATCACAGCCAATTCCAAGGGGATGCTTCTTTTGTCATGTTGAAAATAGATTTAAATGTTTTCTTGAAATAGATGAGCTCTTGGCTGGAGTTGAGACACTCGGAGATTTCAGCTGACTTGGTATTTGATGGGATAGGATTTGACCTGTTATTATGTAAACAGATTTTGGTTCATGCAATTATATTGGAGGTTAATCCAGAAACATAGAGATGAAGAAAATCTCTAGGAATACATTTTAAAAGCCAGTTCTAATAAAGTAGTTCTTTCTCAATGGCATAAATAGAATTTCTTAAACTTTTTCAGATTGTTCAGTAAACCAGCTTGCTCTGTAGGAATGTGTTTTCCTCTACCTGAATCCCAAATAGGATGTTTATGTTTGGCCAGATGTTAGTTAATTGAAACTAATTACATTTCCAGAATAATCCTAGCATCTGGTGTCAGTCAGACTATAAAGTATAGCTGAACTGAAGCGTGGTGTTTTCCCTGCATTTCTCCAGCTGCTGATGGAAAGGAAAGATCAGTGGTGTAAGTACTTTAAGTCAAATAATCCAATTTAATTCATATATTTTTAAAAAATTATTTTGTAAGTAGCAAGCAACATCCTGCCTGGTTATTGTTAAGCAGGGTTACCATGTTTAGACTAAAGAAAAAAGAAATCTTAAAAACATGTGAGCAGAAAACAACATCGAGATCAGGTATTGCTTTTTACTGAGTTGAATATTTTGTTCATGCCTTGCTTATATACACTTTAGTGCCAAGGGTGTTGTCTCATGTTGGTTGCATTTCTAGGCTTTAACCACTACAGTTTGCATTCCAGAAAGGTGGTTTAGGATTCTAAGTCATGGCTTCTCCTTAACAATGTCTTAATGAAGAGACTCAGAAAAGATTTTTTTAAATTGCCCAATTTTAAAATCACAGGTGTTTTCATTAACTTCCAAAAAGCTGAAGAGAATTTTTAGTGGCTCTTAATTATTGACGAGTTTCATGTGAAATGCTTGTGCAGCAAAAGAACTTTGTCAGAGACACAACGTTATTTTTGCCACCTTGGCAGCAGGCTGCCAAATGATGGAAAATAGTTGGCCTCATGATGGAACTGTGTTCATTCTGAGACTAGCTGATATGGTATAGAACTTCAAATTATTCTCAACACCTAAAACACAAGGTAACGACTCAACCAACAGTAAGTGAATGAGTGAGTGAAGTAATTATTATGGCATACTATGGTATAGCTGAGTATAATAATGCTGAGAAACTTTTGAGATCTCTAGAAATCTAATGATTTCTGGTAAATCTTTTCCATCTGTCCATACCTATCATTGAAACTGCTGGTATTTATGGACAGAAGTCAACCACCAGTAAAAAGGAAGCTGAGAACTGTCAAGAGAAGCTCTGAAAAAGAAAATTGGTTTAGAGTTTTGTTCCAATAGAGGTACAACTGAGATTAAAGAAAAAAACTAGGATGAGATGTTACCTAGGATATAGGTTCATTTATAATGACAATAGGAAGTTTAAGTTGAACATATAATATTGTTACCAAACCAAACCAAACTTGGGTCCGCTCACCTGACATACAGTAAAGCCGATTTACTGACACAGGGTTGTGGTGAAGGGAAGTACAGTGTTTATTGCAAGGCCAAGCAAGGTGAACAGGAAGCTCATGTTCAAAAGACTCCCAGATGGCTTTCAGGGGAGGGGTTTTGAAGGCAAAGTTAGAGGTGTGGTTGCAGGCTGCCTGATCAGCTCATACTGCACAATTCTCTGATTGCTTGATGGTGAGGTAACAGGGTGATTTTTAAGGGAATCTCGATTACCACTTTTCTGGCTCCAACTGCTCTGGGGTCTGCATGCTGGTGGTCAGCATGCAGTTAACTTCGTCCACTTGGTGGGGGTTTTAGTAATTGCCAAACAACTCAAGGATATGGCTCAGGATATTATCTATAGCCCTTGAGGAGGAAATAAAGGTCCTTGGCTTTGTTTTATGGATAAACTATTATTATTTTGTTTTGCTTGACTGTTTTCCTTTGTTTCTGCATTTTCTCACTTCTCTGATTAAATTTGCTCTTTGGAACTTGAGGAAGACCTAGGAGGCTAAAGCTTTGCTATAAATAAGAGGTGGGGGCCATAAGAGGGAGGTCTGTCCCTGGGAAGGCCCCATAGGGTCCTGTTCAGTTTCAGTGATTAAGAGAGGGTACTAATAGGTGTTGATATGGACAGGTAACTTGGAAAATGAGAATTTCTTGAGTTGTACTAGTAGGCATTTTGACCATTAACATGCCATTCAAATTGATGACTATATATAGAAAAGACATCAGAATCTCTACTAACACTTATTTTGCTATCCAGTTATGTACAAAATATGTGCTGCTTTGTATGAATACTGTTATTTTACAACTTAGGGAAGGAGCTCAACTCTACTTAAGAAGCTCGATCTTGTGCAAATTAGAAAGGGAGAATAAGAAATATGTATGTGTATTTCTAGCAGGTGCTTCTTGTGTGGGAATGAGCTATAGGAGCTACTTGGAGTGAAGGAGCTGTGAGATGACAGGAGTCATAGGGCGGGGTAGTGATCTAAAATATGATGTTACCTGAGGATTGGGAATTTCTAAGTCTCAGGTTGGTTTGGTTAGGTTTTTTTGTTTTTTGTTTTTTGAACGCCTTTATTGGAGTATAATTGCTTTACGATGCTGTGTTAGTTTCTGCTGTATAAAAAAGTGAATCAGCTCTATGTATACATATATTCCCATATCCCCCCCTCTTGCATCTCCCTCCCACCCTCCCTATCCCACCCCTCTAGGTGGTCACAAAGCACCAAGCTGATCTCCCTGTGCTATGCAGCTGCTTCCCACTAGCTATCTATTTTACATTTGGTAGTGTATATAATAGCCCGGTTAGGTTTTTGAAAGAGAGATTTTACCACAGATTTCAAGCTTCCCACCAAGAGATTTCTCTGCAAGATTGGTGTGGCTATTGACAAATCATCTGTTCATGGGGATACACACATGGGTCTGTTCATTCATTCAATGGTATTTAGTGGAGACTATTATAGTATGTGTTCTAGGTGCTGCTGGATACAAAGGCTATGCTCCAGGAGTGGATGGAAACAGCTGGGATCACAGCTGTTCTGATTCTCTGTCCTCCATGGTCAGCTTTAAAGCCCAACTCTGGTCAAGCAATTTCTGTCCTACTACTCAGATTTGTAGGAAGTTACCTGCAGGAATGAAACAAGAGCCTTTTATACTGCTAGCTTTTTCATCACTTCAGTCCTTAGAGCTTGTATACTTTTTCATCCATCTGCAAGTTCAGGCCTGTTTTAGGTGCAGGACCCTTCCTTCTAACCAATCTTGTATTTTGTACCTCAATTTCTGAGAATTGATGCTAGCCTCATTTCCCTGTACGTCTGTCTGTACTTTGACTTCTCATTGCCAGTTCCTCTGAGATCTGTGCTCTGCCTTGTTCCTGTCAGTGTTCAGCCCTGGAGTTTCGCATCAGAACCCAATACACAGTAGGGCCCCAGACTTTGACTCTCAGGCCTCCTTCCTGCTGCCATATTCCTCGCTACCGAACCACTAACTGCCTTGGGGCTTCTTGGTTTCCAGGAACCAAATGTGACTATCTGCCATTACCCTCTCTGGGCCAAATCACCCCTGCTTATTTAATTGGAACTCATTACCAAATCCTCTCACTAGATCTTTTGTCATTGTTTGATGCTTACTAGCTCCCATTGTTCTATATATTTGCCAATTCTTGATATTCTTAGAATTTAAATCTGTGCCAGTCTAGTGGCTTTAAAAAACATCTCTCTTTGATTTATATTTGCATTTCTATGATTATATAAGGGTTTGGCTTTTGTTTTTTAAAGTAATGAGTCTTCATATTTGCTCATCTATGACATTCCTGTTCAGGAATTTGCTCTTTTTCTTTTCCCTGGGGTTTTTTTTTTTCTTCTTCCTGTCATTTTCTTATAGATATTTTGAATTTAGTTAAATTTGGGATTTAAATGCTTTGTTGGTTATGTACTTTGCAAATATCTCTTTCTGGTTCATGACTTGTTATGACACATTTATTAAGATATATTTTAATAAGCAAAATTCTCAATTTGAGTGGAATTTTTCTATAAGTTAGAAATGCTTGATTACTATAGGACTTGGCAAGATGAAATCCTAATCAACGCAACAAAATGAATAGCCTTTTGAGAAGCATTTCAAGGATAACAGCATTGTGGTTCTAGGACAAACTTACTATGTATATTAATTTATTACTTTGGGAGGGGGAAAAAGAGTCTATGGATAAGCATGTGTATGTACACATTTATACACATGCACATATGCGCACATATATATATGTATGGAAGTCTCCATGATTTTGAGAAATATCATGATGTGACTGTAATGGAGTGAAATGCTGTTATGTATGCACTCTAATAAGTGAAACACCTTCTCTGAAATAATGCAATATCCAGATTGATTTGGCTATTTACTTTGTAAAGCCATAAACTTTTTTGGCTGCAAACATATCTAACATGGCCTAGCTGTTTTTGGTTATTAGGAGCAAATTTTTACCTTTATTAATCATAGCCTATGAATCTGTTTCTATTTTTATGCCTAGTAACATTAAAAATTATTGATTTTTAAAAGATGCTCAGTTGAGCTTCCACAGGCCAAATAGGAAGAGTTTGCGAGGGGAAATTTGGAGTTTCGATTACTTGTTTCTCTACCTACAGTTTCTCTGAAACAGCCGACTTAAATAACCTTTCTATTCAGTGGATCATTTCCTTAAAACAAAAAAAAACTAAACCAAACAAAAAACCTTTACTGTCTTTCCAGAGGCACATGAGGGTTGTGGAACCTAATTTTATTTTAAATCCATCCATCCAGGTGTTGAACATGAATTGAATTCCTCTAATGTGGGAGACACTCTGCTAGGGACCCCTTTCTGCCTGTTCGGAGACTCCTACAACCAAGGGCAGAATCCCAACCTCTAAGCATGAGCTTCTTCCACTGCTTCACACAATATTCCTGGTCCTCAGCTCTATCAGACTCAACACTCCTTTTTTCTAGCCAATATTTTTGTAACATTCATCTATTCATCTGCTATAAAAGTCATAGATAATGTAACCCATCTATTTACCTAACTCCTGAAAGCTCAATATAGCAATATAAAAGAGAAGTAAAGAAAATTAATTTAAAATAAAATATTATGTATGTCAATATTTTAAAACTCTAATGAAGGATATGATGCAGGCCTAACTATGGGAACATAACACAACCTGTCACGAATGCCTATATCTGAAACAGTCAAGACTTTCTAGAGAATCCATAAATGACTGAAATTGTCTTCTTTTATATCCTACTGGTCCTATTCAAAGTCAAAATGCTTCCATGTTAGTTTCCAGTCAATAGGCTTAGCTAAAAATATGTACACATTATTCACTGTTCCCAGACTGCAGCCTCCCTCCTTCACTTGTAAATTCTGTTTTTGCCTGTATTACTTGATTCAGCCTACTGGCTTACTGTTCATATTTGAAAAACCAAATTTTAGTGGGCAAAATAATGTTGTGAACATCTCTGAATTATTCGCTGATGCTATAAACACATTGAAGAACCACCACAATAGAATAAATAATAAAATGGGTTCTTGTATCTACTTATAGTGAATAGGTTGTAAGACTTTTTTTTTTTTTTTTGTGATACGCGGGCCTCTCACTGTTGTGGCCTCTCCCATTGCGGAGCACAGGCTCCGGACGCACAGGCTCAGCGGCCATGGCTCACGGGCCCAGCCGCTCCGCGGCATGTGGGATCTTCCCAGACCGGGGCACGAACCCGTGTCCCCTGCATCAGCAGGCGGATTCTCAACCACTGCGCCACCAGGGAAGCCCAGTTGTAAGACTTTTAAAAAACTTTTTCCTTCCATTCGACAATTTGAAGTCAGTGAAACGCAAGTGCAATTCTATGTATGTGTACAATTTCTGTAAATGCAACAGCTACAAATAAAGAATGACTCCGATACAGTATATTAATAATGGGAATAATATACGCTGCTTTGCCAGGAGGGTCATGATATTTGGAAAAGATGAACAAACCTGGAGGAAGTTATAAACAAATTCCCATTATTTACATGGTATACATCAGTATCCAGCAGAACATTTGAAATGTGTGCAGAGTGTAGAATAGTCTTTTACTAGACTTGACTGTTCTGCACTTTGAGGACAATCCAGGGTCCCTGCCCACTAAAGTTGGCAGTGCTCCACAATCGTTGTGACAACCAAAAATATATCTATAAATTTCCAAAACACCCTCTTTTTGTGGCAGTGCTGTTGTTTACATTAGGTCTTATCCTGTACTTAGCATCCTATGGATCAGTTGCTTCAATAGAATGCTTCTTGGCCCCTTTGCCACCTGCTCAGATATCCTAGTCTCAGCAGTCCTTGGTAACTCACTTAGGCTGTCCTCTATGTCCTTCCCCCAACTAGAGGATGTGCAGAACCATCTCCCCTCTGAGCTGTCCAGCATCAGCACCACCAAAATGCAAGTCTGTTGAGAGCAACTTTCCTAAGAATCCTCCCTGTATGGTGTATGATTGCCTGAAGAAACAACTCCATGAAACAATACAGAGGGTCACATTCCTGATTCCCCAGGGCTTCCTTTGCTGAGTCCTGAAGCAGGGCAGGAGTTTATTGATATTTCGTTTGCTCCAGGTGACTTGTCTCCTCTCTGTATTGCCAGGGAGACCCCTTGTGCTTTCCTGGGAGCATCTAAACTCAGATCTGTAGACACATCATTAATCTGAGTTTTCTTTTAAAGTCCTCCTCCAACAAAGTTAGGTGTTGCATTGCCTGAAGCTTATACAGTTTTGGGGTATTCTTCAGGAAAAAGAATGTAAAATTACCAAAACAAAAGAAATACGTAGAGTGAAAAAAGAAATCACAATGATGTATACATGTTGAAGAGGCACCAAATGTTACAAAGCACAAAATCCAGAAAAATAACACACTATTTTTTATTATTTAAATGCTCAACACACCTCTGTAATACCTTTTAACCTACATTTTGGCTGCATGATTCGTGACAATAATTCTGCCATATCATTTTCTACAGAGAAAAGAGAAACATAATTAAGTCCTTTCTTTACCAGGGTTTATAAAAGTTATACTTGATTATTGACAACATGTAAAGTATTGTTCATCTTTACAACTCTTTATTGGTGTTGTCATGTAAATTTTTGGAACTGCTACATTTATGAAAAAACTTTCTCATTTGAACTGTAAGATTTTGGGGCATTATAAATTTTTATCATGAGTATTCTTAAATATTCTTTGATTTGATAATTCTTATTAGGCAATTGTCATTGGTGTCCTCATAGTATTAGCATATTATGAATTTTATATTTGTGAATGTCAGTATTTCATACTAAATCAACAAGAATTTAATAAGAATCCGTAGACATATTATTGGGTCAGGCCATTTCAGGCCAAGGAAACAACGTGTATGAGAAGATGTATATGGACAGGATACAGGGAATTGTAGCATATTTGTGGTACGTACAAGGATGCAGCAGTCAGCAATAAAGTTAGACAGGTGTGTCAGGGCTAGGTGAAGAAACACGATCTGGTATAAATGTTGGCAAGTAGCTGAGACTCTCTTCTCTTGCCTTTAGGTTAAGGAATCAAATGCTTGTTGATGGATCACTAAGCATATGAAGGGCCATATTGTTCACTGTTAAGATCATTAGCATTGGAGTCAGACAAAGATCAATTTGAGTGGCATCTCTTACACTTACTAGCTGGGCAATCTTGTTAGTAGTAACTTAACTATACCGGGAAGTGACTGTAAACTGTACAAATATGTCCTATAAACTCAAATTAATATATCTCAAATGTAATCCACCTTTAGCCAGCTCTAAGAGGTACCAGTAGCTATGTCAATACCACCAGACACAAGGGAAAAGATAATAAAGGAGTAGATAGAATAGAAAAATATAGCAGTTTTTATACATTTTACAAAAACATGACTCTGTGCAGGTACTACCTTTTCCCAGGGTCTTGGAAAGGGCCCGTGCAAGTGAGGGGCCCTGCAGCTTAAGCGTTTTTAAGTTGAATATGCCTCCCTCAAAGGACACAGGAACACATTTGCAAATTGAATCCCAGAAACAGCACAGGTACCCCAGAGCTCCCCCAAATGATGCAGAGTAACACTAATTACAACCCTAGGCTACCTATAAATATGGACACTCTCCTCCCAGAGTGCCAGGCTGACCTAGAAAGCCACAAATAGACTGTCTCTGATGGGTGTGCCAACTGGATGTCAAGGATGATTAGTGAGAAAGAAAGGAAGCCATCCTTCCCCGACTGACTTCAGGGGCATGCAGAGCAGAGTGTGACAGAGGTCTAGAAAGCAGCTGCCCCATGGTCTGGTGGGTGTGCCTCCCTGCAGAATTACAATTATCTCTTTCACTTTGACACAGGTCCACGTGTGTCTTTACATACTTCTCTGCCTTCTGCAGAGTTTTCCAATTTTTATCGCACATAGATTTGTTCCACTGGAGGTCTGGTTTCAAGGAGATTAAGGCTTGCTCTTCAGCTTTTCATTTTACACAGCAGTTTTATTAAACCTATTGCACAACAATCCAAATGGTGAATATGATACATATCCTTGCCTCTATTTATTATTTTTTGGTTTGTCTGTAACTTGCTAAGTATCTAACTCTGTAGAATGCATTTGGACATAATGTGTTGGATAGAAAGCAAATTTCCAAGGGAGATGGGTAGGAAAAGGGTCACACTTACTAGCTGTGTATACCTCGGGCAAGTCAGCCTCTCTGAGCTTCAGCTGCTTCTTCTAAATATTGAGAAAATAAGGTCTTTCTGACTCTACAAAACAGGTGTGAAGATTAAATAAGGTGGTGTATATAACAGTGCTTTCCAAAGTATAACTGCTGATTTGGGTAAGTATAATTATTTCACCCCCTTGCCTTGGCATCTTCCTGTCCTTTCACTCAGTGGAAGCGTCTTCCAGTAGGCACTATTAAGCACCCAAAGAAACAGTGTCTAAGTAGGAGTCCAATTAATGACTAAATGTCTCCACTATATTGATTATAGTGTTCTTTTTTAAAAAATTGGTTTTAACTACGGAAAAAATAATTTGGAAAATAAGGTATCAAGTCAGATAACAAGGGATGAATGTATGCAGAGTGTTACAGAGTGATATGAAGCATCAAAGTCTATGGTGGGTGGAACGATAAAAAATGCAACAGATATTTATTTAGTGTCTGTTTTTTGCAGGGCACTGTTCTGGGTGCTTCACATACATTATTGAACAAAATAGGCCAAGATCCCTGTCCTTGTGGGGCTTATATTCTAATGATTCAAAGTAATTGAGAAAGGTAATGCTGGAGCAGACTTGTATAGAATTTGGGAAATTTTAACAAAATATTTGGGAGGAAAATGAAATGAAAAAATATATGTGTTTGGCTTAATCATTGATTGAATTGCAGTTCTAGAATTTCTTTGTAAAACACGCATAAGTTGGGGATAGTCTTCTTGGAAGGATGTGCCAGTGGACTGTTCATGAAGTTTACATAGAAATATAAAGGATATTTTAACTTAGATTTCATATTTATTTGAAGTGCCTTTGGGGAAAATGTTATGGAGTTATGGATTCTAAAGCCCCATCCCCCCATCCCAAACTACACCTTGTCTCCACTACTGAGCTCATTATTTTAGGCTAAAGTAAGTTCATTGAGTCACTAATTTGCTGATGTAATTCACTCATCTACTCATTTCATTTATTCATTCAAAAACTAGCAAATATCTACAATGTACTAGTTATTGTGCTAGATGGTAATGATCCAACATGATATGAAAAAAAAGGACTAAATGTCTGTCTTTGGAAAACTTATTGTTAATAATTAAACTTTGGGGTTCTATATGACCTGTCATAATGTAAAGGTCATCAGTAGAGGGAAGCATTCTATCTCATGCCTTGGTGAATAGAAATCATTTTAGACGCTATTAGGAAGAACTATTTCTATATGTAAATGATTCACTCCTACCTGAAATGTTTAGATTGCACCTTCTATACTGCTTGGGGAATTGAGTTTGACTTGGAGGATATATTTGATATTAAAACGTGTAGACTGTTTCACGTATCACAAGATAAAAGTTTTTTTTTTTTTAAATCCCAGCATGTCAGGATAAGCCACCCATTTATGACTAAGATCTCTACAGATAGAAAATGATAGAATAATGGCTTACTGAAAGTCTCATAAAATTTATGCTGCAATAGAAGATTGGCAAATTTAGTGTTATATCTTGCTGTCATTCAAAGGAAGAATAAGGAGAAAAATATCCAAGTACTAATTAGAGCCAAGTTAATATGTATCTTACAGCAGAAGGCTTTTCCTATATGGAGGTAGATAGATAGGTTTTAGTGCACCTGGAATAAGCTTCAGTCAGTCCAGATCTCTTCTTTGGGTTGAAAATTTGGCAGTTGAAACATTTCTCCTTTTTTTCCCTATCCATTTTCATGCTTATCAACTTTATTATTTTCTCTGTGGAGGTGCTTCTAGAGTCTTTTGAAAGAGAGGAATGTACTTGATTATCAACATTTTTTTTACAGTCCCACAATGTCTTGCTGTCAGTTCAACTTTTAGAATCATTTAATAATAATAAAAAAAAAGTAGCAATCAATAGATATGCTTTCAGGAAATGTTTTAAATAAATTTGTTGTATTTATCAGTGTCAGTATATATTTGGAAAGTATATTTGGGTGCAAAAAAAATTTTTTTTTCCATTCTACTAACAATGCTTCCTCTGCATTTGGATTTGAAGACCTTCGTTATTCCACAGAGGCCCCCAGGGGTTTGTGATTCCTAGGATAGGAAGTAGCTCAGTGATTCCCATTAAAAGATTCTAGAACAACAGCCATGTAGACCTCAAATGACTGTTAAGACTATAATCATTGATATTCTGTGTTCTGATTTGTAGAACAGCGTTCTCTCTGTTTGTTCAGTGGGCCATGGAGAGCATTTGGCCAAGTATTGGCATTCACTTCCTGCCCTGGCCCTTGGGGCTTCTTAGATCTCAGAGTTCCAGAGGTTCTGTGATTTCAGAACTAGGACTTAAGGGGTAGCTACAGATCAACTCTACTACAATCACACAGGTCTGCCACTGCCATGACTTGACAGAGAAAATCCTGGGACTTTTCTGAATAACGAACCCGTGTTCCCTGCATCGGCAGGCGGACTCTCAACCACTGCGCCACCAGGGAAGCCCTAAGTGTCAGTTAATTAGAGGGATTTTGTTTAGTTACTCTACTGCTCAGAATCCTTTCTGTCTTACTGGTCATGAAATTGCTTGGCTGAGCTAAAAGGCAAAGTGACAATAATTAGAAACAAAATGTCTTTGTTCCCTTTCCCTCTGAGCAACAGACTGCATCTTACAAGCACCATATTGATGGAGGTGGCCTCTTTATGGAGCCTGCTGACAGAGGCATTCCGGCATATTTATAACAGCTGAGGATAGCGTGCCCTGAAGAGTGAACTTAATTCTGAGACTGCCAGGTAGTCTTCTGTGAATGACAGTGATTTGTCCCTTGGGATTCTTTTTCTTCCTTACTGACTATTCATAAAGCAGCATCTGACAGCCTAATTTTATATAGCTAATAACACTTAGGAGCAATGTGATTTTAGAATGTCCATTAGACTTTTCCATGTTAAACTATTTCTAATAAATAGTTCTTTCCTACCCCCCTATTTTTTGGCTTACAAAGATTTGATAACAATGTTTATTCTTCTTATTAAATAATCTTTCAGAGATGCATGCTAAGGATTATGTAAACAATCCTTGATCTTGTTTGGCATTAAATAAAACATAAATCAGGGTGTATTATAGGAAAATTCTTATATAGTTCAGTGGTTGAATCAAAGGAATAATTTATTACATATTTATTCAACAAATATTTTAGTGCCTACTATGCACCAGACACTCTGTTAGGAATTGGATACATAAAGATGAATACTTGAAATATACTTTGAGCCCTAGAAGAACTCACAGTTAAGAAACGGGAAAAACACTTTTCTTCATCGTATTACCATGACATAGGTACCAGTGTGATCCCCATTTTACATATAAGAAAACCAAGGCTGAGAGAAGTTAAATGAGTTGCCAAAAGCCACACTGTTAACACCTGATGGATCTAGGATTCAATCCTAGACAGTTTGATGCTAGTGCCTGGGCTCTTAAGCACAATAGTATATTTCCTCTCATAGTTTTGTCTAGGGACACATTCATTGCATGTATATCCATTTTTATTCTGTTTTTGCACATAGTTCATTCATATTCTTCCGATCAGTTATGCTTCTCTGTAGTATTTCTATTCACTGTCCATAGATGATATTTATACTCAAAGGTAGTGAGAACAGAAATGAGGGAGAGAAAATAGTTTGCTGTTCTTTTTATCCCAAGCTAATAAAATGTTTCTTTAGGCTGAAGCTGTGCCCAGGGACCACAGGTCATCTTTTCATCATTTCTAGCCCTCAGCTATATTTTACTTTTATGCGCTGTTGGACTCCCATAGGCACCCTATAAGGAATTTGTTTCCATTACAGGATGTGGTCTCTGCAAACTTTGCTGCTCAAAGGTCAAGTTTCCATGCTTGATAAATAACTTTACTTTGTCATCTTGATTTCTTCCAGAATCTCATTTTTGTTTTCATGTGGATTTGTTTTTAAGTTATATCCTCCCTTCAATTCATTTAGCCAGTGCTATGACCATCATGAGGGACAAGTATCATCTTCACTGCTGAAACTCCCTTTCCAGTACTCCGTTCATCCAGAGATGGGTGGCTGCACGAAGGAGGCTTGTCATCATCGTCAGGATAGAGGATTCAGTGGTTTACTTTAGCGTGATGGGATGTCACTATTTTAAGGATAGTTATTTTTCAGAACAGCCAGAGAAATAGAATTGTCTTCTCTTTCTTGGCGTTTTTAAGTTGGTTTATTTCACAGCAGGGTGGACATATTAGCATTGCCCTGTCAACATGGCTACATGTGGTCTATAATGCATACCCACCATTCCAAAGCAAGTCACCCTATCATTAAGCTACAGAGCTCAAGGATATTTTCATTCCACAATCTCTATAATTTAAACAGAGCAATTATTTTTTGTTCTTTCATGAGTTTCAGATATAGATCTTGGAGAAATCTGACCCAACTCTCATATCCTTTGGCAGCCAACATATATGTTTCACCCATGAGACCACTAGAGTTGTTTTAGATGGAAAGTACTCTGAGACAAGGTTTTGTAATATCACTTTTGTACTTTTTGATTATAGGGTCTCCAAATAACTTTAAGAGATAATATCACTGTTATGATTTTCCTCTTTTGTGTCACTCTAGTAAAAAATAATGATACCAATGACAGAAATAAATGTCATGAATTAAGCATTTACCATGTGGCAGGCACTGTGTCAAATAGTTTGCATAAATTTTAATGCACCAGGGAGGAAAATTCTAATCTCCGTTTATCATCTGAGGACATTGGGGCATAAAGAGGGATGTATAACTTGCCCAACGTCATAGAACACAGACAATCCGATTGTAAAACCAACACTCTCATCTTCTGTCTACTTTAGTATTTGAAGAATTTCCTGCTTCCTATGCTGTTTTTCTAAACATATTCTATTGCCACTCAATTTCTCCAGTTGGAATGGTTTTTAAATTGTACTCAGAGACCTATTTTCTTCTTTCATACAGTATTTATATTGGTGATTTTGATAGCTTAGAATAGTACCCTATAAATAACGATGTAAGACCTCAGGCAAATCACTTAACCCCTCTGAACTTCAGTTTCCTCTTTTGTAAGATGATGAAATAATAATACTTGCCTCACAGGATTGTTCAAAGATCAAATGCAATAATGCCAGCAAAGTACTCTCAATGAATAAATGTTAGCTCAATTTCCTTCCTTTCCCATAATTTTACTTACAAGTCCCAGGATAAGGAAATGTGGCAAGACTCATGGCAAATTTGAATACTGTGAAGATTCTTGATTGATTAAATAATGAATATCTCATCTAATTCCCAAAAGGATTTGAAGCAGCTCAATGAACATGAAAGTAATATAATTATTGTAAACCTGTTACATTTCCTACCTGTTACATTATTCTCTCCATTCATTTCATTCATTCATTCTGATGATCATTTATTCCTTGAAGAAATATTGATTGGCATACCTACTGTGTGCCAGACATTGTCTTGCAAGCTAGTCTGCTCTACGGATAAATTTCTTCTATTGCTCAATTGCTCTTTCTTCCTCCCTCCCTCCTAGCAGTAGTCAGCCATTCATTTTAACCTTTCATTCACTTGTCGACCATCTGTAACCTGACTTCTGACTTTTTTGTTATTGTCCCCAAATAACTCTCTTAATACCAGACACAACAGAAGCATTTTCCTTTTTTCTCTTTGTTGTCTATTCCATTTTACAGTGTTGACCTCTTCTTCCTTTTCAAAAATTTTTGGTGGATTTTTGGTTAGGCATTCTCCTTGTTCTTATTTCTCATACTGTATCTTCTCTGACTCCCTCATACACCCTCTTTGCATTATCTATTCCTTAAATATGGTTAGCCTAAACAATTCAAGTCTAAATAGATTCTCCTTTCCTGTATATTGCTTTTCTTTTTTTTTTTTTTAACATCTTTATTGGAGTATAACTGTTTTACAACACTGTGTTAGTTTCTGCTTTACAACAAAGTGAATCAGTTATACATATACATATGTTCCCATATCTCTTTCATCTTGCATCACCCTCCCTCCCACCCTCCATATCCCACCTCTCTAGGTGGTCACAAAGCACAGAGGTGATCTCCCTGTGCTATGCGGCAGCTTCCCACTAGCTATCTAATTTACGTTTGGTAGTGTATATATGTCCCTGACACACTCTCACTTCGTCACATCTTACCCTTCCTCCTCCACATATCCTCAAGTCCATGCACTAGTAGTTCTGTGTTTTATTCCCATCCTATCACTAATCTCTTCATGACATTTTTTTTCTTAGATTCCATATATATGTGTTAGCATACGGTATTTGTCTTTCTCCTTCTGACTTACTTCACTCTGTATGACAGACTCCAGGTCTACCCACCTCATTACAAATAACTCAGTTTCATTTCTTTTTACGGCTGAGTAATATTCCATTGTACATATGTGCCACATCTTCTTTATCCTTTCATCTGCTGATGGACACTTAGGGTGCTTCCATGTCCTGGCTATTGTAAATAGAGCTGCAATGAACATTGTGGTACATGACTCTTTTTGAATTATCGTTTTCTCAGGGTATACGCCCAGTAGTGGGATTGCTGGGTCGTATGGTAGTTCTGTTTGTAGTTTTTTAAGGAACCTCCATACTGTTCTCCATAGTGGCTGTATTAATTTACATTCCCACTAGCAGTGCAAGAGGGTTCCCTTTTCTCCACACCCTCTCCAGCATTTATTGTTTCTAGATTTTTTGATGATGGCCGTTCTGACTGGTGTGAGATGATGTCTCATTGTAGTTTTGATTTGCATTTCTCTAATGATTAATGATGTTAAGCATTCATTCATGTGTTTGTTGGCAATCTGTATATCTTCTTTGGAGTAATGTCTATTTAGGTCTTCTGCCCATTTTTGGATTGGGTTGTTTGTTTTTTTGTTATTGAGCTGCAAGAGTTGCTTATAAATTTTGGAGATTAATCCTTTGTCAGTTGCTTCATTTGCAAATATTTTCTCCCATTCTAAGGGTTGTCTTTTGGTCTTGTTTATGGTATCCTTTGCTGTGTAAAAGCTTTTAAGTTTCATTAGGTCCCAGTTGTTTATTTTTGCTTTTATTTCCATTTCTCTAGGAGATGTATCAAAAAGGATCTTGCTGTGATTTATATCATAGAGTGTTCTGCCTATGTTTTCCTCTAAGAGTTTGATAGTGTCTGGCCTTACATTTAGGTCTTTAACCCATTTTGAGTTTATTTTTGTGTGTGGTGTTGGGGAGTGTTCTAATTTCATACTTTTACATGTAGCTGTCCAGTTTTACCAGCACCACTTATTGAAGAGGCTGTCTTTTCTCCACTGTATATCCTTCCCTCCTTTGTCAAAGATAAGGTGACCATATGTGTGTGGGTTTATCTCTGGGCTTTCTATCCTGTTCCATTGATCTATATTTCTGTTTTTGTGCCAGTACTATACTGTCTTGATTACAGTAGCCTTGTAGTATAGTCTGAAGTCAGGGAGCCTGATTCCTCCAGCTCCATTTTTCATTATCAAGATTGCTTTGGCTATTCAGGGTCTTTTGTGTTTCCATACAAATTGTGAAATTTTTTGTTCTACTTCTGTAAAAAATGCCAGTGGTAATTTGATAGGGATTGCATTGAATCTGTAGATTGCTTTGGGTAGTAGAGTCATTTTCACAATGTTGATTCTTCCAATCCAAGAACATGGTATATTTCTCCACCTATTTGTATCATCTTTAATTTCTTTCATCAGTGACTTATAGTTTTCTTCATACGAGTCTTTTGTCTCCATAGGTAGGTTTATTCCTAGACATTTTATTCTTTTTGTTGCAGTGGTAAATGGGAGTGTTTTCTTAATTTCACTCTCAGATTTTTCATCATTAGTGTATAAGAATGCCAGAGATTTCTGTGCATTAATTTTGTATCCTGCTACTTTACCAAATTCATTGATTAGCTCTAGTAGTTTTCTGGTAGCATCCTTAGGCTTCTCTATGTATAGTATCATGTCATCTGCAAACACTGACAGCTTTACTTCTTCTTTTCCTATTTGGATTCCTTTTATTTCTTTTTTTCTCTGATTGCTGTGGCTAGAACTTCCAAAACTATGTTGAATAAGAGTGGTGAGAGTAGGCAACCTTGTCTTGTTCCTGATCTTAGTGGAAATGGTTTCAGTTTTTCACCATTGAGAACATTGTTGGCTGTGGGTTTGTCATATATGGCCTTTATTATGTTGAGGAAAGTTCCCTCTATGCCTACTTTCTGCAGGGTTTTTATCATAAATGGGTGTTGAATTTTGTCAAAAGCTTTCTCTGCATCTATTGAGATGATCATATGGTTTTTCTCCTTCAGTTTGTTGATATGGTGTATCAAGTTGATTCATTTGCATATATTGAAGAATCTTTGCATTCCTGGAATAAACCCCACTTGATCATGGTGTATGATCCTTTTAATGTGCTGTTGGATTCTGTTTGCTAGTATTTTGTTGAGGCTTTTTGCATCTATGTTCATCAGTGATATTGGCCTGTAGTTTTCTTTCTTTGTGACGTCTTTGTCTAGTTTTGGTATCAGGGTGATTGTGGCCTCATAGAATGAATTTGGGAACGTTCCCCCCTCTGCTATCTTTTGGAAGAGTTTGAGAAGGATAGGTGTTAGTTCTTCTCTAAATGTTTGATAGAATTTGCCTGTGAAGCCATCTGGTCTTGGGCTTTTGTTTTCTCTTTCTGACTGGTCTCTAGGTCCATCCACCTCACTACAAATAACTAAATTTCGTTCCTTTTTATGGATGAGTAATATTCCATTGTATATATGTGCCACATCTTCTTTATCCATTCATCTGTTGAAGGACTCTTGGTTGCTTCCATGTCCTGGCTATTGTAAATAGAGCTGCAATGACCATATTGGTACATGACTCTTTTTGAGTTAATATTGTTTTTATTCTTCAATTTGTTAATGTGTTGTATCACATTGACTGATTTGCATAAATTGAAGAATCCTTGCATCCCTAGGATAAACCCCACTTGATCGTGGTGTATGATCCTTTTAATGTGCTGTTGGATTCTGTTTGCTAGTATTTTGTTGATCATTTTTGCATCTATATTCACCAGTGTTATTGCTCTGTAATTTTCTTTTTTTGTAGTATCTTTGTCTGGTTTTGGTATTAGGGTGATGGTGGCCTCACAGAATGAGTTTGAGAGTTTTCCTTCCTGTGCAATTTTTTGGAAGAGTTTGAGAAAGATAGGTGTTAGCTATTCTCTAAATGTTTGATAGAATTCCTTTTGAAGCCATCTGGTACTTGACTTTTATTTGTTGGAAGATTTTTAATCACAGTTACAATTTCATTACTTGTGATTGGTCTGTTCATATTGTCTATTTCTTCCTGGTTCAGTCTTGGAAGTTTATACCTATCTAAGAATTTGTCCATTTCTTCCAGGTTGTTTATTTTATTGGCATAGAGTTGTTTGTAGTAGTCTCTTAGGATGCTTTGTATTCCTGCAGTTTCTGTTGTAACATCTCCGTTTTCATTTCTAATTTTATTGATTTGAGTCCTCCCCCTCTTTTTCTTGATGAGTATGGCTAAGGGTTTATCAGTTTTGTTTATCTTCTCAAAGAACCAGCTTTTAGTTTTATTGATCTTTGCTATTGTTTTCTTTGTTTCTATTTCATATATTTCTGCTCTGATCATTATGATTTCTTTCCTTCTACTAACTGTGGATTTTGTTTTTCTCTCTCTAGTTCCTTTAGGTATAAGGTTAGATTGTTTATTTGAGGTTTTTCATGTTTCTTCAGGTAGGATTGTATTGCTATAAACTTCTCTCTTAGAACTGCTTTTGCTGCATCCCATAGGTTGTTGTTGTTGTTTTTTTTAGGATGTTGTGGGTAGGAGTTTTATTAATTAATTAATTAATTAATTTTTGCTGTGTTGGGTCTTGTTTCTGTGCGAGGGCTCTCTCCAGTTGTGACAAGAGGGGGCCACTCTTCATCGTGGTGCATGGGCCTCTCACTATCGCGGCCTCTCTTGTTGTGGAGCACAAGCTCCAGACACGCAGGCTCAGTAGTTGCAGCTCACGAGCCCAGTTGCTCCATGGTATGTGGGATCCTTCCAGAGCAGGGCTTGAACCCGTGTCCCCTGCATTAGCAGGCAGTTTCTCAACCTCTGCACCACCAGGGAAGCCCATCCCATAGGTTTTTGATCCTCATGTTTTCATTGTCATTCGTCTCTAGGTATTTTTTTATTTCCTCTTTGATTTCTTCAGTGATCTCTTGGATATTTAGTAACGTATTGTCTAGCCTCCACTGTTTGTGTTTTTTGTTTTCTTTGGTGTAATTCATTTCTAATCTCATAGTGTTGTGGTCAGAATAGATGCTTGATATGATTTCAATTTTCTTAAATTTACTGATGCTTGATTTGTGACCCAAGATATGATTTATCCTGGAGAATGTTCCATGTGCACTTGAGAAGAAAGTGTTATGTGCTGTTTTGTAATGGAATGTCCTATAAATTTCAAATCTATCTGGCCTGTTGTGTCATTTAAAGCTTTTGTTTCCTTATCAATTTTTTTGTCTGGATGATCTGTCCATTGGTTGAAGTGAGGTGTCCCCCACTAGTATTGTGTTACTGTTGATTTCCTCTTTTATAGCTGTTAACATTTGCCTTATGTACTGAGATGCTCCTATGTCAGGTGCATATATATTTATAATTGTTATATCTTCTTCTTGGATTGATCCCTTGATCATTATGTAGTGTCCTTGTCTCTTTTAAAATTTTTTGTTTTAAAGTCTATTTTTTCTGATATGAGTATTGCTACTCCAGATTTCTTTTGATTTCCATTTGAATGGAATATCGTTTTCCATCCCCTCACTTTCAGCCTGTATGTGTCCCTAGGTATAAAGTGGGTCTCTTGTAGACAGCATATATATTGGTCTTGTTTCTGTATCCATTTGGTGAGCCTGTGTCTTTTGGTTGGAGCATTTATTCCATTGACTTATAAGATAATTATTGATACGTATGTCCTTATTTCCATTTTCTTAATTGATTTGAGCTTTTTTAATAGGTCCTTTTCTTCTCTTGTGTTTCCCACTTAGAGAAGTTTCTTTAGCATTTGTTGTAGAGATGGTTTGATGGTGCTGAATTCTCTTAGCTTTTGCTTGTCTGTAAAGGTTTTAATTTCTCCATTGAATCTGAATGACATCCTTAGTGGGTAGAGTAATCTTAGTTATAGGTTCTTCCCTTTCATCACTTTAAATATATCATGCCACTCCCTTCTGGCTTGTAGAGTTTCTGCTGAGAAATGAACTGTTAACCTTATGGGAGTTCCCTTGTATGTTATTGTCGTTTTTCCCTTATTGCTTTTAATAATTTTTCTTTGTCTTTAATTTTTGTCAGTTTGATTACTATGTGTCTTGGCATGTTTCTCCTTTGGTTTACCCTGTATGGGACTCTCTGCACTTCCTGGACTTGGGTGGCTATTTCCTTTCCTGTGTTAGGGAAGTTTTTGACTATAATCTCTTCCAGTATTTTCTCAGGTCTTTTCTCTCTCTCTTCTCCTTCTGAGACCCCTATAATGTGAATGTTGGTGTGCTTAATGTTTTCCCAGAGGTCTCTTAGGCTTTCTTCATTTCTTTTCATTCCTTTTTCTTTATTCTGTTCTGCAGCAGTTAATTCCACCTTTCTGTCTTCCCAGTCAGTTATCTGTTCTTCTGCCTCAGTTATTCTGCTTTTGATTCCTTCTATTGTATTTTACATTTCAGTTTTTGTAGTGTTTATTTCTGTTTGTTTGTTCTTTAATTTTTCTCAGTGTTTGTTCTTTAATTCTTCTGGGTCTTTGTTAAGTGTTTCTTGCATCTTCTTGATCTTTGTCTGTCTCCATTCTTTTTCTGAGGTCCTGGATCATCTTCACTTTCATTATTCTGAATTCTTTTTCTGGAAGGTTGCCAGAAAAACTTCTCTGCTTCATTTAGTTGTTTTTCTGGGGTTTTATCTTGTTCCTTCATGTGGTACATAGTCCTCTGCCTTTTCATTTTGTCTTTCTTTCTGTGAAAGTGGTTTTTGTTCCACAGGCTGCAGTATTGTAGTTCTTCTTGCTTCTGCTGTCTACTAACCTTCTTTTTACACTCGACTGCAACAGTCTCCAACTCTTTCCTTTCCCTCAAGGTCACAAGTTCAAATCCATCTTCTTTACCTAGTTCAGATAGATGCTCAGCATCTAAATCATAATCTGGACATGTCATCTTTTGCTTAAAAGTTTTAAGTGTCTTTTATTGTCGGTATCAGAAAATTTCAAAATGTTTCTCTAAAAGCCTCAACGTTCTTTGGAAGGTATACAGGGTCCACGTGGTGATGGTGGGGCTTTGTGGAGGAATTTGAGCAGACAGAGACTGTCCAATTCTGCCTCCTCACTACACTGTTACACTTTCCTTTTCACAACCAGAGTAATTCTTCCACATAGCATCTTATTTGAGGTAAAAGAATGAAAGAGGTGAAAGAAAGGAAGGAAACTGACTATTTTACAGAGTCTGAAAGCTATCAGCCTACATAATATCGAAGGTTGACAACCCATGGCATGACCTAGCCTCTGTCCAGTTCACCAGCCTCATATCTTAAAACTCTCTTGCCTTTTAATTTATGCTACATCACATTCTTCTTGCCACTTACTTATTAAAGGAAAGATGGGGTTTTACTGTGCTACTGCCCTCAGAAGAATATTCCCTTTGAATTAGGCATGTTCTAAGTTTGTTTCTTCTTAAACTCATGAATCTGCTTTACGTTGCACAGTTTTTTCATAGAATTGAGCTACTGAATTCTAATCTTTTCAATTTTTCATACTCATTTCCAGGAGGCTGGCTTTCTTCCCTTGCCATTCAAAGCGATCCCATCCTTTTCATCAGTATGGCAGGTGGCCCTATAAAATTGAGCAGCTGTGAATCTTTCTAAGAGACCCTTCAGGGATGAGTTGAGAGCCATGTTTGACCTGTTTATGTTTGGGAAGTTGTTTTCTTTCTTTTTTTTTTTTTTTTCCCAAATCCTCTTTCCAGATTCCATTAAAAGTGGACCATACACCTTTACCCACTAACTAGGCAAGTATTTCTCAGGAAAGTCAGCTAAGTGGGAACATGAATCTAAAATTAAGATGGCTTCCATTTGTTTAAGTGTCATTCTCAGTATAATATTCTTTTTCAAGAAGCAGTCATTAATATGCATTTTAAGACTTAATTTAGAAACAGAGTCTGTCATAGATCACCTCTGTTTACATTTTACAGTCTGCTGAGAGCACAGTGTTAGACCCTTATAAGCTGCTTTTCCTTCTCCCTTCCCTCTTTACTAGCCTGAACATCTTCCTCTGAGACCTTTGTTAAAAAGATCAAGAGCAGAGGTTTTAGAATTCATAAATATTGCAGCAGTTCCCTGCTCTTTGGAGAGTGGCTTCTCTAGATCGAAATGGCTTCCTATGGGGGTGTAGAGTGTTTTAAAACCAACAAACCATAAAGAATAGAACAAAAAGCTCTCTTCAATAAACACACAACAACATTACTGTGGGGGCTAAATAAATAAGTGTCATCACATAAGAGATACTCAGTTCTTTTTAATAACTAGGAATTTTCTTCAAAATTATGAAGTTGAACACGCCAGAGTTTCTGGCCTACACAACTTTTGATGACTGGGATAATTTTGTTAAAAAGCTAAAGGGAGTTCGGTTAACCTTTAAAAACTTGATCGTCACCAACAGAAAAGTCTCTGGTGAGGAAATATTCCATTGTGCTAAAGTCTATGCTTTGGAAAAGCTGACTGGAATTCTTTTTTTTTTTATTTAGTTCACTCAGCCTCAAATATTGTGTGCATATTCTGGAATGTCTTTGGGTGCCTGCTGGGAGTGTGAGAAAGGGAGTTGGGAATCAGAAGGTATGTAGTAATTGGCTGGGAACACTGCCATATTGGTACATTATAATGTGTATGTATAACCTATAATTGAAGCTATTCAGCTAATTTTTAGTACATTACAGGGTTGAATAATTAAAGTTTAGGAAGCAGGAACTTGGCCAAACTACTTCAAGGTTTGGATAACTGTTTTACAAGTATTTGAAACAAATTTTTAAACTTTTCAGTCTTTAAGATGATGGTAAAATCCAGGGCTTAAAGTGTGGGATTGGTGAGTGAGATGGAACACAGAGAGAAATTTCTGTGGTCCTACCTCTCACCTTATGCTGTGGAACTTTGAATTGTCAGTGTATGGTTTCTGAAAACAAAAATGGAGAAAAGAACAGAAGCCCCCAGTGGAGTTTGTTCTTGCTTCAATGTTGGGAAAAAAATTAAAAACACTAAAGCAAGATCCAGAGTATCAATTTCCTTGTACCACATCCACCTCAACCCCTGGGTGAGATAAGTAGAATTTTCTTGGTGTCATCACACCTGAAAGGGTGTCCTCCTAACTAACCTTGTAGAGGGTAAGACCCCCTGATTTCCAGTTAGCTCAATGCTTACTGCAGTTTAGAGTAATTAGAATTACCTACTCAGCTTGGAAATCTTGCTGATGCCCAGACTTACCAATTAAATCAGGATAGGAGAGAGGCATCTGCAACATTTAAAAGTTCTTTATGTGATTCTAATGTGCAGCCACAGTTGAGAACCACAGTCATGATGTTTTATAAATGCTAAAGCCAAACAGTCTCTTTAATCACAATCCTTTTTTCAGTGACCCAATCTTTTATGGCTTTTCCATTGGCTTTTTTGTTGTTGTTGTTAATTTTTGAATTTTATTTTATTTATTTTTTTATACAGCAGGTCCTTAATAGTCATCAATTTTATACACATCAGTGTATACCTGTCAATCCCAATCGCCCAATTCATCATACCACCATGTGTACCTGTCCATAGCTTTCCCCGCTTGGCATCCATACATTTGTTCCCTAAATCTGTGTCTCAATTTCTGCCCTGCAAACCGGTTCATTGGTGCCGTTTTTCTAGGTTCACATATATGTGTTAATATACGATATTTGTTTTTCACTTTTTGACTTACTTCACTCTGTATGACAGTCTCTAGATCCATCCACGTCTCTACAAATGACCCAATTTCGTTCCTTTTTATGGCTGAGTAATATTCCATTGTATATATGTAGCACATCTTCTTTATCTATTTTTCTGTCAATGGGCATTTAGGTTGCTTCCATGACATGGCTATTGTGAATAGTGCTGTAATAAACATTGGGATGCATGTGTCTTTTTGAATTATGGTTTTCTCTGGGTATGTACCCAGCAGTGGGATTGCTGGGTCATATGGTAATTCTATTTTTAGTTTTTTAAGGAACCTCCATACTGTTCTCCATAGTAGCTGTATCAATTTACATTCCCACCAACAGTGCAAGAGGGTTCCCTTTTCTCCACACCCTCTCCAGCATTTATTTGTAGATTTTCTGATGCCCATTCTAACTGGTGTGAGATGATATCTCATTGTAGATTTGATTTGCATTTATCCAATAATTAGTGATGTTGAGCAGCTTTTCATATACTTCTTGGCCATCTGTATCTCTTCTTTGGAGAAATGTCTATTTAGGTCTACAGCCCATTTTTTGATTGAGTTGTTTGTTTTTTTAATATTGAGCCACATGAGCTGTTTATATATTTTGGAGATTAATCCTTTGTCCGTTGATTCATTTGCACATATTTTCTCCCATTCTGAGGGTTGTCTTTTCGTCTTGTTTATGGTTTCCTTTGCTGTGCAACAGCTTTTAAGTTTCATTATGTCCCATTTGTTTACTTTTGTTTTTATTTCCAGTACTCTAGGAGGTGGGTCCAAAAAGATTTTGCTGTGATTTATGTCATAGAGTTTTCTGCCTATGTTTTTCTCTCAGAGTTTGATAGTGTCTGGCCTTACATTTAGGTCTTTAATCCATTTTGAGTTTTTTTGTGTGTATGGTGTTAGGGAGTGTTCTAATTTCATTCTTTAACATGTAGCTGTCCCATTTTCCCAGCACCACTTATTGAGGAGACTGTCTTTTCTCCATTGTATATCCTTGCCTCCTTTGTCATAGATCAGTTGACCATAGGTGGGTGGGTTTATCTCTGGGCTTTCTATTTTGTTCCATTGATTTATTATTCTGTTTTTGTGCCAGTACCATATTGTCTTGATTACTGTAGTTTGTAGTATAGTTTGAAGTCAGGGAGTCTGACTTCTCTAGCTCTGTTTTTTTCCCTCATGACTGCTTTGACTATTCAGGGTCTTTTGTGTCTCCATACAAATTTTAAGATTTTTTTGTTCTAGTTCCATAAAAAATGCCATTGGTAATTTGATAAGGTTTGCACTGAATCTGTAGATTGCTTTGGGTATCATTTTCACAATATTGGTTCTTACCAGCCAAGAATATGGTATATCTCTCCATCTGGTGGTATCATCTTTAATTTCTTTCATCAGTGTCTTATAGTTTTCTGCATACAGGTCTTTTTATCTCCTTAGGTAGGTATCATCTTTAATTTCTTTCATCAGTGTCTTATAGTTTTCTGCATACAGGTCTTTTTATCTCCTTAGGTAGGTTTATTCCTAGGTATTTTATTCTTTTTTTTGCAATAGTAAATGGGACTGTTTCCTTAATTTCTCTTTCAGATTTTTCACCATTAGTGTATATGAATGCAAGAGATTTCTGTGCATTAATTTTGTATCCTGCAACTTTACCAAATTCATTGATTAGCTCTAGTAATTTTCTGGTGGCATCTTTAGGATTCTCTATGTATAGTATCATGTCGTCTGTACACAGTGACAGTTTTACTTCTTCTTTTCCAATTTGTATTACTTTAGTTTCTTTTTCTTCATTGATTGCCATGGCTAGGACTTCCAAAACTATGTTGAATAACAGTGGTGAGAGTGGACATCCTTGTCTTGTTCCTGATCTTAGAGGAAATGCTTTCAGTTTCTCTCCATTGAGAATGATGTTTGTTGTGGGTTTGTCATATATGGCCTTTATTATGTTGAGGTAGTTTCCCTCTCTGCCCACTTTCTGGAGAGTTTTAATCATAAATGGGTGTTGAATTTTGTCAAAATCTTTTTCTGCATCTATTGAGATGATCATATGGTTTTTATTCTTCAATTTGTTAATATGGTTTATCACATTGATTGATTTACATATATTGAAGAATCCTTACATCCCTGGGATAAATCTCACTTGATCATGGTGTATGATCCTTTTAATGTGTTGTTGGATTCTGTTTGCTATTATTTTGGTGAGGATTTTTGCATCTACATTCGTCAGTTATATTGGTCTGTAATTTTCTTTTTTGGTAGTATCATTGTCTGGTTTTGGTATCAGGGTGATGGTGACCTCATAAAATGAATTTGGGAGTGTTGCTTCCTCCGTAATTTTTTGGAAGAGTTTGAGAAGGATGGGTGTTAGCTCTTCTCTGAATGTTGGATAGAATTCATCTGTGAAGCCATCTGGTCCTGGACTTTTGTTTTGTTGGAAGTTTTAATCACAGTTTCAATTTCATTATTTGTGGTTGGTTTGTTCATATTTTCTGTTTCTTCCTGGTTCAGTCTTGGAAGCTTATACCTATCTAAGAATTTGTCCATTTCTTCCAGGTTGTACATTTTATTGGCTTATAGTTGCTTATAGTAGTCTCAGGATGCTTTGTATTTCTGTGGTGTCTGATGTAACTTCTCCTTTTTTATTTCTAATTTTATTGATTTGAGTCCTCTTTCTCTTTTTCTTGATGAGCCTGGCTAGGGGTTTACCAATTTTGTTTATCTTCTCAAAGAACCAGCTTTTAGTTTTATAGACCTTTGCTATTGTTTTCTTTGTTTCTATTTCATTTTTTCTGCTCTGATCTTTATGATTTCTTTCCTTCTGCTAACTTTGGGTTTTGTTTGTTCTTCTTTCTCTGGTTCCTTTAGGTGTAAGGTTAGATTGTTTACTTGATATTTTTCTTGTTTCTTGAGGTAAGCTTTTATAGCTATAAACTTCACTCTTAGAACTGCTTTTGCTGCATCCCATAGGTTTTGGATTGTCGTGTTTTCATTTTTATTTGTCTCTAGGCATTTTTGATTTCTTCAGTGATGTCTTGGTTATTTAGTAGCGTATTGTTTAGCCTACACATGTTTGTGTTTTTAAATTTTTTTCTCTGTAATTCATTTCTAATCTCATAGTGTTGTGGTCAGAAAAGATGCTTGATATTATTTCAGTTTTCTTAAATTTACTGAGGCTTGATTTGTGACCCAAATGTGATCTATCCTGGAGAATGTTCCATGCGTACTTGAGAAGAAAGCCTAATCTGCTGTTTTTGGATGGAATGTCCTATATCAATTAAATCTATCTGGTCTATTGTGTCATTTTAAGCTTCTGTTTCCTTATTAATTTTCTGTCTGGATGATCTGTCCATTGGTGTAAGTGAGGTGTTAAAGTCCCCCACTATTATTTTGTTACTGTCGATCTCCTCTTTTATAGCTGTTAGCAGTTGCCTTCTGTATTGAGGTGCTCGTATGTTGTGTGCATATATTTTATAATTGTTATATCTTCTTCTTGGATTGATCCCTTGATTATGTAGTGTTCTTCCCTGTCTCTTGTAACATTCTTTATTTTAAAGTCTATTTTATCTGATATGAGTATTGCTACTCCAGATTCCTTTTGATTTCCTTTTGCATGGAATATATTTCTCTATTCCCTCACTTTCAGCCTGTATGTGTCCCTAGGTCTGAAGTGGGTCTCTTGTAGACAGCATATAGATGGGTCTTGTTTTTGTATCCATTCAACAATCCTGTGTCTTTTGGTTGGAGCATTTAATCCATTCATGTTTAAGGTACTTATCAATATATATGTTCCTATGACCATTTTCTTAATTGTTTTGGGTTTGTTTTTGTAGGTCCTTTTCTTCTCTTGTGTTTCCCACTTAGAGGAATTCCTTTAGCATTTGTTGTAGAGCTGATTTGGTGGTGCTGAATTCTCTTAGTTTTTGCTTGTCTGTAAAGCTTTTGATTTCTCCATAGAATCTGATTGAGATCCTTGCTGGGTACAGTAATCTTGGTTGTAGGTTCTTCCCTTTCATCACTTTAAGTATATCATCCCACTCCCTTCTGGCTTGCAGAGTTTCTGCTAAGAAATCATCTGTTAACCTTATGGGAGTTTCTGTGTATGTTATTTATGATTTTTCCCTTGCTGCTTTCTATAATTTGTCTTTGTCTTCAATTTTTGCCAGTTTGATTACTATGTGGCTCAGCGTGTTTCTCCTTGGGTTTATCCTGTATGGGACTGTCTGTGCTTCCTGGACTTCGGTGGGTCTTTCCTTTCTCATGTTAGGGAAGTTTTTGACTATATTCTCTTCACATATTTTCTTGGGTCCTTTCTCTCTCTCTTCTCCTTCTGGGACCCCTATAATGTGAATGTTCTTGCGTTTAATGTTGTCCCAGAGGTCTCTTAGGCTGTCTTCATTTCTTTTCATTCTTTTTCTTTATTGTGTTCCACAGCAGTGAATTCCACCATTCTGTCTTCCAGATCACTTATCTGTTCTTCTGCCTCAGTTATTCTGCTATTGATTCCTTCTAGTGTAGTTTTCATTTCAAGTATTGTATTGTTCATCTCTGTTTGTTTGTTCTTTAATTCTTCTAGGTCTTTGTTAAACATTTCTTGCCTCCATTCTTTTTCTGAGCTCCTGGATCATCTTCACTATCATTATTCTGAATTTTTTTTCTGGATGGTTGCCTATCTCCACTTCATTTAGTTGTTTTTCTGGGGTTTTATCTTGTTCATTCATCTGGTAAATAGCCCTGTGCCTTTTCGTCTTGTCTATCTCTCTGTGAATGTGGTTTTTGTTCCACAGGCTGCAGGATTGTAGTTCTTCTTGCTTCTGCTATCTGCCCTCTAGTTCATGAGTCTACTTAAGAGGTTTGTGCAAGTTTCCTGATGGGAGTGACTGGTGGTGGGTAGAACTGACTGTTGCTCTGGTCGGCAGAGCTCAGTAAAACTTTAGTCCGTTTCACTGCTGATGGATGGGGCTGGGTTCCCTCTCTGTTGGTTGTTTGGCCTGAGGCAACCCAACACTGGAGTCTACCTTGGCTCTTTGGTGGGGCTAATGGTGGACTCTGGGAGGGCTCATGCCAAGGAGTACTTCCCAGAACTTCTGCTGCCACTGTCCTTGTCCACACATTGAGCCACAGCCACTGCCCACCTCTGCAGGAGACCCTCCAACACTAACAGGTAGGTCTGGTTCAGTCTCCCCTGGGGTCACTGCTCCTTCCCCTGGGTCCTGATGCACACACTACTTTGTGTGTGCCCTCCAATAGTGGAGTCTCTGTTTCCCCCATTCCTGTCGAAATCCTGCAATCAAATCCCACTAGCCTTCAAAGTCTGATTTTCTAGGAATTCCTCCTCCTGTTGCTGAACCCCAGGTTGGGAACCTGACATGGGGCTCAGAACCCTCACTCCAGTCCATGGACTTCTGTGGTATAAGTGTTCTCCAGTCTGTGAGTCACCCACCCAGCAGTTATGGGATTTGATTTTACTGTAATTGTGCCCTTCCTACAGTCTCATTGTGGCTTCTCCTTTGTCTTTGGATATAGGGTATCTTTTTTGGTGAGTCCAGTATCTTCCTGTTGATGATTGTCCAGCAGCTAGTTGTGATTCTGGTGTTCTTGCAAGAGAGAGTGGGAGCATGTCCTTCTACTCTGACATCTTCATTCCTAAAAATCTCCATTGGCTTAAAAAAAATTTTTTTTAACCATCCAAGCAGTTTTTATTCATTAATATTCATAAATACACACAGTAGCTTCATTAGAGATTTCAGTTTTCCTCTTCAGTTTGAATGTGGAGTATTAGGAGAGCCTTTTGCATGTCAAGGTACAGGAAGCAGAGATCACCCCTGCACTGCTACCTACATTACCTGTTAGAAGTAAAAATTAGTTAAGTGGAAATGATTATCATATATAGTTTCTCTCTTCCTTTTGGATGTACACAATGTAACAGAGTGACAGACCTGAAATTACAAGCACCAAACAAACCCAGGATAGTTGTTTTCCACTTTCATTGGCAAATACAGCACAGAGGACATTGTCTGCGAATTGGGATGTCATCAAAGAGGAGGTGGTAAAGGCTCATTTCCTTTATTACTCTCCTTTAAATTTAAGTTTTCTAAAGCAGCATCTAAAGGCATAATATCTACACAGCCCATAGCACCAAAATGTGCCATCTCCCCCCGTTCATCCTTGTCTGAGGACGAGCTCTCTTCACGAACTGAAGTGGATAGAAGGAGCTCTTGGACAAACAGGCTGCGGTCTGCGTGCTCACTTTCCATGGACTGGTGCTCTGTTTCAGACAGTTTAGGATCATTCAACCTTGTTAAAGAAACTGGGAATTCTGGATAGTTTGATGACTGCTTTCTGTGTTAGCTGTGTTGGTTGTTGCTGTGGATTGTGTGATTGTAGTGGTGACACTGCTTGTGTTAGTACTCCGGGTTGCATTGCCTGCAGTCTCCAGTTGTTGCCGTGCTGCCTGGGCATGCTGCCATTCTAGCTGCAGCTGCATCTGCAGTTGTTGTAACTGAGAAGCAGAAGGGCCAGAGGAATTAAGCTGTCCTTCTGCAAAACGTCTCACTCCTGATAACTGGGGTAAATGCTCAGCTGTAGGATCCATGGCTATAGGATCCTATTGCTTGGAGAATATGAACTCTGAGAAGAAAGTCCACCAGTAGAACTGCTAGTAAAGTGCATGTTTGATCTACGTGCACAAGGATCTCCCAATCCCCGGCCAGGGTGAAACATTCTATGTACATGTTGAACACCACTCGATTCATCTAAATCTCTAGGGGCTCCGTGTTCAAGTGTAAGATGAGCTGCAAAGTCATCCGTGACATGATTAGGATTGCCTCCACGCAATGCCGCACATATTGGACAAATCACTTCTGTTGGTTTCTGCATGTTCAGAAGTAATATGTTCTTGAAGAGATGTCTCTGTATAGCCCATTTTTCCACAATAGGGACAAGTAAAAGACTGTGGCTGCTCTAAAGAGAAAGCTTCCCCACCATAGTACAAATCAAAATCTACCCTTGTTAATATGCACTGCATTGGGTGGTCAGTTATATGCCTTGTTGTTGTTGCACCACTTTCATAACAAGATGCACAAAGATCGTAATCACATCAAATTAAACACTTATATCTGCGACCTTGAAAATTTCCTTTTAAACATGCATCACAGCTGATACCTTCATGTCGGGACATCCTAGTTCAGACAGTGGCGGCGCAGCCCCTCCTGGGCTCCGGCTGCAGTGTCCCCTGCGGGGTCCCGGTGCTGCCTGCGCCAGCCGGCTGACTCCCACTCGACTCCCAGGCTCAGCTGCAGGGGTAGGGTGGGTAGCGGAGCGCTCTCGCGGTGATGGCAGCTGCAGCGGGGAGGCGGCACGGGGCGGGAATGGCGCCGGGCCTGGCCGGGGCTGAGCTCTTCCAGGAGGCGGGTCTGACGTTGCGGTCCTGGTTCCACCGGCGCCCACCGTGACTCAGTCACTCTCGGGTTTGCTGGCTCCGGGCGGCAGCCATGCTCCGCAAATCCCGTTCCTCCCCTCCCCTGGCCCACCCCCCACCCCTTTCCCCTGGCTCGCGGCCGCCGCCTCTCCATTGGCTTTTGAGTGAAGTCTAAATTCTGTCCAGTCTTCAAGCATGTTCATTATCTCATGATTTGGTAACATTCTACAACTCACATTATCTGTTCCAGGCATGCAGATCTCACTACCAGCAATTTACCATGTTTATTCCAGCTCATATTGCCCTTACTCTTGTCATTTTCTTTACCTTCATATATAGCTCTCTCCTGTCTACTTCACATCATGAAATCCCATCCAACAACAGTCATACCTCCTCTGTGCCCCTCTGCTAAAATACCACTTGGGCTTTGCTCTACAACTCAGCTCTCAATTTCAAACTGCCCATTGGATTGGAATATTCATGGATTTTTTTTAAGGCAAAGATTCATGGATTGTCTACAGTGTTTCCTGATATTAGACCATTTCTGTTCTTCTAGAAAGGCCATACTTTTGTTCATGACAAACAAACTGAAATTCTTAATGGCTTAATAAACGAGAGTTTATCTCTCGCACGTGAAAACGTTATTATAGGTCTTCCATGCGGTGACTCAGTGATTTAGGTGCTCCTATCTCATTGCTCTGCCAACTTAAGGCAAAGCCTCCACTTTCACCAAAAGGAAAACACTAGTGGTGTCACACTCCTCTTCTTACATGGTTTGGTCTGGATATGACTCATGACACTTCTGATAAACTGTTGGCAAGAAATAGTCACATGTTAGTTATTGCTGTACAACGAAGTGAATCAGCTATACGTATACATATAACCGCTCCCTCTTGGACTTCCCTCCCACACCGACCCTCCACCCATCTAGTTCATCACAGAGCACTGAGCTGAGCTCCATGTGCTATACAGCAGGTTCCCTCTAGCTATCTATTTTACACATGGTAGTGTATATATCTCAATCCCAATCTCTCAATTCATCCGATCTGCCTTCCCCACCCTCCATGTGCACACGTCCGTTCTCTATGTCTGTGTCTCTATTCCTGCCCTTCAAATAGGTTCATCTGTTCCATTTTTCTAGATTCCACATATATGCATTAATGTACCATACTTGTTTTTCTCTGACTTACTTCACTCTGTATGACAGACTCTAGGTCCATCCACATCTCTACAAACGACCCAATGTTATTCCTTTTTGTCTATAGCTCAGAATACTGTTATCCCTCAAATAAATTATAGATCCATTACCAGCAAAAAAAGAGGAAATAATCACATGGTCCTACCTAACTGCAAGGGAGCTGGGAAAGTGGGGAGCAGGTTAGAGTTTAGACCATAAATGTCTCTGTTGCACATTTTCAGATGTGTGAGCTCATCGATACAACCCTACAACACTGAGAGGTACATTTTAAATTCTATTATCATTTTATAATTACTGCTATTATTATTATACTTATAGATGAGGATGGGTGAAGTGACCTCTCCGTCATCACCCAGCTAGATGCAGGACCCACGATACACAGGCTGTAAACTCCTTGAAGGCAGATACCACATGTCTTATGTCTTCATTCACCAGTAGGTGTGATAGTTGTTTTTCAGTAAATTCTATGATTAATTTGCTGTATTCTACTTTAAATTCAAGTGGTTGTTGGCTTTTATCCTTTATTTTGCCTCAGTTTTTCCAAGGTAAGAAAAGAGCAGCTCATGAATGATTATGTTTAGTTAGGGGGCCTTGGTTACCTGGGTCTTGAATTCCACCAGTGACTCTCAGTTAGAGGTTTTAGGTACAAGAAAGGCAAGAAGAGGAGAGAATAAGAGAGTGAAAGGACAGGCACAAAGCTCACATGAACACTCATGTGTAGAGATAATATGTGATGTTTTGGCAGCTTTTATAAGGTGAAATGTCAGTTTCTATCCAGTGAGATCTTTACTGTTAATTTTCAACAAAACAAAATGTTTCCTGGTAGGGCTAAAACCCCAGAGCTATACTGTTGCCCAGAGGCTTGATCCACTTAATCTGCTCAGAACACATCACATGGTTGGTTATGGATTTTTTGCTTGTAATAATGACTAATCTGCCTGAAAGGTCAAGGTGCAGAGGAAACAGTCAAGGAGGCACTGATTTGATGATCTGGCATCTTGCCAGGACTCATGAAGTGACAAGGGCAAAGGGGTCTGAGGGTTTTTATGTTCCTTCCCCACATGCCCATTGCGGCTGCCACGGAGCCAAATTACTGTTGAACTGATGCTCTGTTGCAAGGCTTTTTTTCTCAGACAGTGACAGAAACAGCATTAAGTAGAGCCTGCTGTAGTAGAAAGGAGATGGGTCTTAACTCAGACAACCTCAACTTGAATCTAGGCTTCTCTTTGCTTTAGCCGTGTGAGTTTGGAGAATTTAACTAACCTATTTGAATCTTTTTTTTCCCCCTGTAAAATAGGACAGTGATATCTGTTTTACAATAATTATTAGAGGAAAGGTGATAGTAAACACAAAGCACCTAGTTTAGTTCTTGGTTTATAAATGAAATCAGAAAATGGTGTGGCTTAAAAAATAATGTGTCTTCAGGGAGTTCACCTCTGTGCTTTGTGACCACCTAGAGGGGTGGGATAGGGAGGGTGGGAGGGAGGGTGACGCAAGAGGGAAGAGATATGGGAACATGTGTATATGTATAACTGATTCACTTTGTTGTAAAGGAGAAACTAACACACTACTGTAAAACAGTTATACTCAAATAAAGATGTTTAAAGCTGAAAAAATTTAAAAAAAATAGTGTGTCTTAAGGATGGGTACAAAGGGCAAACAGTGGATAAGTTCATCCAATTTAGTATCAAGCCTATGTGACACACAAATCTTTTTCCTCCCCTTTGAATCAATAGTTCCAAGTTTTAAAATAATTTTCTGCCTTGACTTGCCAGTTAACAATAATAATATCTGAGTTGAGATTAACAGTATTAGGAACCAGTTAAATATAGCATGGTATATCAAGACTAACATAACATTCTAAGATAATTGGGGTCACAAGTCTGTATAAAGCATATATTAGCAGTGCCTTCCATTATCTTTTGATCCTTGGATGCTTATTTTGTGTGTTTCTATATGTATATCCATCTATTTCTTATGCCTGCAATTCATAGCACTCGAGCCACAGAATCCCCGTGGCTCAACAGTAGACAAGACATTTTACTGTTATATATAATCAGATATTCAGTGACTTAATTTGGACAGGTGCTTAGATGGGCTTATCTTTTTCACTCATTCATGTATTCATTCATTCAACGAATATATAATGAGTACCATGTACTATTTTAGGCACTTGGTATATCTACATTTCAAAGAACAAAACAGGTAAAGTTTCCTAAATGTGTGGAAATTGCATTGCATTCTAGTGGGGAAAAAGCAGATAATAGATAATAAAGATGATAGATAAAAATATTATAAAATATGTTAGAAGATGATAAATATTATAAGAACAAAGGGTAAGGAATACAGGGTACCCAGAGAATTGTGATGGAGGGGGCAGACTTCAAAATAAAATAGGATTGTCAGGGATCATCTCATGAGAAGGGGACACTTCAGCAAACTCCTGAAAGAAAGAGGGCTAGCCATGAAAATATATAGGAAAGAGAGTTCCAGGTAGTAGGAACAGCCAGTGCTAGCATACTCTTGGCATGGCAAAGGTTATTATAACTAAAGGAGATGGGATGTAGCTAGTAGGAGATTATAAAGGTAAGCTGGGCAAGGTAGCAAATAATGGAGGGCTTGGTGTGACTTTATCTTTTCCCCACCTATTTACAAAAAAACAGGTAAACCTCAAAAAATGAAATGTGACAATGTGATAACAACAATGAAACACTCAAGGAGAAGAGCACATCTCAAAAATTGAATATTAAATAAATTACACTTTTTCATTGTAAACTACATTGTATTTAGTCTGATAGGAGAAACTTCAATGTGAGTGGTTACTCCTTGCTAAGGACTGCACTGTCCATCAAGTGTTAAGAACATTAGACTTAGTCCCTATTCTGATTTATAACACATCTCTTGTGAAAGGAAGTCTCCTAGTCATTACAATTATATTTTAGATGTTAATAATCACTCTGCACCTTAAAAAACGTTTCCTAGGGCTTCCCTGGTGGCGCAGTGGTTGAGAGTCCGCCTGCCAATGCAGGGGACACGGGTTCGTGCCCTGGTCCGGGAGGATCCCACATGCCGCGGAGCAGCTGGGCCCGTAAGCCATGGCCGCTGAGCCTGCGCGTCCGGAGCCTGTGCTCCGCAATGGGAGAGGCCACAACAGTGAGAGGCCTGCGTACCGCAAAAAAAAAAAAAAAAAAAAAGTTTCCTAAAACAATTCTGGTATTTAAAAAAAATTATGCTGAACTTTAAAATATATTTCCTCCTAGTAGTCAGTGGAAATCCCCAGTTCCCCAGTCCCCAATCCACAGCTGGTCAACATCTTGCATATCGTAATATATCATGTATGCAATAATTATTATTAATTTACTTGGAGAATCGTCTCTTTCCCAGATAAAATATACTATTTAATCTACTCTCATAAGTCCTCTTTCATATCACTTCAATTCTCTGGGATTACAGCTGCTATCTAAATTTAATTTTTTCTACCTGATTGGTAGTTAATTTTTTCTAATTTACACCAAATCAGATTAAAAAATATTCTAATAAAGAATGATCAAAAAAAAAAAGGGGGCTTCCCTCGTGACACAGTGGTTGAGTCCGCCTGCCAATGCAGGGGACACGGGTTCGTGCCCCAGTCTGGGAAGATCCCACATGCCACAGAGCGGCTAGGCCCGTGAGCCGTGGCCGCTGAGAGCCTGCGCGTCTGGAGCCTGTGCTCCGCAGCGGGAGAGGCCACAACAGTGGGAGGCCTGCGTACCGCAAAAAAAAAAAAAAAAAAAAAAAGAATGATCAATTTTCTGTATAGCTCATGCTAAAATTGCTGGCTGCTGGGGAAAGAAAAATCGGAACACGTTTTCAATTGCCAAAGTGTTACAGTAGATTGGTTCATTCCTATACCTTATTTTGCTATATTAACATAGTCAAAGACACATGGAATGTGTAGGTTATTCTTTGCTGTGTTATTAACTAACAAACAGAAAAATTCACAATGTAACACAAAATATAAAAGCCTATTATTCCCAAGGTAAACTATAAATTCATTTGTCCTTTGTCTAATCTTTAGCGCAAAGAAGGTATACCTTAGTGTCCATGACTCTAAATACAGAGCTTTCTGGTAAACTGAACAGGGACATTTGACTCAAGCAAAAGTGTGTTTTGTTCTCCAAATCACCAGTGACTTCCAATCCAAAAGGCTCAGAGCACATAACTGGGGAGGGGAGGAAAATGGTTAAATTAGTTTTCATGCTGGGTCTGACTCACTTATCGACAGGAAACAGAAGAACGTAGAATGAAGTGTCCATGCCGATCTGGCAGAAAATTCCTGGCTTAGTTTGCCTCTCTGCCACATTGCCATTTGGAGTGAGAGGGAGAAAGAAAGGCTTTCTTATGAGATGACAAAACTGGAATTATACAAATCTAGAGTTGTCTGTGATTTTCTCTCTCTACCACAGCCATATGTAGGCATGAGTTTTTATTTTTTCTGTGATTTGATCTTATTCTTTCCTGTTTGTAAGAAGCAATAGAAGCTAAAACATATTGAGAAATAAAATCTAAAATCTAATGATACTGTTTTGGGTTCAAGAGTCCCCCCCACTCAACTCAATCCCTATGTTTCCTAGTTATATAAAATGTGTGTGTGTGTGTGTGTGTGTGTATTTATATAGATATACCATTATATAGTATAGTACATAATCTCTCTCTTTCTCTACCTATCTACTACCTACCTACCTACCTATCTATAATTTTCTTCCTTTTACTTAATTCATTACAATATGAAATTCTGTATATTGCAACCAAGAATAAAGACAGTAAAACCAGACTAGAGTCTACTCCTCATGGGAGGGGTGATGGGAGAAGAGATTTTGCTCCTACCTACATCCATTTATGTTTTAGTGGTTTCTGTTGGTTTATTGGACCAATAGCTAAGCCTCTGAAGATTCAAAGACGTGCTGTCTCCATTGGGAGCTGATATTAACAGAGTTCCAAAAAAGTCTTATTCCAGTATCTATGAAGCTTGATATTATACTTACAAATACTTTTGTATATCTATGAACTAGGTTCACCCAAAGGATGGTTTCAGGACTGGTAAAAAATAGTAACTGAAACCAGGCTGAAGTTAATTTTACTTTATTCTTACCATCATTTTTTCTAGTAGCCTATGCCAAATGTAAGATCAAGTAATACATGTGCAGGTAATAAGATACAACTCCCAGCTCATTTCTTGACCCTCATGGTAGCTTTTAATGAAGTGAAGAATCAGCCAGTTCAGAGAAGCCCAACACTCTAGATTTAATGCCTTTATACCAGTTTAGGTTGTGGTGAAAATGTGTCAACCCTCAAGGCTCTACCTCATCACTTTAAAGGGAATATATTGTTGTATCAGTTATATTTATCCATATTTCTTTCTTTCTGTGTCACTGAGTATACTTGAGGTTTCAGTGTAGCTATTCAGACCATAGCTACAATCTACTAAATGATACTAAAGAAATAAAGAGTTCAGATGTTGTTCCCCTAATGCTTGAGTTAGCAGCGGGTAATAACTAATATTAACTAAAAGTGTATCACATGTTATGTTAAAGATTCACTCACTATTTTATTTCTCATCTCGAACTATGGCTAATTATGTTGTCTAAGCAAGATCACCAGAAAGGATTATATAAAAAGCATTATGTGGTATCGTGTTAAAAACATAATTGCAGAATAAAGATTGCAAATCCTCTTTACATGATTAATTCCCAAAAGGGAAATTAAAATCCAAACCATAAAATTTCTTCTCTCTTATTGTTAAACTAATGTTAACTTTCAAAATAAAGTCACTCTCTTTTGAAGAAATTAGAATCCAGATATCATTTCTTCCTTATTTTCTTGTGTTTATTCTCAGAGAAATCCTACACAGGTGATTGATTGCTCTCATTTTTCCACCAGCAAATGTAACCTAGTCATTTCTCTGGAAAAGGAAGAGATACACAAGAACCCCTAAAGTTGTATTAATCCAGTCTCAAATATCTCACATCTCTGATTTTCCAAAGAAATATGTGTCAATAAGAAAATATCAGAGCACGACTATAACACAACTCACAATTATAACACTTAGAAAAAAAATGCATATAATTTCTTGGGAATCATAACATTTTATAATCCAAGCACTATTTCCCCTATCGAATGCAAAAAATATGTTTCAAGAACCTATCTCATATAACTGAAGTCTACAATTTTGTTTCCTACCATAGGCCAAAGTAGGAAGTTTATTGTTATTTAGGAGACATGGGTGGACTTTTTGATGAATTGGGATGAAATGGAGAAAATAGGCATAGGAAGATGCTCTTGGTTTCAGCTTCAGCATGTGTGTTAATTTATGGCAGTTGTCCAGAATCCCTCATAGGTGGAAGTAAGTCCACCTTTAAATAACACTATACCACTTGATGTGTAATACAGGTATCTTTTAATAGTGTATTCCTCTCCCGTTCCTTATGCCATTGCTGCCATTCATTCTATTTATTCATATGCTATGATCACCTAATACATTACATTATTTTTACCTTAAACAAAGTCTTCTTTTAGATCAATTAAGAATAAGAATACTACAATTTTATTTTATTTTTATTTATTCCTTCTCTGACATTCTTTTTTCATGTAGTTCTGAGTTTCTGACCTATATTATTTTTCTTCCACTTGGAGAACTTTGTTTAACATTTCTTGAAGGGTACTTTTGCTGGCAATGAATTCCCTCATTTTTGTCTGAGAAAGGCTTTATTTCTTCCTCTCCTTTTAGGGATAATTTTACTAGATATAGAATTCTTGGTTAGTGGAGTTTTGTTTTGTGTTCTTAACACATTAGTTCACTGTACTCTCTTTCTTGCATGGTTTCTGATGAGAAGTCCACAGTAATTCTTATTCTTTTTCCTATATAGCTAAGGCATTTCCCCCCACACACACTTTGGCTTCTTTCAGGATTTTCTCTTTGTCTTTGGTTTTCTGCAGTTTAAATTTAAATTGTCTAGGTTTAGTTTTCATTTGTTTATTGTTATTTATCTTGCTTGCTTGATGTTTTTGGAACTTCCTTAATTTGTGGTGTGGTGCCATTAAATTTAGAAAGTTCTCAGCTATTATTACTTTAAATAATTCTTCTCTATTGTTTTCTCTTTGTTTTCTTTCTGATAGTCCAATTACACTTATGCGCATACATTTTGAACACTTTCCATAGCAGTTCTTGGATTTACCATACCTTTTAAATTTCAGTTTTAGAAGTCTCTAGTGATATATCTTCAAGCTCACCAATTCTTTTCTCAACTGTGTCTAGTCTACGAGTGAGTCCATCAAAGGTACTATTCATTTCTGTTAGTGTTTTTGATCTCTAGCATTTCCTTTTGAGTGTTTCTTTGAATTTCCATCTCTCTGCTTACATTACCCATCTCTTTTTGCATGTTGTTTACTTTTTCCACTAGAGCCCTTAGCCTTAATCATAGTTATTTTAACTTCCCTGTCTGGTATTTCCAACATCTGTATTGTATCTTAATCTAATTCCATGTTTGCTTTGTTTCTTCAGACTGTGTTTTTTTCCTGCCTTTTTGAATATCTTGTAATTATTTGTTGCAAAACAGACATATTGTATTGGGTAATAAGAACTGAGGTAAAAAGGGCTTAAGTGATTTAACAGATTTATGTTAATCTGCTAGGAGTTGAGTTTTTAAAAATGTTTTCTGTAGCTATAGGTATCAGCTTCTAGCATCCTTGTTTTTGTTTCCTCTTTAACCTTGGGTTTCCTTCAATACACCTCTTCAAAGAGTCTCTCTTTCACCGCTCTTTTAGTTGTAATCTACTGTTGTTATACTCAAACCCTGTGGTGGTAGGGATGGGGGAGGGAAAATATTCTCTAATCTTATGACTTTAGTGTGTCTGTGTTTCTAGACTGTGATCTTTAATTTTTTTTTAGTGATAAAGACTTCCCCTACCCTCCTTAAATGAGACAGAGAGGCCAGAGAGCCTCGAATGGGAGAAATTCTCTCCTCATAGTTAGAATAAGCTGTGGTAAAGTCTTTTTTATTTTTATTTTTTTCCTGGAGTGTAGTCCTATGTTATGGAGAATCCTCTGGACTTATTTCACAATGAGCCACAAGGAAATCTTTCTTAAATCTTCATCATGAGAAATTTGTGAGGTCTTTGGAGGAAAAACCCATGAAAGTGTAGGATCTGTGGGGACCTTCAAGATGGCAGAGGAGTAAGACGTGGAGATCACCTTCCTCCCCACAGATACATTAAAAAAAAAAAAAATCTACATGTGGAACAACTCCTACACAACACCTACTGAATGCTGACAGAAGACCTCAGAATTCCCAAAAGGCAAGAAACTCCCCATGTACCTGGGCAGGGCAAAAGAAAAAATGAAAAATGGAGACAAAAGAAAAGGGATGGGACATGCATCTCTGGGAGGGAGCTGTGAAGAAGGAAAAGTTTCCATGCATTAGGAAGCCTCTTCACTGGTGGAGACAGAAGGTGGCGGGGGGGAATCTTTGGAGGCACAGAGGAGAGCACAGCAATGGGTGCAGAGGGCAAAGTGGAGAGATTCCCGTACAGAGGATCACTACCAACCAGCACTCACCAGGCTGAGAGGCTTGTCTGCTGACCTGCCAGGGTGGGTGGGGGCTGGGACCTGAGGCTTGGGCTTCAGAGGCCAGATCCCAGTGAGAGTACAGGGGTTGGCGGTGTGAACACAGTCTGAAGGAGGCTAGTGCACCACAGCTACCCAGGAGGGGGTTTGGGGAAAAGTCTGGAACTGCTTAAGAGGCAAGAGATCATTGCTTTGGGGTGCACAAGGAGAGGAGATTCAGAGCACTGTCTAAAAGAGCTCCAGAGAAAGGCATGAGCCATGGATATCAGCATAGACACCACAGATGGGCATGAAACACTAAGGCTGCTGCTGCAGACACCAAGAAGCCTGTGTGCAAGCACAGGTCACTATCCACACCTCCCCTCCTGGGAGCCTGTGCAGTCTGCCACTGCCAGGATCCCGTGATCCAGGGAAAACTTCCCCAGGAGAACACAGGGTGTGCCTCAGATTCTTGCAAGGTCATGCTGGCCTCTGCCACCACAGGCTCACCCAGCATTCCATAACCTTCCCTGCCCCTGGACTGAGTGAACCAGAGACCCCTAATCAGCACCTCTTTTAACCCGCTCCTGTCTGAGTGAAGAAGAGATGCCAGAGGGTGACCTACAAGCAGAGGTGAGGCCAAATCCAAAGCTGAACCCCAGGAGCTGTGCAAACAGAGAAGAGAAAGGGAAATCTCTCCCAGCAGCCTCAGGAACAGTGGATTAAGTCTCCACAATCAACTTGATGTACCCTGCATTTGTGGAATACCTAAATACACAAAGAATCATCCTAAAATTGAGGCGGTGCAATTTGGGAGCAACTGTGGACTTGGGATTTGCTTTCTACTTCTAATTTGTTTCTGGTTTTAAGTTTATCTTAATATAGTATTTAGAGCTTATTATCACTGAGAGTAAGATGTGGTAGATTTATTGATTTGCTTGCTCTCTTCCTTTAAAAAAAAATATATTCCTTTTTCTTTTTTAGTGAGTGTGTATAAATATGCTTCTTTGTGTGATTTTCTCTGTATAGCTTTACTTTTATCATTTCTCCTAGGGTTCTGTCTGTCCGTTTTTGTTTGTTTGTTTGTTGTTTAGTATAGTCTTTAGTGCTTCTTATCACTGGTAGATTTGTTTTTTGGTTTGGTTGCTCTCTTCTTTCTTTTTTTATTATAATTTTATTTTTTTTACGTTTAATTAAAATATTTTTAAAAAATAATTTTAGTTATTTAATTAATTTATTTATTTTTCTTTCTTTTTCTCCCATTCCTTCTGAGGCATGTGGCTGACAGGGTCTTGATGCTCTGGCCGGGTGTCAGTCCTGAGCCTCTGAGGTGGGAGAGCTGAGTTCAGGATATTGGTCCACCAGAGACCTCCTGGCCCCAGGTAATATCAAATGATGAAAGCTGTCCCAGAAACCTCCATGTCAATGCTAAGACACAGTTCCACTCAATGACAAGAAAGCTACAGTGCTGGACACCTGACGCCAAATGACTAGCAAGACAGGAACACAACCCCACCCATTAGCAGAGAGGCTGCCTAAAATTATAATAAGTTCACAGACACCCCAAAACACATCACCAGACATGGTCCTGCCCAACAGAAAGATAAGATAGAGCCTCATACACCAGAACACAGGCACAAGTCCCCTCCACCAGGAAGCCCACACAACACAATGAACCAACCTTGCCCACTAGGGGCAGATACCAAAATCAACAGGAACTACGAAAATGCAGCCTGCGAAAGGGAGACCCCAAACGCAGTAAGTTAAGCAAAATGAGAAGACAGAGAAACGCTCAGCAGATGAAGTAGCAAGATAAAAACCCACCCGACGAAACAAATGAAGAGAAAACTGGCAGTCTACCTTTAAAAGGAATTCAGAGTAATGACGGTAAAGATGAGCCAAAAACTTGGAAATACAATGGAGAAAATAGAAGAAATGTTTAACAAGGACCTAGAAGAACTAAAGAATAAAGAAACAATGATGAACAATACAATAAATGAAATTAAAAATTCTCTAGAGGAAATCAATAGCAGAATAACTGAGGCAGAAGAACAGATAAGTGACCTGGAAGATTACATAGTGGAAATAACTACCTTAGAGCAGAATAAAGAAAAAAGAATGAAAAGAATTGAGGACAGTCTCAGAGACTTCTGGGACAACTTTAAATGCACCAACATTCGAATTATAGGGGTCCCAGAAGAAGAAGAGAAAAAGAAAGGGACTGAGAAAATATTTGAAAAGACTATAGTTGAAAACTTCCCTAATATGGGAAAAGAAATAGTCAAGTCCAGGAAGCACAGAGAGTTCCATACAGGATAAATCCAAAGAGAAACACACCAAGATGCATATTGATCAAACTATCAAAAATTAAATACAAAGAAAAAATATTAAAAGCAGCAAGGGAGAAACAACAAATAACATACAAGGGAATCCTCATAAGGTTAACAGCTGATCTTTCAGCAGAAACTCTGCAAGTCAAAAGGGAGTGGCAGGACATAATTAAAGTGATGAAAGTGAAAAACCTACATCCAAGATTACTCTATCCAGCAAGGATTTCATTCAGATTCAATGGAGAAATTAAAAACTTTACAGACAAGCAAAAGCTAACAGAATTCAGTGCCACCAAATCAGCTTTACAACAAATGCTAAGGGTACTTCTCTAGACAGGAAACACAAGACAAGGAAAAGACCTACAATAACAAACTGAAAACAATTAAGAAAATAGTAATAGGAACATACATGTTGATAATTACCTTAAATGTAAATGGATTAAATGTTCCAACCAGAAGACATAGACTGGCTGAATGGATACAAAAACAGGATCCATCTATATGCTGTCTACAAGAGACCCACTTCAGACCTAGAGACACATACAGACTGAAAGTGAGGGGATGGAAAAGGGTATTCCATGCAAATGGAAATCAAAAGAAAGCTGGAGTAGCAATTCTCATATCAGACAAAACAAATGTTAAAATAAAGGCTATTACAAGAGACAAAGAAGGGCACTGCATAATGATCAAGAGATCAATCCAGAAGAAGATATAAGAATTGTAAATATTTATGCACCCCAAATAAGAGCACCTCAATACATAAGGCAAATGCTAACAGCCATAAAAGGGGAAGTTGACAGTGACACAGTCATAGTAGGGGACTTTAACACCACACTTTCACCAATGGACAGATCAACCAAAAACAACAGAATACACTTTCTTAAGTGCTCATGAAACGTTCTCCAGGACAGATCATATCTTGGGTCACAAATCAAGCCTCAGTGAATTTAAGAAAATTGAAGTCATATCAAGTATCTTTTCCAACCACAATGCTATGAGACTAGATATCAATTACAGGAAAAAATCTGTAAAAAATACAAACACATGGAGGCTAAACAATACACTATATAATAACCAAGCGATCACTGAAGAAATCAAAGGGGAAATCAAAAAATACCTAGAGACAAATGACAATGAAAACATGAGGAGCCATAATCTATGGGATGCAGCAAAAGTGGTTCTAAGAGGCAAGTTTATAGCAATACAATCCTACCTTTAGAGACAAGAAACATTGCAAATAAACAACTTAACCTTACAACTTAACCTAAAACAATTAGAGAAAGAGAAACAAAGCCCCAAAGTTAGCAGAAGGAAAGAAATCATAATTATCAGGTCAGAAATAAATGAAAAAGAAATGAAGGAAACGATAGCAAAGATCAATAAAGCAAAAAGCTAGTTCTTTGAGAAGATAAACAAAATTGATAAACCATTAGCCAGACTCATCAAGAAAAAAAGGGAGATGACTCAAATCAATAGAATTAGAAATGAAAAAGAAGTAGCAACTGACATTGAAGAGTACAAAGGATCATGAGAGATTACTACAAGCAACTATATGCCAATAAAATGGACAATCTCGAAGAAATGGACAAATTCTTAGAAAAGCACAACCTCCGAGACTGAAGCAGGAAGAAATAGAAAATATAAACCGACCAATCACAAGCACTGAAATTGAAACTGCTTAAAAAACTTCCAACAAACAAAAGCCCAGGACCAGATGGACTCACAGGCGAATTCTATCAAACATTTAGAGGAAAGCTAACACGTATCCTTTTCAAACTCTTCCACAATAAAACAGAGGGAGGAAAACTCCCAAACTCATTCTATGAGGCCACCATTACCCTGATACCAAAACCAGACAAAGATGTCACAAAGAAAGAAAACTACTGGCCAGTATCACTGATGAACATAGATGCAAAAATCCTCAACAAAATACTAGCAAATAGAATCCAAAAGCACACTAAAAGGATCATACGCCATGATCAAGTGGGGCTTATCCCAGGAATACAAGGATTCGTCAATATATGCAAATCAATCAATGTGATACACCATATTAATAAACTGAAGGAGAAAAATCATATGATCATCTCAATAGATGCAGAAAAACTTTTGACAAAATTCAACACCCATTTATGATAAATATACTCCAGAAAGTAGGCATAGAGGGAACTTTCCTCAACATAATAAAGGCCATATATGACAAACCCACAACCAACATCGTTCTCAATGATGAAAAACTGAAACCATTTTCACTAAAATCAGGAACAAGACAAGGTTGCCCTCTCTCACCACTAGTATTCAACATAGTTTTGGAAGTTTTAGCCACAGCAGAGAAGAAAAAGAAAGAAAATGAATCCAAATTGGAAAGAAGTAGTAAAACTGTCACTGTTTGCAGATGACACGATAGTATACATAGATAATCCTAAAGATGCTACCAGAAAACGACTAGAGCTAATCAGTGAATTTGGTAATGTAGCAGGATACAAAATTAATGCACAGACAAGTCTTGCATTCCTATACACCAGTGAGGAAAATTCTGAAAGAGAAATTAAGGAAACACTCCTGTTTACCACTATAAGAAAAAAAATAAAATACCTAGGAATAAACCTACCTAGGGAGACAAAAGTCTATATGAGGAAAATTATAAGACAGATGAAAGAAATTACACATGATGGAAATAGATGGAGAGATATACCATGTTCTTAGATTGGAACAATCAACATTGTGAAAATTACTCTACTACCCAAAGCAATCTACAGCTTCAGTGTAATCCCTATCAAACTACCAATGGCATTTTTCACAGAACTAGAAAAAAAAATCACCATTTGTATGGAAACACAAAAGACCCCATATAGCCAAAGCAATCTTGAGAAAGAAAAACGGAGCTGGAGGAATCAGGCTACCTGACTTCAGACTATACTACAAAATTACAGTAATCAAGATGGTTTGGAAATTGCACAAAAACAGAAATATAGATCAATGGAACAGGATAGAAAGCCCAGAGATAAAAACCATACACATATGTTCACCTTATTTTTGATAAAGGAGGCAAGAATATACAATGGAGAAAAGACAGCCTCTTCAATATGTGGTGCTGGGAAATCTGGACAGCTACATGTAAAAGAATGAAATTGGAACACTCCCCAATACCATACAGAACAATAAATTCAAAATAGATAAAAACCTAAATGTAATGCCAGACATTATAAAACTCTTATAGGAAAAGATAGGCAGAACACTGACATAAATCACAGCAAGATCCTTTTGGACCCACCTCCTAGAGAAATGGAAATAAAACAAAAATAAACAAATGGAACCTAACAAAACTTAAAAGCTTTTGCACAGAAACGGAAACCATAAGACAAAAAGACAACCCTCAGATTGAGAGAAAATATTTGCAAATGAAGCAACTGACAAAGGATTAATCATCTAAATTTACAAGCCGCTCATGCAGCTCAATATCAAAAAAACAAACAACCCAATCGAAAAATGGGCAGAAGACCTAAATAGACATTTCTCCAAAGAAGATATACAGATTGCCCTCAAACACATGAAAGGATGCTCAACATCACTAAACATTAGAGAAATGCAAATCAAAACTACAATGAGATATCACCTCACAGCAGTCAGAATGGTCATCATCAAAAAATCTACAAACAATAAATACTGGAGAGGGTGTGAAGAAAAGGGAACCCTCTTGCACTGTTGGTGGGAATGTAAATTGATACAGCCACTATGGAGAACAGTATGGGGGTTTCTCAAAAAACTAAAAATAGAACTACCATACAACCCAGCAATCCCACTACTGGGCAGAGAAAACCATAATCCAAAAAGAGTCATGTACCACAATGTTCATTGCAGCTCTATTTACAATAGCCAGGACATGGAAGCACATTAAGTGTCCATTGACAGATGAATGGATAAAGAAGATGTGACATATATATACAATTGAATATTACTCAGCCATAAAAAGAAATGAAACTGAGTTATTTGTAGTGAGGTGGATGGACCTAGAGACTGTCATACGGAGTGTAGTAAGTCAGAAAGAGAAAAAAAAATATTGTATGCTAACACATATATATGGAATTAAAAAAAAAAAAAGGTTCTGTAATACTTAAGGGCTGGACTGGAGTAAAGATACAGACATAGAGAATGGATTTGAGCACATGGGGAGGGGGAAGGGTAATCTGGGATGAAGTGAGAGAGTGGCATGGACATACATACACTACCAAATGTAACATAGATAGCTAGTGGGAAGCAGCCACATAGCTCAGGGAGATCAGCTTGGTGATTTGTGTCTACCTAGAGGGGTGGGATAGGGAGGGTGGGAAGGAGATTTAAGAGGGATGAGATATGGGGATATATGTCTATATATAGCTGATTCACTTTGCTATACAGCAGAAACTCATACGCCATTGTAAAACAATTACACTGCAATAAAGATGTTAAAAAAGAAAAAAATAAGAAAGTGTGGGATCTCTCCTAACATTGTCAGCCTCAAGATAGTCTCACTCAGCCTCCATGAACTTGTAAACATAGCCATTTATGTGTTGTACAGTATAAGGCTCCAGAAGCTTTTCCTCCAGATAAACAGATTTCATGTATTTCTCCAGATTTCAAGTTTTCCCCGAGACTTCAGTTCTCTGATGCGTCCAAGGAAAGTCAGTGATTTTCACTTTGTTCCCTTTTTTTTTCTTTTTTCTTTTTTATAAAGATGACAGTGACAGTTTCCAAGTTCTTTACACGAGGAAGCTGAAACCAGTGTTCAGGGCTGGGACATGAACCATGGAAATTCAGATTTTTCCCTTATGCACTGCTTATTTATTGAAAAGAAAAATAATCTCACTATTAATATGACTTATTTTTCCAGTTAAATTGCTTAAATAGCTTTTTTTTTTCATATTTGTAGTTTTTCTCTCTTTGTTGATCCTTAGTTATATCAAATAAAGTGGGGTCTTAGTTGTAACTGGACTGAAATGAACAAACAGTGGCAGAGCTTAACATCACAATCAAGGTTTTTTTATTAGCAAACCGAAGACATTCTAGACTCTATTTTGCTTTAGTTTCAAGTTGCTCTAATAAACACTTCAGACACAGGCAAACAGTCAGATGCTTAAAAAGAAAGGTGAATGGTATAAATAGAAAAAATTGAGAGTAGGTAGGACTGGCCATTAAATGAGTCATTAAAGAAAGATACAATTTGACTATATCATTCCCTAGAGGGCTTCTTGGTGTGGGTTTATGAACTCTGGGATAAGGGCCAAGTTGGGCACAATTATATTTGGTTTAACCACTACAATTCACATGCCTAAGATTTCTCAGTTCTTTTTTCTTCCTTTCTCTTTTTGCTTTTTTAAAAAAAAATTTTGAAGTGAACCCATCTTTATTCTTTAAACTTTGTACCATATGTTTTATAAATGTTTTAATCAGACATCATTTCTCTATTTTTATTGAAAAATTGAGATGAGAATCTATTCAGCCACATGCTTTTAAAGAAAAAGATATTCATAAAAATTTAAAATAAAAATGTGTTGCAGCAAATAATACCCACCATTACTTCTGCTTGTTTGTTTGCCTTTGTGTTTTAGGTGACTGATTTTCCTTTAAATACAATCCAGAAAATCTGAGAATAATATAATCTGGCCTCTGGACATTGTTGAGTGAAAGATTCTTTTCTCTGTGTCTCTTTATTCTTGGAATATTTAACCTCTTTTGCTTTCTACCCCAATGAATGCCTATTTTACCATGTTTTTTTCTTTACACAAGATGGTAAGTGAGAGAGAGTATCTTTGCCTTTCAATGTCGCTTTTTAAAGTGATACGTATGTGCTTTTCTTACATATAATACTCTAGTTTAGTAATGCTTAATCTTTTGGGAGGTTTATAGGTCCCTATGAGAAAATGATGAAAGCTGAAGAATCATTTTCCAGAAAAATGCACACACAAACACATTTTGCAGATACAGTAATTTTGCAGATATGGTAAGAGGTTTACAGATTTCCTAAAGGCAAAATAAAGGCCTCTGAACTCCAGGTTAAAAACGTTTGGCATCTTCACATCTCACAGGTGGCTTTTGTCATGTGACACACAACCAGCTTGCCTTCTGCAAGAAATGTTATGTACCAAGTTTGGCCCATTCTGTATCAGAGGAGTATTTCTTCCTGAATTAACAATCTGTTTAATCTTACGTGATAATGTTTTTTACCTATGGACTTTATCAGGAAGACAATAAGATTTGTTGAGGACAACTGGACCCACTGCGTGTAATAAGAACAGTACCGCATTTACTAAGCATATTTATCTATATAATAAATTATAAAGGATACCCAAGTAGCCTCCTATTCCCCTTTTCTAAGGAACTCATCATAACCCTTCATCAATGTGACTAAGGGAGTGGCTTTGCTGTAATTGGGATCCTTTGTTCTACTTTGATGTGATCTTATTTCACTGGGAGGTCGGCTTTTTGCGTCACAGACGTATTACCAGATCTTAGATTTTGCTTATGAATTTTCACAAAATACAGACTTTGACAACTGAAAATTGATTTTTACAGAAGGTTTTGCTTCTCTCTAACATGCTCTACGATATTCTGACTATAGTAGGGCAAGGGTGTGGCTCAGTATGTTTTTAACTTGCGTTCACAGTGTTGCTGTCTATGCTCTTAAATAATCATTTTGACGTAGAACACGGTGTTCAGACAAAGCATCACTGTCAGGAGCACTGGGGAGAAGTGGGCCTCTATCTGCCTCTGTGAAAATGGTTAAGAAGAAGCAGTTCCATTACAATAGACAAACACTGATAGTGTTGTTATATGTCCTTGTGAGCTAAGATTGAGCTTGCTAAATTTTCATGGTTTGTTTTCTCTGAATATGTGTGTATGCATATGTATTTCTAGTACATGAATATATGCATATATGTTTGTAGTTTGTATATATGAATGTAGTCAATGTTCTGGTTAGTTCTCTCAAGTTTATGCAAATTATACTGTGCTATGAAAAATGGTTTGATGAAGACATCCACAGTTTATAAGAGGGATGATAATATGCATGTGATTGGCATGATCTAATTAAACTGAAAGGTCTCAGGCTATTGTTTGCCAGGCAGTGATTTAATGGCATAACAGAAATGTCATAATGCTGCTTTAATTTGGGATAGGTTTTCATCAACAAAAAAGAGGAAAAAATGTTGAGCTCCCTTTATATATAATAATCATCTTTATAATCATACTGATTGTGTAATTTCTCTATACCAAGATGATATAGTGATTACATAGTACTGAGAATTCAGGATTTGGAATTAAGAAACAAAAATGAAAAACTAGCAGTAGAGTATGAGGTCTACCACTTATTTGCTGTTGACATTTTTATTACAGTCAGGATAGACTCCTGTGAGGAGGGATAACAGGTGGTTACAAATTAACTGATATAGTGCCTATGGTAGTTCTTGTCTAGGGCTACTACCTAGGATGGAGCTCTTGGGTGTGAGGGATAGTTAACCCTCATGGTCTAAACCTCCCTCTGTAAACGTCTCAGAGCAAACATCTTCATTTTCTTGCCTGTTTCTAAGAAAAGACTAAAAACAGCTACTTCTGTTCTCTTTGGAGTCTTATTTGCTAGAGCTCTCTCACCAATGTCTAGAATAGCCTACTATTTTAGTAACTACCTCCTTTGCTTGGCTTGTTAATTAAAGCAGTTTCCTGCTTAGCAAGGCATATTTTATCTTGAGCCTTAATTCCTTCGATGTTCTCTGAAATGGATCGAATTCCCAGAAATCCTTGTCAGGATAGGTTGCTGATGAATCATAAGATAACCCAGATGATTCAATGGTTGTGTTCTTGCTATACTTACAGCCATGAATTAAAGCTTGCATATATTTTCTCCTCCTTTTTAATAAACCCTTATCTATATTATCCAGTGTGTTGATGTTTTTATCAAAGCCCTCCAAAAAATACCCCTAGCATAGAATGATGTGGCAATTTTCTTAATTATATTTCAGTTACCTGGCTAAATTTTCTAAGTAATTTTTACTCAAAGATGGTACCCCAATTAAGCCTCCTTTTGAAACACAAGTCTTAATATCCTCTGTGGGGTGTGCCTGTGCAAACTTAGTGACATGGCCATAAAGACCACAATATTTCTTACTCTTATAACATTTATTTTTGGGGTCAGAACATTCTCTGAACTGTTCCAGTAGGGCATTAGCTTCTGTGTCTATTTTTAGGGTATCTGCCTTTGCTCTGCTATTTCCCCAGATACCTTTCTTATAACATTACCACCTTGTTCAGTGTTATCAATTTCAGCCTGAAAAATAATTTTCTTCACAACTCAAGTGATTTTCCAAATTCCAGTTACTCAGTTCCTAAATCTCATCTGATTCTTCTTTTCTTTGTACCATGGAATATAAAACTCTTTTTCTTATGATATAATTGGACTATATTTTTCTATTAAAATTTCTTTTTATTATTTCTAAAGGAAGTTTAAACATTGCTTCAATAAATACAATATTTGGTACTTCTCTATAAATGACAGCATCTGGGATTTTACTCAATACTCTATTCAATATCTGCACCTTTCATGAGTTCTCCTTTCTGGCATATTAAATAATTCTCTGAAACTTTCAAGGAAAATACTTTTCCCCCCTAATTTCATAGATAAAGAAATTGAGGAACAGAGAAGTGCAGTAGTCTCTGGTCTGAGATTGACTAGTCTAAATATTTAGAATAGATATTCACACTCGGGGCTACTGATTTGAAAGACTTTGCTCTTTCCACTAGACAACACTAAACTCATAAAAGTGACATTTGTGTTGCCGGAACTAAAGTCTATGAAGTCTCAAAGGAAATGGTTGACTTTGAACATGCACTTCCATTAAAATCTACCTCTCCTATCACTGTCACTGAGTCCTGGGAGAATGCTGTTTATATGCCCAGACACATAACAATATGGTTTCTGAATGATAGTAATGTTAAGAATAACATTTTCCAGCAGTGTCATTCCAGGAACTAACTTATGGTGTAACAGCAATCTCTTCAGTTTGATGCTTTCTCTGCTGTGAAGAGAAAGTGCATGCTTTAATATATCATGATGTCTCTTTTATTCATTTCTTTAAACCTTTGGTTTAGTGCTTATAAATTACCTATAACAGATTTGCGAGTGATGCTTTACTTAGTCATCAAATTGGGTAGCATGATCTAGGAGCCTGCTGAAAGGTTTTATGCAAGTTTTACATGCTGCAGATTTCTGGTTGTGAATGTCTTTATGTATATATAAACCTTACAACCTGGCAGCCTTATAGCACTGAGATTTCAAAGATAGGGCTAATTCATACATTGTGGGCCATCTGTTGCCAAGCTTGTATTTTATATACCTACAAAGTTTGGCTGGCATATTTTTTAACTATGAGGACTTTTGGTGACATATGATAATAAGCTTAAAATAACTGCTCTATTAGTCAGGGATCTCCAGAGAAATAGAATCAATGACAGAGAGCTATCAGTTGATCAGTAGATAGACAGATACATAGAGATTGATTTTAAGGACTTGGCTACTGTGATTGTGGGGCTGGTAAGCCCAAACTCTGTAGGCCAAGCACACAGGTTGGAGACCCAGGGAAGAGCTGAGTTTGTAGTCTCCAGCCTCAAAACAGTATGGAGCAGAAACTTTCTTACTTTGGAGGACTCCATTCTTTTTCTCTTAAGACCTTCAATTGATTGGATGAGGCCCACTCACATTATGGAGCAAAATCTTTCCTTGAAGTGTACTGATGTAAATGTTAATCACATTTAAACGTTTTCTTCACGGCAACGTTTAGACTGGTGTTTGACTAAAGGTCTGGGAACCCTAGCCTAGCCAAGTAGACACATAAAATTAAGCATCACAACTGGATTCTAACTTCTTATGTTGATTTTCTCTGAAAAATCAGTGTCATTTAATTCTAAAGATACTGGTCTATGACAATTTCAAAGGCTTCTGTGATACATACACAAGTTAATATAATTTAATATAAAATTAGTCTTGATTTTGAAATTAAATCTCTTTTTTCAAAAAGATTTTTTTGAAGTGGACCATTTTTAAAGTCTTTACTGAATTTGTTACAGTATTGCTTCTGTATTATGTTTTGGTTTTCTGGCCACGAGGCATGTGGGATCATAGCTCCCTGACCAGGGATCGAACCTGCACCCCCTGCACTGGAAGGTGAAGTCTTAACCACTGGACCACCAGGGAAGTTCCTAAATCTCTTTTTACATTGGTAAAATCTGTACTTGAATTCTTTGGGGTTAGTGCTCCTATAACATAATCAAGAATTTTCCTTAACTTTTACTATTGGCGTTCTTCCACAATGATAAGAAAGGCAAATAGTCTTTGTTAAGGGTTACTTAATATTTTATAACATTTCTGGGAGTCTTATCCTGAATTTTCATTTAAAATGTTCTCATTTAGAGATTATTTTAATTAAGTCACCATCATTTTTTGTGTTTGGAACAATATTCATTCTATTTTTGAATCTTTATATTTCATTGCCTTTTGGCTGGTAGGCAATACATATCAGTTCCTTAAGAATTGAATTGCTACTAATAATATATCTTAATGTGTACAAGAATATTCTATTGAATAATTTTTTAAACTGTTCTTCTCATTCCTATGTTTCAATGTTTCTAATATTTAACATGTTTTAATGAGATCAGTAGAGCAGATCCTGGAGAAAGGAAGCCAGTGTCATCTTCCTGTGACCATTGATTCTATTATGTCAGAATGAGCCAAGACAGGCTAAGTTATGCTACACATAAAACAACTACAAAATCTTGGTGGCTTAGTAAACCAAGGGTTTGTTTCTTGCTCGTCTACATTTCTATTATGGGTCAGTATGGGAACCCTGCTCATTATAGTTGTTTGGTAACCCAAGCTAATTGAGACTCAATTTACATGCATGTGCATGATCACTGTGCCGGGAGAAAGAATACTTACAGTGTGTTGTACATGCTGCTGCTTAAATCTTCTATCCAGAGGTGACCCACACCATTTCTGCTCATGTTTTGTTAACCAACACAAGTTACATGGTCATGTGCCTAACTGCAAAGTAGGTAAGGAAGTATAATTCTACTGTGAACTTGGAAGGAGGAGGACTGAAATATTTGTGAACAGTCTTGTGACCATAGTCAGGCACTGTTTCAGCTGTGATTCTGTATCAGGAATAATTTCAGTTTTCCATGGCTAAGAGAAGTTGATAAAGACATTCACTTATTTCATATAATTAGAGTGAGTAGGTAGGCAGTCTCTGAGTTGGCATGGGAGCTCAAGTTTGCTGTGAAGGATCACGCCCTTTTCATATTTCTGTTCTACTAACCCAGAATAATGGATTTTTGTCCTTAGCCTGACCACCTTTCATTTCAGTAAGGCTTCTACTTCTATACATATCACATTCTCACACATCTGCTCCCAAATCAGAAAGGAAGGAACATATTTCTTCCTTGATCTCTGTCTCTTTTTAGTCAGGAGGAAAATCTTCCCTAGAAGAAACAAGTCAGCTTTCCTATCAGTTTCCCTTATTTTTTATTAATCAGAACCATGTTACCTGACAACTCTTAGCTACAAGGATAGCCAGGAAAGGGAGTATCTGAAAGGGAGCAAAGAATAACTGTAGGTGGTTAGAAGATTGTCATGATTTTGCCATCTTTCTTCCTCTGGAGCTTGGCACTTTGCCCTTTAACAAAATCTGATATTAAAAAAGAACCTTTTACAGAAAAAAAAATCATTGAAGCGGTAGCATATGAGCAGATCCATAAGAAACTGGTAGTATTTCAGTGAGAGAAAGGGCATTTTAGGTGGAAAACACTAAAGGCAAAGAGCCAGAAAATTATATTGCTAGAGGGTGAGATTGGGATTAAATAATGTAACATCATGAATGTCACTCAAGAGCTTGAACTCTTTAGAGAATTTTATAACTTTGGGGCCCTGCGATATGGTGGTTAAGGACAATTACTCTAGACTTAGCAATCTTGATTCAATCTGAGTTCTACCACTTACTAGCTGTGAAACATTGAGCAAATTCCCTAGCTTCCCTAAATCTCCACCTCCTCATCTATAATAAAAAGGAATAAACAATGGTACCTTCCTGTATTAGGTAGTGTATGCTAAACTGCTGTAATAAATAGATGCACAAATGTAATGACTAAAATAAAATAGAAGTTTTGCTGTTGTTGTTCACATAACAAAGTAGTGGGCCCGCTCCGCTCCATGCAGTCATACAGGGTCCTAAGTTGAAAGCAGCTTTGCCATTTTCAACATATGCCTTCCACAATGTCTGTGATACTTTTCCTGAAAACCTCATTGGGTAGTAGGGAGTATTGCAAAATATAGGTATAGAGCATATTAGGTACTTTGCACAGTGCCTGAAACAGAGTAAGCAGTCAATAGACATTAATGGTTATTAATATTAGTCGTAATTTTGGCTTAGAAACCAAGGGGCTGAAAGGGGAATTGAAAGAAATGTTAGTCTTCTTAAACCATAAAATAATATTTTATGTATTAATTATTTTGAGCAGAAAAATGAGACAGAACTGAAATAATTATTATGTCAAATGTATGTAGGAAGGTTCTGTGAAAGGTGTGGTGGTTATAGACTGATAAACCAGTTAGAAGTTAGTTGTAATGGTGTACGTAAGAACTAGTGAGCTCAGGAGGGTGGAAAAGAAGAGGGGAGAGATCTAATATATTCTACTATCTGAAGGTTTGGAGAGTCTCAGATCTTTTATACTTCTAGATGTCCCAAATTCAATATGTGATTGGCATCTACCTTTGTCACTGGCAAAATCAAAGTATTTCTTTTATAATCTCAAAATAATTTTATGATAATATTTGGATTTGATGGCAGAAAATAGAATGGGAATGTGCCACAGGAGATTCTCCTAGACATTGGATACGTGAATATTTATTTGGAAATCAATCTAAATAATTTCGCATTAATTTCCTCTTGTCTATTGAAGAATAAATCAATTTCTTTCTTATTTTCTCCCTGTATGCCTGAAATGATTAATACATTTAGTCACTTCTTCGATTTGATTTTGTTTTCATCTTTTTTAAACTTTTTTTTTCTTCTTTAGGATAATGATTCCCTACTTTCTCTTAATCTAATACCAGAAATGCCCAAAACAACATATTAAACTAGTCAGCAGGAATTAGATCAGCTAATTTGTTTAGCTTTTGCCAAAATTAGAATTGCCAATACTCTTATCAGAATTTCTCACTAACAGCACCACTTTTGGATATGTGTTTTTCTTCCCTTTCTAAGAGTGCTAGAGAGTTTGAAAACAGGTGTGCGGTGGGAATTAGAAGGTAGAATTCCTAGAAATAAAGGCCCTATATACGTCACAGACTGGGAGGTCATGCTTGCAATGATAAATAATTCTTAGTACTAGTCACCTAGCTTGATCCTTAAATGTTACTGTCTGGGAAGCATTGATGATAATTTGAGGCACATAAAACTACCTTCGTATTATTAATACAAACCCCAAATATGCCATGTTTTGTCACTGGCAGTCCATGTCCTTGAAGCCTATGCAAGTTTTCCGCCTCTGAGGTTGTGTGCTGGTGAGTCTTAAGTGTCATGGTGGTGCTCCACTCCAGGGAATCAGACCTTGTCTTGAGCTATTTCTGTGAAAAGAGGATTTTCCAGTGCACTTATAAGGGACCAAATTAATCTTCCCAAGATGAATTGAAATCTGGTATAGTTGGGGAGCATAGTGGCTAAAGCATATACTCCTTTAACTAAGACAAGCTCATGGCATTGTTTAGGCCAGTGCTTCTCAAACTTCAATGTGTGTGTGTGTGTGGGGGGGAAGCAAATGAGGGGTAGGGCTAATATTCTGCATGATGACACAACTTGTCCATGGACCACAGTATGAGTTGCATGTAGCCTTACAATATTGGCCCCAGTGCTACAAAGTTGACAGGCTCTATTAATGAAAGTTATGCTGGGGACTCTGAAAGTTAGTGTGCCTTAACCAGAACATTTTGGACACTATTTTTTAATGGAATGTTATTTTAGAAAAAGCCTTTTCCCAGAATGAAATAAGTCAGAGACTTATTTCACCAGAGATGATTATGCATATAGAACTTACCTATGTAATGAACCACAAAATATATATGGATGAGAGTTCAAGTTTACTTCAAAGAATAAAATGTTTATTGGAACACATTTCTATTTCCCCATAGAGTAAAAAGAAAAAGTTGGATATTTGTAAGATACATGCCCAGGGTTAAGATTCAGCTGGAACACCGTTCTGGCTCCACTGATTACTTACAGCTGATATCCATACAGGGTCAAGGTCAGTGCCTGATATGGAGATGCATGTGCCTCTGTGATATTAAATAGTTGGCATACCATCCTGAAGTATTTCCTAAGGGTAGTGAAACCTTCCTTTCTTTTCTCCTGTGATTGAGTGAGCTCAGCATTTTTCACAGTTGACACTATTCATGCAATATTATGAATACATAAAAACTACGATAGTCTGATATATTGCCATTGATTTATAGCCCGAGATTCCCCTTGAAATCACATCGCTCTGCTGTTTCTGTGCACCAGGGCTCAGGAATCCAACATTCCTAGGTACCCTATGCCGCCATTTCCCGGAGAGATCCAGCCACCTCCCAGGGGCACTGAGAAGGAGTAGGGAAAGAATGTAGATATTTTCTCCTTTTGGGGGTGTAGAAACTCCACGCTTGTCCCTCTGCCTTCCTCCCCCTTCTCTGGAACAATAAACACAATCTCCTCAGTGAGTTAGACTTTCCCCAGGGTAGAAAAACAGTTGTCTCAGGGAAGTCTACTTTTGCCCTACAACATGGAACTCTATTGAAGATGAAAACATAGGTGGGGCTGGCAGCTGGTGAGTCCAGAGGAACAAAACGTTGTTTCCTATTACAATAAAGTATCCTGACACATCTCCTTGGTACTGTTTCTCTTTTATATGTACACTCCATGCTCTTCTCAAGAAGAAAACACTTGTTATTTCTGACTGACAGCTTTCCTTTAATTTTCCTTCCTGTTGCTTAGATCCTGAGGTATCATTAATATCCCAATTGGCTAAAAACAAATATCTAGATCTGCCTCCACCCCCAAGTGGTTCCTGCTAACATTTATTTGATCCCTGCTGGTTTCCTGATGAAATCTCTGGCTCTTCTCCGCAGCACTATATAAAAGTTTCTCTAATCTCATATGAGAACTAGAATTATTTGTATACCTTCTTTGCTTGGGGAATACAAATTTAGTATTTGCCTCTTTGGTACTTTACTCCCCAAACTGCTTTTAAAACTTAAAATGAGTCCTAAATTAAGGCGGATGCATCCTGGGTCTTTCACCCTTATGGCACTTAGGATGGGGCCCTGAAGGTGTTCCATAACCCGCTTCTAGTTTCTAAGATATTTGGTATTTTGCTACATTTCTTTACCTTGTATAATATGCAATTTAATATCCTCCTCCCCTACACTCACAGGGGACCTTCTAAACTCAACACTCACGAAGGACTTTCTAGAAGTCCTCAGCTATAGTACCTAATAGCATCTCACATGGGCTGCATTATTTTTTCCTACCTTCTGTTATAAGCTCTAAGGCCAGGAGTATGATGCAGATCACAGTTTCCTTGGGTCCTCCTACCAGCTCTTCTATCTTGATTATGGATCTTCCTTCCCTTTAAGAAAGCAGCATAATTTTGTTTAAAATCTGTCATAGGGAATTCCCTATCAGTCCAGTGGTTAAGACTTGGGCTTTCACTGTCGTGAACACCGGTTTGATCCCTGGTTGGGGAACTAAGATCCCACAAGCTGTGCGGTGTGGCCAAAAAAATTAAAAAAAAATAATAAAATTCTGTCACAAGTGATGTATCTACATATACCACCCTCCTAGGTCCTCTGCTCTGAGCATCTATCCTGGGAAATCTGCAGAAACTGTCTTTGTACATTTCCATCCAAAGGCATGGTCCCAGCAGCATGGTGGAAACATCTCTTATAAGGCATTCTTACCGAGCAGCTCTAGTGCCAAAAACATGACTGTCTCCAGCATGCCTGTCTCTTTCTGTGAGGATATTCTAGACACAATTCCTCTTCATTCAGTGTCTTACTTTTGTCTGTAAGTAGATTGTTCTATGGCTCATTTCTGTGGCTTGCCTTTACTCAGGCACAACCTCCTAAGGTACACGATAGTAATAACCTCTGTACCCCCAACCTCAGTGGTACAGCCCTGGTACAGTGCCTTCATGATGGGAAGGTTAGTGAGTCCAACACCCTTGCCTGCCAAACAAGTACCTACACAGAGGCCAAGATAACCTTCACCTAGGGTTCAAATTGTGTCTATCCACCCATGTACATCCACAGAAAATGCTGCATGTCACCAAGACCCTCAACTGACCTTGGTCCTTCTCTCTCAGGTCTTGAAGTCTGAGTCTCTAGTCACTTGTAAACAAATCCCTCTCTTTTTGAATTGATACATTTTCTTTGCTTTTTAACCTCTCCCCCATATGTTTCCCATAGAGCCTAATTCTTCTTTTCATCCTACAAATTAGTTATCTATCACCCAATTCTGTCTAATTTTATTATAGATGGACTGGGTGCTGACAGCCCTACAGGCACAGCAGGTGGAATATTTGTGAGCCATTCACACCTTTTCCATGCTAGAGTGGTTTCTCTCCATGCCTCCAGTGTTGATTATGCTAAAATATCCTCAATATCTTCCCTCATCTGAAACTGCATTTGCAGATGCCTCCTTTCATTAGTTAGGTTTCAATCTGTACCATGACCAAGGGAGAGGGGTGTAGTATTTCCCAGGTTCTAGTGGTAGAATAAAAACATTCTGAAAAAATGCCACTGCAACACATGTGCATAGTACCTGGCGCATAAAAGTGCTTAATATTTATTTTTGAAATACACTTATTTTTGATGAATAATAAGCATCTAGCAAACTGTGCATATTGTATTTGTATAGCTCAATGAATTTTTATTGAGCACATTCATGTAACAACCAGCCAGATCCAAAAGTAAAGATTACAGCCAGAACAACCTGTCTTGCACACTCCCAGACACTGCTCCCCAAAAGTAATCACTATTCTTACATTTAACAACAGAGATTAGTTTTGCCTTGATTTTGAACTTCATATAAATGGAATCATAAATTATGTACTCTTCTGTGCTTGATTTCTTTTACTCAGCACAATGTCGATGGGGTTCATCCATGTAATTTATTCATTTCCATCATGTACTGTATAGCATTGTGTAAAAGTAGTACAAATTATTTATTCATTCTACTGTTAACAGGCTTTTAGACTGTTTCCAATTTGGGGCTATTTTGTTATGAACATTCTTATATTTATATTTTAGTGAATATACATATATATATATCTGTCAAAATTCAAATTGCTGGGTGACAGGGTTTATGTTTAGCTTTAGTAGATACTGAAATATTCCAAAGTTATTGCATCAATTTATACTCCCATAAGCAGTGTTTGAGAACTCCAGTGTCTTTACATTTTTACGAACACTTGATAGTGTCAGTTCTTCTAATGGGTATGTGGTATTATTTCATTGTAATTTCACTTTACATTTTCCTGATGATTATTGTGGTTGAGGACATTTCATATGTTTACTGGTAACTTTGAAAAGTGCTTGTTAAGCCTCTTGTTCATTCTTTTAGAAAACTGGTCCCTTTGCCTTTTGCATGTATTCAAATATTTTCTCCTACTCAGTGGCTTATTTTCATATTCTCTGCTGGTATTTCTTGATAAACATATGTTCTTAATTTTAATGCATTCCAATTATCAATTTTTCCTTTATTTAGTGCTTTTGCTTGTATATGTGTATGTGTCCTGTTTAAGGTAACTTTGGATAGCCCAAGGTCACTAAGATATTCCTTTTTGTTATTTTCAAGAAACTCTATAGTATAGAGTTTCCTTTTCCTCTATAGTATATAGTATCCTTTTATATTTTGATCAAAAGTTCATCAAGGATTAATTTATGTATGATATGACATACAAATAATGATCATTCATTCCCATGTGCATATCCAATTGACCCAGCACTATTTGTTGACAAGAGCATCCTACCCACACTGCACTGCAAGGCTACTTTTGTAATATAATCAATGCCTAAATAGATGTGAGTTTGCTTCTGAATTCACTATTCTATTCCACTGGCCTAATTGTCTGCTATAGATACATGATAAATCTTGATAGCTGGTTGTATAAGTCATACAACTTTTATTTTTAAGATATGTTATTTTATCGAAATTTTAGGTTCAGCATGTCAAGTTTCACCAAAAAACTTGCTGTTGTTGCTTGAGTAATTGATCCATTTAGGGGAAATTGACATCTTTACAATGTTAAGTTTTCCAACTCATGTGCATTATATACTCTACCATTTATTTACTCTCTTTTTATTAGGTCTTTAATTTTCTCAAAAATGATTTGCAGTCGTATATATAGTTTATGTCATTTGTTAGTTATTATTGAGTGATGTTTCTTGATGCTACTGTACATTTCATCATTTATTAAACTTCAGGTTTTTTCTAGAATATATAACTACAATTGATATGTTAATATTTTCATGTTGCATTCATATGCAATAATTCAGTGAACACACTCATTTATTCCAATAGTTTCTGAATATTCTTTTGGGCTCATTGTGTGTAAAATCACGTTACTTTGCAAATCTGCACATAATAAGATTTGTTGCTTTGTATTGTTTTTGCTGATCCCATATTTTCCTTTTTTCCATTGACTTATTGTACTGGCTAGACTTTCAAGTCAAATATTGAATAGAAGACAAAGAAATGCTATGTTACTGATAGTAGAGGGAAGGTTTTCAATATTTTATCAAGTATGATATTGGCTCTAGACATTTAATAGATACCCTTTGTCAGATTAAGAAGCTCTATTTTACTCTTAATATATTAAGTTTTCTTTTTTTCTTGAACAAGTATTCAATTTTAACAAATGCTTTTTCTGAATTTAGAAGGATGGTCATATGATTTTTCTCTGTTCAGTTAATGCCTTGATATTAAATGATTGATTTTATACTGATAAATCAACCTTAAATTTGTGACATATATTGTTATGTATTCTCAATTTAAATATCTGGATTTTTGCTGAAATTTTGTTCAGGAATGTTTTATCATTGTTCATGAAAGAGTTTGGGTTATAGTTTTCCTATCTTATAATATTCTTCTCTGGCTTTGAGAATAAATTTTATACTGATTTCATTAAATGAATTGTGAAATATCCCCTCTTTTTCTATCTCTGGAAGAGTTTGTGTGAGCTTTGTGTTATCTTGGCTTAGGGTTTTCTTTTGGGGAAGATTTCTAATTATGGATTTTATTTCCTTAGCAGTCATAAGACTACTTAATTTTTCTATTCCTTTATCTATCTATCTATCATCTATTTACTTATTTTGGGGTCAATTTTGTTAGTATTTTTTTTCATTTATCAATTTATGCAATTTTTGATTTTCTTTCTTAAACTTTCTTTAAGCTTATTTTGCTCTTTTAAATGTTTTGGGATGGTTAATAAAATTATTGATTCTCAAGCTTTTATTTCTAATATATTTATTTAGGGCAATGAATTTCCCATTAAACATTGCTTTAGCTCAATCCCACAGATTTTGATATGTAGTATATTAATTATTCCATTAAAAACACTTTATTATTACCATGTGATGCCTTGTTTGATCTTGATTGTTTAGAAGTCTACTGCATACTTTCTAGAGAATTGGCGATTTTCCCTTTGTATTGTTTTGCTGTTTATTTTTAGCTTAGTTTCACAACTGTCATAGAGCATATTCTGTTTTAATCTGCTTTAAGACCCAACATATGGTCTTTTTTTTAATGCACCAAACACCCTTGAAAAGAGTATATGTTCAGCAGTTGGTACAGTGATCATTTCTACTGTGTATACTCTGCTGTTAGATTCATGCACTGAATTCTTAACTTCTGTTTTTTATATATATATATATATATTTAGTGGTCATATTTCTGTTTGGTATCTTTTATAGATTCCTGTTCTCTGGTGAAATTCTCTTTACCTATTTTATTGAAACTATTAATCAGTTATTTTAAACTCCAGTTCTTATAATTCCAATACTGTATCCAAATCACCAATCTAGTGTCCTTTTTCTCTTGATTTTGGTCTTTTCTTCCTGTCTTCTGGCTTGCCTGGCAATTTTACTGAATGTCAGACACTATATACTGTACAAATAATGCAAGGTACAGATTGATGCTCTCTTTCTTTCATGATTCAAACTCAAAGTCTAGAGTATGTTTCAGACATGCTCTTCCTTTGTGGATCTGGACTTCCTTTTGAGTGTCCTTGCTCTGTGAGATGATAGAAAGCCACTCCTGTCCTCCCAGATTCCTAGATCACTGCTCAGTTCTTAGCTTCTCATTATGTGTTGTTATCAATTATCAAATGCCTCAAGGGGAAAATAGCTGCAGAATGTTGGGCTTGCCTTATTGTATTTTCTCTTGCCCAGTGTCTTGGTCTCTAATCTAGGGTGTTTGGAAAATTCTAAGCTCCAATGTTTGTCCCCATATCCCTTTCATGCTGGAAGCTTGGCTCAGGTTCCCAGGCTTTCAGCCACTAATCTCTGCTCCACTTTTTAGCCTCTTGATCTTATGCTACTTATCAATCAGCAAATGCCATGAGGTAATACACACCACCAAATACTGGACTCATCTCAATGCTGTTCCTTTATCTTAGGAAACCTGGACCCTTAAGTCCTGGCTGCCTTAGTAGCTTTTTGATGCCTTCAAACACTTTTTTTTCTTTTAAATTTAATTTTGCACAGCTTCTCAACTTGTTCTCATAGGGATATTACCAGAAAGAAAAGATGCTCAATACATTTAAATTTATTTCTATCATTTCCCTTTTGTAAAATAAGGTAATAATACCTGCTCACCCTACCTCAAGCAATGTGATATATTTTGCATATCATGAAACATGAAAATGCAAAATCACTATCTCCTTGAATTCATATTTTTTTTTATTTTAAAACTTTTTCTTTTCAGGTTCAACCTATTATTGGAGTATATATTTCTTAATTTAGTGTAGCATTTTAAAATAACATTTCCTACATTTAGCTCTTAAGTGATATATTTTGATTTTTAGCCTGAAAAAAAATGATATGGGAAATTTCTAGTATTCCTCATGTCTGCATTATATTCCATTGAATAAATATGGTGAAGTCATGGGAAATGAGGATTTCTTTCTTCCTTTTTCTTCCTCTCTTTCTTTCTTATTTTTGTTTTTGAATATGGAAAGCTTTTACTCCATCTCTCTTGTCATTTGCTTTCTGTGTGATATAATGGATTTTTCCAGTGAAGCCCACTGCATTCACATCATTTTCTAAGATCTGAGAATATGCTCTCTGCATGCTAAAAATAACAATTTCCTCACTATTTTCCAGACCTAGCACATTTTATTGAAAGTGCTTGCACAGAAGCTAGCATGTTACCTTGCTTCATGCCTTTCATGACACTGATGCTTTTCTGCTCTATTTCCTAGGTCATCCCGTGTGATTAACAGGTTTCTCTTCTTTCTGTTCTTATTTGTGTGCTACCTTTCCTGTAAATTATTGTGAACATTCACTTAATCATTTTTGATAATCAGTGATCTACAGTTATAAGCATTTGAAGTATAAATGACCTATCAGAGATATCATTATCAGCAACAGCCAACCGCTGAGTACCCTCTGAGTGTGTGGCACATTGTGTGTTAGGAGCTCCAGGAAACATCCCAACTCCCAGCCAGATTTAGGTCATAGCACTCGATATTGTGACTTGATATTTCGTGAGAATGAGACTGTGTGATTCAATGGGTAATCAAGAGGAAGTCTAACATTTGAGAATTGTGTCTACTTAACCATATTTATGTTATTTTTATCTTTCTGTGCTTTCTTTCCATGCCATGCCCCCTTCTCCATAATACATCTTCCTGGTCGAGTCTATTACACTTTATATACACCTCTGTAATGCCATCATTATTAAGATTGTAGTAAATTGCTATAGGGTTCAAATCCCATCTTAAAATGTGAGTGCCCTTGAGAATCAGTGTAGTGTCTTGCTCATTTTTATTTATCCTATAAAGACTTAACATACATTTGTAAAATTGCATGAAATTGATTAAAATAGGAACTAAATGAGATGCTTATTAATCTAATCATGGGGCGGTTCAGTAGAGTGCTTTAGAAAATAATCATAATACTACATGGGATTATTAGTCTCTCCTATTTTTTCATATCCAGAGAGATACATCTCAGAGACTAATCTCAGAGAGATACATCAGGAATTTAACATGTCTGTTAAATTCTGAGTACTTGAGACTGTTCTCAACTTGGTAGGGTGTTGAAAATCTATATTTTGTGCTATTATTAACCAAGTTATTATAACTTTTTGTATAAATGCTCACAGATGAAGTAAAAGGTAACATGTAAACTCGATATATGCACCTTAAATGTTCCTGGGTAGTTTTTTTTCCAAATTATTTTTTTCATGAATCTTCTTGACCTGTTTTCAAAGCTCTTTTGTTCTTGATCTGGACTTTAGTGAGGAAAGATATTTGGTCTTTTTTCTCTTTTATCTGTTTAGATTTTTAAATTTAAGAACAGGATTTTTTTCAGTTGTGTGATATCAGTCATATGTCTGATTCAGCAGAACATTTCTTTCCTTAATGTGACCCTCAACCAATCCGGACCTGAAGGATGTTTGGTCACTTCTTCAGACATTTATCAGTGCTAATGGAGGCAGGTCATCCATTCATCTCTCCCCATTGTTTTGTTTTGTTTTGTTTTGTTTTTCCTTGAAAGCAGATGGCCCTCACATCAGGATGTCTTATAAGTCTATCAGTTTTTCTGGGCCTGAGTTATAATCTTTATGGTTATTTTTTCTTTTATTTAATCTCTGACTCAAGATGAAATTTATAAATGCAAATATAGACAATAATTGTTGTAGTAAGTAGTAAAGTTTGGTTGTAATTTATAAGGTAAGAGACATTTAAAAAAATTTAATGTATATATGATAAATAAAAAATTCATGGTGTCCACGAATGATATTAATGAATAGTAAAATCTCAAAGCATATAATTGGGGAGCACATACTTTTTTGTTTTGTGTATTATACTTTGGTTATTTTTCATGTCAGTGGAAACAATGAAATTATTGTGATTGAGGCAATGAATCACAAATGGAAGAAGCACACTTATAAATAAAAAAAAAATCATTGCTTTATGTCTTAGTTCTGACACTTATCAAGTATATGGCCTTGGAAAAATCACTTGTTTGAGCTTCTTAGTCCTAAACTTTTAAATAGAGTAAAGATAATCTTCAAGAATTTGTTCTGTTGATTTGTTAAACTAAAATTAAGAATCAGTACTCACATCTTCATAAATGACGAAATACCTCTCATATAGTCTCACTTGTCCTTATTTTGTTCCTCCTCATTTGTTTGTATTGGTATGCAGATTTATCATTCCTATTATCGTGAGCCAGTGATGGGAATATTAACAATAATAGCTCTTTTTGTTGTTGTCTGAGGTTTATTGAAAATATTACAGTACTGCAGAAAGATTCAACTACTCCAAGTGGTGTTTTGAAATTCGTCCCAACTGTAGGCTGAGTGACCTGCAGATTGGACAGACTGCCAAAGCCCAAGAGCTTCAGTGTTTCCTTAGTGTCAGAATCTACTTCAATGATCTGCTGCAGGGCTGAGATCTCAGGCACATAATTCTCTCTCCTTCTCTCTCTCCTCCTCCTGCAGCTTGATGGAGATACCTCTCACTGGGTCTCTCTGAATTCACTTCATCAGTTGTGTGACTAGTCTGTGATCTTGTTGTGGAGCTTCTTTCTGTGAATAATGGTGATCTCCTCGCACATGCGCTTGTTGTTGGGGAAGTTGGTGCCCAAGTGTGTATAGTAATTCTCAATATGGGCCACCTTCTTGATGGCCAAACGTGGACCATATTGGCAGGTCCTTGGTAAAAGAGCTCACCCTATCTCCTTTCTAAGCATTAAACCAATAGACGAATAGACATAGTTGTCTGAGGGGGATTAAAATATCAGGTTGTTGGTTGGAAACCAGGTTGGATAATGCAACTACAAATGGGCCTCCAGGCATTGTACTTTTCCCCCTGACTTTAGACCACTTCCCCACCTTCAAGTAGATAAAGTTCTCAGAAAAGACACCTAGCCAGCTGCATGAAATAATCTCAATCCCTCCTATAAGTTTGAACTCAGATAACCTTCAGATTCTAAATTTTGACTGATTTGGGCTTCCAAACTTGCTTCTAGCAGAAAACCTTCAGACCCAATCAGCAGCATTAATGCATAAAATTACAGGAAGAGAATGCTTTAGTTCTGCATAGAACATATCATGGACAAGAGATGGGAATAGTCACCTGAGTAACTTAACCCTTCCCAATAGAAGGATGTGATCAATAGTGTCAGATTCTTCCTATCTCTCCAATCTGATAAATCAATTTCTGCATCCTTCAGGGAGGTGTGTATAACATAAGGGGTGTAGGAAGAGATAATTTCAAGGCATTTCTTCAAAACTGTTTCTTTCTAGGGAGTAGAATGGATATCACCTTTCTGGAAACCTGAGGAGAGAAGAATGTTGTTCCCTCTAATGGAAGTTATTATTCCTTCCAATTTACAGATAAGATCACAGGGCCTCAAAGTAGTGAAGTCACTTGCACCAGGTCTCACAGGGAATGAATAATAGAGCAAGGACTCAAATCCAAATTTTCAGATTCCCATAGTCTATTTTCTTTAAATGTAGCCAAGGAGACAGATACAATAAAACTGATGTTAAAAAAAAAGCATTTTGGGACACTGTAGCTGCATATGACCAATAACCAAGAGCAGATATTTATCTGATTTTGAGGATCATTATACAAATCAAATTAGCTAATGCATATTAAACTCATGTATAAACTTAAAGTTATAAACATATTACTGATTATTATCACAGTTAATGTCTCTCTACATCAACTTCCTTTTCTATAGTATAAGGTTAATTCTTGCCTTGGCTACATCTTGGATTGCTGTGAGGATTAAACACAATAATGTACCTGAAAGTTCTGTGTAAGCTGGAAAGCACTATACAAATGAAGGTTACCATTATTGATTTGTACATTAATTGTTAGTTTTCAAACATGAGTTAGTTAATGCTTTAGTGATGAAAATTTGAACTACAAAATCTGTTAGGAAATGCTGTTGTAAAGTAAATAGAGGTTGAGGCCATAATTTCAGATGAATAAAATGTGGCCAAGAGACTGATTAGACTAATTGAACATTGTGTCTTATTGATTTTGTAGTTTCTTTCTACTTTTCAGCTCAGGCAGAGAAGCTAAAAGGTGTAGACACTGAAAAACATCATGTAAATCTAATTCATCAACTTAATGGCTCTCTTGCTACAAAAAATTGTGGTCCCTGGATCAGTAGCTTGGGAATCACCTCAGAGCTTGTTAAAAATGCAGAATCTTTGATCCACCTTGGACTTACTAAATCAGAATCTTCAGAAACACTGCCCTATTGGAAGTAAAAAAAAAAAAAATCAGTGACTCATTATACCACTAAAAGTACATGTAATTATTGGATTTCTGTAACACAACCAGGAAACTTTTTCTTCCATCATATTTATGATATACCTAATCAATATCCTTAGTACTATAATTGCCATGTTCTATAATAATAATTATTTAGAAAAAATACTGTACATGCAGATGTTTATTTTATGCTTGCACTTTCTCTGAACATACTTAGTTTCCAATTCATCTTCAAGTCCTCTCTAGATTCATACATTCATTCCTTTACTCAATAATCATTTTGAATATTGATAATGTACCAAATACTCTGTATATTCTGAGTATATATTGGAAATTGACATAGTATGGGTTACCTCATTGTACCTATAGTTTAATGGTGGAAGATGGGAACAAATAAAAAAACACAAAGGTATAAATTGAGAAAAGAGCCGTAAAGGCAACAGATTGGTGGGGCAGATGTTACGTAGATGCAGTTATCTGGGCAGGCCACCTAAGTCAGTGACATTGTATCAGATTTGGAAGATGAGAAGAGTCAGCCATTCAATAACTAAGCAAGACTTCTAAGGCTTTAAGGATAAAAAAACTTTGGTATGTCCCAGAAATTAAAAGGAGGCTAGTATCTCTGGAATGGATTGGATGAGATGGATAGTGGTCAGAGATGAGTTTGGAAAGATCAGCAGGACCTAGAATAGGGAGTGTTATAAGCCATGGTTAAGTGTAACTAGAAATACAATAGGAAGTTGTTGATGTGCTTTAAGCAGGCGAGAAAGGAGTGAAGGTGAAAAAATACATTTGAAATAGGGCCAATTTATATTTGAGTTAGAATTATTCTGGTTCCTGAATAGAGCACAAATTGGACAGGGGCATGTTAGAAGCCTGCAGGAGTAAAATAGATGGCTTGGAGGAAAGTGATAGATAGATTTTAGCAATATCTGTTTGTATTGGTGGTTGTGCCCTCAAATCCATTGTTCATCCTTCCCCTTTTCCAGTTTGCTTTTTTATTTTATTTTTTTTAAACATCTTTATTGGAGTATAATTGCTTTACAATGGTGTGTTAGTTTCTGCTGTATAACAAAGTGAATCAGCTATACATATACATATATCACCATATCTCCTCCCTCTTGCATCTCCCTAACAGCCTCTGTATCCCACCCCTCTAGGTGGTCACAAAGCACCCAGCTGATCTCCCTGTGCTATACGGCTGCTTCCCACTAGATATCTATTTTACATTTGGTAGTATATATAAGTCCATGCCACTTTCTCACTTCATCCCAGCTTAGCCTTCCCCTTCCGTGTGTCCTCAAGTCCATTCTCTATATCTGCGTCTTTATTCCTGTCCTGCCTCTAGGTTCTTCAGAACCATTTTTTTTTTTTTTAGATTCCATATATATGTGTTAGCATACGGTGTTTATTTTCCTCTTTCTGACTTACTTCACTCTGTATGACAGACTCTAGTTCTATCCACCTTACTACAAATAACTCAATTTCTTTTCTTTTTATGGCTGAGTAATATTACATTGTATATATGTGCCACATCTTCTTTATCCATTCATCTGTTGATGGACACTTAGATTGCTTCCATGTCCTGGCTATTGTAAATAGAGCTGCAATGATCATTGTGGTACATGACTCTTTTTGAGTTATGGTTTTCTCAGGTATATGCCCAGTAGTGGGATTGCTGGGTCATATGGTAGTCCTATTTTTAGTTTTTTAAGGAACCTCCATACTGTTCTCCGTAGTGGCTTGCGTTTAGACTGTGTTTCCCTACTGTATGTGGCTTCCACTGACATAAGACATTAGTTGGAGTTTGGAGGAGGCTCATTTCTGCAGGTGTAGCATTTTGCCCATGGCTTCAGCTCACTCCAGGTTGGCTTGCTTTTGTTCCATCTTCTGCCAGATGCTCCTTGCCTCCAGTCCCCAGTAACATCATATCCTCTCTTGGCTCTTTTGCTAATCTTTGGGTTGTATCCAATTTCTGTTTCGGAAACCAGTTCCTTGCATCAGATTTCCTTTGCTGTTAAGTGCATAAATTATTTCTCCTTTACCATTTAGACCTTAAAGGATGCACAGAGCAACAGAAGGTAAAGAATATTGTTCATATTTTGACTTTGATTGATTGGGCCCATAGATTGGAACAGGTACAGCTTTGAAAGAGATGGGTCAGTAATTCATTTTGGACATACTGTTCTTGATACATTCAAATGTATTATTCAGATATAAGAGGTCTAGAGTTCATACCAGATTCTGAGTTATAAAGCTCTATATCATTAGATGATAGTGCTTGTAGACATAAGAATGGGTAGGTTATCCAGGGGAAAATGTAGAGAGATGAGAGAAAGGGGATTTGGACAGACTCTTAAAGAATTTGAAGTTGGGGCTTCCCTGGTGGCGCAGTGGTTGAGAGTCCACCTGCTGATGCAGGGGACATGGGTTCATGCCCCGGCCCGGGAAGATCCCACATGCCACAGAGTGGCTAGGCCCGTGAGCCGTGGCTGCTGAGCCTGCGCGTCCAGAGCCTGTGCTCCACAAAGGGAGAGGCCACAACAGTGAGAGGCCCGCGTACCACAAAAAAAAAAAAAAAAAAAAAAAAAAAAAAAAAAAAAAGAATTTGAAGTTGGCTAGTGGATAAAGAACCTGCAAAAGATATTAACAAAGAGCTGATAATTTCCTGGATTCAGGTTAGTGAAACAACTAGAATATATAGACTATCTCTAACATGTATCTCTCCAATTTTACAAATTATAATGCCAAAGGAAACACTAACACACAACTGGCAACACAAAACCAGTAAAACTAGCTGTGGGTACTGAACAATAAGAGAAAGACAACAAAACAAGAATCTGTGCAAGTGATGAATTCTATCTTAAGTGTAAAATAATTTGGCACTCCTGGCTCTGATGCACATTTTGATTTTGATTTATGTGCTCTAGGATAATGGCAGGACTTCAGCCTGCTGCTGGGCAGCCTCTGTTAAAAAACTTAACACAATTTAGAGGGTCAGTGCTGCTGAAATCTAGTCCATTTTCCTCTAGCCAAACCATGCACCCTGGTTCAGAGTTATCTCTGTGGAGGAAAGGAGCCTTTCTTTGAACGCCTACCTACATGGCAGAAAGTTTTTCCAATATGCACAAAGGTATTTGTGAATTAGCAGTGGCTTTGGGACAGGGCAGGACCAAGTGTGTTGTGCCACCAATCTCAATTTTAGTCTAGACCACATATGATGTCAAGTCTTAGGCAAAGTATGGACCATACTGCTGAGAAGAAATTTTGAGAGTAGTTTTTCTCAAGGTATGATTCATAGACTATAAGCAAGAGACTCATCCAAGAAGACCACAGAGAGTTGCTGTGAAAATGTTCTGATTAAACCCATACACACAGGTGAATTAAATGTATGATATTTAAGCACATTTTAAAGTACAATATTCAAAAGAATAAGTTATTCGTTCCCCAGATGATCCCACTCCTAATGCTTTCTTCCTGGACACTTCCACCCCTCACCATTCTGCCCTTAATCATGAAGGTCATCACCTTAGAGCAGCTTAACTGATCAACCACACCTCCACTGCTCTTCTCCACCCTAGCCATGGCATCTAGCTCATGTCCTCCAGGGCCCCAAGTCCAGTCTGCCTTTACCTGTCACTTGTTTGTTTACTTTTATTTTTTGTTTATCCTGCTGGAAGGTACTCAACACTAGAATATAAACCTCATCTCCCTTGTCAACCACTGAAGATCCAGTGCCTGACTTAGCGTAGGCAATCAATGTATATTTGTTGTGTGAATAGCGTGCAAAAATTGACCTCTATGGGAAGAATTTAGGATTGGGAGATTTACCTGTCCCCTTTCACCTTTGTTTAATTAGAAAGATGTAAGTTAAGCTTGTTTCAGTATTAGGGGAAGTTTTGGGGTAATCTTCAGAAGTCACTTAGAGTAGTAGTGTTAGGAATCTGTCAAGTGTTTCCAGTTAAAGAATTCACAATCTAGAGTGGTAGAAATTGCTGGGATGAGTGCCTTTTCTGGTACTTTAATTACTAATTTGAAATGAGGACCCACGAAAGCAACCCTGATGTTTGCTCTGTTTCTCTGAACTCATCAGTGAGCGTACACCTCCTGCCTTCCTAAAAAGGATGTACGTCTGGAGGGAGGTAAAACAGCAATTAATCCTGGAAGGTATTTGTCCTCCTTTCTTTTGACATTTTATTGCCCTTTAACTCATTTGTGAAAGATATCAAATAAGAATCAGACTAGGAAATAAAAGTCCTTTTCATTAAAATGGCCAATCTGCATAGATATCTTTGTTCTTCCCTGTGGAAGGTCTTTTTGATCAGTACATGAGAAGAGAATTTATGAAGAAAGAAAGTTAGGACAATTTTATGTCAATAGATAAAGTATCAGAGCAAAAATACACAGATTGTATATAGGAATATAAAATTATTTTTAAGCCAAAATTATAAAATTATTCCTGGCTGAAAATATAGCAAGGCAAAAAAGGAATATATCGATTAGTGGTGTGGTTGATTATTTTGGAACGTAGGAAAAACAAAGGAATAGGATCTCATGGCCCATCCAAATGCTGTCTGGGGAAAAATACATCATTTACAAGGGCTTAAATCTCAGCTAGGGTATTTTGGCCATTATTTGTTTTAAACTTCCACTCTGCAGGGTAAGGGAGATAATGTATGCTCTTTTCTCCCACCAGCTATTGCATCTCCACTTTTAGCAATGCTCCTTTCTGATATGGAACTTGATAGTCATACATGTAAAAGACCTGTGTTGATGAAATATGGAACACGGTTTGAGATATCAGGCGATTTTAAAAATAAGACATTTGTGATTATAATCTGCTATCTATTAAGTATTTTTGTTTGTATTATTAGGATGTATTTCTATGGATTTTGAATTGTCTTTCTTTTAGTGGCACTCTTTGCTTAATTCTAACTAGGTAGGAAATTTACAAATATAGAAAAATATAAGAAAGGAAACAAAATCATAACTTGTAATAACTTGAACCAGGGATAAACACTGTTGGTATTTTAGCAAATTTCCTTATACTACTGTAGAGATATGTGTAGTATATATGTACATATGTATGTAAGAGTGTATATGTTCACTGTATATATTAAGTGTATATATTAAGTGTATATATTAAGGCCAAATGTCTAAGCTTTTTCTAACATGAGTGAAAAATGAAGTCACTTTCTATACTCAAATAACAATCAGCACCTAGTATGTGCAAAGCACTGTCTCAGTCACTAGGGACTTAACAATAAACAAACCCTGAAAATCTCTTCCCTCAGGTAGTTCATCTGGAAAGAAAGTCAGTAACTTTCAATGCCAGGAATTACAGTGGTTTAAGCCTAATTTTTCTCTTTCTTCAAAGACCTCACAACTTTTTCCTCAAGTCTGTCCTGTGTTCAGGAATGCAATCATTATATAGTCAGCCTTCTCTATCTACAGGTTTCACATTCATGGAGTCAACCAATCAGTGATCTAAAATATTTGGAAAAAAATTTCCAGAAAGTTCCCAAAAGCAAAACTTGAATTTACTGCTTGCTGACAACTATTTACATAGCATTCACATTGTGTTAGGTATTTTAAGTAATCAAAGATGGTTTAAAGTATACAGGAGGATGTGCATAGGTTATATGCAAATACTATGCCATTTTACATAAAGGGCTTGAGCACCTGAAGATTTCGGTATCTGTGGAGGGTCCTGAACCCCACCCCCTGTGGATACCGAGGATGACTCCTGTACTTCTTCCACTCCAGTCTCTTCTTCACACCCTCTTGAGTGCACACTTTGAACTTCGGGGATGAACACTGTGCTGGGCCCATCCGTCCTCGGAACCCATCATGGTTTCCCAGAACCAGACTCTGCATGTAGCTGTCTGGGACAGTCTGGGCTTGGACACTGAGAAGGCTGGTGATTTGTTGTCAGGTGATCATGTCTAAGGATCTTTCATTATGTAGAGAAGAGGCCGAGCGCTTCTGGGGAAGGTGATTGTACATGTTGTTCCAGGTGTTTCAGTTTTGGCCCTAGAATTGTACACCCTCTTCTGTACGATAACTCTCTGAAGTTACCCAGAGCATCATCTTTAAAAGGGAGCTTAGCATTCCATTGTTACACAAGTTTCTTGTGAGTTTTAAACTCAATACTAGTGACTTGTCGAAATATTCCTTTTTACCTGAAAAGAGTTCTGATTAGTTTACTTTCTCTCTCATTACATTTTATGTGATATTTTAAGTGCCCTGTGAGATTGGAAACCTGAACAACTGCCTAAAATGCCATCTCTTCATCTGGCTCTTCTGCTACCATCACTAAATATGCTCTTGAGAGAGGGTAGCATATTTTACTTTGCCTCTCCAGCCCAAGACCTGGACAGACCCTTTCCTTAATTCCCTATGGCACCAAAGTGACTTGATACATAACAGAAATCTATGTAGGTTCAGGAATACATGCCAGAAGAATAAAATATCAAGTTAGATTTGGCTTCTCTTGGGGTCTACAGACTTAAGAACAAGAAAACCCTGGTCAGATGACTGCCTAGCTTCTGTTTGCTACTCCATGTCAGAGTGCAGGTCTCCTTCTTTTAGTAAAATTGTTCCTGTGCATGTCTTCCAAACCCCAGAAAATCTCTCAGAAAACAGAGGAAATTCCTTTCTCACCGCCTCAGATTTATCTTCAAATTCTTATTTCTTTTTAATTTTATTTTTTAACTTATTTTATATTGAAGTATAGTTGATTAACAATGTTGTGATAATTTCAGGTGTACAGCAGTGATTCAGTTATTCTTGTATCTATTCTTTTTCAAATTCTTTTCCCATTTAGGTTGTTACATAATACTGAGCAGAATTCTCTATGTTATGCAGTAGGTCCTTGTTGGTTATGCATTTTAAATACAGCAGTGTGTACATGTCAATCCCACACTCCCTAACTAACCCATCTCTCACCCTTCCCCCCTGGTAACCATAAGTCACAATTTAAATTTCTTACACCAGGATTTGCCATATCCTAAGATGATCTATAGTGTAAGTAAAAACCCTCTTTAAGAGTAACTCCTCTTGTACACATAATTGGATCTCAGTTCTCTGACCAGACTGGACAATCAAAACACTCTAATACCAGTATATATTGAGATATCTAGTCTTAGATAAAAGCTGAATATTCATAGAGCCTGGTACCTAGTGTTTTTTTTTTTTTTTTTTTTTTTTTTTTTTTTTTTTTAGTTAGTTAGTTTTATCTTTTACATGGCATAGTTATTCCTGCATCTCTTTATGTATGTCCTTCCTCTGGTTTTCAGAATTTCAATTCCAGATTTTTTGTGAGCAACTGTTTAAACAAAGATATGCCCACATAATACACAACACACACACACACACACACACACACACACACACACAGAGGCATTGAGTATTCTAAATCTTTAAACAGCAAAGAACACTTTTACCAAGGAGGCAAAAAAAAGCATTTAGAGACAAAACTGCTAAAAAATGTACATAATTTACAGTATGTCCTCAGTGTAAATATTACCATTCAGTCAGGTAAATATTATCCTCACAGTTTCTCCAAGGTAATGACTGGGGACTTGTTTTACATTTATGAACCTAAAGAACTCACTCAAGTGGATTTCCTAGAAAAAAATAGCGTCACATTTTCAAAAAAAATTAAGGTCTTTATTACATATATATTACATTTTATTATGTATACATATATACTTTTGACAACATTAATGTTATACCCTATATTGAATTTTGAATAATGAACTTTTCACTTAATCTTATGTGTGTTTTCCCGTGTCATTAACGATTTTTGAAAAAGCTCATTTTTGTGTCTGTATTCATAATGTGGATGTATAATCACTTATTTATCACATTTGTTTATTTAGAGGAAATCTATTTACTTTCTATTTTTTTTCTAGTACAAACAACATTGGAATGTTTTTCCCATATACATTTGCTTACTTCATTGATATTTCCTTAAGATATATTCTTATGAGTGAAATCGTTGTGTCATAGGATCTTATGGTAGAACCTCAGGAAAATGGCTGTCTATTCTGCTGGCCCTGCTACATAATAATGTGTCCTTTTCTGCAGAACTGATGAGGCTAATAACTTACTCTTTTAATATTTATTTGGCTGCACTGGGTCTTAGTTGCAGGATCTAATTTCCTGACCAGGGATCGAACCCCAGCCCCCTGCATTGGGAGCACAGAGTCTTAACCACTGGACAACCAAGGAAGTCCCGAGGCTAATAACTTATGATCATTGTTACCAAGCAATGTTTGTCAAGACTACTGTGTCTTTTACATAGTTGCACGAAGGACAGCTCAGTAATATCTTAAACTTTCTTGCTTGAAGTCTCTTTTTAGGAAATAGTTATTTACTTTAAATAACTGGTATTTATTAACATTTAATTATTCATATACATTTATTCAGTGTAATCACAGTGAAAATTCTCATTTTCAAGCATAATGAAAAGTTTTAAATATCAAACTCTTAGAAGGGTGGCCTGTAGTTGTCTGTGACTAAATACATGTCTCAGAAAGTATAAGCAGATTCTGCCAGAGGTCTGTGCCCACTACGTATGGATAGTTACTGAAAGGACTAAGCCTCCAGGAACCACCTTCTTTTGACTCTGAAAGGAATATTAGCATCAGCTGAAACGAGGTTTAGGCTCTATGAGGAGAGAATCCAGCCCCACCATGCCAGCAGTAGTAACACATTTCTTATGTAATGTCTTTCCATGCTGATTAGGGTGTGTTGATTACTCACATCTGGGACTCATATTTGATTAGGCTCACTGAGTTGTGCTCTTCTTCCCATTTCCATTCTTTTTCTTTCCTCAATCTTCTCTGTCTTTGTTTTCACTGAATTTCATTTTAGTCTGTAGTTAAATTGATGACTTCTCTAAGGTTTCATTAAGATTTTGATTACTTTGAGTTCTTTTTCCAAGGTACTGCTATGTTTGCCCTTCCTAAAATGTTTGGACTTTTGATTGAGTAAATAAACATTCAGAAATGCATGTAATTCTGTAGTCTCTCTATGTCTGTCACCAGACAGTTGTTTGTAAGTGAGCAGGGGTGATTTTCATCTCATCTCTGAATGCTTATTCTTTCAGTAGATTAGCTAGTGACCAGAAGAAAAGTGTTTTAACTTTTGGAAAACACAATTAAGTAGGGTCTCTCTCTCTCTCTCTCTCTCTCTCTCTCAAGATAGATAGATGATAGATATTAAGAACAGAGTGCCATACACATGGTAAATGCTAAGTATACATGAGTTCCTTCTGTATTTAAAAATGTTTACCTTTTAATATAGTGATGTAAATTTTTATATTTTAGTTTAGATATGTAAATTAACACTCCTAAAACTGCTTTATGTCTGAAATGGTTAAGTGAGGATTTTTATAGGTTACAGAACTCCATGTAAGTCAGTATCTTCATTTTATGTATTTAAGCACAAATCATCTAGGTCAAATTTCACAGTAAATTAACACATTTTCTGTGCTTGCCTTTGGCGAAGTGATTATAAATACACAATTTAAAATATCCCCTGCCTACCCAAGGAGTCCTGATGGAGGTGAACAATGAAGAATTCTTACCATTATGTTAAACTGTGGTGCTGGACATAGTCTTTTGGGGTATTAGAGGACACTGTTTTCCCTGTATTACAAATGACAATGCAGTTTCACCCTCACAACATAAATGTGGCAAATTTTCATAGTGCTAGACACACATAGACTACACTGTCATGTTCGTGTTAATAGCTGGAGCTTTAGAGACTTTTAATGCATTTTTGAGATACCGTTTAAACACAGTTAATAGTACAGGCTTTGAGTGATGATTGTAGATCTGAGAGAAATAACAGCTTAGCATGAGAAACTAGTCAACTGTCTTCCATTCAACAGTTCATCCAACAGATACCCGTTAAGCATCTACCTCTTGCCAGTCATTATTTTATCAATAGGTTTTTGGGACACATCAGTAAATAAACACAAATTCTTGTGTTTATGGACCTATTGTATTCAAAACCATTTTTACTAAATATTATCCAGCTAAAGGAATAGTTTATCTATTACTCCTTATTTGTACACATGATGCTGGGCCCTGTCATAAAGATTATAAAATTAATAAGTTACAGAGAAAGAAATATTTTGAGATATGAAAGCACTGAATATCACATCATCTACCAAGCTACACATATCCAGTGGAATTTGTAAAAATGGCTAAACTATTATTACTGTTAGAATTTTATGCTGTATTAAGAAATTGCTAATATCCTGTGAATACAGAAGGTCATTTGACTTAACCAAGGACATGCAGAATGTCAGCTTTTCGTCAGGAATATTTCATTCCAGGTTGTTCAGAGTCAACACAATTACTTTTGCTACAAGGGAGTTGTCAGCTGATTTTTCATGATATCATATTGTTTATTCTGCTACTAAGCTAAAGATCATCACTGTTAATGTGACAGGTGTTAGTTTGTTTTGTTTAGAGTATACAGCATGATCTTGGGCAAAGGAAATAATGCCAAATGTTCAAACACACATATACCCACACACCCAAGATATGGTTAATCAAAATGAAAGATAATGATGAAATTTATGGACTAAAATGTTATTTTTCTATTTTGGAGAATAATGATTGTTTTTCAGAGTCAGAAAGGAGTTATGCTATGAGAAATTGTGCTATTATTTAAAAAAAATAGGGCTTCCCTGGTGGCGCAGTGGTTGAGAGTCCGCCTGCAGATGCAGGGGACACAGGTTCGTGCCCCGGTCCGGGAGGATCCCACATGCCGCGGAGCGGCTGGGCCCGTGAGCCATGGCCGCTGAGCCTGCGTGTCCGGAGCCTGTGCTCCGCAACGGGAGAGGCCACAATAGTGAGAGGCCCGCGTACTGCAAAAAAAAAAAAAAAAAATAAATAAATAAAATAAATAAATAAATAAAAACAAACAAACCAGAAAAACCTATTAACTGAATTCAAACCTCACAGAGAAACAGTGGACGGGCTAAATTAAAAAAGAATACCACTAAAGCAAAGCATTGTATTTATTTATGAAAATTTATGATTTAAATGGGAACTGAATGTTTTAATTAAAATAAGGGATTGGTTTAAAATGGTTTATGCAAGACTCTAATTTAAAAATTTACTGTTTTTCACTGTCACCACCATTCTTTGATAAGCTGACTTTAGCAACAATGAAACATCTCATTAGATTGCACAGTGTTATATTTCAAGAAATAATTATTTGGTTTATTATAATTCCTTTCAAAAAGAGCAAATCTTTTCTTCAAAATCTTTATGTATACACACACACACACCTTTTTTATTTCCTAATTCTGTATGGACTCTTCTAAAAAAACAAATTACAAATATAATTATTAACAAGTAAACTTCCTTAAATTACTTCAAAATCTGTGGAAGTGATTTGGTCTTAAAAAGGAAGAAAAAGAATAAGCAAAGCATTCTGTTGCTTTTTTAGTTATCATAAAACTCAAAACTTGAGCAGACATCCCAATAGGTCTTCTGCCTTTGCAGAAGAGCTAAATCATTTTGACTATGTCAATTTTGATCCATAGTGCGCAGTATTGCATTTCATATCACATAACTTTTCTCTTTGTCTCTGCAGCAAGCTACTTTCTCCTGGTTGAAAGTTCTTAAACTTCTTTATGTTATATTTCTGTATCTTATCTGCTTTCTCATCTTTAAACCTTCTTTCATGTGTGGATTGTCTTTATTATTCTTGCTCACTTTGTACTTCCCATTCTCTTCAAAGAGTCTTTTAGATTCCAGTTCCATGTCTATCTGAAATATTCTGTCATCATTTTCCTTCTTACCCTGTCCACATCCAAAGATCATTATTATTTCAACTATTTTTATGCCAGTAGTCTGTCCACATTTTTAATGATTCTTACCTGCTTCTAAGCTCACTCACATGGCTGTTAGCTGGCCTCAGATCTGCTTTCAAGTGTACTCACCAAGCCTCTCCACAGAGCTGCTTCGTGACATGGCAGCTGGCTTCCCCAAAGTGAGCATTCAAAAAAAAAAAAAAAAAACAATGAGACAGCACTTCCAAGACAGAGGCCATAGACTTAATGTAACCTATTTTTGGAAGTGGCATACATTAATTCTTCTGTACTCTATTCATTAGCAGAGAATCAAGGAGAAGTGATTACATAAAGGCATGCATACAAAAGATAGGATCATTGGGGGTCATCTTAGAGTCCACCTACCACAGAGGGAGAAATGAATGATACTAAAAAATTGACCCATCCAAAAGAAGGAAAGTGAAGGAAAAGAAGAAAACACAAAGTGAGACAGTAGAAGTAAGTCCAGTGCATCAGTACCCACAAGAAAATAAACATGAAAGTGAGCTATTAAATGCAGAAATTATCATATTCAAAATATAAAATACATATATGAGGAGAAAAAAGCTGGAAAAGAAGAGCTATAACTATTTGCAGATAATATGATTATTTTCATAATAAATATGATTATTTACAGATAATATGATTGCAGATTATAACTTTATTTGTAGATAATATGATAATATTCAAAATAATCTTCATGCTCTGAATTTACTAGAGAGCTGATGCTCTCTAATAAGTTTTTTGGGATTTAGGTTTTAATATACATATTGAATATACCAAAATCCTATATGCCAGAGACAAAGCTAATTAGAAAATATAGGGAATAAAACTTCAGTTTATAATAACAATAAAAGCAATGTTTCCCAGGAATAATTGTGACTAAAAGTGTTCAGACTTCTTGGGATAAAATAACAAAATAATGGATACCAAAATCCATGGATGCTCAAGTCCTTTATATAAAATGGCATAGCATTTGCATATAATCTACACACATATTTCCGTATACTTTAAGTAATCTCTAGATTACTTAGAATACCTAATACAATGTAAATACTATGTAAATAGTTGCCAGTGCACAGCAAATTCAAGTTTTGCTTTTTGGAATTTTTTGGAATATTTTTTCCCAAATATTTTTGATCTGTGTTTGGTGGAATCCACTGATGTGGAACCAGAAGCCTGATTGTACATAAATGTAAAAACTAGTACCTATGCATGGGTTGGAAAATATCAGTAACACTAAAGTAATTGTTTTTTTCAAGTTAATATATAAATTTAATATAACTGCAATTGCCAGCAGGTTTTTTTAGGTAGAATTAGAAATGTCATCCATGAAATTCACATATAAGAAGAAATAAGCAGAACAGGCACAGAAATTTTGATGAGTAATGAGAAGAGCTTGGTCTACCAGATACATAAACTTACTATAGAACTATAATATTTAGAGTGATGGAATTAGCAAAAATATACCAATGGCACAAAATAAGGATCTGCAAAGAGACCCATACATATAAGAATGATTTTATGTATAACACAGTTGGCGTTACAAAAAAGGAGGAAATAATAACTTGCTTTATACATAGTGACAGGGAAATAGAAAAATAAAATAAAATCAGGTGTCTTCCTCACCATACAAACATGATTTTCAAATAGATTAAGGTCCTAAATATGTATAGATAAAATTAATTTAATACCTCTAAATAAGACTGAAGTTCTTAAATAAGATAAAGAAAACTGCAAACAGTAAAGAAAATACACATACTTTTTTTCTTTTTTGGCCGTACGTGGGCCTCTCACTGCTGTGGCCTCTCCCGCTGCGGAGCACAGGCTCTGAACGTGCAGGCTCAGCGGCCATGGCTCATGGGCCCAGCTGCTCCGTGGCATGTGGGATCTTCCCGGACCGGGGCACGAACCCGTGTCCCCTGCATCGGCAGGTGGACTCTCAAACACTGCGCCACCAGGGAAGCCCTAAACATACATTTGATCACATTTTTTTTTTTTTTAACATACTCCATAAAAGATACCATAAAGACTAAAAGGAAAAACTTCGGAATAAGTAGTTTTTGCAATACAATAAGTAACAAAATACTAGTTATAAAAGATTCCTATAAATCAATAAGAACACAAAAAACACAAAACAAAATATATGAAATACATAAACAATTCCAAAGGAGGACGCCCAATAAGGAAAACAGGCCTATACCATTGTAACCATGAAAATGAAACTTAAAAAGGAATTGGAAACCATTTTGTGTCTATTAAATTGCCAAAGCTTTGACACAGATATGCAAATCCACTAACACATATGTAATGCAGTTGGTGAAAATAGAAAATACCATTTTGGAGAATAAATTAACAATAGCTAATAAATGTGAAGATGCTTTTACCATACAGCCATCAAATTTTGCTTCATGGTGCACAGTCAGCCCTCCGTATCCGCAGGTTCTGCATCAGAGGATTTAACCAACCGCAGATTGAAAATATTCCAAATTTTTTTCCAGAAAATTCCAAAAAGCAAAACTTGAATTTGCCTTACTTTGGCAGCTATTTACAAAGCATTTACATTATACTAGGTCTTCTAAGTAATCTAGAGATGATTTAAAGTATACAGGAGGATATGTGGAGGTTACATGCACATACTATTTCATATAAGGAACTTGAGCATCTGTGGATTTTGGTATCACAGGGGTCCTGGAACCAATTCCCTGCTGATACCGAGGGACAGTTTTAAAAGTGGGAGAAAATGCATAAGAACTAATGCATAAGGAGATGCAAGAATGTTGAGGCTTTATTTTTAGCCCAAACTAAAAACATCCTAACTGCCTATCAAGAATATAAATATTAAATTATGTTATAGTTGTAGCACAAAATTATACAGCCTTTAAAAGGAACAAACATTATTTGTTGACATGGTTGAATGTTGTTGCATGAAAAGAATAAGTTGCTGAATAGTATATACTGTTTTCTGTCATTTATGCAAAGTATAAAAACCAATAAAATCATAAATTATAACATCTAACTATGAAGTAAACATATAGATTCATGGAATTGATAAAACTCAATTTACAATAGTAGTTATCTCTTGAGAAAGGCACAGGGAATGTCAGTTATGTATGTTTTTTGAAAATTCTTTGAAAAAAATTAGAAGCAAATAAGAACTACTAGTAAGATTTGATGAAGCTGAGTAGTGGATACACAGATACTTATTATCTCAATTCTTTATTCTTACCTGTTTATTTGAAATAATTTACAATATGCATTTCCTGTCCATTTCCACTAACATGTCTGTTGTCCAGAGCTGTGTTGAGTTATGCTTGAAACTCTGCCACAGCCGTACTATCTGCATTCTCTGTCTTCAATCTGATCTACCAGTCATTTCTCGCTATCACTTACTACCATCAGCAGGAACCTCAAATTTCCTGCTACAGTCATTCCATGATATCTACACTATTCCAAGTCCAAGCCTCTATTTTGGCTTTCAAAGCCATCTAGAATTCTCTAAGACTGCTCATCCTTATAACTCTGTATCTTCCTCCGGATCCTTTATAACTACCCACTGCCCCTTCACTCAGTTTTACAGCCATTTCATCAAAGCACAGGTCAAGTGACATGATTTCCATAGTGTTTCTTTTCTGACTGCTTCAGTTCATTCAGGGTTTATATTACCCATAAAATCAGTATTGTACCATGTACCACTTAAATAGTCTCTATTTTGTTTTTGGAATTTGGATTTAGGCATTTAACTAATTTTTTGAGGATCAGGAAATGTCTTATTTTCTTTTGTGTTGATCACAGAGCTAAACACACTGATTCCCCCAAACTAGCTCTAATGGAAGATCTAATGTCTCTTGGGTCCTCAGTGTGAAATCTGAACTTTTCTTGACTTTTCTCACTCTTGCAGCCCTCTTCTAACAGCCACTAAGTCTTATTTTTCAGTTTCATTAAGGTATTTCCATCCTGTGCACTTATCTCTGTTTTCACTCAACATCCTTGTCAAAGCCACAGTTACTTTATATAGGTAGCATAAGGCTTAGAGTACTATAATGTTGAGGCTTGTTTATTTTCATGAAGTTGTCACCTGATACTTGTATAGTGGGGGAATTTTGCCATTCTTTATTAGTAGGAATCTATGTAACAGCTCTGGCCTCCCTCTGTAACCTATAATGAAGCCAGAGTAATCTTTATAAAATTTAATTTAGTTACCCCCCCTGCTTAAAGTCCTTTAATGTCTTTCCATTTTCCTTATTAAAGTCTCAAATACTTAACATAAAGCCTTGTGTGATCTGTCACTGCCTACTTCTCCAGCCTCATCTAATGCCACCCATCCTGAAGCCCTAGACACATTGCCATCTTTCAGCTCCTCAAGGTGCCATGTGCTTTATCCCCTCAGACCTTCTACACAGGCTAATCTAGAACTCATTTCCCACCATCTCCCTTCACATGGGCAATCTCCACCTATTTTTCAAGTCTTATTTTAATCATAATTTTCTTGGTGAGTCTTTCCTTAACTCTCTCTCTACCCATCTCACTCAAACTTTTATAATTTCAATAGTTCCTTTTATTTATCCTTTGTAATTCTCATCAAAATGTACTTAATTTCTGTTGTGTTTCTTTTCCCTGAGTCTACAAGCTCCACAGATAGTGAGACTCTATTTTCTTCCCTACGTTATCTCTGGTGGGTAACATATTATCTTGTACATGGTAGGTGCTGAATACATATTCATTGAATGTATTAAGTGATTCTTAAGAAATGTTTATGAATTGATTTGACTGATTAAAATATATGAAAAATGTATTCTTTTACATATTTCTCTCTACTTACCTCAATTTCATATCATTTGTTGTCATTTTATTCTTAAAGATTGAGGATGATAAAGTAAATAAAAACAGAACATTTCTACAAATTCTAGAAGAAATCATATTTAAGTAAACCAAAAATCTGAGTATATGCATTAAACTTTTTTAGCTTTTTCTAAAGTTGGTAAGTAGAATTAAACCCATCATAAGTAACTTTTTTTTCCCTTTTCAAGTGCAACTCAACTTATCAGGGAGGTCATTGACTATTTTTTTAAATAGGAATTCATGGGGATTAAGGAGAAACCAAAATATTTATCAGAGTAGCATTTAATATTAACAAAATGAAAATAAACACATAACCCCGACGGTTGACACTTTCAAATGAAGCACTCCTACTTGGTCTGTTCTCTAACACTTTCTTTAATGATTTGCCCCATTTGCATCTGTGCTCTGTGTTGTAATAGTCCTACACAATGTTTGAAAATTATAGCACAATTCCACTCTCAAAATAGAAGAGAGGAAAAAAAGGCAATCTACATTTCATGCCCTGCCATGTTCTGGCTTTTCTAGGTGATTAATGATAATGGCCATTTGCCCAAAATATAGACTCAGTTCACAAATGGGATTGGAAAACAACTTTATGATAAATGTGGAAAATATATTCTTCTTCTTCTATGGTATATACCTTTCTTTATACATAAAATGAAAAGCATTCTTAAATTCTATTTGCACATAATAATGCATGACATTACAGCTTTTATAATGCTGTGTATTGAAAGGAACTGGATTGATTTGGTCAACCAAGGAACACAGCCTATTTTCTTCAGAACTGAGAATTATACTTATTGTTAACTTACAACCTGCAGAGTTCTTCTAAAGGAAATATTATATGTTATGCATTTATGGTTTGCTTTATGGAGAGACTGTACTTACATGGAAGAAAAAATGTTGTAGTTTCCATCCTGATACTTAACTGGCAAGTATCTACTTATTTACATAAAGGTTATGTTGATGAGCTTTAGAACAAAAAAGGTTAACTGGATCAAAGGGGAAATCATCAAGAAGAATTGGGTCCCTTTGGAAGTGATACATTTCTCTTCTTTAAATTGTGTTTTAACTTCTCTTGGTGAAGAGAAGTGAAGGAATGGCTCCCCTGACCCATTTTGTAAATGATGAAGTGTTCTAGACCGTTATTGAGGTAATGGGGGAAACTCTGTTCCCAGTATTTGTTATGCAGCTGATTGTTCCTCTAATAAACTAAATGTAATTAAAAATAGAGCAGCGCTATTGCATTTTAATAGCTTAGATTCTTCCCTGTGGAAGAGTTAGCAAACAGTGAGAGAATATGAAGATTCAGACCCTAGCATCTGCCAGGCAGCCTTTGTCAAGATTAACAGCATCACACCAGGTTATTAGAGGAAATATAAATACTTTTGAGGCTCTGTGGGTAGTTATGATATCACGTTTTATTCTCTTCTCCTAAAATGGAATTACTCACTGTAATTGCTTGCCAGTCACAGGCCAACAAACATGACAGAAGAAATCCTACATATTGGGGGGGGGTGAGGGGTTATAATGCAAAAACAGCTGACCAGAGAATGTTTTAAGGATACATTATTATGTATTTGTAATAATCGCACTTAAAATTTGATGGCACTTTACAGCTTCTAGGATAGGCACATATTTGTGCAGTGCAATTTGAAGTGGCATAGCAGTTATTTAAATTCCTACTCGAATAAGGAAATAGGGGTATGGAGATACTGAGTGATTTGCCCAAGAATGCTGCTACTAGTGAGTGCAAAGTTGAGAATGAGCTCCAGTCTTCTAACTTCACAGTCTCTGTTCTTTTTGCCTATCTGCATGGCCTCACTTAAGTTCAACAGCAAACACATAGTACTTGCATCATGTCTTCCTTGGTGACAAGACGGTTTTGAAGAAACTACAATTTCCTGAGTGGAATAATGAAAGATAACCTAAAATGCAAAAAAAAAAAAAAAAAAAATTGCAGTTTTATAAGTGGCCTTACAGAAGCTGGGGAATTTGATGTCAGGCATGGGATATTTGAGAAAATATAGGAAGTCATTATATCTCTGTAAGGTGAGAAAAGTGATACATTAGGAGATGTGTTTTGTTTTTATTTTTTGGTTTTGTTGTCTCTATTTCCAAAACAAACTTGATTGTCAAAAAGTGGGATGAGTCAAGAGAATGAGAAAACAAGTACAAACTGGGAGAAGATATTTGTAAAACATATTATTGGATAATGAACTGTTATCCAAAATATACAAAGGACCCTTAAAACTCAACAATAAGGAAATGAACAACCCAGTATAAAAAGGTAGACAAGAGATCTGAATGGATGTCTCAACAAAGAAGATATACAGATGACAAATAAGCATATTAAAAAGGTGCTCAACATTATATGTCAATAGGGAATTGCAAACTAAAACAACACGATGCCAATACATGTCTATTAGAATTGCTAAAATTTAAAATACTGACAATACCAAATACTGAGGAGGGTGTGGAGCAACAGGAACCCTCATTCATTGCTGGTGGGAATGCAAAGTGATACATACAGCCATTTTGGAAGACGGTTTGCCAGTTTCTTAAACATAGTCTTATCATATGATCTAGCAATTGTGCTAGATTTAAGGAATTGAAAACTTATGGTCACACAAGAACCTGCATATGGATGTTTATAGCAGATTTTTTTCATAATTGCCCAAACTTGGAAGCAACCAAGATGTTCTTCAGTAGATGAATGGATAAATAAACCATGATACTTCCAGACAATGAAACATTACAAAGAAATAAGCTATCAAGCCATGAAAAAATATGGAGGGACATTAAATGGCTATCACTAAGTGAAAGCGGCCAATCTGGAGAGGTGACATACTATATGATTCTGAAAAAGGCAAAAATATGGAGACAGTAAAAAGATTGGTGGTTGCCAGAGGTTAGTAGGGAGGGAGGGATGAATGTGCAAAGTACACAGGATTTTTAGGGCAGGGAAATTGCTCTGTACGATACTACGATGGTGAATACATGTCACGATGCATTTGTCAAAACTCATAGAGTGTACAACACCAAGAGTGAATCCTAATGTAAATTGCAGACTTTGGGTGATAATGATGTGTCAGTGGAGGTTCATTGATTGTAACAAATGTACCATTCTGGAGTGAAATGTTGATAGTGGAGGAAGCTGTGCATGTGTGGGGACATGGGATATATGGGAACTCTCTGTACCTTCCTTTTAATTTTGCTGTGGACCTAAAAATACTCTAAAAACAAGCTTTGTCTTATCTTAATCACTTTTTTTATTTCAAAAAAGTGGTGTGAGGAATATCATATCTATTTGAAGGAATGTGTGCTAACAGTTACACTCAATAATGCAGTATGTGGCCAGGAGGGACTGAATCAGTGATAACATGTTTTAAAATCTGTTTGAAGTCTTAAGGAAATATGGTGAATATTAAGACTCCTGGATTCCACACTTTACTAGACTAAATGAATGTCATGGCAGGAGTTCTGACTGTATACTGTAACAGTACATAGAGGCTCATTTCTTTTATTACCATACAAACCATTGCTGCCTGGTATGTCTGAATCCTAGACTATCCAGAGAAGAATGATTCATCACAGTCCAGTTATTCCCATAGAATGGCACAGAGAATGTCCTCACTATATAGGATTTCTAGCAGAGAAAGCAGTCCCTGCTATAATTAAAAGAAAATGAAACATTTCATGGCTCAAATCCTTTATTTCCTGCATTTTATGCTAGAATCACAGGTGGGATTTCCTAAGTATAAATCCATTACCTTGATTGAAACTTAAATGAGGATTAAGAAAATTTTAATTGTTGTGCCTCTTATTTTCTATATTTTTTTCAATTTGAAGTTTTCTGATAATATTTGAATCAGATATGTTGCTGAGTTCTGAGTATTTTAGTGCTTTAATTTCTCCAATCTTTTTTTAACAGAGTATTACCATTAGCTAATGTCAAAGTTTTGCTGGTTTTCCATTGTCTATTTTCTTTCTCAAGCCACAATCTGAAAAGTTCTTAGCAAAGACCATTTTCCCTCAGATTTTCTAGACTGTCCTCCTGTTGAATCCCTGATCTCTAAACTTAATTTAATATTAAACAGTGTGTCACCAGTTCTTGTCTCAATGCCTATTTTTGATGGAAAGTCCTTCTGTTTTTTCTGGGTGTCCTTAGGCATATCTCTTTTGGGTTCATGAAGAGTATTTCCATTATCATAGGACCCACGACCTTCCTCCATGCTAGTTGTAATTCCTGACCACAGCTAACAAAGTCACCTGTGGTCCACTGATTGCTACCGATGCTGCTAGTATTCTCTAAGAAGTCACTGACATTTTTGGTGAGAGTATTACCTCCTGACATATCCTCTATGCACAAAAGCCATGTAGTTAATCAACACATTTTTACCTGGGCAGCAAAGCAAAGTATCCAGGGTGAAGAGAGATCTCTGCTTGTAGCCCTGCGGAGTTCAAATGGGGATCCTTGGACCTGAGCCAACATAGTAGCTCCCAGTCAAAATTTTATCTTCCTTATTGTCTTCTACTCCCATCATTAACCTGTGCCTGTTGTAAATGTCACTGCTGGATTCCAGTAGAGGACAAAGCCTAGCTACTACCTGTATCCCCACTATACCTGTCACTCTCTTGGTCTGGTTATATTTTATATGAAAAGATTTCCTTTCTGAACATACTTTATACATAAAGATTTCCTTTCTTCAATAAAATAGATTTTTTACTTTAAATGACTCACCAAGCATGTGTAAGCTGAAGACTGACACTGGAAGAGGAATGTTTTAGGGGGAGGGAGAAAAACTACAGTCCTATGGGTACTGTCTTTGGGTATTCCTTAAAAAAAATCAGATTCTGGAATGGTAACATACACAACTTTTGAATTGTGTTCAATTCTGCTTTTGAATTGTGTTCAGATTCTAGCTGTTCTAATTCTTGCCATCTGTATTTCAACCACATATCTGACATGAAACAGCAGAACATAGAATGGGTCCAGAACCCTGTAGACATTGCTAAAATAAGATGTTATGGAAAAACCAGAACAAACATTTTGGCCAACCCATAATTAGTAAAGAGCATGAATAAATACATCACCCTTTAATCTGCTACCCTATGATTTATTCATGGTCATAGTCAACATCATGGATCTGACTAAATAGTTTCTAGTTACGATGACTAGTTCAGCATATACTAATATAGAACTTTCTATGTGCCAGCTAATGGGCAGCATGCAGCAATTCAAAAGGTCACTGTCTATCATGAAAATTTACTTCCTTTGTTTTATCATCTTAATAATTTTCTTTGTCAGTAAAAATGAAAGCATATATATTTTTTGAAATTTATGTTCTTGAAAATGATTTTGTCACATACCTCATAGTTTTGAATGGAACACTGAGCTGACACACCAAATTCGATAGTTTTAAGCACAGATCTGACTGCCTTTTAGTAGCAGGCTTAGTAACTCCAGATGCCATTTCTTTTGACTATATGTTTGTTAAGAGCCTTTATTATAAACTCAGTAGATTTCAAGCTAAAGTTCATAAATCCTTTGGGTCTGAATTCTAACCTAAATGTAAAATGAATAAATGAGCATTCAGTGCCTGTCTCCAAAGCTTAGGACTGGTTGGTTAGTCTAGTTATTTTTTCTAATGTTCCACAGACTTGGTAAGCTAGATTTTAATGTCTTATTGTCCTTGTTTATATTCTGTCCTTGAATTCTTCCAATATACATTTAAGTACATATACTTACACATAATATGTGTATGTCAGTTGAGTTTTGTCTCTGTGGAGCAGTAGAGAATGAGCCAGATAAGCAGCCCCTAACCAGAGCAAGTCGGCTAACAGATGGAGTGCACAGTATGAAATTAGAGAATAACTGGCAAGATTTTTTTTATAATGATCCATCTGGAATCCAAGGGTCAATATCATCAATTTTGACACACACAGGATCACAGCCTCACTTTACATTTAATTTCTAAGGTTACTTTCTATTAAAAAAAAAGTCCTCATTATACAAAAAAAGTTAGAAAATGAACAGTGAGAATAACTTACAAACTACTACAGAGTACATGCTGCATTATAGAATAATGAATTGCTGTGGTTAATCACCTTAACAGAGTTCTAAATATTCTATGACATGTATACAGAACTGCAAAATGGATATATTAGGGTAGGTTAGACTGATGGTGGTCAATCAGGACAAAGTGACTAACAAAGAAATTTGTCTTTTAGAAACAGTACCTGATGAGTGTTTTTAGATTGGAGAGTGGCTCTGCTCCATCAGGACATTCAGGGACTTAGGCAGGTAGTTGCCATGGTGGGCCAAATAGCGTCCACCGCCAAAGATATCCACATTCTAATCCCTGAAGCCTGTGAATATGTTGCCTTAATGGCAAAAAGAACTTCACAGATGTGACTGAAAGGGGATTATTCTGATTTATCCAGGTGAACCTAGTATAATTTCCAGAGTCTTTATAAAAGGACATGGGAAGGTCCAAGTCAGAGAAGGCAATGTGATGACAGAAGCAGAATCTGAAAGAAGTGAAAAATGGAAGCAGAGGTCAAAGCTTGAAAGAGACGTTTGAAGATGATATGCTGCTGACTTCAAAAACAGAGCAAGGGACCATGAACCAGGGAAAGCTGGTTGCCTCTGGAACCTGGGAAAGGTGTGGAAATGGATACTCCCCAAGGGCGTCTAGAAGGAACCAGCCCTGTGGACACCTCCGTTTAGTTAAATGAGGCTGATTTTAGTCTTCTGATCTGAAGAATTATAAGATGATAAATCTGTGCTGTTTAAAGCCTCTAAATTGTGGTAATCCGTTACAGCAGTGTGTAAGTGTATAAGTTAATTCAGAACTTCCATGGTTGCTCTGCTTGTTGCCTTTCCAGGTAGTGGAAACCCTGCTCTTTTAAGGTATCTTCCTGGAAATGCCTTCTATCCCTTCCACTCATACGGGATGAAGAGAATGTAATTGAATGGAAACTGGAAACTGGAAATTGAGAGTATCTGGTAGCCATGTGCGCAAATAATTCCATTACTGTGGAGGAATGGCTGGGCAGATTTTGGGAAACAGCTAGGAGTCTTCCCTAACGAGGGCGATAGTGCCTAGTATTTGTTTCATCTATTTTGCAGCCTAAGTAAAGCAGATAAAGTAGGTAGGGAAGAAATCATTTGAAATAATAACAGCTAGTGTTTACTGTGGCTTTCCTATGTGTTAGTCTTTCTCTGTGAGTTACAGTCGTTAAGGCACTTACTGCTCCCATCATGAGGCAGGTACTACTGTTATTCCACTCTACAGTTGAAGAAAGAGGATTGCAGAAGAGAGCAACTTGCCATTTACATAGCTAGTAAATGGTAATGCTGGAATTTAGCCCCAGGTGTTGTGACTCTGGAACCTGTGTCCTTATTCTTTCTCTATGCTGTCTTTTCATTATATATTAGAGGGGAAAATTCTCAATGCTGAATATAGGCCAGTGGGCAAATGATTAATTACCTCTTTGATTATATGAAGAAATAATTTGCAAAAGCACACTTATTTCTTTTATAAAAATATAATAATTCTTTCATCTATAAATTTCACTTTTCCAAGGTGAATTAAATTTAAATTTAAATAAAATTTAAATTTTATTACGTATACTTTGTACTATTGATCAACACTGAATTCATTGTATGATTTTTTTCTATTATTTTGTGCAATAATTTTTAATTCTACATAAATTTTGGAACTTTGAGATATTAAATACTTTAGCTATCAAAATATTTATTTCCAGTCTTGTATAATGCAGACTTACTATATTTCTGCAATTGTCATTCACTTATTTATTCATTCAAAAGTATTTTTTAGGCACCTACTATGCACTGTTATTAAGACTACTTTGGTAAGCAAGATCAATTTTGTGTCTGCTTTTACAGAATTTAAAATCTAGTGTGAAGGTCATTGATACAAACATTTACCACTAAGTGTGATAAAGACTACAGTAAGGGAAATGCAGGAAGTACTGAAGCACATAGCAATAGATCTGTTCTTATCCAGGAGTCTTTAGGCATTTATTCAAAGCATATATTTTAAAGAGGGATTTTGTAAATAGCTTGCAATTCTCCCTTGAAGCGAAGATTTTCACTCTCACAATATTTTTTAATATAGAAGAAATTATGGTCAGGTTAATATGATCCAGTTTCTTCCAGATTACCAAGAAACTTTCCAGGCCCTCAGTAATCTTCAAGTTACCATCCCATTTCTCTACCCACTCTTTACAGCACAACTCTAAATGAATTTTCTATTTTAAGAAAATAATTTTACCAAATTAATTAATTTATATAAATATAATATATAAATTTATATAAAACATACAATATATTATATAAAACAGAATTTATTACATAGACATGTAATAAATTATATATATTTCATATATAACATTATATTTACATATATAAACTATATATATACATATATACACGTTTATGTGTGAATACAAGCTTCTGAATGATGAATGTTCCCTTGACCCTTTCCTGTGTGCATGTTTTTTAGTAAATGGAAAAAATCCTAAATTGGGGCTTTATTTCTCAATATTTTAAGCAAAGACTCCAGTCTCTCCTGTCCTCTTCTCTCCTCAACACATTCTAGTCATGCTTTTGCCAATACCACACCACTGAAACCACACTTTTCACAGTCATCTGTGTGACCTCCAGGTTTATTCAGATGTCAACTTTCAGTCTTTGTCCCACTTGACTTAGCTGCAGCATTTCACATGGATGAGTACATTCTTCTCCTTGAAACACTCTCTTGTACATGACCTATAGAACACCACACTCTCCTAGGTTTTTCTCCTAACTCTGTCTACTCTGGTAGTTTCATTTGCTCATTTCTCATGTCTCTTACCTCTATATGTTGGAGCTCTTGGAGCTCAGACCTCAGGTCCTTTCTTTGCTTATTTATAGGCACTCTTTAGTGATTGCATTTATCTTAATGGATTTAGATATGACCTATACTGTGATATCTCCCAAGCATGTGTTTTTATTATTGTTGTCTATTTCTCCCTTTACATCTGTTGGTATTTGCTTAATGTATTTAGGTGCTGTGATGCTGGGTGCATATACATTTACAATTTTTTTTTTTTTTTTTTTGTGGGCCTCTCACTGTTGTGGCCTCTCCCATTGCGGAGCACAGGCTCCGGACGCCCAGGCTCAGCGGCCATGGCTCACGGGCCCAGCCGCTCAGCGGCATGTGGGATCTTCCCGGACCGGGGCACGAACCCGTGTCCCCTGCATCGGCAGGCGGATTCCCAACCACTGCGCCACCAGGGAAGCCCTACATTTACAATTTTTATGTCATCTTGGTGAATTGGCCCCTTTACCATTATATAATGACTTTCTTTGTTTCTTGTTTCAGTTTTTGATTTAAAGTTTATTTTGTCTGATATAAGTATAGCACTTCTACTCTCTTTTGGTTTCCATGTGTGTGAAATATCTTCTTCCATCTGTTTACTTTGAGCCTTTGTGTGTCCTTAAAGCTGAAGTGAATCGCTAGTAGGCAGAAAATAGTTGGGTTTTGTTTTTTTCATCCATTCAGCCACTCTATGACTTTTGATTACATAATTTAATCCATTTGCATTTAAATTAATTAGATAAGGACTTACTAATGCCATCTTATTGTTTTCTGGCTCTTTTGTAGTTTCCTTGTTTCTTTCTTCCTCTTTTGATGTTTTTCTTTGTGACAGTTTTCCATAGTGGTATACTTTGATTCCCTTCTCTTTATCTTTTATGTATCTACTAGATCCTCTACTGAGAGCTTTCTTCTTGAAAGTAGCACCACTGTTAATGTTAGCAAAACTGATTTGGTTTCTTAAACCAGGAAGTGCCAGTACAAGGAAGGAATCCTTTGTAAACACAACACTAACATTAAAATGGATTGGAAAGCACCATTGCAAACACATAAACTGGCCTATAATTGTCAGCTTTCATTAATTGGAAGGAAAATAAATTCAATAGTCTATGTACAGAAAGAGTGGGACTCTCTGAGGTGTTTGCACACCAATCAATGAAGAATAAGAAACAGGAAAAACTTGGAAACTTCATTTGTGATCATAAAAACATGGGAAGACAACATGAGTCTTATTTGCCAAACTGAAGTACTTCAGTGATGCCACAGTCCTTTATTAGTTAGGGGTGGGGGCTCAGGTAGTTTCATGCCTTCAGATTGCATAAGAATTCATGAGGGTAGTATGATTACTAACAAGCAAGCTCATTGTACGTGAGCTCATTCACATACAGTGCATCCTACTGATAATATCTCTAAGCCCTTGTGGTTCTACACAGTCCAGCAACTCTGTTTCTATACTGGCCTGTGTATCTTTGCAGAAATCCAGAGCCCTGAGACTAGAGCCTAGCTTACCTGGATTCTGCACATAGCCATCTCCTTCTTTGGTCCTGATACTTCCTCAGTGCTGTCCCTGATGGGCTAAGAAAATACTTACATTTCTCTCTATCTAATTCTGTTCTTTCTCAGACTTGGGAATCTTCCTCAGTTCTCTCACATTATCTCTTCCTTTCCTTCTTTCTACTTTCTGCTCTTCCCACCTATCCCCAATGGCACAAACCAAGCATAATCTCTTCAGTGAGCTACTGAACACAAAATTCTCCAAGAAGGGCCCAGCTGTCTTACTGGAGAATGAAAGCAGAAGGGATTACAGCAGAAATGCCTGACAAATCAATATCTCCATAAATTATACTTCTATGACTGTGTAATCAAAACAGTATGGGAAAGCTTACTGTCTCTGTTTCCTGAAATCATTCTCTGCAATTCTTCTTCATTTCCTTGGAAACAAAAACTGCTGAAATTTTAAAACCCTACTGGTCAATTATCAATAAAATGAGGAAATTATTTTCATCAAAGATGGAGCTCATACATACCTGTTGACTGATTCTCAATATATAGCATTGTGATAATTTGTTTCTAGTGCTTTTCCAAAACATATTCAAAGGCAGAAATACCCTTTAGGTAGAATAAAAATGTCCTATCCTATTAACGGTTTCTTTCCTGATTGAAATATTACTGGCTATGTTATAAACACCTAGGTAAATTGTCCTACCTAAAATGATGAATATCTAAAGTATTTTTACATTATTTTGTTGTAAATGTACCTTTAATGGAAGAAGACAGCAAAGGCTGTTTTTGTAGAGAATCAGCAACAGAAGAATTCAGAGGTTTTCTTTGGTAGGATGATTAGTGATTATTTTGATTATTTATTTATTTGGCAATATATGCTTTCCTTTACACTTCAGCTTTCTTTGTCTGAATATCAGCATGTTTGCCTAGGCACATTTTATGGTGTATTTTAGGATTTCTTCATTTAGCATGTGCCTAATAGTAAGTGTCCTCTTGTGGCTCATATATTAAAACTGAGCCTCAAGGAAAAGCTTCTTTACAGTAGAAGAGATTTTGCTGAGTTGGAAAAACCAATTAGAGTAATGATAAAATATAAAGATAAAATCATAAAGATGTATTCCTAGAAAGAGGGAGGATAAGTTTAGATCAAGGAGAGGAAGTAATATTAGCAAAGTGGTCCAAACAGAAGGACAGTTTATGGCAATAGAAATACATTTTTCTCAAGGAAGGCTTTGACCTGCCTGAGGTAGTTTATCAGAATTTGACTGGATCCAAGATTACAAAAGGCAATGGATGGCCACACAGACTAAGGTCAATATTTAAATGGATAAATAGGAATTACATCTATTTTTTAACCTATAAGCATACTGTTATATACCTACCTCAATCTAATAAATGAAGGAATTTTACCTGTATAAGATCTTGAAGCTACATAACCAGAGGGGCCATGTGACACTATAGTATTCTATTTCATCATTTCTTATGTTGCACATATGTATATATGGAGTTGGGGATGTCCTGGAGTACTAGTCTTATTTAATTTCTGCATCTCCCTCTGACCTCCTACTCCACCAATCTCAATGCATGAGTGCACACGCACACACACTCACACACACTCACACACATATGACCTTCAGATAGTTTATCTTAGTTTAAGTGTTTTGTTTTGTTTTTATTTATAACTAGGAAGTGCATACTAAACACTTATCTAACTATTTGATCTCTCTACTACCTAATACTATGCATTATTCATATAAAAGTTCTGGTAAGAGTAAAAGAGCATTATTTACATTTTACAGATTCACATAGAGACACTAAATTTCTTGTTCAGGGTCAATCATTTTTCATATAGACTACGGCAGTTATCTCTTAACTCTTCTCATTACTTCATTTTAGAGGTAGCTTAAGACCCAGATTTCTAACTTTCAAGACCCATTCTCTTTACAACATGCTGGGGAGCACTTGATGTCAACACGACTTATCACTGGTGGTGTTCACTTTGATTATTTCATGTTTGATAGGATTTTCCATTACAAAGTTATAATTGTTCCTTTTCAGTATTCTGTTTGTTAGAAGGGAATCACTAAGTGTAGCTCACACTCAAGGGGAAAGGAATTAATCTTCACCATCTGGAAGGAAAGATATAAAGGAATTTGTGGTGATATGTTAAAATGACCACACTAATTAATGTATTTTGGGAAAGACATTTTGAAACAATGCAAATTACCCTAAAGTTTTGTTTACTAATTTTTAGTATTCATTGGTGTATCTTGCTTGCAGAAATTATTACTGTGTGGTGGCAGTCTAAGGGTGATTTTCTAATTCCTTCATTTCTTCTACAGTTATTAATTGTAGTTCTTCTGAAAGGAAGACTTATCCCTTTACTTTCTACTTATTTATTCAATCTTTATTTTTGCCAGTAGACTCATGAATATTTATTGTATCCTTTCAATTATAATCCAATGATATGGTTATGTATCAAAGTGTTCAAATTACTCCAGATTTAGCCATTGGTAACTATTAAAGTTGACTCCTTTGATCTTTCAACATACCTCCACTCCCCCCTGCCCCACCTCTTTTTGAGAACTTCCCTGTCACCTGGCACAACAAGATGCTCTAGGCTCACCTTCTACTACTCCTGGTTCCAGCACTAGAATCAGCTATTTTTCCAAAGAGCACCAGTTCTTTTTATTGTAGAATGGTATACAGAAATCAAGATTTGGATATATTTTGTGATTTTTTTTTAGAAGTGAGTTTTTCATTTTTTCTTATAGGAATATTTGATTTGTATATAATCAAATTTATTCACTTTTTAGTTTCAGCCTTTGGCTTAATACTTAGACCTTCCTCAACTCACTGTATATAGTCACCAATGTATCTTTGAGTAACAATATTAATAATTGTACAGAACTCTAATGTTAGTTAATAAGAAGTCTAAGGTAATCCTTATTCTCCTGTTTCACTGCTAGGGAAAATGACAAGTCATGATGTTTTTGACTTACCAGCAAATTAGCACAGCTGTGTTAGTCAAGCATACCTTCAAACTTTGTGTTTAATTATAGCATCTCTGCAAAGAAAATTTAAGGATGGAATGGTGATAGGTATGTATTTCTTCCAAGTTGTACTATATTTAAGATTTCTGAAATTTGGTGTAAGTCCCCAATGAGTTTGGTCATAGCCTATTTTTAATAGTAATGGAGAAGATCAGATCTCTTGAGACAAAGTGAAAAGTCTTAGTAGCAAATTGCCTCTTCCTGGTGCTGATGAAGTTATTTTAACCTTCTACTTTTGCCATATAGTTTTTTGTGAGAAAGTCATGGAATTACATTAAAGAATTAGTGAATGTAGTGTGAAAGGACTTTGAATTTACAAAATATTCGTCTGGAGTCGAGAGTGGTCCAGGGCAACGGAGTGTATGTTGGGAGTGTGGGACAGGTAACATACCATAGGAGAGGAGGTGACTCCCTTAGCCAATAAAGTTCTCTAAGATTTTTCTAATCAAATGGTCTCTATTTATGACTTATGTAATTAAGCACACACAAAATAAATAGTGCAAGTACTAAAGAAATATGCTATACCTTCTAAGACCGGCAATCCCTTTAGCATTGTGATACTAAGAATTATCAAGGTAATTATACATTTAAAAACATTTTCTAAAAAATATAAAGAAAGAAAAATAAACTAACATTTCTTTCCTGACTTCTGGCACTATCTTCTCAGATACTCTAAATTATAGCCAGAAGAATTGTTATCATTTAAGAGATCCTATGTACTGTTATCAGTTAAGTTTCCTCTTAAAATTTATATATATTATGTATAATTATATAAAAATATTATATATGAATAATACTATAATATATTAGATTAAACTTATTTAATATATAATTATAATCATAAATAAAATATGATTATATATATCAATTAAGCTTAAAATATTTATATAAAATATGTGTACACTATACGTAAATATATGTATATACATATATATGCACCCATATATATGTAACATAGGTAACATCTGTAAGTATATATTATATTATGTATATGATTATATACATATATACATATGTTACATATAGGTAACATATGTAAGTATATATTTATATTATATATATATATATATATATATATAGAGAGAGAGAGAGAGAGAGAGAGAGAGAGAGAGAGAGAGAAACTCATTGTACTAATTTTTCTCTTCATCTGACTCAACAGTATGGAGCCTTAGAGACATTTCCCTGTTAATATCTGTAGTATAGTTCTTATTTTTTTTTTAAATGTCACAGTTAACTCTTTCTCTAGTATTGACTTTAGGTTTTCTCTAAACTATTGCTTTCAAAACAGTGCCATTATGAACATTTTTTTTTTTTTTTTTTTTTTTTTTTTTTTGCGGTATGCGGGCCTCTCACTGTTGTGGCCTCTCCCATTGCGGAGCACAGGCTCCGGACGCGCAGGCCTAGCGGCCATGGCTCACGGGCTTAGTTGCTCCGCGGCATGTGGGATCTTCCCAGACCAGGGCACGAACCCGTGTCTCCTGCATCGGCAGGCGGATTCTCAACCACTGCGCCACCAGGGAAGCCCATGAACATATTTTTAACATGACTCTTTGTACTTGCAGCACTGTTTCTCTAGGTTGCTCATCAACAATTGTAATTGCATAGTCTTAAAGAAACTATACTTAACCTTCATAGACACAGCAATATTACCTCCACAGTGGTTTAAAAGTTCTCCCTCTCTGGTTGTCAAAACTTGAAATTGTCAAACCTTCAAACTTTGGCTAAGCTTATAAGGAAGAATTATACCTCATTATTTTATTTTTCATTTGCAGATTTCTTCTTTGATCAAGCACTTTTCATATGTTTAAAAGACATTCTTATTTTCTTCTTTTGGAATTGCCTGTCTATAACCTTTTCTTGCTTTTCCTATTGTGTTGTTTATAGGAATTTCTAATATATGTAAGAAATATTAATCCCTTTTTGCATTTATTGAAGTTTCTTCTCTTAGTCACTTAGTCGTCATCTTTATGGTACTTTTAAACATGTTGGAGTTGTACTTGTATAGTCTAATGTGTTAATCTTTTCTTTTATGCCTGTATGTGTTTTATGGCTCTTCTGTTTCCATAATCTATTTGTCTTCTGTTGTGCTAACAATACAATGTTTTAAATACTTAAGATTTATAGTACGTTTAAATATCTAGTAGAGTAATTACATTCTCTTTGTTCTTTTTCAAAATATTCATGGCTACTCTTGCATTTTTAAATCTGTTTTCATAGTTAATACCAATTTCTCTCTTGGCTATTATTTTCCTAGGCCTTTCAGTTAAAAACATTTATTTACTTTCAGCTTTCCTTGTTTTTAATGAATGCATTTAACATAGTACATTTCCCTTGCTATAACTGCATCTCATAGGTTTTGCTATGTAGAGTTGTACTGTAATTCCCACTTCATTATTACCTGGAAATGGCGAGAACTACAGGATAACTCCACCTACAGTAACTACTCTGTTGGTTGACTCTGCATTTCTTCTTATTCTTAGCTCCTGCCTCCTCTGACATGAGTAATCCTGAGGCTCTTATTCCTACCTTCTGTGGCAAAACTTTCATGTGAGTTTCTTAGGTGCTGCTTTCCTCTACTATTTCTGTTCTTTTGGAAGGATTACTTGCAGTTTATGACCCAATAACATTTCTTTTTGTTTCTTTGATTTTTAAGCATATTGTATGTGTGCGTGTGGCATGTGTGTGTGTGTGTGTGTATGTGTGTATATGTGCATATTTGGTGGTAGGAGGATTTGATGCTTGTACTCAGCTTGCCATCTTGAAACTAGAGTCCCTATTTCCTAAAAGTCAGAAATAAGGTGGACATGGGAATCTGTGGACACCAAATATGAGCTATGAGTTAAGTTCCCCATATTTCTCTCATTCACGGTGAATTGACTATTTTTTTGTATGCTTCTTAAAGTAAAGTTCTTTTGGATTAAGGTTTGCCCTTTCATCAATTGACCCCCGGGATGAACTTGAGTATATTCTGCCACAGCTACTCCAAGCCAAGGGACTGGGTTCTCTGAGGTCATTCATATTAATTCTGCCAATTTGGTTTTCCTTTTCTTGTGGTGAATCATTCAATCATTTCCCAAATTTGCCTCACCTGAAATGTATTATTGCTGTAATTCCTTGAAACCCTAGTTTCTAGAGTTGGTATAGATGTTCCTATTTAAATAGATCTTGGGGAATTTAATGATGGAAAGGATTTAAATACACTAAATGAAATAAAAATCTAAAACTAGGAATCCCAATAGTGTTTTGGTAAAACCAATTCGATCTGATTAATCTTTTTGATTCTGACAGTCATTAGTGAAACCAACAGGCATTTAACCTAAAGAACAAAATAAAGAATATACTATTGAAAAATAACTTCTCAGGAGAGCTAACATAATTTCCTTCCTTATAAAAGAAAATTAACTTGGAAGATGAGGATGTTTTTTTAAAAAGCATTTTCTGTGTTTTATATACTACACTGATGAAATTGGATGATATGATCTCCAGTTTTAGACCTAACATTCAGTGAGTTTATATATATGATATGTTTGTATGTATGTATTTTGACATGAAAATACTCTGTAAATTTATTTAAGCAATGAGATGGCCAGAGAAAAACTTTATTTTGTGATCTTGCAGGAGATGTTTTAAATAGTTCTGTTATTGTCAATTCAGCCTGTGACATCTTGTTCTGTGACTGTTGCAATGCCTCAGAGCAATTCTGGCTTCTGGAATTTTGATAAATACAAGGCCCCTGATGTCAATCACACTGGCAGGAAGTCACCTTGCTTCAGCTGTGACTACCATAACTAATAGATAATTTTGTGGTCTAAGTACATAGAGCATGGATAAGAACAGAAGTCCTCACATAGGTCTGAATAAGAGCAGATGAGGCCATCATAAAACAGTCTGTGATCTTGATACTCAAAATGTGAAAAAGAACAAAAGACTAGTATCGTCTGGAGTCTTCTTAGGAATGTGGACCCCTCCCCAGATCTACTGAGTGAAAAGTGGCATATTAATATGATATCCAGGTGATGTGTATGAATATTACAGTCTAAAAACCACTTCTGGGGTAATTTAATCATTTTCTCCCTACTGCTGAAAATGGAAGGATACAGTGAACAATAAGAAACTTGATATATTTTCTCTCTCAATTTCTTCCAACTGTATACTTCCAGTAATCCTGAAAATGTGTACTGGCTTTTCAGCCTGACCATTAACTATAAAGATAATCATCTTGTTCCTGGATCCTTTATGTTTATTTGAGGTGAAGGCAGACCTATTCTCATTACTCTATATGAGGTCTTTGTTATCTTTAACACATGCTAATAACAGCTTCCTATCGAGTCTCAGTGCTTTCAGTATTAGCCTTTTCAGATTACTTTTCACATGGCTACTAGACAGACCTCTCTATAACTTTCAGGATGAAAAGACAAATTCTTGGTGTAGCATTTAAGGAATTTTATCACCTCCATAGCCTATAAATTATAGCCAAAGTGAACATAGCAACTGCTACTGATGCTCCCCTATATCCTTTCAGCCCACCTGAGTCCACCTCTTAGCAGTCTGAAATCTTTCTCTTCCGATCTCCTGGGCCTCTCTTCTTCTCTGCCCGAGGATTTTCTCCTCAAGGCCAGAGTTCGGGTTGCCTCACCAGGTACAACTTGGAAATGCTAAGAGTTAGCCCTCCTGGGCAACCCTTAAACAACTGGGGGTCGGAGTTCGAGATAAATATTTCAGTCTCACTATTCTCTTACGGGAAAATCCTTAGATTGTTTTCTAATGGTTTCTCCAAGCTTCTCCAGTGGAATTGAGTTCCAGCTGCTCAAACAGCTGGCTTAATAACATGCTTTGTTTTGACTTCTCTCTATTTTCAATTCCCCACTCCTCTCACTTGCTTCTCGGAATCACCTTGCAAAACTCTTTGAACCCAAGTGCTTCACTCAGGGTCTGCTTTCTGGGGGAACTGAAGTGAAGGCAGTTAGTACTGAATGTGACCCTTGAAAGCAGATTGTCAGCCCTGGATTCCGAAATGGGATCACTTTCCAGTGAGATGGAAGGAAACAGGGATCCCTTGGCCAGTGGTGAGTGGGATGGTGAGGACGTTTGCTGCTGGAGTAAAGTGGGAGCGTGTGGAGATGGAAGGGCAAGCACTGGCTTATGCAAGGCTACTTTGGGGAACTTTCCTTGACCATCAGGCAGTTAAATTTTATTTTATTTTTCACATCCTACATATACTTTTATTATAGGAAGAATCCCATTTAATTGCAGTTTTCTGTGTGAATGCCCTTGAGGTCAGAAACTATGTTTTACTCATCTTTCTATCCACAATACATAATAAGCACTCCTTGTATGTTTGTGGAACTAATGATCACGTGCATTGTGAGAAGAAATAGCAGTAAAGAATCTGCACAAGCCTATGATACTTGTAGCAGGATGTTGATGTTGAACTATGGTTTAAACCATTTTGAGGGGGTCTCCACAACTAGAAGTAACATTTCTCAAATCAGAATGGCTTCTTGACCATGAATCTTGGTGAGTTCACAGAGAAATAAAAATATCTGAGACTATTAACTTGGCATATACTATATAATTCTTGCCTAACTTCTCAACAACATAGTTATCCAGGCCATAAGGGTAGATTTCCAGCTGATTCTTTCATGTGAATCATTCTTTATTTTTTTTGCATATCAAATAGCCAAGATAATGTGTTAAACACTTTCTGTAATAAGAGAAATATTTCACTTAAAAATATCTAGGGCTTCCCTGGTGGCGCAGTGGTTGAGAATCCGCCTGCCGATGCAGGAGACACGGGTTCGTGCCCTGGTCCGGGAAGATCCCACGTGCCGCGGAGCGGCTAGGCCCGTGAGCCATGGCCGCTGAGCCTGTGCGTCCGGAGCCTGTGCTCCGCAACGGGAGAGGCCACAACAGTGAGAGGCCCGCATACCGCAAAAAAAAAAAATATATCTAAAAATTACACAGATAACAGATTTCTGGCTTGTAGATGGAACCTTAGAGCTCCTTAGACAGTTTTCTCACCGGCACCCACACTGACACACAGGCTTAACCAAGGTGCTATCCATTTGATCTTGATTTAAAAAAAAAAAAAAACTTGAGAGGATGAATAAAGCACTGAAGTATAAGATGAAAGTACCATATGACATAGCGTAGCTATATCAGATATTGTTTTCTTAGACTTTTAACAGCAATGTAAGCTTTTAGAAAAATGATTTAAAAAAAAGAAAAATGATTAATGTTGAACAAAAAAACAAAGCAAAATAAAGTGTCACTGTAATTAAGACTCTAAGATTTTTCTTGGGAGAGTATCATAATATAGATAACTTTTATTATAAAGCTAAAAATTAATCATTAATTATTTTAATAACTTTTTAATGAGCACCTATTGTGAATCAGATACTATAATATATATTCAATGTGGAAAATTAGGAGAATGCAGATAACATTACAACAGCAAAACTATATCACTATTCATAGATACCACTGTTAAAATTATGATCTCTCTCTCCCTCTTGCTCACATACACACACATGTGTTTCTCAACACCCCAAAATAAAGAGAGCCTATTTGTTCACATATTGCAATTGCCATAAGGCAAGCTACACTTATATTTAAGAGAGTTTTCTTAATTTGTTTAAAGGACAATTTATCCTGGCTGATGTGGATGTATACACACACACACACACACACACACACACACACACACACAACAGGTTTGGCAGTTCCATTGGTTGGTCACCTGCTTAATAATAATCCTCCATTTTCGCTTTTCAAGAAAACTCCATTTTTTGTAACGTAGGGGAGCTGCATGCTGTAGGGGAGGCTGGGAGCCTCCTTAGTCCTGGAATTAAATCTTGATTAATGAGTCAATTATGGCACTCCTGTATCCTTTCTTAGAGTTGGAACTAAGAATGCAAATGAGGCTCAGATATACTGAGTGAAATAAAGACTCCCAGAAAACTTTTGAGAAAGATTTTGTTACTTTTTTCTTTCTGGGGGCCGCACATTGAAGCATACGGGATCTTAGTTTCCGGACCAGGGATGGAACCCGGGCCTCCTGTCCTGGAAGCATGGAGTCTTAACCACTGGACCACCAGGGAAGTCCAGATTTTGTTACTTTTAACAAGGGGCATGAGAATGGGGTACACTCTGCATGGGAGTTCTTGTGTTTATCTACTCACTGCTCTTTTATTCCAAATTATATTTTAAGAAATTTGTATAGTAAACAGGCTTCAAAAATAGAAAGAGTTTGGAGTAAAGGATGGGTTTGCTTACTGTCCAGAATAAAAAAGATAATATCGCCTTCCAGCACAAAAGTCAAGCAGGTTTGCTTAAAGCCCATATAAAAGATTAGAATTTCCTCCTATCAGGATTCCTCTCCTATTAAACAATCCACAGTATATGCAGGCATCACCAGGCCCTTGTCACATTGCTCTGTGGGAATGGTGACTTTGGGAAATAGTTCAAAAAATTGATGATGCTATGGCCATTGCGTTCATTATGAGTAATAAACTCTCCATCTCTGACTCACCAAGGAGTCTCACTCTTTTGTCAGCTTCCATGGAACTGTGTGACAAACTAATTTGTTAGCCTGCATTCTCCTTCTCACTTCTGGACATTGCACAGTATCCTGTGAAATTGTGAGAGCAGGGTTATGGCAGCCACTTTGTGATCATGAGGATTAAAAATCTGAGGACAAAAGTCAACACTATGTGTGGGCAGAGCAAAAAAATATATATGGAGAGAACCTGGGTTAAAGATAAGTCTATGATAACTTTTGTAATTATTCTACTTCTAGGTTCATTTTAGTTGAAATGATACAGTTTGCCTATTTTTAAAATCATTTGAGTCTGATTTTCTATTAACTGTTGGCAAAAGCATTTATTCTAAATCATCAAGGAATGCAGAACAGTTTTAAAGGCCTGTTTACTGCCAACAAACACAATAACACCCAACATTTATTTAGTACATATTTGCAAGCTTAGTAATAAATATTTTGGGTACATTTAAAAATTTAATCCTTAAGTAATGACCCTGCATGGTAGTTATTATTTTAAGTACAGAGAATCTGAGCCTCCAAAGTCTAAAGAATAAGCCTAAGATAATTCAGATAATAGGTGACAGAACTGAGATTCAAATCCAGGTCCACCTGGTAACAAAGCCTATGTTCCTAACCCTGATATTGTATTTCCCAAATTGTTAGGATGCTCATCATTTGTTCCTTTGGTCCTGACTTTTATGTTAAGCATTTAACAATGAATTCTTCTTACATAATTGGGGCATGAATTTGGACCAGTAATATAAGTCTCTGTGCAAATAAATGCCAGGAATCATTCTGCCTGAAAATGAACTTTTTAATTTGTCCCCAAACAGTAATTTTAAATCAGAGGTCTGCTAGGTTTTCAGATCAGAACTGAAAATTAGATGCTGACGAGGTATTACCAAAAGTGAATTTGTCCCGCTTGTTGTGGACTAATTATATCAACATATATCATCCTTGCGATTGCAAAAGATGTTGTGTTGTACAGATAGATAACAAAAAAGAGAGATTAACATACCTCCAATCAATCTCTTACTCAGTAGTTCCTTTAGTGCTCATAAACTGCTCCAAACTTCACCTAAACCTAAAACCACAGACAGAAACACCCTCCAGACTGTTGGATTCTAAGCTTTATGCTGTGACAGGCTGGGTTTGACTAGTTCAGATCACTATCACTTAGGCTAGTGTCTACTCTCAACTACTCACATGAGTAGATAAATTAACAAATGAAATCCAAGGAACTAAAAGAATATACGTATATCTTTGCTTTGATTCATAATGCTACCTTGGGGAGACTTCAACAGTGTTCTCTGTGATTCTGGTTAAAAAAATCTTCATGAAACAGAACATTACTTAGTATACAAGTTGCTTTTTGTACTGTAGTTGCTTGTATTTAGTTAATATGATCCCTGGATGATTTTCTATTATAATTGAGCATGACAAAGTGTTAACCCATCTAGCTTCTTAGGGTGGTCGAAAGTGGTAGAAATATTCAGTGAAGATTTTGAAGTGTTGGAAAGTATGACTTGAGATAAAAAGATGACTAAAACATCCTAAAGATTTCTTTTCTGTGTCTGTAGTACCAGGAGTGACATCAGAACATAACCTACTTCTCAACTGTAATATAGTTTTTAATATAAAAGTTATTTGTTATCATTCACTACTGTGGCCCAGAAGAGAAACATAATCCAAATACGTTATCCATTGCAATGCATTGTAAAGCTTTGACGTGTATTTACCTAGTGCAGTTGTTTTCCAGGGAACCTAATCCTAATTATTTAACTCTTTCAAAGTCAATAAATTATTGGAGGGAAGCAAAAAGCCTGTTGGCGGGTGAAATTTCTCTGTGATATGAAAGTTGTCTCATGAAGTGAGAAGTTACAACAAGGCATCATTTAATAATAGCAAGTAGTATTTTTAAATCACTGTTTAGAAGTGGATTGCCTGATATCAAAATGACTTTATATAAATGCTGTGTCCTCAGTTCAAAAGGACACTAGTAAACCCCTAGGACTAAACAGGCCTTTTCTCTACCTAATTAAATTAAGTGTAGTGTACAGTGCCTCTCTGCAAAGATTAACAGAATGCATACCTTGTCAGTTTAAGTGTTGCCTGTGGAGGTAATTTTTTTTCTAATTTAATTAAAAGATGTTCTTTTATGAAGAACAAGCTTGCAGCATAATTCCTCTTACGTTTACATTTCTAAAGTCTGTTTGGAGGAAAGTGGAAAGTGAAGAGAAAGAAGAAAAGAGACAAAGGGAGGAGAGGGGACCAAATTATAGATATACAAGAGGAAGTTAATATTTCCTGGTTTTCAGGAAAACTTTATTTCAAAAGTCAACATAATTGGAAATAAACTACGTGTCTGGGAAGTCAACCATTTTCACTGTGGTGTGTTAGACGATGTCTTCATCTTATGCCCAGTCAACAGCCTTCACAAGAACACTGGACCTTTGTTAAAGAGGTAATTATACCACAAACTCCCACATATTCAGATTCCATAAAATGGATTATTATTCAATGATAAGAAGTGAAGTCTCAAGCCACACAAAACATGGATGAACCTTAAATGCATGTTGCTAAGTGAAAGAAACCAGTCCAAAAATTTTGCATACTCTATTATTCCCACATTGGAATTGATTAGCAATTCTGATACTACTCACATATGCTGGCAGATGGTGGGAGTCAGGTTTTTCACGGTTGTTTACAGATAAGCTAGGGGAAGAGGCTAGAATGATCCATGTGGCAACAGATTAGTATTCATTCATAGTTAGTTTACAATAGATAGATAGTTACAGATAGAAATATTTATAGATATGTTTATATACACTGGTTAGTACATACAAATACATCCTTGCTCTTTGTGGGAGGATCTAGAAACAATGGCTCCTTAGTACCATCCATATCTTATTTTCTAATATCATTCTCCAATAAAAGGGACGAGGGCTCCTTGGAAAAAAGGACTGATACCAGGGCTGGGGATAGAAAATATACAACATGAGCCTGAAGTATCTTGTAGTGGCAGAAAGTAAGAAAGTGCTAAAAAGTAAATAAGACAAACAACAAACAATAGTGGCACATGTCAAAGGAGAAAACTCCCAATGACAAAAGGTGGAACAAAATGAATGAAATTGTATTAGTTTATACCCCAAAGTGTAAAATAAATATCCATGAGCCCATGCTGATATAAATGATTGAGTAATTAAATAAATGGAGGGGAACTGAAAAATATCTTGTACAGAAGAATTCCAAAATATTTATGAGGTATTCCTCTCTCATGGAGGGGGAATACACCTCCCCACTTTTTAAATACAGGTTTTGTACAGCAGCTTCTTTCTGAGGGGAAATGTGTGGAAAGGGGGAAATGAGTAACCTGACAATGGAGAAACTGTACAAAGACTACATCAGCCAGAGGCTCAAAGTTGACTAACAGTCAAAAGTCATATTATAGTATGTGCTCTTGATAAAATATGCGGAAAACAGTACTTTCCCTTTGAGGTTTTCCTCACAAAAATGATAAACTTCAGCCTAATCATGAGAAATACATCAGACGAGTTCCAATTTTGAGGGACATTCTTTATAAAACCTGACCAGTACTCAAAACAGTTAGGACTATCAAAGAACAAAAAAAACAACAAAACAAATTGAGAAACTCAAGAAGAGCCTAAGGAGGTGTGTTTACTTAATATAATGTGGTACCCTGGTTGGGATCCTGGAACAGAAAACTAAGGAAATTCGAATAAGTATGAACTTGAATTAAAATAATCTATCAATATTGGTTCCTTCATTGTAAGAGATATGCCATACTAACAGAAGATGTTAATGAAAGTGGAAACTGGGTATGGACCTATGGGAACTCTTCATACAAACTTCATAACTTTTCTGTATATCTAAAACTGTTAAAAAATTAAAATTTTACTTTAAAAAACAAATTTGAAAAGAAAGAATAGAAAGGCAAATGCTACTTAAAGATTAAGAGAAAATGTTTGACAAACATAATTTCAACAGTGGTTACAGCTTACAAGTCTTCTGTCATTTGGTAGTTAAAAATCTGCTTGTTGGGAAGATGCAAGAAGTGAGGAGAAAAGAGAAGGAAAAAAGGCTTAGCGACCTGGTTTTCGTAATCCCATTCTTCTGGACCAGATTCTGGTTCAAGTGTGTAAATGAGTTACAGATGTGCGACTCGGATATATTCCAGCATTAAGGAGAGTGTGGTGCTCGACAAAGATTCCAGACAGCAGTTCCTCCAGTCTGCCAAAAATATCCACCAGGGACAGTCCAAAAATGAGAAGATCATTTCAACACACACAACCAAAAAGGGCGATATAAGATAAAAGAAAGCCATTGCAACACTCAAACCAAGGGAATGAAAAATTCACCTTTTGGAGGCTAGTGTAATTACAGATAAGTTCTGTCTTTTCTTTAGTGAGATCATCATATGAGTCATCTGTCTGTTGTGTATATTTTGAACTTCACAGGTCTTATAAATTAGTATGGAGAATCCATTACGGGAAGCTACAGATGAGGTTTTGAATTTAGAAAGTGTTATTTTCTTTTTCTGAAATAAGAAAATAACACCCACAAAACGAAAGTTTTTCTGTTTTTTATTTATATTTTGTGGTACGCGGGCCTCTCACTGTTGTGGCCTCTCCCGTTGCGGAGCACAGGCTCCGGACGCGCAGGCTCGGCGGCCATGGCTCACGGGCCCAGCCACTCCGTGGCATGTGGGATCTTCCCAGACCGGGGCACGAACCCGTGTTCCCTGCATTGGCAGGCGGATTCTCAACCACTGCGCCACCAGGGAAGCCCTATCTGTTTTTTAAAGAGATGAGATGATGAGTTTCTGCCCGATGTTATCGTTTCATAATTACAGCATTTTATTCTGTTTTGTTTCCATAGTTGCTTGCCATAATGATTGAAGAGAGGAAGGTTAGTGGAGTAAAGCTGCAGCAATAAAGGCCACCTTGTGTAAGGTCTCTATACTGCTTGTTTCTTGTTTCTCAGTATAAGACCCTTCCAGCAACAAGCATATGGTTGTTGAAAGAGCTACCTCAATAGCTGGAGAAAAGTCACTTCCTACAAGTTGTTGGATACGGTCTTGTACATAGAAATTGAGTAGCTTTATGTTAAAACGTCTACTGGAGGCATATTGCTTCCTAGGATTCATTTACTGTGAGTTTTTTGTTCTGTCTTAAGGTAAAACAAAATAAAACAAATAAAAAGAGCCGTAAAATATGTTGGTCTTTCAACAGTTTTTTGGAGCCCCAAAATGTACTACAATATTTTCTTTATCAGCAGAAATTTCTTTTAAGTTGTGAAATTAATGAAGTAACTTTTTTAACATCAGCAGAGTCATTTCCAAAAGGGTTTTAAATTTCACCAATTGAAATCAACAATTTACAGGAGGTCTTACTGCTTCTGGAAAGCTTAACTCTTGCAAAATTATGATTCTCAAGAAAAGTACCAGAATTTATTGAGTATTGTCTATGTGACTAGCACTTTAAGAGTGCTGTTGCACTGAGTTCTCACAAACCCTTTCTGAAAAGTCTTAGTTACAAGTTACAAATGAGAAAATCGAGGTCAAGAGTAATTAACATGTTCTCAAGATCACAGACCTGTGAAGATATGGTTTCATGCCTGAACTTGACTCCAAAGCCAAAAGTAAATATGTACATATGAACATATATACACACATATATACATCTTTAAATATATACAATTTACCTATTATATATAACATATATACATGTAAATATATGTGTATGTATAATAAATATATATATTTGATTTAAGGTAATAGACTAATCTAGCATTCAAATTTAGCCCAAATTAGAAGTGTTTTAGCTGGAAGATCTAAATTTCTTAGGGCATGAGCCATGCCTTGTACTTTTCCACCCAGCCCAGTGCCCAGAAGTGAACCCGCAATTGGCAATCATTGTCTGACTGAGTGGAAAGTGCTTAGAAATTGAGTTTCTCATTGATTAACATTTTCCTGATGTTCAGCCAGAGGAGGCAGTTGTGTTAAAACTTGCTAGTGGCTCAACATTTTGAGACGCATCTCATATGGTCTCTACATCAATTTAGACATTGTCTTCCAAGAAAAAAATATGAATATATTCAGTTTGTCTCTATCAGTAGCGACTGTGTTCTCACTTCTGTCACAGGAGTTTGCTTTTGTCCAAAATGGAAAATAGATCAGATGCCCAGAGTTCAGATGACTTAATAAACTGTATCTCCAATATCAGGGTTTGTGTCTGTGTGTGTGTGTGTTATTTTGTCTCAGCCTTTCTTCTCTTTTGTCAAAGTTATGTTGTATTTTGTTTTGTTTGTTTATTTTGTAGAACACAGAGTAGTTTAGGATTGTCAAAATGAGTTATGAACATTTTATCATAGACACTAAGGATAACTTCTGCTTCTCACCTCCTCCACCTTCCCAGCAAGCAGAATGATAACCGCAAAATTATATTCCAAATTCTTTTAAAGGAAATCCATCATCCAGAAGATTTATTTTGAGGCACGAGACTGAAAATTTCTCAATTTGAAAGGCCAAATGTGAATGAATGATCTATTTACCAGAAAGAACTGTCAGTATGTGGTGCTTGCAGATGTTATCATGTGCTAAGACTACAAAGATTAGTAAGATATGGTTTTCCATACTTAAGGAGTTTTGTGTTATTGTGATGTGACCAGGTAAAGCAGTTTTAAAAATTTTGAACCTCAATTCATTTCTGCATTTTAGAAATCCTTTATTTTTCTCTCTCTAAAATATCTCTACTGTTACAGATTGTAGGGGAATCAGATACAACAGTTACTTGTTCAATAATGGCTTGTATGCTATATAGCTTAAGGAAGAAAAGGATAAGGATAGATCTACTCTGCTTCTGTCACCAGTCAGCAAAGGGATCTGCACATGTCATTTTAACTTTACTGAGTCTCAGGTTTCTCATGTTAAATTGTTTCTGTGCATGAACCAGAGGTCTGCAATTAAATGTATAATGTACATGATGCACTTAGCTAAGTACCTGTTACGTATGTAATAAAGGACTTATATTTCAAGTCAGTTAACTCAGTTAATTAAGTGGTCTTAAGCAATTTATCTGTCTCTGTGTGTTACACAAGGTACTGTGGGATACTGGATCCAATATATCAGAACGGGGTTTGATTCTTAGCATCACTACTGCCAAGATCAATGACTGCTCATATTACTTCTATGAACCTCATATTACCTATCTGAAGAATGATGATAAGAATATGGGTGTTTATAATACAACTAATTGTATTTTTCTTCTTACTTAAAGCTCTGATCATATTATTTTTAAAGGCTTCCTAGCACATATACGCTTTATTGCATGGACTTTTTGGACACAGTGATTACCATTTTTTTGTGTGATGGAACAAACCAGTGTTGTGTTGGAGGTAACCACTGGTCCTCAAATGTTTCATACAATGTTCAGTACATGCTAGTCTCTACACTCTTCTTCCTCTTCCTTTCCTTTCTCAAATGTGTTAGCCTCTCTAAAATGTATGCCACTCGCACTTCAAGGTTGCAGTAATGAATGTCTATATAAATGAAAATATATAGAAAAAAGCAATTTCCCCTTCATTTCAAAACCCTAACCTGAAGTTGTAATGCAGAGTATTCAGTCTTTATGACCAGACTGACGTTTCCTCAGTGTTACCAATATGCTATTTATATCCCCCCACATGTATTCAGTTGTATCTGCTTTTAAAATGCCATCACTGATTAATTTCTAGGATATTCTTCCATACTGACTGTAACTGGACTCTATGATGTCTCTCTTCTCTCTTCTCCCCAGACAGCATTTCTCTCATTGAGCATAGAGGCACTGGAGATTTAAAACTATAAGAAACAATTCTGAAGAAACTGGTTGACATTCATTTTCACACTGCAGAGATCACAAAAGTCTCCTGTCTTTTAGTAGAGGTTGCAGTATCTTAAGCCTAGGGACCCTTGAGTATCCTGTTGTGGCTTGGCATTAAAACAAATTCACTGATGTTCTTCTGTAGGACTACAGGCTGGCCTTTTGTTTATTATTGTTATATTTTATTTGTATAGATATCCCACCATGCTCTGTGCTATAAATAGTAATATTTTTATTGTTAGTACTGTACACTTAATAAAGCTGCAGTTTTCCTGGCAATTAAGTGCACTGACAATCAATGCAAGGCTGCAGGCAGTGTGTTTATGTGCTGAGCTTTTGATTAGTGAAGCCCTAAGAAGTTGGGCTGTAAAAATTAAATACACTGCTCAGACATAAAGCCACATTCTGTTCTTGGTTTGACCAAATGAGAGTTTTACAGGCTGAGCCCTGACCTAGTTTTGCTTATAAAGTAAAGAATATTTGGTCACCTTTAAGCAATAAGGTTAGACATTTATTTAGGAAAAAGTAGCATGAGAAAATTACTCATGTCTGCTTTTTCTCAGGATTTAGTTTGTTTTTGATAAAGCTTCCTTCTTTTGAAGTGCCCTAGTAGCTTTTGGAAAGCTTTTTGCTTTCCGCCAAACTTAAGATAAAATACACATATATGTTTGGTGTTTTTGGTAGATACTTCCAATTTACTCAGATAATTTCCTTGGATTAAATGTGACTGATGGCTTGTGTTTTTCTCTCCATTTTTTTCTTCTTCCATGAACTAAACAACACTCTTCTGTGATATTTGACTTCATGTCCTGACTCATTGGATGTTTAATTTTGTCCAATGATAATGGCAGATCAATGACCTTTGATGATTGGAATGGGAAAAGAATTTTCATTTAGCAAATGACTTCAGGCAACTTTTTCTTTTATTATCCAGGATCAAATCTATTTACAAATGTAAAGGTGAACTATTATTTTAACAACTCTCAAGTTATCCAGAGTTTTTATGGTCCTTTTCCTTAAAAAGTATCATTTAGACAATAGATTAATAAAACTCAAAGTCCTTGCTCCTTCACACCTCATAATAAGTGAATATGTAAAACTTAATGCATACTTAGTTCCAACAATTTTGTTTATCAGACGAGAATTTGAATCAAATGAATCATTTTAGTCACATAAGTCCATATTTTAATAGTAGAAATACTTTTGAAGTTCTTATTTTCCTCTTCTTGTTATAACTCTTAAAATACTTTCATACTCACCATCTCAGATTTACAGGAAGTTACTTAAATAACCTAGTGATTTGCTGAGGACAAACCTTGCTCAGAACAGGCACTAAACAAATATTTGGTAAACAATAATCTTATAATAACAAAAGCTATTGGTGTGTACTGTTTTGTAATCTTTTCTATATAGAGTTTGATGTTACAATTAAAAATGATAGATATTGGACTTCTGGTTTCCATTTAGGGAGGTTGAGGGTTAGAAAGGGCATGGTTCCAAACCATACAACAAAAAAAATAACCTGACAAATATCATGTTCATGACTTTTCTTGAACCCATGAAGTTTGAAGTTACAACATAATCAACTGGTTCAAAATATAAAGAGAGACAACCACTTGCAGGGAGAGGTGAAGCATAAATTCTTACTTACCTGGGCAAGACACAGTCAGACACTGGTATGCAGAGCTCAGCTAGGATGACTGACAAATTGATGGAGGACAGTCAAACATGCACTGCAAATATAGCTGCAAAAAAGGGAATAGTTTACACCCTGTTATAGACTTTTCCTGCATGAAATCCATCAGATGATCACAACCACATACAAAAAAGAAAAGTGTTCTAAGAAAGCTTCCCTTAGAGTGAAAAGTTGATAAAAGGGATCAGTTGTGAAAAGGGCACAGAACCACACTGAAACACTTTCAATTTTATTTCCCTAAGGAATAACATTCTTAATCTGTTCAGAGAGGGGTAAACAAATGCTGTTGTCCTAAGAGCACTGGAGAAAATCTGTTACAACTAGGAAAAGGGAATAGGAGAAAAACTCCCTATCACTGCAAGACAGATAGGAATATCTGTTAGGTCAGTGGAGGAAAGGAACACTGAGAAAAACTAAATCCTCAAGATCCATAGGACATGATAGTTTCCTGAGGTTTTATCAGAACAACACAGAATTCTCTCCCATTCCCTTCTGCCAGGATAACATCAAGTAACAAGTGACTTGGATGAAACAGACCCTCCCTGAAGTACAGTGCAAAGGATAGATTAAAGCTGAGTGTGGAGCAGATACTTGAAAAAAAAACAAATGAAAACAAAACAAATAAGTCACCAGCCTTAAAATAAAGTATGGCTAAGATTATTTGAAATCTGTAAAGTGCTGAATGTAAACATAGGCAGCCTACCTTCTAATTTGATTAACTGAAATTCCTGCATTGAAGGCCTATCTGAAATAAAGGTAAACCCATTCTTCAGAAAAAAAACTAGTCTTGTCTTGGTCTTTAGTGCCCCTCACAGATGTCTAGCTATCAATAAAAAATATGATACACAACATGACAATAAGAACACAACACAATTCAAGACACAAAGCATCCATTGGCATTAAACCCAGATATGAAAGATACTGGAACTATCTGAAAAGTCATATAAGGTAATTATAATTCACTATGAATGATATGGTAAAGTCCCTGGTGGTAATAAGCAAAATCAGAAGAGACATAAAAAACTATAAGAAAAAATCAAAGGAAAGTTCTAGAAATGAGAAATATATCAACAATGGTGAGAAGTGCCTTCGAAGAGCTCATCAACAGATTCAACACAGCTGAGGAACAAATCAGTGAATAGGAAGACAAATCTATAGGAATGACACAAACTGAAACAAAGAGAAAAGAGTAGGAAAAGCAAAACAAAACACAACACAACAAAACAAGAGCCTCCAAGAGCTTTGGAACAGTATCAAATGATCAGTAATTCATGTAAATAGAATTCTAGAATGTTATAAGAGAATGAGACAGAGGAAATATTTGAATAATTATTGGTTAGGAATTTCCCAAGATTATGAATAAACCCCAAACCACTGATAAAAAATGCCACTTAGGATAACCACTAAACTAAACTAAACTAAACTAAACTAAAATTAAATTAAATTAAAAGGTAAAGTAAAATAAAATAAATAGAAGATTAAAGAAACCACACCTAGAAACAAAGAACACAGGGAAAATCTTAAAAGCAGCCAGAGAAAAAGAACATTACATGCAGAAGAACACAGATGAGAATTATAACAACTATTTCTCTTTAGAAAACATGTAAGTTGGAAGACAGTGGAGTGGGGTCTTTAAAGTGCTAAAGAAAGAAAAAAAAAGTCAATTCAGTATTTTATACCCAGCAAAATTTTCTTTCCAAAATAAAGTAGAAATAATTTCAGACAAACAAGTTGTGGTATTTTAAAGCCAGCAGATCTACTCTATAAGAAGTGTTAAAGGGATTATTCAGAAAGTGAAATATGTTACCAGAATCTTATATATATATATATATATATATATATACACACACACACACACAAAGAAATAAAAGAGTGCTGTAAATAAAATAAATGGGTTAAAAAAAGTCATTTTTTCCTATTTCTAATTGCTCAAAAGTTAACTAAATGCATAAATAAAAAATAGTTGGAATTAATTATGTGATTATAGCATATGTAAAGTTAGATACATTGCAAAAATAGCACAATAATGCCAGGAAGGAATTGGAAATATACTGCTGTATAATTCTTATGCTATGCAAAAAGGAGTACAATATAATTTATAGGTAGATTCTGATTAATTAAATATGTACATTGAAATCCTGGTGTATCCTCTTAAATTTTTAAAAAAGAGGTATAAATATTGTCTATAGAAGAGGTAAAATGGAATCATAGAAATGCTCAATCCATCTAAGAAAGGCAGCAGGGACTTCCCTGGTGGCACAGTGGTTGAGAGTGTGCCTGCTGATGCAGGGGACACAGGTTCAATCCCTGGTCTGGGAAGATCCCACATGCCGCAGAGCAACTAGGCCCGTGAGCCACAACTACTGAGCCTGCGCGTCTGGAACCTGTGCTCCTCAGCAAGAGAGGCCGTGATAGTGAGAGGCCCGTGCACCGTGATGAAGAATGGCCCCCGCTTGCCACAATTGTAGAAAGCCCTCGCACAGAAATGAAGACCCAACACAGCCAAAAATTTAAAAAATAAAATAAATAAATAAGAAAGGCAGCAGATAAAGAGGTTAAAGAAACAAAGAATAGATGAAATAGTGAAAAGATATGACAAGGTTGTAGATTTTAATCTTATCAATAATCATGATAAATGTGACTGGTCTAAACACACCAGTTAAAATATAGGGATTATTTGATTGGATGAAAAACAAGACCCAACTACATGCTGTTTTTTAGTAAAGAATTTGGCCTTGCCCAAGAAATTGTCTGGCCTTTCCCTCAGTTTCTGAGAGATAATCTCTGTCATACTTGATAAGAGTGTCTTTGCTTATATTAGGGGCTAGCCACAACAGAAAGACCAACCAGGGGTTTAGGTGAGGGGCTTTGGTAATTTGATATCAGTTGACCTAGAGACTGAGTTCAATCACATCGTTAATCAATCAATCATGTTTATGTAAGGACACCCCAGTTAAATCCCCAGACATTGAAACTAGGATGAACTTCCTTGGTTGACAATACTCCATGTATATAGTTACACATTGATGCCAGAAAGGTAACACATGTTCACTCCATGGGAGATGCAATGAATGCTCTGTATTTGGAACCTTCCAGTCTCTGCCCTGAGCATTTATTCCTTTGCTGAATTTGATCTATATCTTTTCCCCCTAATAAGGTGTAACCACAAGTATAATAACAGTCAGTAAGTTCTATGAACGCTTCTAGTAAATTATTAAATTTGAGGGAGGTATTGGGAACCTCCTGAACTTGCTGTTGGTATCAGAAGTGAGGGCTGTGTTACGGAGGACTGTGCCCTCAGACTTCACAGATTGGCTGATTCTGGGGAGTTGTCTACAGAAAACCCACTTTAAACATGGAGACATAGATAAGTTAGAAGTGAAAGATGAAAAAATATATACCATGAAAACATTAAACAAAAGAAATTTGGAGTAACTCTATTAGTATCAGACAAAGTAGACTTCAAATAGGAGATATTAGAAATAAAGAGAACATTACACAGTGACAAGGGGTTCAATTATCTGAAAATACATTAACATTCCTTAATGTGTATGTACCTAATAGAAAATATTCTAAATTCATGAAGCAAAATATGAATTAAAATTAGAAATAAATAAATCTACAAGTTTAGTTGACGATTTAAATACTCTTCTTCAAGTGATCACTTACTTTTATCCAAAAAATATATTCAAACAATACAATTCTAATCAAATACTAGTACGGTTTTGGGGTTTACTGAACAACATGAATCAAAAAGTCATCTACTAGCATAAATAGGAAAGAATGACAAAGGAAATCATGCAATTGAAGAACAATTAAGTGGGAGGAGAGGAATGATTACTCTGCTAGTTATTAAATAAATTCTAGATTTCTAGAATAAAGAGAGCATGAGAAAACTGGTGTGAGAAAAGAGAGGTCATGGAAATAGACTAGAAAGTCAAGAAAGAGATTAATTACATACATTGTATGTATTTATGATTTGATAGTCCTACTATTTAACATAAATGAGAACAAATAATATTTATAATGTTAAATGATGCTGAGATAATTGTTAACTTTTTTGAGATGATTTTTTCAAAAAGGATTCTAACTTTACTTATAACAAAATTAATTCTAGATGCTTTAATACTACAAGTTCTAAAAAATAAGTTTAAAGTTCATTTCATTTAAAAAGGGGCTAGAGCTATATAATTATAACCCACAAGGCTGAATTCTTAAACAAAAAAGAAGTGATATAACTGACTTAAAAAATAGCACTACATAAACAAATACTTTTACTGATCAGAAAATTTTACTAATAATACTCTAAGGAAAATAAAATCCCTGTGGGAAAAATAGTTGTGACATATATTAAAAGGGTTGACTATTTTTTCCTATTATACCAAAAATTTTTACAAATCAAAATAGCAGCAATAAATCTAATTCCTATCTAATCTTTTTGTAAACATAATAATAACACATCTCCTGACAAATACATTGGTGATATTTACAGTGAGTGAGTCTGTGGAATGTTTTAGCAGGATGTACTTAGTCTAGGAATAATTAGGGGAATCAAATCTAGAATCTATGCATTTATGGGGCACAACTTTCTAGAAAATATCACATAAGTTATATAATTGAGTATCAAAGTGGCAGTGTTTCAGAGCCAGAATAGCTTCCCATAGTGTAAGTAATGTCCTGGTGGCATAATTTAGAGACATCAGATGTTAGATCTGGCTGAAAGCACAATGTAATACAACAAAGAGGGACCTGAGGAGTGGCAATGATAGTCCAGACTTCTTTGTGCTTTTTCAGTGCCTTGCAGTTACCTGTATCCTTGATATTATTAATGAAGCTTAATACTAGATAGAATCACTGACTTGTGGGTGTCTGAATTAACAATCACACACCTCAGAGGGAACAGTAAGAGCATGAATAGAAATTTAACAACAACCAAAAAGATTCAAGATTTACATGTCAATGTTGGTTCTCAAACTGGCTCTCTGAACGTAAGTCCAAAGTTCCCTGGTAGCTGCTCTAGCCTGTAAGTCACTGAAACTCTGGCTATATCCCACAGCAAGAGTTTACTCTTCTTGGAGACCAAGACTTCTAACCGTACAAATCTTAGAGTTATGGAGATGGGAGGCTCAGTGTCCCCCAGGGGATCACTGCAGGTGATAATGAGTGGGGTCACTCCTCCTTTCACCCCAATCCTGGAACCACCTGTTTCATTGTGGGCGCTCCAAGAAGCAGATGTCAAGACTGAACCAGATTTGCAGGAGATTTATGGGGTAAAGCCCTGTGGAAGATAAAGAGAACAGGAGCAGGAGTAGGCAAAGTGAGACCCCACATCTCAGCAGTAAGTGAGCACAGGAAGATTTCGATAGGAAGAACCTCAGAATTCAGTGTTGAGCAGAGAATTTCAGGCAGGCTGATAGCGAGGTCCCTAACTAAAATTGTGGGTTAGATGAATCCTATATCCTGTAGGAATTCTCAGGTGGGTGGGAGTTCTACTTCTCTCCTTCACCCCTGCCATGGCTCAGTCATTGACTGGGAGTGGTCTGGCCTGAAAATTGTGGTGGGTTCAAAATTGTAGCATTTGGAGGCTGTCGATAACTTGTGCTTTCTAGGCAGCTTCTCTTAAAAGGAGATCCGAGCAGTCTACTTCGATGACTGCTGCAAAACATTCTGGGTTAATCCAGAAGAAGGAAAAATGTCCTTAAATATGTACAATTGGACTGATAGAGGGAAGGAGACAATTGGAGATACATTCACATTTTGTGCAAGATTCTAAACTTGGAAGTTTTAATCCCTACTCCACTGTGTTGGTTGAGCTTTGAAATACACTTGGCAAGCAAAAGATGTTAAGATCTTCTGTGTCAGACACATATATAAAAATGTGTGAGATAGCCTGAGGGTGCTAAAGTTATCTTTATTAATAGTTGTATTCACTTCGTGTAAAGTATTTTATTATCAAAGTCAATATTCAAATGTAAATATTTAGAATAAAATTTTACTCTTCTGTAGATATTTTTTTCACTTTAAAGATATTTAGTGATATTTGCTATGGGGATATTCTTTAGCATTTTCATATTTTATTGACAGTTAACATCTACCAAAAATACCACTAACCATATTTGTCAATGTTTTTACAAATATTTTATTTTATTTTGTTTTATTTTATTTTACTTGTCAGTAGAGAGGCTACCGAAATGTTATAAAAATTGTGTGGGAGCTTGACATGTTATATATATTGACTGATTAATTGATATTTGCACTTGAATGTATTTATATGAGATGAAGTCAAGAATGTTTTAGTATTAGTGTGCTGACACTAATCTAAGAACTACTCATAATTGAATTCTTATAGACCCAGCATCCTTAGAAATTTCACTCACTCCCAACTAACCCTGATGAACTGTCATAATAATTGATTGTATTAACAGAAATAAATAGCCGAAATTTGGCTCACTCTTAAAACAACCCTGTTTCAACTGACACAGATGAGGAATTTCACATTGCCCCAGCCAGGTCAAGGCTCAAGGAAAGCCTTGGCTTGTGCCTTTAATTTGATCCTTCAGACAAGTGGATGAATCAGCTTTGTCAGTCTCTTTCTGCTTGGCATGGATACCAGTTACCTTGCTTCACTTTCCTGTTTCTCCTAAAGTGAAGGGGTTTTTGGCAGAATACTGCTTACTTTTACAGTTACAGAAGTTACACTGTTTAAAGAGGGAACAGTAATTACATGCCATTAAACTCAGAAGGCCATCGGCATAGATGAACATTCTGAAGAGGACACAGCCTTCAATTTCAGTACAGGATGATTACCAGAGCGTTTTAGTAGAGCACTCGTGAATGAGAGGAAGGAATAACTCTGGAAATATGCTCAGGCAGCAGAGCCATGAAAATGCAGTTAGACATGGCAGTGACTGCATTGATTATGCCAGGAATGATTTAGCAGAGGTGTTTCACACTTACCTTTAAACAAAGAGCCATAATGGGGTTTAAAATGCACTCAGTTTCTACTTGCTGTATCTAGCTTAAACCACAAAGGTGTCACTTACGTTATTTCTTCATGTTGGTTTGTGGGAAAATCCCTAGTTTTTTGTGCTAGGACTGTTTTCCCTCTTGGCTCTGGATTCAGCAGTTGCAGAACTTTCTTTGCTAACCAATGACTCTCTTTTGGTTAAAACACATCTTAAAATTTACCTCCTCCAGGAAGCTTTCCTGATGAACTGCATTCAATTACTTCCCTTCAACATCTTCTCTTTGTAAGCACTGCTTTAAATTATATTCCTGATATGTTTGAAAGGCTTAAAATATGTACGTACGTATATATCTTAAACCTTCAAACCAATGTGGATAGTAATGTAATATATATTTAGATTGTGATAGAGTATAATTGCCATCATAACTGGATCATTAACTCTGACTAAACTAGAATTCTCTTATTTCTTTTATACACCTTCACAAGCATTGTGTTGTTTAGAATACAGTGTCCGAAAGTCAGGTGACAAACCCCATGGATTCAGTAAGAGGTATTTATTTCTGACACAAATGAAAAGAAGAGGAAAAACATCTGAATACCCAGTGTGGGTTGGCCATTTTCCCACTGCTTTGAGAAGGAAGGGTTATGCATATATATAATGTAAATTTTCCTTTTAATTTTCTTACCACAAGGAAAGAGTTAAACTTATGCTTCTTCTCACATTTTGTGGTATTTGTTATGGGGCTTCAAGCAAACCATTGTCTGTTATTCTGATCATATTACCAGATAAACTTATGAGATTTACATAATTTAACAACATCCGTCAAGCATAGGTAGTCTTATTAAACCATGTAAACTGTGACTATTTATCGGACAAAATGGAGAATAACTTTTTTCACTAGCATAAAAAATTTGCCACAAATTGCATTTTTTCTAGATTTTTTTTAGGACTTCTAAAATGATTTTTAAAGAACATATGTACAAAACATTTTATTTTCCAGAGTAGATTAAACAACAACAACAGTTATGTAGGAAAATAATTGGGAATGTTGAATGTAAAGGAGATGAATTGCCCAATATATACTAAGAAGTATGAAGAAAATATTCTCCATTTATGAAAATGGTGATCAAAGAAAATGTCACATCTGTGACATACAGGAAAATGGCACAAACAACTGGCTTAAAATTTACAGTTTTGAAGCCAAATGAAAAGAGAAAAGATAAAATTTTATTCAAATACCCAGGGTATTGTTCATCTTATAATTGATAATTGCAAAAATATTCTCTTTATTTAAAGCAGAGAAAACATGAGCACATATCTTTAGAGCTACATAAAGCAATGATCAGAGCTGATAGACCTGTGGGGTTTAGGTACACATTTGCACAAGGCAATGGTCTGAGTTCACTGAATTGTTGAGACACTCCCTATTTTTGATTCATTAATTTAATTTAATTTAATTTAATTTTTTGGCTGTGTTGCATGGCTTGCGGGATCTTAGTTCTCTGGTTTGGCTTGTAGAATCTCAGTTCCCCGACCAGCCAGGGACTGAACCCGGGGCCTTGGCAGTAAGAGCGTGGAGTCCTAACCACTGGACAGAGAAGTCCCAGATTCATTATTTTTAGAATAACATGGAGATTACTGGACAATTAAGGGTATTATGATATGTCAGTTTTAATTACTTAAATAAAAAGAAGCTCTGAGTCTGATGACCTATACATTCAAATTGAAGACTTACAGCCTAGACCTTTCCTGTTTCATGAACTTCAGTTGCTAAAAGTAAGTTATGCTTATTAAAACTACAGAACCCATAATAAAATAACTAAGAGCCACCTAAACTAACTTTTTTGCAACTTATTTTTTTAATATATGTTAGGACTAAAACATGGGCCAATGCTATCAGTGACAAGTGAGTTGATTAATTGACTGTTGAACTTTTCTTTTCAACAATAATCATTTGAATTCAGGTTGTTTTCCTTCATTAAAGTTATTGGTGCCTCTCAGTGTTAAAGTGCTTGGCTCTGTAAAACTATTTTGGTACACGACAGGAATTTCCCTCTTAATGAGGGTCAGTTTTAGTCAGTGGTTTACATAATGATTTTTGTGAGACAATCTCTGTTTAATTGGTGGCCATTCCTCCTAGTATCATAGTATATAGCTTCATAATTTGCAAATATTCTTTCATGTAATTATACATTATCCAAAATAGTCACAAATTCATGCAAAAATCCACTCCCCACTCTCTTGCTTCTCACACACATTGGGGAAAAAAAGGGATTTTGCATTGCTCTTATTAATATTGGCAGAAGACTATTTCAGAAATAATGAATATTTGCATTGTACATTTATTAATACTTTGTCCTTGGAATGTCAATGCTGTAGTTTGTTATATAAAATGCAGATACCAAAATACCTCATTTATATCAAGACATTTTAAAAATCAATTTTAGTTACAGATTTTAGTTATGTTTTCAATGACTAATGAATGTATTATTTGTATATAAACTTCCGTTATTATACAAACTGTGTCCATCCAATATATTTATACTTTGAGAAACAGATATTGTTTTTTGTCTTCCATTCTTTGTGTTCTGAACTTCAGCAGTACTACTCAGGCTGAGTAAATCTATACTGATTACACAATTCTGTCACAGTTCTGTGGTTGATCTTACATGACCAGATTGGCTAGATTAAGAATGAATGTGGGGCTGGTGATACATACATAGGTATTTTTCTTCATTTGGACAAATAACTATTAAATTTTTAAAAGAATACAATATATGCTCAGTTTAAAAATTCAAATAAATTAGAATAGGAGCAAGAAATTAAAAGTCACTCAAAAATCCGCTCTCCAGACATAACCCCTTGAGGTACATGATCCTAGACATCAACAGATAGAAGAATACATATTTAAAAGTGAAGGAGATTACTGACAATATTGTAAAAGAAGAACTAGAAATTAATATAAACTGGGCTGTTGACAAATAGATGGTTTTACAAGAAGCAGTATCCATTCCTGAAATTAAAGTTTAAAAAGTTGATGAGAAACAGCCCATAATCCGGAATATTTAAACTTTTGATAACGTTATTGACTGTCTTATGAAAGAGGAGAAAATGAACACACTATGACTTCTTCAAATTTTTGCTATCTCTTCCCTTCCTTATTTTAATCATTATTTTCACATTTTCAGCATTTTTAAAAATTACATTCTGTTTGAAACTGTGCTTCCCACAGTTGGTTAGTCTAAATACTGTATGTAAATCAATATAATACCCACAGACACATATTTCCTACAGCAAAGTGTTTTTATAGTAAAATAGTTTTATTTCAGAAAGGGCTCATAGGGAAATTATCTTGTCTGTTTCTTGTATACAGAAAGAAAAATTTGACTAAGTATTAATTCTTGAGTTTTATTTTTTTCTGAATTTATACATATTGCTTCACTATTTCATAGCATTGAAGATTGCTGTAAAAGTGTCTGATGCAACCAACTTAATTTGTCTCCTCTGTGATTTATATTTCTTACTTAATTGCTCCCAAGACTCTTTATTCTTATACTTCAGTACATTTGTGGGGGCAGATCATCTGTGATGTTATGGTGCTGATAGTTCATAATCAATTTGTTTTCTACATGGTATGCCATTTTGATATGTAAATTTATCTTCTTTTTCAAGGGTGAAATGTTTCTTACATTATATATTTAGATATTTACATTTTTCAGGAACACCAATTTTGTATATCTTTGTGTTTAATACTATCTTTTTTATGTTATCATTTTAACATTACTTCTCTGAATAATAATTTAGAGTGGGTCAAAATTGGATCAGTCTTAAAATACCTACTAACAAATCTTATATGTTCCAAATTCTGAGAGTATGTCTTATCTCAGATACTGACATTCATTAGAAAATGTACTTAGGTAAATGAAGCTTTCTATATTGATTAGAAGCTAAGTCAAAATCATATAAATATATGATCCTCTGGTTAGAAAATATCCATTCATTTTATTTTATTGAATGTGTTTAAAAAGAGTAGATATTAAATTTTTTTCAAATACCTTTCATTCCCTATAGATATTATCATATCTGTAGTTCTCCCTAGTGATCCTACTGTGAGAGATTATATTGATATTTTTCTATTATAAACAATCCTTGGAATTCTATAATGAACCACACTTGCCTATGGTATATCAGTCTCTTTATATGCTGCTAGATTCTATTTTTCACATTGACATTCATGAATATAATTAGATTATTGCTTTCTTTACTTTTCTAATTTTGTTCTTTTGCATTTTTATTCTGGATTAAAAAAAAAATTAAAAATACTATGTCCTGAAAAGGTTTAAACAAATAGAACTGGAATTATGTCAAAATTTTGGAAGAGTTTCTCTGTGAAACCACACTGAAGCTTTTTGAAAGAGTTGCAGTATTTCTTCTATGGAATTTGGACTTTTTTCTTTATTTCTTTTTCTATGAAAACCAATCTATATAGATTGTCTTTTACCTCTTAAGGAAATTTTGGTAAATTACAAGTTAATAGAATATAATTCATTTTATCCAAGCTTTCAATGGTATTAGCAGAGTTGAGAAAATAGTTTCATACTACTTTAAAAAATATTTCTCTCTTTCTCTGGTAATTTTTTCCCTATTTTCTGCATTTATTTATTTTTTCACTTTTCTCTTAATAAGATTGATTAGTGATTTATTTATTTTATTTTTTCAAAGAACAAGATTTCAAAATTTATAAGATTATTGTTTTTTAATTTGGTATTTTCTTTCTTTAAATTTTTATTCCATTATTTTAAAATTATTTTTCTAACTTTATGTCAAGTTTAATTTTTTATTCTTTATTATATTAATATTACTTGAATGTGTACTCTAAATTCTATAGTACCTCTAAAATAGCAAGAGCGAAGAATAATATCTAGTAATCCAATAAAGGAAATAAAATAGAACCCTACAAATACTCAACCCAAAAGAATAAAAGGGGACAAAGAACAGAAGGGACAAATAGAAAACAAATGACAATGTAATGTCATAGATATAAACTATATCAATAATTCTACTAAATATAAATGTTCTAAAGGCCCAAATGAAAAGACAATGATTGCCCAATTAGTTAAACAGTAAGACTCAACTATATGCTTTCTGTAAGAAATATACTTTAAATATAAATATATAAATCGGTCCAAAGTAAAAGAATGGGAAAACATTAGTGATGAAAACACTCATGAAAATAAACCAGGAATGGCTATATTAATATCTGGTGAAACAAATTTCCTGCAAGTTTTTAAGATGCCATAATAACTTTAAACATGTATATACCTAATAAGATAACTTTAAAACTGATGAAACAAAGTTGATATAAAAAATAGACAAATCCATGATTGTATTCATATATTTAAATATGCCTATTTCAGTCATTGACAGGACAAGCAAACAGAAAATCAGTAAAAATATAGAACATAGACTATCATCCAAATTATTTAATTTACATTTTTAAATCATTCCACCTAAAAGTAAGAAAATATGCATTCTCTTCTAGTACATACAGAACATTTACCAAGACAGACTATATTTTGGACTATATAACAGTCTTAATAAATTTAAAAGAATTCAAGCATTACAAGGTATATTTTCTGACCACATGGAATTGTAAAATCAATAACCGTAAGATAGCTGGAAAATTCCCAACTTTTGAAAACTTAATAATAGGTCACTTTCCCCATAGTGACCTTAGGTGTGAAGCATTTCAGCAATGTGGTCTGATTTCTACATCCTTCTAAAGCTCAATAATAAATAACTAGAAATTAATAACCAAAACATATCTGGAAAATCTCCCAATTTTTGGAAACTTAATAACTCTTCTATATTACCACACATCAAGTGAAACTTAAAGGAAAAATCTGAAAGTACTTGAATGAATATAAAAATGGAGTCATATCAAAATTTGTGTAATGGAGCTAACTAAATCTGCATTTAGAGGGAAATTGATAGCATCTATAGCCTATATTAAAAAAGAAGAAAAGTCTAAAATCAGTATTCCACCTTTCATACACTAGGGAAAAGAGCAAATTATACCCAAAGAAAACAAAGGAAAGGAAAAATTTAAGAAAGAACAAAGTAAGAAAAAGAAATAGCAGAAATAAGCAAAATAGAAAACAGAAAAATAATCACAAAATCCGTGAATCTAAATGTTAGTTCTTTCAGAAGATCAATAAAACTCTTGCCAGACTGATCAAGAATAAAATAAATTATCCATATCAGGAACAATAGAGGTGACACATTGTAGATTCTACAGATTATAAAATAATAATGAGGAATTATCATAAACAAGCTTTATGTCAGAAAATTTCTTAGACACACAAACTACCCAATCATACTAAAGAAGAAATATATAACCTGGATATCCTAATATCTACTAAAGAAAGTAAATTTATAGTTAAAAATCTTCCCACAAAGAAAACTCCAGCCTTTATGGTTTTGCTGTTGAATTCTCCCAAAACAAAAGAAATAATATCAGTTATGTACAATCTCTTGCAGAAAACAGAAAAGAGAGTGAGTAGTTTTCAAATTATTTTATGAGGCTAGTATTACTATGATACTAAAATCAGACAAAGACATTACAGGAAGAGAAACCTACAGCCCAATATGCTGCATGAACATAGATGCAAAGATTCTAAACAAAATTTAGCAATTCAAATTCATCTCTTCAAAATCCATAGAATGTCTCTCAAACTATCTGACCGATGCAAAACAATCCTTTTGGAGAGCTGTGGCCAATGACCCCATTAAGAATAAATGTACTAATAGCTACTACATTTGAAAAGGGCCTTCAAATGAGTTTAATCCATGTTGTATGATGCTCTATACTTTGCCCAACCTCTTATCTCTTTTCAAGGTAATATATCTATATTATTTATTTGAAGTTTATAGTGTTTTTAAGTTTAGTCCACTGGTAGTCATGAGAGGAAGGGATTTCTCAACTTCAGCTTCTTTCCCTAGAATGAGAAATTGGTATGCAGTAATATTTTACTAGAGGAGATTGAATGATAACTTTTTACTTTGTAAAAGTCTTTTATTCACTGGTTAGAGTGATAGAAAATTTTCTTATGACCATTTTCTATATTGATGTCTTCCATGAAAGTCTCAAAGTTAGTGCCTTTCAGTTAGTACAAGTGCCATTTTCTGAAAGGGCTGGAAATCAGACTTTTAACCCTGATGAAAGAGACCACATTTTCCCCATGGTGACCTCAGGTATGAAGAAGTTTCAGCAATGTGGTCGGCCATAGGAGATATTTTTACTGTGAAAATTTGGAGAGGAATGAGTAAATATAAAACTCTAACTCAAAGGTCCTAATTCCAATGTTTGAAGTAATGATACAGTCTTTTTGGACATGTCTCTTGCTACATCAATTTTAAAGGATGTATTAATTAACTATAGGACAGGATTAGATGGAACATGGATGCTAATATGTCAACCCTTATTATGTAGTAGAGTTTGATTTAACTACAATGAGAAACCTAAGTTTGGTATTATTTACCATAGCAACTGAAACTTCTATGTGAAATTCAGCAAGATTGTAAGATGAGCAATAGGTATGATTTATTTCCTACAGTAAGTGTAGTTAACTAGAGGCAACACAGGAATAAACAATTTAAAGTTGAGAAAGTAAACTATGGCTCTCTATTCTATTGTCTTCTGGCTGACCCATTAAAAGCTCTGGTCTAAACATACAGACCCCACCACAGAACAATAGAATTTTGTGCCTTTGAAAATTCTCGTATGAAAAATTGATTTAAACTTTCCGTTTACTTTTATCATTTAAACTTCAAGGTCAATATGAACAAATAGAAGGCCACTTTAGTGTTCTATTCTACTTTAATATTGTATACAGTAGTGGTCAAGGATTTCTAATGCATTTGGTGTGGAAAATAAGACTGGACAATCTTAGCATTCATAAGCTGGCTGACTCCAGGGGAAGCAGCACTGAAATGTATTCGACACACACTGAAAGGATTTTAAAGGACTTTGGCTTCTTTGAGTATCACAAAGCTTTTGTTGTCTTAAACAGTTTGCCTTGAATCCGTAAGCTTTGTGTCAAAGAAAATGGGACAAAACTTTGTATCTGGGGGAATGAAAAAATCTTTATTATTTAAAGAATTACACACAGTACTCCTAATTCTCTAGCCATTGCAGTATCTTCCTTTATTCTCAATGCCCCTGCCTTACATCTTTATACCTATGATGAGGTCTCTAGGTAGCCCACTTCTTTTTACTCCTCCTCTCTCAGGAATTCTTCACATTAACCAAATTGAGAAGAATCTGTTGGTCTCAGGAAATGCCAAATATTTTCCCATTTCTGCATTCTGGTCTCCTTTCTTTATCCTATCTGGAAATGCACAAATTCAAGAGCTAGAAAAGAATGGCTATGTACATTAGCAATGCACACATGATTTCTCAAATAGCTTCAACTTGCTAAATGGTTAATGCCAGTAATGTAAATGGAATAAAATTTTTAAGTGCTTTAAGTGTTTCAGAAGTGTTCTTTTTTTTTTTTTTTTTTTGTGGTACGCAGGCCTCTCACTGTTGTGGCCTCTCCAGTTGCGGAGCACAGGCTCCGGACGCTCAGGCTCAGCAGCCATGGCTCATGGGCCTAGCCGCTCCGTGGCATGTGGGATCTTCCCGGACCGGGGCACGAACCCGTGTCCCCTGCATCGGCAGGCGGGCTCTCAACCGCTGTGCCACCAGGGAAGCCCCAGAAGTGTTCATTTTTAAATTTAAAAAGTGACCTGAGAATAATGTACTAATCTCTATTTATTAAATCAAAACACCTATAGAATAATAAAAGTTTCTTTTCCTCCTGATAATACTTGTGCTCCACGGTAACAATACTATATCACCTTTTAATAAATACTTTAAAATCTAGCATTTTATTAATTCAAACATTTTCAATAGCTAATCTAAATTCACTTTACTGTTAATACCAAGATTCATTCCATTTTCCTTATAGTAAGCTCCATAAGAGTAACTTTCTGCAGAGTTTAACATAGTCCATCCACAGAAAAATGAGTCTAGTTAAAGGCAATTCCTCTTTAAATTTTCTTAACATTGTATATGTAAGAAAAAAAAAGTTAAGCTAAAAGGAAAAAGGAGCATGCTTTGGAGAATTATGATGATGCTTTTAAAATTTTGATGAAAAGCATAAAAGCTAAGAATTTATTATCACTTGACCAAAAATATAAGTTTAAAGGTAAAAATTAAGTCAAGTTGGGTTGCCCCAAAGCCTAGCTTTGTGATTAGCAGAGACACTTGCTGGGGTGGTTTGCTAGTTTGCAGACCCCTAGCTCATGACTGGGGTGCTTTTCCTGTCATACGCAGGTTGCATTTAATAATCAAATGGTACTTTAGATCCTGCATGGAGAGAAAATGACTACATTTTTCATGGGGTTTACACCTCTTGTTCCTTATATTACCCACTTGAGGCATGCAATAATCATCCACAATATGTAGCTGAGTGATCACATCAGCTGTGTTTTATAACTAGAAATAACACAGGACAAACTTTCTCACACATTTTAGACTCAGGGTGGCAAATTGAGTTCCGAGTAGTCTCACAGAGCACAGCTGAAACGCATTTGTTTCTGAAATTGAAGATGAAACAAGCCCAATGTTCATTCCCAAAGACTTAATGACACTGATCCTAATTTTTCTTGATACTTACTTAAATGGTTGATAACAAAAAATAATTTTCTCTGTGTTAGTTTACATTGAAGAGATTCTAAGATGACAAAGGTAAATATTTTATAGCTATGCCTTAAAATCGTGTGGTTATGAATATTTCAGGTATCTATTTTCAAGAAGAACCATTCTCATAAATTAATAGTTCCATTTAATGATCAATATAGGTCAGCTGCTGGGATTAGATTGTAACGCATCTTTATGTTAGTAAAAGTGACAGCATTTTTCATGTAAAATAATGACAACTGGACTCAAAGTCCAAATTTTAAATCAATGAATAAAATTTTCTATCATGTGTCACATCAGAATTACTTTCTCCCCTACATATTCCTGAGGTTAGTTTAATAAATCTTTTCTCTTAGGATTTAGACTTTCAGTATTTATTTTAATTACTTGCTTTCTAAATATTTGCTATACTTTTGTTTCCTTTACCATTAATTAGGTGCATCAATTATTTCCAGTTTTTGAAATATGGTACCTGGGATATTCTTTTTTCTAATCACACAATAAGACAATTCACCCAATTTTCTCTGCAGAACAATACCAAGTGTTGGGGCTTGATATATTGTTTTGTTCTGCTCTGTTATCTAATAATATGATAAACTTCTTTCAGCCTTGAGATAAGACGAAAGAAAAATGAAAGGTCTGGAAACATGGCAACACTTGGGAATAGAAAAAGCCATATCGGAATTGGAATTTTGAGTCGCAGAATGAAAAAGCTGGAATCTATTTACCATGAATTGCTCAAAGTAAATACAAAAACACCTTGTGAAATATGCATCTCACTTTACATTGAACACATTTTCTAAATTTGAAGAACTTGACAGCTTTTACCCATATTCTTTTCTTGTCAGTAACAGTGTTGTCAGTTATTACTGTAGCAGAAACATCCTGTCCTTGCTTTTCCTGCTTTTCTATGCCATCAACTGGCACAATACAGATGAAACAATTAGAAATACCCGAGAGAGAAGACTTTTTGCCCATCAATCAACACCTTCACTGAACACCTTCTAAATACCTCACACTCTGCCTAGTAGAGACAACTCTCTCCATCCTCAGAAGTTAGGATTCTCATCATTTCACCATTCCCTTTCACCATATTTGTATTTTTTCACTCAAAATGATCAAAATTCGTGGACTGAATAAATAATCTTTGAATTTTAAAAATCTTCTTATCTGTCCTTCTCATTCATTGCCTAAATCTTGCTTTTATTCTCCTTCTCCTTACCACCACTGAACACTCATCACTTGAAAGTCCTCTTTTTTGTACTCGATGTTATCCACTTGGAGATCCCTTTCTCCATCATCTGCCTCCCAGACATTCTTTCATTTTTTTTCACAGCCAAGAATTGCTCAAGAAAATAATAAAATGAGGCTGATTTGGTCACAACTGAGTGAGTATGGTTTGACATCAGGGAAATCATTGTTGCTTCTATTTTGTTTTTCAGTTTTCTTTCCAGACTCATGATTACATTCCTAAAAATGTCCACACAAAATGAATAAGACATATTGCCTTCTCTCAAGGACCTCAAAATAAGTAGGTGAGATGGACGTGTGTTCTCATAGTTATGAAGCAGTGAAGTAAATATCAATAGAAGTATCCATGACTAAGAAAGTGGAGGCTTCATAGCACACTTGATTTATTAGAGTTTTAGGGAGTGGCTTTGGGGGAGAGTGGGAATAGGCTTTTGCACACAGTGAAAAAGCATGAAGCTTTTTAGGAAAGAGCATGAAGCTCTTTTTCTCTTCTCATCTCTCTTCCGTTGTATTTGTCTCATAGCCCTCTGAATTCTCTAAGAAATAGGTGGCCAAATTATATATGACCCATAGGCTAATGGCCTGCTGTGTTTTTCTTTTTTTAAATAAAATTTTATTTCTAATTGGTTGACACTGGGGTCAGACTCAAAACCCTACTCTGGACCTTTCTTTCATAATACAAAACCTTACTCTTCTGGGGATGGACAGGAAACCCTCCCATCTCCAGAACCCAGGCAAAGAGCCACTGCTTTTAGTGGAGTAGAAACAAAATCCAGCTATCTCTGGAAAGGGGTATAAAACTTTCTGGCCATCATGATGCAGGTAAAGATCCATTGCTTCTGGGGGAAGGTAGAAGCAAAATGTTTGACCCTGGGAAAAGGACAGGAAAGATTCGTGGGTCCAGGATAGGGAGCTATTGCAAAGTGTAGGTCTTCCACCAATGGGGGAGGGGCAAGAAACACTCTCCTCTACAAGAACACAGAATATGAGCAGAGATTGGCTGCTACTGGGGCTATGGGGTGTGAAACATGAGATATCCCCACCCCATGATTCTGGATGCAAGAGCCTACCTAAAACAGAAACTGGAGCAGGAGAACAGGGAAATACCTTGGTCCCACCACCAGTCTAGCACTGGGTAACAAGCAACAGCAATTCCCTTCTGGCAAAAGGTAAGAGCATAGAGACCCTTCTCTCTGGCATCAATTTGATGGTTTTTCTAAAAACAAAGGATGGAGTGGAGCAGGGACACTGAAGAAAAGCCTTCAGTGCCACACACTGCTTACTAGACACAAGGTCATGGTAGCCCACTGTGGAGAAATTTGAAGCCTATATGACACCGAAGTTGATCATAGCAACATCAACACACACACTCCACTCAACTACTGTCTAGATTGATTTAACCTCCTATGCCAACAGCCTGTCAGAAGTAAAGGTCTGCAATGTTTGCAGGAATAATTCCTATTTACCTTAGTCTTTACTGTTAATCCAAACATGATATTAGTTAAATATCACCATATACACAAAAAAGTAATAATAATAACTATAATAATAATAATAGAAAAAGACAACAAAATAGGAAAAAAACAACTTATTGTCAAGAGATAAATCAACAGAATCAAACTAAGAGATGATACAAATATTGAAACTATCAGAATCTTCTGGACCCCTGTGCAGTGAAAAATTGGAAATGTAAAGAAATTTAAGTAAAAACTACCATTTTCAATATCACAAAAACATGAAATGCTTAAGGATAAATCTGACAAAACATGCAGTATGTTTAAGATGAAAATGATAAAGCATTGAGCAACTAAAAAAGTCCTAATAATGAAGAGATATACTGTGCCATGGATCTAAAAATTCAAAATTGTTAACATACCATTTATTCCCAAGCTCTTCTACAGAGTCAACTCAATCTCTATCCAAATAATAGCAGATTTTTAAATAAACTGTAGCAAACTATTTCTAAAATTCACATACAAATGCAGAGAACCTGAAATAGCCAAAACAGCTTTGACAAATAAAAAAAGCTGGAAAACTTAAAACCACAATGAACTACTTCACAAACTACTTGCGTGGCTAAAGTAACAAATATAGCAATACTAAGTCTCAACAGGATGTAGAGAAACTTGAACTCTCATATGTTACTGGTGAAAACATTTCCTTGTACAGCTGCTTTGAAGAAGCTTGGCAGTTGCTTAGAAAGTTAGTCTTTACTTCCCATACATCCCAGCAATCCCATTCATGTGTATTTATGCAAGAGAAGTGAAAATATATGTCTACTCAAAGACATACATTAATATTTATTAAAGTTTTATTGATTATAGCTACAAATTGGAAACAACCAAAATGGCCATTAATAAATTGTGATTCAGACATATCATTAAATACTACTAAACAATTAAAAAATGTTAGCACATGTAACAACATAGCTGAATTAAGGGCATTATTCTAAGTTCAGGAATCCAGATATAAATAGCTATATATCATTTGATTTCCCTTATATGACGTTATTGAAGTGGCAAAATTCTAGGACCCAAAATCTGAATGGTAGTTTCTATGACTTGGATATCAGGAAGGAGATAGACTACCAAGGGTTGTGAAGGACATTTCTGAGGTAATGTAACAGTTCTATATCTTGACTGTGGTGGTGGTTACATGAATGTATACATTTTTCAAGATCATATTTTAAGAGAGAATTTTATTTAAATTATATCTTAATAATACTAACTAAAGCATGAACAAATAAAATATTAATCTCTCTTTGGTGGAAATGTTAATCTCTCCTTTTGTGTTTTCAGTTGACTAAAGACCATCCACTGGGATATACCGCAAGTTACTTAAACACATCTCCATACTGAATCTCATATACATCTGCTATGTCTAGCCTTTGTCTCTTTCTAATGAAACTAATATTTGTACTCCTACTCAAATTGAAAACTTTGATTTAACTTTTCTTCCTCTCTTGTCTTTGTATGAAATAAATGAACAATTCTTATAGGCCTGCTTCTCCTATGGCTTTTGCATCCATTCTCACTTTCCAATCCTTTTTGCTGCATCTTAATCCTAGGCGTTATTGAATTTTTCCTTTCCTGTCAAAATTACTTCTTATCTCATGTCTGAGCTCCCAGCTCTCCCCATTATAAAAACACATTTTGGCCAGATTAATATTCTCAGGCAGGCACTATAGGTAGTGTTTTGATTGTGCTATTTATTAGCTATTTTATCTTGAGAAATTTAATTTCTATACACTTTCTAATTCATAAAATGCATTCATCCATTTAGTGAACAACTATTCATTAAACCCCGACTGATTGTTAGTCACTGTTCTAAGTGCTGCAGTTATGACACTAAATCACTGCTTTGCAGAGCATATTTTCCAGTGGGGAAAGGCAAATATAAAACAAGTAAAAATAAAATAAGTACAATAATTTTAGATATCTATAAGTTTGACAAAGACAGTAAATTAGGGTATAATGATATACCTTCTCTAGATAGTTTGGGAAATGAGAGTCTAATGCAATTAATTTAGATTCAGTGATGAAGGAAGGTCTCCTGATATTTTGGGTGGGATCCAAAGAGTATGAAAGTGCCATTCATGGAAAGATCTGGGACAAATTATTCAAGGAGGAAGAACACTGAGTACAAATATCCTGAGGTAGGAAGGAACTTGGGTATGTTTGATAAGAAGAAAGAAGGTCAGTGTGGTTGGAGAATAATGAACAGAGCAAGAGAAGGGAAGATGGAAATGAGCTCAGAGAGCTAGGAAAGGATCAGACCACCCATGGCTTTATGGAACATTATAAAGTGTTAGAAATTTCTACATGCAATAGAAAACAAATGAAGAATTTTAAATAAGACAATTAATTAATCTGGTTTATATTCATAAATTTAAGTCTTATGATAGACTTTCCCTTGCTCTTGTATAATATATAAGCAAGTCTTGATAGATCAACCTCCAAAAATAGTTAAATCCATTCACTTCTAGGAAAAGAAGAGGCCATTGAATTGGATGTTTTGGTGACATTGACAAAACTAAGTTCAGTAGCTTGTGGGATGGAAGCTGAATCGTTTCCCTAGGTATAATTGAAAATTTAATAGTACTATGAAAATCCAAAATGGATGATGAAACCATACTAAGGATTGCATCATATAGGAAAATATTATTTAAAATCCTAAAAGATCTTCTAGGATAGTTTTAAGTAACAGCAAATATAGGAAAGAGTTTTGATATATTGCAGTTGGGAGTCTTCTCTCTGTCTGCATGGGAATGAAGACAAGAATAATAAGTACTTCAAAAAAAGCTGAAAGCAAGAAAGTGAAAGGTGGTACTAGCATTATTGGCAAAATTAATAAATAAAAATCTTGGAGATGCTGATATGTCAAGGCAGAAATTACATCACTATAAATCTGTGAATTATATGTGCAATTAGGACAATACACAGAAATCATAGTAGAGTATTACATTCCCCTTACTGGTTAATGGATAGAATGCAGGTTGCGAAAGGGCAATTGGGATCCCAAAATGCTTTGAGTGTGCTTGGAAGTGCTCCAAGTTCATAAGTACATTCCATGTCCTAGTAGACAAAACACTTAGTTGAAAACTCTCAGTATAGTTGTTTCTTTGGTATTCATAGGTGACAAGTTCTAGGACCCCTACTGATACCCAAATCCCCACATGGCTCAAGTCCCTTACAAAAAAATGGCCTGCTGCAGTCAGCTATCAGCATCCACGGTTCCTCCACATCCAGGAATTCTGCATCTACTGGTACCGAGGGCCAACTGTACTTAAATTAATGTGCCAGGTTAAAACTTGCTACTGTTTAAAAAGGTATCGGAAGGAGGTTCAATCCAGAGCTCATATATTTCTCTCTGTTTGCTCTGTGCTAGCTTTGCAGTGACATTTATGTAATTTTACTTCTATGCAAATTTATGTTAAAAACATCACTGATGCTTGGAATTTAAATTGACATGGAGTGAAAACAAAGTACTGTAATTAAAGCTTTGTGAATATTGGCCACTCTGAAAGGATCTTGAAATATCCATGAAATTCCACTTTGCATCCAGTGTGTCTGGTCTATGTGTACTGAGTATTTTGAGATTACATACTCCTTTGCCAGTATCAAACTTGAAATAGATGTGAGAATATAAGGGTTTCTCTACAAATATACTTTAAAAATAATAATGGATGGGCAGTGCATTCCTGAGATTGTTGTCTTCAAAACATTTCTACTATTTTCTTCTTACGTAGATGATTGAAAAATAATATGAAATAATATGAAAATAATATATATATAAGTAATTAACTTTTGCCTTCTAATAGCCTGGTTTTTTTTTACCATCTTTATTGTAGTATAATTGCTTTACAATGGTGTGTTAGTTTCTGCTTTATAACAAAGTGAATCAGCTATACATATACATATATCCCCATATCTTCTCCCTCCTGCGTCTCCCTCCTACCCTCCCTATCCCACCCCTCTAGGTGGTCACAAAGCACTGAGCTGATTTCCCTTGTGCTATGTGGCTGCGATGGCTAATTTACATTTGGTAGTGTATATATGTCCATGCCACTCTCTTACTTCGTCCCAGCTTACACTTCCCCCTTCCCAACTCCTCAAGTTCATTCTCTATGTCTACATCTTTATTCCTGTACTACCCCTGGTTCTTCAAAACCATTTTTAAAATTTCATATATATGTGTTAACATACGGTATTTGTTTTCCTCTTTCTGACTTACTTCACTCTGTATGACAGACTCTAGGTCCATCCACCTCACTACAAATAACTCAATTTAATTTCTTTTTATGTCTGAGTAATATTCTACTGTATATATCTTTCACATCTTCTTTATCCATTCATCTGTCGATGGACACTTAGGTTGCTTCCATGTCCTGGCTGTTATAAATAGAGCTTCAATGAACATTGTGGTACATGACTCTTTTTGAATTATGGTTTTCACAGGGTATATGCCCAGTACTCTGATTGCTGGGTCGTATGGTAGTTCTATTTTTAGTTTTTGGAGGAACCTTCATACTATTCTCCATAGTGGCTATATCAGTTTACATTCCCACCTACAGTGCAAGAGGGTTCCCTTTTCTCCACACTGCTCCAGCATTTATTGTACGTAGATTTTTTTCATGATGGCCATTCTGATTGGTGTGAGGTGATACCTCATTGTAGTTTTGATTTACATTTTTCTAATGACTAGTGATGTTGAGCATCCTTTCATATGTTTGTTGGCAATCTGTATATCTTCTTTGGAGAAATGTCTCTTTAGGTCTTCTGCCCATTTTTGGATGGGGTTGTTTGTTTTTTTGATATTGAGATGCATGAGCTGCTTGTAAATTTAGGAGATTAATCATTTGTCAGTTGCTTCATTTGCAAATATTTTCTCCCATTCTGAGTGTTGTTTTTTCATCTTGTTTATGGTTTCCTTTGCTGTGCAAAAGCTTTTAAGTTTCATGAGGTCCCATTTGTTTATTTTTGTTTTTATTTCCATTTCTCTAGGAGGTGGGTCAAAAAGGATCTTGCTGTGATTTACATCATAGAGTGTTCTGCCTATATTTTCCTCTAAGAGTTTGATAGTGTCTGGCCTTACATTTAGGTCTTTAGTCCATTTTGAGTTTATTTTTGTGTTATGGAGTGTTCTAATTTCATTCTTTTACATGTAGCTGTCCAGTTTTCCCAGCACCACTTATTGAAGAGGCTGTCTTTTATCCATTGTATATTCTTGCCTCCTTTATCAAAAATAAGGTGACCATATGTGCGTGGGTTTATCTCTGGGCTTTCTACCCTGTTCCATTGATCTCTATTTCTGTTTTTGTGCCAGTACCATACTGTCTTGACTACTGTATCTTTGTAATATAGTTTGAAGCAAGGGAGCCTGATTCCTCCACTCCGTTTTTCTTTCTCAAGATTGCTTTGGATATTCGGGGTCTTTTGTGTTTCCATACAAATTGTGGATTTTTTGTTCTAGTTCTGGGAAAAATGCCATTGGTAGTTTGATAGGGATTGCATTGAATCTGTAGATTGCTTTGGGTAGTATAGTCATTTTCCCAATGTTGATTGTTTCAATCCAAGAACATGGTGTATCTCTCCATCTATTTGTATCATCTTTAACTTCTTTCATCAGTGTCTTATAGTTTTCTGCATACAAGTCTTTTGTCTTCTTAGGTAGGTTTATTCCTAGGTATTTTATTCTTTTTGTTGCAGTGGTAAATGGGAGTATTTCCTTAGTTTCTCTTTAAGAATTTTCATCATTAATGTATAGGAATGCAAGAGATTTCTGTGCATTGATTTTGTATCCTGCTACTTTACCAAATTCATTGATTAGCTCTAGTTGTTTTCTGATAGCATCTTTAGGATTCTAAGTATAGTATCATGTCATCTGCAAACAGTGACAGCTTTACTTCTCCTTTTCCCATTCGTATTCCTTTTATTTCTTTTTCTTCTCTGATTGCTGTGGCTAAAACTTCCAAAACTATGTTGAATACTAGCGGTGAGAGTGGACAACCTTGTCTTGTTCCTGATCTTAGTGGAAACGGTTTCAGTTTTTCACCACTGAGAATGATGTTGTCTATGGGTTTATCATATATGGCCTTTATGATGTTGAGGTAAGTTCCCTCTGTGCCTACTTTCTGGAGGGTTTTTATTATAAATGGTTTTGAATTTTGTCAAAATCTTTTTCTGCATCTATTGAGATGATAATATGTTTTTTATCCTTCAATTTGTTAATATGTTTTATCATATTGTTTTTGCTTTGCGTATATTGGTGAATCCTTGCATTCTTGGGATAAACCCCACTTGATCATGGTGTATTATCCTTTTAATGTGCTGCTGGATTCTGTTTGATCGTATTTTTTTGAGGATTTTTGCATGTCTGTTCATCAGTGATATTGGCCTGTAGTTTTCTTTCTTTGTGACATCTTTGTCTGGTTTTGGTATCAGGGTGATGGTGGCCTCGTAGAATGAGTTTGGGAGTGTTCTTTCCTGTGCAGTTTTTTGGAAGAGTTTGAGATGGAGAATTGTTAGCTCTTCTCTAAACGTTTGGTAGATTTCACCTGTGAAGCCATCTGGTCCTGGGCTTTTGTTTGTTGGAAGATTTTTTATCACAGTCTCAATTTCAGTGCTTGTCATTGGTCAGTTAATATTTTCTATTTCTCCCTGGTTCAGTCTCAGAAGATTGTGCTTTTCTATGTATTTTTCCATTTCTTCCAGGTGTCCAGTTTTTTGACATATAGTTGCTTGTAGTATTCTCTCATGATCCTTTGTGAGTTTGGGAGTGTTCCTCCCTCTGGTATATTTTGGAAGAGTTTGAGAAGGATAGGTGTTACCTCTTCTCTAAATGTTTGATAGAATTCTCCTGTGAAACCATCTGGTCCTGGGCTTTTGTTTATTGGAAGATTTTTAATCACAGTCTCAATTTCATTGCTTGTGATTGGTCTGTTCATATTTTCTATTTCTTCCTGGTTCGGTCTTGGCAGGCTGTGCATTTCTAAGAATTCATCCATTTCTTCCAGGTTGTCCATTTTATTGGCATAGAGTTGCTTCTAGTAATCTGTCATGATATTTTGTATTTCTGCAGTGTCAGTTGTTACTTCTCCTTTTTCATTTCTAATTCTATTGATTTGAGTCTTTTCCCTTTTTTCTTGATGAGTCTGGCTAATGGTTTATCAATTTTGTTTATCTTCTCAAAGAACCAGCTTTTAGTTTTATTGATCTTTACTATTGTTGCCTTCATTTCTTTTTCATTTATTTCTGATATGGTCTTTATGATTTCTTTCATTCTGTTAACTTTGGTGGTTTTTTGTTCTTCTTTCTCTAATTCCTTTAGGTGTAAGTTTAGGTTGTTCATTTGAGACATTTTTTGTTTCCTGAGGTAGGGTTGTATTGCTATACACTTCCCCCTTAGAACTGCTTTTACTGCATCCCATAGGTTTTGGGTCATTGTGTTTTCATTGTCATTTGTTTCTAGGTATTTTTTGATTTCCTCTTTGATTTCTTCATTGATCTCTTGGTTATTAAGTAGTTTAGTGTTTAGCCTCCATGTGTTTGTATTTTTTACAGATTTTTTTCCTGTAATTGATATCTAGTCTTATAGCATTGACGTCAGAACTAATAGCTTTTTTTTTCATTACGCGGGCCTCCCACTGTTGTGGCCTCTCCCCTTGCAGAGCACAGGCTCCAGACGCACAGGCTCAGCGGCCATGGCTCACGGGCCCAGCCACTCCACGGCATGTGGGATCTTCCCAGACCAGGGCACGAACCCGTGTCCCCTGCATTGGCAGGCGGACGCTCAACCACTGCGCCACCAGGGAAGCCCCACTAATAGCTTTTTGATACAATTAACTGTAAGACCTAAATGAGAGTGAACTTCAGGAATATTTATTCTATAGACATTGTAATTAGTATTCTTTGTCGTTTGTATAATGAAATCTATAACTCTCTTTAGGGACAAATCCAATTGGGAAATATGCAGGATTTTTATGATGATATTAATTTAAGGGCTCCTAGACTATAGAAAGATGTCTAACTCTATGCTGATTAGACTCCAAGTAAATGACATGTTTGGTCCCTCACGTGTTTGTTTCCTTTGTGAATAGTTTTCTTAATGCACATATGTTTTTTCTGCCCATGTATCACTGCTAGTATCTTATATACTTCATTTCACCTTTATATATCATTGAAGCAGCTGCATTCTTATATCTAATATTAGTAAGTTTTGATCACATGCAGTTTAACCGCTTGCACTGTTGGATTGTTATGAATCTCTAACATGTTGATCACATGCCTAACTCTACTCCTGTGTGTAAAACATTTCCTTTTAAAAAAAATTTCTAGAGCACATAAGTCATTGATCAGCAAATAAATGGATATTCAGTCATTTATAGTCACTTACTATCTGTTTTTAGAGTGAATCCCAAGGTGGTGAATGTTGTTATATGCCTTTTGTGTTAGAAAAGTCAGTTTTTGGTTATGTTGATGTTATCATCAACAGTCATATTCATTTGTAGGTTCTTTATTGTGGCAATAACTCCTACTGAAAACTAACCTGTTCTAATGATAATTTAGTGAATGTGAATAGATAAGCAAATGCTAGATTGACACATATTTGTATGGAACCTTTCTAATGCACCATCCAGATAGTACTATTACCATGGTGGTTATGTATTCTGTGAAACACACACACACCACACACAAACAAAAACTAAAACAAAAATACACACAAAGAACAACTTCAAAACTCTGGCTTATAGTAAAGCTTATATTGAACTAACTCTTCTGTCAAAAACAATGATCTACTCTGGACAAAATATATAAAAAGCACACATACACACACACAGAGTTATTTAGGGGCACTTGAGAGTGGCCAAAGAGGGAATTCACTCTTTGAAGGAAATAAGAAAAGGTAAAATTTGAAAAAAATATTTGCTGAAATGAATTCTAAATTTGATTAATCGCAGCAAGTAACAGATACAGGAGGTTCAGTTAACCCCTAGTAGGATGAATACAGAGGAAATCAAATTTAATCACATCATATTGTTAAAAAGCAAAGATAAAACCAGAAAACATAAGACAAAAACCCTAACAGACAGCCAGATTTGAAAGAAATGTAAGATATAAATGATAGCTTTTTAAAAAAATCTAAAGCAATGGTGGGCAAAAACAAGTTATTAGAAGAGCATCTACAAAGGGATGCAGGAAAAAAAGAAGAAGAAGAAAAAAAAAAAAACCCTGTTAAACCTAAAATTCTACCCCCAGAAGTAAAAAGAAACATTCAAAAGTGAAGCATAAACAATAGGAATATTTTCAAATAAGCAAGAACTGAAAAATGAAGTAACATAGTGAGTTCTATTGATTAAAGAGAAATGATGCTAAAAGTCCTCAGTGACCAAATAATTTTCCAGATAAAGAGAAAAAGGGAGGAAAAAGATCAAGTAGCAGAAGAGACAATAGCAACAAATAGCAAGATGGTAGTTTTAAGTTCAACTAGATCAATCATTACATTAAAATTAAATGGACAGAGGACTTCCCTAGTGGACCAGTGTTAAAGTATCTGCCTTCCAATGCAGGAGACGCGAGTATGATCCCTGGTCAGGGAACTAGGTTCCCACATGCCGCAGGACAGCTAAGCCCACCTGCCACAGCTACTGAGCTTGTGCGCCACAACTACAGAGGCCACATGCCCTGGAGCCTGCACACCACAACTAGAGAGGAGAAAACCTGCATAACACAACTAGAGAGAAGCCCGTGCACCACAACTAGAGAGAAGCTCACACACCACAAGGAAGAGCTTGCTCGCTGCAGTGAAAGATCCCACGAGGTGCAACTAAGAGCTGATGCATCCAAAAATAAATAAATATTAAACAACAACAATAACAAAGTTGGAGGTTTTATACTACCTGATGACTATGGTAATCCAGAAAATATTATTTCTTAAGGATAGGCAAATAGATCAATGGAGTGGTATAAACCTGTTATGGCTCAGCCATTTCATTTCTAAATATTTACCCAAGAGAAGGAAATCATATGTCCATCAAAGACTTGACAGAAATGTTCATAGCAGTTTTTACTCATAATAGCCAAAGCTGTAAATATCCTAAATGGTTATCAACATTATAATAGACAAGCTAATGTTGGTATATTTACTCAGTTGAATTCTCCTGAGCAGTATAAAAGGCACAAAGTACTGAAACATACAACAACATGATGTCTCAAAACAATGAGCAAAAGAAATCATACACATAAGAGTACTTGCAACATAACTCCATTTACATCAAACCCTAGAACAGGCAAAATTAACAGAACTCAGAACAGTGAGTACAGGGTAGGTGAGCTTTGACTAGCAAGTAATATGAAAAAACCTTTCTGAAATGGCAGAAATATTTTGTTCTGTTTTGAGTGGTGGTTACATTAATTTATATATTTGCCCAAACACAGAAATTGTATATTTAAATTCTATGCACTTTCAACTTGAAAATAGAATAAAGAAAAATAATGAGTTTTAGAATAAGGTTATGGAACTCTTCCTTTTTTTCCTCAACAATTTAGTTATGTATTTTCAAGATCTTGGGAAAAGACAATTGTTGTGATCTAAAATAAGATTTATTGGGCTAAGGATTAGCAATCTGAATATGGAATCTCAGGTTCCATCAGAAAGAAATCAAGAAAAAATTATGCTATATTCTTCTTATTTATTGTATATTAGAGAATTGGTGTCATGAATTTTATGTTTAAAGTTCAGTTAAATTAAACTGGGCTCTATTCAGATGTGGTTTCTAACTGTTTTATGATTTTCTCAAGAATTGAAGAGCAGCAAAGACTGAGAAAATGCATTGGGATAATGTTTATTCCCTTTGGAGGAAAGATTTAGTAAAGGTGTCAATGCTCTGTTTGTATCCTTTGGACTTTTTAGTGTATTCCACCACATTCCAATTGCCAAGATCTGTACACTTAAGAGACATACTGTCCGTGTGCACAGCAAGTTTGAAGTGCCAAGGAATTGACATCTCTCCCAGCAACCCTATTTAAATGAACTTTGGGAGTTGTATAAATATCACAGCTTCCTTGTCTCTTGGGTGGGGAAAGTCTGAATCATTTGTTTTGCACCATTTTCCTGAATTTGCCTGTAGAATTAAGATTTATTCACCCTTGGTGGCATCTAGTTTAATGATGCATACTTTCTTGGCTTGCATCCACATTACACCCCATTTATTCCAATTTATGAATCACCTTTAGTAAACATCTTTAGTTGGTTCTGTAGCGATTGTGCTCACAGGATAAGGCAACAGCCTTCTGTTATCCTTGTATGCATTTTGAAAACAATTTTAAAACAACCTAGAAGTCAGATCAGGATAGATAAGGTACATGGAAAAATTGTGCCTGACTCTTCACAATGTAATTTGTATGCAAGTTAATATTTGTACATGCTGTATTGTTACATGGGTATATTATTTGATCCTGGATATTTTTTCATCATTCTAAAGTCTTCTTCTCAATGGCAAATAAAAAAACATATGAAAAGTTTTGGGGACCAAAGAACTTATCATTATGACATTATGTACTGTCCACTGAATCCCAAAAAGCTGGTGTTTGGAATTCCAGGACTTAAGTGACTTGTGCACATTTATATGGAAAATAGCACTCCCTAAAATAAATTAAAAATAAGGTTACAAATATTCCCTTTTCTCGGTGCTGGGTTTCTTAGAGATACCCACGCCAACCTTTTAATCATTATGGTAAATATTCCTGGGATGCCCTTAGAAGAATTTTTTTTTAATCTATCTCACTTGTTATCAAGGTACAATGTACCCATGGTGAAAACCCTTTTCCCCTATTTATTTTCATGGTAAATGTCCCTATAGTTTGGCTCTGTACTTAATAGCACACATATGTTTATCAATACTACAGAAAACTTCTCACACTAAATTCATTTAGGGGATGATTTATATCACCATAAATATGCATATTTGCATATATTAGCTTTTTAAACTTGTAAAAATATAACTAGATGGATACGATTTTCATGTCAAATAAAATCTTGATTTACATAAACTAATCCAAAGTATGGATGTTATTTAAATATCATTTAGCTATAAGACTTCTGAAATCTGAAATCCTCTTTTTTGTAAAATCATTAAATCGAATAATCTGTTTTTCAAAAAGTGAGATGCCAGTCTCTAGTATTCCCTTTTTACAGTACTAACTGATGACTCAAGCATATATCAACGTCTTGTTTTAAGGGTACTTTATTTCACCTTGACATCTGGTTTAATCTGAGCAGAGGGGAAGATTTGTTTTTTTTCCTTGTTTTTTGGGGGGGAGTGGGGAAGATTCTTTTTTGACTGTGGAGTTGCTCTATGAGATATTTATTGCTAAACCCATGTAATATCTTTGCCCACAATTTGATATAATGCATTCAAATGTATAAGATCAACTGTTAGCTCCTTTATGAAACGTGTTGGGAGTATTTAGCCACATAAAGCTGATTTTATAGAATTTTTTTTTAACAGGACATCATTTTGATGTTCCTGTCAATATTTTAACTTGGTGTTATCTGTCTCACATTCTCTTCCTCTCTACACTGATGGTTGATGTGTATCTAATTTCTTTAAACTGTATTTAAATCGAGTTTTTTTTTTTTTTTTTAAGTCACTCTGCCAGAATTGGAACTACATCTGTTGTCCATTCCGTTCTAGCACTGCCCAGCTTTGCTGTTCATATCATCAATAGCACTGTATGTAAAAGCTGAGTGTCATTATGATTTAAAGACCCGCTCCTGGCATGATGCCAAATAAGTCTAATTTAGGATCTGCTCAATGATAGACAAGAAAATTACAACTAGAAGCTATGTACATTGAATTCTAACTCAAAGCATGAGATTTTGGGTGTTATGCTTTCATTTTGCATTTTGTTGTTGTTTGGGGGAATTTAAAAACCTTTGGTTCTCTTACAAAAAATAACACAAGACAGGTGCGAAATTATATATTTTGATTCATTTTCAGGGATGACAGCCTAAAAATATGTTTACACTCTTTATTGATATAAATGTGAGCTAGACTCCACTTAAAATACTGCCTCTTTTTAATATCTGTTCCCTCTAACTAAACCTGATTTAACTGACAATTATTGGTGGAATAACTAAAAAATATTTTTTTAAAGGACCATTGTCTTCTTGTAATTTCTCTATGGGCTGAGTCTGAATTCACCCACTTCAACTCTTACCCCTCAGTGAAAACTTAAAATACTTGGATCTCTTGTGTTACCTCAAATTTAACACACTCATGATCAAATTCAATTCCCCTTACTTATCTTCACATGGGGTTTTCTGTGGCTATGGCAATATTCCAATTTTTGTAGGAAATCTTGGAGTTATTTCATTTAATATCCCTTTAGGAGAACTGTTTATAATTCTTTACTCTCATTTCTCATATACAATATTCTTGCAGATCTTTTCACTTCTTATGAAATACATGAGTACTCACTCACTTCTCTTCGTTCCGACCCTTCTTTTTTGGAATAAATATTACTCTAACCCACATACTCTAACCATGAGTTACTGTACTTCTCAGCTGATTCCAATCCCACTCCCTTCCTGGGCCCTGCCATTTTTTCTACGACTCTTTCTTCATCGTTCAAGAGTATACTGTATCCCCTATTGCCTACTTCCTAAAACAAGCCCCAGATTCTCTGACAATTTTTTTCTAATACTTAATTTTTTAAAACAATTTAAATTCACAACAAAATTGAGAAGGTATAGAGATTTTCCATATACCCCATGCCTCCCCCCTAATAGACATCCCCATCAGAGTGGTACATTTGTTACAATTCATGAACCTACATTGACCCACCATAATCGTAGTCCATAGTTTACATTAAGGTTCACTCTTGGTGTTATACATTCTCTGGATTTGGACAAATGTATAGTGACATGTATCCATCATTATGATATCATACAGAGTATTTTCCCTTTCCTAAAAATCCTCTGTATTCCACCTATTCATCCCTCCTCCACCCCAACCTCTGGCAAAGCTGATAGTTTTATTGTCTCAGTAGTTTTCCTTTTCCAGAATGTCATGTCATTGGAATTATACAGTACTTAGCCTTTCAGATTGGCTTCTTCTGACAAGTTTTCAAGACCCTCATAACTTAGACTGCCTAGCCTCAATGTACATTCCTATGGAGATTTCTTTGGTTTCCTTATCTCCCAACATCCAATGCCATTTATAGGGATTCGTAGGCTTGACTCTGATCTTAGTATCTTGTACTAATCCAGAATGTAGGCACCTTTATTGTATGGGACTCTACTGCAATATAATGAGGTTGTAATTGCTAGTTGATCCCTAATCTTATATCTAGGCTGATAATTTGATTATACCTTGTCCATAAGAATTGGTCCCCAACATGTGTCCCAGCTTCCATAAGTGGGCTTCTGTGTGACTCTCTGAGTTACTCCCTGTTCACTTGACTTGTGCATTACCCTAGCCCCTTTGGAATTCTATCTTGCTTTTGTTTGTTTGTTGGAGGATTTTCCTTTAACACCTCTCTCAGAGATTATAATCATACGCTCAAATCAGGAATCCCACTAAATTTCATCCCAATTGTGTAGCTACTTTGAGAATTAGAACAAATTAGTAAAACTCAGTGAGCATTAGTTTATTCATATAGAAAATGTGATGTGGAGGGGTATGTGAACCATCATGTGCGAAGGCACCTGGCATACAGTAGACCCTAGATCAAGATTTCTCGGGTGAAGTATCATGAAACATCACTTGAGATGTTAATAAATGTTCTGAGGTAGAAAAAAGGTAGTCAAATAACTTGCAAAATTTTAGGCCAAAGATATGTGATGTATTCACTTTATGACATCTTAGAACTTTAATAGCTGATAAACATGAGTCAAGAGGGGTGAACGTGTAACATTTCCCAAATATATTGCCAGTGAAATGCTTTCTTTGTAGAACATCTAGTACAGTTTTGGAGGAATGATTTGCAAAGTGCTGGTTTAGATGACTACAAATCCCTTCTGTTCCCTCTTTCTCCCAATGCCATGCTTCCTGACTGGGGCTGCCTTCTTGGGCTCTCTGGTATCACCCCACCTAGTTCTCTATGTCTCTGTTACCCTCTTGTCCAAGGCATTCTCTTTTACTTGTAGAGATCGTTACAAACTCACACAGCCTCATTAAATGTAGTAAAAACTGCCAAGTACAAGAAACATGTTTTATACATCTTTTAATCCCCTAGAATTGAGCAATATAGTGGACACAGTAGCGTCTCTCTCTCTCTCTCTCTCTCTCTCTCTCTCTATATATATATATATATATATATATATATATATATATATATATATCTCATTTGCCATCCAATTCTAAACAAATTACATTTGATTATATTTGGTGTTGGTTTGGACCATTTTATAATATTATGTAAATATATATATATGTATGTGTGTGTTTATATATCTATATACTAACATCTCCTTATTTAAATTAAATAGTATATAAGATTTTTCTACTTAATTATTAAATCAGAACTCATGAGTAGTGAGCCTGACTGAGAAAAAGGGGTTTAAGGAGTTTTAGTCTGCCAACTCGGATTCACTAAACTCTCATATGAAATTGTGAGTAAGCATTTTTTTATATAGAACTTTATGTACAAATTTCATCTACTTTATAGGGTAGTGTTTATCCTTTGTCTGCTTGAGATACTTGAGCAAAGGAAGAACAAGAATGGCCTGCTCTCATTGATATTATTGTTCAATATTTTTAAATAACTTGTATGTGTTTATGGTTCTATTTATAATAGAATAAGCCCTACTGTACAGTACAATAATTTGTTATTGAGATAGAAATCTTGAAGTGTCTCTCAGAAGTACCACCTTCTGATTTGGTGCCAAGTATGATGGAAGACCACATTGTTTGACAATGTAAGTGAGATCACACCAATTACCAAGGTTATAACTGGTTTTCCTTGATATTCCTTGGGCTCTCCATTTACTCAGCATCTCTTTCAGAGCCACATGTCGAAATCTAAGAAATGTTTCTACAAATTATTTATTTTCTTAAGCAATACTATGTTTCATCTGTAGGCTCAGATGTGTTGGGCATGAATAATTGCTCTTTTACGATATTTTATAGAACATATTTTCTATATTATTAAATATTGGATAACTTGAGACAAATTAGCCATCCTCTTTTCTTCAATACCAAAAAGGAAGATGAGTAAACCTAATTGTGTGATAGAGCACAGTTTGCCAGAAAATCCCTGCAGTGGGGGATATTAAATATTTTTCTAGACTTCCTATTTGACTGTATATAATCTCCTATGAATCTTGAAAAGAGAAAAAAGGAATCTTGAAAAGATGAGGTATAAGATTATCAAGGTATCAGCTCAAATAATTAATAAGTGATACAATGGGTTATCACTTGCTATCTAATTTTATACAAATTTACATTTGGTATTTGTTTGGACCATTTAATAATATATATAAATATACAAGAACTTACAAAAAGTACATTTTCTTTGAGTTCATCTTGTCTTGGGAGTATGACCCATGTTTTCATTGGAATCAATTGAATAGTGCTTAACTAATATTACCAGGGCCTTGCTAAGTGAGGGATGTATTTAGCCATTTAGGTGATAATCATCTAGAGATCAATTTTGCATTAGTGAGGCACAATTTAATACAATATATGTATTGATTTCTGTGTATTATTGATATAGCACCTTTTTTTTTTTCCTGTGTTTAGTAGTTTTGTGATCTAGTGAATTTTCTTCCTTAAAATCGGTATGAAGGAGAGTTTATCATGTGGACAATTCAAACACCTAGAGCCAATAGCAGCATTTAAAACCTGGAGCCTTAGTGCATTTCATAGTGTTCTCCATATTTTAATGATTACAGATATGCCCAGAATGAAGATAGAGCCTTTCGGGTGCTATGTTTGGATCAGCTCTTTAATCCACAAATTAAAATCATAGCAACTTGTTCTAAAACCCTTCTATGGAACAATTTTTAGAATGCTAAACTCAGAATTCTAGTATCTGTTATCAAGGTGGTCTTGAGAAAATAAAATGTTCTTTTTTATAGAGACTGGTATTCCAAATTCTTCATATGCATGTTGTAATAATAATATCTGGTATTATTAATATTAGTGTGGTGACTAACTTACAAAGACACACACATTTTACATTTTTCCCCATTTTCTCTATTCCTTTACATTTAACCACTTAAGCTAAATAGATTATATATATGTATATATGATATATATATATGTATATATGATATATACATCATATATAAATATATACATGTATATCTCAGTTCCTCCCAGCTGAGTAGTTGCAGGGAAATGACAGAAACACAGAGCTAAGTACAAGGCTCATTTATCAGCTCTGCTCCTGTGTGAAACCATGAAAGATTGCCCTGACTCACTGGGGCAAGTCCTGTTTTATGAGTCAAGGAGCATCACATCACAGGGTACTGTAAGATTTTCTTAGTCCAAGGGGCCCAGTGATATAAAATGACCACAGATTCTTTAAGGTCTTATCTTTGGGTGGTTCTATTTATCTTGGTTTCAGGAAGTAGGGTATCTTGTTAGGGAATGCTTTCTCCCACCTGACTGAGGAAATCTATTCACCTGGCCCTGGCCCATTCACCTTCTGTTTCCATTGCCAGACTTACTAGGCTCTTTCAGCAAGACCTGGCGATTTTAATCTATAAACCATTAGCTAAAGCTACACCAAACTTATGAAAATCAATCCCAGCATATGTGAGATTTTAGTTTTATTGCCCAAGAGTCAATAATGGATATTATTTCTTAATGTGACAAGAGTGCAAAGGCTTCTAACTTCTTTGACCCTCTGGATTATTTCAAAGTATTTACTCTCTTCCTGGCAATCCCCAAACAATAGCAAAGGTGAGTAAACCATTTTTAAGGCATGATGTTATTAATTTGTTTACAATGATTTAGCTGAGTTTTCTTTCTGTTTGCTTTGTTGCTTGAATTAATTTTTTTTCACTCTTGATAATGGGGTTTGCTAACCTATCCTCATATTACAGAAACAACACATATCTGACTTTACGTCTATGATATCTATCTTTTGGGTTGTACTAAATCTACCTTCTTTAATAGATGAAAAGTTTGTCTCTTTCCACTGTACAAGGAAGCCTAGAATATTCCTGAATATAGGATCTAATGTTGTACAAGGCTGTTACAGCATAGTCTTCATAATACTGCGTTCTTGAAAGTATGCTTTTCTACACAAATCCACAGAGAAAAATCTTCCCAATGACCACGCAAGGAAGGGGTCCTATTTGGGGTGACAGCCAGCTCTTCAGCTCAGTCCAATTATTTTAGTTTTATTATTAGCTTTGAAATGTGTCAATTGCCTCAAATATAAGTGACACATTTAAATTTAAATGTATTTCTACAAAATAGAAATGATTTTTGGTGTACTCTCTAGGATTTTCTATATATTGTCTCACTTGTGATACTGTGGAAACTAGTAACACTAATTGCATTAGTTTTAGAAGTGCATCAAAGACACTGGTACTTCCAAAAGTTTCATTTTCACTCTCTTATTTCCCAGCCCTCTGGCAGTTTGGTAGGGCCACGCATTTAGTTCTGATCTTCAGGCTATGGATGGAAGTGGCATCTGTTTCATGGTGACCTTTCAGCTCTCTCTTCTCCTATCTCTACAAATGAGGAAATTTTGTGTTGAGATGGTGGAGACACAGAATAAAAATGATCTGGTTTCCTGAGGCATTGCATGGAAGAGAGTTAACCTGGCAAGTTACCTAAGTTCATAAAGATTTTTGCACATGTGAGAAAGAAACACCTTATAATATTAATTGCTGATAGTGTGGGGTTGTTTGTTAGCAAACTAAAACCTAGCTTATCCCTGCCTCTCTGTGAGCACTTAGTAATTTATGAAGAGTGTTTGCAAATGTTATTTCAATTGCTGTCTGAGATCCACTGCACAGATGAAGAACTTGACACTCAGGGAAGGCCTTTTTGTCTTTGGTCACACTCCTAGTAAATGGTAGTGACACGTGTCACATGTAGGGCTCCTGTCACAAGTTTATAGCTCACTATATTATACCCATTGTCTTTCTCTCAAAATGAAATTCTTTTTGTCCACATAGAGATTTGGGTCTAAAAAGTGACCTTGAAACGTCATCTAGTCTAATTCTTTCTTCTTTAACAGGGTGACATCTGAGTCACTCTAATCAGAAAAGACTCTCTTCTGTATAAAAATATATCTTTTAGTATTCAGAACTGTGTGTACAAACAAAATCCTCTTATTCAGTAGATATTACTGCAGGGAATTACACTTTGTCTTAAGGACATAAAGCATCTGAAATAATTATGGGAATCACAACATATTTTAAAAGTGATTGCTTATGTGGAAGAAGTGACATTGAGAAATCTATGAGAACAAATTTTTCAGAAAGACTTTTTCATATTGTTTTTGCTGCTGTTTGAATTTTTTTCTCAAATTTCATTGCCTGCAGTAAAATATACCTTCCTGATAATGAATAATGCTGTAATAAAGGTCCTCAGTTTTCTGTATAGCATTTGTTGAATGAAGTGGAAATGAATATGAATGAAAGTTAATATAGAGTTGAAAGTCTTTGCCTTTTAAACTGACTGTACTGTCCTTATGTCTGCAGAGTTTACCCTATTGTGATTTTGTTTAAATATACTTGATTCCTGGACCTCATTTTTGCCCTTGCTACTGTAACTCCCTCAGTATAATTATTTATGCTATTCTGACCTGCTGACTAGAAGAAAATAGCATGTTGGGAAGACATTTGAAAACCATTCAGAAGCAGAAACTAAAGTATTAAGTAGATACTTAGATTATTGTTACATTAAATTTAAATACTTTTCCTATTTTCTCAAATTAGCATCAAACACTGTATGTCTCACTAGAAAAAAATAGGAGAAAAATTTACAGAAGAGATTAATTATTTTGCATGGCAAAAGAGAATCAAAGACCAATCTAGTCAAGCAGATCATGGGTGTATTCTCTTGTTAATAAAATATAGTTGAAAACACACACACATGCTTGGGTAGAATAAAGGTCTATGGAACATATTAGTTATAGAAAATAGCCACAAATAAGGACTTGTTCCTTTAAAATTAACACTAAACATGGTAAGAATTTTGAAAACATAAATGTTAAGAAATATCCCACTTATATCACAGATACACAACAATAGAAAATGAACAAAGGTACTGAGCTTCTAAATTCTCACTTCAAGAAGAAGGTGCAGGGCTTCCCTGGTGAAGCAGTGGTTCAGAATCTGCCTGCCAATGCAGGGGACACGGGCTCGAGCCCTGGTCCAAGAAGAACCCACATGCCACGGAGCAACTAAGTCTGTGCGCTGCAACTACTGAGCTTGCTCTCTAGAGCCCGCAATGCCACAAATACTAAGCCCATGTGCCACAACAACTGAAGCCCGAGTGCTTAGAGCCAGTGCTCTGCTCTGAAACAAGAGAAGCCACTGCAATGAGAAGCCCGCGCACCGCAACTAAGAGTAGCCCCCGCTCACCACAACTAGAGAAAGCCTATGTGCGGCAATGACGATCCAGCACAGCCATAAATAAATAAATAAATAAATTACAAAAGAAGAAGGTGCTGGAAGAGATAGCTCTGTGATGCATTTGTGATTTTATGTTCTAAAACATTAAAGATATTTTGATATTTTGAAAGTGTTCATATATAAATTTCTCATAAATATCTTTTATGTGGGACTCCTAAGAATAACTAATTTAAAAAAATCCTCCATCTACAAACATACACGTGAACATACCCATGTAAATTCCCAAACCACCTTGACTGTATTTTTTCTTTTTTTTTTGGCACTTACGTCTTTCAGCTTCTATCTGTATATCCAAATCCTTATCTCAAAGACACAGAACAGCAACTTGCAGTTGAAGTAGTCTTTTCTGTATAAAACTTACCTGCTGCCTCTGCAACAGTATTAAGGGGTTGCTTGGCAAAGTAGTAAAAGCATTTCTGGAGTCAGTAACCATATGGACCCAGAGCGGTCCTGGCAAGGTATTTTTGTCATGCTCAGATTGGTAGTTTAAAGTGGGTTTGACTTACCCTCCTTCAGGTTTTAATTACCTGGGATTACCTCAACCACAGCCAATCACCATTTATTCATTTACTAATCCCACCTCTTTGAATCTTCCTTTCCGAGAGAAAGATGCAGTGCAATTTTGCCAGAGAATCTTTCTAAGCTCTTTGTTATTGACAGACTCCAGCCTAACACAGCCTAAATAATTATGGATTACAGTTCCAACATTGTGATATGCTGTATTAGTGAAAAATATGCACTATGTATATTCTGTCATTAAGTTTTTACTACTCTGTTCACTTATGAGATTATTTGCTTTTTTGTTCTCGACATTTCTCAATGAATGTCATCTAGTGCCTTTATTTTTTGGATTGTCAAGGAATAGAGTTCACTTTTATTTATTTATTTATTGAAATATAGTTGATTTACAATGTAGTGTTAGTTTCAGGTGTACAGCAAAGTGATTCGGCTATACATACATATATATCTATTTGTTTCAGATTCTTTTCCTTTTGGTTATTACAAAATATTGGGTATAGTTCCCTGTGATATACAGTAGTATTTATACAATGGAATATTACTTAGCCCTAAAAAAGAGTGAAATAGTGCCGTTTCCAGAAACATGGATGGACTTAGAGATTATCATATTAAGTGATATAAGACAAAGACATATCATATGCTATCACTTATATGTGGAATCTAAAAAAAGATACAAATGAGCTTATATAGAGTTTGGAACTAACAATACACACAACTATATATAAAATAGATAGCCAACAAAGACCTGTTGTATAGCACAAGGAACTATACTTAATATTTTGTAATAATCTTTTGCCTTTAGTACAGTCATCCATGGGTGTCTGAAGGGGATTTGTTGTAAGACTCCCACAGATACCAAAATGTGGGATGCTCAAGTCCCTTCCATAAAATGGGAGTATTGTTGGCTGAATCCGTAGATGAAGAACCCATGGATAGGAAGGGCAGACTGAATTAAAGGGCTCCACCTAGCCACATTGAAGCATACCGCGTTGTCAGAATTTATAATTGACCTTGGTAAAATGAAAAACTTTCCTTTAGAAGAGTTATTTGGGACAATGGAAATGTATGGCACTGGTAAAAAGGGTAAATTGAATAAGAATATTATTACTGAATATTATAATTAATGTACAATTTTCAAAAGAAAAATATTCTTATAATAGGTTATAGTATTCAGTAAGTTAGATTCATATTATCCACAAGGTAACTCACTCATTAAAATATAAATGGAATAGACACCAAGTTTGCTTTCACATGTGTTATGTAGTGTCATAATCTCCAACAAGGAAAGAGAGCCCAAGAAAAATGTGTAGGTCAGGTGTGTTAAGGAGATAGTTCAATGATGTACAGGCTCTCTAAATGATTTTAAGTGTTCCCTTGGAGTCTTAATCCTGTAAAGCTTTTATCATGATGAAGCAATTAATACAAATAAGTCAGTATGTATGACATATATAACTAGAGACTACTAAAATTAACACCTATGTTAATTTACACCACTTTGTAAAATTAACACCACTGCCTAGCTTACAGAGTGGAAATGTTTTATGAAGGTACCTGTGTGCCCCTTCCTGATTTCATCACTCTCACCCCATCCCTGGTGTTCCATACTTCTGAACTTTGTCTTCAATATTATCTTCATTGGAATGATAGTTTTGCTACACTTGTATGGATCCTTAACAATCTATGATTTACTTTTTATTCCTTTAACTTTCTGTATGAATGACATTATATTCTGTGTATTCTTCAATTTGCTTTTCTCATTCATCATTATGTTTCTGACACACATGCATATTGATTCTTATAGCATCAGCTGTATTATTTTCAAGAATGTGACTCATTTTACGTATATGCATGAATCTCATTTTATTTCATTTTCTTATTAATTGATATTTGGATGAATATAATTTTTTTCTGTAATAGAAAAAAGTGATACCATGAATGGGTACATGATTTGCTCTTTGGGATTTACCTTAATGTGGAAACAAGAATCTTAGAGTATTAAATCTGAGTTTCACCTCATGATGACAAATTGCCTAATTGACAGCATCAATCTACACTTTGACTAGCTATGAAGTCTTATTGCTCCATTTCTCCCCAGTGTTTGGAATTGCCAAACATCTTCACTTTTGCCAGTCTGATGTATGTAGAATGGTGTCTCGTTGTGGTTATAGTCTGTAACTCTCTGATTAGCTATGAGTTTGAGAATCTTTTTATGTTTATTAGACATGTGGGCTTCTTCCATGAAGTGGTTGTCTATACTTTTGTCGATTTTCTATAGGGTTATTAGTCTTTTTCTTGTTGATTCAAAAGATGCTAAGCCTTTTTGATCATACATGTTACAGATGTTTTCTTCAGTTTGTGATTGTCTTTTACTGTCTTCATGGTGTCTGTTAGTAAAGATAAGATTTTTTTTCTTTATGGTTTGTGTTTTTGTATCATACTTAAGGAATCATTTCCTCCTATATTCTTGTAAACATTCTTCTAAACATTTAAAAGTTTTGTTTTTCATATTTTGATCGTTAATAGACCTGGAATCAATTTTCATACACAGTGTGAGATATGGATTTATTTTTATTTCCTAAGTAGAAAACCAGTTGTTTAAATGCCATTTATTATAGATCATTACTCCTGTGATCTGCCATGCCAACTTGGCTGTAAGTCTAGTTTCCTATGTATTGGTCAAATTTAGTACGTATTAGGTTTTCTTCATGTGTACAATTGTCAAGTTCTGCACAAATAGGACACTGCCTTAATTATCATAGCTTCATAAATAAGCTGTGTTAGCTGTTCCTCCACAATGTTTCTCTTTTTCAAAGATCTTTGTCTATGCTTGGCCCTGTGATGTTTCATATAATATTTAGAAGCAGCTTGTCAATGTCCATAGAAACTCCTATTGGAACTTTGACTGGAATTGCAATGAATCTGTAGATAAATCTAAAGAGGAATGACCTCTGAGTTTTTCTATCCAGGAGCAAATATGTCTCTTCATTTATTCATGTCTTCCCTAAACTTTTCAATAAGCCTTTATAATTTATATCAATAAAGATCTTTCACGTCCTTCATAGACATGTTTCTAGGTACCTTATATTTTGGATATTGTTATAAATGGAATCTCAAAATATTGTTTATTTATTTAACTTTTCACTGTACCATCCAGGACCTCTACTTCAATTTTGAATAGAAACAGTGATAATGATAGAATGTGCTATAGTCTGAATATTTGTGTCCCTCCCCCTGCCTCCGCCAAATCCATATGTTAAAATCCTAAATGCCCAACAACGTGATGGTATTAGGAGGCATTTGGGAGATGATTAAGTCACGATGGCTGAGCCCTCATAAATGAGATTAATGACTGTAAAAGAGGCCTGAGAGAAATCCCTTGCTTCTTCCACCACGTGTGGATACAGCAGAAAGTCTGCGATCTGGAAGTGGGCCCTCACCCAACCATGCCAGCACCCTGATTTTGGACTGCTAGCTCCAGAACTGTGAGAATAAATTTCTGCTGTTTATAAGCCAACCAGTCTCTGGTGTTTTTTTTATAGCAGCCTGAACAGACTAAGACAGAATGGTTAGATATAATCTCATTATTGATCTGGCATGGAGGGAAATCCTTGCAAATAAATGGAAATAATAGTTATTTCAACAAATCTAGCTATAACAAAAGTACTCCTGGCAAATACATTTTCCACTGGCTTTTCATTCTATCTAAAATTTCAGCATTCGGAAACTCTTTGGGGTTTAGTTAAGATTAAATTGTTTTAGAGAGTATGGAGGATGTAACTGTTTAAGCACCTTCATAGTGATTTGCACCATATCAAAGATTAGATTATATCAGATAACAAATGAATGAGGGTTAATTTTAACTAGGGGGAAAAAAAGTCTCCATCCTGAATCATCCAGGGGCAAAACATCTGGTTACCAGTTTCCCTCATCTATTCTCTGGATGACTCAGGATGGAGAATTTTTTGTTCTGTAGATCTGGTACATGTAACTAATAGATCTTTGCAAGAAGTACATTTTCCAAGCTGCTGAGCCATGTGCACTACACAATCTGTCTCTTAAGGCGGCTTCGTTTGAGCAATGGAAACAGATGGCTGCCTGAACTTTGCTTTGAAGGATATGTAAACAAAGCCTCTAGAATTACCAGGGTAATTCTCTAGAAAAGTATAGGGTGAAATAATGTATACATTGAGTATAGAGGCTGGTGGCAGCAGCCTGGTATGCGTATAGATAGATAGATATAGATATTAGCATACTGTTATAATTTATGATAATAAAATTTACTTGTAATTTATTGAATGGAATGGAATGTTTATATATGTGTGTGTGTGTGTGTGTCTAACACATAAATACATTTAGATTGTGTTTTGCTTATATGTTTAACACTTATGAGTTTTATATAAATATGAGCATCCATTAATGTTGATAGCAGTTGGTTACCATAGTTCCTTTGTCAGGTGAAATATATGAGTAAAGATAAGATAGGAAATGAATCGAGGTTAAGATGAGTGGTGGTTAGGGCACCTGAATGAAGCACCCATACTTTAGTCCCATATTAGGATTTATTAACAATGAAGTTGGAGTCAAGTTTGCAAATTATTTTCTGTAATGTCCAATCCAACTTCCCGTTTAGGGGCAAAAGACTCTTTAAATGAGAAAAATGACTGCCTGGGAAATATCAAGTAGAAGTAATAGATGCCTATTTCACTAATAATCATTATTTCACATCAGTTGTTTAACATGAAAAGGGCATGGTTTTACAATGCAATGAGCCTAAACAATGAATTTCTAAGATGATTTCTAAGACAACAGAAGCCAGAAGAGTTCTCACAGCTCCATGTCACCTAGGGCATGTATCTGACAATGGAAATAATTTCAAACTTCTTGCAAGATCACCACAAAGAAAAATGAGAAGAGAAGCCAGGTCACCTCAGAAATCAGTGCCAGGCTGCTGGAGGTTTACAGCTTCACTCTGTCCCAATGACTTCTGGAGATGAGAAGAGGATAGAGGGAGCAAGAGAGCGAGTTTTTTTTTTTTTTTTTGCCGTACGCGGGTCTCTCACTGTTGTGGCCTCTCCCGTTGCGGAGCACAGGCTCCGGACGCGCAGGCTCAGCAGCCATGGCTCACGGGCCCAGCCGCTCCGTGGCATGTGGGATCTTCCCAGACCGGGGCACGAACTCGTGTTCCCTGCATCGGCAGGTTGAACTCTCAACCACTGCGCCACCAGGGAACACCCCAATTTTTTTTCTAATATTTTTATTTTTTGCAACAAAGATAATAAATTGCATCGCAGACCTTTTCAAACCAATAAAAAATATGTTTCAGGAAGAGCTCTGCCACAGAATAACTGTGCTACTGACAGCTCATTTCACAATGCATTTGTCCTCATCATGTATCATATTCATAGACCAAGGTTCTCCATGAATCTCAGGTATATAAAACATTAGTAAAGAAAAGGCACATCACTAATGCTGGCCTGAGAACATAAAGCTAGGTTTGCTCAAATCTATACCATCTATTTTTTTAATCCTTCTGGCTCTATGCCATAATTTATAATGTGATGGTAAATAATGAGAAAAACAATTAGCTGATATTATTTGAGTAGTTTGCATTTTGCCAGGTATGTGCATTTCATTTATGTACACATCACTAATTTGACCTCTTCAACCACCCTGCAAGGTAGATATTATTTCATAGGCCAAAAGGGTTTAGTCCTCCCCGGATTGTAATCAGGTTTTATGGAGATTGGCAGGACAGAGATATAAACCTGAGTCTTCTGATTACAAGATGAGTGCTCTTTTTACTGGGGATTATTTATTTGGTTGATTACACAATTAAAATTTTGGCTCAAAGGTAGAAAAAGTGTGTCTGCTTTCAGTTCCTTGGTATGAATTATTAACAATAAAAGTGAAAGGCGAGTTTGCAAATTATTTTTCTGTAATACCCAATTCATCCTGTAGAGGTAACTGGATGGTGATTTAAATATTTGACCAAGTCCTGCATGTATAGCAATCATTCTAATTCTAGCAGGCCACAAACTGTTAGACTATTAACAGATAATAAAGTACAGGGTCGAGAATAAGAATTACATTTCTGTCTTCCTGGAAGAATGCTTGCTGAAGTGGAAACAGGATTCATCTATGCTGCTAGATTCTTTGAGAGAAGCTCTGGGCTTGCAATCAGGGCATTTTCCTGTCATAGTCCCATATAGTCTGTTGATGAATGGATTTCTAATCACCAGCATTGTTCCAGTTGGGCAGAGGTCCATGGTTCTAGAAAATTCCATAAAACCAAGTTTTATTGTGTTACATTCAGCATCAAACATAGCCAGTGACCCAGAAAGAGATTAAGAGTATGCTGAAGTCATATTATGGCTGTTTCTAGCCTTATGTGGAATAGGATTCCTTGATTACCCTTCAATAAAATCCGCTATCTTCTAAATGGAGATAATGGCTTTGGCAAATGAAATTCATACTGGAACAACTCTGGTGGATTATATTTGCCACTGCAGGAATTTTCATAATGATTATGGCATTTGCTATATAAATTTACTGATAGTGCTAATAAAATTGAGTGGCTTCATTTGGCCACCCTTCTTCCCTCCTTCCCTTCCTTCCATGCTTTTCTATATTTTAACAGCTGTTTATTGAGCACCAACTGTGTAGCAGTCACTGTTGTAGGTGCTAAGGGTATAAATATCATTGAACAAAACACATAAGGTTAGTACTCTCAAGGCACTTCCAATTCATATGAAGCAAAAAAGACACTAACAAAATAAACACAGAATTAACATGTTAAGAGGTAAGTGCTATAAAGACTAAAGCAGAGGAAGACATAAAAAGTGGTGGATAGAAAGTATTTCATATCCATGGGCAGGGAAATTCCCAATGGTTAGCAGATAGTATATGAGCAGAAATTAAATGAATTAAGGGAGAAGCATGAGGATATCTGGGAAACAAATATTCTAAGATCAGAGAGCAGCAGTGCAAACACAATACAAATTTCTTTGTGCATTTGTTTTTTCAGTGTGGTTGAGAATGAGGGGTGACATTTTAGAAAATGAGGTTTAGAGAGGGAGCTCAGGGCTGTGTCATCTATAGAAAGACTTTGTGGGTTTCCTTGTTTAAAAATCAGAGGGTGTTTTGGAGAATAGTCTCATGAGATGATTAATTTAAAGGGACGACCCTGACTGTGGTATGGGGACTAGAATGCATAGAAGGAAGGGACAAATTAGGGGGACCAGACTGCTGGGTGAATTCAAACTTTCCAGTATTTGGGAGCTATTTCTGAACTAAAAAGTGGAAGAGCAGGTGTTCAGCCTCCAAGTCCCTGCTGCTACCTCTGAGAGAAGCAAGTCCCCAAATGCTATCTTCTTCTTCTTCTTTTTTTTTAATGCTATCTTCTTGACCATTCTTCTTGATGATCTGTGTTCGAACACCTCTGCATGTGCCTCAGCTCAAGAACCTGACAGTCTGCATCCTGAGCTCCACCTTTCAGGGTTTCCTATTTTGTGTGCTGGCACAGAGGATTATAGTACAAAACCACACTGCCCACAGAAGGTTACAGGACAAGCCAGAGTAAGACATGGAATCTTCCAGATGTGAGTCCAGGTGGAAGACTAAAAAAATGTACTATTTGATAATCTGAAGCAACTATTTTTTTTGTTTTTGTGTTTAACTATGAAACCTCTGTTAATGTCTCAGAATTCCTACAAATTATTCAACTTTGGGCTACAGAGTTCTGACAAGAAAAGCCAAATTCACCCCACTGTCACAAATATTCTTATTTAAAGCAATTTTGAAAATAATTTCCTTTCTGGATACAGTCATAGAAAGAATTTTTTAAATAAAGCTGTTTTAAAACCATAAATTATACCGTAATTTTAATCTCTAAAGTTTATTTAGCAAGGGCCAGTTTACAGAACTAAGACTTTTATAGTGTTAGGGAAAAACCTACACATTTTAAAGGGGATGCTGTCTAACTTTAATCATGTCTCTAATATTTTCTTTTCTAAAGAAGATACATGAATTAGTAATGTTTTCTTGTGTAGTAACAATAGAAGTGAGGACTTAAGTGATATAAGTATACTTTAATGTAGAAGAGGTATTTGTCAGAAAGAACAGAATGTTTATATATATATATATATGTTTTTCAGCTTAAATACACTGCCTATTCATGAATAATTTTGATATTCTTTTTTATTATGTTGAGATGTTGATTTTCAGAAAGCAGAATGAGTTATCATGGATGGTCATTTTGATAACCAAGATATTATTTTGATACTCCTTGAAAACTTCCATGTTTGACTTGGAATGTGGTTAAGGTACTTTACACCAGAGATTTTTCCAGCATAAATAATGCATTCAAAAATTATAGAAAAATATAATGGCTAATTTTTATCACTAGATTTTGAAAGTGAAGTTGATTGGATAACATCACTAAAATGTAAAAGAGATGAGAACATTTTATTTCATCTGAAATATACATAATCAGGAAATGGGAGACATTTAGTCTTAAAAAGGTATTTCATGTCCAAATTGTAAAATCTATAGTTTTCTACACATTGGAGAAGAGATGTTCCAGGTGAAGATGATTCTACCAGAGTTTTATGCTCTTCAAAGATAGATTAAAATAGGTGGCATTTTGTCTATTTTCAAAGGTTCAGAAATATTTATGAACACATGGCACATGACATAGCAAGTTATTTGTGTGGACAGTGTGAACTGAAGACCCTTTCCTGACTCCCGCACATTTAGATTAGTTACTCTTCCTAGGTTCCTTCATAGTATCTAGGAGTTCACAATTACTGTAGCACCAGTTCCACTGTATTGTAATTTCATTTTTATCTATCTTCTACACTAGACTGTAAGCCACTCAATGATGGAGCTATATCACGTTCACCTTTATATTCCAGTTCTTATGACAATGCCTGTTATATATCAGATAAATAAACGTACTGAAGTGATTATGTTGTGTATGAAAGAGTGTAATGTGGAGTAGTAAGGAGAGTAATTCTACAAATGAGATCACACTTTGAAGTACGGGCACATTGTCTTGGCACACCTTCTATTCCAGCCATGAATGAGGTAATGATTTTTGTGCAGATGTGTCCCTGGAAAGTCTTCTATCTCTACCTTTCTTCCCCAGAGTTTCTCAAATTGTAGTGGGGACCCTCGAATGACTGTACCTAACCCTCATCCATGTGCAGCCTGGAAGTGAAAGATCTTAATTCCCCATAGGGTTAATTGATCAATGGGGTACTAGAATTAGTGGATAAACATTCTTTTCTTTTGTTCTTTAGGTGAACAAGTGTGAAGCATATTTTATATCATTCCTTGAAGAGTCCTGGTGGTGGGAAGGTGCCTGAGTTGCCCCCAGTTGACTAATAAAGAAGGCACCTTTACAATGGTTTTCCCTTCTTCTCTGTTTTACTCTCACCAGTCTCCCACTATTGTTGCCTAAAATCATTCCCTCAATAAACTATCTTCATAGACACTTAGTTTTAGGTTCTTTTTCAGAGGGGCTCTGATACAAAGAAACCACCTAAAGGGACTAGTGAAAGTTATATAAGTAATTTGTATCTCAGTTTTATTGTTACATTAAATAACAGAAAAGGCAAATAGAACCACCACCAACAAAATGTTATCTATCATTTACCTCCCTAGGGATAGTGTCCTAAGCTTACTAGAGTTTGGTGCCACATCTCAAGACCCATCTAAGATCAATTTGGCACCTTTCTTTCTCTTTCTATTTATCTAACAGAGACAAACCCTAGAGTAAACAGGAGGTGGTGGGAGGGAGGACAAAAGGGGGCATTTTCAATTCTCTTTCCCCTAAGGAAATGTTTGTGAACAGAAGTGTAGATCAGACAAACTTGGACATAGCTTATGTCGTGGGAGGGTAATCACACATATATTACCTTATCCAAATAAATTATGCAGTCTTCATGACCTACTAGCTTTTTTTTTTCTTTTTCTTTTTAAGAGTAACCTAAATCATCCTTGTAAACCAGCAGTTAAACGTTTCCTGATTACGGAGTTGAGTTCAATTTGCTTATATCTAGTATTTTTTGCCTGTATGTGTATAACAAGGAACATTAAACAATAGTTTTCCTTTCTTTTCTTTTTTCAGACTTTAGAAATACAATTATAGTATCTTTGTAGAATAAAATATATTTTCTTACATCTTTATCCAATATTTTGGGGCAAATTATGTAATATGGACCTAAGCGTACATAACATTAAAAAATAACTATTCACAAAACTCCAGCTACTTGAAGGTAATACTATTAACACTTTTAATTTTTCCGTAATTGTTAGTATGTACAAACCCTGGCCCTGTGCCTTGCTACTACCATGTGAACTTGAACAAGTTACTCTGTGCTTCAGAGTTCTCATTTATAAAATGAGGATAAATTGTAGATCTGAACTTATAAGACTGTTGTGAGGACTCAGTGAGTTAATATATGTAAATATTAAGATAAAAAGTGCTTGTTACAGTGCCTAGGACATAGAAAGCACAAACCACACCCTAGTTATTACTAATATTATTGCAGAACTGTAACAGAAAATTGGAACCTAACTAAATAGAGGAATGGGAAAATAAGTTATGGCCATCAAATCACAATATATCAAATATTCATGGTCAATCTACATTTTTAAGGAGTTTGTAATGAGATGTCCCCTGAAAGACACAGAATTTTCCAATATTGTGTGCATATTACTTTCTTTTAATATCTTCATTTCTTTTTTTTTTATTTAAAATTCTCATTCATCTGAAATTTAGTTTGGATTGAGTTATAAGGTAGGAAGCTAATTGCTTTTTGCTCTAGGTCAGCAGTTGCAGTTCATTCATTTATTCATTTATCTACTTATTCCACAAATAAGAATTAAGAGACTAATATCCTCCAGGTGCTATTCTATGTGCATATGTACAGCAGTGAGAAAAAAAAAAGACGAAATTCCTGTCTCATGGAGCTTACATTCTTGTGAGCAGAGACAGATATTTTATAAATAAATGTCTATTTTCAACAATGATAAGTGTCAATGAAAAATAAAACAGAGTAAGGGAGGTGGATAGGGGGGTACAATCTTATAAGAGATGGTTAGGGAAATGTATGCACTTGTGGTGACTTTTGAGCAAAGAATAAGCAAGGGAGGTAGCCAAGGGATATTCTGGGTGAAGAATATTCTGGGTAGAGCAACAATCAGTGCAAATGCCTGAGGCAGAAGTATGCTCAACTGGAATAATGAGTGCAGGGCAGTATTATAGGAAAGGGACCAGGTTATGTAGCACCATGAGGACATTATGAAGATGTGCATCTACTCAGAGTGATTTAGGAAGTCAATAGAAGGTTCTGAGCAGATAGTGATACATTCTAGTTATGTTTTTAAAGTATCACTTCGACTACTGCAAATATATATACTTGATTCATCTGTCATGCAACATTCTGTCCTACTGCTCTGATGTCTACCCCTATACCTCACAGTTTAATAATCAATGATTTATGATATGTTATTTTATTTAGTCAGACAACTTTCCCTTCATTAATCTTTGAAAAACACTGTTTTGCCTTGTTTTGTGCATTTTTCCAAGATAATATTTGGAAATAATTTTATATTACATTAATATAATTCAATATAGTATTAGGATTTTGTTTGGAATTGAATTAGATCTATAGATACATTTTGGGGGTCTGTTAATAATACTACTTATTCCCATGCAGGTTATGCTAGTTTTCTGTCCTTATTCAAATGTATTTTGTCTTTCTTGGAAGAATTGTATTTTCTACATAGTTTCTCTACACTTATTATTAAATTTAAGTCTAGAATATTCATATTTGTATTGCTTCTATGGAATGGTATCTTCTTTGGTTATATTTTCTTACTAGTTCTTTCTGGTTCTAAAAATACTGATAGAATGAAAATATATATGATCATACCTGATCACTTGATAAAACTTCTTGTATACTCTAAAGTTTTTAATTTGATTCTCTTCTGTTTTAGAAAAACCTGTCTTATTCCAGAAACAGTTTAAATTTTTCCCAATATTTATACCTCTCTTTTTTATTCATATATTAAATCAACTAGAATGCCAGGATAATACTGTTTGTGACAATAATGGATATATTTTTCTTGAATCTATTTATGTAAATATCTCTGATATTAAAATAACAAATAATTTAAGTCACATGTGCTAACTTCAGTCAAATAGTAGTGACTGGTTTTCCGAAGTTCTGTTCTGAGAAAACTGGGGTTGAACACCAACAGTTCTGTGTTAAGTTAACATTTTGTGCCATGGACTTAAAAGCAGATGGTTGTTACTAGTCTAGACTTTGGTATAATGCTACCTGTTAATTTGAGATGATTTTTAACATGGAGTGCCCATACATGTAGAGGTTGTTAACAAAATAAATTCTATCAGATTATACCTCACCAACACTTTCATACATGATCAAGTTCTCATGTGTTTGTTAATTTGTACTAGGAGTTGGGGGAGTATATGGTACTAAAGAAGTAGACTTGTATGGGGATATTCCAGGGAGAACTGATCTTTCAAAATCTGTTAAGCAAAGCAGATTGTTTTAAGTTCTCCCAAAGGAAATGCCGATGCATGTTGTTCTCCATCTTTGTCAAACCCAACCATCCTGTCTTGCAGAATGCAGCATTACAAGGCAATAATTCATGCCAAATAGACAGAAATTTAAACACGTATATTTGATTGTTGGCACTCACCGGATCTGAGGCTCAGACCCTCAAAAAGAGGGTGGAAGATTTTAACACAACGCATAACATCACACACATTCTTATAGTTAGAATGCCAGTACAAAGAGGTAAAGAAATTCGAGACACATGTGTCCTGGCAGTTTGGGCTCCAAAATGCCTACAGGGTCATTTAGACTAGGGAAAGGTTGAACCTCACCAGACACAGCTGTTCAGGCAAAATAGCACTGTTACTGGATGCCTGCTTGATCACAATCCCATCTCAATATTTACCAGAATAAAGAAGTAAATTTTAAGGGATTAGTGTATTACAATTGACTTATCTTTTAGGGCAGATGATTCACCTGTGTCTATAGAGGGAGTAAATTAATTTTATATTTTAAATTCTATCTCTCACAACCAGTTGAATACATAAAATATATAATTTCCATTTGAATCAGGAAACATAATGACAGTAATTATGAAAATTCTTACCTCTAACTGAACATTAGAATGCTTTTAAAACACTGATATCTGGATCCCTGCCCTAGGAAGTCTGACTTAATATGATGTGAGGTCTTTGAATTCATACCCCTAAAAGAATCCTGGTAAGTTCTAACTGGAGCAAAAGTTGAGAATGATTACACCATTGTTCCTTCTCAAAAGATGTCCCTTTTCCAGTCATGTTCATTATGTGTGCCAATATGTCAATTAAATAATCATTTAGGATTAATACATGTACTAAAATGACCTCCAATGAAATTAATCACCTGGAGAAACATTACAAAATTTCTTTCCAGAATAATTGGGCTTGTTAAGAACAAAGGACTCTCCAATATCAACCCAGGAAACACATATGAGATAATGTAATGGTATGTAAAATTTTTATTTTATCAGATTCTTATACTTTAAATTTTATAATTTTTAATAAATATCAATACACTGAGAAAATTACACAAAAGATGGATTATTTTTCAATACATTGTGAGAAAATTATACAAAAAGATGGATTATTTTTAAGGTAAAATTATATAATGAAAAATTACTTATATCACAAAATATATCACAAATATTTATTGAGTTCCTACTTTGCCACACACTCTTTAGGCAACAAGCTTAAAATAATAAGAAAAACATACCCATAAAATTCTCTTCTCGACTCCCTCTTGCAAAAGCACTGGAATCACAACTAACTGCTGAACAATAATTGACAGGAAGACACTGGAACTCACCAAAAAAGATACCCCACATCCAAAGACAAAGGAGAAGCCACAATGAGACAGTAGGAGGGGCACAATCACAATAAAATCCAATCCCATAACTGCTGGGTGGGTGACTCACAAACTGGAGAATACTTATACCACAGAAGTCCACCCACTGGAGTAAAGGTTCTGAACCACTTGTCAGGCTTCCCAACCTGAGGGTTCAGCAATGCGAGGAAGAATTCCTAGAGAATCAGACTTTGAAGGGTAGTGAGATTTGATTTTAGGACTTCGACAGGACTGGGGGAAACATAGACTCCACTCTTGGAGGGCACACACAAAGTAGTGTGTGCATTGGGACGGAAGGGAAGGAGCAGGGCCCCATAGGAGACAGAACCAGACATACATGCTAGTGTTGGAGGGTCTCCTACAGAGGTGGGAGGTGGCCGTGGCTCACTATGAGGACAAGGTCACTGGAAGCAGAAGTTCTGGGAAGAACTCCTTGGTGTGAGTCCTCCCAGAGTCTGCCATTAGCCCCACCAAAGAGCTCAGTGTTGGGTCACCTCAGGCCAAACAACTAACAGGGAAGGAACCCAGCCCCACCCACCAGCAGATAAGAGGATTAAAGTTGTACTGAGCTCTGCCCACCAGAGCAACACCCAGCTCAACCCACCACCAGTCCCTCCCATAAGGAAACTTGCACAAGCCTCTTAGATAGCCTCATCCAACAGAGGGCAGACAGCAGAAGCAAGAACTACAATCCTGCAGCCTGTGGAACCAAAACCACATTCACAGAAAGATAGACAAGATGAAAAGGCAGAGGACCATGTACCAGATGAAGGAACAAGATAAGACACCAGAAAAACAACTAAATGAAATGCAGATAGGAAACCTTCCATAAAAAGAATGCAGAATAATGATAGTGCAGATGATCCAGGACCTCAGGAAAAGAATGGAGGCAAAGATCGAGAAGATGAAAGAAATGTTTAACAAAGACCTAGAAGAATTAGAGAAGAAACAAACAGAAAGGAACAATAAAATAACAAATGAAAAATACACTAGAAGGAATCAATAGCAGAATAACTGAGGAGAAGAACAGATAAGTGACCTGGAAGATAGAATGGTGTAATTCACTGCCGCAGAACAGAATAAAGAAAAATGAATGAAGAGAAACGCAGACAGCCTAAGAGACTTCTGGGACAACATTAAAGGCAACAACATTTGCATTATAGGGGTCCCCAAAAGAGTAGAGAGAGAAAAAGGACCCAAGAAAATATTTGAAGAGATTATAGTTGAAAACTTCCCTAACATGGGAAAAGAAATAGCCACCCAAGTCCAGGAAGTACAGAGAGTACCAAGCAGGATAAACCCAAGGAGAAACACACTGAGACACATAGTAAACAAATTGACAAAAATTAAAGACAAAGAAAAATTATTGAAAGCAACATGAGAAAAATGACAAATAACATACGAAGGAACTCCCATAAGGTTAACAGCTGATTTCTCAGCAGAAACTCTACAAGGCAGAAGAGAGTGGCATGACATATCCCAGCAAGGATCTCATTCAGATTTGATGGAGAAATCAAAAGCATTACAGCAAGCAAAAGGTAAGAGAATTCAGCACCACCAAACCAGCTCTACAACAAATGCTAAAGGAACTTGTCTAAGTGGGAAACACAAGAGAAGAAAAGGACCTACAAAAACAAACCCATAACAATTAAGAACATGGTAATAGGAACATACATATCAATAATTACCTTAAATTTGAATGGATTAAATGCTCCAACCAAAAGACACAGGCTTCTGGAATGGATACAGAAAAAGACACATATATATATGCTGTCTCCAAGAGACCTACTTCAGACCTAGGGACACATACAGACTGAAAGTGAGGGGATGGAAAAACATGTTCCATGCAAATGGAAATTAAAAGAAAGCTGGAGTAGCAATACCCATTTCAGGTAAGATAGACTTTAAAATAAAGAATGTTATAAGAGACAAGGAAGGACACTACATAATGATCAAGGGATCAATCCAAGAAGAAGATATACCAATTATAAATATATCTGCATCCAACATAGGAGCACCTCAATACATAAGGCAACTGCTAACAGCTATAAAGAAAGAAATCGACAGTAGCACAGTAATAGTGGGGGATGTTAATACCTCATTTACATGAGTGGGTAGATCATCCAAACAGAAAACTAATAAGGAAACAGAAGCATTAAATGACACAATAGACCAGATAGATTTAATTGATATATATAGGACATTCCATCCAAAAACATCAGATTACACTTTCTTCTCAAGTACACATGGAACATTCTCCAGGATAAATCACATCTTGGGTCACAAATCAAGCCTCAGTAAATTTAAGAAAATTGAAATCATATCAAGCATCTTCTCTGACCACAATGCTATGAGATTAGAAATCAATTACAGGGAAAAAAACAAAAAACACAAACACCTGGAGGCTAAACAATACGTTACTAAATAACCAAGAGATCACTGAAGAAGTCAAAGAGGAAATCAAAAAACACCTAGAGACAAATGGCAATGAAAACACGACCATCAGAAACCTATGGGGGCTTCCCCGGTGGCGCAGTTGTTGAGTCTGCCTGCTGATGCAGGGGACACGGGTTCATGCCCCGGTCTGGGAAGATCCCACATGCCGTGGAGAGGCTGGGCCCGTGAGCCATGGCTGCTGAGCCTGTGCGTCCAGAACCTGTGCTCCACAGTGGGAGAGGCCTCAACAGTGAGAGGCCCGTGTAACGCAAAAACAACAACAACAACAAAACTATGGGATGCAGCAAAAGCAGTTCTAAGATGGAAGTTTATAGCAGTACAAGTCTACCTCAAGGAACAAGTAAAATCTCAAATAAACAATCTAACGTTACAGCTAAAGGAACTAGAGAATAAGAAGAAACAGAACACAAAATAAGTAAAAGGAAACAAATCATAAAGATCAGAGAAGAAATAAATGAAATAGAAACAAAAAACAACAGTAAAGAACAATAAAACTAAAAGCTTGTTCTTTAAGAAGATAAAGCAAATTGATAAACCACTAGCCAGACTCATTAAGAAAAAGAGGGAGAGGACTCAAATCTATAAAATTAGAAATGAAAAAGGAGAAGTTACAACAGACACTGCAGAAATACAAAGCATCCTAAGAGACTACTACAAGCAATTCTATGCCAATAAAATGGACAACCTGGAAAAAAATGGACAAATTCTTAGAAAGGTGTAACCATCCACGACTGAGCCAGGAAGAAATAGAAAATATGAACAGACCAATCACAAGTAATGAAATTGAAACTGTGATGAAAAATCTTCCAACAAACAAAAGTCCAGGACCAGATGGCTTCACAGGTGAATTCTATCGAAAACTTAGAGAAGGGCTAACACCCATCCTTCTCAAACTCTTCCAAAAAATTGCATCAGAAGTAACATTCTCACACTCATTCTATGAGGCCATCATCACCCTGATAAAAAACCAGACAAATACACTCCAAGAAAAGAAACTTATAGACCAATATCACTGATGAACATAGATGCAAAAATCCTCAAGAAAATACTAGCAAACAGAATCCAACAACATATTAAAAGGATCATACACCATGATCAAGTGGGATTTTTCCCTGGGATGCAAGGATTCTTCAGTATACACATATCAATCAATGTGATACACCATATTAACAAATTGAAGAATAAAAACCATATGATCATCTCAATAGATGGAGGAAAAGCTTTTGACAAAATTCAACAGCCATTTATGATAAAAACTCTCCAGAAAGTTTCATAGAGGGAACCTACCTCAACATAATAAAGGCCATATACAACAAACCCACAGCAAACATCGTTTTCAATAGTAAAAAACTGAAAGCATTTCCTCTAAGATCAGGAACAAGACAAGGATGTCCACTTTCGCCATTATTATTCAACATAGTTTTGGGAGTCCTAGACACAGCAATCAGAGAAGAAAAAGTAATAACAGGAATACAAATTGGAAAAGAGGAAGTAAAGCTGTCACTGTTTGCGGATGACATACTATATATAGAGAATCCTAAAAATGCCACCAGAAAACAACTAGAGCTAATCAATGAATTTGGTAAAGTTGCAGGATACAAAATTAATGCACAGAAATCTCTTGCATTCCTATACACTAATGATGAAAATTCTGAAAGAGAAATTAAGGAAACACTCCCATCTACCATTGCAACAAAAAGAATAAAATACCTAGGAATAAACCTACCTAGAGAGACATAAAACTTATATGCAGAACACTATAAGACACTGATGAAAGAAAGTAAAGATGATACCAACAGATGGAGAGATATACCATGTTCTTGGATTGGAAGAATCAATATTGTGAAAATGACTATATTACCCAATGTAATCTACAGATTCAGTGCAATCCATATCAAATTACCAATGGCATTTTTTACAGAACTAGAACAAAAAAATCTTAAAATTTGTATGGAGACACAAAAGACCCCGAATAGCCAAAGCAGTCTTGAGGGAAAAAAAACGGAGCTGGAGAAATCATACTCCCTGACTTCAGATGATACTACAAAGCTACAGTAATCGAGACAATATGGTACTGGCACAAAAACAGAAATGTAGATCAATGGAAGAGGATAGAAAGTCCAGAAATAAACCCATGGACTTATGGTCAACTAATCTATGACAAAGAAGGCAAGGATATACAATAGAGAAAAGAGAATCTCTTCAATAAGTGGTGCTGGGAAACTTGGACAGCTACGTATAAAAGAATAAAATTAGATCATTCCCTAACACCATACACCAAAATAAACTCAAAATGGATTAGAGACCTAAATGTAAGACTGGACACTATAAAACTCTTAGAGTTAAACATGGACACTATAAAACTCTTAGAGTTAAACATAGGAAGAACACACTTTGACATAAATCACAGCAAGATCTTTTTTGACCCACCTCCTAGAGTAATGGAAATCAAAACAAAAATAAACAACTGGGACCTAATGAAACTTAAAAGCTTTTGCAAAGCAAAGGAAGCCACACACAAGATGAAAAGACCACCTTCAGAATGGGAGAACATATTTGCAAACGAATCAACAGACAAAGGATTAATCTCCAAAATATATAAACAGCCCATGCAGTTCAATATTAAAAAAAAAAAAACAACCCAATCAAAAAATGGGCTGTAGACCTAAATAGACATTTCTCCAAAGAAGACATTCAGATTGCCAAGAAGACGTGAAAAGCTGCTCAACATAAGTAATTATTAGAGAAATGCAAATCAAAATTACAATGAGGTATCACCTCACACCGGTCAGAATGGCCATCATCAGAAAATCTACAAACAACAAATGCTGGAGAGGGTGGGGAGAAAAGGGTACTCTCTTGCACTGTTGGTGGGAATGTAAATTGATACAGCCACTATGGAGAACAGTATGGAGGTTCCTTAAAAAACTAAAAATAGGATTACCATATGACCCAGCAATCCCACTACTGGGCATATACCCAGAGAAAACCATAGTTCTAAAAGACACATGCACCCCAGTATTCATTGCAGCACTATTTACAATAACCAGGTCATGGAAGCAATCTAAATGCCCATCGACAGATGAATGGATAAAGAAGATGTGATACATATATACAATGGAATATTAGCCATAAAATGGAGCGAAATTGGGTCATTTGTAGAGACGTGGATGGATCTAGAGACTGTCATACAGAGTGAAGTAAGTCAGAAAGAGAAAAACAAATATTGTATATTAACGCATATATGTGGAACCTAGAAAAATGGTACAGATGAGCCGGTTTGCAAGGCAGGAATAGAGACACAGATGTAGAGAACAAACGTATGGACACCAAGGGGGAAAAGTGGCGTGGCAGTGGGGTGGTGGTGGTATGATGAATTGGGATATTGGGATTGACATGTATACAGTAATATGTATAAAATGGATAACTAATAAGAATCTTCAGTATGAAAATAAAATAAAATAAAATAAAATTCAAAAATTCAGAAAAAAAGTCTCTGCTCATATCTATATTTGAGGGGAGGAAATGGACAATAGCCAAATGAACAAAATGAAGTAGTCTCACTTAATAATCATAACCTCTCTTGAGAGGCTTTTAATGCTGAGCCACAGCCATGCTACATTTGCCTTTACAATTTACTTTCCCATTCTCTTAAACCACTATTTCCCTTTTTCTCCTCTCAGTCTTCAACATTATCCTTTCCTTACTCTGATGCTGTGCTGCTCAGGTCATTGTGAATATTAAAGCCATCAGAAGGGAGTTTCCACATTTGCACCAGCATGTCTGTATCTGTAGCCATGATTATATTGCCTGCCTTCCTGTTTTAACTCTTCTTGATAATCACTCTGTTCCAGATTTCACCTCCTTTCCCTTTCTTGGGGTTATCACTCAAGCAACAACAGTTTCCCCCTCTCTATTGCCTATTTCCCATTAAATGCAAAAAATCTGTAATTTATTCAATCTCATAAAACAAAAATATTAAACAATACCACTCAGTGTGATACACTATCAACCACATTGAAAGTCACATGTCCCAGGAAACCCTTCTGACTTATCTAAACAGGATGGTTGGTGAGTCTACTTGAGACCACATTTCTCTCTAGGCACCATCTCTGCTCCTTGTTACAGAAAAACTCATTGAGTTTTTCATATTCACACACTCTAATTCTTTTCCATTTATTTTTTCCTGCACACAGGCTTTCATTCCAACTACTTTACTGGAAATGCTCTTATTATCAAAGTCATCAACAATGACTATGTGGCTAAAGCCAATCATTAATTTTTCAGTCATCATCTTAATTCATCTGTCAGTTGCATTTGATGCTGTTTGATCACTCTTCCTGTTGGAACACTTCTGTCACTTGGCTTCCTGACAACTAATTCCTGTGGTATTCTTCTGGTCATTTCTTTACATTTTCCTTTTATGTTTCCTTATTTTAAGATCTCTAAAACTGAAATGCCCCAAGACTCAGTCTTCAGACTATTTCTTTTGTTCATGACCTATAATCAAAACTAATATGGGCATTTGAGGAAAATAATGAGATAAGAAAGAGCTCATGGAAGATATTAAATGCTGTACTTTAATTGTTAAATTAAGATATGTTTATAACTCATTATATTCCAGATATAAATTGATATATAAGTCATGTTATATATACTGTGTAGGTTTTAGGGATATGTTTTATTCAAAATAAACATAGACAGAATTTTAGTTTTGTTAAAAGTATCACAAATGAGTAATCACATTTTAAATATTTTAAAAAATATTCCTTGGAAAATGTGTGCAGACTAGACTGGATCTTGGAAAGATCTAAGAATGGTTTAAAATATACCATAAAAGCACACAATAAAAATAATATAGATAGCTACATACATGCATAGATTTAAGGTATGAAATTGAGTGATAAAATAATTGACATTTTTGTCTTAAGTTAATGAGTACAGAATAGCACCAAAAGTAACTTATTTGCAATTTCTGTTTACATTTTAACTTATTTTATGAAGATACTTTGACAGAAACTGGAATTCCAAGCATAGCAGCTACTGTCAGGAAAACTTGAATAGGCAGGGCTCTTATCAAGCTGGGATGTCTGCAACTGTAGTGCTGTTATAAACAAGTAAATGTAGATTTGTTCATTCAGTATCCATTTCTTCTTTTCTGCTTTCCTCTACTTAAACTTCTGCAAGCTAAGTAAGACAAAATCTAAACTGTATATTTCAGCCTTACTGCAGCTGGGTGTGGCCGTGGCTATATTACTTAATCTTGGCCAATGAGATGGAAGCATCTGGTGCCGTTTCTTCAGCTTACTTCCTTTTGCTTAGAACAAATGCAATACTTTGAGATGCATAATCCATTGCTAAGGATGCCAGAGTAGGAAGCTAGAAGGAGCCTGCTTTCTCAGTGGCATTGTTGAGTATAACTGCCTGAACCCATGGACTTCTTACTTCATGAGATAAATTAATACCTATTTGCTTACATCCCTTAGTCAGAGCTCTGTTAGTTGCAGTTAACAGAAATCCTGTTAGATACAAAAATAATATTTCTTTCATATCCAATAGGTCAAAGTAAAATAAATCATTTGTACATATTTTCAGAATGGAATAGGGTTTTAAAAATTGTTCATTGCTAAGTTGTTTGTATTAAAAATAGAATCTCTAAAACACACACACAAACACATACATACACAAATACTTAAAAATGAGAATCAAGGCCACAAAAAATCTGGGAAACAAGACAGTTAAATTTTGTTGCGGAGAAGTGTAGGGTGATGCTCAAACAATTTTTATTTAAATTTTGTGCAAAGTTTGATAAAATTCACAGTGATATTAAACTTTTAGGTGAGTAAATTAATATTTTAGAAAATGTTATAAAAATGTCTGTAGAGAAGAAATCAAATAGTGAGTAGTAAATGATGCAAAAGTAATTAAAAACAGAATACCACTGTTTTTACAATATTCATAATGTCATTTTATAAATTAATTATATACAACTTAATTGGAAAGCTGATTAATGATTAATCTGCATGTGACAGGAAAAAACATTATTCATTGTTGGAGACTATTTCAGTTGCCATCATCTTGTGTGTCTTCAGGCCTGGCAATCTGGTTTTGTATTTGTACTTTTAATGCTTGATGTACTTGGGTTAAGTTTCTTCTCATGAGGCAGTACAGTCTAGTGGTTAAAATTCATGCCTTTAGAGCCAGACAGACAGGATCTGCCTCCCAGCTCTATCACTTATCTGCTGTGCAACCATGGGCAAGGAACTTAAGCTCACTGAAGCTCAGATTTCTTATAAGCAAAATGAGAACAATAACTTCTTCAGTGGGTTACAGTCTAAGGATGAAGAAAAATACAACATGTAACGTGTTTAGCCCAGTGCCTGAAATACAGTAAGTACTTTACAGACATGGGCTCTTCTGATACTTGTGATCCAAAGAAAAAATTTGGAATCACTTAAATTTTTGCCATGCTTCTTTTGATTCCATTACTTTTTACTCTCTTGTACAAACTTTACTTTTGAAAATTTCAACATTTAACATATGCTGTAGAGAATCAATAACAAAATATTTTTCAATGTTTAGAAGAATATATTTTTAAAAAATAAAAAGAAATATTTGAGTCTGATATTTGTTAAGGACAGAAAAATGTTTTTGCTACATCTCAGATTAAAAAGAAACCCTATAATGCCAAAATGTCAGTTAACTGGGGTCCTGAGCCTTATGTGCATTTGTCACTATCTGGAAACAGAGATCCTTTCTGAAGTGACAAAATGTGAGGCAGTTCAGTACAGAACATGCAAGGATAGTATTTTTTTGAAGTTGTTGGCAGTGGTTATTGGCACTAACAGGAATTGGTCTAGTCTGGTATTGGAGCCCACGCAGGGCTGGATTCATGAGGAAGTGTTAGCTGATATAAGATGTTCTGGTTCACTCTGTTCAAATGTTTAACAGTGAGTAGGATTATAGAAAAGGCAGTGAGTCAGAAAAACAAACTGCCTTCCTGTCAGCAACTCTATGTCACAATTCATTGCTGTTATTTAAACATAGAAGAGAAGTAATCCAATAGTGGTATTCATTTCACAATATATATGTGCATAAAATCATCACATTGTATACTTTATACTTTCATATGTTACATACCAATAATATTTCAAAAGAGCTGGAAAAAATGGAAGAGAAGAAGAAAAAGGAAAAAATATTTGGCTGCCTTCTTTTGCCTCTTCACAGACACAAGACCCACTTGCCATCTTTTTTTTGTTTGTTTTCCACCATCTTTTTTTCTCTCCCAAATTTTACTTTCTGGCCAAAAGTTGACCTTAAATTACAAAACCAGATTTATATGATGATATTCTTGATAGAATAATTTTGTATACTTGAGAAAAATAACATGGAGAGTTCCAACAATTTAAAAGTATTCAAATTATGTCAATCTTACTCATACACAAAATCTAGGTTTTTGACACACTTTCACATATTTGTTTTCCTAATTGAATAATGAAAAAAATTAACAGTTCACACATTGAGGTCTTAAATATATACAAAAAACAAAGTATTTTTATAGAAAAATTTCTCAGCAAGTACATTATAGTGGCCAGTATGTTTATTTTTCCCCAAGGTCAGTTTTTTAGGCTAAGAGACTATGGACCCGCAAATGCATGATGTATTGTCCTTTTTACACATTGTTGACTTCAATTTGCTAAAATTCCATCAAGAATTTTTAGTGTGTTCATGAATTATACTGGTCTATAGTTTTCTTTTTTTGTAATGTCTTTGTCTGGTTTTGTATCAGTAATGCTAGCCTCCAGAAGTAATTGGAAAGTTTTCATTCCTCCTTTATTTTCTGAGAGACTTTGTATTAAACTGTTATTTATTCTTTAAATGTTCAGTAGAAATCACCAGTGAAGCTATTTGCTCTTAGCATTAACTGTCTGGGAAGGTTTTTAACTACAAATTTAATTTCTTTAAAAGATATAGGGCCATTTAAGTTACTTATTTCTTTTTTAGGTGAGCTTTAAAAATTTTGTAAATTCCAAATGTTTTCAAGTGTACTGACATAAAGCTGTTCATAATATACTCTTTTTATTTTTAAAGTTTGTGGTAATATCTCTTCTCTCATTCCTGATATTAGTAATTTGTATTTTCTCTCCTTTTTTTCCTGATTAGCCTGACTAGAGGTTAATCAGTATATTGATCTTCTCAAAAAGCCAGTTTTTAGTTTCATGATTTTCTCAATTATTTTTATTTCTTTGATTGAACCCATATTTCCCCCTCATATAATATTCCTTCTCCCTCAATAATTTCTTTTAACATTACATGTAGTTCTGGTCTGCTAGTACCAAAAATTTCTAGTACTTTTAAATGTCTGGGAAAATCTTTAATTCACGTCTATTTTTAAAATATATTTTTGTTGGGAATAGATTTCTGTGCTGACTGTTTTTCTCTTTTAGAATTTTAGAGATGTTACTCCATTGTATTCTATTTTGCATTGTTTCCTATGGGAAGTCTGTTATCATTTGTATCATCATGGCCCTATGTAATGTAATTTTTTTTTCTGATTACATTTTCTCTTTATCACTGGTTTTGCCATTAAATTACTCTGTACAGTTTTTACTCTAAATGGAGTTCATCGTGCTTATTTGTTTCTATGAGCTTTGCTCGCTCTTCTTCCTCTCTTCTGACCCTAAAGATGGAAGTTCCAAAAATGTATGTTTGTTTTCATTCTCTTTCTCCTCTGTATCTCAATTAGGCTTTCATGAATTCAAAACTCATTCCAATAACCATGGCCCTGCCTCTTTTCCTGTCCCACAACTCCAACTGCAGTTGAACCTATACCCCTGGATGACATACTATATTAAGTCCAAAATATTGGACTTAATATATGTGGGAAAAAAGTCATTATTTTCCTCTCCAGATGGTAACTTCCTTCCAATTTCCCTATTATCATTAATTGTACAATCATATCTCCAGACTGCCCAGACTGAAACATCACTTTTGACTTTTTCTTTTTCCCCAATTTGTCTGTTGCCAAATCTTGTCACACAAGTTTTATTTCCACAACGTGTCTTTTTTCTGTCCCTTCTGTCCCACTGATATACCTGTCATTATAGTTCACACATCATTACATCTCATCTGGATATTTGTGATAACTTCTCAGCTGGTTTTCTATCATTGGGTTAGACTTATTTCTATTCATCCTACAAAATACTGTCAAGTCAATTTTCCATAAAGTATAGTTCAAGTCATGTTACATTCCTACTAAAAACTCTGTTATTTGAGCTTTCAGCATTACCCCAACCTATCTTTTAAGCTCTTTTTTTCAGGAAGATTGCTGGAAGTTTGGAAAATTTTTGTATAAAATGATTATGAAGACAGGCAGCAAGTTTCAAATACAGAATTTATTAAGAATTTGAAATGTGAAAGTTTCTTCTAGGATGGGTATATAAACCCAGTAAAACAAACAAACAAAAAACTCTCTACTTTAAAAAAGCCATGTTGTTCCTTTCTTCATTCCCAATTAGCTTTCAAAGGCAGAGACAAGTAAATTGGGCTGTTGTGGTACATTTGCTTTCATTTACACTTAATTCACTTGTGATTCTCCTTCAAAAAGTGATCATTGAATTGTAAATATGACTATAGACACTACTCTGAAATATGACCGAAGCTGAATCCCTGTGTTGGTGTGGATATCTGACTTCATTACATGGTTACATGTGTGAGTAAGAATTTTAGGGGAAACCACAACAAACCAAAATGTTAGCAACTAGTTTGTCATTCTTAATTGAAAGTATCAGCTATTAGAGAAATTCTTGTGATTTGACACTAAGATGGAAATATTCTTGCTATCAAAGAATATCTCTTGAAAGGGATTTTAAAAATACTTTTAATATGTTATACTAAAATATTTTCAAGAACGTATTTCTTGAAATTGTGAATTTTAAAGAACAAGTATATCAATGCCCTCATGAGAAGTTTTCAGGAAACTAGTTTCAAAAAATGTTATTAGAATAATTTCTTCCCTTTACCACATCTCATTCTGGTGTCATTCCTATGAACATTAGCACTATGGACTGCGATGTGAAAAGTATTGTCCAGTTGAGTAATCATCATTAAATCAAATATATAGATGTAACTTGTGAGAGATCCACTTTAATAATAAAGTAGTATAAATGAAAAGGATGGAAAAATATGTACCACACAAAAACTAGCCTAAAGAAAGCTAAAGAAATCCCAAAAGAATATGCAGAAAACTGTTATAATTAATAAATAAATTTAGCAAGATCTCTGGATACAAAATTAATATGAAAATTAATTATATTTCCATATAAATATAGAAAATATAACTACATGAAATTATATAGCTTAAATAGCATCAAAAAGCAAAAAGTACCTGGGAATAAATCCAAAAAAAGGTCTAAGATTGCTAGATTGAAAGCTATAAGACATTATTGACAAAAATTAGAGAATACCTAATTAAGTAGAGCGATATAATATATCCATGGAAGGAAAATTTCAACTTTGAAAAAATAATTCTCTCCAAATTGATTTACAGATACAAGCAATCTCAATGAACATGTCAGAAGTTTTGCAAAAATTCAAGATTACTCTAAAATGTTTATGGAAATGAAAATATCCAAGAATAACTAAGATAAACTTGGAGAAGAACAAAAATGGAACACTCACACCATCATATATCAAAACATATTACAGAGTTTTTTTAGTTAGAGTTGTATTGTTGTAGGTATAGACGAGAGGCCTCATGAAAAAAAATAGTTCACAAACAAATCTACACTTATACACACACCTAATTTAGGAAAAAGAGATGCTGATGAGCAGGGTGTAAATAATGGTCCTCTAAATAAATAGTTCTTGGTTAATTGTATATTTATACAGAAAAATAAATGAATTCCGACCTCTTCTTCACAAAACTCGCAACAATTAATGCCAATGTATCTAAATGTGAAAGTTTTAATTAGAAACAACAAAGTTTTCAGGAGACATGAAATAGGCAAAGATTTTTAAATACAATGCAAAAAAATACTACCATAAAGGAAAAAATAATAAATTAGGCTATGTTAAAATTTAAAACTTCTGTTCCTCAAAAGTCTTTATCAGCAGTGAAATCCTTACCATGGGAGAAGATATTAGCAATACATATAACGAACAAAAGACTCATGTTACATTTTTGTTTTTATTTCCATTTCTCTAGGAGGTGGGTCAAAAAGGATCTTGCTGTGATTTATGTTATAGAGGGTTCTGCCTATGTTTTCCTCTAAGAGTTTGGTAGTGTCTGACCTTACATTTAGGTCTTTAATCCATTTTGAGTTTATTTTTGTGTATGGTGTTAGGGAGTGTTCTAATTTCATTCTTTTACATGTAGCTGTCCAGTTTTCCCAGCACCACTTATTGAAGAGCCTGTCTTTTCTCCACTATATATTCTTGCCTCCTTAATCAAAGTTAAGGTGACCATATGTGCTTGGGTTTATCTCTGGGCTTTCTACCCTGTTCCATTGATCTATATTTCTGTTTTTGTGTCAGTATCATACTTGATTACTGTATCTTTGAAGTATAGTCTGAAGTCAGGAAGCCTGATTCCTCAAGCTCCGTTTTGCTTTCTCAAGATTGCTTTAGCTATTCGAGGTCTTTTGTGTTTCTATACAAATTGTGAAATTTTTTCTTCTAGTTCTGTGAAAAATGCCAGTGGTAGTTTGATAGGGATTACATTGAATCTGTAGATTACTTTGGGTAGTATAGTCATTTTCACAATGTTGATTGTTCCAATCCAAGAACATGGTATATCTCTCCATCTATTTGTATCATCTGTAATTTCTGTCATCAGTGTCTTATAATTTTCTGCACACAGCTCTTTTGTCTCCTTAGGTAGGTTTATTCCTAGATATTTTATTCCTTTTGTTGCAATGGTAAATGGGAGTGTTTGCTTAATTTCACTTTCAGATTTTTCATCATTAGTGTATAGGAATGCACGAGATTTCTGTGCATTAATTTTGTATCCTGCTACTTTACCAAATTCACTGATTAGCTCTAGTAGTTTTCTGGTAGCAGCTTTACAACAAATGGGACCTAATGAAACTTAAAAGCTTTTGCACAGCAGGGCTTTCCTGGTGGTGCAGTTGTTGAGAGTCCACCTGCCGATGCAGGGGACACGGGGTCGTGCCCTGGTCCAGGAAGATCCCACATGCCACGGAGCGGCTGGGCCCGTGAGCCTGCGCTTCCGGAGCCTGCCCTCTGCAACGGGAGAGGCTACAACAGTGAGAGGCTCGCATACCGAAAAAAAAAGCTTTTGCAGAGAAAAGAAGACAATAAACAAGATGAAAAGACAAACCTCAGAATGGGAGAAAATATTTGCAAATGAAACAATTTACAAAGGATTAATCTCTGAATTTTACAAGCAGCTCATGCAGCTCAATATCAAAAAAACTAACAACCCCATCCAAAAATGGGCAGAAGACTTAAATAGACGTTTCTCCAAAGAAGATATACAGTTTGCCAACAAACACATGAAGGAATGCTCAACATCATTAATCATTAGAGAAATGCAAATCAAAACTGCAATGAGATATCATCTCACACTGGTCAGAATGGCCATGATCAAAAAATCTATAGACAATAAATGCTGGAGAAAAGGGAACCCTCTTGCACTGTTGGTGGGAATGTAAATTGATACAGCCACTATGGAGAACAGTATGGAGGTTCCTTAAAAAACTAAGAATAGAACTACCATATGACCCAGCAATCTCACTACTGGGCATATACCCTGAGAAAACCATAATAAAAAAAGAAAACCATAATAAAGCCATATCTATCCATCAACAGATGGATAGATAAAGAAGATGTGGCACATATATACAATGGAATATTACTCAGGCATAAAAAAAACGAAATTGAGTTATTTGTAGTGAGGTGGGTGGACCTAAAGACCGTCATACAGAGTGAAGTAAGTCAGAAAGAGAAAAACAAATACTGTATGCTAACACATATATATGGAATCTAAAAATAAGAAAGAAAAAGAATATAGTCAGGAGAACCTAGGGGCAAGACAGGAATAAATATGCAGACCTACTAGAGAATGGACTTGAGGGTACGGGGAGGGGGAAGGGTAAGTTGGGACAAAGTGAGAGAGTGGCATGGACATATGTACACTACCAAACATAAAATAGATAGCTAGTGGGAAGCAGCGCATAGCACAGGAAGATCAGTTCGGTGCTTTGTGACTACCTAGAGGGGTGAGATAGGGAGGGTGGGAGGCAGACGCAAGAGGGAGGAGATATGGGAACATATGTATATGTATTACTGATTCACTTTGTTGTAAAACAGAAACTGACACACCATTGTAAAGGCATTATACTCTAATAAAGATGTTTAAAAAAAAAGACTCATGTTACAAACGTAGATAATTTGTTAATCAATAACAAAATTATAGAAAACTCATTTTTAAAAAATTAGTAAAATACTTGAAAGGACCTTCACAGAAAAAGTGTATGCAAATGGCCAAAAATCATATAGAAATAGGTTTAATGTGTTTTGTCATCAGGTAAATACAAAATGAAATGCCTATTTTACTACAATACATCTTCCAAAAAAGGTAAATTGACAAAGCAAATAAGTGTTGATGAGCGTGTGGATCAACTAGAAACTCAAGCAGTGCTCATAGTGACATAAATTAGAAATAAGAACCACCTTATTTCTAAGGTGGAAAACCAGTTTTTCAGTATTTACTACAGCTAAGTATACTCATATCCCAGAGCATTCAAAGGAAAGAAAAGGAAACTAACTATGGTTAGAGTTCTGTTTGTAATGTCATCTTCTTTCTTTACCTGTCTCCCTTTAGACTTCTCTTACAACTCAGTCTTCGGTCCATCCCCTGTCCTCGTTCACCTCCTTATGTTACATTCATAGATTATAGTCTGTACTTTTTGGCTGATAGCCACCTTCTAAGCTGCTATGTCTTCTGGGGGCTTATGTCCTGCTTAAACCAGTGTGGTCCAATAGCACTTTCTCTGATGACAATAATGGGTTCTTTGTGTTGCACAACATAGTTGATCCTAGTCATACATCTGAACGTTTGAAATATTGCTGATGTGACTAAGGAATCAAATTTTTAATCTGACTGTCTTCTGATAATTTGAATTAATATACATTTATTTTTCCTTTTATTGGGGTATAATTGATACATAATAAAAACTGCATACTTAATGTGTGCAATTTGGTAAGTTTGGGTGCATGTCTACATAAGTGAAACAATTACCATAACTAAGATAATGGATATATTCACCATCCCACAAAATATCCTTGTGACCGTGGCAATCCTTTTCTCCTGTCCCCATCTGGGATAGAGAAAACCACTGCTTTGACTCTAAAATTATGAAATTAGCAAGGATTTACTTATTTAAAAGTCAATTAGTCATTGGCATTGAGAGTTGAAATAAGGTTTCTCTAGTTCAAAGAGAAATAGAAATCTGTAGTGGGAGGCAAGAATAATGATAGGAATCAAATATAAAGAATATTTATTTGAATATATATTGTACTAGTAGCTATGGATTGCTGAGTAATAACATGAAAAGACTGGGTTAGGGTTACAGTTTCTGTAAAATAGACATGAGCTGGGGAAAGTAGGCCATCACCAAATATAGGGTATCAGACAAACCTCTCATTTTCCTAGGACTGGCTCTGACTGTAGCATTCTCTACATTGTTGTGGTCAAAATCAGGTGTGTGCCATTTGCTCATTATAACTGACAGTTATTACCATTGAGAAACATGTCATAATTTATTTTCCATGTGATTCACTGGCTGTGTTTTAGAGCTACTAATGAGTAAGAAAACAGTCAATTTATGGACAAGTTCTTTTGCCCTCTTAACTTTTTGTGCTCCGCATGAATCAACAACATTGTTAATTCCCATTAGGGGTTCCCTGTCTATCAACAATGCAAGAGTTTAATAGACACATGCCAGGTAAACTTTAAGAGTTCATAATATTGAAGACCATTACGAGAGCCATTTTACATTCACCTAATAGGCACAGAAGTGAGAGTAAAAAGGAGTTCCATTTTACTTCTCATAATCTCAAGGAAAAGACAACCAAAACATCCTTTTTATCCTGACTGTGAAATTCTTTAGAGTACCTTGAAGCGCAGTAGCAGCATGTTAAAAAAAAATGTTATTTTCAAGAAGATTGTACTCAGTGTGAATAAGTGACATGGGGTTTGTTATTTTCAGTGTCCTCAAGCAGTCACACTATTAGAGCTTAATCATTTGTGTTTACCATGCCTTGTCATATTGTTAGAATATTTTTCTACTTGTGACTCTAGGAATGTAATTAAAAATGTTATTGCAATGTAAGAAAGAAAACAAAAATCATAAAGTCCCCTAACCTTTTATTTTATTTACCTTCAATTTTTAGGTCCAAAGTATCATATGTTGGTTGTTATTAAATTTTAATCCTTGATCTTTCTGTTGTAATGTTAGAGGGAAAAAGTAAAAATAAATGTAGATAGGTCTGGCTTAAATACTTTCAATAACAGTAAGCTGATGTCTACCTAACACATATTTTTATGAATAATTATTTGAAAATATATGTAGTAGATTAAATGGTATTCCCCCAAAGGTATGTCTATCCAGAACTTCAGTTTGCGATCTTATATAAATAAAGGCCTTTGCAGATATAATTAAGGTAAGAATCTCAAGATGAGATCATCTTGGATTAGGGTGGGTTCTAAATCCAATGACAAGTGTTTTTATAAAGGGCCAAAAAATGAGAATGCCAAAAAGAGAGAATATGGAAGCACCAAGAGAAGGTTTGTGAAGATGGAGACAGAGACTGGAGCTATGCTGTCACAGCCAAACAACTTTTGGCGACACCAAAAGCTGGAAGAGGCATGAAAGATTCTCCTGAAGAGGTTTCAGACAGAAGAGGAGCCTGCCAACACCTCAATTTCAGACCTTTGGCTCCAGAACTTCAAAAGAATAAATTTCTGTTCCTTTCAGCCATCACATTGTAGTTATATGTTTTGTCATCCCTATGAAACTAACACAGATTTTGTTACTGGACGTAGGATGATGCTGTAATAATACCTAAAAATGTGAAAATGGCTTGGAATTGGGTAATGGAAGAATTTGAGGCATGCAATAAAGTCTAGATTGTCTTGAAGTTGACTGTTGGTAGAAATATGAGCAGAAATAGAGAAGTAGATGTAGAGAATGGACATGTGGAAACAGGGTGAGATGAATTGGGAGATTAGGTTTGACATAAATACACTACCATATGTAAAATAGATAGCTAGTGGGAACCTGCTGGATAGCACAGGGAGATCAGCTCCGTGCTCTGTGATGACCTAGATGGGGGAGGGGAGGGGGAGGGAGGTCCAGGAGTGGGGGGATATAGGTATACGTATAGCTGACTCACTTTGTTATACAGCAGAAACTAACACAACATTGTAAAGCAATTTTACTCCAATAAAAAAATTAATACATAAATTAATTTTAAAAAGAGTATTCTGGTATGGCCTCAGAAGATTGTGAAGGGCTGGCATAAAACTTCTGTCATCTTAGATAATATTCATTAAAAAATGTTCTTAGAAATATGTACATTAAAGGTGCTTATGGTGAGGTCTCAGAATGAAATGAAGAACATGTTACTGGAAACTAGAGGAAAGGCAAACCTTGTTACACAGTGGCAGAAAATTTGGCTGAATTGTATTCTACTATTGGAGAGAAAGCAGATCTTATAAATAATAAATTTGGATATTTAGCTGAGGACATTTCCAAGCAAAGTATTGAAGATGCAGAAAGAGGTTGCTGCTTGTAGTAAAATGAGATAAATTGAAGAGGAAATTTTTAAGCAAAGATGAACCAACATTTGGTGATTTGGAAGATTCTCAGCCTATCCAGATTGCAAAGGATGCTAAAATTAGGAAATTCACTGTTGGAAAAGTGTACCCTAGAGAGAGAACCAAGGTTGTGGCTGGATAAGCTTTTGCTGAAGAGATGAGATATGTGACTAATGAAGCCAATTATGCTTCTGAGTGGAAGCCAGGAATAGAGATCGGGTTATCCAGGAGGAATCTGTGTAGAGCCTTTTGTTTAACCATGTAGATTCCCATGACATACACAGGAGGCTCACAAAGTTTTAAGAATGTTGTACCAGCAGAAACATTGCCAGCTTGAACTAAAAGTGACAGAGTCTGGATGAAATGTAAGAAGGTTATCATACTGCCAGAATTCTACAGGCAGGAAACAGATGATAGAGCTCCTCGGCTACTAGTATTTGTTATCCTGCAAGGAAAAAACAAAGAAATAACTCTGATGCAGTGCCTTGGTCAGGGCCATGAGCCTAGAGGCAGAGGCTTGAACCATGGATTCAGAGGTGGAGGCTGGCAGTGCATAGGCCAGAGGATAATGGGGTTGCTCCTGTCACAAGCACTATGTAGGGCAACAGAATTAAGAGCATAGAGTGTGAAATCAAGAGCCATAGAGGACACACTGGATATAATGTCTGTTTCTGGAGACAAGTGAAAAAATGTCTACGGAGACTATTTCCAGTACATAGAATGTGTAAAATAGCTAGCTAGTGGGAACCTGCGGTATAGCACAGGGAGCTCAGCTCGGTGCTCTGTGATGACCTAGATGGGGGGAATGGGGGCGGGGATGAGAGGGAGGTCCAAGAGGGAGGGGATATATGTATACATATAGCTGATTCACTTCATTGTACAGCAGAAACTAACACACCATTGTAAAGCAATTCTACTCCAATAAAAAAATAATAAATAAACATATGTTAAAATTATTTTTGTAAGCTAAGCCAGATTCAGAGTGGTAAGCAAGCTGTGAAACTGGCATTTCCTTGAGGACATCTACCGATACATAGAGTCTAGATTTGAATGGATATATGCAGAGGAGACCGGAAAGAAACCTTGGGAGCTACTGAGGAGCTAAATCAGAGGCACTTCAAATACTAGAAGGTAATATGGTTATTGAGTAAACTAGGGGAGGTGGGGGAATTTTACCCTGCAGTGGGAGATGTGAGGACACTTTATTTTATTACAGAAGTAAAAAATAATACAAAAAGTGTTAAGAAGCAATCGGAGACAGGTGTAAAACTAAAGAAGTACATACACTTAAAAACAAAACAGAATTCCTAGGAATAAAAAATATATAAATCAAAATTAAATTCATGGAAAAAAATTAAATTCATGAACGTGTTGAACATAGATAGTGAACATGAGAAAAATAATCTAAGGAAGTTGCACAGACTATTAAGAGGTACATATTAAAGGTGGGGTAAAGGAAGTTGAAAAATTGAGTGAGAATATAAAACATACATTTAATTGGTGTCCTGGAAGAAAAGAATAAAGAGGGGGAGGTGGGGGAATATTCAAAGAGAAAATGACTTAGACTTTTCCAGAACAAAACAAATACATGAATCTTCACTTTTAAGAAGCACAATGAAAGCCAAGCATAAAAAATTAAAATCAAATTCATACATAGATGATGAAATAAAAATTCAAAACACGGAATAATTGAGAAGATTTTCAAAGAAGTCAGGAAGAGAGGGGGAGAGAGAGAGGGAAGAGAAGAAAGAGAATGATTACTTTTAAAATTAATAAAATAAGTTCATATATAAATAAGCTGTGTCAGTATAAATTACTACCAATTATGTTCAATGAAAATATTAAAAATTAAGGTAGAATTATACTCTTGAACTAAAACTTCAGATATATTGAAAGATGGTAATCAGAGTTCAAGTGTTTCATAATCCTTTTACATTAATTAAATTTAGACCATGTATGGTTAAATAGGGAAGTTAAAATTGTTTAAAGTCTGCAAATTGTATAATTTCCAATTTAGTGAAGGGAGGAGGCATAATAGCTAGCACTTATATGACACTTATTACGTGCAAAATACTGTTCTAAATGATTTACATGGTTTAAATTATTTAATCCTAAGCACATCATTAGGAAGAGGAAGCTGTTGTCATTCCCACAATCAGATGAAGTAACTGAGGCAGAAAGAGACTCAAAGTTGTGGAATTGGTAGGTACCAATGATTGAATTTGAGCATGCTTTTTTTTTTTTTTTTTTTTTTTTTTGCGGTACGCGGGCCTCCCACTGTTGTGGCCTCTCCCGTTGCGGAGCACAGGCTCCGGACGCACAGGCTCAGTGGCCATGGCTCACGGGCCCAGCCGCTCTGCCGCATGTGGGATCCTCCCAGACCGGGGCACGAACCCGCGTCCCCTACATCGGCAGGCGGGTCCTCAACCACTGCGCCACCAGGAAAGCCCAAATTTGAGCATGTTCTTAATCATCAGAACATTGCCTCTCTCTAAAAATGCAGCAGGGTAGAAATAAATCCAGGTGTACCATACCATTCATTAACTCATTCACTCAACAAATATGTATTGAGCCCTTATTCCATGCAAGGTACTGTTACTCTAGGTGCTGGGGGGACCTGAATAAATAAAGCAACAAAACTTCATGATTCAATGAAGCTTATGCTCTAGTGGAATAATGTAAATGAAATAAATACTGCACTTAAAATATAAAAAGTATCCTACTGAAAAGAAAAAGGATAGGGTTTTTAAAAAATTAGGCATGTGCTCCTTAGGAGAGGCATAAAGAAGTGTAAGGACATAGAATGTTTGAAATAAAGCAATAAATATATATGATAGGTAAATGTATATGGGCCATCATATGTGAGAGGTAAATAAGAACTAAAAGAAATCCAATGCTTCTATTTTAATACCAGACTAAATAGACTTTTTAGGCAAACTAGAATTAATTTAGATAAAGAGGTCCACTCTGTTTTGATAAATATTCAGTTTTTCAGGATGGTGTTCCAATCCTAATGTTCTTTGGACCTAATAATATAGATTTAAAACATGTCAAATGAAATTGAAGTAATTTTAAAAAACTGAGAAAAATTGATTTTTAACATGACTGTTTTACTGATTGATCAAGCAGACAAAAAAAATTAATGAGAATATACATTTGAACAATGCAATTAACAAGCTTAGTAGAATAGGATATCTAAGAAACATTGCATCCCAAAACTTTTCAAGCACTTATGGAATATTCATAAAATTTGCTCACATTTTGGGCATAAATCAAATTTCAAAAAAGAAAAATTCCAAGATGCAGATAATGCAAGCCACATTCTCTGAGCACAATGACATTATGTTAGAAACCAAAAGAATGTTTTAAAAATCATATTTTTATATTAAAAATACTTCTAAATATATAACAGATTGAAGAGAAAAAATCTCAATGGAAATCATACTTAGAATTAAATGAAAGAAGACTTCTTTTTTTTTTTTAATTTTTTTTTTTAAACATCTTTATTTGGGTATAACTGTTTAACAATAGTGTGTTAGTTTCTCCTTTACAACAAAGTGAATCAGTTAAGGAAGAAGACTTCTTAGCTAACTTATAAAATGCAAAAAGTACAGATTTTCCTCTACTTATGATGGGGTTATGTCCTGATAAACCCATCCTAAATGGAAAATATTTTAAGTCAAAAATGCATTTAGTACACTTAAATTTAACCTAGCCTACCTTAAACATGCTCAGAACATTTACATTAGCCTACATTTGGGCAAAATCATCTAACACAAAATCTATCCTATAATAAAGTGTCTATTCATGTAATTTATTGAATACTGTACTGAAAGTGAAAAACAGAATGGTTGTATGGGTACAGAATGATGTGTCTCAGTGGTTTACCCTCATGATCGCTGCCTCTGCACAGCATCTTGAGAGAGTTCCATGCTGCACATTGCTAGCCTGGGAAAAGATCAAAACTAAAAATTCAAAGTACAATGTCTACTGAATGCTTTTGCACCACCATAAAGTCAGAAAATCATAAGTCAAAACATTATGAGTCAGGGAATGTCTATAGTTCTTAGGAGGAATTTATAACATTAAATCCATAAGTTAGAAAAAAAAAGGAAGTAAGCTAAGCACCCAATACAAGAAGTTAGAAAAGTAATAATTATGTAGAATCAAACAAAATAAGACAAATAAAAGTGGATACATTCATATACAAAAATTAATAAAGAGGATTATCAAATTAAAATTTTTTTGAAAATACAAATAATGTTGACAAACTTCCATCAACAAAGATAAAGGCCCTAAGAAGACAGAAGCATCTCTGGTACATGAAAAGAACTGAAGTCTAGAGTTGCTGAAGCAGAGCGAGAGGGGGAAAAAACAGGAAATATGACCAAGGGCTGAATCACATAAGGCTTTATAGGTCACTGAACAGAACTTATTCTGGTGAAACTGGGAGACACTGAATATTTGTAAAGTAATTTCTGCTATCCGCAGTGCTTCTTCTGCTATGACGTATCCAGAGAAACTATGTAGGAGCCTGGGGATAGTTTATATATGATGAAATTGTATACAAGTACCTCCCATCATTGTGTATAGAACATGGTAATAAATCAATAAATGTTTAATAAATAAAAGCAGGAAAAAGTATATGATTACACATTTTAGCTTGAAATTTCAACAGACAAATATTGAGAGGCCATGTGAGATTATGAAATGACCACAGAATTTTGAGTCAGAGACCTGAGTCTGAATCTCTGGGCTTACCTTGAAAAAGTGACTTACTTTCTGTGAGTCTGACTTTCTTCATGTGCCCAATGAGAGTAACACTGTATTAGCCAGGTCTTTATTGCAATAATGCAATTTAAGAAATAATCCAAACATCTCAGTGGCTTACAACGATAAGCATACATTTCTCACTCATAAGTCTGCAGGGCACCTGGAGCAGTTCTTTTTCAGCTATGGATTATGCTCAGGACTGCTCTGTTTCTCGTTCTTGGATGCAGTCTTGAATGACATCAATTAGCCGAGGCATTTCCTTCTTACAGTGGATGGAAGCTCCTCAAGGAACCAGCAGAAATACATGACATCTAAAGCCTAAGAACTAGTACAGCATCACTTCTGTCAACATTCATTTGGCCAGAGAAACTCACAATGCAAACCTACTACAGGATGAACTGGAGCTGGAGAGAGAATAAAAATAAAGAATGGACAGAAGACTTTTTAGTAATCCAAGAATGAATAATTAAGCCTTGAATTAAGATGGTAAGAGAGGTGATGAGAAAATTAGTCCCTGTATGGATGAACCAAAATACTGAGCCAGGTACACTTACTCAGGAAGTGTTAGGTTAATGTATTTTCATAGTATACAATTTTAGGATAGCCAGTAGCATCACTCAGAAATATATGAGGAGACACCAGTCAGGTGTGATTACTGGTCACTGGTGATCTTTGCAAAGACAACGTTTCAGTCTATTTATGTGAACTTGGTACAGGTTTACAAAAGCTTTATTGTCTAAAAAAATTACAATATTGAAAAATTCAAAGATGAACTAATTTATTTTTATACTTCTTTCTGAAAACAAGTACATAATCTGTAAGCTTTGCTTTTAGAAGTGCTTGTTTTCAGTAGTTCTGATATCTACTAAGCAGCTCCTGAAATCTCAGGTAACAACATCAATTAACTAGACTGCATATGAAACAAGAGCTCTGATTAAGTTTACTTTCTGGTTAAATCAGAAGTCTTTTTAATTTCATTCCTTATTGTTGGCAATCTTCAAAAACTGCATATATTTATTTTTTTGTGAATGGAAGAGAATGAACAATTTATCTTTACTTTCCATTTGATATAATAATGTACACATGTGAGGTAGAAATCTGAGTAGGATGTGAATTCCACTTAGATCATCATTCAGATTGAATAGATCTGATAATCTTAATTTTTGGAGGTTATTTAGAAAAATAGAGTAAGGGTAAAGTTTCAGAAAATGGATCTGCTGTGCTGCGCTCTATTACTTGTTTTATGCAATGTACATTGAAGATAATTTTCTATTTCTTTAAAGCTCTGGATCACAGAAGAAAAGAGTTCTTAATACACATAAAACAATATGACATTATTATCTCAAGCAAATCAGATTGGCATATATTTCATAATATTTGCAAACGATGCCAACCGTTAAAGAAGACTAAGCAATATCTTTCTTTTCACAGGCAATTTCTTTTCTGTTCTCTTTCATTTTTTATGAACCTCAGGGAAGTTTCTGTTTATACGTTGTCTTTATATTCACTCTGGTTCTAAATTTTATGATACTGCTATTTCCAGACAAGTTACAGGGGCTCACCTTTGGGCAAACCTTAAAGGTGGGTGGCTGGTGATGACTGTTGCATTCTGATCTGAATGCCATAAAGAACCCTTTGCATGGCTACTTCCAACTCATCAATCAGTCCCTGGAGACAGATTGAACCCTTTCCTCATACCCCCACGCTTGTATACTGGGCAAATGATCACCTCCTAAAGAAAATCCAGAATCAGTGTCTGAAACAAACCAGTAAATAGTAAACAGATAGTATTTTCTTTTTTTTCAACCATCCACTAGTGTCTTTGAATGCAAAACAAACCAAAAGTCAGTTTCAGTGACTTTAAAAGGTGATACTTAGAACAGAGTTGAAACCAGTTAAACCTACTGAAGCAAAGTAAAAGGTAAGAACTTTTAAATGAGTAAGTGTTGATAGCACAGGAGATTAGAACTAAGATAGGATGTGGACTGTTATGGTCTAGAAGAAAAACTGAAAGATTTCTGATTTATTGCTTCCTCTGAGCACAGTGGAACCAGGAGACGATTTATTCTTAGCTTTTTTTTTTTTTTACCATCTTGGAGAAGAGAGACTCATTTGGTCAACATGATAAATTTAAGTACAGTTTGTATTTAAGAGGAGTGACAACAAAATTTTTTAATGCACCAATTTAACAACAAACAGAATGGAAATTAATTCTGTATCAAGTCACACAGTGCATTTTGCTGGCTGGAGTTGTGTGACTGAAATTCTCCTAAGAGCTCATACAGTTTAATGAGCGTGTCTTCCTACATTCCACATGGAAAGGAAAGCCATGAACACTGAATCCATTGATACAGAAAGTGTGCACTGGGGGCAGACCTATGCTTCATTGTAAAATCAATTTGGCTTTCACCCGCTGCACTCCTCCACTAGGTTTGTCTTACTAAGTTGCGTTTTATTTCTTTCTCTCTCTACTATTGTTCTCTCTATTGCATTTTCCAAACTACATGCGACGTTGCTGTTTTAGAGAGATCTTTCAGTCCTTTAACCTTTCTAAACTCAAATATTCTTCCACACATAAGAAGGCAATGGAAACATGTTTTCAAATAATGTGCCAGATGGAGCGATAACTCTCGAGTGAGAGATAAGTTGCACTTGACAGTGATGAGTATAATATTTTAACATTAACTAGACCCATGCAATATCTTTGTATGTTGAAAGTGATGTATTATGAATGTGTTCCTTATGATAGCCCTGCTTAAAAATTAGATTTTAAAATTTGTCTTCAGAACATATTGACTTGCAGCCCTCTCACAAAAATGGAATTGAATTCACTATCTCCTGCTTGTTACCAAGTGCTCTCAGTTGGTTATATAGCATGATTAGTATTGATCCTGGGGGAATAAAACTAACAGTGCTCTTGTTTGCAGAGTGAAAGAGAAATTTATTTTTTTTATCTATAATTATCAGTTTTTAAAGATGAACTAATCTATGGTTTCAGACTCATGTTGTACTTTTTCTCTACTGGGCCTTCTCGGTGGAAATGCTGAGTGAAACGTTGGTCTAGGTAAGGTTCTATGATGAGACCTGCCACTCCAGTGCACTTGGCTCTTTCACCATTTATTCTCAAAAAATGAGAATGGGATTTTAGTCATACTACTACTACAACTCTTAAAACAAAACTGAAAAAAAAAAAAAGTTTTGCTGAAGTTTTGGGTAGTTTGAAATATTTACCAGTTGTTTAAAGAAAATACTAGTGTTATGGAAGTTCTGGATGACAGAAACTGTAGAGCTATTAATATTACAGAAGAGACTGAGGATAGTGTGAACTGAAAAATATTTAAAAATTAGGCAGAATAATTTAGTTCTATACCATATACAGACGTTTTGGATACTTTTAATAAGTATTCATCTGAAAAAGCCTCTGTGTTGCTGGCAAAATTTAACAGTTGACATTCACTGCTTTGACCTTTTTGAAATTATGCTGGTTAAAAGGTGAACTAATGCTTTAAAATGTTTATATTTTAATGTTTCAAGTTCATGTTATAGGCTGCTTTAAAATGAACCTTTTTTTTTTTACTCATTCTTAAATTACAGTGTATTATAGGGAGTTTGAATTAAAAATGAGAGTATTTGAATTTCTTACATATGAAGAATATAACAAATGAGTCTATCAGGGCAAAATTCTATGCTTTCTTCTGTTGATTCTGTCCAAAGACAACGAAAAATTAAGAGTAGATAATGGGAGTAATGATGGCACAAACAAATCAGAAAGGTAAACCCTCAGGACTAAAAGACTTTTTGAAATGTTCTCTCTCTGAAGCCCAAGAGAATAAATCAGTATGAGCCTTATAATACCTCTATCAACAGCCCATTTGCTGCTTAACTTCAAGTCACCTTTTGCCAAGAGTGCTAGAAAGACACAGCAGAGTTTTCCGAACTGTGCAACCCAGTAAATTCCTGGCAAAAACAATCACCATGGTTGTCTTACATCTTTCAAGTGAATGTGATCCCATGCAGCCTTGGCTTCTTTCTCCGCCAACACATAGAAGTATCTGCGCCAACCTCAGCTTACTCTTCATTGCCCAAGGGATTCACCTTTTCTCAGGTTTTATTCTTTTTGACTCCTCTTTAAGATATATTATGCTGTTCTTCTCTGAAAATCCCATTTCCTTTGGAGACTGATTCTTCTGAATTCCATGGGCTCCTTTTCTCCTTGACATCTCCAAAGTGTAGTTTCTCCCTAAGATTCTGCCCATGGACTACTTCTCTCTGTTTTCTCAGTAATCTCTCTCTCTGGAGGTCCTTTCTTCTTTTATTCATTAGTTTATTTATTTTTACCATCTCTCTGTATCAAAACTAAGGCAAGATCTAGGTCTTCATTTTCCAAGTATCTTTTTTTTTTTTAAATCACAAAATTGGTGCTTCAAAAGCAAAAGCCCTCTACAAAATTATTTTTCCTTTAAAGCTAGGTTCTCTTCCTTATATTTCTACTTCTGTTAAAAGCATCAATATTATTCTGGTGTCACATGCTCAGCATTTCATTTTCTCTATGCCCAAAGACAAGACACGTCCACTACATAGGACTGGGCTCTTGAGAAGCAGAGACTGAGACAGAGATTTGATACTGTGATTTATTGAGGGAGAGCTCTTCAGGAAATACCTGTAAAGCAGTGAGACAAGCAGGACAGAGAATGGAACGGAGTGTAAGAAAAGTGTGGTCTTAGGTAAGGGAGTGGGGGGTGAGCAGAGGCAAGGCATAAACCAAACTATAGAATTATTTTCCCTTGAGCAAAAGAGCTGGCTTTTGTATCCCAATATCAATCAGTAACTGACTAAAAGCATATACAGAGATGGGATGGGTAACTTCCCATGCAAGTTCACTATCATTTAGTGGAAAACAAGCCTCTTGAGACATGAGGCAGCTTTGAGCCTTTAGGAGATAATACACATAGCAGCTATTGGATGGGTGTACTGGCCATGTAAGCAGGATGTGGCTGAGCACCACAGTGTCTACTACACCTACACATACATTGTTTCTCAATTGTCTAGCTCTACAATGGGTAGATGGATATGATATTTATCAGGTACACTGTTACCACCATACTAATGATCACATATCACCTGAGCTTGTGTCATACTCCACTAATTGATTTCTTTTAAACCCATTTCTGTTTCTAAACACAACATCAATAACAGCTGTGTTCTAATCAGAAGCTTTCAATGATTCTCCATTACTTAATGAAAAAGTGTTGATTCCTGTTTTGATTAGCCAAGTTTCTCTACCTACCACACTCAGCCTACCTTTTCAGATTTACTATGAAACACATCACATATATGCTTCTCAAACGGCATTATATCTTTCTTAAATAATTTCAAGAATTTGTTTTACCTGTTTATTTTGTATCTATCTATCTATCCATCTATCTATATCTATCATCTATCTATATATTTTTTCTTGCTTTGAGTTTTACTCCATTGGAAATGCTTTCCTTTTGCATCCCATATTACTTGTTTACCTCCTGACACAATTTGTACTCACATCAGGCAGAGTAGATATTCATAAAACTGTTCTGTTCCACTAAAATTAATACCTGCTTAAGGTATCTTTTAAGTACTATAATGTCTCTCTCAGAGTGGCACTCAGTAAATATTTGTCTAATTGAATTGGACCACCACAAAGTGGTCTATTTTTGACTGCTTTATCTAATTATTAGGATGTAGGTTAGGGTCACAGAGTAGAATGTGTTTAGTTTTTTGTTTAATATATCCTTAAATAATTGAGAATAAGAAACCATCTTCTATAACTTATTACTGGAAATCACTTTAATGAATATTAAAAATGATGTATAAAATATATTGGGAGGAAATCTGACCGATACCTCTTTAACCAAGTGATCAGTGTTATCAATAGTCAGACAAATTAATATTATGTAGTCATATGATGGACTGAGAAGGACACAACATCACTTCTGTGGCACGCTTGCTCATCTCCAAAATAACTACACTGTACACTTCAAAAATGCCAAGGTCAAGATAGACAAGAAAAGACTGAGGCCATGTTTCAGATTAAAGAAAACTAAAGAAACTTGACAAATAAATGCAATGTATCAATCTGAATTGGAGTATTGACTAGAAAATAAAATAGCATAAAACATTACTAGAATAATTTTAAAAGAAATATGGACTGTGGGTTAGATATTATTGTATCAATCTTAAATATTGTGATTTTTATAATTATATTCTGGTTAGGTAAAAAAAGGTGTAGTTTTAAGAAATACATACCCAAGTACTTAGTAATAAAAGGGTACAATATTTCCAACTTTTCTAAATGGATTAGAAAAAATGAATATATACATATATAGGTGCGTGTGTATTTGTATATAGATATATAGAGAGATTCAAAGACGAGAGAGAGAGAGGCACATAGCAAATTGGATAACATCAAAACAATACGGGAATCTGGGTGGAGTGTATATGGGAGTCCTTGTATTATTCTTACAAAGTTTTCTGTAAGTTTGAAATTACATCAAAATAAGAATGTATTAAAAATGTTTTGTGGTGTACAGATGGACTTACATGATAAATTATACCTCACTTGACCAAAGCTCCCTTGAATCCTAAAATAAACTTTTGCATATTCCATATTAAGACTTATGGAAATACTTAAATCACTTTTTCATCTTTATTCTTTTCTCTTGATGATTTATGATTTAAGTTGACTTGTACTATGGACTGAATGTTCATCTACCCTCAATTCATACGTTGAAGTCCTAACCTCCAGCGTGATGGTATTTGGAAGTAGGACCTTTGGGAAGTAATAAGATGCAGATGAGGTAATGAGGACTGAGCCTCCAGGATGGGATTAGCGCTCTTATAAGGAGTCCAGAGCCCTTTTTCTCTCCGTGTGCACACACTTAGGAAAAACCGTGTGAGCACAGAGTGAGAAGGCCGGGCTGTCCACACTGCAGGAAGAGAATCCTTATCAAGAAGCGAATCTGCTTGCACCTTGATCTTGGACTTTCCAGCTTGCAGATCTATGAGAAATGTGTCACCCAGCCTATGATATTTTTTTTATAGCTCCTGAGCTAAGATAACTTGATTACTTCCTAACTGAAGTAAGGTACTGGTGAAAGTGTGCTTGTGGTCTATTAGGTAGAATCACCTAGAAGGAATATTGCTAAGAGTGAAATAATGAAGAGCTGGTTCTAGTGACAGGAATCATTCGATATTTTCTGAAAGTTTTAATCTTAGAATTCAATGTAAAGCATTCTTCTACATGCAAAATTGTTATTAAAATTCAAGGTTAATTAAAAACTAAAAATCTAGCAATACCCATCTTCATGTAAACCATGTATTTTTTACATTTATTTTTCTCCACAAATTCACCACAATTATATAAGTTTCTTCTTTCCTTCATCACTTTTAATTTTTCTCTAAAAACAAAACCAAATTTTATCACATCATGTCTCTTAGTAAGGAAGTTGAAAGAGTGACTTGCTCTTTGTGGGGAGTAATGGAATTTACTATGTATTTTTATCTCAAATTGTTGTTACTCAGTATATATTTTATGTCATATGTTTATTACTCAAGTATATACCTTGTCTTTCACTTTCTGATTCATATTTTCATTGCCCGGTGTCTTGCGCATAAATAGGTCTTAATATTTTCTTAAAGAATACATGCATGAATAAAGGAATGAATGATGAATAATTTTCTAACTTCAGCTCAAACATCACAATGAATAGTCACATCCAAGATGAAGTTTAATTACGTTATGTTTGAATTTGTTAAGATGATTGTTTCTGAATACCTTACAGTGCTTTAAAATGGATTTAAAGTGGCTGTGAGGATTAGGTATATGGCCATGGCTTATAGGAAAATTTAGGAAACTCATTCAGTGTCTCCCAGCACAGTCGGAGAGTTAAATCCAGTATTATAGTGTGGCCAAACATGAGTATAAAAGAGAAAGGTGAAAATTAGTTAGGAAATTTAGGAAGCCCACTTAACTTGGGATTTATGTTAATTTATGAAATTAGCTAAGGGAAAGAACAAAGATGTTTAAAACCAGAGATGCCTGCAGGTACTCTTAGTGAACACTGTGAAGGTTGAAACGTTGCTCTACCTTTCAAAGCAGGGATGCAGATGAAAGGATTTTTTCTTTTCCTTTTGAAATTTACACTTTTTTCACTTATCAATTGCTGTTTTATATATAAGCACTTAGTAATTTGGTGATTTTAAGCTGTTTCCAAAGGTTATTTCTTTGAAAATATTTCTCTAAATTTTATAGGATCTTTTTTTTTTTTTTTTTTTTGGCTGCACCACACTGCATGCAGGGTTTTCATTACCCACCAGGGATGGAACCCGTGCCCCCTGCAGTGCAAGTGTGGAGTCTTAACCACAGGACCACCAGGGAATTTCCTAAACTGTATATTCTTAAAAAACTAATCAACACAAATTGAACATGCAATAAGGAACTCATCCCTAAGAATAACGTGGTCCTGGTTGGTGTCCCGTTTGTCAGATGTTACTACTAATAAAGTAATTTTTCTGTTTGAGATATTTCCCTTCAAGATGCCAAGATAGTTGAGAGAGGGCTGGCTGTAAGGGACGGAGCTCACTGCCAACCCTGCCATCTCATGGAAACCTGCTCGCCTTTGCTCTGCCCACTGTCACTGGCACCACCCATGTTCCAAAGGCAGAAAATGAGTCATCTTGCATTTCTCCTTCTTACTGATACCCATTGTACTACTAATCCTTAAATGCAGCTAATTATACATTCTCTACACATCTTGCCCTCCTTGCCTTTACTTCTATTACGTATTTCCTTTATAGCTTCTTCATATTTCAACTAAATTATAACAATAACCCCCTAATAGGACTTTCTACTTCAAGTCCTACTGAATTCATCCTCTGCAATGTTGTGGGAGAAAGAGAGATCTTTCTAAACTGCAGTCTGAACATGTTACTCACTTCTTAGATTACTTTAGCTGCTCCTACATCACCTTGAGAATGAAATCCAGACATTTTGATGTGATATACAAAACCTTAGTCGTTTTTCATAGAAAATAGTCTTGTGGCTGTCAAGGTGGAGGGGTGTGGGGGAAGGATGGATTGGGAGTTCAGGATTAGCAGATGCAAACTAGCATATATAGAATGGATAAAAAACAAGGTCCTACTGTATAGCATAGGAAACCATATTCAATATCCTGTGAATAATGGAAAAGAATATAAAAAAGAATATGTATATGTATGACTGAATCACTTTTGCTGTACACCAGAAACTAATACAACATTGTAAATCAACTATACTTCAATTTACAAAAAAAAACCTTAGTCATTTTTGTTATTGCTTTCCTATAGTGGACAAGTATATACATATATACTTTTTCCCTGACCAATATTAATTCTCATTTTCTCCCCCATCCCTCTCTCTCTTTCTTTGATAACAGCCCACTCTCCTCTCTTCATCAAATAGTATTGATATTATTTTCAATCAAGATATTCTGCTCTCCTTTAGCCAAATATTGGCCACATGACCCAAGATAGACCTAAACAAACTCTTTCCGAAAATTTGAATTTCATATGATTATGCTAAGCAGCCTGTCCCTGCTTTCATCATATCTCCTTGCATTTGAACATGTTTTGACTCTTAGTGGAATAATTTCTCATCTCAGCCCTTCAATTAAAATATTATCTTTTTGGAAGTTTTCTTAACTTCACCACACTGACATGAACACCCTCCATTTGTATAGTCATTGCACTTAAATCTCTGTCTACTATTTCTCACTTACATGTCCACATCTTCCTCCAGAATGCTAGCTCCAGGAAAGCAGGGAGTAATAGAAGCACGAGGAAATAGAAGAAAGAACTCATTGGTAAATTAGGAAAATAAAAAGAACAAACAGAACAGTAGAATGCAGAGAAATATCGTGTGCTAAGAGACTCTAATAAATGTAGCAAGCTATAGCAGTTGTCTTCCAGAACACGAGATCCTTTTGGAGAAAGCGTATGAGGTAGTTATCACTATTATTCACTAAATACTTCTAGGTTGCTCCCCTTGCAGGCATGTGATAAGATTGTATTCCCTAGGGGCCTTGTGGTTTTGGCCACTGAGTTGTGAACAGAAGTTATATATGTAACTTTCAGGCCAGAGCAATTAATTGCAGGAATGCGAGCCTCCACTACTCTCTCATTCTGACATTAGCAATGAGAGGGAAAGGGGCCGCTCCATCAGCCTGGGTAACTGTGATTAGCAGACACCCAATGGGCATGTGCTGTGAGAGAGAGATCAATCATTGCTGCTTTCAGCCGAGATTTTGGAGATGTTTGTTAGCACAGCATAACCCATTGTATCCTGGTTTCTCCTGAATGAAATCAAGTGAATAGAAACAACATGGGATGGCCAATACAAAGGACAAAAAAGAAGAAATGAACTAAGTTTCTGGCTTAATTTAAGTTAGCAAACTTTATCATAAACTGCTAAGTCTGATTTTAATTTATCCGTATTTGATAAATTGCAAGCAGTGTTATCCATTCTTTGCCATATGAAGAAGGAAAGCTTCTTTATTCCCTTTGCTGCTGGAAAGACCCCAGACAATAATATTTACAGCCCTCAGCCTGTCCTGTCTATTGTAAAGAGGAGTCATTCCATACACAGATTGCATGTACAAATCTAATCATACATTGTTCAGGGGAGAAAAGCAAAAGGAGAATGAGAGCAAAAGAGCATGAAAGAAAGTGAGAACAAGAGGGAGGGCAAGAGAGAGCGTGTATGATTTCACCCACATTCTTGTCCAGCCACTCTCCCAAATACAGGCACTTAAATAATGGAGGTACATCAGAAAAATTAATCTACAGTGGTGGCATTTCACTTATCAACAAGCAAGTAAGAAAGATGTTTTATGACAGAAGCTTATAAAATATAGTTCTTGTCTATCCTATTATCATATCACATAAGCAGCATCATAAAGCTCTCATAGGGAGCCTTCCTTAAGGGAGGGTGGCAAAGTGCTACTAATTATATGTGTGGTATACAAAAAAAGTGTAGACATTCAATTAATGTTAGAACAAATGCAATGTCCAAAAAAGTAAATCTTTCCCTCAAAGCAGAATTGTCCAGCTTTAAAGTAATCCAAAATACAACCAATAAATGTAGATAAATGCAGCAATTATGTAACACACTGATTTTCTCAAATTCTTTGTATTTCTGGATAAGCACAACAAAGCCATCTGATTACAAAGAAGAGAAAAGTGGAAGACCGTTTCAGCATCTGGGGCTTGTAATTAGCTCTCCTGGTTTATTTCCAATCAGGCACTTTTGTGCGAGTGGTTTGAAAAGTACAATTGCAAAATTAAAGTAGTTATACTTAAAATTGTATTAAAGTATCACTGAAAGAAAATGAAAAAAAAATTTTAAAACAAATGCACATTCATTTTAATAAGCACTGGTTTAGGAACATTATATATTATCAATATTGCTCATTGATTCATAGCCTTCATCCCATGTTAGTCAAGTGGCAATACCTACCACGAGAGGGCAGAGAGTGAATGCTAATGATTTAATGAGAATTATCTTGTCCAGGATAATCTTATTCTAGTGGCGTTCTCAGACCCAAATTCAGAGTAATATCATTAACAGGGTTCTCTTATCACAGTCACAACTACCACCAGCCTCATGTCTTCCTAAATTATTCTGCTCAGATAGCCTAATTTTCCCACTAATGTCTCTAAAATGAGAGCAGGGGAGAGAGAGAGAAAGGGAGAAAGAGAGAGAGAGAAAGCCAGTTTTTCTAGATTCCTTAGACTATTCATGCATTTGGAAGACTACGATCCAGCAAATACATACAATAAGATACTGTTAAGATAAAAATGTAAACACATAATATGCTGTTTATTAATTCCCTATGAAGGAAGAATAAAAAGAATATTTTTTGATTTCACTATGCCCTATGTAATTTGGAGGATAGATTAATAGATTTTTCAATAAATTTATTATTATAACCAATGTACACTCCCTTTCAATTTGGAGGAAAACAAAGCTAATTTAACTAAAGCTAATCTTTGATTCCATATTCCAGTCAGTTCTGAACACCTGTTTGAAGGCATGAAATAAATTTCAATCTATCCTATGACAATGCAAAAATATGTATCTCCACCTTGTAGCTTAATTACATACATAAACTCTGTCAGTGACTCTTCCATTAAAAAATAGGAACTGCATCTCTGTGCTAAAGAGTTAAATTAGTTTATTAAACTATTTTATTGATGATCATACAGAATACCAGTGGAAATTGGTTACTTCATAAATAGTGATTTACACTTCCGTGTATGCTGGAACTCAAGAACATTTTTCTTAAGTTGGCTTTGTTGTTTTCTGGACAATGATTGTTCTTGCCAAGCATGACCTTGGTTCAGAAGATGGATTCTATTAGAGAACCAAAACAAGTCTGTTTTTAACCTTCTCTTCTTTCTTTTGCTCAAAGAAGAGTAGACAATGCATGCTCTACGGGAAATGTTGAATAACATGTTATGGTGTGAATGTCCTGTCACATCTTAAAGCTGAAAATTATTTTGAACAGTAGATTTGAGAGCTGATGAATTGGGATTTGTTTCAGTTTTCTACCTTATCTAAATGTTGGCCTCAGTGAACGAATGTCATTAATGTTAAAGATATATACTAGATTGTATTGTTACCTAGGGATGGCTCGTTCCTTATATCATCATATATTCAATACTAGAGTACAGTACTGGAAGATACCTGATTTTTTTTTCTTTTTTTTTTTGGTTCATGGGCCTCTCACTGCTGTGGCCTCTCCCGTTGCGGAGCACAGGCTCCGGATGCGCAGGCTCAGCGGCCAAGGCTCACGGGCCCAGCCGCTCCATGGCATGTGGGATCTTCCCGAACTGGGGCACGAACTCGTGTCCCCTGCATTGGCAGGCGGACTCTCAACCACTGCACCACCAGGGAAGCCCGATACCTGATTTTTAAAAAAAAAATTATTGAAGTATAGTTGATTTACAATGTTGTGTTACTTTCTGCCATACAGCAAAGTGACTCAGTTATTCACATATATATTATTTTTCATATTCTTTACCATTATGGTTTATCCCAGGATATTGAATATAGCTCCCCGTGCTATACAGTAGGATCCTTTGGTTGATTTCTTTTATGCTGTTATTTTACAGACTCACTGGAGGCACAATCCACTAACCCTTCTGCCCAGTTATAGGGCTTCCATCATTCCTATAAAGGGCGATGAGATATCCTAACTAAAAACTGTTAGAAGCACAACGTTTGCATTCAAAATGATGAATGGTCACAGATCATTATTATTCTATTATTGGCTGAATATACTGCTTTTGTGCTTTTTTATTCTAGAACACTTGGAATACAATGATTATTATACAATTATTGAAATATTTTAAGAGCTCTTAAGCAACTACTATGTTCTGAGAACGATGTTAAGCAGTTTAGCTATATTATCTTTCATTATTAGTCCCATATAATTGATGGGGAAATTGAGAACTACAGAAAGTTACTGCCTTCTGTCAAAGCTCTGCTTTAGAAGTGGTAAGTGCTATGCCCCTTTCATTCCACTGGATAAAGCGGATCTAGTGGCCAAATCTGTCAACGCTGAAATAGAGAGTCCCTCAGGAGCCATCTGGTCAGGGAGAGGTGGGTTTGATGTAAAACCATCGATGGTGTATGATAAATACAATAACAGTCAGAAAATGCAGTTAGAGAAGGTAGGAAAGGACACACTATACCGCCTGCTAGAGAATGTAATATTTTCATAGAAAAGTGATATTCATAAGGAAAAAGGAAACTTCAAGGAAATAGGAACGACAAGTAGAAAGGCACAGTGATATGAAAATACCAGCTGTGTTTGGGGAAAAATGAGCAAATCAACTTGATTGGAGCACAGATTTGCCTCTGAGGCAGTTATAGGAGATGTGGCTGCAAGTGCATTTTCTGCCATCCTAAGAATTGTTGACTCCATATTTTAGACCGTGTGTGTGTGTGTGTGTGTGTGTGTGTGTGTCACTAGGAGAGGAAAAGGAATCAAAAGTTTTTGTTTCACACCAATGAAAACATTTGAACTCAGTATTAGAAAGATCACCTGGCAGCAATGGGAGGGAAGATGGAAAGAGAAAGGAACAGGCACTATCTTAGGTGTGCCTAACAAGCCCTCGTTAGTGTTCGTTGCACAGTTTGAAAAATGGCTAATGCAAGCCGCTAATAAAACAAAGGCGTGAAGAGGGGGGAGACGGAGAATATTCAAGGGTGTTTTAGGATCAAATAATAAAATGTCAATAGGATTATTCTTCTAAATATCAGATTTTGCAAAGCAAAATGAAGATGCTTGTTAAAAATTTTGCTCATTGAAAGTACAAACTTGGTCATGGTATCAACGGAATGTTAGTGTTTTTCTACTGACATGCATCACGAAAGGGCCTTACACAGGTCAATTTTATGGGCAAAAGCTGGACAAAGAAATAACAGCTTTGCTTGTATAAGCAGTTTGAACTGAACTTAACCTTACTATGGAGAACATGGACAAAAATTATACGTGATTATTATTTTCGTAGGTAGTTAAAATGAAAAGATTTTTGAAGGCTTTTTGTTCAACTAAGGAAATTGAACAAGACCAAACAGGAGGAAACAAAATCCCATTTCCTCAGGAATACACTAATTATTTATATTATGCCATATCTAAATGAAAAAAATAGCTTTGATGCTTATCTCTCAAGGTTCTTTTGTTGGTGGATATTTTATCTTTTTCTGTGAAAATCTGAAAACCCAAGTTGCTTGTACCTCCCACATACAAAAAACTGTCACTGATTTATTTAAGAAATGAATGTGATTTTTTCCCTTTCCCTCCTACTCCTATAGCACTTTTCCAAAGTTTGTGTTTTAATACTTTATTTTTTTAGAGCAGTTTTAGGTTTGTAATGAAATTGAAAGAAGCTACAGAGCTTTCCCATATAACCCCTGCCCCCATATATACATAGCATTCCCCACTGTCAACATCTCTCACCAGAATGGTACATTTGTTACCAAAGATGAACCTACATTGATACATCATAATCACCCAGAGTCCATAGTTTACCTTAGGGTTCATTCTTGGTGTCATGCATTCTATGGATGTGATCAAATGTATAATGACATGTACTCATTATTTTAATATCATACAGAGTCTTTTCACTGCCCTAGAACTCCTCTCTGTTCTGCCTAATTCATCTCCCATCCCTCCGACCCCTGGCAACTGCTGATCTTTTTATTGTATCCATTGTTGTGCCTTTTCCAGAATGTCTTATAGTTAGAATCATGCATTATGTATCCTGTTCAGATTGCTTCTTTCACTTAGCAATATGCATTTGTTTTCTCCATGTCTTTTTGTTGTTTGATAGATCTTTTTTTTTTTTAGCACTGAATAGGATTCCATTGTCTGCATGTACCACCAATGTTGTTTTCTTCTTAAGAAATATTGCAGACTCTTCATAGGTACTTGATTTAGTTTCTGTAAACTTGTTTTTAATATTATAACCTCTTCAGTGTGTATTCTCTATTCAATATCACAACAGATATGGAATAATTATTTAATCACTTATATACATATATTTGATAAGAAGTCCCAGATTTCCTCTCTTTAAATTCTTAAGAGAGTCATTTTATATGATGAAAAGTAAATCATTTAAGTGTACTTTTTTGAATCGCTGAAAGATTCAGTTGCTCCAAATTTTCTAACCTGTACATTTTTTTAACATCTTTATTGGAGTATAATTGCTTTACAATGGTGTGTTAGTTTCTGCTGTATAACAAAGTGAATCAGCTATACATTTACATATATCCCCATATCTCCTCCCTCTTGCATCTCCCTCCTACCCTCCCTATCCCACCCCTCTGGGTGGTCACAAAGCACGAAGCTGATCTCCCTGTGCTATGTGGCTGCTTCCCACTAGCTATCTATTTTACATTTGATAGTGTATATAAGTCCATGCCACTCTCTCATTTCGTCCCAGCTTACCCTTCCCCCTCCCCATGTCCTCAAGTCCGTTCTCTACGTCTGCGTCTTTATTCCTGTCCTGCCCCTAGGTTCTTCATAACCTCTTTTTTTTTTTGGTTTCTGTATATATGTTCTAACATGTACATTTTTATTTGAGGCTAAATTTTTCAATTTAGTATCTCAAGCTGTTTCCAAATCCATACCACTTTCTGGCAAGTCTACACTCTGCCATCAAAATCAAAAATACATATTTATTTTCTGTGAAATTTAGTACAATACCAATATCATCAGTTATGCAAGTAAATAAGTTTTATTCTTTGATACTAGATATTGAATTTAAAATGTTTAAATCTTTGTAAAACTTGAGAGTTTAAAGTCTCCTTTAGAAATTTGCAAAATTTTGACTCAAAGTTATACTTACTAAAGGTTCACATTTTTGCTTATACCATATACACATTATATGCATATATTTTTTATTGTGATAATAGAATGGTTTAACATATTTTCCGGAGATTAGTTCTGTAATTCTATGTCCAAAGTTATAATATGATATCTATGCTATGGAAAATAAGCAAATGAACATAATATCAGTGTGTACTATACATTAAGAGTATGGTATACATTTCAGGAAAAATAGTAGGCACTTATGCTTATTGTTTCATTTAGTACACTCAACAGCCTGGCAAAGTGATATTATCCTCATTTACAGTTCAGTAAACTAAGTTCTAAGGAGTTATCATTATTTCCAAGTCCGCTCAACTAGCAAATAACAGAACCAGGAGTCAAACCCAGATGCATACTGTTCTTTACACTGTGGAAAACCTACCTGTTCTATTATTGAGTGATAGGAAGCATTAGTATATTGGGCTGATACACACTGCTGAAATGGAGTGTTTGCAAAAAGCTGAAAGTTTTCTCAGAGAAGTTGTCCAGCATGCTTGCCCCTGGTGGAGTCTCCCTATAAGGGTGATGGAGGTGGAAACTGAGAAAAGAGGCCCCAGCAGAGGAGAATCCCTGATCAAATGCATCTTTATTAGACTTGTGGTCCCTCTTGAGAAAATTACCATGGTCAGATCAAATTGCAAGTCTTCCCTTCTATATATTTTGGCATATCTAAGGGAATGTACTCACATGTGATGGGAAACAGCAAGATCAACAGTTTGAGACTGAGGACTAAGCCCTAGACTCTGGATATATTATAAATTAGATCTCTTTTTAGGAGACTTTCTGGTCGTTGACCCAAGGATGCCGGATTTCACTTTGTTTCTTACAAACCAACTAACATGGCACCAATGCTTGCATAAGCATCTGCTTCATTTATCAATGCCCTATCTTTAAAAGTTACTGAATTGTAATTAGATATTTGTGTGTGTGCTTTTTAAAATTAAAACATAAGACATTTAGATGATCATAAAGTATAATTAATATATTTGAATTGTATTATTGTTCAAGAATAGCCAAGAAAAAATTGAAGAAAACTCATACAAAAGGGACTTTTTAATTAGATGCCTAAATGTATTACCAAGCTCCATAAATATGGCATTGTTCAGAGTAATAAGTCATTGTGGTATAATGTATGTGATAAAGGTGAGATTTTTAAATGTGTAAGGAAAGACATACTGGTCAATAAATTGTGCTGGAGCAAGTGTCTATCTAGTCAAGGAAAAAAATTGGACCTTTGTCTTACTATTTGTGTGTCTTACTATTACACACACACACACATACAAAGATTAAAGTCTATAAAGTCTACATTTCAAAATAAATTCAATTTACTAAGAAACAATATAGGAGAACAGTATTTGTAATTCTCTTCCTACTAAGTTAACAGAAGGCTATAAATGAAAAAAACATTAACTACAAATTCAAGTTATTAACATGGTAAGATATATGTAAACAAAGTTTAAAAACAGATAAAAATTTCCCACAAAAGTAAAAAAATAAGGGGTTAATAGATTTATCTCATAAAAGTTCTTACCATCAATGCCATATAAAAATAGCCTAAAGGGTGAATAGGCAATTAATAGACTAAGAAATAAAAATTTCTGTAACATAGAAACTAAATTAAATTTTAGAGGTAATTAGAGTATTTCTATTTTGTTACTAGTATTTTAAAATAATAAATGAGATGCATTTTAATCTGTTAGCGTCGTGGAAATAAAAACAAGTTTTAGATAGATATATCACGGACTTCCCTGGTGGCGCAGTGGTTAAGAATCCACCTGCCAATGCAGCGGTCACGGGTTCCAGCCCTGGTCCGGGAAGATCCCACATGCCGTGGAGCAACTAAGCCCACGAGCCACAACTACTGAGACTGCCCACAACAACTACTGAAGACCATGCACCTAGAGCCCGCTCTCTGCAACAAGAGAAGCCACTGCAATGAGAAGCCCACACAATGCAACAAAGAGTAGCTCCCGCTCGCTGCAACTAGAGAAAGCCCGTGCACAGCAATGTAGACCCAACACAGCCAAAAATAAATAAATAAGTTTATGTTAAAAACATAAAAAGATATACCAGTGTTAGTCTGTGGAAAGTAGGTTTATCTCATACACTGTTGGAATTGGCACCACCTTTAGAACAGAACTATCAAATTTTTAAAAGTTGCATACCATTTACCATAGCAGTTCCACTTCTAAGAATCTACTTTAGAAGACTAAATAATAGTTAACAGTAGACTACTAGACTAGTAATAATAATAGACTACTAGAATACTATTATATTAGTATAAAAATGAGAAAATTCACTGCAACGTATTTTCTAGCAGAAAGAAAAAGAAAAGACTGAAGATAATATATCCAGAGCTAGGGCAATAGGAAAGTGTTTGGATAAAGTTTGTTACATCTGTACTGTTTAATTAAAATTGAATTCAGCTGCAAGTAATAGGAAACAAGCAAAACACAAAACAAAAATAAAAATAAAATAGCTGGCACAAGTTAGAAATTGATTTCTCTCTCATATGAATATAGGATTTATATGGCATCTATACTTCATGAGGCCCTTAAGGACCCAAAGTCTATCCATTTCACTGCCCTATCATCCATATGCTATAACCTTTCATCCTAATAGTCCAGTTTAAAAGTAACCACAATTGAGGTGTAAAATGGAGTGATGTGTGAAGAGATAAAAGGGTAAGGAATGGAGACTTGCCGTTTCTTAAGGAAATATGTAGAAGATTCAGGAAAATATGTCTGCTCACATCTTATTAATCAGAACTTATTCACATGGCCAAGCTTAACAGCAAGGGTATAGTGTATATTCTTGTTGGTCATTTGGCCAACTAAAGATCATGTTTCTTTAAGCAAAGAGATTACTGATGCTGGTAAAAAAACTAACAATCTCCCTCGAAACGACTATAAATAAAGTAGCTACTGGTGTACTACTTGGAAGAATGATTTTAAAATATAATTGGGTTAAAAAAAGCAATTTTCAGAAACATTTATATCATGACTTTTCTTTGCCTCTGTTTGCCTGTAAATAAAGTGATGTAATAGTAAATACTTCATAGAATTGTCATAAAGATTAAATCAGATATAGTTATATTAAGTTCTTAGAATAGTGTTTGGTACATGGTAAATGACTGATATATATTTATTATTATTGAGATAATTGTTTAAAAGTGTTATATATGGAGGGGGTACATGTTTATGGAAGTACATTTCATTGTTTACTATGTACACTTTTGTATTTAAAATATTTTTCAGGTATGTACTACTATAGTTTTTTTCTTAATCCAGTAATAAAAATATTTATTTGGATGAGTGTCAGAGGCAATTTGCCTACAGATTTTCCATATGTAACTTTTTAAGATTGAATTAACAAAACTATAGTGAGCTGTGCTTTTATGCTTTAAAATACTCAGGTGTTTTAAAGCAGGATACTATGTTGCATATATTAAATTCCTAACAGAATGTTAGCAGATGCTAGAGATTAAATAAAAATATCAGAGAAAAAAATGTCATATAATGAATAGATTAAAGCAAGGTTTTATTTGTGAGTATTCAATTTATCAGTATTCTATCATACGTTATGTGTCCCTGTTAACAAAGGGGCAGGGAAAATTATGCATTTAAAATACGGAAAATTCTCAAAACTCTGCTGTTGTCTTTGGTGCTTGTTGTGAATCGTGTATTTAAAAGTAAATAAGCCAAAAAAAAAAAGTAAGTAAGCATATCAACATGACATTTTATGATTTGTTATTGAATCCTAAGATCAGCTATACAGAAAAGATTAGTAATCATAGTATGTCATCAATTAAATAGAGAAATGATGAACTGTATTATGATAAAACATTCTTATCAAATTATCAGTAGCTATCATGGAGCTTGCATTTATACTATCATATACATACACATACATAGATAATATACATAATATATACATTATTATATTACATCCATAAAAGGACATGTATGTATGTATTTTTTTAAATTGTGGTAAAATATAAAACATAAAATTTATAATTTTAACTATTTTAAAGTGTAAAATTCAGTGGCATTTAGTATACTCACAATGTTGTGCAACTGTCACCACTATCTATTCCAGAATATTTTCGTCACCCCAAAAGGAAACCTTGTACCCACTAAGCAGTCACACCTCATTCCCCTCTCCCTCAGCCCCTGCCAACCAGTAATCTGCTTTCTGTCTTTATGCAATTACTTATTCTGGATATTTCATATAAATGGAATTATACAAATGTGGCCTTTTGTGCCTGACTTCTTTCACTCATGGAATGTTTTCAAGGTTCATCCACACTGTGCATGTTTTTGGTGTCTGAGTAATAGTCTATTGTGTGGATATACCAGATTTTGTATGTTTTGGTTGTTTCCGTCTTTTGGTTATTATGAACAGTTCTGCTATAAATATTTGTGCAAAATGTTTTGCTTCAACACTGGTTTTCAATTCCTAAGGGAGTATACCTAGGAGTAGAATTGCTAGGTCATATAGTAATTCTATGCTTTACTTATTGAGGAACTGTCAAACCATTTTCCACAGTGGCTACACCATTTCACGTTCCCACCAGCACTGAGGTAGGTTCTAATTTCCCCAAAGCCTTGTCAGCACTTGCTATTTTCTGCTTTTTGTTTGTTTGCTTGTGTACAGTTGTCCTAGCGGGTGTGATCTCATTGTGATTTTGACTTGCATTTCCCTAATGGCTAATGACTGACTGTCTTTTCATGTGCTTGTTGGACATTTGTATATCTTTTTTGGAGAAATATGTATTCAAGTCCTATGCCCATTTTAAAATTGGCTTCCTTTTATATTTTATTCTTGAGTTATAAGAGTTCTTTATATATTCTGGATACTACAGTTTTATCATATAAATAATTTATAAATCTTTTTCTCAGATATATGATTTGCAAATGATTTTCACTCAGTATGTGTTTTGTTTTTTTTTTACTCTTTTGATGCACACAGATTTTAAGTTTGATGAAGTCCCATGTATCTATTTGTTGTTTGTGTTTAATGGTGACATTGCCAAATCTAAGATCATGAAGAGCCTAAAATTTTTATTCTAAGAGTTTTATAGTTTTAGCTCTTATATTTAGGTATTTAATCCATTTTGACTTCTTAATTTTTGTATTAGTGTGTGGTGATGGTGTAGCTTCTTTCTTTTGTATACGGTTTGATTTTTGACATTTGTTTCAGTTTCAATAAATTGTGCTATTATAATTAGCAACTTAAATATTCTGGAAATATATTATGTATGCCAATGAATGAATCTAAAATTTATTTGAGCACATACACATGCTACTGTTCTAAAAGGTTTACACATTCTCATTTATTCCTCAAATAAATCTATGAAGTACCTAATAAGAGTAGAAAACCAGAGCTAAAAATCCTCAAAATTCTCCATTGCAGTAGAATGAATTTTTAAAAGACTTTTGCTACTTATACCTATTAAAATTAAAACATATAAGATAGTGGAATGCATGTGAATATCTTATAATAGAGATTTGTGTTTATACAATTGTAACATGTCTCTAGCCTCAACAAAGAATATATAATAACCATGCATTCCTAATGCTGGCATACTGTGTAGCTTTCTCCATGTCAAAAACTTAAGCTCTAATAAACAGTAATTATAACTGCATTTTTAAAGCAATTCACTTCACCAATCCTAACAACAAATTAACATTGAAAAATGATGCCCTCTACAACTTGTATCAAAGTCAAGTAAAGAAAATCCCCCAAAGGAAAAAAAAAAAAATCAAGAGATTTATTAAAGTTTACTATATGGTGATCATGGTTTTTGAATTATCTCAGAATTAAAAGTTTCAGGCACTTTGGCATGGTGGAATAAGCACTAGAATGAAAACAGCAGACTAAACTTCAAAAATTTACCCCTATCCTAACTAGTTAGAATATTTGAGGACAAGTCATATGACTTCTCTAAGTACCAGATTTCTCCTATGTCAATAGGTAATGTCTAAAATATGATAGTACAGGGCTTCCCTGGTGGCGCAGTGGTTGAGAGTCCGTCTGCCGATGCAGGGGACATGGGTTCGTGCCCCGGTCCGGGAGGATCCTGCGTGCCGCGGAGCGACTGGGCCCGTGAGCCATGGCCGCTGAGGCTGCGCGTCCGGAGCCTGTGCTCCGCGGCGGGAGAGGCCGCGGCAGTGAGAAGCCCGCGTACCACAAAAAAAAAAAAAAAAAAAAAAGTGATAGTACAACATTGTTCAAATTTCAGGTCTTCTACTTACTAGCTTGTAAAGTTGTATGACCTTAGAGATGTCTCAGAAGCACTATGACCCTGTTTCCTAATCTGTAAAATGAAGATTTCTATAGGCCAGACTTTTAACGCCTTGTACAAATTAGATATTTAAGAAATACTAGTTTCGGGCTTCCCTGGTGGCGCGGTGGTTGAGAGTCCGCCTGCCGATGCAGGGGACGCGGGTTCGTGCCCCCGTCCGGGAAGATCCCACATGCCGAGCAATTGGGCACGTGAGCCATGGCCGCTGAGCCTGCGCGTCCGGAGCCTGTGCTCCGCAACGGGAGAGGCCACAACAGTGAGAGGCCCACGTGCCATAGAAGAAATACTAGTGTCTTTCTTGCTGTCTGTTTTAGCTCAATTTCTTCACAGTAAAATTAAAACTATAAAGTGAGAATTTATTCCAGATGACATTACAAAGTTTTATCCAGTTTGAATATCCTGATTTTAAAAAGACAGCACAATTTAATCAATATACATATTATAGATCAAGATGTGAATAAAATCAATGAGAGAGCTTGATCTTTGGGGATATACCAATCTATTGCTTTCTTAGGCCCATATTAAAAGCTTACTTTAGGGAAAAAGTTACATTCAATAGCAGGAAAATTTAACGCTCTTTTAAATCCTCGAGTGGCCCATTCACAGCCTCTCTCTTCCTTAACTATGGTTTTGGATTCTGCGTTTTGATATAATGGCTCCCGGCAAGAAAAAATGCACCTAAGAGCCTTGAGGCACCTGGTACATCCACCTGCCCCTAGAGGAGGAGGGATTAGAGTTAAGCATGACTCACAAAGGGCAACACCTGAATGGGAGAGTTGAGACTGTGCTTGTAAAGTGCTGGATCAAGAGAAGAGGACCTGGAGTATTTGAGGAAGCAGTGAGGCTGCTTCTCACTCACTGACAGGCAAAACCATAAGTGATAATTGGCAGTTCTTGGAAAGATCTAGGAAAGATCTGAAGTGGTAGTTAGGAAGGTGGGAAAGAAGGTAGGCAGACAGAAGGACAGACAATTTGAGGGTCTTTTGTTTACAGAGATCATGGTTTATTAATCTTTGTAGGACTTAATAGACTCCTGGATCATAAGAGCCACTCTGTCTGTTGGTTAAATTCATGATAATCTTTAAGGAAGGAAATCTGAGGGAGGTGCATAAGGGTAGAGGGAAGCCATAATTGCCTGTACCAAGGGGTAGCTGGAGAGCAGGGACTGTAATTGGTGGTTTGTAGTATCATAGCTCATTTGTCATCTCTCTCTCCTTTTCTCTGTCACACATATACACACACACACACGGAGACATACAACCTGTAAGAAAAGCATTATTATCTTCTTTTTAAAGTTGAGGAAATTGAAGCTTGAAGGGTTTAAGTTATTTACCTACAGCTACTTAAAAAGTAAGTTGAGGGTTTTCCTGGTGGCGCAGTGGTTGAGAATCCGCCTGCCGATGCAGGAGACACGGGTTCGTGCCCTGGTCCGGGAAGATCCCACAAGCCGCGGAACAACTAAGCCCGTGAGCCATGGCCGCTGAGCCTGTGCGTCCGGAGCCTGTGCTCCGCAACGGGAGAGGCCACAACAGTGAGAGGCCCGCATACCGCAAAAAAAAAAAAAAAAAAAAAAAAGTAAGTTGAAATAAGTATTCATGTTCAAGGTTGGCTGGGCCCAGATTTACCAGACCATCCCGTTATCGCCTTGAATGTTCCTTCTCTTCCTCCAAGGTACTCACTAAACACCCAGGAAATGTGCCATTGAAAATGCATAATGAAACTTCTAAATATGATGAGGAACTTCTAAATATTCATCTTATTCAAATTCTTATGATTATGATATTTACTGACTTGATATATAAACAATTTTAGAATTTGCAAAATTCGTGCCCCACATTTTATGTTCACTAGGCAAGCAGCATGGAAACTGCTAGTATTGAGGGAATACCCTTCTTGTCACTAATCCATTTATATAAAAGTTTCTTTAAGTAACAGTTTAAAGAAAACACAAAATATATAGAAAGGGATGACAATAAATGTACATATGACAGAAAACTGAAGAAGAGAAGATTATAGAATACTGCAAATACTTGGGAGATATTTGGTTGGTTGGTTTTGATTGTATTTAAAGATTTTAAGTAGTGTTTTAATTCTAAATTAGTGTAAGCAAGTGAAAATAATACCACTGTTATGGAGATATTTTTAAGAAGTTTCTTATAAGAACTGTTTGTAAACTTCATCATCCATTGGTCCAGAAAAAAACATGACAATATCATTTAATCATTCAATAATTGATGTTTTAATTTCTTTACACAAATGGTATTTTACCTTTTTTTTTTGTTATCTCTTTTCTCTGGCACTTTTCAGTGTTGTCTTGATCGGATAATTAATGGCACAGGTGTTTATTTAAAAGTGTTTTCTGTTTCAGGATGCTTAAAAAATAATCCCATTCTTATTGCAGAAAAGTCCACTTCAACAATTAACTATTAAGTGCTGGTATAAATTAAGGTTCTATACAAGTAGATAAATGAATCTGTCATATATATAATTGCTAGGCAAAGTGGTTACACTTTTAGCCATTTTCATTGGTTTGCTAATGCAGCTTTCTGTTCTAAAATGATAAATCATTATTTGTTAAGAAATAGGTCTTCCCTCTGTAGCTAAGGAATACGTTTTCCATCTTAATATAGACTGTTCTAGGGTTTCAAAAAGACAAAGAAGGGACTCTTCATGCTGTAAAACAATGCCTTTTTTCCCTCTATGATGCAGGCTTCTAGTGGATGATTTATAATTATTCATGGCCCCAAAATAGTTTTAAGGAAAGAGATTTGCATGCTCCAGATGGCACATAGTCACAGCTGAATACTATAACCCCAGAAAAAGTAACTCCTGGGTGGAAGAAGTTGAAATCTATGTGAAATATGCAAAGAAAGTGTTTTAAGGATAGGTCACCTTTAAATTGCCTTTAAAAAGCATGCTGCTTTTATGCTATGTCTACAGGGAGCCTCTGAGTTTAGTGTTTGAATGAAAGGCTTTTCCTTTTTTCCTCTTTCTCTTTTTTTTTTTTTCTGCCCGTCTGCATGACATTGAAAACACAAATGTTTTCATGGGCAAATTAATATTTTCTCTGGATAACCCCATGATACACTCTGAAATTGAATGATTCAGCAGTCTACCTTTCAGTTGGATACAATTAATTGAAGAGCCTGAGGCTAGGGTAAGCTTTAGTACTTGAATGTCAGCACTTGGTTCAGGAGTTTTATTTACATAATCTGTTTACTAATTGCTTACTCAGTGCATTTTCGGGATACTGAGGCTCAAACAATCTGCCTTTTGAGTTGGCTTTCCCTTCCAGCTTGTGAGCCTAAAAGAAAGAAAAGACATAACCAGTGAATGAGGAGACAAAATGGTGAAGCTCGTTCATATGGTTATGAGTGAAAATATGTATCTTGGAGGTCTCAGTATCCTTCCAATCACTGTCTCCATCATCTTATGGACTTCAAACCTTTGCTTATGGATGGGTTCTCGAACTGAAAAATCTCTGTGAATTTTGGAGTAGTAATTTTTCGCCACCTCTGACCTTTTCATGATATTTAGTTTGTATTCTATTCACATTGTTGGCAGAAGCTTCGACTGGAGCCTTTAGTGTATAGTTGCCCATTTCAGGAAGTGCAGTTCTCAGAAAGGCCAAAGGTGTCTGCAACCAAAGAATAATTCAGAGAAATGAGGTAGAAAAAGAATCTCAAAATGCGTTGCAGGGAGCTGTATTTGTAAACAAAATGTTAGTGGAGTTTACTTAAGAAAATAACTTAGAGCAAAGAGGTACTTTACCACTTGGCAAGATACTCAGAACATCACACAGGTAACAACAAGCATGATGGAAGATGGATAGAAATGCATAAAATGTATCTCAAGAATAAATTTATATGTAAGAGAGTGGTTCTCTCTCTCTCTTTTTTCCTCCCTCTCTCTTCTCTTTCTCCATCTATCTATCTTGAGAGAAAGATATAGATAACACAGCAAAGTAGCTAGCTAACATATAGGATTTTTATAAAAATGTGACAAATAGAGGAAAACTCATGATAAAATTTCATATTATGACACCTGATCATTATAGGATATCATTAAAACCATAATAAGTGACCCCCAATTTTTCCCAATTAAATTTACATCCTGGATAACTTCAGAGGCTTACAGTGCTGTAGGTCATGATCCAATGGGAGAAAAGTAGAGGCTATAAGCAAGAACAAGAAGATGGACTATTTGCAAATGTGGTTATTAAGTATTCCTACCATTAGAGATGTAAGCTGACTCTGTTATGGATATTCTACTAATGAGAAGCTTACATTTAGAAGAGGAGACATTTGAAAATAAAAACATTTAATGAAAGAGCTAATTACATCGTAATAGTTTGGCAAAAGCCCTGTGTTTTTCATCTTCACTCATTTTTTCTTTTTTTTTTTTTCCGGTACGCGGGCCTCTTACTGTTGTGGCCTCTCCCGTTGCGGAGCACAGGCTCTGGACGCGCAGGCTTAGTGGCCATGGCTCACAGGCCCAGTTGCTCGGCATGTGGGATCTTCCCAGACCGGGGCACGAACCTGCGTCCCCTGCATCGGCAGGCGGACTCTCAACCACTGCGCCACCAGGGAAGCCCCATCTTCACTCATTTTTAATGTCCTTCCTGAAAACGTCCTCTAAAATTTTTATGTATGTTCCTCAACTCATTCAGTTTTCTAGTTGAAAACTCATTCTGGCTAGGAAGAACTGCATATTTAAATTCTTAATAAGAGAATGGCTTCTCATTCCCTCAATATTTATATAGCCATTTGTCCTATATTAACTGATGTGACTAAAAACACTGGGCTGGACAAGTATGGAGGATGAAGGAAGGAAAGAATGGATGACTTTCCTCCTCATCATCAAAATAAAGTTGAATCATCAATTCAGTTTTGCAACCATTATGACTGAGAACGTGTAAGACCCCAAGTGAGCCTGAGTGAGCCTCCTGGTTAAATTGTGATGGGAACATGGAAATATTTCCCTGCTCCAGGCACTCCCTCTTGACAAATCTCATTATATCACAATCATATTCTTACTTTCAATGTATCATGCTACTTCCATTCTTTCTTAAGCATATCGCATAGCTTATTTATTTGTTCTATTTATTTTCTGCCCACCTAAACCTCTTCCACCTATACACTCCCTCCCCACATACATCAGATTTGGAAACATTTGAAGTTACATGCATTATTAATACCAGTTTAAAGGAGAAACAAATCTCTTTTTTGTAATGCCTCCTAAGTAGTCCTCTTTATTATATTGTACAACCTATTCAAAATTCTGGGCTACACTGAAAATTCAGTGTATGTAATCTGATTATGACTGGCTCCAATAACTAATTGTTTCAAATAGGTTTCAGCAAAGTAATTTAATTAGAATTTGAATTAATGCTTATTTGAAGCCAACATTCAGGCTTCATTTCTGAAAATAGTGCCATCCTTTATGATGAAGGAAAATACATAATGAATGACTGTTGTGATGTTTCAAAATGAATTTGGTATTTTAAGACATTCAGGAGGTAGGGAGTAGATAGCGATGAAAGAAAAGAGATGGAAAGAACAGCAAGTCTTTGTAGCATTGTGAGGTTGGCCGATGTTTCAGGATACATTTGGGAAGCTCACTGTGTTACCCTAGTTTATTGGGAAATTCTTTTCTTTATCACCCAGGCTCACAGGAGCATGTAGCAGAATTTAATCTTTCTTTGGTGACATTCTTCATTCTGACTCAAAAGGACTTCTTTAAATGCTAATGTGTCTTTCTTACAACTGTTTCCTAGAGCAAATTCCCTGAGTGGAATTCAGGTTGCTTCCTTAGTAAAAGATGATTTCTTGATCTTCATTCAGAGAAGTCTTATTTCTAGCAGGAGTCTCAGGTGAGGCTCTCATTTCAGTTTACTTTTATCTCCTCACTTAGAAACAAATCAGAAGATAGGATTTTTTTCCCCAGTCTTTTATCATTGATGTGAGAAAGAGCTCTAATGCTGCTTAGAATTTAATTACTCTCTATAATATATGTATAGAAAATAATGGCTTTTGCAAAGCTAAATAGCTTCTTTGTCAGTTTTAGTTCCAGCTTTGTTACTTAAAAAAATGCCTGTTGATGCTTGGAAGTCTGTCTTTGGGTATCGTTTCCAGCTAGCTTTTCCTACATTTCTAAAATTGCTGAGCTCCAGTATAGTGATCTTACTCCCTTCAGGCTTTTGAGTTGAAAATGATAAAGTCAATAAAATATGGCTGACAAAAATGGACATGGTTTGGATGCCAGTTGTATACAAGAGAATCTTCTAATCACAGAGTTCTTTTATTTGTTGATTGAGATAACACAATTTTTAATGAAGGAAAGAAAATCAATGTTTCCATAGAAATAATTTCTCTTGGGACTTCTTGACATGGTTGTGACATGCAGAAATGATGGATGCCCATCCTGAAATATTTCAGTGACCAGACCTTTTCTTTTCAATTAGACACTGTATTTTTTGTTTTGTTTTGGTAAATCAGGGGCTGGTCTGCAAGTTAGGACTTCTGGGATCTGTTCTTCATCTCACTGCAATTTTATGCATCTGTCACTTTATTGCATTCAATTTAACACTTTCTGGTACCCTTTATTATTTTTAGACCTAATTAGGCAAGAATTTTACCCACCCAACAATCTTGAAAGCTCACTGAGGGTGGATCAGGTCTCATAATGCATTAATACATCAGGAAAGATCTCTCCAGATCTGAGCCTGGAGAAGATACTTGATAAAAAGTATTGAATGAATGAATGAATCAGAAGAAAAATGAATGAAAGAAAAATAACAAATGAACTATTTTATTAACTTGATCTCTCTGTGTAAAGATACCTACCATATATAATCTCATATGGAATGGTAGATACAAATAAAGTTACTACAAATTCTTTGCTGCTTTCCTACCTTTAATGTGATGAAACTCTCATCTTACTGATTGGCTTGACTACTAGGATTCCTAAGTGATATTCCTGAACTTCTCAGGCTGAGTCATAAGAAGGCTTGCATATACTGCCTGGGTCTTCCAGAACACTCTCTATTGGAGCCCAGTCACCATGTCATGAGAAGCTCAAATCACATGGAGATACCATGTGCTGGTTGTCTTTGGAAGCCCCAGATGAGCCCTCAGCTTTAAAAAAGAAAAAGAAAAAAAAACCAGCATCAATTGTGGTCATGTGTATCAGGATGGATTCAATCAAAAGAGACAAACCATACAATTATTTGAACAGGGAAAGTTTAATATAAAGAGTTAGTAACTATAACAAATTGGGGTAATAAGGGATGGACTAGTACGAAACAAAGAAAATACAAAGAATATAGGACTACAACAGTTACAACATATGATACAGTAGCAGATGTATTATATACTGTGATATGTAATAATAATTGCCAGTAGGGTTGGGATGGTATGCCCAAAATAGAGCTGGCTTCCCCTTCCCCAGCCCTGTCCCTGGCCTGGGCTGAGATCCAGACCTCATTAGAGAAGGCACACAGTTGAATAACAGAGAATTTCTAGAAATTGCCAGGAATCTGTCCTCTAGGGAATTAGGGAAAAGTGATCACAGGGAGATGTCTTGCTGAAAATACTTCTACTATAAAATTACCCGAAATGTGTGCTGGATGAAGCTGATTCTGCTGGGTGCTGCTGACCTCCATGCACTGCAGGAGCCCAGTAAATAAGCACACAGAACCTGGAAGCAAAATCCTTTCCTCCTCCAATGTCTCTCCAGTGACTTCTGCTGACTAAGCTTTCATTCCACCTGGCATACAAAAAATATGGATATATTTAAAGGACCCAGATCCAATTTCACAGAGCAGACAAAAAGGGAGAATTTGGAACTGAGTCAATAAATTGGTACATCATGAGAGTGTCTTGGACAAGCTGCCCAGTCAAGACTTCAATCACCTCCCGATCTGGCTATGTGACAGTTACTGCATCAGAAGCCAAACATGAGAACCACCTGAGTCAACCCCTAGAACTACAAGAGATAATAATCAATTGTCACTATAACCCACTATATTATGGATGACATGTTGAGAGAATGCTTTGTGGACAGAATTCCTCATGAAGTGGCCTAGTAATATATCTCATGAAGCACCTTTATTATTTATAATGGGTTGGAAAAGGCTCTACTTAGTGCACCAATATCACTACATATTACAAAAATTAAAGTAGCAGCAATTAATAAAGTTGTATCTCTATATAATATGTAAGGAAGTCTTGCCAAGGGAGATAAGCTAATATAGGAAGAGTACCCTCTACACTGTCTATACATTAATAGCAACATACTGACAAAACCTCAGATGAATCACAAGTTTGTTCTGACTATAGATTCAAGGACATATAATGACTCACTCAGAATAACTACTGTGACATATTATGTGGGAAAACATATTCAAACTCCAGAATATAGATCTGATCAGCACTGAAGATTACTCCTGGGAGACTACAAAGCAACAGAATCAATGGAGTACTTATTTCTCTAGAAGTGTATGACTTTTTCTACCACAATATTTGGAAATATCACCAGGGCCAGAGAGTACAGGCAGTAATAAGTTTTCTCTGGTCACCATAATCAGTGAATTTAGTAGCCGGCGTTTTGCTTGCTTCCACTGGTTTTCAAATTGTGAATACATAGAGTCCACAGGTTTCCACAGGGTGGGAGGTTGTGAAGGGAAGATACTTAGCCATCAGACTTCAAATTCAGATTTTTTATGTCTTATGATTGGGATATTCTCATCTTACCACCTTCCCTCATCTGTGGTCTGACCTGCTTCTGCACCCATTTCTCCTGCATAACAGAGGAGCCTGATTTCTCCAGTTGTGTTGTGGGAGTGGGGAGAGGTTATCAGTAATAACTCCAGTTTAGCAAATGGAAACTAGATCAATTCCTGGGAAACCAAGATACATGAGCATCCTACTTTGATACCATTCCCTCTCACTTACTAATTGACTTTACTTCTCCAAATATCCTCCCACTTTCCTGCAACATCAATCCCTACCCCTTCTCACTCTATACTATTCCTTTCATCATCAATGCATGCTCTGATACATTTCCTGGTTTAAAAAAAAAAAACAGAAACAAAAAAACATGCCCCTTCAGTCCCTCCAAGTACAATGCCATTTCTAGACTCTTATAAAATCTCTCTCTCTCTCTCTCTCACACATACACACACGCAATTTCCACTTCTTTATTTCTAATTTTCTCTTACCTTACTTTAATATTGACTTCCAAAGCCATATCTCAACTAACATTACTGTTAAGATAACTGACATACAAATCCAAAGGATGCTTTTCTGATATCACCTCGCTAGATTTTCAGCAATGATCCACACAGATGACTATTTCCTCCTTGAAACACTTCTCTCTGCTTTAGGAATAACATGCTCTCTTATTTTTCCTTTCCTGCCACCTTGCTTTTTCTTCAGTTTTCTCTACTTGACTATTCAGGATAAAGTTCCTCTAAGCTTTGTCCTCAGCTGCTTTTTCTTTTCCTACTACACTTCTGGCTAGGTGAACTCATTCATTTCTATGACTTTCAAAATCACTTATAGGCTGGTGACTCACAGATTTATATTTCTTATCCAGACTTTTTTCTGAGCTCTAAATTTATATCTCTAACTTGCCTATTTGAATGTCAGAGGAAATTCCAAATTTGCACGCTGAAAACAAGACACATCCATTTCATTCACACTCTACCCGATCTAATTATTCCCACTGTTTCCATATTTCAAATAAATGTCACCATTGCCACCCATTACTAATGTTAGAAATTTGTAAATAATTCTTAACCTTTGCCTTTCCTGGCCCTTCATATTTCATTAACTTATACCAGCTGTGCCTTCAAAACATATATGTCCAATTTGTCCATGTCTCCACTGCTACCACTTGAGTCCAAACCATTATCTATTGTTTGGCCCACGAGAATAGTTTCTTAACTACTGTTTCCTCCTTTACTCTTGCCTCCCCCTATCCATTTTCTACACTCAAACTATATGTTTTAAAAATATTTATTGGAGGTTGTGTTATGCTACTGCTTAAAACTCTTTAATGATTTCCCATTGCCCTTAGAATAAGATCTAAATTTGTGACCATGATCTTCAAGGCTCTGAGTGATCTGTCCCCTGCCTAAACTTCCCTTCTCTTCTTGCCACTCTGCCCCTTGCAACATTTCACTCTCCAGTCTCTTCTGTTAGTTCCTAGGCTGTTCCATACCCTTCACCAACTCAAGGTATCCAAATACCTAAAGGTTCTTTCTACCAGGAGGGATATTCCTCAGGCCTTTCTCATATGAAGGATTGAAAACAATCTAAATAACCATCAAAACAATTAAGTTCATCGTAGTCAACTCACACTATTAACCAGTATTCAGCAGTTAAAAGGATAAGGTAGAATTTTATATATTTTATGGAAAAATCTCTGATTTTTTTTTTACATTGAGTGTAAAAAGTAGGTTGTTTACAACTTCCTGTGAATCTGTAATTATTTCAAAATAAGTTGAGAAATAAGTTTCAGAAAATATATAAAATATGTATAATATGTATAAAATACATTAAAATATAAAAACGTATTAAAAACAAAAAGCATATGTCTTAATGTACATTTTTAAAAGCAAGAAAACAGAATGAAAAAGTTCACACCAAGCTGCTAACAGAACTTTCTACCTTAGTGGCAGTGGGGCTGTATAATTCAAGGGAGGCTTGCACTTTTTACACTATATACATTTGACAGTTATTATTTTTTACCACAAGAATGCATCCCACAGAGGGTAGAGTTGAACTGAACAGTTTCACAATGTCTTTGCTTAAAGAAAGCCTTCTTGCTCCTTTCCCATTTTCATGGCTTTCTAGTGTATCATATACTAAATATAAATAAAAATGGAAATCAAAAATTTTATAATTGACATTCATAATTATTTTATTAATAGTTAATAAAATGTAATCTAACCTCTGTTATAAGGTAATGAAGATGGAACTCTATAAAATGACTAGGGACTTTATGGTCCTTTTTTTTTTAAAGTTTTTTTGATGTGGACTATTTTTTTTGTCTTTATTGAATTTGTTATAATATTGCTTCTGTTTTATGGTTTTTTTTTTTTTTTTTTGCCGTGAGGCATGTGGGATCTTAGCTCCCCAATCAGGGATCAAACCCTCACCCCCTGCACTGGAAGACAAAGTCCCAACCACTAGACCGCCAAGGAAGTCCCAACTTTATGGTCTTGAGTGGTTAATGATCATTCTATTAATGATTTTAATGAAAATAAAACTGAGTATGTGGAGACATTTTTATCAATGAAAAATCTTTTACCAAATTACTATTTGATATGTATCTTATAAAACACCTGTAATACATTATATATACTCTTTTGAAAGTGGAAGTTTTCTAAATCTACTTAAACTGTGCCAAAAATTAGATTTTCTTGACATCATGTTTAAACTGTAATGCATATATTGTCCAGTAAAAATAGTGTGGATGATAACTTAGGAATTTAGATTCTAATATAACTGAATATTTTGCCTTGAATAACTGACAATCTCTCTGTCAATCAGCCTCATTTAGAAAATAAGAGGATTGTGTTAAAAAAGCGTTTACAGCCGTGTTACATAAAACTTAGCATGTATTTATTAGAAAATAAAAAGACTAAAAAGTTTGGAAAATGCCAGTTTAAACTGTTTTGTGTTTTTGTTTTTGTTCAGAGAATTTTCCAGAATATTTGATAATCTCTTTTTTAATATGATTCTTCAAGAGATGAGAGGTGGGTAAATTAGGCAGATATTTCTCCAAATACATTTAATTACAGAACTCAGAGGTTTCCTTTGGAATGGACTAAATGATATCAACATCTCCCTTCAGCTGTCATGGTCTATGCATTAAGGAGGAGGGACTGGTATGTCATCATGTTAAATTAGGGATGCATGCCTTTCTCCTTCTGCCCCTTCACTTGTCATCTTTATTGACCTGACAATAATTTCAACACAAAGTACATGTATTTCCATTCCATATCTCGGTAAAAAAGGAAATGTAGAGATAGCATGCAGGTAGGAACTCAGTGCTCCCTAAGACTGCCTAGCCCATCAAGCTGTGTGTGTACCTGGATCTGGTTATGAACACAAAATACAAGAGCAAAGTGCTGTCCCCATGCATGGGGGCACATGGGCAAGGCAATCACTTACTTTTCTATTTAGATGCCTTGGAATCATATGCAAAATAAAACTGTTAGTTGTTCTCTGTAGAATACAGTGAATCACTGGAACTGAGAAAGAAGACCTGTGTGTTGTGTGTCTATTTTTGTATTTATTTTAATTGTCTTGAAATATACAGAACATTACCATTTTAATCATTTTTAAGTATACAGTTCAGTGGCATTAAGTTCATCCACGTTGTTGTGCAACCATTGTCACTGTCCTTCTCCAGAATTCTTTTCATCTTGCAAAACCAAAATTCTGTACCTGTTAAACAATAACTCCTAATTAACCACCGCCCACCCCCCCAGCTCCTGACAACCCCCATTCTACTTTGCAGACAGAAGATTTTAATTCAACCCCAGGTACTACCATTTACTTCATTGCTTAATCTTAGGTGAATATAATTTCTTTGTCTCTGTTTTCTTTCATATAAAATGAGAATAAAAGTATCTACCTTTAAAAAAATCTTCTATGTATAGACAATCAAGTCTTCATGAGCAGATCAATTTATCTATCATCTACATACATTTGTAATTATAAAATAAATTTATGTATAGGCACACATACACACATATGCACACACACACACACACACACGGTTCTATCAAGTACATAGGTTTATTTAAACTAAATAATTGTTGCCCTTGATATAATTCACAGTAGTTTTATTTATTTATTTATTTTTAAAATTCTTATTGGAGTATAGTTGCTTTACAATGCTCAGTAGTTTTTTAACTAAAAAAAATCTGTCAAATTCTGGGAATTCCCTGTAGTCAGGGGTCTAGAAGAAGCAGAAACTATTATTATTTAACAATTTTGTCATTTTCTTAATTAAGTTTTTCTCAAATCTAAGAGTTGTAGCCAAGGGTCCTTAAACTGTTTTACCCGTGTATATACTTTGCATTCTTTTCTTACTCTAGGGGGGTGTTAGCTATTAACTTATAAATTTTTTTTTTTTTTTTTGTGGTACCCGGGCCTCTCACTGCTGTGGCCTCTCCCTTTGCGGAGCACAGGCTCCGGACGCGCAGGCCCAGCGGCCATGGCTCACGGGCCCAGCCGCTCCACGGCACGTGGGATCCTCCCAGACTGGGGCGCGAACCCGCGTCCCCTGCATCAGCAGGCGGACTCCCAACCACTGCGCCACCAGGGAAGCCCGTGATTTTTTTTAAGCTATGTTTTTAGAGGCTGACACTAGAGCTTTTGAGAATAAAAGCTTACGGGATATCTCAAAAATAGTTATAAACTGCATAATTTAAGACAATTCAACCAGTTTGAGTTTTTATAAAGCACTTGGAAAATAATTCCCTTTTAAAAAATGTACTCTGCTTGCTGAAATCTCTAAGCCCTCATATCCATTAAATGCAATCAGAACAGTCTTGTTCATTTGTGTTTCCAACAGAGCTGCAGAAGACCAAATATTTAGACTGTTGGAAAATTTGCCAGGTCTAGATACTTTCATGCATAACCGAAATTGTCATTTACCTACTGGGGTTATATTTAAAAAAAAAAAATTCAGTGTTTTATCAAGATATTTCCCAGTTTGGAGACTATCTATTACCAAATCAACAGAGAAAATATATGTTACCATAAAATAAATTAGTATATAAGGATGCTTCATCTACAAAAGTGAATAAATATTTCCCTCCACTCCTTTTTTATTATGAATATAATTGATAATTTCCTCATACATTTCCACTTATTTTATATTATCTCAGATTTACCTTTATGAAAGGAAATGGTCAAGTCACTGGAAGTGAAACTGAAACCAAAATTTCACTCTACAGTTTTATTTGGGAGATGGGGGATACTGTTTGTTCTAGTTATTTTATTTTTAAGATTTTACTTTAGTTTTAATGGACATTTTGCTCAAAAGCACGTTTTAGTGGCTCAGTGTTAGGGTTACAAACAAAATCCTTAAGTCTGTTACCGTATCCCACATCAGTTATTTCACATTAAGTGCAGGTTGTTAAAAAAAAAAGAAAAAAAAATCAGTGCTGTGCTTGAATGAAGCACAAACAAGATAAGCATTTTAATTTAATAACAAAGTTAAACCTAGCACCCTTATAATTAAATAAATACTGTATGTACTAAAGTATTATTTCCATGGGGGAAAATTCCAGTTCACCAACAGTGCAAATGAATAGCAGCATTTTCAAAGTTGAAATTAAATTGTGCAAACACACACCCACCTGCCACAGTGAACACGCACTTCTGTTGCACCTTCCCCACCCAGGGCAGAAAAGAGCTCTTGCTGAGTCTCTTTTAGATTCCGAATCAGAAAAGCTGCCCTGACTTCTAGGCCAAGGGCTGAGAAGACTTAAGCGCAGGACAAGGAGATCAACATGTTTGAATGGGACCAGTTCTTCTTCCGATGGGCCAAGTGCTAACACTTCCAGCCACCAGTGCCTCCTAGCCCAAGGGTGCCCGTGGTGGTCACAGGCCTAGCTGGCGTCACCCCGACTTCAGTGCGGGCATCTGAGTGCAGAGTGACGAGTGGTGGCCTATGTTACCCACAGCTGACACTGCTTTGCAAACGGAGCATCTAGGCCAACTCAGGATAAAAACATTTGTGATTCTTAACCCGTTGTGACCAAATGGTTCTTAAGCAGGGAATGTCTACATGTTGTCTTACTCTTCTTAATATTTTCAAGCATTAATGATTATTCCTTTCCAGTGTGGCTTTTACATCACTCACAAAGTCATGTTTACTTTCTCGTGAACACTCCATCTTTACACTGAACGTTGGAGCTTCAGGTCTTACTTTCAACAAGTACAGCCGGATATAAAAAGAAACACTAAGAAGAAGCAGGCTCAAGTGGCCAAATACTTGCATTACAGCGTTAGGATAAGATAATGGCTAGATGTCTTTTCTAAATCATTCAGCATTTACCAACTGTCCAGACCAAAGATCACTTCCGAGTAGTAGAGTTCTGATTCCAACTTCTCCACTGACCCATGTGCAACATGACTTATTCTGTTCCCAAATGCTCGTGGGAGGGCTTGCTTGCTTGGCCGTCACCGGCGCCAAATGGGCTTGTAGACGCAAAATGCCATAAGGAGCATGGTCACCAGCAGGACGCTGAAAATGGTTCCCATCAACACCAGGTTCTGCCCACGCAGCACCGCGTACTGCCGGCTCCGCTCCGGCGGCTCCACGGGGTGCGGGGCCTCCACCTGTCCCAGCAGGAGGCTGCACAGTCTGAGGCAAAGCCACCACCACCCTGGACGCAGCATCTCCCCTGCCCAGAAGTGGAGAGCTACCCCCTAGTTATTTATATCAAAGCTATTTCTGTATATTTAATTTTCTGAAGTCAAATAATGTATTACATTTTATCTGTAAAAAATATTGGACTTTTTTGTTACTTTTTAAATACTAGGAAGAGAGGCTTTTCACAATAGAATACCAAGTTCCTACAGTAGGTAATTTTAAAGTTTCCTGCATGAGTGAGTGGGAGTCATAATTATATCTATCACAAGGTTATCTTCACTAATTGCTTGTTTCTTCATGGACTGAGCATTTTCCTCTTGAACAGAACCACTGAGAGAGAGCAGTGCTTGAACTTGGTATCTTTGTGTATACAGTAGATCTTTAGCTAAGAGCACAGATCAGAATAAGCTAGATTATGGGACAGTAACAAACTATCATGAAATATCAGTAACAAACATAACAAAGTTTTATTCTCACTCAAGTCAGCAGAGGGACTGCACCCATCAAACCCCTCAGGGATCCAGGGTAATGGAAGATCCACCACCTTGAACTTTGTCAGAGGGATAGAAATCTTTAGAGAGTACCATATTAATAATTATGTGTGCTAACAAGGAAATAAAATATGCTTCTTCTTTTCCTAACTCACTGACCAGAACTTGTCACATGGGGGATGCCTTGCTTACTCCTAATCACAAAGGGACAGGGAAATGCAATCCTAACATGAATGATGAGAAGCCAGAAATAGTGAGTGAACAGCAGTAATGACTGCCTCAGTTTTCATGACCGAGTGCTCAGAAGAGCAGAAAGATGTTATATTTCTTTTCCATGTGTGCTCTCTTTCTTTCTGTACCTTGAAGCAAAGACCAGACACTGACAGCTGGTGGGAGAAGAGGCATGTGAGGAAAGGACTGTGTACTGCTTGCCTAGGGGTTTATTTAATCATGCCAGCATTGAGGCACACGGATGATATACCAGAATGAATATGCTACAAGAACACTTTTCTTCATTCCTTTAATATTAGTTATCACAGGCTTCATCTCCATTGCCCTTTTCCTCGTTCATATTTACAACACAGCCTCCAACTTGTTTGGTGATTATCAAATATTATAGGATGCTAAGGAAAATGACAGAATTACTATATGCAAGGGAATGGTTTTACCTTTATCCACTAAATATGCCTTTTCCCCTGCCTAGAGTCCAAGGGAAAAGTACCTAAGAAACAGTGTTACGATGACAAATGTCTACCAACGAGATTTCCAAATAAAGAAACCCTGATTTGTTGAGTTTGCCTGTATCTGTGCTGTAAATCCTCCCATTGCAACTGATTCTAACCTACCACCATACTGTCACCGAACGTGACTTGGCAATGGAGGCTCACAATTAATGCGCTTTGGCCAGCTCATAAGAGTCAGGTCCAGCACTGCACTGCATATGTTAAAATTCCTTGATGTAAAGTTTAATCAACAAACATATGTTGGATGTCTTCTGTTGTGTAAAGACCTGGGAAACAGGGTTCACAAGAAATGCACATATGATTTTTACTGTTAGGACCTTCGTTGGAGGAGGTCATTGAGAGTGTTGACCCTCCATTTAGACTCAGGCGTTCTGAGGCTTTTTACCTCCTCCCATCCTTGGAATGTATGTTCTATTCACTGTTCCCATGGTCATAGCCTTTTTAAAGGACAGAGCTTTGATAGAACAATGTGCTGTTGAGATCATCTGAGTAGTATATGTGACTGAACCTAGGTAAGGTCTCTATATAAACTTCTAAGATTCTGGTGGAAAGGTGCAGAGATCTACTCAGTCTTGAGGCTGCCCAAGACAAACCTCACATGTAAGTTCCCTTGCTTATTAGAGCTGCCACGTACCAATCTGGAATTGTCTGCCTCTTTATTTGGTCTCCTCTTGCCCTCAATGCAGGGGCCCAGTTTGTGCACAAACACACTTATGTGTTTATCAGACACGCAAAACGCTTTGTAAGGAGAATACATATACAGGGCTAAACAATTGTGAATTTAAAGGATTTGTGGCAAGTCAAGGAAGCTTACATGAAGAGGCAACTTTGAATCCAGTCTTGAAAGCACTGGAGTAGATTTGTAAGGGGGAATGTTGCTATTCATATTAAACATGGCAAAGGGAGGGGAGATATAAAATTATTTTTAGAGATAAAAGGAAAAAGAATTGAGAACTAGCTATTCATAAAGTACTTAACAGTGTGTGCTATCTAATAATAACAATAATAGTAAGTAAATAAGACATGTCCACTGTAGTGCAGACATTAAACTAAAGAAGAATAAAGATGTGTACTGTCAGAAATGGGAATCCAGTATGGGAGACATTTTTAAGTTCTAATCTAAGAAGGTTAAATGAATAATAAGAACATCACTGTAGGCTTTTCAAGGGAAAGATATTACGTAAAAATAATATCTAAATATGACTATACTATTTTGATATTTTATGTAGGATAATTTATTTGAAGGTTGATTTAGGAAACTCCCTATAAAACATGTCCATATATTTAACTGCTTTCGGGTATATATTTATTATATTGCCCTCTGTTCTTTACATAATCACCTACACATTTAAGGTACAAATCTATTTGTTACAATCAATAATTTCAGGGAGGAACAACACCAAAAATATTTATTCATTGAACTGGCATCTTTGTTTCTCTTGTCTTCTTCTCTTCACTGCCGAGGAACTCAGAGCTAAATTTAGTGTTTAACCATAGTGATCATTTAGTTCAGAATTTCTGATATCATTGTCTCTGCATATTTATATGAATTTGATCTTCTTTTTACTTACATAAGAGCTATCTTGTTTACATATATATGTGTGTTTTTATTTAAAATCTTTAAGGAAAATAATCAAATTATAGAGTGAATCTTTACCCCTCCCCACACACACACATGCTGCAAGAAAATAGGGACATTTTATCTTTTTTTTTTTTTTGCGGTATGCGGGCCTCTCACTGTTGTGGCCTCTCCCGTTGCGGAGCACAGGCTCCGGACGCACAGGCTCAGCGGCCATGGCTCACGGGCTTAGTTGCTCCACGGCATGTGGGATCTTCCCGGACCAGGGCACGAACCCGTGTCTCCTGCATCGGCAGGCGGATTCTCAACCACTGCGCCACCAGGGAAGCCCAGCCCTATGTCATTTACTCTTTTATGCCCTCATCAGCTCCAAAATTTGTTAAGGTCTCCAAATTAGTTAAGGAACGTTAACTTTCAGGTCTAGTCTTAAGCATTACAAGATTCAAAGGCAAGGAAAATATTCTTTTATTCCATCTATACCTATTCAGCTTGTTTTACCTGATACCTGAAATTTATTTAATGGGAAACAACACATGCTTAAAATCATATTTTAAAATGATAGTCAATTTCTTCAAGATAATCAGATGCAAGAGTATTATTTTTTTAATCAATCAAGATAAAATGTGGCTTAATTTCCACCGATGATGATTAGTGGGAAGTCCAATATCACTCATTTGGCATGCCTCTCCTTGCTTTCTTCGGGAAATAAAGAAATACAGGTCTTACATAGTTCGAGAATGTGAGCAGGTCTTCTGGTCTTCAGGTATTAAGCAACTTCTTTAGACTCCTTCACTTGGTTCAGACTTGCACATTCCATTTGAAAACAGGTATTTTCCTGACTGCACCAGCCAGCTCCATGCTAAACTCAAGGGAGATTTGCAGTTCTAGAAGACCCAGCAATTAGCATGCTATCTCCATACACTTATTTCCATGCCCACATCTTTTTCAGAGATTCAGAATTGAATCACACTCCAATCCCTGCTACTGACTCAGTATCCTGGATCCAATCACATTCTCCCAAACCAACAACTTTTCTTCTCCAGGGTAATCAGATTAATAATTCTATAGGTTTAACCTCTCAAAGCAAAATTTTCAGTGTTGGTGGTATGGAGGTATGAAGGGAAGGGTTTATCTCTGGGCTTTCTATCCTTTTCCATTGATCTATATTTCTGTTTTTGTGACAGTACCATACTGTCCTGAGTACTGTGGCTTTGTAGTACAGTCTGAAATCGGGGAGCCTAATTCCTCCAGCTCCATTTTTCTTTCTCAAGATGGTTTTGGCTATTTGGGGTCTTCTGTTTTTCCATACAAATTGTAAAACTTTTTGTTCTAATTCTGTGAAAAATGCCATTGGTAATTTGATTGGGACTGCATTGAATCTATAGATTACATTGAATACTGTAGTCATTTTCACAATATTGATTCTTCCAATCTAAGAACATGGTATATCTCTCCATGTGTTTGTGTCATCTTTGATTTCTTTCATCAGTGTTTTATAGTTTTCTAAGTACAGGTCTTTTGCCTCCTTAGGTAGGTTTATTCCTAGGCATTTTATTCTTTTAGTTGCAATGATAAATGAGATTGTTTCCTTAATTTCTCTTTCTGATCTTTTGTTGTCAGTATAAAGGAATGCAAGAGATTTCTGTGCATTAATTTTTGTATCCTGCAACTTTACCAAATTCATTGATTAGCTCTAGTTGTTTTCTGGTGGCATCTTCAGGATTTTCTATGTATAGTATCATGTCATCTGCAAACAGTGACAGCTTTACTTCTTCTTTTCCAATTTGGATTCCTTTTATTTCTTTTTCTTATCTGATTGCTGTGGCTAAAACTTCCAAAACTATGTTGAATAATAGTGGTGAGAGTGGGCAGCCTTGTCTTGTTGCTGATCTTAGTGGAAATGGTTTCAGTTTTTCACCATTGAGGACGATGTTGGCTGTGGGTTTGTCATATATGGGCTTTATTATGTTGAGGAAAGTTCCCTCTATGCCTACTTTCTGGAGGGTTTTTATCATAAATGGGTGTTGAATTTTGTCAAAAGTTTTCTCTGCATCTATTGAGATGATCATATGGTTTTTCTCCTTCAATTTGTTAATATGGTGTATCACATTGATTGATTTATGTTTATTGAAGAATCCTTGCATCCCTGAGGTGAATCCCACTTGATCATGGTATATGATCCTTTTAGTGTATTGTTGGATTCTGTTTGCTAGTATTTCATTGAGAATTTTTGTGTCTATGTTCATCAGTGATATTTGTCTGTAATTTTCTATTTTTGGTGGTACCTTTGTCTGGTTTTGGTATCAGGGTGATGGTAGCCTCATAGAATGAGTTTGGGAGTATTCCTCCCTCTGAAATTAGAACACTACCTAACACCATACATAAAAATAAACTCAGAATGTATTAAAGACCTAAATGTAAGACTGGACACCTATAAAACTCTTAGAGGAAAACATAGGAAGAAGACTCTTTGACATAAATCACAGCAAGATCTTTTTTGACCCACCTCCTAGAGTAATGAAAATAAAAACAAAAATAAACAAATAGGACCTAATTAAACTTCAAAGCTTTTGCACAGCAAAGGAAACCATAAACAAGATGGAAAGACAACCCACGGAATGGGAAAAAATATTTGCAAATGAAGCAACTGACAAGGAATTAATCTCCAAAATATAGAAACAGCTGAGGCAGCTCAATGTCCAAAAAACCCTCACAAAAACCCAATCTTAAAATGCGTGGAAGACCTAAATAGACATTTTCCCAAGGAAGACATACAGATGACCAAGATGCATGTGAAAAGATGTTCAACATCACTAATTATTAGAAAAATACAAACCAAAACTACAATGAGGTATCACCTCACACTGGTCAGAATGGCCATCACCAAAAAATATGCAAACAATAAATGCTGGAGAGGATGTGGAGAAAAGGGTACCCTCTTGCACTATTGGTGGGAATGTAAATTGATACAGCCATTATGGAGAAAAGTATGGAGGTTCTTTAAAAAAACTAAAAACAGAACTACCATATGACCCGGCAATCCCACTACTGAACATATACCCAGGGAAAACCATAATTCTAAAAGACACATGTACCCCAATGTTCACTGCAGCTCTATTTACAAGAGCTAGGACATGGAAGCAACCTAAATGTCCATCAGCAGATGAATGCATAAAGAAAATGTAGTACGTGTATACCATGGAATATTACTCAGCCATAAAAAGGAACGAAATTGCATCATTTGTAGAGATGTGGTTGGACCTAGAGTCTGTCATACAGAGTGAAGTAAGTCAGAAAGGGAAAAACAAATATCATATATTAACATATATGTGGCAACTAGAAAAATGATACAGATGAACATATTCGTAGGGCTGGAATAGAGATGCAGATGTAGAGAATGGATGAGTGCACATGGGCACGGGGGAAGGGGAGGGTGGGATGAATTGGGTTATTAGGATTGACATATATACACCACTATGTGTGAAATCTATAGCTAGTGAGAAGCTGCTGTATTGCACAGGGAGCTCAGCTCTGTGTTTTTTGATGACCTAGATCAGGGGTCCCAAATGCCCAGGCCACGGACTGGTACCGGTCCATGGCCTGTTAGGAACCAGGCCGCACAGCAGAAAGTTAGTGGCGGGTGAGAGAGCAAAGCTTCATCTGTATTTACAGCTGCTCCACATCGCTTGCATTACCACCTGAGCTCTGCTTCCTGTCAGATCAGCGGCAGCATTAGATTCTCATAGGAATGGGAACCCTACTGTGAACTGCACATGTGTGGGATCTAGGTTGCAGCCTCCTTATGAGAATCTATTGCTTGATGATCTGAGGTGGAGCTGAGGCGGTGATGCTAGCGCTGGGGAGTGGCTGCAAATACAGATTATCTTTAGCAGAGAGGTTTGACTGCACAGAGACCATAGTTAATCAGTTGCTTGTAGACTCACAAGCTCAGGGCTCCCACTGATTCTCCACTATGGTGAGCTGTATAATTATTTCATTATATATTACAAAGTAATAATAATAGAAATAAAGTGCATAATAAATGGAATATGCTTGAATCATTTCGAAACCACCACCCCCCGCCCCGATCTGTGGAAAAAATGTATTTCACAAAACCAGTCCCTGGTGCCAAAAAGGTTGGGGACTGTGAACCTAGATGGGTGGGATGGGGGTGATGGGAGGGAGGTCCAAGAGGGAGGGGGTGTATGTATATATATAGCTGATTCACTTCATTGTATGACAGAAACTAATACAACATTGTAAAACAATTATACTCCAATTTTAAAAAAGTGGACATTAATATGACCTCTGTTGCATTCTGCTAATTACTGATTACCCACATTGCTGTTCACAATAATCCTTTTATTAGGTGAAGTAATCTTGTGTAGTATCAAAATCAAGTTCACTAAGTTATAGTTTATGAAAACGACTTTTCTGAAATACAAAAGCTGTTTTCTATCTCCAGACTTTTTTAGCCTCTCTCAGTATCCTAAATTATCCTCTATTATAAAAACTAATTCAGTGATCTTGATTGAAGTTTAGTGGTATCCTAACAACATAAATAGTCTGGACCTAGAAGACAAGCCTGTTTCAGGCAGCCCACTCTTCTTAGGATCCATCCTCTGATCCTGGGCTTCAGGTCTCCTGTTGCAAGGTAGTTTTGAGCTTTATATCCTGAAGAGCTTTCTTTTTAACTAAAAAGGTAACAGCTAAATAGTTAACAAAGAGTCTTGCTTTCTCTGGGTCATCTATTATAAAGCAGTGACTAAAATTACAAATTTTGAAATCACAACACTAGGTTTCTGTCAAACTCTACCATTTACCACCATTTTCTAGCTTTGTAATCTTAGGAAATTCACTTATACTCAATGGAGTTCAGTTTCTCATCTGCAAAATACAGATAATCATGGTTGTAGTAAGTATGCAATATAATCACGAATGTCAAGTTCATGACACAGTGACTGTCACTTAAAACAGTATTACTCTTTTTTATCGACGTTAAATCAAAGATCCCATTTGTTTTATCTCATTCTTGATTATCTTCTTACTTTCATCACACAGTCAAATATTAATATTTCAAATATGTTTGACAGCATTTTAATCAAAGGGAGATGATGGGTTTTGTATACTTCTCTATTTTGATAGTGGAGAAAATGTTAGGATCACAAGTAGGACATAATTAGGGATATTTGGTGGGGTTCTCCCAAAATACAAAAAGGCAGCTGAATAAGCATACAGTAGAAACAAAGTAACATTGTCTACTTTTCAATTTTGGTTACATTTGCTTACTCCTTCATTTGTGGAAGAGAAAGTTTCTTTGTGCATTGATGATTATGGTAATAGAAAAGCTAAATGGGTATGAAGTTCATGGAGGAAAAATGACATCAGAAGCCAATATATTAATTTTCAAATCTTGGCAAAGGGCATTCATTATAATGGCAGCAATGAACTGAATATTTTTGACTGAAGAGTAGTAAGTCAAAATGTTCCTAAGTATAGCCTAGCGAAGGACCCTCCTATTTCTATTCCAAGAACATGTGACTAGAATTTTCTGAAACATTTTGACTTTTTGAATAAAGGATGTAAGGGCTGCAGAATTGGAAGAGTGGAACAATAAGACCATATGCAGACATAGAAGGTCCCTTGAGAACTACTGTGATACAGAGCACACTGATGACTTTGGTTACAGAGATTCAGGACCTAAGTAATAAATAAACTAGACTGTGAAGTCTTATCTAGGTAAAAGGGCTGTTTGTGAATAATCCAAGAGGAGTTTAAACTCTTAATTTTTTTATTTGCAAATGGAAACATTCTGATCTCTCTATAATCTTTCCTCAATATCCATGCCATGGAGGACCATATTAAAATGAGATCCTTTTCACACTGCTCTAACCAAGCCTTATTATGGATGGAGCTTTCTTAAAATTGAATCCTAAAAGATCTATCTGTCTATCTATTTATCTATCTATCTATCTATCTATCTATTGTCAGTCTCTTCCTCTCTCTCAACCTATCCATATATATTGGTGAAAGAAATATGTATATACTTAAATCCCTAGATGATTTTTGTCAGTGTCATATTTGCAGAGAATCTGAGGTTAAGAATAAAGAAAATGATGGAAAATCACTACTGGGATAAATGAGCTATGGATTCTGATTACTTTTATTTAAGAAAGAGTGGGGATAATTGTGATTTTTCAATTGGTGTCTTTTGGATGATGAAGCTTTAACGGGAAGATAAATAATCTGCATGAATCAAGAAAATGGCCTGAGTGTTAATACTGTTCTTTATGTCTTTGCCTTTTGTGTAATGAGCCATTTGTAATTTAAAAAAAAAGCTACCTGAGAGGACAAATGTAATAATGTCTTGAACCCCTAGGCAGAAAAGCGTCATATAATTACATCTTTAATATTATTACCACAGTTCTGTCCTAAAATTTTTGTTACTTACAGGTAAATCTTTTTGTATGTGAATCCCCCTGGCTACGCTGCTTCTTCTCCTTCTGTCTAGAAGTGTTTTAAATGAGCTGAATATGGTCTCTCAGTGAAACAGTGTGTCTCCCTTTGGGGAGAAGCTGGATTAGGTGCACTTGACCTTTCTTGAGTTGGGTATAAAGGAATTGACCATAAAGATCTTAAAAGAATTCTGTTTTTAAAGCCTTAGATACCTTTGTCCTGTGAGTTTGTTCCAATTAACATGGTTACACTCAAGAATCTAAAATGAAGATAATTTCTTGTTGAAATGGATATATTTATAAGAATAGGAGCCAGATGACAGTTGTGGATTTTAGGAGATAAGCCTGCTTGTTTCTGAAATAAAATATTCATCATTTCAATAAATATTAACTAAATGTACTCTGTAGTAATTACTGGTGACACAATAGCGAGCAAAACCAGGAGGTTATGGTCTAGTAGTAAAGACAGACTTTAATCATATGTAGTATTAGAATCACTTCAAGGAGAAGGAAAAGTACAGTACTATGAGAGTATACAGCAGGCATCCTGATCTCATTGGAAGAGTGGTGGTTGTTAGGGAAGGCTTTCCTGAAGAATACACATATAAGTCAATATTATCTCACTGTTTTTAACATAAGGCATTTTGCCATCTAATTATGTTTCTCTTTGTTCTCAAAATACCTTCTAGAATAGGTTAAGTAATAAGTGCTTAGTTATAAGACAAGGACAAGCAAAACTACTTTACACTGGAACTCTCCAATCCCCTCTTTAGCTTGCTGAAGAATTATATGTTATGTTTGAGCATTACAAAGTATTAATATAATTGGCTCAATGAGAAGCATTTAAACTTTAACTCCTAAAGAATGTCATTGGAATTAGTTAGATTGAGTACTGTCTTATTTTCCCTGTTTTCATGTTGTGAGTCCTAGAGAAACCAGCTTTGATATTATTTTCATCTACTGATTAAAAATGAGGAAGTCAATATGACAGTGTTTTATAAACAGTTCTATGAAACCATGCTCACATAAAAATAAAACAGAAGTGGTCTCGACATTCTTATTAGTAGTTTCAGAATGTAGCCAAAGGCTCTTTATAGAGACAGAGGTCATCCTTCAATGCCTATAAAGTGCCTCTAGAGTAGACTGTATTTCACTCATCCTGGTTGGAAAAGTTTCCATTGCTACTGGTCTGGACTATATTTGTTCTGCAAATAGTGTTGTTCTTTTCCGTTTCTGTCATTCAAAATCTTTTTCATGAGTTCTCTTTTCCATTTTTAAAACACAGGGCAGATGAAGGATGTTATATAAAGTCAAATTCATTTTTCTAATCTCTGATGGCATCTTCATCCTGTAACTGCTATTCTGGGATTTTGTAGCCATAACACAAAGAACAGCAATCAACAGCAGAGTGCAAGATGAGATTAGAATTGCTGTGCCTGATCACCAAACACTACAGCTTCAGTGGAGCACATGCTTTGCCTTATGACTGTCCATTTGCAGGAACTGCAAATAACCTTTTAATGTCAGTGTGTAATCAGTGACTTAATTTTGCTTCCTTTTCACTCCAGAGTTGAATCAGAATCCCCAAAGGTCAGTATTCTTGAGTTGAAATAGAAAAAACTTCTGCAAAAACTTAAAATGACAGACCCTCCTTGTTCTGTGGGGAAAATTTCAAAATGGTAATGCCACTTCTGTTGTTTGGGAGTACTTCACATTCATACTGAATTTATAAACAAAGTCCATATTTGCAACTAAAAAATGATAATGAATTAAAAATAGCTAGCCATAATACCTTTCCATCAAAGGTTCCCTAAGTCCTAAAAACTAGATTTTTTCTATTGGCATAAGATACTAAAGTGTAAAACTACCCAAATGTTAAACTGCTTATCAATTCCATGCACTTTCCCTAGAGAGGAAGCCAGGATTAAGTGATTTGCACTAGTTCACAAAACAGTGTAGCAGCAGGTCAGAGAGTATAATTCAGGACTCTTCATTTGTTTAGTTTGACCAGCATAATCAGTTCTACTACCTAGCTGAATTAGATAAGGTTATCTCTGTTGCATTAAAAATGCTGTAGTCACATACCACTTTGATGGCCTACCTAAGGTCAAAAATAATCCCATTAGAATGGATTAGGAATATTAAAAGAATTCTTTTGATCTCAAATTTTTCTGTTATCCATAATAATTCTTTCTCCAACTCATTCTTTCATTAATTTATTCAATGAATATTTATTAAAAGATATTATATACCAAACACTATACTTGTCTCTAGTCAGATTTATATATCTTTATTTTACAATTCTTATAAATTCAGATTTATTTATACAGTTCTTAATTGCACTTATTAAAAAAGGGAAAAACAGAATTTGGGTTAACAGTTTTTAAACCAGTTCTTTTTGGCTCAAGAATTGAGGGGTTTCAGGATTCCTCCTCCTACTTTGCCTTCTCTGTCCATGAAATATCTCTCTTAGTTCCAGAAACTTCCTATCCTACAGCTGAGGGCTATGAACAGACACTACAAATGAACTATGAGATTTTTGTGCATTTGCTCTGAATGAAATGGTATTATGATTTATGGCACCAAAGTAGATGGGAAAAGAGAACAAGAAAGCAATTGGAAATGCCAGTGAATTACTTTTAACTTTTAAAATTTAACAAAATAACTCATCCTGCTCTTCTCAACCAGCCCCCATTAAAAAATTATTAACACAACTCATGATATTTTGACTGCTCAATTTTGTCTTTTGAAAAAATTAGGAAAATTTTAATGTCAAATGATGAAGTGCATTGTTGACCCTTCGACAGTCGGGTAGAGTTAATCACTTCCATTATGTGCTTTTGTTTCTTTGTTGGTGAGTTTTTCCTGTACACATAGTTATAACTGAATCATAAATATTTGGTTTGGAATGTATGTTAATGTATATTTCTTTACTAGACTCAAGCTTTTTGAGAATTATGATTTTGTTTTATTCATCTCTATTTCCAAGCCCTAGTACAATGCCTGCCACATACTAATTTAACCAAATAAATAATTGTGAATTGAATAAAATGAGATAAATTGATTTCAGCTCTCTTTAACACTTTCTTTGGAGGTAAGAAAACTTCTAATATAAATAGCACACTTGTCAGGTAAATTGTGGCAGTATACCAATTCATGCTAGTAGAGAAGCTTTAGAAACTAATATACCATATCCTTGTACATTCTGTGTTACTACCAATGATACCTATGTCCAGCTTCCCCTTCCCCAATAGATCTTTGGGAATAATTATGTAATGTCTAAGTTACTTTGTTTTGAGATAACTTGAAAGCTGAGAGAAAGAACTTCTCTGAATTTGGGGGGAATATTACAAATTGTATGGGCTCCTCATATAAAAGTTAGAATCTTCAAAGACTGCGCCAATTAAGTTCCATTTTGTGGTTCATCTTTGCCACAGGTCAGGGCTTGGTTCAGATTAGAGGAAAGGTATCAAGTAAGAAAACTCAGAATAATATGCTAATAGTTTAGTGATCAGCCTCATCTCTTGCAGGTGTTATTGCATCTGCTGTGACTTTAGTTCTCTTATTTTTGCATTATTCTCTTATGACTAAACCAGATTTTTCCTTCCTGTTTCCCCAGCAATGGGGCTCTAATCTATAATTCTGTACTCAGTTCACTGCTTTGATTCTCTAAAAACTGTCTCAGCTCCTCTGGTTCCTGGGTCTTTCTTACACTCTTACAAGATCAGGTGTCCTTATAGGAATCTCATTTTTACTGACACCAGGTCTACTTCTACTTGGACTAAAAACTCATAATCCTATATTCTGCACAATTCACACTTTTTCTGCCATTATTTACTTCTCATCTTAAATATGAATGGTCTCCACCTTGACTATACGATTTCCTTTCCTTATAACTTGACATCCTGATACCCTCCTAAATATATTACTTCTGACATCTTCCTTCAGTTGTCTGCTCTCTGGATCTCAACCATTCCTGGAAAGGTTAGCTCTGCTATTGACCACACTTAATGAACATGCCCTGGTCCTGAAGTTATTCCCAAAATGCAGCAGGGCTCGGTGCTCCCCTGAGGGGTTTCTAGACACCTAACTCCTCACCACAGTTGCCTTGTATGCAACCTACAAATAAATGTTTGAACACTGAAGCTCAGAACTCCGCATAGGAAAAGTTCAAGCCCTTGTTCTTTGACTCCTGGCTGGAGTTAGGTGAATAATGAGAAATCATAGTTTCCTGGAACTTAGAAATGCTAGATTTAGTGTCCAACACCATCTACTTCTAAAGTCTCAGAGAGAATTAATCTTTCAATATTTCTTTAGAAAACCATTTGGCATTCAGCTGTTTCCATTTATGAGTCCATGCAGTCTGCTAAATAATATGTTTGCCCCTTTGGTTTTTGTGCCTACCAAGAAATCATAGTTGTTAATGTATACATTTGCTTGGTTATTGTTTGGCCAAGTGTTTTAGTTTTACTTCATTTATTTATTTTTCTCAGAGAAACCCTTAATTATTATTTGTGCTTATCTCTCAAATTTTTTCTCATTTGTTTCTTCTTTTCCTCAGAATGAACATAGTTTCCATCAATGAGTCAATCAGAGTCATGGAGAATAGGGCAAAATTCTCTCTTAGTCCACTTATTTCAACCGTTATTTACCGAGTTGCTTACTGGAAATCATGTATGTTTTATTTGTCTTGAAATCAATAAAGAGAACATATTAAAGTCGTGAATCATACCCCCCACTGACATTAATGTCCTTCTCTGAAAGCTTGCGAAGCCATTTTGAACATATGCATAAATTCAGACATTGTGATATAAGAGCTTGGGGAATTAGGCAGGCTTTTTTCTTCAGTTCTGTAAATAACAAGAAAAAGATAAAATGATTTTATCATTAAAAAACACCCTCTGGTCCAAAACGCTTAAAAGAATAGTTCATTTTCCTGAGTTCAATTGAATAAATTGTTCAATTGATTTCTTTTACAGAGCATTGGTTTCTTATTGAAATTTAGCATTTCAATAAGAATCTAATTTTTGAAATATGCAAACAAGAAAATTGGGGCGTAGAATATATTCTGATTTAATAAAGCCTGGGAAACACCAAGCAGAGTGAATTTTCTCAAGCATTTAATTTTTTAATTAAAATCTAATAATATTAAGTATTACTGGAAATTAATTAGGTAATAGAAACACACCATTTCAAACCCAAGGTCAATCTGTGAATCTTTTTTTCAACTGAGATAAAAATGAGAGCTATTGTATATGCCAAGACTATATATTGTGCCCTTCTTTCATAACAAGGGAAGAAAGAGAATTATTTCAATAGTGTTTCATAAAATAAAATTTATTTAACATTTTTATAGTTATTGGGTTAACTCTTTTATTTAATAAAATTATGGTTAGCATTCATACAGTAGCTTTTGAGCAAATGTTTTTATTTGTTAAAATAAAATGTTTGCAAACCTCCAATTTATATGTGACATCTGAAAGTCTAGGAACTACTATTTTAGAGAACCATAGGAAAAAGTGAGAGGATCATCATGGATTCCATTTGAAATGTTAGAAGGCAAGCTTACAGTTATTTATAGTGTTCTTATTTCTCACAAGCAAAACTCCAGCAAAATAAAGGTATTCCTAGCAAAACATTTAAATTGAAAGTATCCTGGCAGATAACGTTTGCATTTGAATTATTTTATTCCTTTTATACTCTCAAAAAGTATTACATTAAGTATTAACGCAACATTTTGCTTCTGTTATTGTTCACTTTCACTTCTGCTAAACATTAACTTCTCAGCTTATACAAGAAAAGATGTAGATGGGAAATGGTGTTCAGCGATACAATATAGCCAATCCCAAGTTATCACTTTAGCTCCAAAACACTGTTTATTGTGTAATGCTGGCAACTGAGAAAACTGACACTATCCACATGAAGTTATCATCAATACGCTTCTTTGCTTACCATAGCATGATTCTTTTCTATTATTTCTTTCAAAGATACAATTGCTGGAATGGATGTAATTATAATACAAAATAGGAAACATCAGTATAGAAGCACTTTTGCTTCTTTTTCTAGTGAAGACAGAAAGTATAATAGAAATAGGCTTTCTAATCAAGATTCGCCTTCCTACATAACAGGACATTAGTTATGTAAGTGATTTTAATAATAAAAGGTTTATGTGCAAAGCTTCACAGAATAATAATAACAGCCAAAATAATTATGACAACCAGGAGTTTTAGAACTCTAAATTTTCACTTGTCGACCAGTTTTACATACAATAGTTCATTTGACCCTCAGATTGGCTAAAAAATCAACCCTGCATTTCATCAACCTAGGGTAGCCAGCAGGCAGCTCCTTTGAGGTCTTCCATTGTGTAATGAAAAGAATGTCAGATGATCTGGCTCTGATATCAGCCCTTCATTAGCAGTATTACTTTCAAGAGATCTGTGTTTTTATTAAGCTCTTTAAACTTCAGTTTACCCTTGTATGTGAAGTGATAACATAACACTGTCTATTTCCCAACCCAGCATACCGTAGTAGGCTTTCAACTAATGGAAACCAGATATTAATCAATTCATTTTTCCCCCAAATCATCTATTCAGGAGCATACTCTATATCCAAGAATGAGGTAGTGCCGGAGTTGCCATCCTCCCCTTCAATAACAAATATCTATTGCCTATTTTGTGACAACTAGTGGTCTGGTCACTAAGTCAAAAACATTCACTTGGCTGTACACCTGAAACTAACACAGCATTGTAAATCAACTATACCCCAATAAAAAGTAAACACACACACACACACACACACACACACACACAAAATACAGCCCCTATATTCAAGGGCCTTTCTTTCATTTCAGTGTATAAAAAAATCCAAACAGGTAATTTTAGCATGGTAAGGTAAATTATTTGTGTTATTTATTGAATATCGTATGAACACAAAGGAGAAAGTTTAAATTCATGTTGAGAATTAGGGAAAACTCACTGGAGAGCATAGCACCTTGGCTGGGTCCTGGAAAATAAATATTTTTCCAGGCAAATGAAGGTGGGAAGACATCATTTATTATGCATTGGGTAAAAGGTAGCCTGAAAGGAGAAGAATGAGTAAAAGGGACCAACACTGTTGGTCTATATATGTGGAGAGGAAAAGAGGCTGAAACTTCTGTGATCATTCATTCTGCTATATTCCAGACCCTGTGCTAGGGGCTGATGATAGAGCCGTGAATTAAACATACTTGGCCCTTAAAATTTACAAGCATTTCAATATTATTCCTACATAAAGTGGTGATCAATGTTTTGTATTCTGTGGAATATGGAAGTATGAGAATGTCTCCTGATCCCATGTGCTGCAACGCATTCACAAAAATACACGATCTCATATGTGTTATATTAGTCAGGAAAAGTAATTTATTGCAAAAGTAGTTTATTACAATATGTATCATTATATTATGTACATATATTACTATGTTTATTAAAATATATAATCTTATTTTAATAGCTTGTTTTTCAATTAAAAAACAAAGCATTCTACTGTAAAGAAACACAAAATATAAATAAGCAAAATAAAACAAAAAGGAAACAGGGATAACTACATTATCATAAAATCATTCTCACTTTGTTAGTCGTCTATAGTATAAAATTAACATAAAATACTATGAATTTGTATGTGATGTGTTTTGAATCAGCCTATGTGACTAACATTTCATCATTAGTAGTTCATGGACTTCCTTTAGTAATATACCTATAAATGTATTTGTGTAATTATATATCTGTGCCTTGCTTATGCCTTGCCTAGTTTCAGAGTATACATAAAATTATATTCAGAATATACATAATAAACTATTGTTATAGGTTAATGAATATACATTATATTACCACTGGTTATATTGCACATTATGTGTTAATTACTGGTTTTAATTTTATATTAATTTATATTATATTTATACATATTATATAATTTATTAATTCTTAACTTGTAACTATAAAATCATAAAAGAGAATATGGTCTCTCTAGCAGAGGTTTGGAGAATCATGATAATAGTTTTCAATGACAATGTTTCAAAGTATTCAAGTTTGAAGATGATACTATTCCATGTGCATTTAGATCTTGCCCATAACCTTCCAGCTGGTCATTATTTCTTGCTAGAATTTATGAACTGTGTTATGGGACTTAATTAGCCCATTTCACAGTCTGTGCGTGACAAACTACTTGCATATTTTTCTCCATAAATGTCCTTTAACTTTCTTATCGTTAGTAGTATGGCTTGGATTATGTAATCCTCTGGAATTCTCTAAATTCAATAATTTCAAAGAGAAAGACAAAACAGATTACAAAATGATCTCACTAAAAAAGAATGAGAACTTGATTCCTATGCACGTGTTTGTTCCAAACAGGAACAAATCACACCAGAACTCTGTCCTCTATTTCTGCAAATGAAGATTTTTCTACTTCTGTCAAAAAATAGACAAGTCCAGCAGTATGTTTTTTTCCATGCTACTTTTTCTTCACACACTACTGCTATGTATGACAAAGGATTAATAATTTTAGGGGGAAAGCAAAATATTGTACATGTTGATTAAGTTATATAAAATCTGGCATACTTTGTGAGAAGGGAAATTTATGATAGTTTGTTCAAATAGTCAACAAATATTTGCTGAGCATCTACTAAGTGTCAGTCACTGTTTTCATGTTGGGGACACAGCAACATCTCCCTTATTGATTTTCATTTTGTTCCTAATCTAAACTCAGTGGGAAAATTTAGTTCATATTTCTGGTTAAGTGGTCTGTCACTTATTTTAGTTAGTAAGAAAAAAAAATTGCTGGTCCTTACAACATATATTAGTGATAAATTTATTTTACTGAAAGTGATACCATTGAAGAAATTATTTTTTTTAATGGTACAGAATTGTTACACCACATTTTGTTTTTAAAAATAGCATGACTTCATTTTTAGGTAAGAATTGATTGGGAAAGTCACCTCCTTTCCATATTGTCACCAGTTAAAATTCCCCTAAACCTATACTTCTCAATCATGAGCATATTTTGTGCAGAGAACTATCTTATTAATTTTCCTATTAACTCTCTTATTCTTCCTAGTCTATTCTATTCCAATCAAACAAAAGAATGATCATGTAAAGATTTGATATGAACATAATCATCTTTCAAATTAAATAATTTGAGAACTACTGGAATAATAGAAGATAATAGTGTCTCTCCAAAGCCAATGAAATATTCATAGAAATAAAAACATTATTTAATAGTTGAAAGATTCTCTATTCCTACTGGATTTAGGTTTGGTGAGAAATGTCAATTTATAGGATTGATTAAATATAGCAATTAAAAGAAAAACTTATTGTTAAACAGCTATTCCATATTTTCATAAACAAGTAAAGTTAATACTTTAAAATAAACGTATATCAAACGGTATATTCCTGGACATCACATTGATGAACTATTCTTTAAAAAAATCTCTATGAAATAATGTAAGCTGGATCCAACTAAAATTTATTTTATTAAAAATATTACACGATCTGCAACTCATGAATTTTCCAAAGCATTCATTTTAAAATGCTCATACGCTCAAAGGGGAGAACAATATCATAGAAGGTGATATTGGATAATTTTTTAAATGATGTATTGTAGTATGTTTAAAAGGTTTATTTCCTTTAGAGCACCTTGTCAGGAAGTTGAACCATCAGTTTCTTTTCTTTGTGAAGAATTATCCCTGAAACGACTTGTTGCATTTGAAGCCCTAATTAAGGACAATTAGTTGGCAAGCTTGTTAAGTTATACTTTGTAAAAATTCATAATGCTAAAATGGAACTAACTTACAGTAGTTTTGGACAGTGCTACATTTATCTACCATATGCTATTCTCTGGGTAATTGACTTCGTTCTCCACTTGACCTAAAATGGAAAGGAAAACTGCAACAGACAGGTCCATAACCTGTGAAGAACTAGAAATGCTGACATAGCCAATCCACATATTTACAATATACATATTAAACTAACAGACGATAGTATTTACAAGGCTTCACTAAATGCTTAAATCTATTTTGTGGAGAAAAGGATTTTTCAGTTAATTCATTTTGTGGAGAGAATAATTTAACCAAGTTAGCATTTTGTTGACAGAATTATGATGAAATTCATTTTGTCTACCTAATTGATTGGACAGCTAGCAGAATGCATTTCTCCCCAGAATGAAGGATATGCGGAGGCTGTCAAATGGCATTTCCTCCTTGGTCTCAAATCATTCTGTCAACAAAATGAACACAAAATTCTTTCATATACAATATCAATGTGGGTGTTAATTATGGGGGAATAAAATGCGAAGTTGAATTCTTTTCTGTTAAGTATTGATAGAAAAAATTTATACCATCCATTAACTAGATATCAATCTCACAAAGGGATTTTTCTAGGAAAAGCTTATATCTAATTTGTGTAACAGGATAAGTGTGTGGTAGTGTTCTTCACATTCAATGTTATAGACATGAAATAAACACTTTGGCTAAAAATGTAAATTCAATGACCAGAGTGATAAACATCAGAAAACTATTGAGCAAGGTCAATCTACTGACACCAGGTTGTGGTGAAGAAAACTGCCTTGTTTATTACAAGGTACCCAATGGGGGCCGAACAAGGAGAAGGAGCAGCTCATACTCAAAAGACTGTAATTCCCTGAAGGCTTTCAGAGAAAGTTTTCAAAAGACAGGGTGAGGGAGAGTGTCACAGGGTGTGTGATCTGCTCATGAACATTCTTTTGATTGATTGATGATGAGGTAACTGTAGTATTTAGGGGAATCAACATCATTAACCTTCTGGTTCCAGTAGGTCTAGGGTCTATGTGCTGGTGGTCAGCAGCTAATGTCTTCCATCTGGTGGGGGTTTTAGTATCTGCTAAACAACTCAAGGATATGGCTCAGGAGATTATCTATAGCTCTTGAGGAGGAACTAAAGGTCCTTGACTTTGTTTTATGGCTAAACTATTTTTACTTTGTCTTGTTTGTTTTCCTCTGTTTCTGTATTTTCTTACTTCTCTGATTAAATTTCCTCTTTGAAAGTCAGAAAAGCCTAGTAGGCTAAAGCTTTTCTACAAACAAGAGATGGGGGACACAAAGTTCTGTCCTTGGGAAGGTCCCACAGTGTCCTGCTGGGTTTCAGTCTCAAAATTTTGCCTTCCTTTTATTCTTTCTCAAGATGTGCTACACTTAATAGTGGAATAATTCAAGAAAAAAAAGTTGAGAGTTAGAGAAAGCATGTGATCCAAACCCAAGAAGTTGGTGAAGGGAAATTTCATGTTGCTAACTGCACACCAGGCACAGGGGACAACCAGTTCAGATTGAGGCAATTCAGAAGGTTCTGGGAGAGAAGTCTTCAGGAAGATAAATATCTGACACATTTGGATGTTTTGAAAGAATATGGCAAGTGGTCAAAGGCTTTGAAGTGGAATTTAAAAAAACATAGCTAAGCTAATAAAAACTAATTAATCACTAGTCTATCTCTAGAGAGAGGGCAAAAAATTGTTCAGGGAAGAAAAGGTAATCATATCTTATCACATTGCTCAGTGGTGATTATAATTACAGCATAATGTAAACTCAGAAAATGATCCACCCAAGGTGACAATGTTAGGATATTATGAATATGAGTGGGGAGTATGGAAAGGAAGTTCAGGCTCTGGTGTTAAGTGAGGGAAGGAAAGAACAGATTTCTCACTTCCATAATGGATATCAATTCCACATTATTTGTAGACATTGATGTAATTACCAAACTTATCATCTACAAGAAATCAAAGTGGTTACTTGCTGAGGAATGGTGAATAAGAGCAAGTAGGAACTGTTATTTAAAAAAAAAAACAAAAAACAAAACCTTTGACCTTTTAAGTTGTGCACATCTATACTTTTCTAAAAAAAAAAATTAAAGCTAAAATTGAAATTTTTAGGTGGAGAAATAGAAAGAGGAAATGAGTCATATCTCCAGAGTGCAGCTTAATAGGATGCCAAATAATAGTATCAGACACTGAGCTAAAATACATATTTATTATATCCATAACTCCTTAAGCACTGAATATATATATTCACACACACACAAACACACACATACGCACAAGCACGCATATGTATTCTGAAGCCTATTGGAACGCCCAAAGGGATTAATGAATTTTTATGTGTTCTGAGATTCTTTTAAATGTCCCATATCCTGTAGAATTCCTTGTAAAAAAATAATAATAATAATGTATTGCCCAAATAACTGCTTTCACTATGAATAGTAAATGTGAGATTATCCAAGATGTGTCTTTATGGATGAGACCAAAATTAATAATATATGTATCTCATTTAGTGTTTATAAGTAGATGCATTGTTAAATCTCAAGAGTTTAAAAAAGTAACTCACGGACTTCCCTGGTGGTGCAGTAGTTAAGAATCCACCTGCCAATGCTGGGGACATGGGATTGAACTCTGGTCCAGGAAGATCCCACATGTCTCAGAACAACTAAGCCTGTGCACCACAACTACTGAGCCTGCGCTCTAGAGCCTGTGAGCCACAAATACTGAAGCCTGTGCACCTAGATCCCATGCTCCACAAGAGAAGCCACGGCAATGAGAAGCTTGCACACAGCAATGATGACACAATGCAGCCAAAAATAAATAAATTTATTTAAAAAAAAACAGGTCTGATTCAGCCATTCTCTAAGTTGCTCCAGACACTCAGAGTTCACCAGCCCCTCATAGCTGGACCCATGCTGAGTCCCCTGAAACACCTGAGCTGTCATATGTGAGCTGCCTTATAGAGAGGTCCACATGGCAAAGAACTGAAGGGGTCCTCTTATCCACATTCCTTGAGGAACTGAGGCCTTCAGTCCCACATCCCTCAAAGAACTGAATCCTGCCTGCAACCATATAGGAGCTTGCAAACAGATCCTCCCCCAGTGGAGCCTTCAGCCGTGTGGCTGACAGAATCTTGGTGCTCCCGCCTGGTGTCAGGCCTGAGTCTCTGAGGTGGGAGAGCCGAGTTCAGGACATTGGACCACCAGAGACCTCCTGGCCCCACGTAATATCAATCGAGAGTTCTCCCAGAGATTTACATCTGAATACAAAGACCAAGATCCACCCAACAGACAGCAGGCTCCAGTGCTGGATGCCCCAGGCCAAACAATTAGCAAGACAGGAACACAACCCCACCCATTAACAGAAAGTGTGCCTAAAATCAAACTAAGTTCTCAGACTTCCCCAAACACACCACTGGATGCAGCACTGCCCACGAGAAAGACAAGATCCAACCCCACCTACCAGTACACAGTCACAGTCCCCTCCACCAGGAAGCCTACACAACCCACTGAACCAACCTCACCACTAGAGGCAGACACCAAAAACAACAGGAACAATGAATATGCAGCCTGTGAAAAGGACCCCAAACACAGTAGGTTAAACAAAATGAGAAGACAGAGAAATACAAAGCAGATGAAGGAGCAAGGTAAAAACCCACCAGACCAAACAAATGAAGATGAAATAGGTAGTCTACCTGAAAAAGAATTCAGAGTAATGATAGTAAAGATGATCCAAAATCTTGGAAATAGAATGGAGAAAGTACAAGAAACATTTAACAAGGACCTATAAGAACTAAAGAGCAAACAAACAACAATAAATGAAATTTAAAATTCTCTAGAAGGAATCAATAACAGAATAACTGAGGCAGAAGAATGACCTGGAAGATAAAGTGACCTGGAAGATAAAATAGTAGAAATAACCTCTGCAGAACAGAATAAAGAAAAAATAATGAAAATAATTTAAGACAGTCTCAGAGACCTCTGCGACAATATTAAATGCACCAACATTTGAATTTTAGGGGTCCCAGAAGACAAAGACCAAAAGAAAGGGACTGAGAAAATATTTGAAGAGATTATAGTTGAAAACTTCCCTAACTTGGGAAAGGAAATAGCAACCCAAGTCCAGGAAGGGCAGAGAGTCCCATACAGGATAAATCCAAGGAGAAACATGCCAAGACACATATTAATCAAACTATCAAAAATTAAATACAAAGAAAAAATATTAAAAGCAGCAAGGGAAATGCAACAAGGGAATCCCCATAAGGTTAACAGCTGATCGTTCAGCAGAAACTCTGCAAGCCAGAAGGGAGTGGCAGAACATATTTAAAGTGATGAAAGGGAGAAAAAACGACAACAGTGATTAACCAGCAAGGATCTCATTAGAATTTGAAGGAGAAATTAACCTTTACAGACAAGCAAAAGTTAAGAGAATTCAGCAACACCAAAGCAACTTTACAACAAATTCTAAAGGAACTTCTCGAGGCAGTAAACACAAGAGAAGGAAAAGACCTACAAAAACAAACCCAAAACAATTAAGAAAATGGTAATAGAAACATACATATTGATAATTACCTTAAATGTAAATGGATTAAATGCTCCAACCACAAGACATAGACTGGCTGAATGGATACAAAAACAAGACCTGTATGTATGCTGTCTACAAGAGACCCACTTCAGACCTAGGAAAACATACAGACTGAAAGTGAGGGGATGGAAAAAGCTAATCCATGTAAATGGAAATCAAAAGAAAGCTGGAGTAGCAATTCTCATATCAGACAAAATACACTTTAAATTAAAAACTATTATAAGAGACAAAGAAGGACACTACATAATGATCAAGGGATCAATCCAAGAAGAAGATATAACAATTGTAAATATTTGTGCACCCAACATAGGAGCACCTCAATACATAAGGCAAGTGCTAACAGCCATAAAAGGGCAAATCGACAGTAACACAATAATAGTAGGGGACTTTAACATCCCACTTTCACCAATGGACAGATCAACAAAAGTGAAAATAAATAAGGAAACACAAGCTTTAAATAATACATTAAACAAGATGGACTATACTATCCAAAGCAATCTACAGAATTAGTGTAATCCCTATTAAACTACCACTGGCATTTTTCACAGAACTAGAACCAAAAATTTCACAATTTGTATAGAAACACCAAAGACTGCCAATAGCCACAGCAATATAGAGAAAGAAAAATGAAGCTTGAGGAATCAGGCTCCTGGACTTTGGACTATACTACAAAGCTACAGTAATCAAGACAGTATGATACTGGCACAAAACTAGAAATATAGATCAATGGAACATGATAGAAGGTCCAGAGAGAAACCCACGCACACACGGTCACCTTGTCTTTGATAAAGGAGGCAAGAATATACAATGGAGAAAAGACAGGCTCTTCAACAAGTGGTGCTGGGAAAACTGGACAGCTACATGTAAAAGAATGAAATCAGAATACTTCCTAACACCATATACAAAAACCTCCTGAAAATGGATTAAAGACTTAAATGTAAGGCCAGACACTATAAAACTCTTAGAGGAAAACATAGGTAGAACACTCTATGACATAAATCACAGCAAGATCCTTTTTGACCCACCTCCTAGAGAAATGGAAATAAAAACAAAAATGAACAAATGGGACCTAAAAAACTTTTGGACAGCAAAGGAAAATATAAACAAGACAAAAAGACAACTCTCAGAATGGGAGAAAATATTTGCAAATGCAGCAACTGACAAAGGATTTATCTCTAAAATTTACAAGCAGCTCATGCAGTTCAATATCAAAAAAACAACCCAATCCATAAATGGGCAGAAGACCTAAATAGACATTTCTCCAAAGAAGATATACAGATTGCCAACAAACACATGAACGGATGCTCAACATCACTAATCATTAGAGAAATGCAATTCGAAAGTACAATGAGACATCACCTTACACCAGTCAGAATGGCCATCATCAAAAAATCTACAAACAATAAATGCTGGAGAGGGTGTGGAGAAAAGGGAACCCTCATACACTGTTGGTGGGAATGTAAATTGATACAGCCACTATGGAGAATAGTATGAAGGTTCTTTAAAAACTAAAAATAGGACTACCATATGACCCAGCAATCCCACTACTGGGCATATACCCTTAGAAAACCATAATTTCAAAAAGAGTCGTGTAACACAATGTTCATTGCAGCTCTATTTACAATAGCCAGGACATGGAAGCAACCTAAGTGTCCATTGACAGATGAATGGATAAAGAAAATGTGGCACATATATACAACTGAATATTACTTAGCCATAAAAGGAAATGAAATTGAATTATTTGTGGTGAGGTGGATGGACCTAGAGTCTGTCATACAGAGTGAAGTAAGTCAGAAAGAGAAAAGCAAATACCCTATGCTAACCTACATATATGGAATCTAAAAAATAATAAAAGGTTCCAAAGAACCTAGGGGCAGGACAGGAATAAAGACACAGACGTAGAGAATGGACTTGAGGACACGAGGAGGGAGAAGGGTAAGCTGGGACAAAGTGAGAGATTAGCACTTACATATATACACTACCAAATGTAGAATAGATAGCTAGTGGGAAGCAGCTGCATAGCACAGGGAGATCAGCTCGGTGCTTTGTGACCACCTAGAGGGGTGGGATAGGGAGGGTAGAAGGGAAGGGATATGGTGATATATGTATACATATAGCTCATTCACTTTGTTATACAGCAGAAACTAACATGACGCTGTAAAGCAATTATATTCCAATAAAGATGTTAAAAAAGTTAAAAAAAAAGTTGCTCACCTACCCAGTATTTCCAAATGCAAATGCACACTTTTTGTATTTATTTCATGTTAACACACAGAAGAAAAATGCTTGTCGTGAAATGTTTGCCTGATGTCTAAACTTTTTTACAATTTCAATATTTTATATAATATAATCAGGTGCTTCTTGCTTAGACTTTTTAACATACTTAACCAATTAATAATAATTAGAAAAGGAATGGAAAACGTATGAGGACATTTTATGCAAGATGGTAATTTACTGGAGCAAAATATCTCATTTTTAAGATATAATTGTGTAATCACCAGAAGATTGCTACTATTACAAAGTGAATGTTGAGGATTTAGCTCCTTTAATGGATCTCACAATTGCTAGAAAAGTTTAGGTGTCATGGAGAATGTCTGCAGTTATTATTTCTGCTTGTCTTTCTTGTCACAAACCTAAAGAAGTGGTACAGATATAGAAGGATTGATTCAACAGAAAGACGTTTGTTTCTTTTAAAGATTCTCATCAGGGCTTCCCTGGTGGCGCAATGGTTGAGAGTCCGCCTGCCTATGCAGGGTACACTGGTTCGTGCCCCGGTCCGGGACGATCCCACATGCCGCAGAGCGGCTGGGCCCGTGAGCCATGGCCGCGGAGCCTGTGCGTCCGGAGCCTGTGCTCCGCAATGGGAGAGGCCACAACAGTGAGAGGCCCGCGTACCACACACACACACACAAAAATGCTCATCAATGACATGCACACCATTGTCTCTAAAGGGAAAGGCATAAACTTTTAGTACCTTGGACATGTGAAAAATATTACATTTCAAAAAAAAATTTTCCTACAAAAATGACCCTGAAAAATCGTCTAACATGGAAACCTACCAATACAAGCCAGTTGTTTAAGTAAGACAGTTCTGTCCTAAAGTGGACAAATGAGAAAGACTAAACAAAAACAGAAGCCCAATTGATCCCCATGACATAGTAGATATATCTCACAATGGAAATAACAAATAGATTTTCTATAAAATGTATTGTTTTTAGCAGAAGAAATTCATTGTGTATTAGATTTACCCTTTACTTCTAATTTAAAGAATGCTGCCATCCTCATCTTTCCTGTCATGACTACTCTCCTTGTTAACACTCTATAATGAGGAAAAGGCAAATCAGTTGTGTCATTATACCTTACTGCTAAACAGAAGCAGCACAGCTATTAATGACTTCAACGTATGTTCATGTTTTCCTGGCCACTGGGAACTTCATTCATCTGTTTCTCCTTGAGGAGGCAAGATATATCTGTTAATAACATGATGCTGAATTTCTTTCTCTAAGACTTGTTATTCAGAACAGAATTTTCAGGTTCAACATTAGAGGTGAAACAACTGAGAGAGAAGGTGTGCTTAAGGGATGAATGGCTCTAGGAGCATCTGGTTTCATCTTTTCCTCCCCCAAGCCCTATGCCTGCCTTCATTACAAATCAGTCCACTAGGTGGCGATATCAATATGTAACTTCAAAAACAAGGCGTCAGAATCTTTAAATACATAGGTTCATAATTTCAATAAAAATATAGCATTAAGCAATACACTAAGTACTTTGACACTGACTTGGGGACCATGGGTTTTAATCTTAGATCAGAGAGTTAAGTGATTATCAGATAATTAGTTTAGTAATTTCAACTCCTCCCATTCCTCCCTCCCCAAACTAAGAGATGTGCTTTTAATTTTACTTGAACCATTTAGCTAATTGTATCAGCCTCAATTTTTCTTGTCAGTTCAGTCTAGCCTTGGTCAAGTTACTTAACCTCTTCATGTCGCACTTTCTGATCTAATATGAAGAAGCACTAATAAAAATGATTATAAAACACTTTGCAAATTTTAGTGCCAAAGACAACTACACAGTTTTGAAGTCACCAGAAGTGTGACAAGTGTTCAGACAAGTACATAATTAAACTGTCCAAACTGCATTAACTATTGATGGCATTTAACTAGGGCTGACTGTTCCTATCAAACTATGAGTTTAAATTATAGTGGCCTTTGTAACTCTCCCAGACCTTAGCAGACTAGAACAGGCAATGGGCATTGAAGTCTGAAAGTTGCGTATCTTTAATGACAATAATGGAAATACGAACAGATTGAAATCTCTTCAAGTTTTTCTTTTGTTTCCCATAGAAGAAATGATAACTCTTTTAATTAGTTTTTTAGGAAAAATGTTGAATGGAATTAGTGTACTGACAAATAATGACAAATCAACAGTACTACAGTTCAAAATGGAATCCTTTTGGTAAACTACATGTCTTGCTTTCACCACTCTGAGTAAAATTGAAGTCACACTCATATTTGTGCCTGAGTCTCACTGATACCAGGCTCTCACCTGCTCACAGGAATGTAATTACTCCACAAATATTTCTGAGAATCCTTGAGATGTGATGTAAATGTGTCCTACATTAAGCCTGGTTATTGTTCATTATCCCTGGTAGCTGAGTTGGATCTCTGGAGCTGCTAGCATCCCACATAGCACCACAAAGGAGCCCCCTAATCAGAGCTGCTTTGTTTCCTCTCTTCTGACCCTTGTCTACTAGAAAAGTAGAAATCACTTCAGTTATTTACAGCAGAGGGAACTGAAGGCAGGGAAGTAGTTACTTAAGTGATATTAGGGCTGAGAATCCAAACAGGGGATCAAGTGCAACCTTAAGATTACCAACAACAGGAAGCCAGTTTCATCCTAATCTGAAGCAACGAGGAAGAGGTGATGTGACCAGAAGCCAAGAAGTGGAAGCTACAATCACAGAAGGAGAATCTGTCATGAATGGAATTCATAGAAGAGGTACAATCCTCACTCAAGAACCTGCCAGAAGCCGAGTGGCAGTAGACCAATAACCAGACTTCTTTCTCTCTTCCTAATCTCCCTATAGTACCTTTTATTGTCCTAATTCAGGTAGAAGCTAGCCGACATAGAAGCTGGCAGAAGGAAACACACAATGCTGCAACACAGAGCACAGCAGATCGAGGGTAAAAAATAGACAGGAGGACAAATAGGTACCGGATCTGCACAAGATTGGTTGCTGTGGCTGGATTTTGATGCTAACTGGATTGAGTGATATGCCCGACTTTAGAACAAGAGTTGGCAAACTTTTTTGGAAAAAGCTTCATAGCAAATAATTGTGGACTCAGTAGGCCATACCATACTATCACAACTACTCGAATGATTCTGCCTGGTAGCACAAAACCATCCATAGGCAATATGTAAACAACTGTGTTACAGTAAAACTTTATTTACAAAAACAGATGTTTCAAGAATTTAAGCTATTCCATGGTATTATTGCCTCGGCATCCATTTTGTTTGGCCAAGCAGTCTGTGGGGCCTTAAATTGACACAAGCCCCCTCAGGTAAGCACATGTCCTAGATAACAGCCCACAGAGTCACAAACAAATGTGATTTCCTGATATATGACTCCCCCAGCAGTACTTGTGATCAACAGTCTCCCCCATCTCTTTGGTTCTTCCCCTCTTGTATCAAATAAGACCCCCATGGGGCTTGCAGAAACCCTGCTATTTTTGGCTTGAATTGACCAGTTCAGTCATAGGCCAGGAATCCCTAAGTGCTCCACCCACAGATCCTAGTAAAGGCATGTGCTTCAGGTCCTAGCTCTCCCTCTGTCTGCACCCTGCCTTGACCTCCCCATGTGGTCCCTTGAGGCATGCCGTGTACTTCCTCCAGGATGTGTGGGTAATAAACTCTATTTCACTTTCTCTGGTGGTATTCTGTTGAATGGAGCCTAACCATCTGGCGTCTGTGCTCTACTTAACATATGTCAATTTAACTAAATCATAACAAGATGGTGGGCTGGCTTTGGCCTGAAGGCCATGGTCTGCTGACCTTTTTTCTAAAATCACTGTCACCACTATTTGTTCAGGCCTCAGGATATTTCAGTGCAAAATCAAGAGTGTAACACTCCCTTCCACCATGGCACATGGTTAAGAGTTTTTTAGGAAGCATTTCTTGACTTCAAATTATTAGAAACATAATGGGCATAACCTTATTTTTCAAACTTACTATTTCAATAATTGTCACATTTATTTATTTTTTAAGTTAAACTATATCAGAATTTGGGTCATGTCAACAGATTGACAGAGGCTTCAATGTTAGTCATTTTACGGACTACCAGCTTGCTCATACATTCAAAGAAAATATGAAAGTATACAGTGCAGAGAAAATGAGATAAATGCCTCTAATCTTTAGACCATCATGGTCACCAAAAATACCCTCATTGTTCCAACAACAGACTCTATCAAAGGCTAGGAACACCACACAAGACAAAGGATGGCCAGGTGGGGAATACTTTTGCATTCTGCTCCTGACTCGACAAATCACACTGCTCTCCAGCCAGTAGGCCTTCCTGCTGAGTGTGGTTCCTTGTGCTGTGCGATCCTTTCTTCCTGGAGCAAACTCTTTCTCGAGGACTTCCCTGACTAGTACACCAAAGAGAGTTCTATTGCCAGAGCCCCAAGCTGGCAGAAAGCCCAGGTTACTCTTTTGTGGGGAGAGGTCATTGCTTTGGTTTTTGTTTTGTTTCAATCCACATGTGAATCAGTGAACATAAACAGACCTGAGAGAAGGGAACAACTCTTAATTCCCTATATCCGACCTAAGTCACAGTTTAAGCCCATCTGGGATGCCTGCTCTACTTTATTTGGTTTTATAACCCTCTGGCAACTTCCCTAAAGGGCTTAGAAGCAACTGGTATTCTATTACTTTATTTTCAAGAAAAATTTGTAAATAATCCCGTACATATTTGTAATCCTAGTTTGAAAGCAAATCATTCCGGTTCTAGAGGACTTGTTTGAGCTGGAGAAGCCAGGTTTCGGATGAACCAGTGGTTGGGGTAGGGTGGAAGGGATTTAGTTGAATTCAGCTATTTGCATCAGTTTGTGGGTTGCCTATGCTGGTTCTTTCGGCAAAATCAGAGAAGTTTGGACTTAGATACCCTAGAAAGAGCCCTGTAATCAGTCAGATTCAATACAGGGTATTGGGAAAGCAGTAAAACGTCTGGAGAAAAAAGGAAAAGAACAGTGGATCTAGAGATCTATAAAATGGGCTGATTACACTCATTACAAATTTGTTATAGGTATATTATAGATTTTTAAATAGATTCTATCAAGAAAAATCAACAAGTAAATAAGCAAAAACCCCTCATGGTAGGTATTTTTTCCCTTTGGGGATTCTACAGGGAACAGAATAGAATGTTCTAATCTGTTAGCAGGGTTTTAGGTTACAACTATGCATGACATTGTAAATACAGTCACGTTAGAGTGTGTGTGCTGGTCTTGCCCAAAGTCAGTCGGTGTGACTCAGTTCCACTATTCAGATTGGTGTATCCTGACAGCATGATTTTCTGGGACAAGCACTGACACTTGTGGGCGCGGTCAGCTGTCTTCAGTCAGGTGGACTGAACAGGATCTTCCCACACTGAACAGGATCAAGTTTCCACTTGAATATGTCAGGTTAAAATCTGAATGTGTAACAATCAGTGTTCAATAAGACAATTTCTGAGAGCAAATCTGATGGCAGACATTTGCATGGCTGTAATTGGTAAACAGAGGAAACTAGGAACTAAAGGCATAGAGGTGGGGAAAGAGTAGCTAAAATTATAAAACAGGACAGAAGCCAGAAAGGTAGGACTTAAAAGAGCTCAATTCATGTGCTATATTGTATGAAATGAAATAGGAAAACTGTGAATGAAGCTGTAAATGCATGCCAGGATTTGGAAGAATTGTATTACCCGCTAGAGTTAGACTCTTCTATATTTTGATATTGATACGTCCTTTTCAGAGTAATACACACTTAAAATTTTTTCCCAACTACATCAAGGCTGTATTCTGAACAAAAGTTGCTACTATATCAGGAGTTATAGTTTTTTCTTTTATTTTTATTTTAGTGAAGTCAGCAGTTTCTACAGAGTAGCCTGAAGCTATTTTTAAAGATCTATAATCAATGGTGTACTTTTTAACACTTTAGCACTAAGCATGCATTAAAGGAGGGGAAAAAATGAGGCCAAATTTGAGTATGAAGCAGAGCGATATCATAGTAAAAAAAGAAACATTGATTGTACTTTCTTGTTTTCCTTCAAGAAATGGCAAATATATGGCTTTCATAGTAAGGCGTTGCTTTCTAAATATAGAATGTATGACTTTTTATACATTGTCATGCCATAGAATCTTTGAATCTGAGGTTGGAGGGGAGAGTTCCTCTAGTGCTACGTTTATCAGCCGAGGAGGAATCAGCTCGTCTTCATCCCTGACAGAATCACAGACAGCTTCTCCTTCAAAAGCCTGAAGAGATAAGGACCTCACAATTTCACAAGATCACTCTATACTGAGGAGTCTAGATAGCTAGAAAGTTCCATCTTATATTGATCCAAAATGCAGTTACTCATAGCTGATGTGCATCTTTCCCAGTTGTGTTTATGGAACTATCTAGAATAACTCATCTTTCACCCTCAAGTTCTCTAAATATAAAGGCAGTGCCACTGTACAGGAGGAAGGGGATGAAAGAATATTCCAGAAACCCTTTAAAATATATAACCTGGAGAAACACTCCAAAACTGTGTCTTAACCAAATTCAGTCTTTATAAAGAAGTACAGCTTAGATTCCAATCATATTTACTATTTAAATAAGAGCTGACATTTATTTATAGCATATAATTTAAATAGCACTATATTTATTTTCCATCATGCATTTTCCTTAAATTAGCACACAGCTTCCTTACACAGCTCTGCGGTCTGATGTGAGGCAATCTAGCCTCACAGTTAATGTCACTGGAAGAATACTGGTGGAGAGAGAGAAGAACAAGAAATGATAGATTTAGTACTATATTTTATTGAATCTAGCATGCCATTAGTTACAAAATACACCTTTATTTTATGGACCACTATGGATAGACGAATTATGGTATTTATTAGTTTGAGATATTAGGACACTAAACAGAAGCTGAACCAGACCATTTCCTCTCTTTTTATTCTGTTCTGAGGGTAGGCGTGGCTGAGGACAGGAGCAAGAACACAAGGTGACTATACCTCTCTATATTCACGTTACTTATGCCAAATACCCAAAGCAAGTGTTGAGAGTGACTGGAGTTGTGGGGTGAGAATCACATAAATCGGTTCCATATTTTTGTAAATAGCATCATTTGAAGGTGGCTAACAGCCTAGTGAAGCCTCTGGGGATGACAGCATTTTCTATTAAGACTTTCCGCACTCTTGGCACACAAACACTAAGTGTAGGTGTCATTTATTAAATCTTACCCATTGCATGCCACTTTGTGTGAAAGCTATTTCTTCTTCTTCTTCTTCTTAGATCTTCTGGAAAGCAATAATGGCAGGATGAAGAATAGACAGAACTTTCAGGTGGGCTGGGAGAATCTGGAGACAGAATGAAGTGGGGCAAACAGGAGAACTGGAAACGTAATTTCCATTACCTGGTTCATTTCGTGCTCGTCAATTTCTTCCTTACTATGTTTAATTTAGCAAGCTAAAAGAACAAGTTATCAATACCATACATAGGAGGACATAATAAAAACTAGAACAAAGAAGAAAAATATGTAAGTGGAAGGATTTGCCACTGATGGTAGCAGAGACTAATATTTTAAAATATTCTGCTGCTATGGACATTGGATATACACAATCTAGCAATAAATTTTATCACATTTTAAAAATTAGACCTGTGTTAGTTTAACATGAATTATACTGCCAGATCGATGTTGAAGTTCAAGAGAGGGACTTTCACTCTAGAAAATTCCTTAGAGAAAATAAATATAGACTGAATTTATATCATAAAAAATCCCCACTAGGGCTTCCCTGGTGGCGCAGTGGTTGAGAGTCCGCCTGCCGATGCAGGGGACGCGGGTTCATGCCCCGGTCTGGGAAGATCCCACATGCCGCGGAGCGGCTGGACCCGTGAGCCACGGCCGCTGAGCCTGCGCGTCCGGAGCCCGTGCTCCGCAACGGCAGAGGCCACAACAGTGAGAGGCCGTGTACCACAAAAGAAAAAACAAAAAAACCCAAAAAACAACCCCCCCCAAAACCCCTCAAAACTAAAGCTTATAGAGCTATGTGCTGCAATGGTTTAGTGACTCTTTGCTGTATTATATAAACCAGGTCCTCTGAAAATGTCCTTGATTCCTTAGAAGACAAGGATGTTTTACTGAACTTGTTTGTAAAATGTAACATAGCTCAGGGGTCTATCATCTGGCAGTTGGGAATCATGACATAATGGGAGGATGAAGAATAGACTGAGAACTTCGGGGTGAAGTGGCAGAGTCTAGAGAGAATAAAGTGGTGCAAAAAGAGATCTGGAGACATAATTTCCATTACCTGCTTCATTACATGCTCATCAATGTCTTCCTTACTATGTTTAATTTAGTGGATTAAAATGGCATTGCTGAACTATCTTCACCAAATTATTTACTTTCCTTTTATGACCTGGCTTATAACAACCTGCAAGTGATATTAAAGGTCAACCTGCCACGTAAATGAAGAATCACAATCTTGGGCAGAATCACAGGTGTTTCCTTCCATTACTATGGAGAAGTGTTCACTCTTACTCTCTTTTTGCCTTTTGGTCCTCTCACTTTTCAACCTCTGTATTTTATGTAGGACAATAAGGTTTGCCCCTTCTTTTAACTTGAAACGTAGGGGGAAGAAATCGCAACAAAACTCATTCTCTTCTCTCTCAGCTACTGATAAGGAACTCGGTGGATATCAAGACCCCAATATGAATTATTGGCAGAGAATGGTATTTGTAGCTATTTTCAACTTGACACTGAAGCCTATGTGTGAAGTGTGATGCTTTTCCTTTCCCTAGATATTCAGAGGAGTTGGAGTTCTGTTATTCTCTCTCATCTCTTTATTAGCTGAACAAGAAAATAATTGTACTGAATTATGGCCACACAGATGGCAAAAATCATTTTTCTGGATTACTGGGAGTGAATTGTAACATAAAGAGCAGAGAAAGACTGTAGCATTGACAGAATATTCTTTCTCCTGGTAGAATATAACTCCCATCTGGTCCCAATTCTTTTTCACTGTATATGTGGCTTTTATGACATCTTTACAGCCTCTCTCATCTAAAGCACTATTTCTTTGCCCCTTAATTTGAGGTGGCCTTTTAGCTTGATTCGGCCAAAACAATGTGACAGAAGTGAAGGTGTTCCACTTCTGAACACAGACCTCAAAATGCCTTGTGAACTCTCACCCTCTCAGTTACCTCAATCAAGAAAATAACCCCCCGCTCGCCTGGTGGAGGATGAGAAATCATGTAAAGCAGAACCCAAAGAGCTGAGATTATCCTAGTCTTGCTGGCCCTGAGCAACCCACCAGCTAACTCGGTTTTATAATAAACTTGATTGCTCAAGATCAGTTGAGCCAGATGAAATCAGCAAGACCTCTCAGCCTATCCATAGTCCCATGAGCTAAAATAAATGTTTATTGCTGTATGCCACTAAGGTTTTGTAGTGGCTTATCATGTAGCATTATCATGGAAAAAATATAACTTAGATACGGGTGTTTCTAAATTAGAACTTTTCTTCCTTTTTCAACTCCAGTGAACCAATGGGGACTGACAAGTGGCAGTAGGTTGAGGTATCTACTTCCTTCTTTGAAACTAGTTCAAAATTTCTAGAAGTTCCCAAGGGAAGTATGCTGTAACTTACATTTTTTCCACTTTTCTTGCTACTAGTTGTCCAACGTCTTTTTCTTTACTTTACCAGAGGAAAAAATAGTTAAAAATCAAGTCTATGTTTGGAATTCTGAACTTCTTTTATATTTATTTTCCCACCAAGTTCCCAGGGAAAATATACCCTCTCATTACAGTTTTCTGTCAACTTGCTCTAAGATCCTTGACTCACTTCATTCACATGAAGGAATACATGAATGAAAATGTATTATGGAAGGAGTTGAATTTTAATAGAGCCCCAAAGCCTTACATTGTTTTTTCTTAAATTGTAGTGTTAGGTCACTTGTATCAGAACATCCTGGAGAAATGACTAAAATGTATGTTGCTAGGTCCTACCCGGACTTACTACATCAGGAACAGAATCTGAGCAGAAGTAAATACAATTACATCGTACTGCAATTTTTATTTGTTTGTTTTTTGTTTAGTGTTGTTTTCCACTGCTGAGATTATAAAACAAGGCAGATCAGCAGTCAGGTCCTTCATTTCATTGAAAAAAAAAGTTTGGTTTGCAGTCAGGGATCCATCAAGAAAAAAGAAACCACTCTATGTACTCCTGTTATACAGGTTTATATTTGGATGTAAAATTAGAAAAACATAAAAAATTGCCCAACTATTATGTGCTAAGGGAACAAAGGTTAGAGAAGATGTCACCAGCATCTAAGCAACTAATTATTAAAAAGCTAACCTGAAGTTTGCTTCTAATGTTACCTCCAACACCAGCTCACATGTCTGTCCATAATTGTCCCTGGAGACAGTGGTCTATCCCTGTCTTTCACTCCAGAATTCATTCAAATGTCTCATTACCTGACTCTTAAATCGAAACAAGATAGAGAAGGGGATTCTGTTAAATGTACTTCCCGGCTTCTCCTCCGTGATGCAGACATATCATAGACGGGGCTGGTGATGGGGTCAAGCTGACCACAGAAAAACCAGCACATATCCAATCCCTGAGGTAATGACAGTAAATCTGATGTCTAAAATGTTAAGGAAAAAACCATCCAGCTTTAGGTAGAAAGCTAGACTATCAGTAATATCTAAATATTATTTACCCTTAAGTTTTGAGAATTAAACCAGGTAAAGATTAAGGTGAGGGCTTCCCTGGTGGCGCAGTGGTTGAGAGTCCGTCTGCCGATGCAGGAGACACGGGTTCGTGTCCCGGTCCGGGAAGATCCCACATGCCGCGGAGCGGCTGGGCCCATGAGCCATGGCAGCTGAGCCTGCGTGTCCGGAGCCTGTGCTCCGCAACGGGAGAGGCCACAATAGTGAGAGGCTCACGTACAGGAAAAAAAAAAAAAAAGATTAAGGTGACATTCCTCTCATACTCTACAGGTATCAACCATTTGGTTTTCACAAGGGCCTGAGCCAGTTTCTATCTTTCACATTATACATTTAAAGTTTTCTCCTGAAACTTTGGTAAGCTTTAGACCTTGTTTTCTGATTGTGCACTTTGTTATTTTGATTACATAATTTATTAACTGCTCACAACAAGCCAGTGGGATGAGTATTCCCATTCTGTACCTATTGTAGTTGAAGGACAGAGATGGTGAAAAATTAACACAAAGTCATACAGTTTGTAAAAGAGCCAGAATTTAAATCTATAGCTTGTAACTCCAAACTGTATGCTTCTCCTACTTTATCTCTCTGTCTCTGTCATAGAATTTTCCAGCAAATAAAATTCTCTATGTTTTTCAGAAAGGAGTATATAGCACTGTTTTCTGTCTCACACGTGTCCTTTCAGCCTCCAGGGCTGATTCTCAAATTGGAAAGGAGGAAATGCTTCATAAACAAGGCCTCTACCTTTTCTCTCTGGGGAACCTCTTCGCATTTTTTGTCACCGGTGGTAATAGGCCAAAATTGCAAATCATATTGTATCCTACTTTATCGTGAATGACATTTTTGTTTGTTTGTTTCAGTCCTCCAGCATCTTTTCCTTCTTTCTACCAGCACATCAATTTCTTTTCAGAAGAGTTCCTCTTTCTTTCTGTGTGTAGTCTTATCAGGACGTTGAAACCAGGTGTTTGCCCCTGCTATGGAGGCGGAAGTGGCAGAATACTTCCACTCTCCAGCCTAGTACAGCTGAGGACATGTGATTCACAATTGGCTAATCAAATGCTTTCCTCTAGAGCTTTGAATTTTGAGCAAGGGATGAAGTCACAGGTTCAATTTGGAGATGATGTAATTCAATGACAGACTGTTCCTGTTATAAAACTTATTTCTGTAGTCCCTGTTTCATTGCAGTTTTAGTTTCTGTCAGTTTCCAAACAACAAACTTCCCTTAGATTGTGTGAATGTAAACTGCTACTATGCTTAACTTTTTACTATTGAAGTTAGCCAGATTCAATTTCTATGCACTTAAAGAATCCAAATTAATATAATAATCTCTCTATTAATTAATTCACTTACCTCAACTCATTCAAAAAATGTAAACCATGGGTATTAAAATAAAAATAAATGAGAAAACTGGAAAGTAAATCACTTTGTATTAGGTGATTGTCTTGTATTTAATGTATAGCATGTATAATAATCAGGAGTGGTTCAGTCGCAAGTAGAAGAAAAAAAATCCCATTGTGTTTGAAAATGGTTTTTTTTTTTTTTTTTTTTTTTTTTTGTGGTATGCAGGCCTCTCACTGCTGTGGCCTCTCCCGTTGTGGAGCGCAGACTCCGGACACGTAGGCTCAGCGGCCATGGCTCACAGGCCTAGCCGCTCCGCAGCATGTGGGATCTTCCCGGACCGGGGCACGAGCCCGCGTCCCCTGCATCGGCAGGTGGACTCTCAACCACTGTGCCACCAGGGAAGCCCTGTGTTTGAAAATCTTGGAGGAAAATGAAAGAAAAACTGAGAATAAAAATGATAAGGTGGAGATAGGAACAGTTACTACCCAACATTTATGCCATAAATTCACTGAAAGTGTGCCTCGACATTGACTGAAGAGCTTTATGGAAGTCTAAGCAAGAAGAAAACATTGTCAGTTGTGTATGTCTGAAAATTCCATCGATAAAACCCGGTCACTTACTCAGAAGGAAAATTACACATCACACTGAGTCCAGAGGGAAAAAAAATCTGGTTTCTTGTGTTCTCATATGGAAACTGTACAAAGTACAGTAAATAGTATCTGCAAACACACCTCTAGAGGAAACACTACAGTGTGGTTCACCGACTGTTTTTAAAAAATTTTGCTCAATATAAGTCAATAGCATCAAGCCAAACTGAAATTCAGTGAAAGTAGTTCTGTGGGGGACAAAAACGATATGACCCAGGTGTGTAACTCTCTGTAGATCTGTTGTGTCGTCCACAGAGAGATCTTACAGTATTTAGACGCATGGATAGGTGACTGACGTTTAAGAATTCCTCCAAAACTATTGTTTACCTAAAGTATTGCTGAGAAATGAGTTTAAGGTTACACTGTCTAGCAACTAACTGCTGGGCAGCTATTCTCCATTGGTGGTGGAGCAGAGGGTTAATATGGCCATTGTTAAATTGGAGGAACTGAAGACAGAGGCATAAACAGAAAGAAAACTATTTCTGCTTGGAGTAAGGGAGAAGCACACACTGGGAAGAGACAAAATTATGCTTAAGAAAGTATCAGATGATTTTAAATGAAGGAATAAAGACAGCATTAAAAGTAATGCCTTAGGGGGAAAATGGTGGTAACAGTGAGAAGTCAGGGAAGTAGCTTCCTCTTTGGAATGAATACACACTTAGTTATACAACCCATTATCTAATCAAAGCAAGAAAATTATAAGAAACCTCAAACAAATTAATTACTTAATTCTAAAAAAATGGACAATTATACATTTAAGATACAGAGAAAAGTAAAGGACATTTAAGAGTTTATATGGCCCATCTATATAAAATTTGAATTATGAAAATCTTGATTAGGGCTTCCCTGGTGGCGCAGTGGTTGAGAATCCGCCTGCCGATGCAGGGGACACAGGTTCGTGCCCCGGTCCGGGAAGATCCCACATGTGGCGGAGTGGCTGGACCCGTGAGCCATGGCCACTGAGCCTGTGCGTCTGGAGCCTGTGCTCTGCAACGGGAGAGGCCACAACAGTGAGAGGCCCGCATACCGCAAAAAAAAATCTTGATTAAAATCATTATTTTCTAAAAATATTCAACATAACTTTTTAAAATCTGACCATAGGGAAATATAAACAGAACAGTTACTAGAAAATTGCTATGGCCTGAATGTTTGTGTCCCCTCAACATTCATATGTCAAAGCCTAACTCCCCAATGTGATGGTATTTGCAGGTGGTGCCTTTAGCAGGTAATTAGGTCATGCGAATGGACCCCTCATGAATAAGATTAGTGACCTTATAAAAAGAGGTACTAGAAAGATAATCTCGCTTTCTCTGCTCTCTGCCATGTGAGAGTATAGTGAGAAGATAGCCATCTGCACACCAGGAAGTGGGTTCTCACCAGAACACAACTGTGCTGGCACTCTGATCTTGGACTTCCCAGCCTCTAGAACTGTGAGAAATAAGTGTATTGGTTAAGCCACCCAGTTTATGGTTTATTTGATACAGCACTACAAACTAAATAAGACAGAAACTGAATAGTGAAACTTATCAAAATAATTGACTTAAACTCAACCATATCAATAATTACCTAAAAGGTAAATCAATACTCTGTGGTAGGCAGAATTATAGTCCCAAAGATGTCTATGTCTAATCTCTGGAACTTGTGTATATGTTACCTTACTTAGTGAAAGGGATTTTGTAGATGTGGTTAAGATTATGGACTTTGTGTTGTGAAAATTATTTTGGATGATCTGAATGGGACCAATATAATCACATGAGCCTCTAAAAGTGGAGAACCTTTTTTAGCTGGAGCTGGAAAACAAGATGTGATGCTGGAATTGGGGTCAGAGAGATGTTATATTGCTAACTCTAAGAAAGGAGAAATAAGATTTTGATTCAAGGATTGTAGGTGGATTCTAGAATATGGAAAAGACAAGGAAACAGCTCTCCCTTGGAGTCTCTTGAAAAGAACACAAGAGTGCTGACATATTGATTTTAGCTCAGTAAGACCTGTATAGGACTTCTAACCCACAGAACCATAGAATAGTAAATTTGTGTTGTTTAAGCCTCTAACCCGGTGGCAGTTTGTTACAGTAGCAATAGAAGACACATACATATCCCAAGTACAAGGTGGAAATGTTCAGTTTGCATTAAAAACAATTGTTGTTTAGAATAAAGATTCGTATATAAATATAAGAATACTGATTAAGGAAAATACAGAAAGAGATGCACCATGCAAAAAAGGAAGCTGGTGTGGCTATATTAATACCAGACAAAGTTTACTTTAATTCAAGGTAGTTCAATTTAATTACCAATTACAGAAAGTAGCATTATATAGAGAGAAAAGGGTCAGTTAAAAAAAAAAAAAACATAATCTTAAATGTGTGTATAGCTGATAACATAGCTTTAAATTATATAGGGCGGCATGATAGAACTGAAGGGATAAACAGACACATCTGCGATCATAGTTGGGAATTTTAACATGTCCTTCTCAGAAATTAAATGAATGAACAGGCAAAAATATCAGGAAGTTACAGAATATTTGAAAAACCTTATTAACCAGGTTGACCAAATTCACATTTATAATATATAAAGCAACTGCAATATGTGAATTGCTTTTAAGTACCTATAAAACATTCACCAAAATAAACAGTATGCTGGATTACAATACAAATCTCAATAAATTTTAAAAGATTGACATTACATGGAGTATGTTCTCCAAATACCAAGAATTAAAGGAGAAATAACAAACAAGATGATTAGAAAAATACCAAATGTTTGAAAATTAGGCAATAGACGTTTAATCTATTTTGCAAAGATGGAATCACAATGGAAAGGGAAAATGTTTTGAGTGAAATGTTAAGTAAAACATACTTACCAATGTTTGTAGGATGAAACTAAAGCAGTGCCATATTTAGAGGGGATTCTTTTTTAGCTTTAAATACATACATTAGAAGAAGAAAAGCGGTTTTTAAAATTAATTATGTAAGCATTAATATCAAGAAACTAAAAAATAACAGCAAAGATATACAAATAAACCAAAGGAAGAAATAATAAAGATAAGAACAGAAATGAATGAAAAAGGAAAGAGACTTTTAATAGAGAACATCAACCAAGCTAAAATTCTTTCTTTGTAAAGACTTATAAAAAATAATAAAACCTTATTAGAAGGCATCAAGATAAAGGGGTGAAAAATAGCAATTTCAGAAATGATAAGAAAAATCTCACCATAGATCCTACAGGCATAAAATGATAATAAGACAATACCACAAATAAATTATGTCAATAAATTTGACAACAAATTTGAAATGTGTGAATTCCTTGAAAAATGCAACACACTAAAACTCAACCAAGAAAAACCTAAATATTTTATATATGCTACATTTATTTATATATATCATCAGTAGTTCAAAAACTGCCCTTCTCAAAACAAACAAAACTCTATACCTAGATGAATTCACTGGTGAATTCTACCAAATATTTAACAACAACAAAAAAGAAAAACACTTTATCAGAAACTCAGAATAAATAGAAAGGGAAAATATTTCCCAACCCCTTTTGTATGTCAAGTAGATTATTAATACCAATACCTGCAAAGATATTACATGAAAAGAAAATTACAGGTCCACGCCCCATATGAACATGTGCCAGATATTATCAAAGTACTAGCAATTAGAATTTAGTGATGTATTAAATGCATACATTTTCATGACCAAATAGAGTGTATTTCAGAATTACAAGGTAGGTTTAACATTAGAAAAATAATTAATGTAATTCAACTCAGTGACATAATAAAGGAAGAAGATATTGATTTTCTTAGTTGTATAAAGAGTATTAATCTCTTTTCGCTCTCAGACATGGGCACACCGCAGAAGGATGTTATTATCAAGTCAGATGCACCCGACACCCTATTAGTGGAGAAGCATGCAGATTATATAGCATCCTATGGCTCAAAGAAAGATGATTACATTCTTACTCTCTATGGTAGTATTAATGTTATTGATGTAAATAAAGTTGTGGAATATGTTCAGAGTCTACAGAAAGAAGATGGTTCTTTTGCTGGAGATTTTTGGGGTCCCACTAAGCAGCTGGTCTAACTGGAGTTAATGGTCTGCTGGAAGTTCCAGCATGCACTGTGCTAGTTATATCAGCATACAAGAGTACTGGAACAGAGGGGGCCAGTCTAAAAGATAAGGGCTGAATACAGTGCAGGCAAGAGAGACCAGCTGCTTCATGGGATGTGAAAATCTACTTTTATATAATAGGGAGAAATCGACACAAGATTTTCTTTTTGTGCGGTGGCAACTTTGGCTCTATTGGGGAAGCTGGATGCTATTAATGTGGAAAAGGCGATCGAATTTGTTTTATCATGTATGAACTTTGATGGTGGATTTGGTTGCAGGCCAGGTTCTGAATCCCATGCTGGGCAGATCTATTGTTGCACAGGATTCCTGGCTATTACTAGTCAGTTGCATCGAGTAAATCCTGATTTACTTGGTTGGTGGCTTTGTGAACGACAGCTTCCATCAGGTGGACTCAATGGAAGGCCAGAGAAGTTACCAGATGTATGGTATTCTTGGTGGGTGTTGGCTTCCCTAAAGATAATTGGAAGGCTTCATTGGATTGACAGAGAGAAACTGCGCAGTTTCATTTTAGCATGTCAAGATGAAGAAACGGGAGGATTTGCAGACAGGCCAGGAGATATGGTAGATCCTTTTCATACTCTATTTGGAATTGCTGGATTGTCACTTTTGGGAGAAGAACAGATTAAACCTGTTAGCCCTGTTTTTTGCATGCCTGAAGAAATACTTCGGAGAGTGAATGTTCAGCCTGAACTAGTGAGCTAGATTAGTTAGATCCCTTGATGCAAAAGTTGCTTAGTGTAGTTTTACTGGTTTAACATTTCAGTATTTGAAGTGCTTAACAAACTTAATGGCTGCCATGTTCATATTTTGTACATGAATTGTGTTGATTGTAATAAATTATATAATTATACATATTGTAAATTAGAGACCTTTATTGTATCTTCAGCCTTCCGCTTTCTTCTGGAATGCTGTTATTCTGAGCGTAATATTTTGTTTATGCTTCAATGTATTTATCTTCTTTGTCTCCATAACAGCAAACTGAGTTGAACTCTATTTAGCTGATGAAATCTTGTGTTCTGATTTTCCCATGTACTCCCTTGATATGTTATACATAACTATAGTTAATATAAATTGGTCTTTGTCAATGAGAATGTTAACTGATAAAGAATTGATTAACCCCATAGGAATTAAAAGATGAAAAGAAATAAATGGCTGAAATTTGGGAATAAAAAAAAAAGAGTATTAATAAAATTTAATAACTCATAAAAATTCTCTCAGCAAACTAGAAATAGAAGGAAACTTCTTCAATTTGATAGTATGTACAAAAAGCCTATGGGTAACATCAGACTTAACTCTGAAATATTGAACATTTTTCCCCTAAGGTGAAGGAAAACAAACAAAGATATACAAGATCACCATTTTTATTTGACATTGTATTAGAAGTCCTAGCTCATGGAATAATGTAAAGAAAAAAAGAGAAAAAGGAGAGAGATAGAGTCTGGGAGAGATAAAAATGAGGTGAAAAGTAAGAAGCATAACTGTCATTATACACAGACAACATGATTGTGAATTTAGAAAAAACAAATACATCTACTAACTACAAGAGTTAATAAGTGAATTTAGCAAGTTCACGGGATACATGGTCAATTATCTTTTTATAAACTAGCAACAAATAACTGGACAATAAAATTTTTAAATAGCATTTATAATTGTATAGAAAACAATATCTAGGAATAATATTAATAAACTATATGCAAGACTTTTCTGAAAATTATAGATGAAGCATTGTTTAAATATTCAAAATATAAATAAATAGAAAAATATTCCATGTTTATGGATTGAACATCTCTAAACTGCTAGAAGTAAGTTATACCTAAATAGAATTGATGTAATCCCAATCAAAATCCCAGCAGAATTTCTGTAGACATACACAAGCCAGTTCCAAGATTTAAATGAAAATTTAAAGAAACAGAGAGGTCAAGACCAATCCTAAAGCTAAAGTAATGGAAACAGGGTCATATTTGAATAAGGTAGACAAATATTTGAAAAAAACAGAAGAGAGTCCACAAAAGGACGGACACATATACAGCCTCTTGATTTACAACAGAAAACAACAGCACAATTTAATAGGAAAATACATAAGTTAAATTTTTAATAAAGCAAGAGCATGATAATTTGAGAGTAATAACAAATTTGTTGTCTTAAAAAAAATATAGGCTATCCACTCAATTCAACCAATTATGACCATACCTGTAAATCAAATTGCTAAGAATCAGTGCTGTAGTATAGAGCTATCATTTCTTAGACCCAAGTTTGTCTTTCTATACTCTTTTCTGAGATGCTAGGATTTAGAGTCGCCAAAATATATTTACTAGCCTTTCTTGCTGGCTGGATTTCTTTTAGGTTCTGCCAATGAGAGGCAATCACATGCTACTGGAAACCTGGATAACGGGCAAAGGGACTCTCTTTCTGTTTCCAAGTCCTGTCAGCTTCCCTCTGACAGTGAAGGACTGCTATGGTCTCCAGATTCTTCGGACATAAGCAGTAGCTGTGTGTTGCCCTCCTCAGAATTTCCAACCCCAGATCCGTAAGGGCCCCTCCTTTAAGCTCCAGGATTTTGGTAATTCCATCTCTTCCCTCTTGTTCTTCCAATCACAGGAGTAGGAGCTGCTTCCTGCCATTAATAATATTAAGGTTACCTCAACATCCTTTTTACTCTTTCAATTTTTAAACGTCTTGTATAACCAATTCCTTGTATCAAATCATATCTTTTACAAATACCTGATGTTTTCTGCTTTCAAGGCTGGGCCTTGAATGATATAGCGCTCATAACTCAGAAGAAATGTCTCTCTTGAGGCAACTACATGAAATTTGAAGATATTCCTTTTGAGTATAAATTATCTAATTGAATTTTTAAAACCCTCAGGCCACGTTACCTTCTCAGCAACTAACCTTCCCAGTCCAGTAATGAGTATTAATGGATTCCAGGGCAGTTAAGGCAGGAATAAAAGTAAGCAGAAGTGATTGCCTTCTACAACATCCAAAATATCTTTCCTAGAGGTAGCAATAAACACCAGTGGGACTAGCTACTAATCTGTGATATTATTATCCAGGATGGAAATGTCAACATAGACTCAGATTTTGTATACTTGCTAGAATTCCTCACCACTCATTTCTGTTTATAAGTAAGTTTGGTAGGAATTTTTCCTTTGAGGTTATTACAGTTGTTCTCAGGCCAACAGCAATGTAATTGATCATTATATAACAGCTTCAGATGGGATCCCAACATACCTGTAACCAATCCCAGCATTCAGGTCCCCAGAGGGACCTAAATGAAAAAGCTGTAGTTAATATATCAGATGTCCAATCAGAAAGAATGTATTTTTCCAGGAGAAGGTAAGGGTTAAGATAATCATGTTCAGATTTACTAGAGAAGAGAGCAACACTTGAAAGAAGTGAAGTATCTTAAGAGAAAGTTTCTGCCTTATATTTGGTCAAATTCCTTTCCTTGACAACCAACAGATAAGAGACTTAAGGTCAGGCATAAAGGAGTAGTGTGTTCTAAGTTTCATATATTTTATAGGAAGTAAATGTTAAAATCTATCCAAAGTTCTCATCAGAATCTGATTATTACAATCCTTCATTATATTCGAGGACTGAAATCTTAGTCATTGAAGGAGCCCACTCCAGGACATTTACCAATCAGTAAACTATCCACTTAATGTGAATAGTAGTGATAGTAGTAATAGTAATGACCACTGTACCTGAGTACTTATTTTGTACCTATAATTCTACATGCTTTAAGTGTATAATATCTTTAAATTTTCGTGAAAGACCAGAAACCATTCTTACTTTCATTAGATGCAGTGCCTTGATTTGTTTTTTTGAGGATTTCTCTTTCTATAGGAGAGTTCAAGCTTGAAGGCGCTCTTAATTAAGGGATTTTGTCCTCAGAGAACTACACGATGGGCACATGACCCAAACTAAGTCAACAGAACTCCTTCTCCTAGAACTTTGAATCTTGATTGGAGTGATTCAATAGCAACAATATTCTGACAAGATTTTAATGTTTATTAGACTAGTAGATCCATACTAATTCCTGCTTATTTTGAGACTCAATCACCAGCCTTTCCTTTGATGCTCTAAGCACTCAATATCCAACCCACAAAATGATTTTCTACTTAAAATGTCATAGAGTCAATTGCTGTTGATTGAAACAAAAGTTTCTAAAGGATAAGTTCTTTTATCTATGAGAAAATTGATGCTTCATGTGGTTAAGTAAATTGTGTAATGTCAAACTGTTTGTCAAATAAGGGCTGGGATTTTAATCCAGCTACCTCTGATTTTATGAAACCAGGACTCTAGATGAGGTGGCTTTGTAATAGATGCAAGTACATTCTATTCTATTCAGTTTTTATAAACCTGAGAGACTGCAAGCACTGGTCCTGGTCATTCATACTGTAAAGGATCTTACTGGTGGCTTGCCTAAACAAATATCAATAAGTGAGATTCTCAAAACAAGAGCAAAGCTTTGATGTGAACAAATGAAGATAACCTCATGGCCAGGTTCCTCTCATGGTTGGGAGAAGGATATAATTAGCTGGGCTGTATAATAATGGGGCAGACCCCATTTAGGGAAGAGTATTCTCCTGTGATTTACTTCAACAAAGGAACCTAAAAAGTATTTAAAACTAAGATTGTGGTAAGAGAAAATAATCACAGTTTAAAAGTATAGTTTTGGAAAACAATTTGGTGGCTCTTCAAAAAGCTATACACAGAATTACCATATGTTCTAACACTTTTGACTCTTAGATATACACCCAACAGAATTGAAAACAGAGACACAAACAGATTCTTGCACATGTATGTTCATAGAAGCACTGTTCACAATAGTCAAAAGTAGAAACAACTCAAATGTCAATCAATGGGTGAACAGATAAACAAGAAGTGCTATGTACATACAATGGAATATTATTCATGCATAAAAAGGAATTAAGTACTGATACATCTTACAATGTGGATAAACCTTAAAAACATTATGCTAAGAGAAAGAAGTCAGGCACAATAGGCCACATACTGTATGAGTCCATTTATATGAAATATCTAGAATAGATAAATTTATAGAGGCAGAAAGATTGATGATTTTCAGGGGCTGGGGGAAAGGAAGAATAGAGAGTGATGGCTTAATGGATATAGGGTTTTATTTTAGGGTGATGAAACTGTTTTGAAATAAGATGGAGGTGGTGTTTGTTTGCACAACAATGTGAATGCACTAAATGCCACTAAATTATATACTTAAAAATAATTAATTTTATTTTGTGTGAATTTTCCCTCAATTTTTTGTAACATACATATATCTGGTTAATTATACATTTATATATAGGTGTACATAGAGAAAAGGTCAAGAAGGTTCCACACTAAATTATAATAGCTGTTCCTTCTAGCACTACACGGTCCAATATGGTAGTTACTAGCCACATGTCTGAGTACTTGAAATGTGGCTGTTCACCTCAATTGTTTTTTTAAAGTGACTGCTACATGCTAGGCACAATTCTAAACACTTTATATATAAAACATATTTAATCTCCAAAACTACCTTATGAAGTAGATTATTGTTACCAAGCCCATCTTAAAGACAGGAAATGTAAGACATAGAAAAATTGTTACTTGCCTATGGTCACAAAGATGATAAAGTAGTGAATTTGGAATTAAAACTGAAGAATTCAAGCTATGGCTCCCAAGTCTGTATTTTTCAACATTACAGTCTATTATCTTCAAAAATCAGACATTGTGTGATTATACTCTAGACCAGCAATGTCCAATAGAACTTTCTGTGATGATGAAAATGTTCTATATCTACATTGCTAATACAGTAGCCACTAGCCACATGTGGCTACTGAGCACTTGAAATATTGCTAAGACAACTGAATACCTGAATTTTTAACTTTGTTTATTTTTAAATTATTTAAATTTCAGTAGTTTTATATGGCTATGGGCTACCATATTGGATAGTGTCCAAGTCTAGACTTTGATAGTTATTTCTTAATATTTATTATGGTTGATTTACAATATTGTGTTAGTTTCAGGTGTACAGCAAAGTGAATCAGTTATACATATACATATATCCACTCTTTTTTTAAAGATTATTTTCCCATATAGACCATTACAGAGTATTGAGCAGAGTTCCCTGTGCTATACAGCAGGTCCTTGTTAGTTACCTATTTTATATATAGTAGTGTGTATATGTCAATCCCAATCTCCCAATTTATCCCTCCCCGAACTCTTATCCCCTGGAAACCATAAGTTTGTTTTCTACTCTGATGGTTTTTTAAGTTATCCTTTAGAGCAAAAAAAAATTCCCCAAAATGCATATTCTTCTTTCTGGGTAATATGAAGAGGTAGGAAAATAATTGGAGCAGTTCAGTCTCAACTACCTCCCTGTCCTCTGAGAACTTTTCAAGTGTGAGAGGCAGACTATCAATCCCAACCATTGTGAGGCCGTATGAACCTCGACTTTTTGTAGTATCAACATTCTAAAGGTCAGAAATTTCTTGACACTCACAACAGGGATATAATTGGCCCAAATTGAAAAATATTATTCAGGATAATCCCAAATACAATTCATACAAATAAAGTCAGTCAGTGGTAATGCACACTAGCATCCTACCATCGGTTCTAGGAACCTTTATCATAAGCACCTTTGAGGTAGACTTTGCCACAGCATTTTTGCCACAAACATTTTCATGGCATGACTAATTGGACATAAAACAATGTTGCCCCCCGAAAAGAATAGCACAAAATAATAGTACAAAATAAAATAAAAGGGAGACATTACAAAGGACATAATGAAACATGAGAAATGCATAACAGAATTAAAAACATTTTATTGCAAAATACAAAAATTTGAATATATTTAAAATGCATGTAGATTCATGGAAATACTGCACAAATAACTGATTTTACTTTGTGGGTTGTACCTAAGCTCTTGTCTTCCAAGCTTCTAGTTCATAGTATTTTATACTTTTTTTTTTTTGCTTGTTGATTTTTCTCCTCATTCAACACCCCACTTTTTCTTTTTTGCTAAAGTTTCTTCCCTCATTAAAATAGGTATCAGTTTCCAAATACTAGAATACTGGAATGCATATCAGTAAACTGAGCTTTGTGGTGCACTGTAAAAGACTTATACACTCTTGTTTATTCTTGGCATATTAACTCATATCTATTGATAGAAATTCAGAAGTTCTCTGGGAAATGTGGGTTAAACAATGTGCCTTCAAATCAGTGAAGGATTTGCAACTGATACTTTATAATTTTCTAGAATAGTTTGCAATCTGGCTTTACATTCTTATTTTACACTTCCAGTAAGTTTTGTCACCATATTTTCTATCAAGTTGATATACGTAGCTATTATCATCCACTATTTTAAGGCCATGTCTACTCTTCACTGTATAGACCATCATGAGGGCTGTAATTTAAGTAATTTAAAAATGAATGTACTGTGTCAATGTGGAAATGAGACAAAACTGTCAACTAGTTGAAAGCAAATTGTCAAATCAAAGTGTCAACCAGTTATTTTATCTTTATGACAAAATTGCCCTACAGCCTATTAGTTATGTGGTGAAGATGTTATGGGCAAAGATGTCTATGGCAAAGATGTTTACAGTGAAAATACTGGACCCACCTATCATCACTTTGTTGAGATGCAAGATGGAATGAACTTTGAATAAGTGTATTAGACATTTGATATATAAAAGAATTGCCATCAATGTAGTTGCAGTTCTCTCCCTGTACTTCATCCTACAAATATCTTTTGCAAAGTTTTCTTCCATGAAGTTAAATTTCTTTTTGTTTCAGGCCTCAGGTTGTAATGTTTTCTTTTTCTTCTTCTTAGACTTTTTGTAATGTCTATCTCTTTAATATAAACAGTCAAGCTGCCAAGGCGGAATATACATTTTTTTTTTTCAGCTCAAAGTATCTCACACGTGCACCAGAACACAATTTGTGATCATGACTAAAATTATTCTCAAAGAAAGAAAACAAAAAATATTAACGTTACCTTAAGTCATAACCACTTCAGTTAATCTACCACAAATTAACTCTGTACCTTGCATATGCAAGAAGCAAATGAATAACTTTCATTTGTTCCAAAAATATTTGAATTAACATGCTGGACATTATATTAAACATTGAAATGAAACAGTGACCAACAGAGACAAAAATCCTTCTCTCTTTAAACTAGAAAAAATAATAAATATAGTAATTAACAGGTAACATTTATGTAAAAGTTAATATGTTTGGGGGACAACTGTAGGAGGAATATGGTTGTGGATGGAGATCAGATGTTCAATTTGGATATAATAAGCTTGAGGAGACTAAAAGTTATATAAGTAAGAAGTTGAATGGACAATGTTATTGGGAAGAGAGGGACAAATATGGGAAGAGTAAAGTTCAAGTTTCAAGGGAAAAGGTCTATGCTGGAGTTATACATTTAGAAGTGATGACCATAGAGAAGGTACCTAGAGCTATGAGACAGGATGACATTACTCAGTGATTAAGTACAGGTAGAAAAGTGAGAAGGTCCAAGTACTGAACCCTGGAGAATAAAACACCAAGAGGTTGGAGACATAAAGCAGAATTGATAAGGAAAGGTCAGAAGGATATGAAGAATTTCAAGTAAGTGTGGCATCCCAGAAGAAAATGTTTCAAGGAAGAGAGAATGATTAACTGTGTCAAATGCGTCTGATAATCCAAGAAAGATGAGGAACTGGCTGTTAGATTTAGCAATATGAAAGATAATCATTATAAGAACATTTTAGTGGGAGCAGTTTGGATAAAAACCTGATCGGAGTGGTTTCAAAAAGAATGAGAGAAAGAAATTGGAGACAGCAAGTTTATATAAATCAATCCAGGATAATGAAATGAATATGTGTATACCCATGATATGAATATCAGGTGACAAAGTCAAGTTTGCAAGAAATTGAACTTTCCTTATATTTCCTATGATGGAATTCAATACTTTGTTGAATTAATCACACAAATTTCATTGCAAAATTATTTGCAATAATAAAGCAACTATCAGTTAAGGATTATTTAAATAGCATATGAAAAAATAGCATATGATTTGCAGAGTATGGTACATTTATACTATGGAATAGTACAGAGCTGAGAGAAGAGGCAAATCCTATATGTTTTGTTATTGAAAGATCTCCAAGATATTTTTTGGTGAACAAAGTTCACAGCAGTATAGCATTTATAATGCAATTTCTTTACTGTGTGTCTATATGTGGTTTAGTTAGGTGAACTTGACAGGGTGCAATTGTGAAAAATTATGTTGGTCAATACTGCTAAGCCATTGAGGTATTAGAATACATTAGTTTCAAGGATTAAAATATGCAGTGTGATCCAAGTCAGAACTTTCATCTCACATCTCATTAAAAATATCTCCTCTTCCTTAGTGCCCAGCTGCTCAAGGAGGCATGGTTTGCCTTTTCTGTTTTTCTCCTGTCTCTGCCCTACAGCTATTGCTGCTTTTGTTCCTTCAGAGTGGGTGTGAGATGGAAAATAGTTAACAAAATCCCCCTGGCTGATTCTGTTGTAATTTGGTTTCAGTGTTCCCTATGCTGGCTTATGTCCAAATATTGGCTCTTTTCCTCAAGAAATGCTCTTGTGGCTTCTTTGAAGACTTCTCCATTGTGGATGTTGAATATCACTGTCCTCTGGTATGAGGGCACACTCATTAGTTGGCCTCTGTAACCTGCTCTTCAGCCGCTTCTCTGACAGAGCACCCCATACAGCTTCTCTCTTCTATGTGGTCTCTGTCTGACAGGAAATCATCTTAGGAACCATTGAGAATGGAGTCAAACCAATGGCACAATATTTAACTTGTTTTTGGTAAACAACAAGAGTCTTTTGGTAAAGAAGCCTCTTGAAGAAATCTGAGAATTAGCTACTTTGCTATACCCTTCCACTAGGTTTTATTGAAAATAAGTCTTAGACAAACTCTGCTACACACAGATATTTATTATGGAAATATTCAGAAGCAACACAGACAGTTCTTACAAGGTTCTCTAAAGCTGGATGATGGCCCAGCTCTCTGAACTTTTAAGTGTTCCCCAAGGCACCTTTCTTGAAAGGTTTTTTCATGGCAGAACAGACAGCATTCAAGAAGTCAGTTTTTCTTTACCTTGCAGTGGACATAAGACAACCAAAAATCTACCTAAACTAATGGCTGGACATAGCACTAGTTAGGAATAAAGCCTTAAGAGCCATCCCTAGAACAAATGAAAAAGGTATCTCATTGATTATCTGACTATTAAGTATGTTTCTAAAATATTTTAGCCCATCAACATAGCTTGATTAGTGCTGATTTCATCTATGAAAATCCACTTAAACATTCTCACGCTACCTAAGATGTTGTTAATTTTGCCAATTAAAAAAAAAAAACATTTTTGTTCTTCTTTATGCTAATTATCAAAGTGTCTGGTGTTGAGACGGGCACAGCCCACGGGGTGTACTAGACACCTTTAGAGTGTAGATTCGTGCCCTGAAGTAGATAGAATAGCGCATGAAGTACATTCTGGAAGGACACAAAACCTTCACGTTCCTGGGCCAGTGGCCCATGGGAAGCAGCCCTCCCTCAACACCAGCAGTCTTTTCTGCTTTGTGGACAAGGGTTACCACACAGTGGGCCTCGACTGCCACAATTCTTCAATGCGGACATCATCCAGGTCCACAAGCCCAGTTTTTTCACCAACTGGCACAGGCTGTCAGAAAACTCGGTGAGAAGGGCTTATACTGGTGGAACAACACCCGCCTGGAGAAGGGCATGATTGCTACGCTGTGAAACCTGTTTGACTTGCCCCTGATGGAATGATGAGGGCCCGCACACTCTCCTGGGGAGACCCCTCTACCGGGACCCGGCAGATCGGATCTCCTGCTGCAGTAGGCTGGTACAGGGAGCTCATCCAGGGTGACATCTGCAACAACAACCTGAGCAGCACCTGCGTGTTGCAGCAGGAGCTCACCTGAGCCTGGCAGGTACAGGGTGCCTGGATGAAGGAGTTGCAGGAGCTGAGGTGCATCATCAAGGCCACGTCCAACGCTCAGTTTGGGAGTATCTTCCGACACCTTCTACAACTCCACCTACTTCTCACAGTGACTCGTGCCCTTTTCCAACCTCTACAAGGCCTCCCCTGGCTACCTGATCAACGACCTCAGGGACTTGACCTTCTGCTCGAGCTGCATGCTCCTGCAGCACTAGGTTCTTCTGGATGCACCAGTTCTGAACAGCCTGCATGAAGTGGCCCTTCCTTCCCCACATCCTGGACAGGAAAAAATGGCCCTAAACTGAGAGTTTAAACTAACGAATGTAAACATGTCACACAGACGTCACAACAGGGGAATGCTTTAAGATGGCTTCAACCCGACTCTGTCCCATGTTGTTGACCATGATCTGAACACCTGGGCCTCTACAGCAGCAACTTTCTTGGTTTCTTCTTGCTATTAAAGCAGTTCCAACCAGGCACTATCCTTTAGAGAGTCGTGTGAGGTAAGAGTCATGGGAGGTCCCCTTTTGGTGTCCCCCAAACTGCAGGGAAAACAGTTCAAACTTGACCAAAACTCCTGCAGCTCTGGGCCCATGGCTTGACACTTAGCAGGCATCTAGTCACAAGGCTCAGCAAGTACAAGTTTTTCCTTTGGCAGAAAACTCCAGTGTCTATTAGTGGTTTTCTTGAAGCCCTCACTGGGCCTGAGGTGAGTTTGAGGATTGGGGCTATCGAAGGTGAGGTGGTGAGTGGGAGAAAGCAGCTCCATCCTCTCCCCAGGTGATGAGAGGGGGCAATGGCACAGTCCTTCCTAAAAAAAGCAGTGAGTTCTCTTGTTCCTGAGTACCCCAAACCCTCTGGACATAAATCATGCAGCATCCCTACATCTCATGTCCTGAAGGTCATCCAGAACCTCTCTTAAGAATGTGAATTACTTGTGCTATGGGTTTGGGGTTTCAGATAATATTCACATTCAAATACAAACTATCAATTAAAATCCAGCAAATGAATTTTGTGCTCACTTAACAAATATTTATGGAATGCCTTCTTTGTGCTACTCACTGGTCTTGGCATAGGATGTGTCTAGAAGGATACAGTCTTCATTCCCCCTGGTTACTTCTTGGAAGTGGGTGGCTGGCTTTTTACCTTTTCCTTCCACATAATTTTATACTGTGGGTTTTTTCCAACAAAACCCATACATTTTATTTCTAAGTTTATAAATCATTTTCAGAACAAGAGCAAAACTTTTTCTATTTCTCTTCACATATGCACTTTTAATTTCTTTAACTGAGATAACAATTCAGTTACTGTATTTTGAAAATTCAAGGTGCTGGTCATCTTTCCCCTTTGATTTGTGACATTCTAGAACCATTGCTTACAAGCTTCAAAGGAAGAAAAAAGTCACTGCTGCTCCAGTGACTTATTTTATTTAGTAAGTGTAATTCCTCCTCTATAAAGCATTGATTAAACTTTAGAACATAAAGGTCAGAAGTAGATTTATGCAAGATAAGACCACATCTTACTGCCAACTCATTCTAAAATGACATTGCTACTTACCTTGTCCTTCTCTTTGTCCCTAAAAGATCTCTTTGGGATTTATAACAACCAATTAGAAATGTATATCCTAGATACAATTAGCCTCTTTTAAAAGTCACAGTCATCTGGAGGAATTACTTTGTTCATTGCATGCTCCCAAAATCAATTCATGAGAGATGGATCTTTTATTTAAAAATTGGTAATTGTGAGAAGTGGAAAAGGGGATTCACATAAAATATTACATAGCAAAAACTTAATCAAACGCCTGTGAATTCATTATCTATGGCAATGTAACAAATTACTCCAAAACCCTATTAGCTTAAAAGACTAATGTCGTTTTCTCATAGTTTCTGTGGGCCAAGAATCTAGACACGGCTTAGTTGGGTATGTCTTTTCCAAGGTCTCTCACAAGGCTACAGTCAAGGTGTGAGCTAGGATTATAGCCATCTCAATGCTGACCTGGGGAAGGGATCCACTTCCAAGTCATTCATATGGTGGTTGGCAGGTTCTCACTGACTATGTCCAGAGTCATTAGTTCTTCTCCATGTAGGTTTCTCCTTAGGGCTATTCACAACATGGCAGCTGGCTCCCTCAGACCAAGGGATGAGAGAGAGAGAAATGGAAGCCACATTTTTCATAATCTAATCTTAAAAGTGACATCCTATTGCTCTACTCTAGCCTGTCTGTTAGAAAAGAGTCTCCTAAAACAGCCCATGCTCATGGAGAGGAGATTACAAAAGGGTGTGAATATAAGGAGACTGAGGTCATTGGGGGCCACCTCATGGGCCATCTACAACAACCTACTTCACATTTCACTTTTCTACCCCTGCCATCCTCACCCCCCAAAGTGAGGGGGGTCTGGTCTTAGCCAGAGTATCTCATTCTTCTCTTCTTCCTAGGCAGTCTAAAATTCTAGTTTTCATTGCAACATTTCTCCTCAGTTAAAACACCCATTTAACGAAAGAAAAACATATTTGTTTAGCAGAACATGGATACTGGTTACTTCTTAAATATGCCCCGTGAGAAGTGTTAGTGGTATAAATGGAACCACGTAAAACTTACTGTAACATTATACTTAAGATTAATTATTTCATGACTCCATTACAATTGACTTCACTATTATAAAATATTTATAATATTCTCGATAATTAAATCTTTTAGTAAAGGGAAGCTGTGTTCAAATGAATTCTGTGTTACCATTGGTCATATTTATAGTGAGACTTCCCAGCAATGAATTGTGATTTTCAAGTGTTTTTTTTAAGTTAAATTTTATTCAAGCAAAAATGTGTGTTTGTTTCCAAAGTCTCTTTTTATCCCTTTTTATGTGTCTCAGTACTAGTTCAATTACAGTGAAGAGGAACACAAAACTTTTGACATTTGGGCCAAGAACAGTGTTGGTTATTAAACTCAGTCTATCTTGGAACAAGCTGCCTCCTCAGAAAACATTTTGTTGTATTTTCCTTGTCTGCAGAGTAAGGAACGAATAATGCTACATAGCCTTGAGTGCTCAGTGAACAAATGATACAGGCTTTTGAAGAGTTTTCATAGCTTAGTTGTTTCTTTCCCTTTCACTCTTGATACTGTGTTTATTTTGTTCTGTTTTGTTTTGTTTGTACCAGGTTAAATTTAAGCCCCTTCCTAAGCTTGTCCAAAAGTTTCAGAGGGAATAAACTTTAGTATAACTCTCAGACAGGCTTTTACCTATTTTCAACTTCTCTCTAATATCTGGAAACTGATGCCTTCTGATCTCTGGAAGTAAGACAGAAATCATCTGGATTCTTTCAGCTACTGTCTACAATAACATGACTTGGCTATTCCAGAATTCTCTTGCATAGGAAGATGAAAATGCAAATAACTTTATTTGTTGCTTCAAGATGTTTTTGAAAATCCATTTATCTGAGTATTAGAAGACTCAGCCAGCCCTCGTGAAAGGAATCAGGACAATAACTACCTCAACCAGGCTCATCAAATGACTGTTCACTTCTCAAGACTTCATTTGGAAACTTGGGCTCACTGTGTCCACAATCCTATATTATCATACCATGAATTTTGCCGAATCCCAAACAGACCTTCACAGTAAAAGATCTATTGATACTTTATTTTTCCCCTCTTTTTTAAAAAAAATAAAGTATAGTTGATTTATAATGTTGTGTTGGTTTCAGGAGTACATCAAAGTGATTGAGGTATACATATATATTCATATATATATGTATACATATATATATATATATATATATATATCCCTTTTCAGATTCTTTTCCTTTGTAGATTATTACAAGATATTGAGTACAGTTCCCTGTGTTATACAGTAGTTCCTTGTTTATCTATTTTATATATAGTAGTGTGTATATGTTGTAAAAGACCTACTTTATATCAGATACCAAAAACCTCATAAATATTTCTTTGTTCCCTCCCAACTTCAGACACTCTTAAGAGTCTACCAATGAAATGATCTCCCTTAGTTTGGCAAGCAATAATCTCTACAAGTTAGTTACTTTGTCTAGCTTTATCTTCAAGTTGTTTTGATGCTCTTTTGAGGAAATGGATAGTTGAAAGAAGCCACCAAGATATGGTTGTACAGGGGAAAATTTAAGTGTTAATCACTGTTTATTCATCTCATATGAATCCTACTTTTCTCAATGAGAAATATTACAATATAGTCAAGTTGTATCATCTAAAAGTGATGAATGAACTATGTCTAGGAAAAGTAAGATAAATACTTTAAATAAAATTATGTAAAGTTCAGCAAGGATATGTCCTATTACCTGAGATGGAATATGCAGCATCTTGGAAGTCAGGCAAGCAGAGAGTTGAGGAAAAAGTGACAAAGTTATGCTGTGTATATTGTCTTCTTTTATCAGAGTTATGTGGGAAAGAAGTAACAGAAAGAACAGATTTAAGAAAAAGTTTCTAAGCTAGGAGCTTCAAGATGGCGGAAGAGTAAGATGTGGAGATCACCTTCCTCCCCAGAGATACATCAGAAATACATCTACATGTGAAACAACTCCTACAGAAAACCTACTGAATGCTGGCAGAAGACCTCAGACCTTCCAAAAGGCAAGAAACTCTCCACGTACCTGGGTAGAGCAAAAGAAAAAAGAATAAACAGAGACAAAAGAATAGGGACGGGACCTGCACCAGTGGGAGGGAGCTGTGAAGGAGGAAAGGTTTCCACACACTAGGAAGCCCCTTCGTGGGCAGAGACTGTGGGTGGCAGAGGGGGAAACTTCAGGGCTGCAGAGGAGAGCACAGCAACAAGAGTATGGACGGCAAAGCGGAGAGATTCCCGCAGAGGATCGGTGCAAGATGAAGGAGCAAGGTAAAAATCCACCAGACCTAACAGTTGAAGAGGAAATAGGCATCTACCTGAGAAAGAATTCAGAATAATGATAGTAAAGATGATGCAAAATCTTGCAAGTAGAATGGAGAAAATACAAGAAACGATTAACAAACACCTAGAAGAACTAAAGAGCAAACAATCAATCATGAACAAAATAAATGAAATTAAAAATTCTCTAGAAGGGATCAATAGCAGAATAACTGAGGCAGAAGAACGGATAAGTGAACTGGAAGATAAAACAGTGGAAATAACTACTGCGGTGCAGAATAAAGAAAAAATAATGAAAAGAATTGAGGACAGTCGCAGAGGTCTCTGCGACAATATTAAACACACCAACATTCGAATTATAGGGGTCCCAGTAGAAGAAGAGAAAAAGAAAGGGACTGAGAAAATATTGAAGAGATTAGAGTTGAAAACTTCCCTAATATGGGTATGGAAATAGTTAATCAAGTCCAGGAAGCACAGAGAGTCCAATACAGGATAAATCCAAGGAGAAACACTCCAAGACACATATTAATCAAACTATCAAAAATTAAATACAAAGAAAAAATATTAAAAGCAGCAAAGGAAAAACAACAGATAACATACAAGAGAATCCCCATAAGGTTAACAGCTGATCTTTCAACAAAAACTCTCCAAGCCAGAAGGGAATAGCAGGACATATTTAAAGTGATGAAAGGGAAAAATCTACAATCAAGATTACTCTATCCAGCAAGGATTTCATTCAGATTTGATGGAGAAATTGAAACCTTTACAGACAAGCAAAAGCTAAGAGAATTCAGCACCACCAAACCAGTTTTACAACAAATGCTAAAGGAACTTGTCTAGGCAGGAAACAGAAGAGAAGGAAAGACCTACAATAACAAACCCAAAACAATTAACAAAATGGTAAAATGAACATACATATTGATAACTACCTTAAATGTAAATGGATTAAATGCTCCAACCAAAAGACATAGACTGGCTGAGTGGATATATAAACAAGACCTGTATATATGCTATCTACTAGAGACCCACTTCAGACCTAGGGACACATACAGACTGAAAATGAGGGAATCTAAAAGATATTCCATGTAAATGGAAATCAAAAGAAAGCTGGAATAACTATTCTCCTATCAGACAAAATGACATTAAAATAAAGACTATTATAAGAGACAAAGAAGGACACTACATAATGGTCAACAGATCAATCCAAGAAGAAGATATAACAATTGTAAATATTTATGCACTTAACATAGGAGAATGTCAATACATAAGGTAAATGCTAACAGCCATAAAAGGGAAATAGGCAGTAACACAATCATATTAGGGGACTTTAACACCCCACTTTCACCAATGGACAGATCATCCAAAATGAAAATAAAAAAGGAAACACAAACTTAAATGATATATTAAACAAGATGGACTCAATTGATATTTATAGGACTATCCAACCCCAAACAACAGAATACAATTTCTTTTCAAGTGCTCATGGAACATTCTCCAGGATAGATAATATCTTGGGTCATAAGTCAAGCCTTGGTAAATTTAAGAAAATTGAAATCACATCAACTATCTTTTCCAACCACAATGCTATGAGACTAGATATCAATTACAGGGAAAAAAATCTGTAAAAATACAAATACATGTAGGCTAAACAATATACTACTAAATAACCAAGAGACCACTGAAGAAACCAAAGAGCAAATGAAAACATACCTAGAAACAAATGACAATGAAAGAAAGGTGACTCAAAACCTATGGGATGCAGCAAAAGCAGTTCTAAAGGAAGCTTATAGCAATGCAATCCTACCTCAAGAGACAAGAAACATCTCAAATAAACAACCTAACCTTACACCTAAAGCAATTAGAAAAAGAAGAAAAATACTCCAAAGTTAGCAGAAGGAAAGAAATCATAAAGATTAGATCAGAAATAAATGAAAAAGAAATGTAGGAAAAGGTAGCAAACATCAATAAAAATAAAAACTGGTTCTGTGAGAAGATAAACAAAATTGATAAACCATTAGCCAGACTCATCAAGAAAAAAAAGGGAGAAGACTCAGATCAATAGAATTAGAAATGAAAAAGGGGAAGTAACAATTGACACTGCAGAAATACAAAGGATCATGAGTGATTACTACAAGTAACTATATGCAAATAAAATGGACAACCTGGAAGAAATGGACAAATTGTTAGAAATGCACAACCTTCTGAGACTGAACCAGGAAGAAGTAGAAAATATGAACAGACCAATCACAAGCACTGAATTTGAAGCTGTTATTATAAATCTTCCAACAAAAAAAGCCCAGGACCAGATGGCTTCAGAGGCGAAATTCTATCAAACATTTAGGTAAGAGCTAACACCTATCCTTCTCAAACTCTTCCAAAATATAGCAGAGGGACAAACACTCCCAAAGTCATTCTATGAGGCCACCATCACCCTGATACCAAAACCAGACAAAGATGTCACAAAAAAAGAAAACTTCAGACCAATATCACGGATGAACATAGATGCACAAATCCTCAACAAAATAGTTGCAAACAGAATCCAACAGCACATTCAAAGTATCATACACCATGATCAAGTGGGATTTATCCCAGGGAGGCAAGGATTCTTCAATATATGCAAATCAATCAATGTGATACACGATATTAATAAATTGAAGGAGAGAAACCACATGATCATCTCAATAAATGCAGAAAAAGCTTTTGACAAAATTCAACACCCATTTATGATAAAAACCTTCCAGAAAGTAGGCATAGAAGGAACTTACCTCAACATAATAAAGGACATATATGGCAAACCTACAGCCAACATCATTCTCAATGGTGAAAAACTGAAACCATTTCCACTAAGATCAGGAACAAGACAAGGTTGCCCACTCTCACCACTATCATTCAACATAAATTTTTATGTTTTAGCCACAGCAATCAGAGAAGAAAAAGAAATAAAAGGAATCCAAATCGGAAAAGAAGAACTAAAGCTGTCACTGTTTGCAGATGACATGATACTATACACAGAGAATCCTAAAGATTCTACCAGAAAACTACTGGAGCTAATCAACGAATTTGGTAAAGTAGCAGGATACAAAATTAATGCACAGAAATCTCTTGCATTCTTATACTCTAATGATGAAAAACGTGAAAGTGAAATTCACAAAACACTCCCATTTACCACTGCACCAAAGGAATAAAATACCTAGGAATAAACCTACCTAAGGAGACAAAAGACCTGTATGCGGAAATTTATAAGACACTGGTGAAAGAAATTAAAGATGATACAAATAGATGGAGAGATATTCCATGTTCTTGAATTGGAACAATCAACATTGTGAAAATTACTCTAATACCCAAAGCAATCTACAGATTCAATGCAATCCCTATCAAACTACCACTAGCATTTTTCACAGAACTAGAACAAAAAATTTCACAATTTGTGTGGAAACACAAAAGACCTCAAATAGCCACAGCAATTTTGAGAAAGAAAAATGGAGCTGGAGGAATCAGGCTCCCTGACTTCAGACTATACTACAAATCTACAGTGGTCAAGCCAGTATGGTACTGGCACAGAAACAGAAATATAGATCAGTGGAACAGGATAGAAAACCCAGAGATAAACCCACGCACATATGGTCACCTTTACTTTGATAAAGGAGACAAGAATATACAGTGGAGAAAAAACAGCCTCTTTAATAAGTGGTGCTGGGAAAACTGGACAGCTACATGTAAAAGAATGAAATTAGAACACTCCCTAACACCATACACAATAATAAACTCCAAATGGATTAAAGACCTAAATGTAAGGTCAGACATTATAAAACTCTTAGAAGAAAAGATAGGCAGAACACTTTATGACATAACTCACAGCAAGATCCTTTTTGACCCACCTCCTAGAGAAATGGAAATAAAAACAAAAATAAACAATGGGACCTAATGAAACTTGAAAGCTTTTGCACAGCAAAGGAAACCATAAACAAGATGAAAAGACAACCTTCAGAATGGGAGAAAATATTTGCAATTGAAGCAACTGACAAAGGATTAATCTCCAAAATTTACAAGCAGCTCATTCAGCTCAATTTCAAAAAAAAAAAAAAAAAAAAACCCAATCCATAAATGGGCAGAAGACCTAAATAGACATTTCTCCAAAGATGATATGCAGATTGCCAACAGACACATGAAAGAATGCTCAACATCATTAATCATTAGAGAAATGGAAATCAAAACCACAATGCGACATCATCTCATAATGGTCAGAATGGCCATCATCAGAAAATCTACAGACAATAAATGCTGGAGAGGGTGTGGAGAAAAGGGAACCCTCATAAACTGTTGGTGGGAATGTAAATTGATACAGCCACTATGGAGAACAGTATAGAGGTTCCTTAAAAAACTAAAAATAGAACTACCATACGACCCAGCAATCCCACTACTGGACATATACCCTGAGAAAACCATAATTCAAAAAAAGTCATGTAACACAATGTTCATTGCAGCTCTATTTACAATAGCCAGGACATGGAAGCAATGTAAGTGCTCATCTACAGATGAATGGATAAAGAAGATGTGGCACATATATACAATGGAATATTACTCAGCCATAAGAAGAAACGAAATTGAGTTATTTGTAGTGAGGTGGATGGACCTAGAGTCTGTCATACAGAGTGAAGTAAGTCAGAAAGAGAAAAACAAATACCGTATGCTAACACGTATATATGGAATCTAAAAAAAAAGGTCATGAAGAAGCTAGGGGCATGATGGGAATAAAGAGGCAGACCTACTAGAGAATGGACTTGAGGACATGGAGAGGGGGAAGTGTAAGCTGGGACAAATTGTGAGAGTTGTAGTGTATATATGGACATATAAACACTACCAAATGTAAAATAGAGAGCTACTGGGAAGCAGTTGCATAGCACAGAAAGATCAACTCGGTGCTTTGTGACCAGCTTGAAGGGTGGGATAGGGAAGATGGGAGGGAGGGAGTTGCAAGAGGGTAGTGATATGGGGATATATATAACAGATTCGCTTTGTTATAAAGCAGAGACAAACACACCATTGTAAACAATTATACTCCAATAAAAACGTTTAAAAAAAAGAAAAAAAAGAGCTTCTACATACATGCAAATCTCATGGTCTGTAACTAGGATATTTACTTCCCGATAATCCTTCATTGAGTATGAACTTGAATGATTAAAACTTCAAAGAACCTCACCAATATGTTACTATCATGAAGTTGAAAACAGGCAAATTCATCTTTGTTTATTTTGATGTATATAGAGGTCAGGGTGGATATAATACACTGTCTCCTGAAGCGCTGCTATTGAGTGTAAACTTCCCTTCCAGATATAGATATACATTTTCATTGCAGGTGCATCTCTAACAACTCTGATGACCAATTATCTGTCTTTTTCAATTAGAAAAGAAAGTTATCACCCTTGTCCCTCTGTTGAAATTGTCCTTGAACACCAAGCTATAACTTTTCAGAGGCGGTCTTCCTGTCCTTGGAATCCTGCCACCTCAGTAACCAATAATGCATCCACTCAGCATTACAGTATGTTTTTAAACCCAGTGAACTTCATTTGTCTCCCAAACAGAAGTGCATTTGAAGTTCTTCTTTTTATCGACTAGAAGTTCTTGGTCTTCCTTGATGAGAGTACAGAGCAATGGCAGATTGAATCTCAGGTAACATGAAATGAGGCTTCAGGAAAGGAGACCAGCCGCAATTGAGTGGGTCCCACTCTTAACATTATATTTAGAAGTAAAATGAGTACGTCTTCTCTTTTGCTTCCTTTCTTTCTTTCCTTCATTCTTTTGTTTTAATTTAAAAACGCATATGGACAAGGTTATCCACTGTGACTTGGTGCTATAATGTCTGATTGTGTCATCAATTTGCCATTTTGTGGATTAAGGAAATTAAACCACACAGTTTGGTAAGTTGGCTACCAATAGTCTAGCAACTGTCTCTATATCAGCATCATGAATCAATATAATTTTTTTCTTATAGAATTGTGGTAGCCTTATCTTTGATGTTTACCATTTTTATTTGGAATAAATAACTTAGATTTTTACCTCTAGATACTGATTTAATTTTAGAAGTGTTAAGCCTATTTCCAATTCACACAAGCATATCAAAATGTGATACCCAAATTAAAATACCTGTACCTTCATCTATCACAAGGTTTAGAGGGTTTAAATACATCAAAAGAATACTATGCATTTATATAATTTTATTTTTTAATTGAAAAAGTCTTCCATTTTCTAATTTTAAGCTCATTCTTTTTTATTTGCCTTGCAAATAGTAATAATAGACATTTTCAAAATCCCAAATAGTACTAATAGACATTTTCAAAATCCCATGTTAATACAAAAATCATCTTCAACCCCAATATTCTTTTTCTGGTATATACAGAAATTTCCCATTGGTCTTTTTCAGATTTTTTTAGAGAATTACTAAAAACCCACTTCTAAATAAAAACCAAAAAAATAATGAGATATTGTCAAAGATGTATAAATGGAGTTTTCTATTGCTGCATAAACAATCACTCCAAAACTTAATGGTTAAAAACAACTTTTTATTTGCACATTAAAAAAAAATTAATCTAGGCTTAACTGGGTGGTCCTTAGGCAGAACTCTCATGGGACATACAGTTGGAATTAGGAGACAAGACAGTTGAGTGCTGAAGTGTTCTGAATGGCCTCATCCATATGTCTAAACATCCTCAGAGATGTCTGGAAACAGCTGGAATGACTCTTCACGTGAGGATAGCATCATCCTAGAGGGAAAAATTTTAAAGTGCAGGGCTTCTTGAGATCTTGCTCATAAATCACATAACTTCACTTTTGTCTTACCGTATTGTTTAATTCAAGCAGTCCAAATTCAAGGGGTAGGGAAATATATTCCATGGCTTGATAGCGGAGATTTCAATAAATTGTGGCCATTTTTATTTTATCACAGTACCCGCTGTCATATGTAATATAATATTAGAAATTCAGTTGACGATTAATAAAAGTATGTTTATAAAAACTATTTTCTCCAAAGGCAGAAGTTAACATCAATATTTTTATTGCTGAAAGTTAAATCCCAAACCCTCAAAATAGTTATTCATATTTTAATTGGCTTGAAAAATGATTGATCAATTTTTTTTTAATGTGGACCTATTTTTTTTAAGTCTTTATTGAATTTGTTACAATATTGCTTCGGTTTTTATGTTTTTTGGTTTTTTGGCCACAAGGCATGTGGAATTTTAGGTCCCCAACCAGGGATCAAAACCACACCCCCCACATTGGAAGGAAAAGTTTTGTTTTTAACCACTGGACTGCCAGGGAAATCCTGCCTGATCAATTCTTAAATATATAACTGTCATACTAAATATTCAAGATCTTCTATTAAAATCGAACATGAAAACAACAGGTTTATTTTTTTTCAAAGTATTTAGTTATAGTGATGAAAGACTATTGACATAGGCAAGTTATTCTAAAATTTATGAATATGACAGTCAAACTGAAATCTGAAAATGACATGAGTATCTCCTTAAATTAGAAAATGGAATGCAGAATAACATTGTTTTTTCTTTTTTGGGGGGTAAACTTGAAAGATTTACCTCAGATTTTCATTCTTTTTCATTAGATTTATCATGGATGGGGAACTTTAAACAACATATTAAACAAGTTATAGTGAGTATATACTAAATTCCAGGAAGATTTTATTATTCTTAAAAATACTATCCCTTTGAATGTCTGTATGAAGTTATTTAAATTAAAAAAATATATATCTGGAGGATAATAGTGGCTATCTGAATTTGAATCTCTCCACATCCAGCAAAATAAAAAATCTTGAGTTGACAGAAATGCAAATAAAACCACACCTGACCTTTCATTGTTACTAGGAGCCAGAGAACATGGAGCACTTCAAATTACTTGCAAACAGAGAATAAACAACAAATTCCAGCATAGCTACCCCCTGAAAGCTCTGGCTATGATACAGGACTATGGGATGAGGGAGCAAGAATGATGAGACTTAGATACTCCATTCAAAAAAGGGTGAGAGAGGGAAGTGGATGACTTAGATAATGCCAAGACAAAATCAACCCCTGAGAACATCAGACTCTAAGTATTAAATTCCTGAACTCAGGACTAGGCCTTGGTAAATAGTCTCACAGCTACAGAAATCATTTCAGAGTATTAAGAATAAAGGAAAACTTCAAAATTCTTTTTGGAAGTAAGAATAATACATAGGTAATCTTTTTTTAACAAATCAATTATTATTTTTCTTTATTTTTAACTTTTTATTTTATATTGGAGTACAGTTGATTAACAACGTTGTGTTAGTTTCAGGTGTACGACAAAGTGATTCAGTTATACGTATATATGTATCTATACTTTTTCAAATTCTTTTCCCAGTTAGGTTGTTACAGAATATTGAGCAGAGTTCCCTGTGCTATACAGTAGGTCCTTTTTGGCCATCCATTCCAGGTATAGCAGTGTGTACATGTCAATCTCAAACTCCCCAACTATCCCTCTTCCCCCACCCTTCACCCCTGGTAACCGTAAGTTCGTTCTCTATGTCAGTGAGTCTGCTTCTGTTTTGAAAAAAAGTTAATTTGTATCATGTTTGTTAGATTCCCCATATAAACGATATCATATATTTCTCTTTCTCTGTCTGACTTACTTCAATCAGTATGACATAACGCATACATAATCTTGATAAAGATAGAACAAAAATTACAAAATAATATCACTTATGGATATTGGTACAAACATTCTAAATAAAATGTTAGCAAATAGTCTACCAAGCCATAGAAAGGAAATAATAAACCATGATTTAGTAGGGTTTTGTACTGATAAAGCAAGGATGACTCAATATTAGAAAAATCTATTAATATAAATTTACCATATTAATAGACCTAAGAAGAAAAATTATCTGACTATTATCATAGATGTTGAAAAAACCAATAACAAAAATCAACATTCATTTTTATTAAAAACTTTTTTCAAGTCAAGGATGTCAATTATATCCACTCTTACTAAACTTTTTATAGAAATAATAGCCAACATAATTTTAAAAGAGGAAAAAGTGAGACTTAAGAATTGGAGGGCTTCCCTGGTGGTGCAGTGGTTAAGAATCTGCCCGCCAATGCAGGGGACACAGGTTCGAGCCGTGGTCTGGGAAGATCCCACATGCCGCGGAGCAACTAAGCCCATGAGCCACAGATACTGAGCCTGCGGGCTAGAGCCTGTGAGCTACAACTACTGAGCTCACGTACCACAACTACCGAAGCCCACGTGCCTAGAACCTGTGCTCCGCAACAAGAGAAGCCACTCAAATTAGAAGCCCATGCACTGCAACGAAGAGTAGCCCTTGCTTGCTACAACTAGAGAAAGCCCGCACACAGCAATGAAGACCCAACACAGCCAAAAGTAAATAAATAAAAATTTTTAAATATATATTTCTTAAAAAAAAAAGAATTGGAAATGAATAAATAAAAAGATCTGTTTTCAGGTAACATGATTTTATACCTGAAAAAGGCTAGAGAACCAGGGATGAAATTAATTCAAACAGTAAAGTATTCAGCAAAATAACAGGATTTAAAATTAACATGCAAAAATCAATAGCATACTATACTCAAATAATAACCACTTGGAAGATATAAAAATGGCAAAAACCCCATTCAAAATATCAATAAACAAACAAATAATAAATAAAAATTTAAGAATAAACCTAGAAATAAATATTCAAAATTTACACATAAAAGGCTATAAAATAGTTCTGAAAGACACAAAAAACTGACTTGAACAAATGAAAAGACCTCCCTTGTTCTTGGTTAGAATATGCCAAGATCATCAAGATGTCAGTTTTCTCTAAGTCAATTTATAAATTTAGTGCAATCCTAATAGAAATATCAATGGAACTAAGCAAGCTTATAATAAAATTTATATGGAAAAATAAACATGCAAAAATAGAAAGGAAAATTGCAAATAAAGAACTATAAGAGGATACCACTTCTACTAGATGTTAAAATATACTATAAAATCACTGTAATTAAAACCATGTGGTACTAATGAATAAATAGACAAAGAAATTTCTTGGATATATTTCCAGGGAAACCAACTACAAGAAAAAAGTAGGAGAAAATACTTGTGACTTTGGGCAAAGATATTTAAACAAGACACAAATAGAATCCAAAAAAGGAAAAGTCTAATTAATAAAACTTCTTGAAAATTAAAAACCTTCAAAATAAACTTCAAAGAAAGTAATATGTAAAAAGAAATTGGGAGAATATATTTGCAAATTATATAGCTGACAAAGCAGTTGTATGCAACATATATCAATATATATATAAAACTCCTAAACTCAATAATAATAAAAGCCCAATTAAGAAATGAACAAATATTTGGTCAGACACTTCACAGAAGTAGAGATATGAATGGCCAATAAGCACATGAAACAATGCTCAACATTGTTAGTCATCAGGAAATGTAAATTAAAACCACAAAAAATACTAACAGACATAAATTAGAATGGCCAATCAAAAATATTAATAATAATAATGCAAAGTGTTGGAAAGGTTATGGAGTGAATGAAATTTTCATCCATTGATGGTGGGAATGTAAAATTTTACAAACACTTTGGAAAACAGCTTGGCAATTTCTTAAAAAGTTAAATTTATACTACAATATGATCCAGTCATTCTACTCTTAAGTGTACACTTGAAATAAAAAGAGATACATGTCCATATAAAGACTTGTACATGCTGTTTATAGAAGCTGGAAACTTTATTTATAAATCCCAAATTTAGATACAAGCCATCTACAGATGAAAGAATAAACAAATTATTCCATACAATATAATACTACTCAGCATTAAAAACCAATGAAATACTGATAATACAACAACATGAATGAATCTCAATACCATCATGCTATGTGAAGGAAGCTAGATACAAAACATAACATATAAAATAGAAAATACTAACCTGTAGTGACAGAAAGCAGATCAGTATTTGCCAAGGGTCCTGGAAAGGGGAGAAGTTGACAGGGAAGATGCACAAATAAACTATTTGAAGTGATAGAAATGTTCTACTCCTTGACTCTGATATGATTATGTTGCTTAATTAAACTTGCATCCACTTGCCAGACACAGAGTAAAGCCAATTTATTGACACTGGTTGTGATTAAGGAAAGTACAGCATTTACTGCAAGATGCCCAATGTGGGGCTATGCAAAGAGAACAGGCAGCTCTTGCTCAAAAGACCCGAATTCCTGGAGCTTTCAGGGAAAGGGTTTTGAAGGCAGGGTGAGGGAGAGGGTCACAGGGTGTGTGACCTGTTTGTGGACATTCTTTTGATTCATTGGTGGTGAGGTAACCATGTGATATTTGGGGAAGCAACATCATCAACCTTCTGGTGCCAATGAGTCTGGGTTCTACGTCTGGGGGGGTCAGCAGTTAACCTCTTTCACCTGGTGGGGGTTTAATTATTTGTAAAAGAACTCAAGGATATGGCTCAGGATATTATCTATAGCGCTTGAGAAGGAACTAGAGGCCTTTAACTTTGTTTTTATAGCTAAAATATTATCATTTTGTCTTGCTTGACTGTTTTCCTTTGTTTCTATATTTTCTCACTTTTCTGATTAAATTTGTTCTTTGGAAGTGGGAGAAGGCCTAGGAGGCTAAAGCTTTTTTTACAAAGAGGTGAGGGATGCAGGGTGGTGAGGAGGGAAGGGTCTGTCCTGGGAAGGCCCTGCTCAGTCTCAATTACACATCATACGTGTATGTGGATATGTATTTATATTTATTTATATATGCATATATATATTTATTTTTACATATATGCTTGTCATAACTAGTCAGTACTCTAACACAGGTGTTAGTGTTATTATATGAAAGTTATACCTTAATAAAATAATAAGACAGAACAATAACATCATCGATTAGGTGTATATACTGAGGACTTTTTGGAAATGATACCCTGAAAAGAACACACTATTAATTCTATAGTATTCCAAATCAGGATGCATAACCTGAATCTAATCATGAGGGAATATCCTAAATTGAGATGTATTCTACAAAAAATAATTTGGCCTGTGTTAATAAAAAAATGCCAATCATAAGAGACAAAGACTGAGAATCTGTTCCATATTAAAGGAAACTGGAGAGAAATGCAACACGAGGTCCCAAATCTCTGTATGTTACAAATGATATGTGTGAATCAATAGACAATTGGGAAAAGATGGTGGTAGCTTAGAGAAAAGTTTTGTGTCACAGTAAAACTTTTTGAATTTGATAACTGTACTGTGTTTGTGTAAGAGAACACAATTTTCTTAGGAAATACACACTAAAGTGTTACGGGGAATGATGTACAGAAAAACCTCTCCTGTGGTTAAAAATGGTTAGAAATACATACACAGACGCACACACATATATATATACATATATATATAAATTAGAATATATATATATATTCATAAACTCTCCTGTGGTTAAAAATGGTTAGAAACATATATATATATATATATATATATATATATATATATATATATATATACACATGTATAGAAATTAGACATTATTTCAAAATAAAAAGTTAAAAGTTTTTAAAATATAAGTTTGAACAGAGTTTGTTTCTAAAAGACTTTTCTAGAATGAGTTTAGTATTCAATCAAAGTGCCCAAGTCAATATATTGATTTTCTCTAAGTTTCAGAGGAAAACACAATCTGCAATTTTTATTTAAGATATTTTCTTAAAAATCAATGTGATTTTTGCTTAACGTATTAAATTGTCTTTTCTGTGTTTAATAGAGAAATTAATATGCAGCAAAAATTCAACATTATGCTGTAAATACCAAATATAACTTAAAAAAAAAAGAGCCTGCTACAATAACAGTAGTCTTAAGTTGATTACCCTAGTGCCAAACCTCCTTCTGGAGGTGAGATAGTATATTTGTAACATATATAACCACTTGGGTTATTACTTCACTACTTAGAAAATTGTTGCTTTAATTTTTAAAAGACAATAATGTGATTTTAATCTTTGAAATTCTTCAAGGCTATACTTCATTTTATATAAATTAATGCCATCCCTGAACCTAACCATCTGACTTGAAAAGTCATGATCCCGTCATGACCAGACTGTGTGAAAGTCCATACCATAGATAAGAAGCTATGTTTCTCAAGGATTCTTTTTTGTGACCTTCCACAAAATCTCTGCACATATGTCGGATAACTATGTAATTTTGAAAAAAAAATACATGTAATTGAAAATAAAGTGTTTGGGGTAAGCACGGTTTTCCCCATTCACTCATATCCATTGACTGAATTCTCTTATTTGATGAATTTCAATATTATAAAGATATAACCTTCTTTTCTTTTAGTACAAGTTTTGACATTTGTCATCAAGATATTCCTTCAAGGTCAATCTAGTAGGGTAAATGTATTCACTGTGTCTTAGATGTGTGTTTTTGGATTCCCTGGGAGTTAAGTTTAGTCAGATAGAAACTAATATTACCTGCCCAAGTTTGACTTCACTCACAGCGTTCTAGGTATATGAGACACAATAAGCAACAATCCAGAACCTGTAAGATATTCACAGGGAGTCTAGATTTTTGCATTCCAGTATTATGGAATGATATATATTCTAAGGCATCTCCTTCTACAAATCAAGTCAATTTTAGAACTATACCCTTTGAGCCTAAGGCATTTCTAGGCTCAAAGACAGTAAAGAAAGGGAGGTCTCTGAATCTCTTACCCTATTATCAACAACAACAAAACAATTAGTAAATTATAAGCACACTTCAAATGCACAGTTACATGGAGACAAATACTAATATCAGTAGCAGGTTGTGGTACTGACCTTGGCATCCCCCCAATAGAGTTAGGAAACTAAAAGTAAAGCTAAATTGTCTTAGATAAGGGACAGGGAGGGTGGGAGGGAGACACAAGAGGGAGGAGATATGGGGATATATGTATAGGTATAGCTGATTCACTTTGTTATACAGCAGAAACTAACACACCATCGTAAAGCAATTATACTCCAAAAAAGATGTTAAAAAAAAGAAAAAGAAAGAAAAAAAAACCACTTTATTCTCTAATAGCCTTAATCATATTCTCTACCAACATTCCTTTTTTCCTTCTTGTCTAGTTAATTTATTTATTTGGTCAGTTCATTTGTTTATAATTTATTTTAATGCATTTTGTTTTAGAACAAAACTCCAAAAGTTTCAGTCACCCAAATAAAGCCAATAAAACTGCTATTTACCTGGCAGACCTTCAAAAGTCTTCACGTTACTATTAAAAAGAAAATCACAAATGGTTAAAAACTTGTGAACTTGTGTAGGTTAAACCTATATAAAAGTGAGCAAATTGTTAGTGACCCTCTTTATTCCCCCAGTACTCTGTCTAGGTATTACATTAGGAACTACTCATTATGAGAAGAAGCCAGTGCTCTATTTTTCCCCCTCAGGTTGCAAAGTCTTGCAGGATTTAATCTCAGATTTTCAGTGGAAGCACTTCAATGCTTTCTGCTTTCTTTGCTGCTGTGACCAGATGGAAGCATCACCTTCTTTTCCAGAAAGTCTATGAACAGGCAGAGTAAAGGTGACAGCTCACACAGAGTAGTGCCAGATGCTCTTGTTTATTCCACAGTGTTAAGGGATATTTATTGGCAGAAGTTCAATGGCTTTTTGGAAGATTTTCCAAAGAGTCACTTTTTGGGGGGGTGAAAATTGTTTCTGTGTGCAGCACCAATAAAGAAAACATACTTTGCCCAGTAGACTTGGCTATGATTTTCTTGGTTTACATTCTTTCCCCAAAATACAGGAAGATTTAAAAAACCCAAGTGTGGATTTCACAGGGATGCAGCACTCTTGCCTATTTGCTCTCTTTAAGAACATTGAAAATTGGTAATTGGAACTATAAATTTACCCCTTTTTTATATTTCTTTTTATTTTCTAAATCTGAGTCATAATTGTGTTGAACTGAAGTAAAAGTGATTTTAAAAACTGAATACATGATAAGTGCCAAACATGTTTATTTTACTATAGACTCAAGCTATGTTCAGACTGGAAAGACTATCCTAGTGTTGTTTAATCAGCAAGTTTCTGATACTACCATGGAGAAAGCAGTGTTGTTAGCGCTTGAGAACATAGGCGTAGATTCCAGGTTTTCAAGCTTACTAGCCATATCACCTTTTCAAGTTTATTTAACTTCTTTATGCCTCAGTTTCCTCATATGTAACATGATCATAATAATAGTATCCATCTCATAGGATTTTTGTGAGGGCTAGATGAGTTTTTCATGAAGTATGTTTAGAAGAGTCCCTGGCACATAATAAGTACTCAATAAATGTTAGCCACTGCTACTAGCATTGTCATTATCATTATTATTATGCGGTCATTTTCTTTTGATCCATTACATTATGAAATGCGTATTCTTCCTTCTTGGACAACAGTTGTTTTAGGGAAAATGTGTCAAAAATATTCTATTAGAGATGGCAGGAAGCTCAAGAGATAAGTGTTTATTCTGTCTGGGAGCCTTTCCAACAAAGCAAAACTAACATTTCCTTCATGATTTAAAAAAAATGTAATTACCCTAATAAGCAACAAAAATCATGTCTTACTTTCTCTATATACATTTTTTCTTATAACACCTTTTATTAATAAATAAAAATATTCTTTAAAAAGTTAAACAATTATTTTAAAAAGAAAAATGGTAAGGTTTATGAATTTTATTAAATTAGAAACTCATTTCCTTGTATCATATTCTTTCACTTTGGGGCAAAACCAGGTTTAGACATACATTTATAACTATGTATAAAATGAGATATTTCATCAGAGAAACTATAATCAAAATATCTCTATTTATAAATTACCAAGGTTTGGATTTCAAATCACAGGTAACTAATTCAAGAAAGATTAATTTATTTTAAAAGTTAATTGATATAATTAATTATAGAGCTTTTGGTTATATTTGAATTTGCTTATGCTTTGTCAAAGTGAATCAGTTTTTGTACTTCTAGAATACCTGTGTTATTTGAAGAGTATGGATTGATTCAAAAATGGTAAAATACAGCTGTTAAAAATGTGTACTTGGCTGCATACAAAATAAAAGTCTGTGATGCCAACTTTGCTTATATATAAATAACTTCTTTTGACTCTCATTAACTCTATTCTGAGACACTAATAAATACTTCTTGAAAGAATAAGCTCAAAAGTGGAAGAATTTGGAAAGGAATCCACAGATCTCAGTTGTAGTGACCACAGTTATTGATGGCACCCCCTCCTGCATAACTGTATCATGTGTAAGTCACACCCACATTTGTTCTCAGCTCCAGCCATATGGCAATTTTTCCTGAACGATTTGGCTTCTCCCTTTTCTTTCTCTATTATTAGAATATTATAGCTTTCTTCCCTTCAGTTCCTGCCAGCTGGGAAGCAAAAATAATATTATTTTTGCCTCACTTATTCTTGATCCCTTTTTGATTATCCTTGGTTGCCTTAAACATGAACTTATCTTGTTTGCATCTACAATTTGAAGGATTTGGTCTGTGGAAGCTACTCTATTAGATGAATGTTAAGATTCCACATTCTTCTAATACACTTTATTTTTCAATTACCTTTTAAGGTGGGGGCAGTGGAATGGAGATTTAAATTCCCTGGGGTATAAATCTCTGGAGATAATGTGTATATATTGGGAAAAAGCCTTGAAAACTGTCAACATTTTTAAAAGGGCAGTCTCCTGATTATAAATCACACTTGGGTTGGTTCTTCATTACCAAAAGAATATTCCTATTCTGGACAACAAGTTTGTGACTAGATTTCTTTTAACAGCCATATGTAGCAATGTGAGTAGTTTGGATACATTGAAGATTACTCCCTGCCTTAGGAAAAGTAATATATAACACTGTATTTTATACAAATGAAAGTTTATGTCCTGAAAGCATTAACCTGAGGCCAGCAACAGTAGGCTGGTACCTCCTATCACAAGGTTTGTGAGAGACACAGGCTTCTGCTTGTTCCTCACAACCAAATCAGCCTCACAAGAGCACACGTGCACCCAGAGAAGGTACATGGTGAATACGTCACTGTGATGACAGAATTATACACTTACAAATCAAAAGTCTGTGAAATGTTGATTCCCCAAAAGGAATTTTGTAACAAAGAATTGTAACCTTAAAACCAGAAAATGATCCATCATTTATTAAAATAAGGGAAAGAATAATAAAATAAAACAAAGTGCAATCTTTGTATTTGAAGAGTGCTTGAGATGCAGCTGGGGAAAAGATTTTGAGTGATTCATATTTTACTGACCTTGGGTCATCTGGTTATTATGGATAATTTTATCACACAGGGCTGCACATTTTTGATTCACAGCCTCCTCCAATTACATATGGTCTCCTTTCAAGTTCCCAAAATGTGTTCTTTGAAAATAACAGTTAACTTAAAGGATGACATACATTCAGGTTTTAAAATTCTTTTGTGTAGGAGGAGAAGAACATTGATTTAGGAAAAAGGAATTCATAAGAAACTGCCTTGACTGTAATAAAATAAAAATTTTGTCCCACTTAATTTTCCAAGGATTCCAAAAATAATCCTTTTCCTGGTAATTGAGTCTTAGCTATACATGTATGTATAACATAGTTGATTTAGTGTAATATTCTGCAAAGTTTTACCAAGTTTTTGAACACTCCAACCTACTTCTAAATGGTATACCAGTTAAGAAATGCTTACAGTACAAATGTTGTACTCCTGAGGTATATATCAGATGAATGTTCTGTGATAAACCATGGCTGGTCAATAAGGATCTAACAGTGCCATAGACAGAAATAGGTAATCATCATCCTTGATTTTCTATTATCAAAACATCTTAACCATTTTCAACAGGGATAAGATTAGAGAGCTTACATTTAGATGGTTACTGATTCAGCAAAAACGTGCTTTATTGACTAGAATGTAACATCATGTGAGTGAGTGAACCTCATTCGTATTTTCACCTGGGAAATTGCTAGCAATGTCTGTGCTCATCGTATGAGATATCATAATTTCAGTTAATTCAGCTGATTGTGAGTATATGATACTTTTATTTCTCAGTCCTGAGACTTCAAAAGTCTGATTATATTTGGAATGCTACTGTGATACTTTAACTTCATAATATGTTTCCTGTATTTTCATCATTGAAGGATAAATAGGATTTCTATTTAAAATACAGTTTCCTAAATTCTGACACATTTTCTCTCAATTAATTAGACTTTATACAGAAAAATCAGTTATTAAATTTGACTTATTAATGGCAACTGGAATTCCATGTCTATATCTCATTTTCCTCATCTTTAAAATTGATATAATAACAGCTAATTTATAGGTCAGTTTTAAAGATTATATGAAATTTTTATATATCTATATACCTAAACTGCATATCAGAGTACTGAGTGCATAGAGGTGGTTGTTATAGTTATTACTGATACCACTGATAATGACTGTAGAAAATATTAAGAAAACACTGATTATAAAATTTATTTTTGTATTTACCAGAGATGCAGAAAACAAATGGTTCAAATGTTCTTTAAATCTGGTGTTTTTTTTTTTTTTTTTTTCTTATTTGTGTAAAACTGTAGAGGTAAAGTTAAAAAGAAATTATTTTTTAAATCTTAAAGTATTAGGTTTTTTTGATTGCAAAATACAGAAAAATCCTACTCAAATGGCTTAAGCAAAAGAGGACTTTATTACCTTTACGACATCAAACTGAAAATTTTAATGGAAGCATTGGCTTCAGTTATGAGCAGTGGCAGATGTTTAAATATGTAATGTCACCCAGCCCGGTTCTTTTATTAGTTCTTAGCTATGTTCATCTCCATGCTGTCCTCATTCTCAGGTTCCACAAGGTAGCTGCTAGCAACACTAGACCTACTCTTTGTCAGGTTCAAGTGCAAAAAAAAAAAAAAGAGTACATCTCATTGGCTATGATTGGTCCAGTTGATTATTCCTTAGTCAGTCACAGTGTCCAGGGGAATGTTATTCTCAGCTGGCTAGGCATGCTTACAACTCTAGGAACCTGAGGCAACTGGGATTATAGTAGGGGAAGGATGGTTTCTCAAGTGAATGTTGTGGTAGGTTTATCAGAAGAGGAATAATCAACTTGAACCATTGCATATAACATGTTAATAAAATCAGAATATATTTGAAGATGCTGTGTTTTGCCAGTTTTCCTTCTTCTTTTCATTTTTTTAGATATGGGTATATCCCAAGATTTTATTCTTGTATCTTCACCTTCTTTTCTTTCTGTGGTATCTCAGTAGCACTCTTGACTCTATCATCTGGGTATGGAAGGCTCACACATGTCTTCCAAGCTCTACTTGGTGTGTCAACTACCTGTTATTGCACAGCAAACCTCTCCAAAATTTCATGAGTCTGCAGGTTGGTGCTAAGCTGACCCTTTGGTCTTTGTCTTGCATCTCAGTCAGCGGCCTCACTACTTTAGTGGAAATATACTGCAGTACCTAATCCATAGCAGGAACTGAAACTTATTGTTATTGTCACAAATTACATATGTTTTCCAAATGAGGAAAGTCATTTCTCTTTCTTTGTCTGAGTCCATGTCTCTTCATATATACTTTTCCATAGAATCACCCCTCTTTCTTTGTCTGAGTCCATGTCTCTTCATATATACTTTTCCATAGAATCACCCAATCTATATATAATCACAATAACACTACAAATAATGGCTCTCCATTGCTATAAGTATCATAATAAATTGTGCAATCTGTGGATATATTAGAATATCATTGACTGTATCTTATATTTGTTTGTACCTCCTCAGAGCCTAACACAATGTCTAGTGCATAGAAACAGTCAATAAATGTTTTACTGCGACTGTTGCTGTCTCTACTGTTGCTCTTGACCTTAAAGGCCACATGTTAATCGTATCAGTATCTCTTTAGCTGTGTGTTGTATGCCCAGGGGAGCTCTGGAAGTGTCTAAGTGTACCCCGGGGATCAATGTTTTAGATGTCTAAGCATCTTTTTACAAATAAAAAATTATCATTCTATATTCCACATTCCCAACTGTTCCTTACTATCCTCTGATCTCACATTTTACCATGTCTCCCATATGCTATTTATTTTCACCCAACATAGATTAGATATAGACATAAGTATAGATATAGATGACTGAGACAAGAAAGGAGTGCTGAACCCAAGGGCTTTGAAAAAATTCTGGGGAATGTGAATCATGGATTTGTTGTTTCTTCCCTCAAGAAGGATCCTGCTTACTAAATTCATAGGCTAAATGTGGAAGATTATAAGTTATCATATGGATAACATAGCATTTGTTGAAATCAAAATATTCTACTATGCAGTTATTCTTTACCACTGTCATCCTATTTTTACAAAAAAAGAACAAAAAGAAAAATGTGCCTAAAACATGAAAATTGCAGTCAAATTTTTATGTGTGTGTATTGGGAGATGGAGTGAAGTCATTGAATAATAATTTTAAAATACTGTAAAAAAGAAACTACTGTCTTCTACTTACTGGTGCTTTGGGGGAAGTTTTTCCTATCATATTCTCTTATGCCTGTACCTTTTCAACCTGTAGTTTCGATTGTTAGCTGTAAGTGGACTTCTCTCCACTAGTCTACAGGAATGCATTGACATCCTTTCCATTTTCATGGTTGCCACTTGGATCTCTGAAATTGTTCCCTGGTATTATCTTGGATGCTGTTCTAATATTTTCCCCAAGTTGACCAAAAAGTACAAAATCAATGTCTCTTCATTATTGAGAAAAAACTCACCACCTATGATTGAGGAATTGTGTTATGTAAAGATGAGTTGTAAATAATTGTCATACATAGAAGGTATAGTCCTTAAAAGCAGGTCTGTTGTCTACTTTATCTCTGTAGCCTTTACATAACTTTTACAATTCCTGGAAGATAGATTTTAATTCTTTGTTGAATGAATGAATGAACTAATGAATGAATCAACTAAATTTTACCAACTGTATTTTCTTAGGGAATTTAAGTCTACAACAAACTGCCTCCTCCACCATGGACTAATCATATTAGCTTTCCAGTTGAAGGAATCAGCAAATAGAAAGACAGTCAATAGTAACCTGAAAAGGATGTTTGAGGAGCATTAAGAAGGTTAGTATAGTGGAACAAAAGGGATTTAGCAAGATAAGCAGCATCTAGACTAGGTAGCCCTTTGTAGACTATGAAATTGTCTAATAAGCTATTGGAGTTTTTGATAAAAGGAGTAACATAATCTGGTCCATGTGATTCTGTGATATTCTGACAGTGGATGAAAAATAAAAGGAAGGGGGAATAGAATAAAGAGATAAGTTAAGGGCGGGGGAAAACATTGTCCAAGAAGGAGATGTTGATGACTTAAAATGGAGTGGTAACAGTGTAGGTGGTTTTAAATAGTCAATAAGGGAATTTATTTTTAAGTTGAATGGACTAGTCTTGACTGATGGATTGAATGTTGATGTGAGAGAAATAGATGAGTCAATGATGATCAACTAGAATTTTTTTTTAAGACATGGACAGGACAGGAGAGAAGCGGTCTGGAGAAAAATTTCAATGGTTTAATTTTGAACAAATTAAATGTGAGACTCCCATGAGTGTTGTTTAAGATTGAGACTCTAGAATTTTACTGCTCCACTACTTACTAGCTGGGCAAGTGGCTTAATATTTTTGTGTCTTATTTATATCTTCTACTAAATGTAATTATTATTTTTTTAACATCTTTATTGGAGTATATTGTTTTACAATGTTGTGTTAGTTTCTGCTGTATAACAAAGTGAATCAGCTATACATATACATATATCCACATATCTCTTCCCTCTTGAGTCTTGCTCTCACCCTCCTTATCCCATCTCTCTAGGTGGTCACAAAGCACCGAGCTGATCTCCCTGTGCTATGTGGCTGCTTCCCAATAGCTATCTATTTTACCTTTGGTAGTGTATATATGTCCATGCCACTCTCTCACTTTGTCCCAGCTTACCCTTCCCCCTCCCCGTGTCCTCAAGTCCATTCTCTACATCTGCAAAATGTAATGATAACGAAAGGACTTGCCTCCTAAAGTTGTTATGATAATTAAATTAGTTATCCATATAAAAACCTAGGAATAGTTTCCCGCATACTGTAGAAATTCATTATTATCATCCAAATAGAAATGTAGACAGTGGTTATAAGTTTGGAACTCAAGAGGAAGTCAGAAATTCAGCTATAGATAGGATTTAAAGCCATAGGTACAGAAAAGACCACATAAAATGTGAGTGCACGTAAGGGAAGAAGAGAGCCAAAGACAGCTCTGTTACATTATTCCGAGATTTCAAGGTTAGGAAGAAGAAAAGGAGTTAGCAAATGAGACTTGGAAAAGGCTGCCAGTGTGGCTGGAGTAAAACCAGAGGTGTATGCTGTTCTAGATGCCAAGAAAAGTATTGCTAAAGGGAAGGCATTTTTATTGGCTGGAGATTAATACATGGACATTGGATTAGGAAAGATGGAAATTGTTGCCAACTTGGTCGTTCAACGTTCCGAGGAGTCATTGAAATGGAAACCCAAATAAAGTGACTCAATGGGAGAAGTAAAAAGAAAGTAGAGTCAATCAGAATAAACTTTTTTTGGAGAACTTTTGCTTTTTGTGGAACAGATAAGTGTGGCAGGAAACTGGAGGAGGATGGTGATTTAGGGTGAATTTTTATTCAGATGGGAGATATTTCACCATGTTTGCAGGTTTATGGGAATGATCCAACTATAGGCATTAAGAGAATTTTCTGTCTCCTTTGTATCGCAACAAATTTGAAATGGAATAAATGTACATTTGAATAAAAGGAATTGCAATCTCCAAATAGAAAAGCAGCAATTACCCATAAAGAGTAAAACTAAGATTTTAATTATGCTACTTTCCATAGCCTATTTATGTAAACAACGTTCTCTACTCAAGTCGTGCATTCTAGCCAGACCTAATCATTCTTACTTTCTCCCAACAAAGTTCTACATTCTTCATAAATGTGGCTAATAAGCTTCCAGGATCCTTGCAACTCAAGAATGTATGATTATGCAACTCCCCAATATTTTTCCACTTTTTTCATAAAACTAGTTCAACATATTTTTAATGATTCCCTGACAACTAACCTCTTTCAAAATTGTTTCCGATTCTCATCAGTCCGTTTAATGGTTTGTCATTGCTCCATATTTTCTAGTCCTTAACATTTGCAGTAATAAATGTGATCATTTATATTTTTGGTGGGCTCTTCCTAAGAGTTTTGTGTTGCTTTCTTATAAATGAATGAACGATACTAATACTGAAAGAGTGAAGCATGCCATGTTAAGGTGGTGTAGTTTATGCATAGACACAAAATATCTGAAGGGTGGCCATGATCTAAATTTTTCCCCAGAAAACTGTCTTGGAAATTGGGCTTTTTATCATGGAGAAGCTTGAAGGAGAGATTAAGGATGGTTGTTGTGACCATAATTGTTCCGAAAAAAAATTTTTAAGAATAACTACTGCTCTCAAAGAGCAGTACCCTGCCCATCATCACAACCACATTCATTCATTGTTTTCAACATTTATTGACCACCTAGAATATTAATTCTATGTGGGATGTCCAATAAAAAATTGAAAATTGAAAAAAGAGTCAATCATGGTTATCAAAAAGTTGATTGTCTAGTGGGAAAGAAATGTTACACATTGTTGCAGCCCCAACTGGTAAATCTTATAAATAATGATGTAAAGTGTTTAGTAGGAAGAGAAAAATGGGGATTTACATTATAATAGTAATATCAAGGCATCAGGAAATGAAGCTTCCTTGAGAAAATGATCCTTTCCTTAATTTTGAAGAATTAGAAGTAAGCTAGATAACAAAATAAACCCAAGAAAGGAAAATAACTCTACAAGTAATTAATTCTATATTCTGTGTCAGAGATAATACACATGCACACACAAAGCAAGAGAGAGAAAAGTGTGTGTGTGTGTGTGTGTGTGTGTGTGTGTGTGTTGAGAGGTGGCGAGGAGGGTAGTGGAAGAAGCTAGAGAGGATTTTCAGGAGGGATCTTATGTATTAAGCTATGTGCATTGCACCTTGCATGCTATGCGGGTGATATCAAGGGATTTTAAGGAGAGAAGTAGTAGGATATGCTTTCTCTCTGAATGCAGCCATGGAGGCAGTGTTTGGAGGAGGTCTGGCATGCATCATACAAGCTCTGGGCCTCCTACATTGTCGGTCACGTCAGCGTAACCGGTTACATTAGGACAGTAAGAGAGAACCAGGCATTGTCTGTAAAACATGCAAGTTTTATATGATTCTTGGCCTTTAGAAGAGTAAAAACACATTTTCTTCTTAAGAAAAAAGCCAGTGAGGTTTGTCCCTCTTTTCTCTCATAGACTATATTAGTTTCATATTGCTGCTATAACAAATTATCTCACAGTGTCTGTTGCCATGTAAGGTAACTTATTCACAGGTTCCAAGGTTTAAGGTGTGGAAATCTTTGGACGGCCATTACTCTGACTACCACACTGGTGTCTGTGAGTCATTGTGATCCCCCACCATAGCTGTGAAATAAGACTAAATTCCGTGTCTTTGTTGACATGAACCAGACTGAGATCCTGCTAGTGTTTTGTTCTGTCCTTCTTTAGCCCTATGATAGGCTCATTCATTGGTTTCACATAAATAGAAGAAAGAGGCAACTTTTGCTACTATAAAACCTTTTAACCTCCTTTGCCCATCTACAAGGTAAACATGGGTTGCTGTGTCAGAATCCATTTTATACGAGCAGTTTTCGGTGATGTATATTAGACAAGTGAAAGATTGGGGTCAAAGCATGTTGGTCATTGAATAGGGTTTATTCAAAATATCCCCTAATTGAAATTTGCTATGCAGATTGCTTCCAAGTAAAATTCATGCCAAGAAGTTACAATACATACCAGAAAATTATTCCTTTTTTCTAAGCCTCTCAATAATGCAGGGAGTAATATCCATGCTCTCTGTATTATCTTCACTTGCCAGATAATGTGGTAGATGAATAAAAAAATTAAGAATTTGCCAATCACAAAGCATGCAGAATCAGCACCAACAATATACTGTGTTAACTAGCCCACTAAGGTTCTGCTCTAAAACTTGTGAATCATTTTTTCCTTTTTTATTTAATCATGTCTCCCTGTTAAAAATTTTTTTTTAACTGTACTATCTGATTGTACTACTTTAACTCCTGACACATAATCAGAAAGTATTACTTGGACTTTTTTAACCATGAAAGCAAACAAACACTGCTTAGCAGTCCCCAAAGACATTCTCAATCCTGCTGATGAAAAATAACAATTTAGGTCTTAGCCTTTCAAAGTCATTTCTCTCCCCGAGCTCATGTTTATCTAAAAATGAATACAGTTTGGACATGTTACCTATGATAAATATGGAATATTTTGTAGGTGGTGTTACAAGGCAGGTATACTTTATGATTTAGGTTTTATAGGTTGCCCTGTGGGTCTTTCTACTTATTGAATAAAGTACTCAAACATTTAGGTGATACACACACACACACACACACACACAGAGGTTTATCATTTTCACATTTGTTGAATAAGAATATTGGATTTATTGTTTGCATTTATTCTCTTGGTAAGCCTTCTCTTTAGTATGCTTAGGGGAACTGATTTTTAAGATATGTGATGATTTCCTTATGTTGCTGCCCAGCACTGGAGTAAATTAGATCCTAAAATCAGGAGAAATACATCTGTCATTGGCTTTGAGAAGGGTTTAAAGAATCTTTTCCTGGCAAATCAGAGTTGCTGATGGCTGCTTATTTTATGCAAATTTTGACACACGTGGGACTATTAATGTGGCAATGCCCTCAATGAAACCATACAGCTGCTACTGAAAGGGCAAAATTGTGAACAATATGATGCCTCTTAATAGTCTATTGGCCAAGTCAGTGATTGGAATGCTCTCATAGGACTGATCCAGTATCACAGAGGAGAGGTTGATAAAAACAAACCCACAACATTTTGTTAATTTGTATTTGGAATTAATTATGAACACTTATAATCAGATAACTCCAATTTTAAATGTTTCACAAAGGTTTTAAAATGCTTATCTCTGAGAATCTGGTTTAATTAACAAACCCTTCTATATTTCTATAGTTTTTGTGGTACTAAAGATGAAATCAATATTGATTTCTCTGTTTTATTGCATTTTCTGAAACACTTATCTGTATTTTAGCAGATTCACCTAAACCTACCTCTGACTGTATTGCTATTGCACTGTTGATGCCTAGCACTAGAATAAAAAAGATTGTGCACGTGTGTGTGTGTGTGTGTGTGTGTGTGTGTGTGTGTGTGTGTTTTAAACTTATGTTAAACTCTATTGGTAAGGATGCAGAATTAGTTGGCTGCTAAGGTAAAGACCAAATAACAACTGTATATAACATAGAAATGAATTTCCCACTCAGTAATTGTCCAAACTTAAGCAGTGTGTGACAGGTTTTGTAGCTGCAGTTTTGATGATTTAGGTTCTTTCTCTCTTGTTCTGGCATCCTTACCATGCAAGTTCCATTTTGTAGTTTAAGTGGCTCTTCTAGCAATATCATGAGGAAGGAGAGAGGGACAGTGGAGGGCACAAAATTTCATTTAAAAAGCGTGAACAAGAAGTTTCTTATATCACTTCCTCTCCTCTCCCATTAATAAGACCCTAATCATATGACCACACCGAGCTGCAAGAGAGACTAAGAAATATAGTCTTTAGCATAAGCCCTCTAACATTAAAATTTATCTTACAAAAGGAAGAAGAGAAGAAAAGATATTGGTACCCAATCAACAGCCTCTGCCATATACTCTAAAATTACTTTGCAGGGCTTTGAAAATTGCAGTGTGGAGGAAATCCAAAGACATAGTATCAGCCTATGAAAGTTATATCATTGCAAAATAGGGCTATCTTCACCAAGTTCTTCCTTTCTTGTTTCCTTCCTTCTTCCTTTCTCTTCTCTTTTCCTCCAACTCATCTCCTCCCGTCCTTCATTATTTTATCAGCTTCTATATGCCAACTATCGTCTTATGTACTAAAGTTCAAAAGGTATTTTCTCTCTCAATAGTCATATAGGGGGAAGCAACAGATTAGGACAATATGGTATTATTTTAGCAATATGCTGTAGAGACAGAGAACTAAATCTTCCTAGGTGGGTCAGGAAAACTTCACTAATAGGTGACACTTGAATTTGATCTTCAGAATGGAATAAGAGTTGCCATCTAATGCTTAGTCCTGTTTAGTCCCTTTGCTTGTTTGAGCTCTGATTTGATCTAAAGAACTTATCGATAGTTCGGGTACTGAAGACTGGCACTGTAGACACTAGTACTTCTCCCCATTATTTCCAGTTTTTCTACTTCCAGGCATGAATTAGTATTGTACTTACACCCTCAAATTTAGAAGTGGGGCTTCCCTGGTGGCGCAGTGATTGAGAGTCCGCCTGCCAATGCAGGGGACGCGGGTTCGTGCCCTGGTGCGGGAAGATCCCACATGCCGCGGAGCGGCTGGGCCCGTGAGCCATGGCCGCTGAGCCTGTGCATCCGGAGCCTGTGCTCCGCAACGGGAGAGGCTACAACAGTGAGAGGCCCGCGTACGGCAAAAAAAAAAAAAAAAAAAAAAAAAAAAAAAAAAAAAAAAAAAAAAAATTTAGAAGTGGCCACGTGACTTGCTTTGGCCAAGATATGTGAACAGAACTGAGAAGTTATTACTGCCAAGTGGATGCATTTATAAGCTGGTCCATTATTCTCCATCTCACTCTTGCCCTGCTGCAGTGGCTGTTAACACACAACTTGATATGGAGTTACAGAGCTAAGTTATCATCTGCAGGTCAGTGATCCTGGATAATTGCCAACATCTGAAGCATGCTCCCCAGAGAAATAATTTTTTTCTGCTTTAAGACACAGAAATGTGTGGGTTATTTGTTAATCAACAGAAGCCAACCCAATCTAGCCAATTCGTTTAATGATCAAGTAATCCTGCTATCCATTCCTCTCACATGGTCCATCTTTCATACTCAGACTCTTTTGTCCAATGATGAGGTTATAGTGGTGATGTATAATTAAGGGCAGAAAGTTAGAAAGTTTTGGATTTCCTCAATAAAATAAATTCTTAATTATCTTTGGATAGTGAATGTCTTTATTAGATAAACCCAGTGATTTATTTTTCTTTGTACAAGTCATTGGGGTTCATTTTATTTTTTAAATTTATTTTTAACATAATTTTATTTTATTTAGTTCGCTGTGTTGGGTCTTCATTGCTATGCACAGGCTTTCTCTAGTTGCGGTGAGCAGGGGCTACTCTTCGTTGCAGTGTGTGGGCTTCTCATTGCGGTGGCTTCTCTTGTCGCGGAGCACAGGCTCTAGGCTCGCGGGCTTCAGTAGTTGTGGCACACAGGCTCAGTAGTTGTGGCTCTCGGTCTCTAGAGTGCAGGCTCAGTATTTGTGGCTCACAGGCTCTAGAGCACAGGCTGAATACTTGCAGCTCACGGGCTTAGTTGCTCTGTGCATGTGAGACCTTCCCAGACCAGGGATCAAACCCATGTCCCTTGCACTGGCAGGCGATTCATAACCACTGCACCACCAGCTAAGTCCTGGGGTTCATTTTAGACTGGTAGATTTTGAGTTATTCTCTTTAAAAGAAAATAGCATAAAAAATTTTTATTCATCCAATCAGAAAGCAAAATACATGACATTCACTCAAAACACTATAAGTGATGTCAGATTCATGGAGACATGAGATGCTCCCTTTGTCTCTGTCCTTCAATATACAACCTGTAAAACATCCATAACTCAGCAAAGGTACCTTTGCCTAACACACCAGGATGCCAGAGGGTTCCACAAACCTGTATGTCTAACGGGTGGGGGGGATTGGAATACATAAAGGAGGAAGAACTGGGAGAAGAGCAAAGGTGGTGCCTGTGATCCCAGACCCCCGGCAGCAGCAGCTGAGCCTGCAGCCCCACAGAACCCAGTAGCATGAGAGGAGGCAGGATACTGGCCTCCCAGCCTCAGTGGCACCTGTGGCCATAGGGAACCAGCCAGCAAAGGTAGTGGGGCCTGCAACCCAGTCCATCTAATTGTGGAGGCATCTGCAACTGCCCCTGCCCCATACCCCCTCCAGCAGCAGCAACCACAAACCAGACAACCCTGGTCATGACAGTGATATTCATGGCCCCAGCAACCTCCCGACCCGCCCTTCTCCCTGCTGGGGCAGATCCTGTTGTCAACTACAAATTGGCACTTGCCATCTACCTTTACAAGGATTAAATCATGTGCTTCTGCAGCTGCTGACTTTCAACAGCCCCTGAAAGGAGTTCAGGGTGGAGAGCGGAGATGAGGCACTCTGTGCTCTGGGAAAAACTGGAAGAACAGATCTTCAGATAGATATTTTCAGGAGCTGATTTAATGAGTCCAATTCTTGTATCTCCTCATATCTAGAAAAGCACTAAAATCCTTCGTGGTGACAACTGCTCCTCGTGACTAGCAGAAACCTTGTACAGAAAAATCTGTTCTTGATTACATGTACTTCCCCTTCACCAAAATCACTTATATACTGACCTTTCCCCCTACCTCTTTGGAGCAGTTTCTCACAGCTATCTGAACTGCTGCCTCCTGGGCTAGAGTCCTCGTTTTGCCCCCAATAAAACTTAACTCACAACTCTCACCTAGTGCATTTTTTTAAGTCGACACTGTAACCCAGAAGACCCCAGACATGGCAGAGGCACTCACCATCCTGGTTCCTCAGGGAGTGACACCAGCAACACTGGCAGTAGCAAGGCACCAGTGACCCTGGAGACACAAGCACCAACTATGAGGGCATATTGTGACACCTCTGACAGAAGGGGTGAAGGACAGAAAGTGATGACCCTCAAGTATAACCAGAGGCAGCTCAGGTAAGAAAAACCAAAAGCTTGTGCTATATCTCTACCTAATGGAAAACCAAATACAGATTTCTAATTACTAACCAGTTGAATCATCAGAATCAAGTAAGAAAAACAAGTGTTATCTGAAGAAGAAAGGTATTCACTACTTCAAATATGCTGGCAGGAAAAAACTCATCAAGCTCTATGAAGAACCATGGTAACAAAATATCACAAAAAGAAAATGACAGTTCTCCAGGAACCAAACTTAAAGTCACAACATATTGTGATCTAACTGATAGAGAATTCAAAATAGCTGTTCTGAAGAAACTCAGTGAGTTACCAAAAAAAAAAAAAAAACAAATCAGAAAGGCAGTCAAAGACCTCAGGGATAAAATTAATGAACAGAAGGAGTACTTTACCAAAGAGATTGAAACTTTAAAAAAGAACCAAAAGAAATTCTGGAGCTGAAGAACTCAATAAATGACAGGAAGAACACATGAGAAAACATTGGAAATAGAACAGAGCATTTGGAAGAGAGCATTATGAGCTCAAAGATAGAAATCTAGAAATGATACAGGTAGAAGAGGAGAAGAAATTAAGATCTTTAAAAAATGAAGAAATTTTATGACAATTATCCAACTCTATTGGGAAAGGTAACATTAAGATAATGGGCATCCCAGGAGAAGAGATGGAGAAGAGAGTGGAGATTGTATTTAAAGACAATATCTGAGAACTTCTCAAATCTGGGGAAGGAACTGAATTTGCAAGTCCATGAAGCTAAGAGAACATGTAATTACCTTGACACAAAAAGACCTTCTCCAGGACACATTATATTAAAACTGTCAAAAGTCAATGACAAAGAAGTTTAAAGGCAGCAAGGGAAAAAGGATGGTAGCCTACAAAAGAAGCCCCCATTACTCTATCAGAGGAGAAATCTCTGCAAAATCTCTATAGGCCAGGAGAGAGTGGAATGATATACTCAAAATACTGAAGGATAAAAAAACTGTCAGCTAAGAATCCTCTGCCCAACGAAGTTATCATTCAGATATGAAAGAGAAATAAAGACTCTCCTAAACAAACAAACAAAGCTGAGGGAGTTAATCAACACTAGACCTGCCTTACAAGAAATGTTGAAAGGAGCTCTTCTGCAGGAAACAAAAAGACAAAAGTACACAAAACTTTGAGTACGGTAATAGACAGAATCAGAAAATTACAACTCTATATCGGAATAGGTTGTTAAACACTTAATTCTAGGATAAAGATTAAAGGGAAAATATAGTAAAACTATAGCTACTTCGATTTGGTAATAAACTCACAGCATAGAAAAGGATAATTTGAGACAATAAACACGTAAAAGGGGAAGAGGAAAAGGACAGAACCAGTCTAGGCAAATGAAGATAAGATGCAATCAGCAGAAAAAAAAGGACTATTTTATCTATGAAATGCTTTATACATGGTAACCACAAAAAATAAATATAGAGCAGAGAAACTAAACATTAAAAAAGAGGAAACTGAGGAAAACATCATAGAAAACCAGCAAACTAAAACGGCAGACAGAAACACAAGGAAAAAGAAACAATGGAACAAATGGAATGTCTGGAACAAAAGGCAAAGTGAGGGCTTCCCTGGTGGCGCAGTGGTTGGGAATCCGCTTGCCAATGCAGGGGACACGGGTTCGTGCCCCGGTCCGGGAAGATCCCACATGCCGCGGAGCGGCTGGGCCCGTGAGCCATGGCCGCTGGGCCTGCGCATCCGGAGCCTGTGCCCCGCAACGGGAGAGGCCACAACAGTGAGAGGCCCGCATACCACAAAAAAAAAAAAAAAAAAAAAAAAAGGCAAAGTGAGTCTCGAAATTGGTTAGGAGGGGTCAGGAGAGTATTAGAATAAAAGAGCAGACAGAATGCTAAATGGGACCTGAGGGGACTTCACTAGGTCCAGATGTGTCTCGTGGTGCTCTATTGGGACTTCAAATCAATGGATGCTTGACCTCCTAACAGAGAAAATTCAGCTCTATCTTTATAGTCAGTTTTCAGAGTTAAAGGATTGTCAACTTCACTTATGTTAAAAGTACTTGTGCCATTTGTTAGTATCTGTTGGTATCTTTCAAACAATCACTGCCACCCTGCAAAAACTACCCACAGAGAAGTCTCGTATTACGACAATCTGCAAACATGTATAGAATTGTATAAATGAAAACTTATCCTTTATTTAATATTAGGTTTATTTACATAATATTCTAACTTTAAACACATACATGGTCCAGTTAGTTTGGTGGAGAAACATTGGATTTACAAAAACAGAGATATATATGTTTATCATTGTTGTTATTCGTTTAAAATATTCGTGGTTGATACAATTAAACAGTAGAGTCGGCTGAACTATAAAGTCTGACAATAGATTAATACATGCAAAATTCAGCATAGTTGATTTAGGATGTGATTAAGGAGGAGGGGTTTCAATTATAAAGTTTTATTTCTCCAGCTGGATGGAGGATTGTTACTTGGTTTTGTAGTAATATTCTTTATTCCACTTTGAGTGTCTGAAGTGTTTCTTATAATTAAAAAAATAAAATCCATCTCACATTCTTCCTATCTCCCTTTCCTTATTTTATTTTCCAAATGTTTTAGACGTTAAAAAGAAAAAAAAACACGGAGATAGTAAATCACTTAAAAAAAATTTGCTCCAATCTTTTTTTTTTACTTTGAATTCATTTGTTTCCTCATGTTTTCAGCTACTTCTGAACACATTTGATCAAGTTTGATGTAAACATGCTATTGTTTTGTTGTTGCTGTTATCAAAATATCAGGAAAATTGCCTTGATAAAGTGAAATTAAAAGCCACATTGTGTAATTATAATAATAATGTAAACAAAAGTGTACATTCTTACTCTATATAGATACTTTTGGAAGAAAGTAGTGATTTGAGGTTTAAGAGCCTGAATTTTCTAAATAACTGCAATAACTTTATTTTCCTTTGCCATTTTAGAACAAAACAGAGATATCACTTGTTCAGAAAGAGCATGTCATTTCTATTTTCATTTCACTGTTTTCATCTGTTCATCTGCTCTCATCAGCTGAAAAGCCATATAATAGGTTATGTCTTCTGATGACAGATTACTTCAGTTAAATTTGTCCTGTGGACTAAAATAAATGGGTCATGTTTTGAATATTTATGAAAAAAACTGCAGATAGTGATATTTTAAGTGTATTTTCTTGTATTAAGTTGTGATTTACAATGTCTTGTTATTCATATGAAAAGAAAAAGGCTTTTCATTTCCACCTGTGTTTGTTTCTTAGGTGAACCTAATTGCTCTGTTTACAGTTTTTGTACCCTCAAAGTATGTACCTCTCTAAGTTCAGGGCTTTTTTGGAAAAGAAGGGTCAGAACTTGTCACAGAGCCACAAGACATGTCAGATTTCAGGCCATTTCTCTGAGCTTATTTGGGTGTAAAACATGCACATTTGCGTGGTGACCTTTGCAAAACCAAACAAAGATGACATGAGGGTCATTTCCTAAACCTAGCTGATGAACTGATTATTCCCCCAAAACCTTGTAGTCTGAATAACAATGAAGAGTGGAAAGTTCACTTCAAATCCTGAGGGGAACAATAAATCCCTGAAGTAGATTTTTAATACCAATTGTATACTACAATCAGTATTTTAATTGTTCGTTACTGAACCGCTCAATGCCAAGAGATCAAATTGTTTGCCACAAAGAGGTATTGTGAAGCCTTCACATATAGTATTTTAATTTCTAACTTATATTTCTTTGTCTCTGAACTATTGTTCTTTAAAGAGTCCTTTTTTGGGCTTCCCTGGTGGCCCAGTGGTTGAGAGTCCGCCTGCCGATGCAGGGGACGCGGGTTCGTGCCCTGGTCTGGGAGGATCCCGTGAGCCATGGCCGCTGAGCCTGCGCGTCCAGAGCCTGTGCTCCACAACGGGAAAGGCCACAACAGTGAGAGGCCCGCGTACCGTAAAAATAAATAAATAAATAAACAAAATAAAATTTTTCCTGAACATTTGTAGTAAAGAAAATTTGCAGACATTTTCACTTAAGCTTTATTTGTTTTCTAGAGCAAATTGGTGTGTAAGTGAATTAGGAATATTTTTAGTATTATTATCTCCCCATTTGTATAATTTCTATAAGAGCATCTGGCATAATATATTGAGATAGGTATCATTGTAGCTGGTTTCCATGGAAATGCTTTTGACAATATTCCAGTAGGTAAATCTTCCCTATCAGAGCAAATTAAAAAGAGAAGGAAAATGATTTACACTTGGGACTTTTACATTCAATTGACTCACTCAGCTTTTAAACTTATCTATGCCTCCATGCCTAAAGGTAACATCTAAACTGGACATGTATGATAAAGAGGATACGATTTTACATACTTGGTGATTTGACATTGATTGTTAACTGATTGACTAAAGTTGAATAATGTTAACATCAAATGATTATTTTTGATTTATATTCCTGACAACTGTTTTACATTAATTAACTGTATTAACAACCGTATTAGCAGTTAAGTTTAAATATTAATCAGTCTGGCCTAGTTAAACAATTATCAGTGAGAATTTCATATAATTGATGTCTGTGTTCCAAAATCTTATTCTGTGAAAAAAAATAAAAGATGAAAGCATTCATGGTTCCTGAGTATTACATTTGTTTAGTATTAAAGAAGAGAGTGGAAAGGAAGGACAATAATCTTGCTGCATTGATAAAGTAGATTAACCTTCCTTTTTAATATTCTGCTGGTACATAATCTCATATCTCCCTGGATTTTCTGACAGTTCTCTGTGGTGTCTGGTCTATGTCCTCAATCAGCCTACACCTTTAATTTCAATGTGCAATGAAATTCTCTCCATGGTCCTCCTCTTTTTTTCAAGTTACATTCTTTCTGGGCAGTCTTATCTACTTCTCTTACCTCAACTGATAACACCCAGGTGTATATCACAACCTTCTCTTTCATATTTTGATCTAATAATGTAAATTATTTATTAGCTGCTTTCAACAGATTCTATCACAGGTATCCTATACTCATGCACCAAAGCAGGCTCCATTATCTTATTCTGAAATTCTCATCCTTTATTTTCTTTCATGCTAGTGGAATCAATACTCAACTAGTAAATCACATAGAAAATTTCTCCTTTTCCTTACCTACTCCTTTCCCTAGGATCCAATAATTCATCAAGTACTGTCTATTCAACCCAAGAAATATATCATGAATCCATATTCCATTCTACATTCCAACCACTAAATTAATTTCTCCCTCATTATTTCTCACTATATTATTTCAAGAACATTCTAAATCTGTCGGTTCTTTTAATTCTAATTAAATCCCTGGCCAATAGGAAAAATTCCAAACTCCTTAGCATGTTCAAACCACCTCACCATACATTTCCAGACTCATTCCCTATGACTTTTTCCACTTATCCTACGCTAGTCACGTTAGAAAGTGTAACTTTGACAAAGAATTATTTCTCCACAAAATATTTCCCAAACTGTACTCCATGGACAGAATTGATTGTTTTTTCCTCAATGCTGCCACTGTCTTTTGAACAGTATTTAGTTAAGTATTAATGAATAAAATAAGGAGTTAAGGCTCTAAATTTCCTTTTAAACATAGCTTTAACAACATAACACAAATTGCCATATGTTGCATTTGCATTATCTTCTAATAAAAATATTTTCAATCTTCTATTTTTCTTTACTTTTTGATACAGGAGTTATGTAGGAGTTTGGAAATATATTGCTTAATTGATAAATATTTGAGACTTTTCAGTTTTCTTTTAGAATTGATTTTTAGCTTAATTCCCCTGGGGTCAGATAATTATTCTGAATAATTTCAGTCATCAAAAATTTGTTCAGATATTTTTATGGACAATTTTGGTAAATATTCCATGTACACTTGTAAAGAATGGGTATTCCTACATTATTGGGTGTAACATCTTAGATACTTCAATTAGGTCAAGTTAATTATGTTGCTTTATATATCATTACTGATTATGTTGTCTGCATGTCTCATCAGTTGCAGGGAGATATGTATTAAAATTATGGATTAAGTTGTATATTTGCTAATTTCTCATTTTAGTTCTGTCATTTTTCCTTTTATATTTAAAGGCTATATTAAATGGAACATACAAATTTGATTTTTAGAAGCATCTCTTGCCTTAAAATTAACGTGTTCTTATATTAGTACAGCAAAAACAGGTTTATTTTGGTTTGTGTTTGCAAGGTTCATATTTTCCTATTCTTTTACATTTAAGATCTTTGTCCTTATGGTGAGGGGTGTCTCTTGGAAGCAACAGATGTATAGCTGTTTTCTTTTTTTTAAAATTCAGCCTAAAAATCTTAATGTCTTAATTAGAATATTTATATTATTTACATCCATTATAATTATGGATATATAGGTTTATATCTACCATCTTACAATTTATTCTCTATTTGTTCCACTTGTTCTAGCTTCCTTTTTCTTTCCTTTTGAGCCTTCATTTGGTTTAATCAATTATTTTCGATTATCCCAATTGTTTCCTCTATTAGCTTGTTGGATTTACATTTTTCACTCTTTCTTTAGTTATTAATCTAGAAATCACAACATGTATTTTGACATATAACATAGCAGCACGTCTACCATTTTCCAGATAATGCTAGACCCTTATAAGACTTTTCATCTTTTTTCATTCTTCTTCCTTTGATGTAATTTTTGTCATGCGTTTAATTCTACCTATAATTGAACCTCACAAAACAGTATTATTTTGTTTTTATGGTCAATATTTCTTTAAATTTATCCACATATGTACTCTTTCTATTGATCTTTATTCTTTCCTATACTTCTATTTTTCTGTACAGATCTTTTTCTTCTAAAGGGATTAAATTATTTTTGGTATTGCATTTATTTGGGGTCTACTGCAATAAATTATCTCATTTCTAGAAATATCTACATTTTCCCTTAGTCTTGAAGAATAACTTAAATGATTACAGACATCTAGATTAGAGGTTTTGTGTGTGTGTATGCATGTGTGTGTGTGTGTGTGTGTGTGTGTGTGTGTGTGTGTGTGTGTGTGTGTGTGTGTGTGCGTGCGTATGTGTTAACCCCCCAACACAGAAGATATTTTGTAGTCTCTGGCATCCGTTTTTTATGTTGAGAAATTAGCTATTAGTGTTATTGTTCATTTAATGATAAAGTTTTTTCTCTGCTTTTAAGATTTTCTACCTTTCAGTTTCAACGGTTTTAATATGATATCCTTAGTAATTTATTTTCATCTGCCTAAATGTAACTCATTTCTTTTCTTTCCTTTTTTTCCCTGCTTGGGGTTCTTAGACATTTTGAATCAGTAATCTTATTTCATTCAACAGTTTTGGACTATTTTCAACTTTTATCTATCAAATCTTTTTGTTCCATTCTCTCTTTCATCTCATATTCTGGGACTTCGATTACATGTATGTTAGACCTTTTTGCCTGTTTTCTTTTGCATTTTGAACTCGATTTTGCCATTTTTTTTTCTCCATGCTTCTGTTGGATGCTTTCTACTGACCTGTCTTCTAGTTCACTCTTTCTCTCTTTGTATTGTCAATTCTAATGTTGAACCCATCTATTTAATTCTTACTTCAGTTTTTGTTTTCAATTTCAGAGTTTGAATTTGAATTTTTAAATAGATTCTTGTTCTCTAGTGAAATTCTTAACCTTGTTGTTTATGTTTTTGAATGTTTTAATCGCAGTTACTGTAAAAATTCACTGTTGGTAACTCCAAAATCTGAACCACGTGTGGGACTGTTTCAATTATTTTTGGTCTAGTCTTTGTGTGTTTGTGCATGTGTGTGCTTGGTAATTTTTTTTTTATTGCATTCCAGACATAGTGTAAGAAAACTCATAAAGGATCTAGATAGTTTTACTTCCTCCGGAGGGAAAGCCTGAGATGGACAACTATTGTAAGGATAATTCACTTTAATAACTAGGGAATTAGTTGTCTTCATCTGGTTTCAGATTTTATAAGCCTAGGCTTAAATCTCATTCACCCTCACTTCTAGAATGTTGTTGCTCTCCTAGGGTCTCAGTTGAATTCCTCGGTGTTTATATGTGCTTCTCCTTACTTGTATGGTCCTGAGCTTCAATTTGTTTCCCCAAAACTACAAGCTTGTTAAAAGTTCTGCTGTGTTTTCCAGTCTTTCTTCTCTTGCCTTTCTACAATTTAAGAGTAAGCCCACGTTTCATTGAGAAAACCAGCCCAGAGAGTCAGGCTCAATTCTCTGCCCTTCCCTTCTCTCCAAGGTCTCCAGTCCCCAAGTCCTAGCTTGGCAGTCCCAGGTTCAATTTTTATCCATCAAACTCTGAGATTTGTGAAATCTATGCCAGTTTTTCTGCCTTTTACTCTAGGCTTCTTAAGTCTAAGTAAATATTTGGCCCCCTTGAATAAGCTTCACTTCCCTGTGAGATATTGATCTTTGAAGTCCCAGCTGCCTCAGAAGCTCTCTAACTTTTCTAGTTATTTTAGATAAAGGTGTTAATTACAATGTCATTGTCATGACCTAAATCTTAGATGTCAATTTTTTTTAGTGCTTTTCATGTATCTGTTGAGATAACCGTATAGTTTTATATATTTTTAAGTTGGTAAATTACATTACTCAATTATAATATTAATATGTTCTTGTGTTCCTGAATTAAACCAATCTTGAATATATACTTTTTCTTTTTTTTCTTTGGTGGATTTGGTTTGGAATTGTTTATTTAATTTTTCTTTTTTCTCTGGAAGAGTTTGTATAAAACTGGAATTATCTTTTCCCTTACTCTTTGTTAAAGCTAATTTTGGGGGTTAGATTTTAAACTGTGGATGTAATATCTTTACATGGGTATCAGTTTATTTGGCATTACTAATTCCTTGTGATCAAAAGGTTATATTTTTTAAAGAAATTATGCATTTTGTCTAGTTTTCAAATTCATTTGAACAATGTTATTCTTTGAATTTTTAACTTTTGCTTTTATCTTTTTTAAAAAATAAAACTTGTTACAGTTAAGTTACTTTTTTTCATTATGTCACATAATTAATATATATCAGTTCAGACACTCTTGGCCTCAAATGTCTCTGGTGCCTTGGGCCACTTTTGTCTAGCTGCTGCAGTGACCAACTCTGCATGGGAGTTGACCAACTTCATGCAGGTTCAAATTTCCAATGCTTTGTCTCAGTACTTCCTGCCTCTTGCTCTAGGTTACTGTTTGTGCTGAGTTGTGGGAATTTATAGATCTATAACTGGGACCTATGAATAGATAGCTGAAAAGGGAAGATAAAGGGGCTAAACTGAAACCGAAAATCTAGTAGGTTTTAGGTTTAAGTTTAGCCCCTTTATCTTCCCTTTTCAGCCAGTAGATATACACCTCTCTATTTCTACCTCTCCCTTGTAGGAAGGACTATCATGAAACGCAGTTTATAGGACTTCTGAGAAATGGTCTATGGGATCAAACAATTCAATAACACAACTTCACCTGTGTCTCCTCTTTGGTTGCTTCAATACCCTTGTCCATCACTCCTGTTCCCTGGGATCACATTCCCTAGTAAAAAATAAGCACATTTAGCCACTGTCTTAAGCCCTGCTTTCAGGTATGACCAAACAGTCTTTTCAAAGAGCCAGCTTCTGGATTTGTCAAGCCTCTTCATTGTACTTTTAGTAATATTTTGCTTTTATATTTGTAATTTTCTTCTTTCAATATTCTTGTGATTTTATTCTCTTGTTTTTATTCAAACTTTTAAAATTGAATAATTTGTTAGTTTCAGACTTGCTTATTTTCTAACCTAGGTGTTTATTGCTATACATTTTCTTCTTTATTACCACTTACTCATATTCCACAAGTTTTGGTATACTGTATTTCATTGTTAAATTTGAAATATTTTCTGACTTCTACTTGGAATACTTATTCATGTTGCTAAGAAGTATGTGTTTTGATATTACTAAATATATACTTTGTATTTAAAATTTTTTTTACTGTCTATTGTTTTCAAATTTATCATATCACATCTATTTTAAAGATAAATAATTTATCTTTAAGATATTAAGCTTTGAGGGCTTCCCTGGTGGCGCAGTGGTTGAGAATCCGCCTGCTGATGCAGGGGACACGGGTTCGTGCCCCGGTCTGGGAAGATCCCACATGCCGCGGAGCGGCTGGGCCCGTGAGCCATGGCCGCTGAGCCTGCGCGTCCGGAGCCTGTGCTCCGCAATGGGAGAGGCCACAACAGTGAGAGGCCCGCGTATCACCAAAAAAAAAAAAAAAAAAAAAAAAAAAAAAAAAGATATTAAGCTTTGAAATTTGTTGAAGTTGTTTTATGACACAGTATGTGACCATCTTCAAATATATTCCACATTTGCTAGTGAAGAGATTAATTTTCTGATTGCTGGCTGCAGGATACCACATATGTCCTCTAAACTAATTTAGTTGTGTTTTTCAAATGTTCTATATCCTTATTAAGTTTATGTCTGCCTCATCTATCAGTTACTGAAAGAAATATATTAAAATCTTCCATGATGATGGTCTATTTCTTTTATGTACACATGCACATGCATATGTTTGAGAATATGCCATTAGCTGTATATATATTTAAAATCATATAGAATTCTAGTGTAGGCTTTTAACCTATTCTGTAAATATTTTTCACATTAAAGTCTCCTTTGCTTGACATTAATGTAGCAAATTATTTATTTTAAAATCATTGGCTTGGCATACCTTTTTCTATTCTTTTATTTTCAAATTTTCTCTGCCTTATGTTTTTTGGTTTTCTCATAATCATCATATAGCTGGAATTTAAAGATAAAAGACTAATTCTATCATATTTTCCTTTTACCTTGTGGATGTTTGAGTACATTGGCAAACTATGAACTTTAAGCCAAATAAGGCAGGCTGTCTATTTTTGTAAATATAGTTATATTGGAACAGAGCCACACCCACTTATTTATATACTGTCTATTGCTGCCACAATGACATAATTGAATAATCATGAGACCATATGGCCAGCAAAGCTTACAATACTTACTATGCATCCCTTGAGACAAAAAGTTAGCTGACCTAAGGATTAGTGAATTTATATTTATGCTAATTGCTAATATATTTGGATTTTGTGTTTTTTAATCTAATTTGCCCTTATAACAATTTTTCCTGTTTTCTTTATGATTAAAAATTGTTTTATTTTCTGTTTTCTAATAAATTTAAAGTTATAAATTCTATTTCTGTTTTTATTTGTCACAATTACTATTGGTCACACAACTAGGAAAGCATAGCATTATTATTATTTTGTGTGTGTGTGTGTGTGTGTGTGTGTGTGTGTGTGATATGCGGGCCTCTCACTGTTGTGGCCTCTCCCGTTGCGAAGCACAGGCTCCGGACTCGCAGGCTCAGCGGCCATGGTTCACGGGCCCAGCCGCTCCACGGCATGTGGGATCTTCCCAGACCGGAGCATGAACCAGTGTCCCCTGCATTGGCAGGCGGATTCTCAACCACTGCGCCACCAGGGAAGCCCAGAAAGCATAGTATTAGGTGATAGCACAATCTTTCTTCAAATCAATAAAAGAATCTCAAAGTACTGTAATTCTAATTACATTCTTCACATCTTACATATATTTGTTTCAAAATTTTAGTCCAATTTGTATTTTTTGTAAGAGTTAGACAATAACATGCTTATATTTGTTCTGTTTAGTTTTAAATTTTTACTATCTTTTTGCTACCTATCTCTTTTGCATCTCATACCTAAATGCTAGATTTATTTTATTTCCTTTTGATGTACATCCCTGACCAGTTCCTTTACTTAATGAGAAGTTCCAGTGTATTTTTAATATATTTCCTTTTTAGTCTTTAATGCTTAGTTCAGTATATATTTAGAAGATAATGCTACTTTAGTTTGATAAATATCTTATGCTTTTGAAAATATTCCTCCACTACTTTTTGGCTTTCATCAATGCCCTTCACAAAATTGCTACTTGATAATAATCTTTCTTTTGTAGGCATCTTTCTATTTTCTTTGCCTGAATTTAAGATTATATCTTTGTTTTTTGTGTCCTGCAATTCCACTAAAATATATCTATGTGTAATTTTAAAAAATTATGTTTATGTGCTTCATAAATCTGGATATTTATGCCTTTTATCTCTTTAAAGATTTCCAACATAAAATCTTCAAATATTACATCTCTCCCGTTTTTCTTAATGTCTTTTTTGAAACCTCAGTGGAAGTGGTGATGGTCATTCTGAGTTAGGTCACTGGCAGATGGAAGCTCATGTTGATTTGTGAACACAAGTAAGATATCCTTCCTGTAACCTTGACAAACCTTGACAATGAATGAGGGCTAAGAAGCTATTATGCATTGGGGGCCAGGAATGATGGTAATTTGGATATTAAGGTATAAGAGTCTTCATATTTACTCAGATTCTCTTAAGGGCAGACTACGTTGAATTACATGTATAACAGGTTTGATTTCCAGCTCATCCCTGATGACAAACATCTATTATTGCACAAAAAGCTTGTTTATAAAATAATGCTTTGTGTGCAACATTATATCAAAACATTATATCAAAAGAGCTGGTTCAAAATACTACACTCTATGTAAGGATCTAGCAGTGATATATTCAGTCTTGACATCCGTGAGAATATGCTGACATGCATTGAGTAGTCTGCTAAAGAATATGAGCATTCTTACTATTTTCTTTTATCCAAAGAAAGGCCAAGTGCTGTTAAAAGGACAAAATGCTAGACAAGATGTATATCAAACACCAGATTCTTGCTATTAAGGCCATGTAGAATTTGGTTAAGGGTAGATTTTCATGCTAGCTTAGAATAAAAGTGAGACCAATCTTTATCTAGGATAAAACCAGTCTCATATATAATACAAAGTAATGAACATATTAAAGATCAATTTTGAAAACCACATTTTGCTCATAATTCTTTGAAAAGATATGTTCATAGTTCATTTTTTGATGGTTCCCTAAACAACTCCAAAATGAGACTCCAAGTATTCAACATTTGTCACGTAGGGTAGGGTACTGTCTTACAAATAAAGTTCTGCAAAATTGACAATTATGTGCAAATATCCTCCATCTAATTATGTATCCTTCCCCATTTGTGATAAAACTGTCTCCAGATACTGTGAAATGTCCCCTAGGGGAAAATTGTCCCTGGTTGAGAACCACTGCTGTAGTTTGACCCGGCTCCTCCTCCCTACCAATCCACAATCGTCCCAGGACATGACCTTAATTAATTCTCTGAGTGTCCTTCTAGATGTTCTTCATGTAAACACCTTATTTTACATGAAAACACATATTTCTCATGCTTGTTTTTTTAACTTAAATATTTGGGAAATGGTCATATATTTAATTTTTTGACAAGCATTTGAATTGCTTACAGTTTTATTGTAAGTCTTAAAATGAATAAATTTATACATTCATAATTTCATATGTGTACATGTAATAGCAAGACAAATTCCCAGAAGTGATGTTTTATTTGAAAAGATATATATATATTTGTGGAGGGATGGATATTGACAAATGCCCCTACAAATGTATCAGTTTACACTCTTATCAACAACGTACTTCCATGGAAAATAGTGTTTTTAGGTTAGTAGAAGTCTTGGTGATGTTTTGTAATTCTTGTTCTCTGTTTCACTTTTTTGATTTCTAGAAAAAAATGACATAAGATATTGAATTGTACTGCTTCTATCTTCATATTGTAGTTCCTTTTATAAACTTTTTGCTTGAAACCCAAGTGTAGTAAAAGTTCCTGAAACTTTAGTGAGGTAATTTGGAAAACAAAATTCTTTTCAGAGAGGCTGAGAAAAGTGATAAAGTCCAAAATGATAAGGTCACTTGTCTCTGGAGATGCTGATAAAATACTCTTACACTCTATTTATCCAGTGACTAACGGTGAAAATACAACTTTTCTTGAGTATTATTCACTATGAGGATGGTTCAAGCAGGGAATTTCAGAGTAATAAAGCCTGATTTATTTTGGCTATTAAGCATTTCACGTAAGCTTTCTTAAGCAAGCTTAAGACTGCAGAAACTTTTGTGAAGAAGAAAAGAAACAAACCTAATCATGAATTCAATATGAATATAACCACTGTTACCTTTCACCTTTGGAAAAAGTCTAATGAGTCATGGCAGTATTAATCTACCGGAAGAGATGATACATATTACCTTTCATATTTTCCTTATGGTTTTTGTGTACTATTTTATAAGTGAGCCCAGCTGACCAGCATCTTCCTACATTCTATGAGAATTCATTAATTAAATTTGCCTATAGAGATGCTTTTCCCCTTATTCATTTTAAGTAGAAAGAAGACCATCATGTAGGGGCATCAGTTTAAATCACTATTTATTCCCTCTCATCATGAATTTTGGCTCCTTCCCTATTTCTATAGCTTGGCCAAACTTTCAAGAGAGAAAGGTTATTGAAAGAGTTAACCAAACACTTAATCGTGTTCAGAAAATGTGAGTTCATTAAGTATACTTATATGATGCTCATTAACATCTAGTGCTTTTTCCTATTAGAATAAAAGCTATTCACCTTGTATTACAATTAAAATATGATTACCGTAGAGGATCTGAAAAGTTTATAATACTGTACTTACTGGGACTCACAGAACCAATGTGTTCATTTTCATGTCTGTAAAATTGAATACAATTATTTATAAATGATTATGGCCTTTCAGATATCTCCTCCTAGCCAAGATAATATTAAAGTCATAATGTAGTCAACAATAATGGCATATAAGAAGCTCTAAAACTATGAACACGACTGAATACCTTTTATGTCTATAAATCTGAAACTACTTAGAAGGTTTAAAATTTATGAGTACTTAAGTATTACAAATTTTTATCAAGTGTGGCCTTTAAAACTAAAGTTTTTATTCATGTATGTACATTTTTTGCATGGCTTACCTGGGTAAAACCAACTTTCCATACAAAGCCTGATAGCCAGAGAACAAACAGCTCATTTGATAATCATTTGTCCTAGAAGCAAGCCATCACTTTGAACTTAGTTCAAGACCAAGTTGAAATGATTAATACTCATGAGCTCTATGACTTGCATGGGAAGGGGGAAAAGATAGAGCAACCTAGGATAGTCTTTTCCCACATGTTCTGTGATGATTATCTCTTTTAGTAGGTCTCTCCAAATCAGTCCACTTTGAGACATTATTGGAATGCATTCCTTTTTCCAGGAAAGTAAGAGCAAAATAGAGTTAACTTCGTGAGTTTAGAAGTTAATTTCATTAAATAAAGAAAATGATTTTTGTGAAATTTTTTTTTCAGAAATATTTATTTTGGCTAGGTCTTATAGATTTTTCATGGTAGGGTTCATTTCTTCTCTTAGAAGACAAGCACTTCCCTGATTAGGTTATGTTTAAGCTTAATGTTAGCTTTTGATATGGTGCACAGAAGAGGAGAAAGATCCCAAGGGGGCTCATTTTGTCTAGCAAAGCGAAGTCCTCTACATTATCTCCAAGCAAGAGGGAGGGCTCTTAAGCTTTTAACATGAAGAGAGGAACACTTTCACAGGTCCAGGTGTTGAAAGGAATCTGGGATTTCAAAAATTTTTAGCGCATCAACCCAGATGTCCCCATTTCGTGTCTCTGGCTCCCATCCCTCCAAGATATAATCCTGGCATTGCAGACTTGGTAGGGTTGAGAATTTTATTTTCTCTGGAACTCTGCTATTATTTATGTCTGTTCTAGGCCTGATGCTGAGATTTTTTTTTTCTCCTCTGGATGCCATACATGATAATCTATTTGTATGCCACCACAATTATTCTTTCTCGGTTTTTACATTTATCCTTGAAATGATGATTAATCAACATCAGACTTCCTTTGTCTTTATCTAGTACATCTATTGCTCAGATAAGGGACATCTAATTTCATAGTTCTTATAATTATTACTTCCCTTAGATCTCTCAAATGCCTGAGATAATGCACCTTCCAATACCTTTCCTTTCATGGCTATATTATACCAGTTAACCACAAGTGAAAGACGTGAGAGTTGTGCCTTGTGCAAGGGGCTTTCCATGCTCTACCTACCACTAGTAATGGCTCCTGGCTGTCAGCCAGACAGCAGGTGTGATTCAACTTCAAAATCCTTCTTAGATTCTTCATTCTAGCATTACTCCTAGCACCAACTATTATGTTAAGTTTCCCAGGAAACAGAGTCTGAAATGGAGATTTGCATACAAGTGGTTCACTGAAGAATGCTTTTTAGGAATAACACTTGTAAGGAAGTGAGGGAAGCAGGATTAGGCAGAAGAATAAATTGAACTCTGTTGAACAGTGTCAACAGAGAACTCGACTGAACACACTGAAAGCTCTGAAACTGAGGTATTTCTCTCTCATTCTCTCTTTCTCTCTCTCACCACCCCCCCACACACTCAAATATATTTGTGTTCTTAAACTTACTCTCTTGTATAGAGAAAAAACATGGAATCCAGAGTCAGATGGATCTGCCATTAGATATCTGCCTTTGTCCAAGTCTATTTTTTCATTTGAAAACAAAGTGATGGTGTATCTCTTGTGGGGTAATTGTCACAAATTGGTGAGATAATGTCAAATATTTGCCTAGAATAGGACCTAATACATAATATTAATTGTTTATCTTATAATATTAGATTTTCCCTACCTTTCTCTCATTTTGCTTCTATTTTTCATGTCCAAGGTTATTTTACGTTTACAGTTATTCCTATGCTAGTTTTGATAAAGAATATATCTTTGACAGCTATTAAATTACATAGCTTTTATTAGCAATTTGCATTAGGTCTTCTGAAGAATTCCAGTCAATAGCTAAACCTGGGAAGTGCGTAATTATAATAGCACTTACATATCATCTGATGAAAGACAATTAGGTATGCACGTTAAGTGAATAACAGAGAAGCAAATGATCATAGCTCAACTGTATTGAAAATTACTATACAGAATGACTATCATTTTATGCCCAGCAACATTCCTTACTTATTCTAATTTCTGAATAAGTTTTCCTATGGCAAATCTATGTTGTACAATTTGAGGGGACTGTCTCACAGCCTCCTTCTTCCTCCCCACTCCCCCAGAAACAGTAGATACGTGATCCAGGCACAGCCATTTAGATACTTCTTTCCAAAGCAAATGGTTGAAGGATGGTTCACAGCAAGAACAATCAGAACATTCCCTAAGTTTTATGATGCTAAAAGAGAAAATATCTCTCATTCTTTGGCTCACAAAGCAATTGATATTTAGGCTTGAGCCTGGCTGTCAGTTACCATCTTTCCTGCTATGTAGAAAATGCCTTCTCTGAAAGGAAACTTACATAGAGAAGAAAGCATCCATTATGGAAATGGAAAAAGACCCCCCAAAACAACATTTAAAAACCTACATCCAGCTAGGTCCTAATCCAAATCCATCTTTGGACTCTTCAACTGCATGAGCAAAATGCCTCTCCTTTTTGAAAATTATTATGTTAGGTTTTATATTACTTTCAACTGAAAAAGCCATAATACATATAAAATCATTATTTGAATAGTTTTGAACATTGACTATATTGGAAATTTCATTTCTGATCATACATATTCTGTGATATATCCTCATTGCCTAGAATTATGCCTAGCATAAGTATTCACTAAACATTAGTGGAGTGAATTATATTATTCATAGGCATAAAATTAGACTTCATAATGTGTAATACAATAATGTTAATGAAGAAGAAAGATGTGTGTGTATGTATGTGTGTGTGTACATATATTCATTGGGGGGCAAAAGTACAATGAGGCATTACCATTGTTCTCCTTCTTTAAACTTTCCTGACTACTTTCAACTTCCTAAGGCAACTTAAATTTTAAAGAAAGGAAAATGTTTAGAATATGATTACTTAGTTCTATTTCTAGCTCTACAAATGTTTTTGACATATTATAATATCTTGAATCCTATTCCCACACTTTGTCAAAAATAGTTGTTTCTGATATTCTTTCCTGAACTAAGTAATTAAGTTTAAATTAAAATAATTTCTGAATTTTATAAGTATAGAAGTACTTTTCTATACAACACATATCTAATACAACATTCTAATACACATCTCTACTACAACACATTTACAGGGCTAAGGCCAATTTCAAAATCAGAAGTGTTGAAATAACTCTTAAAAAGTTAGAGTTTTAGAAGTCATAAAATACTTTGAGTAAGAGTGCAAATTCCCATGGGGAATAGATGGGAACCATGTTAGCTAGCATTTCCAAAGACAACATCAAGCACTTAAGGAATTAAAATACAAGTTATCCTGTAGAATATATTAATAGTGAGAAAGATTAATTTTGTGTTACAGGTATTATGTTCTCTATCTGTAAAATGTTAAGTTTTATTCACTTAAAGGTGTTTTGTTAGTCAATTAATATTATTATATATTATAAATATAAATTACTTCAGAAGCAGCTCAATGGTTTAAAGGCTAAATAAATGTTTTGAGACACATTCAAATATGAGTCCCACTTGAAAAACTGTATTTACTGTACTCACTCCAAAACAACATATGTTTTTAAATAACTTGTTTATTAGGGAAAGCAATTAATGACACTTCAGCTCATTCTGAAAACTTTCAGAAAAACTGACAATAAATTTACAGAAAGAAATCTGGCTACACACTGAACTTAATCTCCAAGGATTGGAATGGAACCTACATACTTGGTAACTGTGAATCCATGCACCATAGACAAGGTTTGCATACATTTTATTTTTTCAAATAATAAAGAATAGTTGCTATAACAGCACCTCAAATTTTTGGATCCATCTTAGATTTTCTCATTAATTCTTGTATAGCCTAAAAGAGAACATAAATATTTTGAGTTTCAGATTATCTTCTAGTTAAGTAGGAATCATGAGAGCTTTTGAATGCTTAGGGTAAGCTACCTTGAGGTGATATTTTCCATATGTAATTGTTGTTTAGTAAACACTTAAAATTCAGTTTTAAGTTACTATAAGAATTTGGGCTCATTTTAGTTTATTGAAAATGATATGTAATGATATGTTCATTTGATAATATTGAAATTTGAGCTTAATTTTATGCATATATCAATATGCTAATATATTTCATTGTTTCCATGGAACTCAACAAAAGTAAGACCAGGAATAGCGTTTCCATCAAAGAAATAAAGAATGGATATGATTAGGTAATTTTAGATCTGATACTGGTTAGTTTCAACATCAGTAAGTAAAGATAGCCAGGAGTTAAAAATTAGTTTTTGTTTGTTTTGTTTTTCTGGCTAATTCTATCCATGCAATTACTTCTACTAATTAACTCATACTGATAACCCATTTCTTAGAAAGAAAAAAAGTGTTCTCCCAAGTGGGAAATTTATTTTATTTTCACCTATGTTAAGAGTCCAAAGCGTGATATTTGTGTTTTTCAGAAATCTAGAAAAACAACATAAGCTATGATATTTTACCCATTTTGTCTTCCTCTACTCAAAAGAAGTATTTCAATCAATATTCATCTTAATATGTGATTCCACATTTCACTCAGTAATTTTTATTGCCTTTCAACTTTTAAGTTGAGATCATTCACCAGAATGCCGTACTGATGGTATTCTGTGTTTTTTTTTTTTTTATAGAAGCAATAGTTTCTAGTTTCTGATTATATCAAAATCTCATTTTTGAATGCCTGTAGCACTAATTAATAACAGTATAAACTTAATGAAAATTCATCTGTGTTACTCAGTTCCTAGATTATTTTAAGAACAGCGAAACCCATTATGCCTTCAGAAATAATGTTTTTAGGTAAACAAGCTTGTATTTGATTCTAGAGTTGGACCAATGAATTTTAACACAGAATGCTGCAACATACCTCATTTAGGACATTTATGATCATTGTCTTTATATGTGATTATTAGAAAATAAATAATAATTTTGCCACCTAAATAATGTAAACTAACTTTAAGTTTCTGTCTTTCATAGAAGCTGGGGGTTTGAAAGATGTTAGCTATGAAATATTATTATTATATTATGTTAATATTATTATTGTGAACCTAGTGATGCAACTTGAAAATTATACCTTGATTATCTGTGTGGGAAACTATTTTGTTTATCATATTTATAATAACCGTATGTCTGGAAGTATGCAAGGATGACTTCAACTTCATATAATCTCACTGTCCCCATATACCATTGATTATTCTGGAAATACTTGTCCCTCTTAGTCTGGATCTCTAAATATCTTTCTCCACATGTCTGAGTAGTATGTCCAACTCTATCTTCCATGCCCAACTGAAAGTCACAATGGATGCTAGATATTTGCTCTAAAAACGTCTATTTCATCGATATGTACTTCACTCTTTAACTTTGTTTCCTTATGGTTGAACTTTCTCATTCTTTGGTTACTTTGATGTCTAATACCACTAACCTAATTTACCCATTGGTTACCTTTAAAGTCTACCTTCTAGATTTTAAGTCAGCCTCTGCTTCTTTACTTCTGATCTTATCCAAGTCCTATACCATGAATTCATTGGTAGCAATGCCCTTGTTTGGAATGACTCCAGGACTTCGGTACTAATCTTGTAAATAACTCTTACCCAGTTCTGTGTACAAACTTGTCTTGAGCATCTGTAATTGAAAAATCCGAATTTGAAAGAATTTTAATAAAAGTATATATCATAAAATCATGAAAAAAACACAAAGTGTAGCCTGAAATAATAATGTAATTATTATGAAAATTCATACATGCTCCTTTGATATTAAGAAATAACGAGCCCTGGGTTGACTCATCGGGAATGAAGGGTAAAATTTTAAAAACAATACATACAATAAAAGAACAACACTCCATGGGCTTCCCTGGTGGCGCAGTGGTTGAGAGTCCGCCTGCCGATGCAGGGGACACGGGTTCGTGCCCCGGTCCGGGAGGATCCCACATGCTGCGGAGCAGCTGGGCCCGTGAGCCAGGGCCGCTGAGCCTGCGCGTCTGGAGCCTGTGCTCCGCAATGGGAGAAGCCACAACAGTGAGAGGCCCGCGTACCGCAAAAAAAAAAAAAATAGATACTTATTGCAATTTCCATTTCTACATCAAAATACTAGGAAGGAAAAATTGGTACTTAATTCCAAAAGTATACTCTAATTATATGTATACATTAAAAAATATATACCGGTGCATTTATGTTTTACAATATTTTAATAAATTATACATAATAATCATTACATATGTTTAATCTTTTCAACTAAATTTTAGTTTTGCTTAAAAAGTCACTGATTAAAGGTCTTATTTTAATATTATAAAGAAGAGGTTATTGGGAAATACAGGTTAAGTACCTCTCTTAAATAAAGATCATCTAATGTGATGGGATAAACTGAGAGCACGTGCAAACTTCAAAGGAGAGTTAAACCCCTAAAGTTCCCACTTCAGGAGAAGAGTAAATTGGTATAAACTTCCTTGGATAATTTGATATTCTGTAATGAAAATACAACACATTTCCTGGGCTAGTATTGAAACAGTATACTTTCTATAGCTGCTTGGCTGGCAGCTGCTCTGATTGACAGTGCCCCTGTCATGCAGGCTATTAATTTTTGGATACCACCCTTATGATTTAAAAAAATCTTCTTCCTTGTGTATGCTCTAACTTAAGAACATGTAAAAGGATGTTCATTGCAGTAATTTTTTATAATGTCCAAAATTGCAATTAAGGGCACTTTACAAACCTCTGTAGGCATAAGAAAAAGGGAAGATTTTGACAAGAGCAATTATATTGCGTACATTTTAATTGGAAACTAGAACATTCAGTTACCAACAGCTGCTTCCAAGAGCTACTATAAATGGAGGCTGGCTGGCTGGCCCATTGCTTCAGGTAAGACTTTACCTGTAGTGTTTCCACAATCTAATATCCAGCCTTTAGGTATGCACCCTGAGAACTCTGTGATATCAGTCTTTCCAGAAGTGATTATGTTCTGAGAAACTGATTCACAGTGGCTAATTTCACAAAGAAGGGGACAGATAAACCAGAATGGCAATTTATACATTCACAATGACAGAGGTATCTGGCGGGATAACGAGCAGCTGTCATTTCCCTGGCTTCTCCTTCCTTATGGGTAAATCAACCCAGGGTAACCACATTATAGATCAGCAGGCTGATCTGTGTGTCCTGGACTAAACAAAAAGTCATAAATTTTAGGGCTCTTTCAAGATATGACTCATATCTTGATGAATTTCTTTTTTTGCTTGAAAGATGTTTTCACTCAAATAACTGATGATAGTCCTTAAAATTTGACACCCTTTTCCTTTTGTGAACTATAGAAATATGTGCATATTGTACTATTTGGTTCTCTTTAAAAATGAAAATAGTCACATAACCATATAGACAACTTCCCTTCTTGTGTTACTGCTTAAATTTACTTTGAATATGTTTTGATGTACTTGAAAATATCCAGCTTCTTTTTTTTTTTTGGTGTACACCTGATCTCAGGATAAACTTTTGTCAACTTGGCTATGCTTGAGAGCAGTTTGTACACCCATTCAAGATTCGTTCAGCAAACTTATATTGCCTGCCATATTAGCCATTGGCAGAGACATAAATAGCCAGTTCTGGCTTTCACAAAGGGAGCAGTTCAAGGAGAAAAAGAGTAATCACACAAATTTGGATTTCTAGTTTCCAATGATACTTGCTATTGTTATTAAAACATAAGGTACAGTAGAATCACAAGAGAAAAAGCAAAAACCAAAAACATCTCAGACTTAGAAAAGGATTTCTATAGGGTAAAGTATCTGAGCTGACCTGAAGAGGGAGTAAGCATTTGCAGATTGACTATAAAAATAAATGTGCTTTAGGTAGTAGATAAGATAATGTGCACAGGAACAGGTTCCTGATTTCTGAGAAACCTTAGCTTTCTTGATTGGAATTTGGAAATACCTCAATATCAGTAGCATCCCAATTCTAAACCTTTTAAGTAAACCTGTTTGTTGAAATGCGGGATGCCATCTTTCATACTTACTAACTTTAATATCAGAGGATGACTTCTTTTTCAGTTTTGTAACATAATTCTGAAGGTTCCCCTTATTCGGAGTTTTAGTCTATAGTGGAATCACTATAACAGAGCAGCCTGTATTTAAATCTTACTGACTAATTGGGGAATTTGATATAATTTGAATTCCTACTCTATTGTGCTATAAAAACACATTCTGTATAGTTGGTAACATTGGCCTTCAGGCTATGAGAGCTATAATAACCCATCACTGATTTATTTGGTGTTGAGTAGGCATATTTTAAATTTTAATAAAAATGCCACATTTCTACTGTTTCAGAAGTCTTCATAACTTGTGTCAGGGTATTACTAATGTTATACTTTCTAACACTTTAATGTTTAGCCAGACATAGTGTTCAAATATAAAAGATAAAAGCTGTATATTGCCCATCCAAGTTTGTAGACCAAGATTTATTCCTTTTCTGCCGAAAGATCAATATGAGGTACGTTTAATAAATTAACAAACTTTAGTCACAGAAAGCTTAAATTGCTTACCTAAGTATGCTTAGTCCTGTCTGTGTCCTTCATTATATTAATGCAGCATGATGTGGAGGGATTTCCAAAACTGATGCTTGGAAAAACTGTATTTGTTATACTTACAAATTTTAATTTAATATTTTTATCTGTTGATAAAAGTTATCACACATATTTGTCATAGAATATTTGGAAGATGCAAAAAGATTTTAAAAACTGTTATCTATAATTTTTCCACTTAGATCTAAGTATTTTGGAGATTAAGTTGAAGTTTCTTCCAGTCTTTTCTTATGTTTTTGTGTATATGTGTGAAAGTGAGTGATTTTATAACGAGTATATATAACTTTTGAAAAAAATTTTTTATCACTAATACATTGGGTGTGTATGCCCATGACCTTAAATAATCTTTAGATATATACTTCATAGTGTTGCATTGTATGAAAAAAATATTTAATAAATCTCCTAATCCCATATATTTAGGTTACTTCTATCAAGACTATTATAATAAACAAAACCCTAAATTAATGAATTCTTAATTGTTTCTTTACAAAAATAAACTTAGAAGTTGAGTCTAAGCATATGTAACGTGTGTGTGTGTGTAATATTCTTGATAGAAGCTGTCAAATTGCCCTTCACAAAGGCTGTACTAGTTTGAGTTCATTGAGTAGCTTTGTATGAATTTTAAAAAACTTATAAACGGACAAGAGAAGTCCTATTCTGGCCTCATTGAAAAACAGGTGTTAGGTTTGCTATTAAATTTTCTTTTCTTTTTTTTTTTAATAATCTTTATTGGAGTATAATTGCTTCACAATACTGTGTTAGTTTCTGTTGTACCCCAAAGTGAATGAGCCATATGAATACATATGTCCCCATATCCCCTCCCTCTTGAACATCCCTCCAATCTTCCCTATTCCACTCCTCTAAGTCATCGCAAAGAACCGAGCTGATCTCCCTGTGCTATGCTGCTGCTTCCCACTAGCTAACTATTTTACGTTCTGTAGTGTAAATATGTCATAACACAGCTAGAAAGCTAATTTGAATAAGTACTAGCTACTTGGTTCAATCAGTAAGCAGTAATCTTGCCTGATTCTCTAGATCTTAAAACTATTTGGGTTATGTTATCCTTGGAGAGCAAAGGTGAGTTTTGTTTTGTTTTGTTTCTGGTTGCTACATTTAAACTCTATATTTTCACCTGGCTAGCTGAAATGGCCTGATTTAAAAAATAAATGAGTAGCCCTTTAAGGTTTCTGTAAGAAAATGCAGTAAAACAATTTAAGTTCTATGCATTTTACTGAACAAAATACATATGCTGGTTTATTTATGGTCTATTTTGCTTTTCAAAACATTTTGATACCTAGGATTCTAATTGAAAGAAATAGGGAATGATCATAGACCTACAAGTTTAATCTAACATTTATATTTGCATTAGGGATAAAAAGTAATTTTCCAAGCACCCAACTGTTATAATAAGCTAAAGGTGTTAGGTAGTTCCAGGTCTGCTTCTCTATAATGATTTTAATATATTCTTTCTCTGGAATTTAAGAAAAGACATGCAACAATCTGCTAATTATTTCTGACCCTGACAATAGTGGGTCTGTTTTCTGGGGCACAATTAGAGATGATGTGTGTGACTAAAGGAAAGGTATGATTTCTCTGTAACAAGTTGACCTTTAAAAAGGAAAGCACAAGAACTTGTTTAGGTCCTAAAATGAATGAAAACAACAGATATAAACTAGATATGCTTTCAAAATCAAAATCTACTTTCACCCTCAAAATTTAAGGGGAACTTGTTTTAAATTTCCTCACATAATTTGCAAATGTTTTATATCCTAGTAGGTGGTATATTCATTTTGAGTTCAGGCTTCTGTGTTTATTGGTTGATCATTGGTTTGTATTGCTTTGTTTTCTCTTCTCTTCAATTCTTTGTGTTAAAACTATTCAAAGTTCGTTTTCAACAATCAGAGTTTAAACACAACCAAATAATAAACCCACAAACTATATTAACATTCTTCTTGATTTTTCACTATTTTTACTATGGCTTAATATAATATGAACACTATGAATACACTGACTCTAGGAGAAACAGTTATCCTTCCTCTCATAAGCAAAATAAGACTTATTTTTCAAAATTTCTTTCAAAATGTAATAAATGATAGAAATGAGATTAACCTCTATGTCTACGTATTGCAAAAATTCTGAAATCTTTACTATAACAGATATTATGTAAAAACATTATAAAAATTATTTCATGAGCTAACAACATATGAACAGCTCTGCACAGTCTCCAAATGACAATACCTGAAAAAACAAAAAGCAAGAAGGGGTCAAACACATAAGCTTCACAGGCTTTCCCAATGGAGCTATCCATCTGCAAAAGTTATTAGTGGACCTCTGGATTTGAAACAGAGCTCCTTTGAGTTATGATCAAATGTTCTTCTCTTGAGCAATATCTGCACTCACTAAGCTTTAGTTTCTTCTTCTTTGTTTGTTTGTTTGTTTAATTGTTAACCTTATAGTTATAATAATACACTCAACATGCTAGAAATGAATTAACTAACTAAAAATAGGTGGAGATTTATATCTATGCAACAATGTCATTACCCATATTTTACCTTCATTTAATAAAAATCTGTCGAATAACTTTAAGATATTTCATGGAATCATGATAAAATATATTTATTTTTGAAAATCAAATTTGCCTAAATGAAAGTAATCAAATGAAGGCAATTCTTAAACGTAAAATTATTTATTTATAAAATTTATCAAAGTAAACTCAAAGTTTCCGTGCCTTCAGTAATGCCATAGTACTGAGTTTCAAATAACAATTAGAAATTTCTTTAAAACTGTCAATGATTCTATGGAGGTATTTTATATGGAAATATACTAATTCTCTATTTGCTTATATTTTATTATAAAGTTTGCAAAGGTACAGAAAAGTTGAAACAATTTCAATGAACATATATGTTTATACTCATCACCCAGATTCTATAATCAATCTTTAACCTTACTTGCTCCATAATATAACATTTTATCTGTCCATTCCTCTGTCTCTTCCTCTATTTATCTATCAGATCTTATTTTTTAATACAATTCAGTGTAAGCTGTAGACGTCATTACACTTCCTCCCACATACTTGATCTCTGTATACAGCATTAATTATCATTAACTAAAGTTCAGTACTTGTTTATAATTCTTTTTTTCTTTTTTTTCTTTCGAGGCAAAGTTTACACACAATGAAATATACAAATCTTAAGTGTATCATTCAGTACATTCTGACAAATACATAAGCTTGTGCAACCCAAAACTCTAACAAAATACTGAACATTACCATCATCCAAGAATTTATTTCACATTTCTTCTCAGTAAACATTCACCTCCCACTATTCAGAGACAACTCTTTTTCTGATATATATATATTTTTTTAACACAGGTTAACTTTATCTCTTTTAGAATTTCATATAAATAGAATAATACTATATATATATAATATATATATAATACATATAGATATAATCACACAATATTTAATCAGTCATATGTGGGAGTTCTCTTTGACAGCAAAGGAAACAATCAATAGAAGAAAAAGGCAACCTATGGAATAGAATTACAAGGATTAAAAAAAATAAAATTCTAATTGCTCAGGAATAATATTATTGTCTACATGTTAAATCCAAAATAATCCACAGTTAAATTTTTGGAATTTACAAGGGTTTAGCAAAGATCTGGATATAAGATCAATGTGTAAAACTCAATTGTATCTCTCTATAACAACAAAAAATAGTGAGATAATAATTGTAAAATGCCATGTAACAAAAATATAAAGCACCTAACAATAAATATAACAAAAGATGTATAAAATATTTACGAAGAAAATTGTGCAACCCTGTTAAAAGATAATTTAAAGAATATCTGCAGAAACAGAGATATTCATGGTTAAGTGAGATTATATATCATTAAGATGTCAATTCCCCCAGATTCATCTATAGATTCCATGCAATTCCAAGCAAAAGTCAACAGGGTTTTCCAGAACTGGGCAAAAGTTTTTCTAAAATTATTTGAATGAGAAATGATAAGATAATCCTAAAAGGACCCACGTGGTGTATTTGCTCTGGTAGAGTTTAAGACCTGTCATAAATCTGTAGTAACATCATGGAGTGCTCATATAGGGGTAAACAAATAGCACAATAGAACGTAATACCAAACCTAGAAACAGATTCAAGCATATGTGGACACTTGATACACAAGGAAGTAGAATTTTAAAGTAGGGTGTAAGTGGCAGTATTCAATAAGTGATGCTGGGACATAAGGAAAAACAAAAAATTGGATTCAACTTATATCATAAACAAAAATCAATTCAAGGTGGATTACATACAAATATGTAAACAAATATTTAAATATTTTAGGAGAAAATAAAAGTATATATTTATAGCTTAGGCTAGAAAAATATTTCTTAGCTGAGACAAAAATTTCTAAGCATAAAGGAAAAAATAGATTTGGTTATATTAAAATAATAACATTCATAAAAAGAGAGCATTAAAATTAAAAGATAAATTTAAAACTGGGAAAATATATTTGTCATATGCATAATCAATAAAGAATGTTTGTTCAGCATATGTATTTGACATTTCAATCAAAATCAAAGATCAAATCTATAAACATTTATTTCACAGAAAAGGAAACCCAAGTGCCCATTGCATGTAAGAAAAAGCTCAAACTGATTAGTGTTAAGAGAAAAACCAATTAAAACCACAATAAGATTGCATTTTATATCTACAGCTTTGGCACAAAATCTTGGCAGGTAGGTTAAATAATGCTCTCTGCCCCCAAAGATGAACACCACTTAATCCCCAGAACCTATGAATGTTACCTTATATAGCAAAAGGGGCTTTGCAGATATGATTCAATTAAAGATTTGGAAATGGATAAATTATCCTGGATTATCCAGGTGGGCCCTAAATGTAATCACAAATGTCCTTATAAGAGTGAGGCAGAGAGAGATTTGACTACAAAAGAAGAGAAGATGATGTGATGACAGAAGCAGAGGTTTAGAAATGCATTCTGAAGGTGAAGGAAGAGGCCACAATCCAGAGAATACAGGCAGCCTGTAGAAGCTGAAAAGTCAAGGAACTGGATTTTCTCCTCAGAGCCTACAGAAAGGATCAGCCCTGCCAACACCTTAACTTTAGCCCAGAGAAACTTATTTTGTAATTACGGCCTCCAGACTTCTAAGAGACTAAATTTGTGTTGTTTAAACCATTAAATTGTGGTAATTTGTTATAGCAGTAATAGGAAAATAATATAGTCTGATGAAACCATGTGTAGATAAAAATCTACATTTTTATACTGAGGGAAGCAAAGTAAATCGATATTATCACTGTAAAAATATCCTGTTACATGCAATCTGCATTTACCACATAAAACCTAGAAATTCCAATCCTAAGTACTTACCCAGAGAAATCCTTAAAGATGTGAATAAACAGATATGTACAAAAAGTTTCAAAATATATTGTTTTAATAGTTAATAAGTATAAAATGAAATAATCATAAATAGAAGCATGGATAAATAATTGGTGCATTCAAATAATCTGATAATGTAAAGCATTAAAAATCAATGAAAACAGATACTAAAAAATGAATACATATTAGAAACATGTTAAGTGAAAACAGCATACCTGGAAAAGACACAGTATCACCATTTTTAATACATTTCCAAGGCAATAAAAAAGCAATACGTTATTTTTAAAAATCCAATATGGTGGTTCAATATGATAGTTCTCTAAGGGGAAGCAGAAGGATGTGAGCAGGCAGGAGTTCAGAGACAGCTTCAGATCTGACAGTGTGATAGCTCTTGAGGAGGGCAGGGAATGTACAGATGTGATGGCTTTATTGAGGTGGCAACTTGGCTAGGTTATAGTCCCCACTTACTCAATCAAGCACTAACGTAGGTGCTGCTGAGGAGGCATGTTGCAGCTGTATTTAAATCCCATGATAATTTAAGTTAAAGTAAGGGAAATTACTTTGGGTAATCTGGGTAGACCCAGCTGAATCTATTGGAAGGCCTTAAATCAGGGTTGAGGTTTCCTGGGAGATAGAGTTCCATTCTGTTCATTGTGTTCCCTTCTTGGATGCCTGTCCTTCATATCTGGACTTATTTAGCCAACCTCCATAATTATCTAAGCCAATTCTTTGTAATAAATCATATATATGTTCATTATGTGTATACACACACACACACACATACGTACATCCTACTAGTTCTATTTCTCTAGTGGAATCTTGACACAATAGATGTTGCTTTATTATTTTCTTATATATAAAGATCATAGTAATTATTTTTGGAGCAGTGTAAAAGGTCAATCTTTAAGTATGCTTCACTTTTATTTTATTTATTATTATTATTATTATTATTAGATGACCAGTTCATGCAAAAATGTATCACTGTTCACAATGAAGGGCTAATATTGTTCTGTAACAATTATTGATAAAGAATAAAAGGATTATATTCCCTAAACGAATTAGAATAATCTCATAATTCTGAAAGAATATTTAAACTCATTCTGCTTTAGATCTATAAAGCATTACATAATATTTCCTACAAATAACCTCTCATCCAAAAAAGTGGGTTTTGGGATTTCCCTGGAGGTCCAGTGGTTAAGATTCTGCCCTTCCAGTGCAGGGGGCACGGGTTCCATCCCTGGTCAAGGACCTAAGATCCCGCATGCCGTGCTGCTCAGCCAAAAAACAAAACAAAACAAAAAAGTGGGTTTGTTTTTAAAGCATTTATAATTCACAGGAATCTGGTAAGTCTAATCTCACAGTCCATTTAAATGAAATATAGGAAGAGGACACAAATAGCTCACCTGCAATCAAACACACACATACCTACACATGCACAGAGTAAAATTTTAAAAGTGGGTTTTGTCTCAAATCACTACACTGCACCTTACTACATTTGCTGGGAGCTGCTCCAGGGCCTCAGCAGTTACCCTTCACCTGTCTCTTGTCACTTGCTTCCAGGAACGGGACAAACAAATGCTTGAAAAATATTTACTGTTGTTTAAGGGAAAAGATGTCATGACTGCTAATAGAATTGCAGTGATGAAAAATGAGATAATGCACATAAAGCAGTTAGCACAGTGCTGCCAAATAATACTCTGTAAATTATAGCAGTAATTACTAATATTAATTATTACATCTAGTGTACTTCTCTATTTTCTTATTTCTACACTGATGTTTGTTAATATTTATAAAGTTTATGAGACGTTCATAACATAACATAGATGACTTTATTTAATTTTAATTTGACTTAAATTTATATTATGTGATACACCTAAATATATGAGACAACAACTTTTAGTAACTTTCAGCGTGGAAAGCAAAAATCATATATAGTTTCTTTTAAAACAACAGCAAAAAAAATATGCTGAGCCAACTTAAAAATAAAATTAATAGTGCTTTTAAAAACAATTATATATCACTTCCACAGTCTCCATTAGAATAATAAACACTAAATTAGTCAATATTGCATGCAAAAAAATGTCCATACAATTATGCTAACCACGTGACCATATTTCATTGTTTTTCATCTTCAATATTTCCACATGACCATAAATGATCATTTTGTTAAAGTGCTGCTATTTCTAGCATTTTTCATATATTCAATAAAAAAATGAAACAAGCTAGGTCAGAAACACATTACCTCTGGAAAAGCATTTCAATGACACACAAGCTCATCGGTGATGTAGTAACTGAGGTGGTTATTGAAGTCATCACTTACAACACAACAAACAGGCAAAAAGGTTCCCAAATGAAAATGGACTCTGAATGCACTGAGGTAATTGTCATCATCATCATAATATTAATAATAATAAAATAATGAATCATACTTCACATAGAAAAATATATGTTTTCCATGATTTATACAGGTTTGCTGAATTTAGGTAAAGCCACTAACTTGAAAGACTAAAAACATCATGGGTAGTGAACTATGAAATGTGGTTCTCATGAAGACAATAGCATTGGAAAACTTTATCAAAGTGAAGCTGGCTCTCTTTGAAAATGCTCTATAAGATTTTTTAGTGAACAAACCATGTTAATTGTAAAGTACAAATATGAACTGTGTGTTTCCAGAGGTCTTATAGTTTAGCACAAATAAAAAACAAAGATAATGAAATTATTTCTTTCTCTGTTCCCTCTACTCTTATACACTGAGTTCAAACCCTGGAATCATAGGTACATTATATAGGAATTGGTCAAATGCATTTAATGTCCCTTAGGAACATCATTATGTATTCTTAAAACCTATTTCCCATTTTATTAACTTTCATCTCTGTTGTAGATTTCTCATCTATTCAGTTTCCTCTCTAACCTTTCTTTCTCGTGTTATTTATCCTCTCGCTATACCTGTTAATAATAATAAGAGCAAACACTTACAAAGCATAATTCTGGGCCAGGCATGACTCTAAACATAAACAAACTAGTTTATTTTATCCTCACAACAATCCTACAAGGGTAATTTACTGTTGTCCCTACTTTACAAGTAAAGAAAATTTAGGTTAAAACAGAGATGTTATATAATTTGTTCAAGATCACACAGCTGGTCTATGGGTAAATGGCAGATCCAGAATTTTTACTTACTTTTCTTTTTTTAAAGTTTTGTTATAAGTTTAGTCCTATTTAACTATCTAATATTAATTCATCAACAACTCATGTTCACTCTTGGTTTTTATATAAGTCCATTTCATTTCCCTTCCCAAGTGGATTATTTTGAGGCAAATCTCAGACATATTATTTACTTGTAAATATTTCTTCATGCATCTCTAAAATATAAGGGACCTGTCCTAAATATAACAATACCATATTCAAACTACAAATTAACAACTATTATCACAATCTAGTCAGTATTTAGACTTCTGTGGTTGTCTCATAAATGTGGTTTTCTATTGGATTGTTTAAATCAGGATCCAAAGTCCAAATATTCCATATAATTATGTCTCTTAAGTTTCTTTTAATCTATAGATTCCCTTTGCCTCTGATTTTCATTGGCTCTTTATTTAATATAAAAAGCAGACTTTGTTCTGTGGAGTTTTCTAAATTCTAGATTTTGCTGGTTGCATCCTTCTGGTGTTATTTAATATATTCCTTCCCTTGTATTACTGGTAAACTGGTAGTTACATCTAGAGGCTTAATATGATATTTGTGTGTGTGTGTGTGTGTGTGTGTGTGTGTGTGTGTGTATGTGTGTGTTGTTTGGTTTGTTGTGGTTTGGTTTGAAAAACTATGCCATAGGTGCAAAGCCAAGGTTTAAGCCCGCTCTGGATCCAGAGTCTGTGCTCTTAACTACTCTATAATACGTCTTCACAAAGGTATGTCCGTCCATTCTTATTAAAGCTTAGTTGCTCACTGCCCACCTCCCCAAGGCTTTCATTATACCACTGAGTTGTCACAGAACCTTAGTCTTCCATTGCCCATGATAGAATATTACTTTGTATGTAATCTTTTTCATAATGTTTATCATATCTCAAGATACTGAAGCCATTTATCAGTGTATTTCATCACTAGTTTTTTTTTTTTTTTTTTTTTTTTTTTTTTTTTTTTTTTGCGGTACGCGGGCCTCTCACTGTTGCAGCCTCTCCCGTTGAGGAGCACAGGCTCCGGTCGCGCAGGCTCAGCGGCCATGGCTCACGGGCCCAGCCGCTCTGCAGCATGTGGGATCTTCCCGGACCGGGGCACGAACCCGTGTCCCCTGCATCGGCAGGCGGACTCTCAACCACTGCGCCACCAGGGAAGCCCCATCACTAGTATTTTGAACCAAAATGATGTGTTTTATGTTTGTATTTCCAGTGTCTTGCCAATATATGATACATAGTGTTGACCTTAAACGAATAGATTGCCGGTTGTTTCTCCAGCAAAAATGGGTTTATTTGGGATCAGCAAAATATTGCAGTATGGCATCTGCAACCATGATGAGCCATGTGCAAGTCTCCCATAACAAGGAGAGGAGGGCTCATATAGAAGGGAAAAGGAAGTTGGGAGGGCCGCAGTAAACAAAGAGTCCATTGGAGGAACTGAGAATTCAAGGTATAGTGGTTTTTCATTGGCTGAGTTGTGAGTCTCTCAGGGTCTGGGATCTTGCCAGGCAAGAAAAGGAAGTCTTCCTTCATCCTGTTCGGCTCTGCTATCATTGGAGCTTCTCCTCCTAGCCACCCAACTCTATTTTAATTGAGGTTTCTCTATATTAATTTTTACAATAGTGAAAGCGTACTAATAAGTATTTGTGGAGGAAATGTATAAAATGAATGAATGAATACAGGATTGACTGAAATAAAGATGCTTAAAGAACACATGATATCTAGGCAAGGAGGGATTAAGACAATACCTTGAAAGTCATCAGTTTTAAATACCAGCTCCTGAATATCACAGGATCCCAATCCAGAATCCTAAGCAAATCATGATATATTTTTGACGTGTTAAAAATAACAAAAACTGCCAGTTAGGGTTCTTTTATTGTAAGTGATATAAAACAACTTTGGATAGTTTTTTTTTAAAGGAAATGTATTACAAATACAGAGTCCTGAGAAGTAATATCAGGGTGAGGATAGCAGTCTTGGAAGCAGGGAGCGGAGACACAGGAATGTCAAGAGCACTTATAGTACCTCCACAGGAAAGAAGCTAACTCTCACGTTCTGCCGATTTTGCCCACTCTGCTCAAGATTCAATTTCCAGGGAGGGATCATCACATCATGAAAATTTGGTCTCATCCCTAACCTTAGCCTGGGGGAAGGCAAGGTCACTGACTTCTAGTCCCACTAGATTGCATCTCATTGAAAAGAATTCCTCCAAAGCAAAAGCGGTGTTCTTAAGAAGGCAAAATATAGTTTTTCATTTTCTCTATAAGATTTCCACAATACCAATATTTCCAAAATATTTCGGAGGTAACTGCTGAAAATATAGCCACAAACTAGACAAATATGACATCTGCCTTTTTGAAGTTAAGAAAAAGGACATGTGTGGCAGTTGTTTTAAAAAGGCAGGTAGAGAGCGCTGTAGAAACATACAGCAGGAGTAACTAATTCAACCTGGGTATTCAGAGAGAAATAAACATATAATATGAATTCTGAAAGATGAGTAAGAGTTGCCTAAATAATGGAGGGGTGAAGGGTATACCAGGATAAAAAAATAAAATGAGCTTGAAAGTCCTCAGGCAAGACAATGAAGTCCCTTTATTGAAAAGAGACAAGCATGATAGAGGTGAAGGAAATAAATGGAGTGAACAATACAGTTGAAAACCTAGAGAGGAGCCACAGCAGGGAGAATCCTGTGAGGATTTTGGATTTGCTATAAATGATAAGGAAAATTATCATAAGGTTTTAAATAATGTTGTAGACTAAGAGTTTTGCAACACTTTGGCAGCGCTATGAAGAATGGTTCAGATGGACAAGAGTGGAAATAGGAAGACTAATTCAACTTGTAGTCATGAGAATTGAGAGAAATGGACAAATTCGAAAAATACTAATAGAGTACAAGGGGCACACCACATAAAAAGGATGGTGACAGGTGAGGAGAAAGAACAAGTCACGAGAGTTTCCCATTTCTGGCCTGAGCCACAGGAAGGAGAGCAGGGCCATTTGTTGAAATAGGATACACTGAGGAAACAGCAAGAGTTCTATAAGGAAGATGGAGCATTTAGTTTTGATTTAGTTAGTTTGACATACTTGTGAACCAAGTAGAAACGTCAAGTAGGTACTTGGAATGTAAATCAGGAGCCCAGCAAGTCTGTTTGTGTGGCATATACAGATTTGGGGTCATAGATATATAGCAGGTAATATAAGGCATCGATGGGGGAAAATGCACAAAGGGAAAAGAAAAAGGTACTTTGACAGAGCCCTGAAAAACACCAGTTAAAATTTGGTTATAGGTTTAGGTGGTGGCAAGAAACTGGGAAGAACAAAAAAAGAAAGAAATTCAGTACTGTGTGGTGACACTATAGAGACACTGACAATGGACATTAAGGAGAGAGAAGGTTGCAGAAGTGACCAGCAGTACTGAAGCCTGCCTGGAAATAAAATAAAGATTAAAAAATTGTCCATTGGGTTTAATTATATAGCAGTGATTTTTTAATCTAAGTGAGAAAGATTCAGTAGATCGGTAGGAATGGAAGCCAAATGGGAGAAAGTTAAGGGGTTAGAGGTGAGCAGATGTACATAATCAATATAAGAAAGTTGTTTTAGAAGGTTTCACTGTGAAAACAAATGTCAAGAGAAGTAGATGATGACAAGGGAGATAAGTTTTAATCCTGTTACTATTAGCAGTTGGAACTTTGGAATCTATTATTGATCTGTGGTCATGTGTAAATTATTCCCTTTAAATAATTCGATTTAAGTATTTAAGACACTTAAATCAAATTATTTTTTATTAGCTATGAGCCATTTTGTTTTATATCAGTGATCGTCAACTGCTGCAACCCAGAAGAGCTGCCCTAAACTGGGATTGCAAATACAATCTTTTGCAACACAATTTTTCAGGCAGCTATTATAAAAAATTATGGATTTGGCAGTTGTGATGATAGCTAAGGCTAAATCTGGACTCAGCAAGAAAGAGCACCATGATTGATTAGCTATGTCTGCCATTAGCTCAGAACTAGGGACTGATCCTGCCAAATACTTGCTGACACCAGGCTGGAAATTTCACTTGGCTACATCGTCTTTTTTTTTTTTTTTGCGGTACACGGGCCTCACTGCTGTGGCTTCTCCCGTTGGGGAGCACAGGCTCCGGACGCGCAGGCTCAGCGGCCATGGCTCACAGGCCCAGCTGCTCCACGGCATGTGGGATCTTCCTGGACCAGGGCACGAACCCGTGTCCCCTGCATCGGCAGGCAGACTCTCAACCACTGCGCCACCAGGGAAGCCCTACATCGTCTTCTTAAAGGACTAGTTAGTTGATAATCAAGTCAAAATAATTTTGATATAAATAATTTTTATGCCTCAAATCCTATTTATGCCAATATGATATGTTATATATTTATAATATATGACCTATCCCGTTTTTAATCTAATGGTATTACCTGCTCATATTTTGACAGAGCTGTCTGGATTTATAAATATGTTTTTAAAAATTCTGTACATTTACATTTACGCAGTGGTTGAGACATTTCACATGCAATAGTTCTATTAACTTTTCAATATTGGCATAGAAATGCTTGTTACTTAAATAAATACACTTCTTCTCTGAAAAACAGCTGACTGCAACAAGATACATTTTGCTCCAAGGTTGTCCCTCTTTGTGGTTCAGTTGAGATTTGCATGTGAACAGACCTTGCTTGAACTACATCCACCTCATAGTCAGTGCTGCACAGGGGTCTGAATGTGTTAGCTTTACTTCCCCGTAGGTGAAGAATTACAGCAGCAAAAGAAAGGCAATGGAGAAATAAGCAAAGTATCAATTTTAAGACAAAGCATTCAACCTGGATGTTAAATCTGAAAGGATCAGGGGCAGAAAAGAAGGAAAAGATGTGGGGAGAGATCCCAGACTATCAATTATTGGGGTAGAAATTTTCCTTTGCCTTATAATGGCAGACATATCCCAGGGGTCATGTTCAATCACCTCAAGAACACTACAGCTGAATTTCACTGGCAATATGATTAATAGACAATTAGGGCACAGAGGGTATCATTTATTTTCTGACCATGTCTCTAATTTGCCATTCACTTATATCCTTAGAGGAATAACTCACTGTTTAGTCAGTCTTTTTGGTAACTATACGTTTTTGGTAACAGTTTTTTTAAAATTAATTAATTAGTTAATTAATTAATTTTTGGCTGCGTTAGGTCTCCGCTGCTGCATGTGGGTTTTCTCTAGTTGGGGTGAGCAGGGGCTACTCTTCATTGTGGAGCATGGAGCACGGGCTCTAGGTGAGCAGGCTTCAGTAGTTGTGGCTCACGGGCTCTAGACCACAGGCTCAGTAAATGTGACGCACGGGCCTAGTTGCTCCGCGGCATGTGGGATCTTCCCAGACTAGGGCTCAAACCCATGTCCCCTGCATTGTCAGGCAGATTCTTAACTACTGTGCCACCAGGGAAGTCCTAAGGAAACAGTTTTTTGTTACCTAAATATACCCATGACAAACACCAAAATATTAGATTATGAAGAGACTATATAATATATTAAATTTATTAGAACAGAAACTACTTCTCTCAATTAATCAATTTAAATGCTATTAGGACATTATCATTAACCAATATCACTCTTCAGATGGTTACAGTTGATGTTACAGTTTCTAAGAACATCTTTTATAGTTTTGTTTTTAATGAAAAATGAATATTGAATAAGAAAAGACTGTAATTTCAATAAGTGTGTGGTAAAACAAAGCTCTAGGAAAAATGACTTACCACATGGATGAAAACGTCACAGAAGTAAGGCTTCACTGAAATTTGAAGGAACCAATTATTTTAATAGGATAGTGTTCTTATATAAATACAGGCCTAGGTAAAACTGATTTTTTTCATAATCTGCTATTGGTGTTTTTGTTATTGGCTTCAAAAGCATTGTTGTGATAATAAACCAGTACCTCCAGTCCTGCGAGCTGAGCCACTTAGTAGAAACCTATAAATAAACAGGTTTCATAAAGACTCCTGTCTGCACATATGGGATTATTGGATTCGAGATCAATGATCTTTCTTTCACCACATCCACAAGTCATTTGTAACCACAGGAAAGTTATTTTACTAGGTATCATCAATATTTCCTAGAAGTGTAAGAGACACCCGTGTTAATGCAAAAAAAGGAAGTAATATTGAGAAAATAGAACTCTTAGGAGCAATCCAGTGGCCAACTATCTAGAACATCAAAAATGCGTTTTTACATGCCGCGGAGCAGCTGGGCCCGTGAGCCATGGCCATTGGGCCTGCGTGTCCGGAGCCTGTGCTCAGCAACGGGAGAGGCCACAACAGTGAGAGGCCCACATACGGCAAAAAAAAAAAAAAAAAAAAAAAAATGTGTTTTTAATAAAGTGTTTGAGGATGATTTGTTCTATAATTGTCCAGTACAGAATGCTATCAAAAACACGTTATCCGAGAGAAAAGTTGGAGTGTGCTCTCCTAAGTAACTGCCTACATATAACAAATTACTTTTCCTAATAGCAAAAGAAATGACTAAAATTATCAGTGTAAAGATTCTATCATAGCAGATGTAATTTTTTTCAACTAAAAGGAATTTTTCTTTAAAAATAATTTAAAATTGTATATCTATCTATTTTAAATTATCGAGACCACTTGATTTATCAAACTTACCAGAAAAGTGGCTATTAATTCTTTCATTCTTGATTCTGTTATCTAAGTTTCATGGTCTTTATGTGCTTTGTCTTTCAGCTGAAAATTATAAAATAAAAATGAATTTTTCCTTTCTTAAAAACCAATTGTAGAACCATTATTGTGTGAGATGCCATGAAGTCACTAACCAACTGAAATATAAATCAATCCAGTGATTTTTATTATTAACAAGTTCTGCTTACATTCCATCCTCATAAAGTGTTTAGAAACTGTCTGATTTTCCTAAGGACAAAAACATTATTTTGAAAATAAATAGCAAAATGTCTTTGAATTTTAAAAAAATGAATAAGAAAAAATAAAATGACAACGATTAAGTAACAAGTGTCTTGAATTTTGGAGCAACTCATAATTAATTATATTCATCAAAAATTACCTATTCTTAAATGCTCTGGCACTGCTCACAACGGCCAATCAAAAGAAACAGGTAACAATATGACTTCCTTCCACTGTGAATTCCAAAAGAAACAAACGTTGAAATCTCAAAATGTTGCTATTCTTGAGTTTACCCCTGAGAATTACTTTATTTGAAAAAAATACTGATGTTGAAAGTCAAAAAATACCCTGCCAAAATGCATGCAGCAGAGACCAAAAAATTTTGAATTCAGGTCCTAAATCCAGTTACTCCAAATCCAAGATATTTTCTGTGTGTCATACTGGATACCTCCCTTGTTTTCTCACTTTGAGCACAGCTGCCATACTCCTAGCTTCCTCACCCAAACATGTTGCCCTCTGTTTAGAATTCCAGCCCAAGCATTGGTGAGAGGGTTCAGGCTCATAATTTCTAAGGGAATGTTAATAACTTCTAAACAAAGAAAAAATGAAGGAAATTTAATAAGCAAAACAAAGCTCAATTTTATAAAAATGGCAATGCCCACTTTTATCACTAAAGGTTTCTAGCAATTATAAATAACCACATTGCTTAAATGATACACTTTGAAATAGACACACATTAATTATGTAATCCTTATATTAGAAAACAAATAAATGAACTGAGTGAAAGGGAGAAAGGAGAGAGATTCTTCAGAAGATCAGAATTCTAGTCTTCAGCAGAACTGGGGAAAAGAGAGATCTTCATTAGAAAATTTCTGTGATATTGTGATTTATAATAAGAAATATATATTTGTCCTTCATCCCAATTTCTGGCACAGAGCTCCTAAAACCTTTGGAATTTCTTAAATGTGAGAGTGATTAAAGTTGTCTTTTGTTATGTCAATGAAGTGACTTTTGGGCTACCCTTAGATCAAGTAAGAATGGGGGCTGGTCACCAGAGGAACCAACCATGTGATTAGAAGTTTGGAAATTTCAGTCTCAACCCCTGACCTCCAGGGAGGAGAGAGGGGCTGAAAGTTGAATCAGTCATTAATGACCAATGGCCAATGATTTAATGAATTATACTTATGTAACAAAGCCTCCATAAAAACCCAGAAGAATAGGGTTTGGAGAGCTGCCAGGGTGGTGAACATGTGGAGATGCAGGGAGAATAATACCTCTGGAGAGGACTTGGAAGCTCCATGCTCCTTCCCATATACCTTGTCTTATGCATCTCATCCATATGACTGCTCTTTTTTTTAAATTAATTTTTATTAGAGTATAGTTGCTTTACAATGTTGTTTTAGTTTCTGCTGTAAAGTGAATCATCTATACGTATAATTATATCCCCTCTTATTTGAGTTTCCTACCCACTTAGGTCACCACGGAGCATTGAGTAGAGTTCACTGTGCTATACAGTTGGTTCTCATTGGTTATCTATTTTACACATAGTATCAATAGTGTATATATGTCAATCCCAATCTCCCAGTTCATTGCCCCCCCCCACTGCTTTTCCCCCTTGGTATCTGTAGGTTTGTTCACTACTTCTGTGGCATATGACTGTTCTTGAGCTATATTCTTTTATTTAAAAATTGATATTCTAGTGAGTAAATGGGTTTCCTGATTTCTGTGAGCATTTTGGCAAATCAATGAAACACAAAGGGGGTGGTAGGAACCTCTAATTTAAGCCAATCAGTCAGAAACACAGGTGACAATCTGATCTTGTGATTAGCAACCTGAGTTGGAGAGTCATTAGAACCTACAGTTTGTCAGAAGCATAGGTAATAACCTGGGTTTGTGATTGGCGTCTAAAGTGAAGGGTGGTCTTGCAGGAATGAGCCCTTTACCTGTGGAATCTGATGCCATCCCCAGGTAGATAGTATCAAAACTGAATTGAATTCTCAGACAGCCTGCTGGTTGCAAGCATTGCTTGTTGGTGTGGAGAAGCTTCCATACACACACACACACACACACACACACACGCACACACGCACACGCACACACACACATATTAGAATTGGGTTCAGAAACCTGAAAGAAATTTTAAGGTATACAGTGAGACAGTGAGTGTTGCGGGTATTGTTGGATGCTCTTTGTTACCTCTTCCTTTTTTTTTCATCATCTCAAGACAATTCTAGAAAATCTACAAAGTATATTTGTTAATTCTTTCTGTATGTATATGAATAGAAGGTAATATTTATGTAAAGCAAATTGCTTGTCATTTTGAGGCTAAAGAATAAAGCTCGGGCTTCCCTGGTGGCGCAGTGGTTGAGAGTCCGCCTGCCGATGCAGGGGTCATGGGTTCGTGCCCCGGTCCGGGAAGATCCCACATGCCGTGCAGTGGCTGGGCCCGTGAACCATGGCCGCTGAGCCTGCGCGTCCGGAGCCTATGCTCCGCCACGGGAGAGGCCACAACAGTGAGAGGCCCGCGTACTGCAAAAAAAAAAAAAAAAAAAAAAAAAAAAAAAAAGAATAAAGCTCATTTTTGCTCACAAGTCAAAGGAGACCAGGGAAATATATATCATATCAGTTTTATTGAATTCAATAAAATGTTATTTTCTGTTTTATATAGGGATATTTATGAAACTGCCTCATTTGTGAAGAAGAGCATGTTAAGCAAATTTTTTAAAAAAAGATTGTATTGTAAAGGCATAAGGTTAATTTCAGCACTACCCCTTTTAGAAAAATCATAAAAGTGAAACAGTGGGGCTGAAAGTAATGATGTTTTATGGCAATAAAGACAACAATATTTAGGGGAACCAAAGAGCTTTAAAACAATAAGGTCGATATAGCGAATATCACCTGAATAAATAGTTAATTTATTAATAGTATATTATTTTATGGAATATATTTCTTAGGCTTATATGTTATATAAACAGAAAGAAATTCTTTAAGTGATTTATATTTAAAGGGAAAGAAGAAAATCCAACCAAGTGGAATATAATCTTGCATAAAGGAGAAAACTAGCAAGGGATTCTGGGTTCCTTCCATTCTGTGATTCTCATATGACAGGAGGAAAAATACACAACGTCACTTAAATGAGCTGAACTTTTCAATCACTAGACATTTTTTTCAAAGTGAAAATCACTATGCTAAAGAGAAATGAGAGTCTTGGAATAATGAAACATCCCATGAAAAATAAATGAAAGAAAAAGACATGTCTAATTACAAGACTCAGATATCTTCATTTGTCTTTTGAGATAAGAATTTTAGACTATAAACAACTTATTAAAACCCTTCATTTGAAATCATCCCCTAAAATTATAAGAATTTTGTTCAAGCAAGTTTGGTAAATTCAGACCTTAATGTGAAAGTTCATTTGGATAATCCAGGGGCACTTTTTAGAAGTTAAATTATTCTTCTGTGAATGTTTCTAAATTATTAATTCCACTATACTTTAGCTTAAGGCTTAAATTTTTGGGGTCACTGACACATTTGCAAACCCTCTGTTCTTAGAAAAATGCAGATGTACGCGTGCAAAAGACATTGTATTTCCAAGGGCACTTGGAGCCTTAGGTTTAGAATCTCTGGTTTACACTCTCATTTAACTACGTCACCCCTTTGGAGTAGGACAATTTATCAAGTAGTGTTTTTTATTTAATTATTTTGTTTTACTAAGACAATTTAAAGAAGGTAGAAATGGCAATGGTGCATTTTGCTCTGGAGGATGGTAAACCAGTAGGATTACACAGGTTATGCCTGATACAAAGGTATACGTCAGTGGGAGTGGAGATGGGGTGAGGGTTTAAATGATCAGTTCACAAGCCTGGTAGCTGGGCTATAGTCAGATTGGAGAAGAAACACATTTCGTTAATTTGCCCAGAAGGGTGTCTTTTCTATTGTTTGTGTTAGCTGCTGCCCTGCTTTCCAGGAACTCTAATTTGACTATTCTTATACAATGAGCATAAAGAAAACTTGTGTGTCTACAAAGGAGTGCACATACACACAGGTGCACACCTCCACACCAAATCGAGAGATTTTGAAAACTAAAAATTAAAATCTTATTATTCTCGGTCTAGTTTTCATTCATTCCTTTTAATCTCATTTCCTCTTTTAGGAAGATGATTCTTTCTTTGTTCCTGTTTTCAACTTGCCATTGATGATCTAGATATGGTGAAAAAATATTCACCAACATAGATTCTCTTTCTTCCTAGCAGGTATGGTCTAACAGTGAGAGGTCTTTTTTAAGATAGTAGGAAAAATTATTATGTATTCCACGCAGCTCTGGACACAGACTATAAGAGAAAAGAGACTTGAGATCCCTTCGGAGAGAAGAGGATTTTTATTTAACTCTTACCTATATGTGTATGATAGCTTTGCCTCCATCACCCACAGGGAGTTTGTAATACTTAGCGTGAATGTCACTTTTCAACTTACTAGCTCTCCTGGATCAGTGCTTGTTGAAACACCTTCGACATCCCCTGAAGTCAAACCTTGCCCATGTAGGAAAGCACATCTATTCTCTCTGACTCTCTGCCTTGCCCAGCAACCACCCTCTGGTGGCTTTTAGAAAAACTGAAACTTTATGAGTCCAAACAATACCACTTTTGACACCTTAGTTAGGCTGTCTACTCAAGCAGAGAGCCCCGGCTGGCTGAGAGAATTCTGCTGGATTTACGCAGAGCCAAAATCCTCCTGTCAAGAGGAAATCTTTCTTTCTGATCCTTCAAACACAGAAGACCCCTGTGGCTCTGAGGCTTTTTATTATGTAAGCAGCTATTTATTATTTCATTCAGAAAGAATTTTCTCATGTGCCTTTATGTATATTGTCTAAATCGAATGACATTTCATACTCAAATTTAGTGCAAAATTCGGTCTTGCTACCAATGTGCTCATGAAGCATGCAATAAATATTTATTGCTGCTGATGAGTTCAGGAACCGGAATTTGCCAGTGCCTACTATGATCGACAGCTGCACAAGAATCGGATGTGGTCGTTGTCTAGCATCGGCCCCCACGTGCTAAAAAAATCTGGAGAGCCTTTCAGAATGGCTAGGGTATGGCACTCTGCCATCCATCCCAGGTGTTACGGGTTCAACCTCCCTGTGTCGGTCCAGCCCTGATGGCATGAAGCAGAGTTAAAGTTGTTGCAGATGCTTTTGATTGAAATTCATGCTGAGCTCTCCCTGATCAGCATGTTCCTTTGGGCGATATCACAATTTCATCTTGTTCAAGCTGTCTACATTCCTGTTTACTTAGGTTTGCAAATGGAAATTTAGCACCCAAATTAGTACTGACAGTACAACCTGCAAGGGTCCTAAATCCTCATTTGCCTTCATTCTGAGGGATGACACTCTATTTTCAGAGCAATATTGCTTTATATCAAAATTGCTCTCATGGTATGAAAACATAATGCCATGGGAAAGCATGACCTGAAAATCCTGCATTCTCGATTTTAAATGCAGTGATCTGGGAGTAAAAATCAACGCCAAAGGACATCAAATTCCTTGATCACCAGCACTGTTTCTTTCTTTTGCACTATCTGTTTTTCTCATGGGGCACAGGGGCATGTGTAAACAAGAGAAAAGATACATTCAAGATTGTAATTCAATGGTGCATGAAGATGATGCTTTTTTTCTTAATCTATAAACGATTTATGACCTACAAAGTTTTCTCCTGCTGGGGTTCTGGTTGCACTATTTTTTTTTTTTTTTTGATTTATTTATTTTATTTTTGACTGTGTTAGGTCTCCGTTGCTGCGCATGGGCTTTCTCTAGTCGCGACGAACAAAGGCTACTCTTTGCTGTGGTGTGCGGGCTTCTCATTGCTGTGGCTTCTCTTGTTGCAGAGCACAGGCTCTAGGTGCACAGGCTTCAGTAGTTGTGGCACCCGGGCTTAGTTGCTCCACCGCATGTGGGATCTTCCCGGACCAAGGCTCGAACCCATGTTCCCTGCATTGGCAGGCGGATTCTTAACCACTGCGCCACCAGAGAAGTCCCCTGGTTGCACTATTTAGAGACACAGGGTCACAACGAGCCGAGTGTGCGTCACAGTGCTTCCAACAGGCAGAATTCAAGGCTGGGTGGCCAATGGAAAGAAAACCCGGAAAGAGTGAACTGCTTCTCATTCTAACTCATTCTTATTGGATGGGAAACCTTGGGTAAAGTCGCTAAAAAAAACAGCCTGTTTTCTTTTGGAACAATGGTCAGTTTGTATGTGAACCATGGTGCTCACTCCTGGCTGCAAGTCAGAGTCATCTTAGGAGATTTTCAAAAATCTACATACCTGGGTGCCATCCAGACTAACTTAACTCAGTGTTTCTGGGCTGGAGGCCCAGTTACTGGTGTGATGCAGTGCTCCTCAGGCTCCTGCAGTTGCCCACATCAGCAGGACCTCACATTCTCTTTATCCGGAGAGACCAACAGCTCCCTGTTTTCCCCTCCACACCTCACGTGAGATGTCAGTGTTAAATGGCACCTCCAATTCGTGAGACATTTTGGGATTCTGAATCCAAAATAGACTTGTCTCTTACTGGAGTCCTTCTTGCAGCCAGCTTCCACCTCTGCAAACTTCCAGCCACTTTCTTGCATTCAGAATTTAATTCCCATCTCTTATCTGATCTCATTGCCTCATTTTGAAGGATTTCTACCTTTTTCCCGATTTACTGACATTTTAATGGTGTCTTGAGAAAGAGAAGAGACCTAAGTATTGAATCCACCGTGTTTAACTGGACACATTTCCTCTTCTAGGTGTCTCTTTGAATTTCCTATTATCTTTGGAGGGACATTGCTACATGTCCTGCTTTCCCTGATTTGCCAGGTCCCCAGCCTCCACTAGAGAGAGTTATTGCCACCCGTCTAAGAAAATTGCATGCTGCACCTTCAATCCTCATATTTCTCAGAGAGGCCAACTCGCCTGTTCACATCTTTAGTCATTTCTAGTGTTGTGGGGAGGAAGAACATTCCATGTTATTCTAGAAGCATCCTTTTCTCCTTAGGTACCTCCATTCCACCTCCCTAGATCTGTCAGTACCCTCTCTTTTCAGAGCTCGCCTTCACAAATCGTTCTCATATTCCACCTTGTGAGAGGTCTTTCAAACTTTCTATGTATAGCTCTCTGTTATGACCAGTTTAAGGGAGAAATAATAAAAATTCACAAAGATTTAGGAAAGGAATTAGAATTTTTTAAAAAAGAGGAATCTTTTTAAACAGTGCTAGAAACCATTCTTTTCTATCTTAAAAGAAATCCTGTAAAGATGAAAACTTAAAAGGGCCTAGAGTTCTTGTTGACTTCTTATTTTTTTTTTTTATTTTTTTATTTTTTTTGTGGTACGCGGCCCTCTCACTGCTGTGGCCTCTCCCGTTGCGGGGCACAGGCTCCGGACGCGCAGGCTCAGCGGCCATGGCTCACGGGCCCAGCCGCTCCACGGCATGTGGGATCCTCCCAGACCGGGGCACGAACCCGCGTCCTCTGCATTGGCAGGCGGACTGTCAACCACTGCGCCACCAGGGAAGCCCCTTGTTGACTTTTTAAATAAAAACAATGAAATATGTGGTCAAAAAATTCATAGAGCTGAAAATTAGAACATGAAATTGGGAAGTTTTGCATCACTCCCATAAACCTCTGCCCCAAGATTAACTACCATTAATTAAATGTTAATATTTTGTTCCTCATATATTCATGAATATAGAACTATATGTCAAACACACACATATATATATATTACTTGCAATATCAATGTTTTGCTAAATAAAAGGAATTGTACTACTAACTCTGCTTTGCAACTTCTTTTTTCATTTAGTATAATGTGAAAGTGTAGCAATAACTCAAACTTCCATGTTCAACTTGATAACAATGGAAATGTCTACAGGGAGTAAATAGGGAATACTTGACCATCATGAAGAAATGCACAAGATCCAACCAATATTATTTTATCTTTGAAAAATCTGAAAGCAGCTCTAAAAAGAAAACTTTTGTAAAAACTTATAAACTTCTTCTGTCTCAAATTATTTCTCAGTGTTGGTTTACTTATAATTTTAATTACCTTTTTCTTACTTTTTTTCAGTGTTAACAGTAATGGAAAATTCAGATATATTAGTGATGCTACCTCTAGAGAGATACCTGAATTCAGCTCAAAACCAAGGCACTCTGATCTGTAAACACTTTAAAAAACTCACTGAAGCTTAATGACTTCAATTGTTTTCATCATCACATATGTCCCTAAAACCACTCTAATTACATACGTTTCACCATTGTAACAAAAATAATTATTTTTACTTCAAGATTTTGAAGCTTTGCCAGTGTCAAAAATAAGAGCGAGCTAAACCCAATCTACATGCTTAACAATATTTTCAAAGATTTGAAATTCTGGTTTGTATTTAGAAGTTCATTACAACTTTATGCCATGTGTATATATTTTTATATATATGTATGAGTATATTATATGTATATTTATATTCCATATAACATTTACACACACACACACACACACACACACTTTCTGGTTCTTGGAAAAATGGAAACAGTCACTGAAGAGCTGAGTTGACTTTTTTTTTTTTTAGAGCCTCAAATTATCTTTTTAAGTATCCTCTTTTTAGATATAATCATACAATCCCTTGATTTTAAAAAGTCAACACATTCTGGAAGTTTTAAAAATTAAATATAATTCTGTCAAATTCGTGATTTTCAGAGCAGGTCTGTGTAAAGGAGTAGATGCCAACCAGAGGTCTGATGGTTGTGGGTGTGGGGACCAGCTTTAGTCCTGTTATTGAATGTTTAAACATATAGCTACTTCATACAGAAGAATCTATTAGGCCTGGTTAGCTGGTATGTTGCCAGGTATATAATGAGGCAGTTTGGATTTTAACCTATGATCCCAAGCCACCTACCCACACCCTTCCACTTAGAGTTGTAAAGAAATGTGTCACAGCTATTAGACCTAGGGGATGCAGAGGAAAGACTTTCTCCTTAAGAGTTCACACTGGATTTTGCTCATCTAAAAACCAAAGGGGATATGATCACCTTATAGAAACTAAACATCTCAGAGGTTAAATAACTAAAACTATGTGACAGTTCAATCCCGTCAAATAGTTCTTGAGAACCTATACTGTGTCCAGAACAAGGCTAAACTAGAGGGTTGACTAAAGGAAGCAGTGCTCTTCTGTACTTTCAAATCTGAGCTAGTTGCAGGAATTCGTTAAAACATGAATCAACTAGAGAACAAAAATCATTTAATTATGAATATTAGAATTTCAAAGTGTTGATTTCTACCAATAGGCCATTGCTGTGCTGGTTAGAAAACAAAGAGCAAAAATGGACATGGTGTCTACCCTCATGGAATTGATAGTCTTATTCTCCCTCATCGCCTCTGTTTCTCCACTCCAGAGTTTAGCCATCCTAACTCCTGTGGTTTCCCTCCTGGACTCTCCCCACGCCCCCCCAATCTGTCCCCCTTCTTATGCAGAACAATCACTCTAAAGTCCTGGGGGGCGGTCATCAGGGAAGTCCTCACTCAGCTTTGCAGGCACAGAAGTGACCTGCAATAAATAGGGATTTTCCTCATTCTCTCTTTTCTCTCTCTAAACTCCTCATCTGTGTCTTGTATATACAACGGACACATCCCAACATACTTCTGAAAATGGATCCCTGCTGCTGGACCATTGGTTGACAGTTATGTGCATACAGATAGGAATTATGAGATGGGAACCGGCTTTTTTCAGGAATAAGTCTATAGGGATAATAGAGAAATTTGATAGCTTTAAAATTCCCAAAGAATGATAACATAGAGATTGAGCAGTTGTGCTTATAAGAAGGCTGTAGCCATAACTGAGTTTTGAACTATGTTGGAATACTACATATTAATAAGGTAAGGATAAAAGTTTAGGAAATAAATCCCTTCCTCATCACTAAATACGTAGGAGTGATATGCCTTGATTTTCACTTGTGCTGTGACTGCGTTGTTTCTGGTTGGTGCTGTCTTTGCAATGAGATCAGCTGTGATTAATTAACTCCATTAGGAAACTCAAGTATGAAATATTTCAAATCAATTCAAAGTGCATATTTGAAAATTATAAATGGTTTTAAACTTTTAAGCCAATCCATCATCTTCTCCAGAACTATGTTTTCCCCAGTATTAATGTTGTCACCAATTATGCACATTTTTGCACATGACTGTTAACTACAGGTTTCACAGGGAAAAGTCTCAGGCTCAAATTTGCAGTTTTAAGATAATTTATCCATCATTTCTTTTTATAGCAGAGTTATGAGAATAAATGCACACAACTTCCTCTCTGTGGCTTTGGTACTGCCATTCTTTCTAGTTTCTCTCATTTCTCAGATCTGCCTTTCAGATTTTCTCTAAGAAACCATGCTTCAGGAAGCGTAGGTGAAGCCCTAGCTGCCTCACCTTGGGATTCATCACTGCATTTGCACGCAGTTCACACACCCTCTTTGTTGTTCCCAGTTAATGATGAGCATGGCAGGGGTATTAGTACCCACCCTTTCCTGCCTGCCCAGGACTCATCCAAAAGATATCTTTGCTCAGGGACTTCCCATTGGTTTGGTCAAAATCTTTTGAGAAGTGAATTTCACATGACATTTTTCCTACCCAATCCTTCCTTCTCTTTCTCCTTTCACAGGTATCAGATCCACATCTAACTGTATAATTTCTCCCCTCCTTCTCCTTTACACTCTCCCATTTATCCTTTGCAGGTGATTTCCCCACTAAATCTCTTGCACATCTAATTCAGTCTGCTTCTTAGAAAACCTAAACCAACATTTTATTTTTTTACAGTTTTTTTCAATTGCCCCTTAAATGTTAAAATTTCCCATCGTTCCATCCTCCACTCTTTTTACTTCATACCATAACTCACTTTAATTACTTCCTTATATACAACATGGTATCCATTTATTAATAGGTGCCAAATATTTATCTTAGGCACAAATCAGTTTCTGGGCAACCGGAACTGTACATATATATATATATATATATATATATATATATATATATATATACACATCACTATTACACATTAGACATCGTCATTTGCAAGACCTACAGGCAACACAAAATCAGGGGAAATCTGAATGCAGCAGAATGGAAGAGGGGTGCTGTTCTGAGAAGCAAAATTCTGTACCTTGAAAGGCAGGATCCCTTTTCCTGAATACTGCTTGGCTTCAATAACTCTGGTTAGGAGTCAGGAATAAAATTACCACTTTTCCCTCTTCCTTAAGATAAGAAATTGAAAAAAATCTAATGAGGTGAAACTGAGCAGCCCATAAGAAAAAACATGCAGACAGTGATTTTGGAGGGTACTCTAATAACACAACTGAGTTCCTGCTGGATCAGATCTTCCAGCAAAGCCCATCAATGGACAACTTCCGCCATGAACTCAAGACTTCCAGGTCATTTTTTTATGGTTTGTTTTAAAAAGGAATGAACAGTCAAAAAATTGCCAACTCCTAAGTGTAAGAATAGAATAAAAGCATTTTTCCATAAACTAGGTTCAAGATGTTTAACTTGCATTCATCTTTTATCAGGGAGGACATAGAAGGGGGAAAGGAGTTAATAAAGAGAAAAAAACCAGTGGATACAGGAGAAATGAGACCCACAGGAGAGACAAGGGAAAACCCAGAAGGAGAGCTCTGCCTATGTCTCAGAGAACAATAATCTCACTAGGGGCACAAAGGGCTCCTGGAAGGAACCCTCACTGGGTAAAGATAAGAACAGAGGTTGATGTACATGACCAAACAAAAAATAGAGTTTAGAGTAATTATACAATTCTCTTAGAAGGTTTGGGAAGAATAAGAATACCTGATGGAATCCAGGAAATGACAATAATTAGCTCTAGGATTATTTTTTTAAAAAGGAAATATAGGGCTTCCCTGGTGGCGCAGTGGTTGAGAGTCCGCCTGCCGATGCAGGGGACACGGGTTTGTGCCCCGGTCCGGGAGGATCCCACATGCCGCGGAGCGGCTGGGCCCGTGAGCCATGGCCGCTGAGCCTGCGCGTCTGGAGCCTGTGCTGCTCCGCGGCGGGAGAGGCCGCAGCAGTGAGAGGCCCGCGTACCAAAAAAAAAAAAGGAAATATAATCATAGAACATAGTCTAGAAGAGAACTATGTGAATATAATCACAATAAGATAAAAGTGGAATATTGATTTAACAAAAAAATTGTGATATTAAAAATTAAAAGATTCATGAAAATAAATTAACCTCATTAAAAATATTTATACAGGTATCTTCAAAGGATTATTACTCAGGCATAAAAAGGAATGAAATTATGTCAATTGCAGAGACATGGATGGACCTAGAGACTGTCATAGAGAGTGAAGTAAGTCAGAAAGAGAAAAACAAATATTATATATTAATGGATATATGTGGAAGCTAGAAAAATGGTACAGATGAACCAGTTTGCAGGGCAGAAATAGAGACACAGATGTAGAGAACAAACGTATAGACACCAAGGGGGAAAAGGGGTGGGGTGGGGTGGGATGAATTAAGAGATTGGAATTGACATATTACACTACTATGTATAAAATAGATAACTAATGAGAACATGCTGTATAGCTCAGGGAACTCTACTCGGTGCTCTGTGGTGACCTAAATGGGAAGGAAATCCAAAACAAAGGGGATATATGTATACTTATAGCTGACTCACTTTGCTGTACAGCAGAAACTGACACAGCAGTGTAAAGCAATTATACTTCAATAATATATATGTATATTTAAAACATATATATATATATATACATAATTCAAGTATCTTAAGACAAAAGGAAGATGGCTCTTCACTAGGGCAGATGTTCTCAAACATTAGTGGGGATCAGACTCATCCAGAGGGTTTGTTAAAATGGGAATTACTGGGTCTCATCCTCAGTAGTCCTGGGGTATGACCGAAGAATGTGCCTTTCTAATAGGTTCCCGGGTGATGCTGCTGCCATGGTCTGATATCCACGTTTTGACAAACGCCGCTATAGGATACTTCACTTGCTGTGCTAGATTGACTGAAGCATCCCTTGTAGCAGGGCTTACTTTTTTTTTTTTTTTTTTTTTTGCGGTATGCGGGCCTCTCACTGTTGCGGCCTCTCCCGTTGCGGAGCACAGGCTCCGGACGCGCAGGCCCAGCGGCCATGGCTCACGGGCCCAGCTGCTCCGCGGCATGTGGGATCCTCCCGGACCAGGGCACGAACCCGTGTCTCCTGCATCGGCAGGCGGATTCTCAACCACTGCGCCACCAGGGAAGCCCCTGGGGCTTACTTTTAATAGATGTTTAACAAAGATACTTGGGATATGACAAACATTCTTAAAATGCAGTAATCAAAGCCTTACTTCCTCCTCCTTTGCCTCATATTTGCTCACTCATTTTATTCCCTTGCTATCTCCTAAGGGAAAATAACTCTTGCCTGATAAATAAAAAGAGATCCAGTTAATCTACATTGTAAAAAGTGACTCTAGGGAAAGACCACAGAAAAGTAGTAGTTGGTTATATATATATGTAAATCATTAGAGAAATGCAAATCAAAACTACAATGAGATATCATCTCACACCAGTCAGAATGGCCATCATCATAATATCTAGAAACAATAAATGCTGGAGAGGGTGTGGAGAAAGGGAACCCTCTTGCACTGCTGGTGGGAATGTAAATTGATACAGCCACTATGGAGAACAGTATGGAGGTTCTTTAAAAAACTACAAATAGAACTACCATACAACACAGCAATCCCACGACTGGGCATATACCCTGAGAAAACCATAATTCAAAAAGAGTCATGTACCAAAATGTTCATTGCAGCACTATTTACAATAGCCAGGACATGGAAGCAACCTAAATGTCCATCAATAGATGAATGGATAAAGAAGATGTGACACATATGTACAATTGAATATTACTCAACCATAAAAAGACGTGAAATTGAGTTATTTGTAGTGAGGTGGATGGACCTAGAGTCTGTCATACAGAGTGAAGTAAGTCAGAAAGAGAAAAACAAATGCTGTACACTAATACATATATATGGAATCTAAGAAAACAAACAAACAAACAAGCAAAAATAATCATGAAGAACCTAGGGGCAAGATGGGAATAAAGATGCAGACCTACTAGAGAATGGACTTGAGGATACGGGGAGGGGGAAGGGTAAACTGTGACGAAGTGTGAGAGTTGTAGTGTATATATGGACATATAAACACTACCAAATGTAAAATAGAGAGCTAGTGGGAAGCAGTTGCATAGCACAGAAAGATCAACCCCGTGCTTTGTGACCAGCTTGAAGGGTGGGATAAGGAGGGTGGGAGGGAGGGAGATGCATGAGGGAAGAGATATGGGAACATATGTATATGTATAACTGATTCACTTTGTTATAAAGCAGAAACTAACATACCATTGTAAAGCAATTATACTCCAATAAATATGTTACAAAAAAATATATATGTATGTAATTTAAAACATGCCAGATAAGTGAATTCAAATGTGTGTGTTAATTTTAACTCCTCATGTGAATTCCTCACTTGGGAAAAGGCAAGTACATGGAGAAGTCCTGTCTTCCTGAATCATCTGACAGATGATGAAAATAAAGAACATAGAATTTTGAAGCTGAAGCAGTAGCCTTTTTTTTTTTTCTCCAAGAATTAAGTTTTAACTATTATCTAAGGGTAAGAAGTCAGAAATGAGTATAGAATCAGCAAAGAAGGCCTTTGTGTGAATGAATCTCTGCTTGATTCCCAAGCCCACAGAAGCAGTCTTGGAACATTCAGCCAGATGCAAGTAGAATTAACCTATATTGATCTCTGTGCTCCAAGGGGGAAAATATCATCCTTAAGTACCCAAAATAAAAATCACTGAAATAATAAATTTAGACAATCCTACCAAAGTATGCTAATTCTTAATAGTAACATCTCTTAAATCATTTCCTACTTAGGTGTTCTTTTTTTTTTTTTTTTTTTTTTTTTTTTTTTTTTTTTTTTGCGGTACGCGGGCCTCTCACTGTTGTGGCCTCTCCCATTGCGGGGCACAGGCCAGGCTCAGCAGCCATGGCTCACGGGCCCAACCGCTCTGCGGCATGTGGGATCTTCCAGGACCGGGGCACGAACCCACGTCCCCTGCATCGGCAGGCGGACTCTCAACCACTGCGTCACCAGGGAAGCCCAGGTGTTCTTTTTCAATAATGCATGTTGTTGCTACCAGTTTTCTGCACATAAAACTATAATGTAGCATTCGGAGAAAGGGGCAGGGAGATTGCTTCCATCATAAGTCATCACATTTTTCTAGTGTTTTAACTACTTTTCCAAAGCACTTTCACATCTGTTATACCTATAGTTTTACTTTCAGAGCCGAGAAGAAATACTTTGTTTTGGTTTTTTTGAGAATCCTTGACTTACTATATTTCCTAAAAGTAGTGTAAGTTTATTGAGGGATAAGTCTCCAGTCCGTCTTCGATCTCATTATTTAAGTACACACTTCACGGTTAATCTCCTCTAGCTCTTAGCTCTCCCTAGAGGCACCTACAAAAGCTAGGAAACAAGATGTTCCAAATTCCTTCACTACGCAGTTGTGAACAAATCAGCAACCTTCTTTTCCTACTTGAGCAAATACTAAAAAGACTGGAGGCTAAACATGAATCCCATTTCATGTGGAGTTGATTCAAAAATTGTAGAAGTGAGTAGATGCTTGTCATTACATCTCAAACAAAGCAGTCCTTCTCTTATAGATAGGCTCCTGTGGGATGCTTCCCAGAAAGTGTGTCACTAATTCCAAACTAGCTGTAAATGGTGGAATGCGTTACTCCATTCCCAGGTTAATTTTAATTTCTCATATCTTTTCAAACACAAAAGAGAAAGATGTGAGCTTCATAGTGGTAGAGGACTCATATTGGCTTACTTCCTTTCAATAGATACAATATGCATGCAGTAGTTCTTAACTTTATGATTATTACTTTATTTTTTTTGTCATAAGCGTTTTAAGAATCTAGCACAGAGAACTATATTCAATAGGATATTCAATATCCTATGATAAACCATAATGGAAAATAATATTTAAAGAAAAATGTTTATATATGTATAACTGAATCAGTTTGCTGTACAGCAGAAATTAACACAACATTGTAAATCAACTATTCTTCAATAAAAAAGATATTGAAAAAAAGAATCTAATTAAACACCCAGACCACCTGCTCCCATCCAAACCTAAAAATAACATTTTTCCTATTATTTCAAGAGATTCATAAATTCCTTGAAGCTCCTTTCTGAGCCTCAGTTTAATAATTTCTGATAGTGACAAACTCACTAATCCTGAAGTTAAAATAAGTTCCAGCCTTTGCCATGTCATTTACTACCTCTTAAGCTTTGTACAATTTGAGCTTTGAAGTTTTCAGATTCTTCACTTGCAAAACTGACATCATAATGTGTGTCATACCTTCTTCATAGGAGAATAAATGTAGGAATATGCCTAGTATTTTAATTGTCATGGCAGCCACCACACCTGAAAGTTTCTGATCTTCCTGTGGGAAAATATCCTTCCCACCTGTGAAATGATCTTGGTGGTATGGTCAGCCAAGATGCTCCAATATTCCCTGGCCAAGTGGTGGGCACATGACAAAATGTCACACTGATAGAACACTCCCTTGAATCTTGAACGTAGTGACTTAAAGTCTAAAAATGTTTGCTTGGCTCTTCCTAACAGCAGTCCTGTGATTATTATTCAAAAGGCTACAGGTGAAAACTGGCAATTAGTTGGGAATAAAGTGGGGTTTTTTTTCCCCTTCCATAACATTTTACTGGAATAAATGCATGAAAAAGAAAGCATTCATTGACTTGCAAATCTAACTCTCCCTACTAGAATGTTCACTCCATGAAAACAAGTACACCTTGGTGCCTGGCTTTTCACTCTTAGATGCCCAGCACCTAGAAGAGTAACTAGTATACAAGCGGTATCAATAAATATTTATAGAATAAAAGGTAGGACAGAGTGAGGTGAGATCTGTGAGGTAGGCAGTGACCAGATTACATAGGATGTTCCAGACCATGGTAGAGAGTGAATTTAATTGTCTCTAACCACTAGGAAGTTTTAATCAGAGGTGACTGGATCAGTGCTTAAAGTTATACTCAATGTGTGTTCTCATACTTTTCAGATCTACACTTAATATTTATAGAAAGCACAAACATTATTCTAAAAATTAGAGCATGGAAAATTATGGAACTAGAGAAAGGACATAACCATGAGCTAAGAATTTTAAGATTACAAATCCCATCTATTTCTTCATATAAAATATTGTATGATTTGCAAAAACATTGTTATTAATAAAGATAATTTTATTAAATCATCACTGGAGAAGCAGGATATCTCATCTTGACAAATATCAATTCCATAAAGAAGCTTTACCTTTCTTGACACATTAATTACAGTTTGTTATTAACACCTTCTGGACTTATCTGATTCCACAGACTCCTTTGCTAATGAAAGGAAACATCATTTTCCATAGTGGATAGAGTTGCACACATTTCCTCTGCTAGACTTCTGTGCCTATGACATTGAAGCTACAATGGCCAGGTAGTCAGCGGCACTGTCCATTCCTGCTGGTAAGTACAAGGATAGGAGGACAATATTATAAGGTTTCCAATTCTTCCCCTCAAATAACTTGTCAATGTAACATGATGCTAATTAAGTTTTTTTTCATTTTTAGGACTTCACAAAATAATTCTAATATTCATTTCAAAGAATACATACATTACCTAAGAGAGCTTTTTTAATATAGTAATAATGATTGGGTACTTGCCCTAAATAAATTAAAATAGGCTATAATAATTTTTTAACTTTTTTATTTTGAAATATAGATTCACAGTAATTTGAAAAAAGAGTAGAGAGTTTCCATGTACTTTTCTCCCTGTTTACCCCAATTGTCACATCTTAATCATAATCACTATCAAAACAAAGAAATTGACACTGGTACAGTGTGTGCATTCGATTTTGTCATTTTATCACATTTAAATTTGTGTTAACACCACTGCTATCAAGAAACAGAACTGTTGTATAACCACAGAACATTGCCTCATGCTACCCTTTCAGATTTATGGTTTTTATCAGGTCAGTCAGCCTTCTGAGTCTGGTAAACCTGAGACCCTGACCAGAAGAATCCAAAGCCTTGGTCAACGATGAGGGCTCCAATTGGTCAAACCTAGCCTTCCTGGAGTATACCTTCCGTATGCAACTGTGAAACCAGTTATCAAAATTGTGGGTACAATTATGCATGCCTAAAAAAATAATTTTTAAATGAAAATGTTGAATCATAAATGAAACCAACCCAGAAGGAGATATTTTAGAAAATCCCATGAATTTGTTTTAAGTAAATAATCAGTCCTACCTATATTTTATTTGGAAGGGTTTTTTTTGAACTAAAGGTACAACTTGTTGAATTTCTTGTTTTTATAAGTTCTTTCTTTGTAGCTTAGCACAGTAGGTGATACCTAATACCTTATAACATGTGGCACAATTTGGTTATTTTTTTTTTAACAACTTTATTGGAGTATAATTGCTTTACAATGGTGTGTTAGTTTCTGCTTTATAACAAAGTGAATCAGCTATACATATACATATATCCCCATAACTCCTCCCTCTTGCATCTCCCTCCCACCTCCCTATCCCACCCCTATAGGTGGTCACAAAACACTGTGCTGATCTCCCTGTGCTATGCAGCTGCTTCCCACTAGCTACCTATTTTATATTTGGTAGTGTATATATGTCCATGCCACTCTCTCACTTCGTCCCAGCTTACCCTTCTCCCTCCCCATATCCTCAAGTCCATTCCCTACATCTGCGTCTTTATTCCTGTCATGCCCCTAGGTTCTTCAGAAACTTTTTTTTTTTTAGATTCCATATATGTTAACATGTGGTATTTGTTTTTCTCCTTCTGACTTACTTCACTCTGTATGACAGTCTCTAGGTCCATCTACTTCTCTACAAATAACTCAATATCATTTCTTTTTATGGCTGAGTAATATTCCATTGTATATATGTGCCACATCTTCTTTATCCATTCATCGGTCGATGGACACTTAGGTTGCTTCCATGTCCTGCCTATTGTAAATAGAGCTGCAATGAACGTTGTGGTACATGACTCTTTTGAATTATGGTTTTATCAAGGGATATGTCCAGTAGTGGGATTGCTGGGTCATATGGTAGTTCTATTTTTAGTTTTTTTAAGGAACCTGCATACTGTTATCCATAGTAGCTGTATCAGTTCACATTCTCATCAACAGTGCAAGAGGGTTAACTTTCCTCCACACCGACTCCAGCATTATTGTTTGCAGATCCTTTGATGATAGCCATTCTGAGTGGTGTGAGGTGATACTTCATTGTAGTTTTGATTTGCGTTTATGATTAGTGATGTTGAGCATCCTTTCATGTGTTTGTTGGCAATCTGTATATCTTCTTTATAGAAATGTCTATTAGGTCGTTTGTCCACTTTTGGATTGGGTTGTTTGTTTTTTTGATATTCAGCTGCATGAGCTGCTTGTAAATTTTGGAGACTAATCCTTTGTCAGTTGCTTCATTTGCAAATATTTTCTCCAATTCTGAGGGTTGTCTTTTTGTCTTATTTATGGTTTCCATTGCTGTGCAAAAACTTTTAAGTTGCTTTTGGTCCCATTTGTTTATTTTTCTTTTTATTTCCATTTCTCTAAGAGGTGGGTCAAAAAGGATTTTGCTGTGCTTTATGTCATAGGGTGTTCTGCCTATGTTTTGCTCTAAGAGTTTTAGTGTCTGGCCTTATATTTAGGTGTGTAATCCATTTTGAGTTTATTTTTGTGTATGGTGTTAGGGAGTGTTCTAATTTCATTCTTTTACGTGTAGCTGTCCAGTTTTCCCAGCACCACATATTGAAGAGGCTGTCTTTTCTCCATTGTATATTCTTTTTTTTTTTTTTTTTTTTTTTTTTTTTGTGTTATGCGGGCCTCTCACTGTTGTGGCCTCTCCCGTTGTGGAGCACAAGCTCCAGACATCATGCAGGCTCAGCAGCCATGGCTCACAGGCCTAGCTGCTCTGCGGCATGTGGGATCTTCCCGGACCAGGGCACAAACCCATGTCCCCTGCATTGGCAGGTGGACTCTCAACCACTGCGCCACCAGGAAAGCCCTCCATTGTATATTCTTACATCCTTTATCAAAAATAAGGTGGCCAGATATACATGGGTATATCTCTGGGCTTTCTATCCTGTTCCAATGATCTATATTTCTGTTTTTGTACCAGGACCATAGTGTCATGATTACTGTAGCTTTGTAGTATAGTCTGAAGTCTGGGAGCCTGATTCCTCCAGCTCCGTTTTTCTTTCTCAAGATTGCTTGGCTATATGGGCTCTTTTGTGTTTCCATACAAATTGTGAAATTTTTTGTTCTACTTCTGTGAAAAATGCCATTAGTAGTTTGATAGGGATTGCATTGAATCTGTAGATTGCTTTGGGTAGTAAAGTCATTTTCACAATGTTGATTCCTCCAATCCAAGAATATGCTATATCTCTCCATCTGTTTGTAACATCTTTAATTCCTTCCATCAGTGTCTTATAGATTTCTGTATACAGGTCTTTTGTCTCCTTAGGTAGGTTATCCTAGGCAACTTATTCTTTTTGTTGCAATGGTAAATGGGAGTGTTTCCTTAATTTCTATTTCAGATTTTTCCTCATTAGTGTATAGGAATGTAAGAGATTTCTGTGCATTAAATATGTATCTTGCTACTTTAACAAATTCATTGATTAGCTCTAGTAGTTTTCTGGTAGCACCTTTAGGATTCCCTATGTATAGTATCAGATCATCTGCAAACAGTGACAGCTTTACTCCTTTTCTGATTTGGATTCCTTTTATTTCTTTTTCTTCTCTGATTGCTGTGGTTAAAACATAAAAAAACTATGTTGAACAATAGTAGTGAGAGTGGGCAACCTTGTCTTGTTCCTTGTCTTAGTGGAAATGGTTTTAGTTTTCCACCATTGAGAACAACATTGGCTGTGGGTTTGTCATATATGGCCTTTATTATGTTGAGGTAGGTTCCCTGTATGCCTACTTTCTGGGGGTTTTTATCAAAATTGGGTGATGAATTTTGTTGAAAGCTTTTTCTACATCTATTGAGATGAACATATGTTTTTTTCTCCTTCAGTTTGTTAATATGGTGTATCACATTGATTGATTTGCTTATATTGAAGAATCCTTGCATTCCTGGGATAAACTCCACTTGATAATGGTGTATGATTCTTTTAATGTGCTGTTGGATTCTGTTTGCTAGTATTTTGTTGAAGATTTTTGCATCTATGTTCATCACGGATATTGGTCTGTAGAGGTTTTTTTTTTTTTTTTTTTTTTTTTTTTTTTTTTTTTTTGTGTGTGTGTGTGTGTGTGTGTGTGTGTGTGTGATATATTGCCTGGTTTTGGTATCAGGGTGATGGTGGCCTCATAGAATGAGTTTCAAAGAATTCCTCCCTCTGCTATATTTTGGAAGAGTTTGAGAAGGATTGGTGTTAGCTCTTCTCTAAATGTTTGATAGAATTCGCCTGTGAAGCCATCTGGTCCTGGGCTTTTGTCTGTTGCAAGGTTTTTAAACATAGTCTCAATTTCAGAGCTTGTGATTGGTTTGTTCATATTTTCTATCTCTTCCTGGTTCAGTCTCGGAAGGTTGTTATTTTCTAAGAATTTGTCCATTTCTTCCAAGTTGTCCATTTTATTGGCATATAGTTGCTTGTAGTAATCTCTCATGCTCCTTTATATTTCTGCAGTGTCAGATGTTACTTCTCCTTTTTCATTTGTAATTCTATTGATTTGAGTCTTCTGTTATTTCTTGATGACTCTGGCTAATGGTTTATCAATTTTGTTTATAAAAAGAACAGCTCAAAGAACCAGCTTTTAGTTTTAGTTTTCTTTGCTATTTTTTCCTCATTTATTTCTCATTTATTTCTGATCGTATCCTTATAATTTCTTTTCTGCTAATTTTGGATTTTTCTTGTTGTTTTTTTTTTTCTCTAATTGCTTTAGGTGTAAAGTTAAGTTGTTTATTTGAGATGTTTCTTGTTTCTTGAGGTAGGATTATATTGCTATAAGCTTCTCTCTTAGAACAGCTTTTGCTGCATCCCATAGGCTTTGAGTTGTCGTGTTTTCATTGTCATTTGCTTCTAGGTATGTTTTGATTTCCTCTTTGGTTTCTTCAGTTGTCTCTTGGTTATTTAGTAGTGTATTGTTTAGCCTACATGTATTTGTATTTTTACAGATTTTTCCTCTAATTGATATCTAATCTCATAGCACTGTGGTTGGAAAAGATACTTGATATGATTTCAATTTTCTTAAATTTACCAAGGCTTGATTTATGACCCAAGATATGATCTATCCTGGAGAATGTTCTATGAGCACTTGAAAAGAAATTGTATTCTGTTGTTTTTGGGTGGAATGTCCTATAAATATCAATTAAGTCCATCTTGTTTAATATATCATTTAAGCTTGTGTTTCCTTATTTTCATTTTGGATGATCTGTCCATTGGTGAAAGTGGGGTGTTAAAGTCCCCTAATATGATTGTGTTACTGCCTATTTCCCTTTTATGGCTGTTAGCATTTACCTTATGTATTGACATTCTCCTATGTTAAGTGCATAAATATTTACAATTGTTATATCTTCTTCTTGGATTGATCTGTTGACCATTATGTAGTGTCCTTCTTTGTCTCTTATAATAGTCTTTATTTTAATGTCATTTTGTCTGATAGGAGAATAGTTATTCCAGCTTTCTTTTGATTTCCATTTACATGGAATATCTTTTAGATTCCCTCATTTTCAGTCTGTATGTGTCCCTAGGTCTGAAGTGGGTCTCTAGTAGATAGCATATATACAGGTCTTGTTTATATATCCATTCAGCCATTCTGTCTTTTGGTTGGAGCATTTAATCCATTTACATTTAAGGTAGTTATCAATATGTATGTTCATTTTACCATTTTGTTAATTGTTTTGGGTTTGTTATTGTAGGTTTTTCCTTCTCTTCTGTTTCCTGCCTAGACAAGTTCCTTTAGCATTTGTTGTAAAACTGGTTTGGTGGTGCTGAATTCTCTTAGCTTTTGCTTGTCTGTAAAGTTTTTAATTTCTCGACTGAATCTGAATGAGATCCTTGCTGGATAGAGTAATCTTGATTGTAGATTTTTCCCTTTCATCACTTTAAATATGTCCTGCTATTCCCTTCTGGCTTGGAGAGTTTTTGCTGAAAGATCAGCTGTTAACCTTATGGGGATTCTCTTGTATGTCATCTGTTGTTTTTCCTTGCTGCTTTTAATATTTTTTCCTTTTATTTAATTTTTGATAGTTTGTATGTGTCTTGTAGTGTTTCTCCTTGGATTTATATTGTATGGGACCCTCCGAACTTCCTGGACTTGATTGACTATTTCCTTTCTCATATTAGGGAAGTTTTCAACTATAACCTCTTCAAATATTTTGTCAGTGCCTTTCTTTTCTCTTCTTCTTCTGTGACCCTATAATTTGAATGTTGGTGCATTTATTGTTCCCAGAGGTCTCTGAGACTGTTCTCAATTCTTTGTATTCTTTATTTTGTTCTGTGATAGTTATTTCCACTATTTTATGTTCCGGATCACTTATCCATTCTTCTGCCTTAGTTATTCTGCACTTGGTTCCTTCTAGAGTATTTTTAATTTCATTTATTGTGTTGTTCATCATTGTTTGCTTGCTCTTTTGTTCTTCTATGTCCTTGTTAAATGTTTCCTGTATTTTCTCCATTCTATTTCCAAGATTTTGAATCATCTTTAATATCATTACTCTGAATTCTTTTTCAGGTAGACTGCCTATTTCCTCTTCATTTGTTAGGTCTGGTGGGTTTTTCCCTTGCTGCTTCATCTGCTGTGTTTTTCTCTGTCTTCTTATTTTGCTCATATTACTGTGTTTGGGTTCTCCTTTTCTCAGGCTTCAGGTTTGTAGTTCCCATTGTTTTTGGTGTCTGCTCCCAGTGGGTGAGGTTAATTCAGTGTATTGTGTAGGCTTTGTGGTGGAGGGTACTGGTGCCTCTGTTCTGGTGTATGAGGTTGGATCTTGTCTTTTTAGTGGGCAGGACCATGTCTGGTGGTATGTTTTGGGGTGTCTGTGATCTTATTATGATTTTAGGCAGTCTCTCTTCTAATGGGTGGGGCTGTGTTCCTTTCTTGCTAATTGTTTGGCATAGGGTTCCAGCACTGCATCTTTCTGGTCGTTGAGTGGAGCTGGGTCGTACTGTTGAGATGGAGGTCTCTGGGAGTGCTTTCATCATTTGATATTATGTGGAGCCAGGAGGTCTCTGGTGGACCAATGTCCTGAACTCAGCTCTCCCCTCTCACAGGCACAGGCCTGACACCTGGCTGGAGCATGAAGAACCTGTCAGCCACACAGCTCAGAAGAAAATGGAGAAAAAAAGAAAGAAAGGATAAAAAAATAAAATAAAATAATTTGAATAAAAATTTAAAAATTATTAAAAATAAGAAATTTTCAAAAGTAATAAGAAAGGGCTTCCCTGGTGGCACAGTGTTTGAGAATCCTCCTGCTGATGCAGGGGACACAGGCTCATGCCCTGGTCCAGGAAGATCCCACATGCCGCAGAGCGGCTGGGCCCATGAGCCATGGCCACTGAGCCTGTGCATCCGGAGCATGTGCTCTGTAACGGGAGAGGCCACAATAGTGAGAGCCCTGCATACTGCAAAAACAAAAAGTAATAAGAAAAACCATAAACAAAAAAACCCCAAAACCAGACAGACAGAACCCCAGGACAATTGGTAAAGCAAAGCTATACAGACAATATCACACAAAGAAGCATACACATACACACTCACTAAAAGTGATAAAGAAAAAATATATGTATATCTATAGATTAAAAAAAGGAAGAGAGCAACCAAATTAGTAAACAAAGCCACCAATGATAATAAACTCTAGATATTAAACTAAATAAACATAAGATCAGAAACAAATTATATGCAGAAAACAAACCCAAGTCTACAGTTGCTGCCAAAGTCCACCACCTCAATTTTGGGATGATTCATTGTCTATTCAGGTATTCCACAGATGCAGGGTACATCAAGTTGATTGTTGTGATTTAATCCACTGTTCCTGAGGCTGTTGGGAGAGATTTCCCTTTCTCTTCTTTGTTCGAACAGCTCCTGGGGTTCTGCTTTGGATTTGGCCCCGTCTCTGCATGTACATCACCTGGTGGTCACTGTTCCCTGCTCAGACAGGACAGGGTTAAAGGAGCAGCTGATTCGGGGGCTCTGGTCACTCAGGTGGGGGGCAGGGAGGGGTACGGATGTGGGGCGAGCATGAGGCAGCAGAGGCCAGCATGACGTTGCACCAGCCTGAGGCACGCTGTGCGTTCTCCCGGGGAAGCTGTCCTTGGATCATGGGACCCTGGCCGTGGCAGGCTGCACAGGCTCCCGGGAGGGGAGGTGTGGATAGTGACCTGTGCTTGCACACAGGCTTCTTGGTGGCTGCAGCAGCAACCTCAGCATTTCATGCCTGTCTCTGCTGTCTGCACGGATAGCCACGGCTCATGCCCATCTCTGGAGCTCATTTAGGCGATGCTCTGAATCCCCTCTCCTTATGCATCCTGAAACAATGGTCTCTTATCTCTTAGACAGTTCCAGACTTTTTCCTGGACCCCCTCCTGGCTAGCTGTTGAGCACTCGCCTCCTTCAGGTGTGTTCATGCAGCCAACACCAGTCCTCTCCCTGGGATCTGACCTCTGAATCTGGAGTCTCAGCTCCTGGCCCCCACCTGCCCCAGCGGGTGAGCAGACAAGCTTCTCAGGCTGGTGAGTGCTGCTCGGCACTGATCCTCTGTGTGGGAATCTCTCCACTTTGCCCCCTGCATCCCTGTTGCTGCACTCTCCTCCATGACTCCGAAGCTTCTCCCCTACCACCCCCCATCTCTGCCAGTGAAGGGGCTTCCTAGTGTGTGGAAACTTCTTCCTTCACAGCTCCCTCCCAGAGGTGCAGGTCCCATCCCTATTGTTTTGTCTCTGTTTTTCCTGCCCAGGTGTGTGGGTAGTTTCTTGCCTTTTGGGAAGTCTCAGGTCTTCTGCCTGCATTCAGTAGGTGTTCTGTAGTAGTTGTTCCACCTGTAGATGTATTTCTGATGTAATTGTTGGAAGGAAGGTGGGGTCCATGTCTTACTCCTCAACCATCTTGAAGGTCTCCTCCCAATTTGGTTATTTTTGAATACCACTATGATAAATATATATTAGCAAAATAAATATATATAAATATATATATAATGTTTATTTTTTCAATTTCCTCATGCCACAGTATTTTTTCCATGTTTTGATATTTTGTCTATATTCTCACTTATAGATTATATTCAGCTAAAATTATTGTGAAAATATATGATTCTTCTTATACTCTAAAAGGTATTTAAAATGTTATGGTACAGACTTCTGGTCTGAGCATGTTTGTGTAGATTTTTTTCTCTGTTTCTCCTTACCAAGTACAATTATAAACCCTGGAATAAAACAAGAAGTATTAAAAGAAGGCTTCTGAAAGTGTAAACAGGAAGGCAGACTTGTTTGGGATGCCAAGACCTGAGACACATAGCAGCAGAACATTTTATATTCCCCCCACCCATCAGAGGAAAGTGGCCCACCCCCAGCATTTCTCAACCCCCAACCTAGAAAGTATAGGCAGCCCAGATAGGATCATTTCACCATCATATCAAACAGGAGTCTCTCCAACAATACCAAGTGAGCTTGGCATCACCAAAAAGGGGAATCAATCAGGAGTCACACTAATAGTTAATGATGGGGAGGTGCTTTCATGCTTTCTTAATAGGGCTTGAGACTCTCTTCCCCACCTAGAGACACTGGCCAACTAGGTAGCACCAGCAAGGAGATTCAGCCATAAAAACCAGTCCAGCATGTAAAGGCACTTTGTCCCTCTTGGCCAGACACTCCTTTCTCTGAACAAGAAACACCAGGTGCACTGGTTTAGGGAAGCTACTGCTGACACCTCAGGCAACAATAGCAGGGATGAATGGGAACTTAAAGAAGACCCAATAAACCAAGTAGACCAAAAGTGCAAAGTCTTGGAAAATTAAATTTACATTAGAACCACAGACTACAAAATTAGACCGGGACCTACATGCTAAATCTAATCAGGGTGATTTCCTTCTAAAGGAAAAAAAAAAAAAAAAAAAGGAACGATTTAAATAACCCTCAGACTCCTAGCATGATAGGCAAAATGTCCAGTATACAATAGAAAATAACCTATCATAGCAAGATTTAAGAAAATCACAAACGAAAAGAGAAAAGACAATCAACTGATTCTAACGTGAACATGAATCAGATGTTGGGATTATCTGACAAGGATTTTAAAACAGTTGTCATAAAAATTCCTCAACAAGCAATTATGAATTCTCTTGGAAAAAAGAAAAATATCAACAAAGAAAAAAGTTATATGAGAAAACTAAATGGAAATTATTGAAATGAAAAATGCAATGACATAAACAAAAATCTTTCTGGATGGACTCAACAGTAAAGTGAAAATCACCAATACAGAATCAGTGAACTTGAGGACAAATCAATACGAATTACCCAGTCTAAACAACAGAGAGAAAATAAATTTTTTAAAAAAGGGAAGAGAGCCACAGGCACCTCTGAGGTAATAAAAAAAAGGAAGATATAATGATCCTAAATATGTATGCACCAACCAGGAGAGTCTCAAAATATGTGAAGTAAATATTGATAGAGAGGAAAGGAGAAATGAACAAATTCACAATTTTAATTGTGAACTTTAACACCTCCACTTTTAGCAACTCAGAACTTCTATATAAAAATATCATCACGAAAAAGAAGATCTGAACAACACAACAGAATCTGATTGACATATTATTGTCATGTTATTGACATGTTATTTTAGCCAATAACAGCAGAAAACACATTTTTTTCAAATGTCCATGGAATATTTACCTAAATACATCATATCCTGGCCATACACACACCCCTCAAAATTTAAAAGAATCAAAATCATACAAAGTATGTTCTCTGACCATAATGAAATCAAAGCAGAAAACATTAACAGGAAGACAAGACAAAAACTTCTAAACACTAGGAAATTTAAAAATATACTTCTAAATAGTCCAGCAGTCAGAGAAGATGTCTCAAATGCAATAAAATACCTATATAAGTAAATGAAAATAAAAGCATACCAAGATATGTGGGGTGCAGCTAAAGCAATGCTAGGATGCATACATTAGAAAAGAGAAAAATCCTCAGATCGATAAAGTAAATTCCACATTAAAAAACTAGAAAAAGAAAAGTAAACCCAAGGCATGAAGAAGGAAGGCTATAATAAAAATGGGAGCAGAAATCAATAACATTCAAAATAAGAAGACAATATAGAAAAATCAATGAAACCAAAAAGCTGGCTCTTCAGAAAAAAATCAGTAAAGCTGGTAAACCTCTAGCAAGAGTGACAAGAATAAAAGGACATAAATAACCAATAGTAGGAATGAAACAGGAGATATCACTATAGGATCTTGCAGCCAGTAAAATGATAATAAGAAAATAGAGTAAACAAATTTATATTCATATATTTAAAAATGTAGAAGAAATGGACAAATTTCTTGAAAACAACTGACTCCTAAATCTCAACCAAAATGAAATAGATAGCCTAAATAGCCCAATAATGGTTAAAGAAATTTAAAACTCCCAAGAAAGAAGTCCTCAGGCCCAGATATTTTTACTGGAGAAATTTACAAATATTTAAAGAAGAATTAACACCAATTTTTCACAAAATCTTAAAAAAGATAGAAGAGGAGGAAATATTTCCGACCTCATTTTATGAAGTCAGAATTATGCTGATACCAAAACCAGATAAAGACAATACAGAAAAAAAAAAAAATAGAGAGAGAAAGGGAAAGAGAAAGAAAACTAGAGGAATATTTCTCATGATCTTAGACATAAAAATTCACAACAAAATATTAACAAGTTGAATCCAGCAATATACAAAAATAATTATATACCATGACCATGTCTGGGATTTAATCCAGTTATGCAAGGCTGGTTCAACATTCAAAAATCAAATGTTGTAACTGAGCATAACAATAGGCTATAAAGAAAAATATTGTATAATTATATCAGTTGTTCCAGAAAAAGCATTTGACAAAATCCAATGGCCATTTATGACAAAGGCTCTCAGTATGTTAAGGATAGAGAAGAATTATCTCAACTTGATAAAGAGCATCTACCAAAATTCTACTGCTATCATTATATGGTTTTGTGAACACTGTTTTCTCCCTAAGATTGGTAGTAAGGCAAGGTGGTCACTCTCATCACTGTTATTCAACATAGTACTGAAAGTTCTAGCCACTGAAATAAGGCAAGAAAAAGAATTAAAGGCATAATGCTTGGAAAGGAAAAATGAACTTTTCTGATTCGGAAATGACATAATTGTCTACCCTAAAAAAAAAAAATAGTCCCATGAAATCTATACAGATGCAAAAAAGTTGCTGGAACAAATAGATGAGTTCAGCCAAGTTGCAGGATACAAGTTCAACACATGGAAATCAATAACATTTCTATATGCTAACAATGAGCATGTAAAAAAATAAATGAGAAAAACAATACTATTACAGTTGAAAAAGGTTTGCTCTTTGACCAAACTTTAGTTACACTCCTCTGAGCCCTCTTCTCTATTATACCTCAACCTTAGTCTGTTTTCAACAGAGTCCTGCTTAGTCAGTTTAACAAGAAACCTCCTACTCTTGATGTCTGATGGAGCTTAATATCTTATCAAGTTCATCATCCCTCACTCTTGATGTGTATGCATTTTTTTTCTGACTTTAGTAAAATTCTCGTTAAGCCAGTTTAGCAAGAATCCCCCTACACTTGATGCCTCCTCTTAATAATTTTCCATCCACTGTCTGTCTCACTCTGTTCATTGGCTATAAATCTCCACTTATTCCTGTATTTGGAGTTGAGCCCAGTCTTTCTCCCCAGTTCCAATAGAATTGACCCTTATTACAAATCTTTTTTTTTTTTTTAACATCTTTATTGGAGTATAACTGTTTTACAATGGTGTGTTAGTTTCTGCTTTACAACAAAGTGAATCAGTTATACATATACATAGGTTCCCATATCTCTTCCCTCTTGCATCACCCTCTCTCCCACCCTCCCTATCGCACCCCTCTAGGTGGTCACAAAGCACAGAGGTGATCTCCCTGTGCTATGCGGCAGCTTCCCACTAGCTATCTAATTTACATTTGGTAGTGTATATATGTCCATGCCACTCTCTCACTTCGTCACACCTTGCCCTTCCCCCTCCCCATATCCTCAAGTCCATGCTCTAGTAGGTCTGTGTTTTGTTCCCGTCCTACCACTAATCTCTTCATGACATTTTTTTTCTTAGATTCCATATATATGCGTTAGCATACGGTATTTGTTTTTCTCCTCTGACTTACTTCACTCTGTATGACAGACTCTAGATCTATCCACCTTACTACAAATAACTCAATTTCTTTTCCTTTTATGGCTGAGTAATATTCCATTGTATATATGTGCTACATCTTCTTTATCCATTCATCTGTTGATGGACACTTAGGTTGCTTCCATGTCCTGGATATTGTAAATAGAGCTGCAATGAACATTTTGGTACATGACTCTTTTTGAATTATGGTTTTCTCATAGGATATGCCCAGTAGTGGACATATATGTGGGGTGGTATGGTAGTTCTATTTGTAGTTTTTTAAGGAACCTCCATACTGTTCTCCATAGTGGCTGTATCAATTTACATTCCCACCAGCAGTGCAAGAGTGTTCCCATTTCTCCACACCCTTGCAAGCATTTATTGTTTCTAGATTTTTTGATGATGGCCATTCTGACTGGTATGAGATGATATCTCATTGTAGTTTTGATTTGCATTTCTCTAATGATTAATGATGTTGAGCATTCTTTCATGTGTTTGTTGACAACCTGTATATCTTCTTTGGAGAAATGTCTATTTAGTTCTTCTGCCCATTTTTGGATTGGGTTGTTTTTTTTTGTTGTTGTTATTGAGCTGCATGAGTTGCTTATAAATTTTGGAAATTAATCCTTTGTCAGTTGCTTTATTTGCAAATATTTTCTCCCATTCTGAGAGTTGTCTTTTGATCTTGTTTATGGTATCCTTTGCAGTGCAAAAGCTTTTAAGTTTCATTAGGTCCCATTTGTTTATTTTTGTTTTTATTTCCATTTCTCTAGGAGATGGGTCAAAAAGGATCTTGCTGTGATTTATGTCATAGAGTGTTCTGCCTATGTTTTCCTCTAAGAGTTTGAAAGTGTCTGGCCCTACATTTAGGTCTTTAACCCATTTTGAGTTTATTTTTGTGTATGGTTTTAGGGAGTGTTCTAATTTCATACTTATACATGTAGCTGTCCAGTTTTCCCAGCACCACTTATTGAAGAGGCTGTCTTTTCTCCACTGTATATCCTTCCCTCCTTTATCAAAGATAAGGTGACCATATGTGTGTGGATTTATCTCTGGGCTTTCTATCCTGTTCTATTGATCTATATGTCTGTTTTTGTGCCAGTACCATACTGTCTTGATTACGGTAGGCTTGTAGTATAGTCTGAAGTCAGGGAGACTGATTCCTCCAGTTCCATTTTTCATTCTCAAGATTGCTTTGGCTATTTAGGGTCTTTTGTGTTTCAATACAAATTGTGAGATTTTTTTGTTTTAGTTCTGTAAAAAAATGCCAGTGGTAATTTGATAGGGATTGCATTGAATCTGTAGACTGCTTTGGGTAGTAGTCATTTTCACAATGTTGATTTTTCCAATCTAAGAACATGGTATATTTCTCCACCTATTTGTATCAACTTTAATTTCTTTCATCAGTGTCTTATAGTTTTCTGCATACAAGTCTTTTGTCTCCTTAGGTAGGTTTATTCCTAGATATTTTATTCTTTTTGTTACAATGGTAAGTGGGAGTGTTTTCTTAATTTCACTTTCAGATTTTTCATCATTAGTGTATAAGAATGCCAGCGATTTCTGTGCATTAATTTTGTATCCTGCTACTTTACCAAATGCATTGATTAGCTCCAGTAGTTTTCTGGTAGCATCCTTAGGATTCTCTCTGTATAGCGTCATGTCATCTGCAAACAGTGACAGCTTTACTTCTTCTTTTCCTGTTTGGATTCCTTTTATTTCTTTTTTTTTCTCTGATTGCTGTGGCTAGAACTTCCAAAACTATGTTGAATAAGAGTGGTGAGAGTAGGCAACCTTGTCTTGTTCCTGATCTTAGTGGAAATGGTTTCAGTTTTTCACCATTGAGAACAATGCTGGCTGTGGGTTTGTCATATATGGCCTTTATTATGTTGAGGAAAGTTCCCTCTATTCCTACTTTCTGCAGGGTTTTTACCATAAATCAGTGTTGAATTTTGTCAAAAGCTTTCTCTGCATCTATTGAGATGATCATATGGTTTTTCTCCTTCAGTTTGTTGATATGGTGTATCACGTTGATTGATTTGCGTATATTGAAGAATCCTTGCATTCCTGGAATAAACCCCACTTGATCATGGTGTATGATCCTTTTAATGTGCTGTTGGATTCTGTTTGCTAGTATTTTGTTGAGGATTTTTGCATCTATGTTCATCAGTGATATTGGCCTGTAGTTTTCTTTCTTTGTGATGTCTTTGTCTGATTTTGGTATCAGGGTGATGGTGGCCTCATAGAATGAGTTTGGGAGTGTTCCTCCCTCAGCTATATTTTGGAAGAGTTTGAGAAGGATAGGTGTTAGCTTTTCTCTAAATGTTTGATAGAATTCGCCTGTGAAGCCATCTGGTCCTGGGTCTTTGTTTGTTGGAAGATTTTTAATCACAGATTCAATTTGAGTGCTTGTGATTGATCTGTTCATATTTTCTATTTCTTCCTGGTTCAGACTCGGAAGGTTATGCTTTTCTAAGAATTTGTCCATTTCTTCCAGGTTGTCCATTTTATTGGCATACAGTTGCTTATAGTAATCTCTAATAATCTTTTGTATTTCTGCAGTGTCATTTGTTACATCTCCTTTTTCATTTCTAATTCTATTGATTTGAGTCTTCTCCCTTTTTTTCTTGATGAGTCTTGCTAATGGTTTATCAATTTTATTTATCTTCTGAAAGAACCAGCTTTTACTTTTATTGATCTTTGCTATTGTTTCCTTCATTTCTTTTTCATTTATTTCTGATCTGATCTTTTTGATTTCTTTCCTTCTGCTTAATTTGGGGGTTTTTGGTTCTGCTTTCTCTAATTGCTTTAGGTGCAAAGTTAGGTTGTTTATTTGAGATGTTTCCTGCTGCTTAAGGTATGATTGTATTGCTATAAACTTCCCTCTTAGAACTGCTTTTTCTGTATCCCATAGGTTTTGGGTTGTCGTGTCTCCATTGTCATTTGTTTCTATGTATTTTTTGATTTTCTCTTTGATTTCTTCAGTGATCACTTCATTATTAATAGTGTATTGTTTAGCCTCCATGTGTTTGTATGTTTTACAGATCTTTTCCTGTAATTGATATCTAATCTCATAGTGTTGTGGTCGGAAAAGATATTTGATATGATTTCAATTTTCTTAAATTTGCCAAGGCTAGATTTGTGACCCAATATATGATCTATCCTGAAGAATGTTCCATGAGCACTTGAGAAAAATGTGTATTCTGTTGTTTTTGGATGGAATGTCCTATAAATATCAAGTAAGTCCATCTTTTGTAATGTATCATTTAAAGCTCGTGTTTCCTTATTTATTTTCATTTTGGATGATCTGTCCATTGGTGAAAGTGGGGTGTTAAAGTCCCCTACTATGATTGTGTTACTGTCGATTTCCCCTTTTATGGCTGTTAGTATTTGCCTTATGTATTTAGGTGCTCCTATGTTGGGTGCATAAATATTTACAATTGTTATATCTTCTTCATGGATTGATCCCTTGATCCTTATATAGTGTCCTTCTTTGTCTCTTGCAATAGTTTTTATTTTAAAGTCTATTTTGTCTGATATGGGAATTGCTACTCCAGCTTTCTTCTGATTTCCATTTGCATGGAATATCTTTTTCCATCCCCTCACTTTCAGTCTGTATGTGTCCCTAGGTCTGAAGTGGGTCTCTTGTAGACAGCATATATATTGGTCTTGTTTTTGTATCCATTCAGCCAATCTGTGTCTTTTGGTGGGAGCATTTAATCCATTTACATTTAAGGTAATTATAGATATGTATGTTCCTATTATCATTTACTTAATTGTTTCAGGTTTGTTCTTGTAGGTCTTTTCCTTCTCTTCTGTTTCTTGCCTAGAGAAAGTCCTTTAGCTTTTGTTGTAAAGCTGGTTTGGTGGTGCTGAACTCTCTCAGCTTTTGCTTGTCTGTAAAGGTTTTAATTTCTCCATCAAATCTGAATGAGATCCTTGCTGGGTAGAGTAATCTTGGTTGTAGGTTTTTTTCCTTCATCACTTTAACTATGTCCTGCCACTCCCTTCTGGCTTGTAGAGTTTCTGCTGAAAGATCAGATGTTAACCTTATGGGGATTCCCTTGTGTGTTATTTGTTGTTTTTCCCTTGCTGCTTTTAATATGTTTTCTTTGTATTTAATTTTTGACAGTTTGATTATTATGTTTCTTGGTGTGTTTATCCTTTGGTTTATCCTGTATGGGACTCTCTGTGCTTCCTGGACTTGATTAACTATTTCCTTTCCTATATTAGGGAAGTTTTCAACTATAATCTCTTCAAATATTTTCTCAGTCCCTTTCTTTTTCTCTTCTTCTTCTGGGACCCCTATAATTCGAATGTTGGTGCGTTTAATGTTGTCCCAGAGGTCTCTGAGACTGTCCTCAGTTCTTTTCATTCTTTTTTCTTTCTTCTGCTCTGCAGTAGTTATTTCCACTATTTTATCTTTGAGGTCACTTATCCGTCCTTCTGCCTCACTTATTCTACTATTGATCCCATCTAGAGTATTTTTCATTTCATTTATTGTGTTGCTCATCGTTGCTTGCTTCCTCTTTATTTCTTCTAGGTCCTTGTTAACTGTTTCTTGCAATTTGTCTATTCTATTTCCAAGATTTTGAATCATCTTTACTATCATTATTCTGAATTCTTTTTCAGGTAGACTGCCTATTTCCTCTTCATTTGCTAGGTCTGGTGTGTTTTTATCTTGCTCCTTCATCTGCTGTGTGTTTTTCTGTATTCTCATTTTGCTTACCTTACTGTGTTTGGGGTCTCCTTTTTGCAGGCTGCAGATTCATAGTTGCTGTTGTTTTTGGTGGCTGTCCCCAGTGGCTAAGGTTGGTTCAGTGGATTGAGTAGGTTTCCTGGTTGGGGGGACTAGTGCCTCTGTTCTGGTGGATGAGGCTGGATCTTGTCTTTCTGGTGGGCAGGTCCACGTCTGGTGGTGTGTTTGGGGATGTTGGTAGCCTTATTATGATTTTAGGCAGCCTCTCTGCTAATGGATGGGGCTGTAGTCCTGTCTTGCTCTTTGTTGGGCGTAGGGCGTCCAGCACTGTTCGTTCCTGGTCCTTGAGTGAAGCTGGGTTTTGGTGTTGAGATGGAGATCTCTGGGAGATTTTCGCCGTTTGATATTGTGTGGAGCTGGGAGGTCTCTTGTGGACCAGTGTCCTGAAGTTGGTTCTCCCACCTCGGAGACACAGCCCTGACGCCTGGCTGGAGCACCAAGAGACTTTAATCCACACAGCTCAAAATAAAAGGGAGAATAAACAGAAAGGAAAGAAAGGAAGGAAGGGAGGAAGGAAAGAAGGAAGGAAGGAAAGAAAGAGGGAAGGAGGGAGGGAGGGAAGGAGGGAAGGAAGAAAGAAAGGAAGGGAGGAAGGAAGAAAGGAAGGGAGAAAGGAAGGAAGTAAGGAAGAAAGGAAGTAAGGAAGAAATGAAGGAAGGAAGAAAGCAAGAAAGGAAGGAAGGAAGGAAGAGAGGAAGAAAGGGAGGAAGAAGAGCGGAAGGAAGGAAGGAAGGAAGGAAGGAAGGAGGGAAGAAAGGAAGGAAGAAAGAAAGGAAGAAGACAAAATAAAGTAGGATAAAATATAGTTATTCAAATAAAAAATAATTATTAAGAAGAAAAATTTCTATTAAAAAAAACTGGTTGGTCTAACCCTAGGACAAATGGTGAAAGCAAAGCTATACAGACAAGATCTCACACAGCAGCACACACATACACACTCACAGAAAGAAAAAAGGGGGAAAATAATAGTATATCTTGCTCCCAAAGTCCACCTCCTCAACTTGGGATATTTCGCTGTCTATTCAGGTTTTCCACAGATGCGGGGCACTTCAAGTTGATTGTGGAGTTTTAATCCGCTGCTTCTGAGGATGCTGGGAGAGACCTCCCTCTCTCCTCTTTGTTCGCACAGCTCCTGGGGTTCAGCTTTGGACTTGGCCCCGCCTCTGCGTGTAGGTCGTCCGAGGGCGTCTGCCCTTCGCTTAGACAGGTCGGGGTTAAAGGAGCAACTGATTCGGGGGGTCTGGCACAGGCTGGGGAGAGGGAGGGGCACGGATGCAGCGCCAGAGGCCGGCGTGACGCTGCACCGGCCCAAGACGTGCCGCGCATTCTCCCGTGGAACTTGTGCCTGGATCCCGGGACCCCGGCAGTGGTGGGCTGCACAGGCTCCCGGGAGGGGCGGTGTGGAGAGTGACCTGTGCTCGCACACAGGCCTCTTGGTGGCGGCAGCAGCAACCCTAGCGTCCCACACCTGTCTCTGCTGTCTGCGCCAACAGCCGCGGCTCGCGTCCATTTCTGGAGCTCCTTTACGGGGTGCGCTTAATTCCCTTTCCTCTCGCACCAGGAGACAAAGAGGCAAGAAAAAGTCTCTTGTCTCTTCGGCAGTTCCGCTCCCGTTTCTGGAGCTCCTTTAAATGGCGCGCTTAAACCCCTCTCCTCGCGCACCAGGAAGCAAAGAGGGAAGAAAAGGTCTCTTGCCTCTTTGGCAGCTCCAGACTTCTCCTGGACTCCCTCCCGGCCAGCCGTGGTGCACTAACCCCTTCAGGCTGTTTTCACTGTGCCAACTCCAGACCTTTCCCTGGGATCCGACTGAAGCCCGAGGCTCAGCTCCTGGCCCCGCCCGCCCCGGCATGTGAGCACACAGCCTCTCGTGCTGGTGAGTGCTGGTCGGCACCGATCCTCTGTGCGGGAATTTCTCCGCTTTGACCTCCGCACCCTGTTACCGCGCTCTCCTCCGCGGCTCCGAAGCTTCCCCCTCCGCCACCCGCCGTCTCCGCCCACGAAGGGGCTTCCTAGTGTGTGGAAACCTTTCCTCCTTCACGGCTCCCTCCCACTGGTGCAGGTCCCGTCCCTATTCTTTGTCTCTGTTTATTCTTTTTTCTTTTGCCCTACCCAGGTACGTGGGGAGTTTCTTGCCTTTTGGGAGGTCTGAGGTCTTCTGCCAGCGTTCGGTGGGTGTTCTGTAGGAGAAGTTCCACGTGTAGATGTATTTCTGATGTATCTGTGAGGAGGAAGGTGATCTCCGCGTCTTACTCTTCCGCCATCTTCTCGCCCTATGTCATTACAAGTCTTAAATAGAGTCTTCCCTATCATTTTAACAAGTGTCAGAATAATTTGTCTTCTATACAATCACTCCAAAGAAAATAAAATACTTTGATATATATTCTTTAAAAAATGTACAGGCTCTATATGCTAAAAAGTTGTTTCTTTAATATGATTCCAAAAAGTGACTTATTACCCTACTAGAGCATTTTGCTAGATCCTAGTGTGTTTGTTGAAGGAGAAAAAAATGACAGTTTTGCAGATGGGAGACTGCTGAGTCAACTGGAACACAATTCTGTACATGAATTATCCTTTGCAGAAGTGATGACTGATCCACAAGAATTCTTCTCTCTTAGCTCCCCATCCACCCTACCCTCAGTTTAATAATTGGACTTTGAAGAAGTTGGGTGAAAGTTGGCTGCAGCTTTGGTATTCCTCAAAATATTCCTCAGAACACATTTGAGAAATAATTGTCACTCTCATTGGGCCCTGAAACATATTTACACAGTGAACAGAAGTCATTGCTATCATATAATGCAACAAAAGCTGAAAGATTCTGTTCAATGTTATTCCACACACTAAGTCATAACAAACCTGCAGTTATACTAAACCTAAAAGATTAGAGACCTCTGAATAATGGAGTTTTATCCATATGCCAGACACACTGTATGTTTTCTGATTTCTGGTGAATGTTTTCTTTTCTTGGACTCTTACAAAGGCATTTTTGTCTTTTGGGATTCTGAAAAGTATAGAGAGAAAATATAGGAGCATAAATTCTCAGCTATTTCCTAGCTCTGCCAAAATCTCTCTGTGGCTCTAAAATAAATATGAGTTCTTTAAGGTTTTCTGTGTAACATGGGGTTAATAATATACATCATCTATAGTCTGAGTTCACTAGAAGAAACATGCATTATAGAAATAAATTATTGCTTTTCTGAGTGCGGTTATTTGACAGTACTATGTATCTTCTTCCAATAGAATTTTCTGGGTAATAGAGACTTGTACAACACTGCATATTAACCTTCACAAATAAGAGTAAGAGTGTCTGATAAGTTTGGTATTATAGGAAGCAGAGTGGGTTATTCTGAAAAAAGTCATTCAAGACTGACTTCTCTAAGCCGTGCAAATCAAGTCATTTTAGGATTATCTCTTAAGGAATGTTTTATCTGAAAAAAATAATTCATAAACGATGATATTTAAGGTTATTCTGGTTCATTTGTAAAGTTAGGTAATGTGACCATAGCAAATATTTTCAGTGCTGTCCCTAATTTTCTTACTGACTTATGCTTCCTCCCAACCCTCTTCCCCTAACCTCTCTCTCTGTCTCTCTATCTCTCTGTCTCTGTCTCTGTCTCTCTCTCTCACACGCACACACATACACAGAAAAGTGAAAGTTTGATAGTTACAGTTTCCTGGCTCAATTCCTTAAACTCTATAAACTTAAACATAAAGGAAAACTTTTGTGCACTACCTCATCATCCTGTAAATCTTTTGTTCTTAGGATTCAGTCAGTATACAGAAAATAAGAGTTTATATAGAGTTTGTTTTCATTTTTCTGGACCCTGACAGTAAAATTAAAAAAAAAAAAAATTATCTGCCTGCATAAGGATGGTCAAAGACTCCAAACAATTAGGGAGATCAGAAATAATAATAATAATAAAAGACCAAGCAACATAGACTGTCTGAGGTACATTTTTCTAGGCAATAGAATAAGGATTCTACCAGGGTGATCAGCGCTGGTTTATTTTATCCTAAATTCTTCTGAGAAGTTATTTTTTACTATCTGCTGTTTAACTCTTCTCTTTTTTATAGTTAAACTCATTTTGATGAGCAATATAGCAGTATTTCTAGTTTTACGTGTTTGTTTGTTTGTTTTCCTTTTTCATCCCTCTATTTGTTCTGTGTGGGAACAAGTGAATGTGTTTGTGTTTTCTTTAAACCTGTCAATATTGCTTATTGTGACTCTAGTCATAAACAAGAAACACATAGTCTAAAATATTGATTTTCAACAGACTGTGGAGAAAAAGATGTGTTGAATCACATGACAGTATTTCCTAATTACATGCAAAATCTCCCTTAAAGGTTCTGATGCCTGTTTTGCTATAAGCAACAAGTAAACAGGGACCTTGCCTACCTTGATTATTTTTTGAACCAAATATTGCAATTTTTATCAAGTCAAAAATGATAGAAAATTAGCAACTTCATATAATGAATATATCCCAGAATATTATAGTTCTTTAAAAATAGAAGTTAATTTTCAAAACTTATTAGTAGAATTTAGAACATTTCATGAGATTTGGAAAAATCCATAATTTCACCACACAAATACAAATTCCGTAATTATTTCTGTACATTCCCTCTCATTATTATTTTCTCTTGTGCATATTTTTACATGCTTCTACCTTGAGTTTTTGCCCAGAAATGTAATAGGCAAATGGAGAGTGGGGGAGAAAAAGGAAATCTCCCCTCTCCAAGAAACACCACTGTCATGATCCAGTGTTACTGAGCTGAATACATCTTATTCACAGGTGTATTAGGGCACAAGGAAGATTGAGAACTGTCAGTGTACATACAACATGAATCCATTACCATCTGCTTCTTTTAAGTTAGAGAGAAGTAAGTCATCACAAATAATCTTGCTACTAAACATAATATGAACTCACTGTCATAAAAGTTGCTTTAGAAATTAGACCATGTCATTCTCATTTCTAGCATAATATTAAAGAACACAAAAGCTGGAATTTCAGGCATGAGTTCAAATTTTTGATCCTCAACCAAATAGTGTGAGACTCTGGAAAATTTAGTTAAGCTCTCTAATAGAAAATCCATTTCCTCATCAGTAAAATTAGAACAATTATTTTAAATCAGAACAATTATTTTAAAGTGCTTATCACAGAAACTGTACAAATTAAACACTCAGTAAATGGTAGCTATCATTTTTATGTGAAATTAACTCTGCAGGATATTGACTAGTAAGTCAATATATATTTCAATATGTATTTGATTCAAGAGGAAAGTTGTTGATTTAATTACAAAGTTAATTCAATCTATAATAAACACAAATGCTTACAATTGAGATCTTTGGTAATTATGTATAGATTATTTTAGGATTCTTGCTAAAGAAAGCTGAAACTAAGTGATAAAGGAATTAATTCTGATTAATTATGAATTTTCTTTATATTTTAGCACATGATAATGCAATAAAAAAAGAGTAAAACCTTCACTTCTGCTCTTTAAAACTTATAATTTAATTCAATAATTATATTTAAAATTTTGGATTCACATTTAATTTCTTGGGGGAAAATTTGTCAGGATATTACATGAGTCAAATGATATTAATAACTATCACCTGCCCCAATCTGTCGAAGTTTATGAAATGTTAACATATTTCAGAGAATAGAGGAAAGGCAAGTGTAAAAAGTTAAAAGGAGACAAATGTGAAAGAAACAACTTTTTAGGGAAACAAAAAATCATTGTTTTGAAAGGACAAAGAAAACACAGAATTCGTCATATCTTGGAGTAGTGCTGTTTACCATTGTGTGTCCATCCTTGTTTTTTCAAAATTCGTGGTTACAAAGAGAAAGAAAAGTGTAACTGCTCATTGATTACCAAGGATTCTTAAACAGAGACTCACGGTTGAGTTTTAGGTACAATGAAAAATTTCTATTCTTATCCTTAAATCACTCGAAGAACTCAATTTGCTTCCTCTGGTTTAGCTGAATCCAGATTGAAAAAGGAAAAAAATATATAAGAAAATTTAATTTTTCTGTTTGAAAAAATCCTCAGAATAGTAATTTAGAACTGAAAACCTACAGGGAGTATTTCATTTTGAGCATCTTTACTTTTGAATCAATTTTAGAAATAGTAATAGGCAAAAAAAAAACACAAAACATGTTTTACTGTGCTCATGCTTATAAGCGACTGATTATGGAATAAACACATGGTACTGCATACGTATGTGTATTTACTGATAAAAGTATCAAAACAGAACCAGAGTTTAAAGTCTCCAGTTCAGCTTTAGAGTAGAAGGAAAAATTAAGAAAAGAAGAAAAAGTCCTGTATGGATGAAAGGGGGAAGGTAAATTATTTAACTGTTTTTAGATCTAATACCTCAAAAATATTTTTATGAAGGACCAGAGGAAATGATGTTGTCAAGAATTAGGCAAAAAAAAAAAAAAAAAAAAAAAGAATTAAGCAAGCTTCAGGATCTTGGGTTTATTTATTTATTTATTTATTTATTTATTTATTTATTTATTTTGGGCTGTGTTGGGTCTTTGTTGCTGCACTCCAGCTTTCTCTAGTTGCAGTGAGCAGGGGCTGCTCTTTGTTGTGGTGTGCAGACTTCTCATTGAGGTGTCTTCTCTTGTGGAGCACAGGCTCTAGGCATGCGGGCTTCGGTAGTTGTGGCTCACGGGCTCTAGAGTGCAGGCTCAGTGGTTGTGGCGCACAGGTTAGTTGCTCCGGTATATGTGGGATCTTCTCAGACCAGAGCTCGAACCCGTGTCCCCTGCATTGGCAGGTGGTTTCTTAACCACTGCGCCACCAGGAAAGTCCTTTGGGTTGATTTATTTTTAAGGTAACACTTAGAATCTGTGAATTAAATTCATGAATATCTTTTTATTATCATTAATATTATTTATTCTCTTGTTCTAATTAATAAATAAAAATTATTTCTCCCAATAATATTCTTTCCAGCTTAGCTACAAGGTAGACAATTCTGGTACTGTCTTTTAACACAAGGGAAGCTGATCAATTTTTGTTAAAAAATGTGAACTTAACTAAATAATAGAATAATGAGGGATGAAAATAATCTCTCCAAACAAAATCATTTCCAAACATTTGTCTCCCTCAATTTGGGAATGAAATTTTACATGTCCATGTTTTCTTGGTAATTCACTGTCAACGATTCAGAGTAGAAATGAGCCTTGATTAGAAGTCAGGAGACCTAGGATTCCTTTCTTTGCTATTAATATGGCATAAAAGGAGGCACTACTTTTATAAAACATCATAAAATTGTAATGTCAAAATGTCTGTTCTGTGGTCAGAATTACAAAGTAGACATAAGAAAAACATTGGAGGTCTTAGGTGGGTTCCCAAACCAAAAACTAAACAAAACCTGTTTTGCTTTGGTCACCATATTTTGAGTTTCCATTTCCTTTTTATATATGCATATAAACAAGCTCTTCAGAGAGCACATCCAATGCTGTTCTGGTGTAAAAATAATCAGAGACTATGATTTCATATCTACTTTTAGGCATTTAAGCCCCACAGCTGCATTTTCCTATGCCTTTGTTTTTTTTTGGGGGGGAAGAAAACTGATCTTAAATAGCAGTTATGCCATATCTATGTTCTTTAGACATGTAACTACATCAGCAGCTCTTGGTGTCTGCATGTTTGGGGGGATCAAGTATCTATAGTCCTGGGTAACAATGCGCCTTCTCTTTATGACTTGAAAAGTTTCTACCTCTGTTTTTATCAGATCTCCACAATTGTGATATACTTTTCTATGTATTCCTCTTATTACCAGTCGATGAAATACTCACCATTATATATTTCTTGTCAGACCTTTATTACTGAGTATCAGTTAATCGTTAAGCCCTTCCTTACATGTCTGTCTCAGAGCTTGTTGCTAAAATAGTTTTCTTTGAACTTCATCTGCACTTATAACAATAATCTACCCTGCTGCATTTCTCCCAGGCTCAGGTCCTCCTTCATAATTTCCTTAGAAGTAGATCTACTCTAGTCAGCCCTGTTCATATCAGAAACTAATTTTCATCTTTTATCTGCTTTTTCCTAGACAGCAAGACAGTATAGGTGTGGCTTCACAATGTTTAGAGGGATTAATTATCTACCAAAGTCCGGATCCCTCTTGAGAGCACAAATATCTGTTATGATGGGGACTCCACAGCCTCACCAGAATTCTCATTCCAATTTGGGGGAGCCCTTTGTTGGTGGGAAGACTTTCCTTTCATTGTGCCAAAATTTGCTTTTGTGAAACTCTTATTCACTGGTTCCCATTTTGCTTCCTGTGTCCAACCAGAAATACATCTAATCTAGTTTCCACATGATAGCCCAAGAAAGCCAGCAAATCCTGGTGTCCCATTGTACCCTAAGAGGGATAGAGTAGCTTGTAAGGGCTGAAATCACATTACATACACAGCCTATGTTGCTTTGCCTTGTTATTTAACAAAGATATGTTAAAGAAGTGTCTGATTCATTGTTTATGCTATTGTTTATAGTTGGGACTGACTGAAATATAACCCGAGTGGGATACCTTTATTAGTCTGCCATAACTGCTGTGAACAGAAACCTGTTCCAAGTTTCTCTCCTAGGTTCTGGTGGTTTGCTGGCAATCTTTGATGTTCCTTGAATTGTAAACACATCACCTGAATCTCTGTCTTCTTGTTCACATGATATTCTCTTTGTGTGTCTGTTATATGTTCGAACTTCCTCTTTTTATAAGGACATCAGTCATATTAGATTAAGGCCCAGCATAATAACCTCATCTTAACTTGATCATCTACAGAAATCTTGTTTCTAAATAGAATTTACATTCTGAGGTACTGGGGGGTTAGGATTTCAACATATGAATTTAACCTGTGACAATAACCAAATTTACAGGCTTATGAACTCTGACTCTGAGGAAGTTACTTAAATACTTTATGACTTACTTTACTCTTTGACAAAAGGACTATAACAATAGTACTTAACTTCACAGAGTTGTGATGAGGTGTAATGAGTTAGTAAAGGCAAAATGTTAGATCAATGTCTAACAGATAATAAATGTTTGTTAAATATGCTCTACTATTGTCATCATTGCTGCTTAGAATTAGCAAAGTTAATATTACAAAGCTATTTGTGCAAGACAAGGACCTCTGACTATCTGCACTAGTGTGGATTGCCATGCCTCTGGCTGCAGAAGTCCAGACACATTCTCCTGTTGGTACCTGCAAGTCCCATGCCTCAGGTAAGAGCTCAATATTCAAGCAGAGGACTATAATATGGGAGCCTTTCTTTTGAGAGGGAGTGGAAAGCTGGAATATGCACTTGTACAAACTACTAGTCTCGAATCATGTATATTTTTGTTATACTAGTTGCCTGGTCACCATGGATGACAATCCAAGTGGTTCTAGTAGTTCCTTTATATGGTTTATTTTATTTTTTTAATTTTTATTTATTTATTTTTTGTGGTACACGGGCCTCTCACTGTTGTGGCTTCTCCACTTGTGGAGCACAGGCTCCGGACGCACAGGCCCAGCGGCCATGGCTCACGGGCCCAGCTGCTCCGCGGCATGTGGGATCTTCCCGGACCGGGGCACGAACCCGTGTCGCCTGCATCGGCAGGCAGACTCTCAACCACTGCGCCACCAGGGAAGCCCGGTTTAGTTTATTTTTTATTAGCCAGCTTGCTCTTCTCCAAACATGATCCACTTTGACCATAATTCTTTTTAAAAAAGGTCCCCGAATTTGAAAATATGACAATAGAGACAAAATATGATTTTTCCTGGAAATTATATTTCTTAATGTTTATTAGTTACTTTTCTTTCCTTTTTTTTAAAGCAGATACTTCACAGTGAACTCATGGTGCTCTCTGATGCTTGCCCCAAAATGTCCTATGTTCATGATAATGAAAATGTATGTGAGAGAGAAATGCAATATTTAAGAGAGAGATGATTGAGATAGATAGATAGATAGATAGATGATAGATGCATAGATAGATGTATGGATAGATAGATAGACAGACTGAGAGATTTATTGCAAGGAATTGGATTAAGTAATTGTGGGGTGTAGCCAGGCAAGTTTGAAATCCATAGGACAGTCCATCAAGAAAGGCAGACTGGAAACTTCAGCAGGAGCAGATGTTATATAGTGGATAAGCAGAATTTCTTCTTCCCCAGGGAAATCTCAATTCTGTTCAAAATGTTTTTCAAAAGATTGAATCACACCCATCCAGATTATGCAAAATAATCTCCTTGCATAAAATCTACTAAAATACCTTCACCGCACCACCAAAATCAGTGGTAGACTGAGTAACTGGGTACTATAACCTCGCCAAGTTGACACATAAAAGTGACCATCACAGAGACTCATTCCCACTCTAAAAATTATTAATAGTTGCCTGGAGTGCCATATTCAGAGGGATTCTGAGATTGTGTCTAGCCTCAGCAGTAAGATTACTTGGTAATATCTACAAAAGGCAAGGGGTGAGGGAACAGCCATTTATAGTATTTACTATTCCTAACCTAATAATAGATAAACAAAAATGTTAGTAATATATGGCCAGTTGTGATTTATATAACAGTAGAGATTCAAACAAAGTACTATACTATCAAGAAAAATGCAGCTGTATATCATGATGTAAGCACAGTCTCTCTAGAGCAATACAATACATGCTTAAAATTTTTCCAGTAGCCAGTTTTTTAATTGAAGTATACAATTTAGTAAATTTGTTGAACAATTCAAATAATATCTAAAGACATCTAAGGTGGATTACATTTTCCTCCTTGGGAACTTAAGTCGTTCAAAGTGTTTAAAACATGCATCACATGTATATCATATTGTGTAGTTAGAATAAGTCAGTAGAAAATGTTTGTCAGAAGAGAGATTTCACCACCTTATCACTTCATTGGAATATTTAGAAAAATACTTGAAAATGTAATAAATATTTTAATCCTTTGTTTTAGAAAGGGTTTTCTTAGAGATAACTCTTAGACAGAATACTTAAACTGCAATTAGCCTTCCGTGCACAGTTGTTTCCAGATGTTAAATCCTGTGCTTTCAATATTTTTGAAGCCCATATTTTCCTATTCAATTGAGTGTTGTGTCTCATATTTCCTTTAAAAAACAATATTGAGACCTGTAATTGTGGTTGAAATAATAGTTATTTATTTTCATAAAGATTTTTTTCCATGCAGATAGATAGTAAAACTAATTAAAATAACTATGGTTGCAAAGCTTTAAAAAAGAAAGAAAAAAGCAGAGAGAAATATTTCTGCTAGTAAATTATCTAGCTACTGAAAAGACTGAGAAAATTTCTGTGCTTGGCAATGTGCTACAAGATGAATAGAACAACACAGAACTCATCACATGTAGCTACTCAAAACAATTGTGCATGAAACTCTTTCTAGAACACTGTCCTGTGAAGAGTAAGCCCAGGAGTGTGTCCTGGATCCATGACCATGACCCCACGCTCAGTGAGATCCTTAACACTAGAGAAGGTTCTTCAGGCTTGCCCAGCCACTTTTTCCAGTCTGTGTGTACACGCTCAATGTTCAGTCTCTTCTGACCCCAAACTTGTCTCTTCAGTTCTCTTCTTTATGATTATGTACCTTGCTTTGTATCGTACATATAATTCCTTGTCAAACACCAGTAGTGCTCAAGGCCTCTGTCATATTCAGGACTCTAGAGTCCCCCAAAGCCCCACTTGGATCACTTGTACAGCCTTTTTTTCTCTGCTGATGGATCAAACTGCCATTAAGAGCATCAATTCTGAAATCTTTGAATACTAGCAAAATTTTGCTGGGCCCCCAAATTTTGACCCTGCAATGTCTGTTAACAGAGCTTTATGCTGGCTTATATTCTCTTTAACTACACCTCCACATATCTTCCAGTGCTTTTATCTCCACATCCCAGAAACTCCCAAGCCTTGTTTCTCTTTAATGGTTAGTTTACTTGACAAATATATATTAAATGTCTACTCAGTGCATGACTGGAGGCTACTGATGATAAAATGCTTTATTGTCCTATATTCCTCAAACCACTGGCATCTTTCCAATTCCACATCTCTTTTACCCCATAAATTCTCCAAATTTAATGTCCCATGTTAATCTTAGATTCAATTAGTATAATGAGGTACCCATCTAATAGATGTATTGAGTTAGAGACAAGCTTGGAAAAGATAAACCAGTAGTTCTCAACTACAGGGATTTTGCCATCAGGGCACACTTGCTAATGTCTGGAGGCATATTTGGTTCTCTCAGCTGGAGGAGTGGATGCTACTGACATCTAGTGGGTAGAAGGCAGGGATGCCGTTGAACGTATTACAATGCACAGGACAGCCTTCCCCCTAGCCCAAAATGTCAGTAGTGGCGAGGTTGAGAAATCTCGAGATAAACTAAAGGAGACTTAAAACTACTTTTTGGTATGGATGATTGCTAAAGACACAGGTGAATTATCAATCTGTATTTTTACCAAAAAGAAAATAACCTTACATTTCTGAAACAGATCCTTTAGTTAAAAAAAAAAAAAAACACCTTTCTGATTCTTAATTGTTTTAGCAAAAGTCCAGAGTATGTGGGCATTTTTCTTGAATTCTTTCAAGTATATTCCTGCCTAAAGGCAGTGGAGAAAACATGAGCACATTTCAGGATTTTTACAACATTATTAGCCTTCTGGGAACAACAAATACCAGTTCACCAAATAAACAAACAAAACCCCAAAGGCACGTCACTTACTGCTCTGGGACTTTTCCTGATTTTCTTCTACTATTGTTGATTATGGAATTATCTTCTTTATATATCAATATTATATTTTAAGTCTCATCATTGATGATTATAATAGTTACTATTACCAGCAAAATAGCCTAATGATTGACATCAAAAATCTTGGTTCATTTTCTCAAGATCCGTATTTGTGTCACCTCTATGGTAAATAGCTGCAATTGCTGTACTATTTGGAGTTCATTTGTACTCAACTGTTTGGAGTTGATCTGTGTTCTTCAACATTTGAACAACAAATTGTCCTTTTAGTTGATAGCTATCTTAAAATATACAGGAATGCGATTTTGTAATAGTTCATCCTTGTGACTATATAATTGTTCTATTCATTGAGCTGTCTTAGCTTGTTTTTACTAAAGATGAAATTTGAAAACCATTATAGGACTTCCCTGGTGACGCAGTGGTTAAGAATCTGCCCGCCAATGCAGGGGACACGGGTTCGAGCCCTGGTCTGGGAAGATCCCACATGCTGCGGAGCAACTAAGCTTGTGAGCTACAAGTATTGAGGCTGTGCTCTAGAGCCCACGAGCCACAACTGCTGAGCCTGTGTGCTACAGCTGCTGAAGCCCACGTGCCTAGAGCCCGTGCTCTGCAACAAGAGAAGCCACCACAATGAGAAACCCGCGCATCACAAGAAAGAGTAGCCTCCACTCTCCGCAACTAGAGAAAGCCCACATGCAGCCTCAAAGACCAAACAGACCCAATAAATAAAAAAATTTATTTTTAGAAAATAATTTTAAATTTAAAAATTCAGGTCACTTACACCTGAAGTAAAAGGATTGATTTTTTTCATAATTATAATTTCTAATACTTTTAATTAAATTACAGAAAGTTCCACATTAAATGATATTTGGCATTCCTTGACTGTCTGGAGTGGCCATTTTGAGGGGGTCTGATTGATTTAATTTTTTCCCAAGTATTAGTAATCTCTACTTCCACTTACCTTGCTTCGGGAGAAAATGTCACTTTCAATCTTAGGTTATAGTTGTGTACGTACATGTCTTATCCTTCCTTTTAGATTACAAACTGCAGAAAAGGAATGTGCCCTTCTCAACCTTGTATCTCCTGACACACTCAGCCAAATTTCTGGAAATGAGGGTTGCATATATAACCATATATATCTTCTATATCTGTAATTAAAGTGAAACTGAATTGATCCTCTAATGTAGTTGAAAAAAACCACAGGAGTAAGTCAAGAGTTTGATATGGCTCTTGCATTAATGATCATGAACTATGTGACCTGAGGCAAGTTATCTGATCTCTTTGGGCATCAAGTCTTCCAGTCTAAGTATGAGTTTTTTTTAGCCATCCACCTAGCTATAAAATGAGTAATGAGCTCTGTTCCCATTTTCCCTCAGAGATGAGTAGAAACAAACTTCCCTTATTCAGGCAAAAATACCTGCTCCTGCCAGCTTTAATAAGAGTCTAAAAGTCATGGTCTTCTGGAAGCTGCTCTTACAAGTGGAAAAAATAGTTGAAGACAGCTTCTGGCTTTGGAAGCCTCTGGCAGTTATAGGTCTTTTCAGTAGGGTCCCAGTGTCAATTCCTTTTCTACTGGGTGTCCAATCTGGGGTATTGCTAATGCTCACTATACCTCATACTAGGCAAGTCAGCAGGTGACCGGAAGAGATTCATATAGGTAAATGTAAATGCTGCATACCATGTAGGCAGAAAATCTGGGAGCAGTTAGTAATAAAACTATTGTTATTCTGCTCTAAACCCACCTTCCTATACTCTGCTTTGTGATACCGGGCTTGGGACTGTGCAAACCACACTTCTCCTTCCCAGCTGAGTCCTGGTTAAGCTCTCCTAATAGGGGGCTTAGAGGAAGCCTGGAAGGGTGGATGAAAGAAAGAGAAGTTGTTCTTTCCTGTTTGCTTTCCCTTTCTGTTAGTATCACCCAGGCTGCAGTACCTGGCCCTGTTTCCAATTTTTTCTGTATCCGCAGTACCAGCCTCATCGTACCCCTCAGAGCTATCAGCCAGGTGGCAGATGCAGCTTTTAAGAAGCCTCAGTATGAGCTCCAGAGCATCCCTGCTCCAAGATTCTGTGTTCCGACAACCCCGACCTTGTTCTTTTGTCCCCCCAGCTCCAGCAGTGGTAACTGCTTCCTGCAGTTGCTAGCTCAGTGTTACTTTGTTCATCCTTCTTGCCTTTACTGTCCTCCAGTAACTATAAACCCAATTCTTTATATTAAATGACATTTTCCTGGACTGGATTAAAACTAATACAACAGTTATATTCAAATATCCAAACAGGCAGATGCACTAGGCCAGTAGTCAATAATGGAAACCTAAACACAGGTCTGGGGTTTAAATGTGAAACTCTAGTACCACACTGTGTATATATGAGAGTGTATGTGTGTATGCAGGGCCTGGAGAGTAAGAAAAAGCCTAGACCCAGTTTATCTAAAGAGCTAAAGAGCTTGGGAAACCAAGGCAGTTACTATCACTTTAAAAACTTAAGGATTCTTAAAATAGCAAAATAGCCCAACTGCTGACTTCATCCAGCAACATCTACCCTAAACTACAGCAATAAAAAGAAACTTGGAGTCCACTAGCAAAACAAAATAAAATAAAACTTATTAGAGAACCATGGAAAGAACAAAGGCTGTCTCCATCTGCCATGTGTGCAAGAGGCAAAGGTTAAGGCCCAAGATGAAAGGTAGCCACAGGCAGATGTGAAAGAAAAGAGTTCTAATTTGTGTCTAGTATCCATCCCTTATCTCCACCATTGCTTTTTAACAAATGGGATGTGATGGTCCAGACCACTAGGGCCTCCGAATAATATCAGGAAAGTAGAAGAATATCAGGGAACTAGGAAGAGGTAAAGAAAATACATACAGACCGAGATGCCAGCTTCCAGCATTCATTTCCACTCCCTCCCCTTACCTCTAGGCTTAATGAATTACAAATCTAAGGGGACGGCCTTATCCCAATGCTGGTGTTTTGAAAGGAGAAAAAAATTAAAGATGAAAACTTGAGGAGAGTAATTGCCTTGGGAAGTGGGAGCAAATAAGCATAATAAACAGTGGTTCTCTCATTCCTGGGACTCTCCATCCTAGAAAATAAATAAATACAAAGATAAATAGGAAGATTTACAATAACTGTAGAATAAATAAATATTGGATATAAGAATTCTCCCAGAAAGCAGTAGAAAATAAGAAAAGACAGAAAATGTAATTAAAAAGATAAAAGATTAGAATACAATAAAAGTAGAAGTAACAGCCTCAGAAGTTCCAGTGTACAAAGATCCACACTGAACACACTTTTGGATAAACAACTTTAACAATTTAAGAGTTGCTACAGGAGATTATAAGAAATAAAATGATCAAAGACTCAGTCCGCTTAATGTTATTTTAGGGGAAGAAAGCTAAGACAAAAAAAAGGAGGATAAAGTATATCCTTAGTAAACTGATACTAAGTTTTAAGACACTATCAACTATTGAGAGGTAAAGGATATAATAGCCTGTTATAATACTCAGAGTATGTTAGGGGAAAGATATATATTCTCCGAGGGAGCAGCAGAAGAGAGTAAAAAGATAAAAAATATAGAAGAAAAGGTAAAATCGTTAGAGGATAAATGTAAAAGTAGTCTATATAGGGCTTCCCTGGTGGCACAGTGGTTAAGAATCCGCCTGCCGATGCAGGGGACGCGGGTTCATGCCCCGGTGCGGGAAGATCCCACATGTCGCGGAGCGGCCGGGCCCGTGAGCCATGGCTGCTGAGCCTGCGTGTCCAGAACAGGCTCCGCAACGGGAGGCTACAACAGTGAGAGGCCCACGTACAGCAAAAAATAATAATAATAAAAAATAAAGTAGTCTATATATTCAAGAAATCCATAAGGATTAAAATCATGAGTAGGGGTCTTAACTTATAGTTATTCATAATAAGAACAAAAATAATGTATAACTTAAACCAAAGAAGAAAACTCTGTCTCTAGAAGGCAGGGGAAGGAAACAAAATGTACAGTATGTGGAAATATGAAATAAGATGACAAAAATAAATCATAACAACTACAATATATAAATGGGTTATTTCACCAATTAACAGTTATTAAAAGCACAATAAAATCTAAAATACCAAAATCACATATATAGTTGACACTTGACTAACATGGGTTTGAACTGTGCTGGTTCCCTTATAGGTCAATTTTGTTTTTCAATATATATGCACTACAGTACTACATGATTCCAGGTTGGTTGAATCAGCAGATGAGAAATAGGAGACACAGAGGGCTGACTACAAAGTCATGCATGAATATTCGTCTGCTGTCCAATCCACTCTCTGTTCAAGGGTACCATGTTCTTGCTCATGATGCAATAAAATTAGACATTAAAACAGATTAATAACAAAAATCCAAAATACTGAAACTAAACAATATCTCAGTGAAGAATCTTTGTATTTAAAGGGAAATTAAGAAATATTTAAAGCTGAATAATGAGAACACTACATGTTAAAGTTGTGAGGCACAGCTAAAGCTTTAGTTAGAAGAAAATTTAGAGATTTAAATACTTTTATCATAAAACAAGGAAGATTAAAATAAATCAGCAAAAGTTTCAACTTCTTTCAGAAACTGGAACAAAAGCAATCAAATTACCCTGAGATTTAGGCAGTTATGAATGGGTATCTCTAGTTAGAAGAACTGGTAACTCTAGTTAGGGTTTCAAAGTTGGAGATTTGGTCTCAGGAGGCTTAGTGATTAGAAATGAGATGAAAAATCAGTGATGGAGTCAGAATCACAGTGGCCAGGAGAGAAATTTCTATAGTATGAAAAGAGATATCTTTAAGTTATTCATATGCACACGATTTTGGTCTGATTAAGGTAGGGGCTGAGCACACAATACAGCAAGAACAGTACTAGGAGCATTTTATTGTTTTAAAAATTAAAAACTTCTGGAGTCACATTTATTTGGTCTATATCTCACCATCATTTCTACCACTAGCCATGTGTGACCTTGGGCAAAATATTTCACCCCTCAGACTCAGTTTCCTTCTTTATAAAATAAGACTGATAGAAGTACCTAACAGGGTTTTTGCAAGGATCAATGAAATATATATATATATATATATATATATATATATATATATACACACACACACACACACATATATATTGTTATAAGTGTTAACTGCTGTTACTTTTAGCAAGAAAACAAGGACAAATGCTCCTCACTCTGCAACACCCCTAGTAGCAAACTCGTAACACTCTACTGGTGAGCTCACCTTTTTAGTAGCAACTACTTTGTGCTATCACTTTTTATAAAAATACATTCTTTGGGGACTTCCCTGGTGGTGCAGTGGTTGAGAGTCTGCCTGCCGATGCAGGGGACACGGGTTCATGCCCAAGTCCAGGAGGATCCCATGTGCTGCGGAGTGGCTAGACCCGTGAGCCATGGCTGCTGGGCCTGCGCATCCGGAGCCTGTGCTCCGCAGCGGGAGAGGCCACAGCAGTGAGAGGCCCACCTACAGCAAAAAAAAAAAAAAAAAAAAAAAATTCTTTGAATATATTTCCTTAAGGTATGGAAGCCAGACACATCCAAACTCCACATTATTGAATCCCAGATTGTGTTACCTCATAGCCCAGCTATTCTTCTCTGAGCCCTGGAAGAAGGCTACCAACATTACTTTGTCTCAATTTTACGTTTTTTCCCTCAAGATCTGACACTTCCCCTTTCCCCCACCACAAGCACCCTGTCTTAGAGTGTAAATCCTGTTACTCATCCTGAGATATGACTGAATATGGTTATTATCATGGAAAGTGAACTATCACCCCAAGGTCTACCTTGTGCCTGCCCCAAGAGCAGAAAGAAATATATGCACCAAAAAACATGGAAATGACTATTGCCCCCTATTTAACATGCAAACGTAACTCAAATAACTAGTTATGCTATGATAATTTCTCATTTGGGAAAAATAAAAACTTGAATGGGTCAAGTATTGAGTACTGAAATTTGCAGTGTAAACAGCCCATTGGAAAGTTCAGTCTACAAAGTTCTTGAGAAATTTCCTTCTATATTAAGTCATCACTTAGTTCTGAAGATTAGCTTTTACTTGTCATATTTTGGATATATGACTCCTCCAGTAATTTGAAAATATGAACAATTGCTTTGAAACAATGAGGACAGTTTTGGTGTATACTCAAAGCTCATTGTCTTTGTAAACTTCAGATTAATATTTACCTCTTAAAATTTTTGAGGTCGTTGCAAGACCTGTGATGACAATGATTCAGTGCAATCAAAGTAGCTGATCAAAGGGGCTAAGAGAACAGTTTACCTAGTTTACCTAGGTAGAATCAAAGCTCCACAATTTTCTTGGTTGACCTTTGGTGAGTTACTTCTCTGTGCATCTGTTTCTTCAACTGGAAACAGGAGATAATGACAGGTTCTCCCTCACAGGATTGTTGTGAGGATTGAATACACTAATTCATGTAACTCATTTATGACATAAATCACAGCAGGATGCTTTTTGACCCACCTCCTAGAGAAATGGAAAAATAAAATAAATAAATAAACAAATGGGACCTAAAGAAATTTAAAATCTTTTGCACAGTGAAGGAAACCATAAACAAGATGAAAATACAACACGGTATTTTGTACTAGATGGGAGAAAATATTTGCAAACAAAGCAATTGACAAAGCATTACTCTCCAAGATATACAGGCAGCTCATGCAGCTCAATATCAAAAATAAAACAACCCAATCCAAAAATGGACAGAAGGCCTAAATAGACTCTTCTCCAACTAAGATATACAGATTTCCAACTAACACATGAAGGCATGCTCAACATCACTAATCATTAGAGAAATGCAAGTCAAAACTACAATGAGGTGTCACCTCATTCCAGTCAGAATGGCCATCATCAAAAAGTCTACAAACAATAAATGTTGGAGTGGGTATGGAGAAAAGGGAACCCTCTTGCCTTGTTGGTGGGAATGTAAATGATACAGACACTTTGGGGAACAGTATGGAGGTTCCTTACAAACTAAATATAGAACTACCATATGACCCAGCAATCCCACTACTGGGCATTTGCCCTGAGAAAACAATAATTCAAAAAGTGCTATGTACCATAATGTTCATTGTAGCTCTATTAACAGTAGCCAGGACATGAAAGCAACCTAGCTGTCCATCAACAGATGAATGGATAAAGAAGATGTGATGCATATATACAATGGAATATTACTCAGCCATAAAAAGAAATGAAATTGAGTTATTTATTGTGAGGTGGATGGACCTAGAGTCTGTCATACAGAGTGAAGTAAGTCAGAAAGAGAAAAGTAAATGACATATCCTAACACATATATATGAAATCAACAAAAAAAAATGTTTTGAAGAACCTAAGGGCAGGACAGGAATAAAGACACAGACGTCAAGAATGGGCCTGAGGACATGGGGAGGGGGAAGGGTAATCTGGGATGAAGTGAGAGAGTAACATGGACATATATACACTACCAAATGTAAAATAGTTAGCTAGTGGGAAGCAGCCACATAGCACAGGGAGATCAGCTTGGTGCTTTGTGTCCACCTAGAGGGGTGGGATAGGGATGGTGAGAGGGAGGCGCAAGAGGGAGGAGATTTGGGGATATATGTACATGTTTAGCTGATTCACTTTGTTATAAAGCAGAAACTAACATACCATTGTAAAGCAATTATACTCCAATAAAGTTTAAAACAAAAAAGAAAATGTGTCGGCGAGAGATGAGAGGCATTCAAAAGAAATAGGTTACTGCTTTATAATAAGTCACAGCAGACATAGCTGATTGCTCAGTAGATCCAATACTTAAGATCACAGGATACTTTTGGACAGAGAAGCTGTTCCTTGGAATGGTACCTTGGAGGGATAAAAGATAAGAGAATTTGTCTCCTGGTTCCTTCCTCTCTTCCATCTTCTGTCTCTCATTGGTCAACATTTGTCTTATTGGGAGTTAATGCGTCCAAACTTCTGGGTTGCTTTAAAGCAACCGGTTGCTTTTAGAAGCCAGTTGGTGTGGCACTTTGGGTCCAAACTGATATGATAGGCAGAAATGACTTTTACGATTAGCAATTTTGCATTCCATTTGCAATATTTTTACTTACTCCAAGGTAATGAAGATATTTTCTAATTTTTTTCTAGGAGCATACTGTTTTATTATTCACTTTTAGAGCTACAATTCATGTAAAATTGATTTTTATGTATGGTGTGAAGTAGGAGGTCAATTTTTAAATTTGCATTTTCAATTGGCCCAGCATCAATTATTATAAAGCCTATCTTTTTCTCATTTTATTGCAATTTCACTTCTGGACTTAAAAAAGAAAAAATCTTTCTTTGGTCTTTTAGTCTTTCCTTGTACCAATATCCAACAGTCTAAATTGTTGTAATTTCATTATTCGGTTTTGATGTCTAGTAGTGTAAGTGCACAGCTTTGATCTTCAAAACAAAGTTTGGACTATTCTTTGCATTGCTATAAAATGTTAGTATTGACATCAATTTGCACACACAAACACCCTTGACATTTTTATTGGAATTGCATAAGATCTACAGATCAATTTAGGGAAAAATTGATAACTTTAAATCATTGAGTTTTGCATCTTTAAGCTTGACTTTTCTTTCCATCTTTTGTTCCATTTTTTTCTTTTGTTCCATCTTTTTTTTCTTCAAAATATTTTTTCTCATTAATAGTTTTTAATTTTAACTACAAAAGTCTTGTACATTGTTCTTAGATATATTTCTGGGTAATATATTTTTTGTGTGATATTCTGATAAATATTTTTTGGAAAATGATTTTTTTTGTTTCTGGTGCTTATTAATACAATTGGTTTTTGTATATGGACCTTGTCATTAGGAATTCTTGCTAAATTCACTTATTATATCTAATATATTGTCTTATGTACACAACCATGTATTCAATAGTTTGTAAGTAATCACTCTTTTAGTTTTTCTTTTCAAAATGTATTATTTTTTTCTTAATCCTAAAGCCTTGACTAGGCACTTTTTCATTATTAAATGTTGAATCAAATTGGTAAGCACTGAAATAATTTAAAAATAAATAAATTTTGCAGGTTGACAACAAATCACTTGCCATTTATATTAAAGGAAGAAGTTTTTAAAGCTAAAGAGAAAATTGCTCTTCCAACACTAAAAGATGCTTATCAGAATGTGATAGGACAGGGGTTACACATTCAAATGTAACAAGATTAGGCTTTTGAATCTCAAAGTAGAAAAAAACGTGTTCAGCAGGAATAGTTTTTACGTTGCCTATTGGGCTGCTATTGAATCAATTCTGTTTATCTTTGGCACCAGCTGTGGCTCTGTGACTGGAAATTTTTAGTTCAAAAAAAAAAGAAGTACTGGATTCTAAATTTTTCTTGTTGGTAAAATGCAATGTAATATGGTTTTTATTATATGCAGATGAACTAATTTTAATTAATTTTAATATAATTATGATTTAATTTTAAGCTTGACTTTTAATGTTTGTGTTAAATATAAAAATCCTATTAAGAATATTTTTAAAAGCTATTTATTATTTTTAAAAATCTATTTTATTTTCCACTATTTCCTAATACCTAATACTTAATTTTTGTTTAGTAAAAGAAACTTAAGGAAAAATTTTAAATCTAAATGGCTATTTTTTTCTGGGCAATATTTTAATATTGCGTTTTATCAAGCAAAACATATGAAAATATACAATTAAAATGTATATTTACACTAGGGTCATATTTCTCTCTTTCTTAAATAATTTGACTATTCCACTTGAAGTACAGTTGACCCTTGAGCAACTCCAGTTTGAACTGCATGGGTCTACTTATGCATGGATATTGTTTATTAATAAATACTACAGTACTACATAGCTCCTGGTTGGTTGAATCCTTGGATGCAGAGGAACTGCAGACTTGGAGGATCGACTATAAGTTATACACTGATTAATCCCCATATTGTAAAATAACATCATCAAGCTTGGGCCCTGCCTTCTCCTTGGAATTAAATATCTTCAAAGAAACTCTATTTCATTAAAGTTTTATATATGGAGTACTTCAGTATATATGTTGCAATAGATTGTTTGTGTTCCCACAAAATTCATATGTCAAAATCCTACCCTGCAATGAGGTAGCATTAGGAGGACGGGCCTTTGAGAGGTGATTAGGTCATAAAACTGGCACCTTCATAAATGAGATTAGTGCCCTTATAAAAGAGACATCAGAGAGTTCTCTCACTCCTCTGCCATGTGAGGACACAGGAAGAAGACTGCCCTCTATGAATCAGTAGGTGGACCCTTACCTAACAGAGAATCTGCCTGCACCTTAATTGTGGACTTTCTGTCTCCAGAATTATGAGAAATAAATATTTGTTATTTAAGCTGCCAGGTTATGGTATTTTCATTATAACAGCCCTGATGGACTAAGATAAGTGTACGTTTGTGTTTTTTGTTTTAACTGTTGTAGGTTTTAATACACATTATCACTCAACATCTACTATTCTCTGTAAGGAACAGTTTTTATAATGATGATACAGTGGAAATAGTATAAAGCTGATCCATGCAAAATCCCAACAGATTTACAAGATAAAAACTAAGAATGCCAGGACCTCAGAGACAACTGTGGTTAAAGACTGACTTGCTGAAACAATTTCAATGGTGCTGAAGATGAAGAAAAATAATGCAGGAATTATAGAATATTTGTCCTTTTGTGTCTAGCTTAGTTCACTTAGCATAATATTTCCAAGGTTCATTCATGTGGTAGCATCTATCAGAGATTTATTCCTTTTTATGAATGAATAATTTCATTGTACACTATACTGAATTTTGATTATCCATTCATCTGTTGATGGATACTTGAGTTGTTTCCACCTTTTGGCTATTGTGAATAATATTCTAATGAGCATTGGTATACAAACATGGGTTTGAGTCCCTGTTTTCAATTCTTTGGGGTATATACTTGGGTGGGATTTCTGGGTCATGTGGTACTTTTGTTTAGCTTTTTGAGGAAACACCAAACTGTTTACCATAGTGGATATACCATTTTTCCTTTCCACCAGAAATGTACTAGGGTCCCAATTTCTCCACATCCTCACCAACATTTGTTATTTTAAATTTTTCTTGATTATAGCTATCCTAGTAAGTGTGAAGTGTTGTCTCATTGTAGTTTCAATTTACAATTCCCTAATGACTAAAGCTATTGAGTATCTTTTCATTTGTTTTTAACCACTTTTATATCTTCTTTGGAGAAAAGTCTATTCAAGTTCTTTACTTTTTTAACTGAGTTTTTTTGTTTTTTGTTGTTGAGTTGTAGGAATTGTTTATATATTTTGGATATTAAACTCTTATCAGAAGTATGATTTCCAAATATTTTCTCTTATACTATAAGTTGTCTTTTTACTCTACTGACAGTGTCCTTGATGCACAAAAGTTTTTAATTTTGATGAAGTTCAATCTATCTGTTTTTTTTTTTCTTTTCTTGCTTTTACTTTATCAAATATCTAGTATAGGCAAATTTATAGAGAAAGAAAGTAATTAGAAGTTACCAGGAACTGAGGAGAGGGTACATGGGATGTTATTGATGAATGGTTAAAGAGCTACTGTTTGGAGTGATGAAAGTTTTGGAAATAGATGGTGATGATGACTGTACAATGTTGTGATTGCAATTAATGCCTCTGAATTATACATTTAAAATAGTTCAAATGGTAAATCTTTAGGGTTTTCTACATATAAAATCATGTGATGTGCAAATAGAGACAACTTTACCTCTTTCTTTCCAATTCAGATGTCTGTTATTTCTTTTTTGTGCTTATTTGCTTTGGCTAGAACTTTCCAGTACTATGTCAAATAGGAGCAATGAGTAAGCACTTTTGTCTTTTTCCATATCTTAGAGAAAAATCTTTCAACCTTTCGCCATTTAGTATAATGTTACCTGTGGGTTAGACATATACAACGATTATTATGCAGTGGTATATTCCTTCTATACCCAGTCTTTTGAGAGTTTATATCTTGAAAGAGTGTTGAATTATGTCAAAACCCTTTTCCTTTATTTATTGAGATGATCAGAGGATGTTTACCCTTAATTCTATCATTGTGGTGTATCACATTTATTAATTTGCATATGTCAAATCACCCTTGCATCACAGGTATAAACCTCACTTGATCATAGTAGATGATATTTTTATTGTGCTGTTGAGTTTAGTTTGTTAGAATTTTTGCATATACATTTTTTCAGATATATTTGCCTATAGTTTTCTTTACTTGTAGTGTCCTCATCTAGTTTTGGTATAGGATAATTTTGGCCTGGTAAAATAAGTTTGGGAGTGCTCCTTCCTCTTCAGCTTTTTGGAAGAGTTTGAGACGGATTGGCATTCATTATTCTTTGAAAGTTTAGTAACCCACTGATCCTGAGCTTTTCTTTGTTGGGAAATTTTTGATTACTGCTTCAATCTCCTTCATGATATGTGGTCTGTTCAGATTTTCTATTTCTTCAGACCCAGTCTTGGTAGGTTGCATGTTTCTAGGAATTTATCCATTTTCTTTAGGTTGTCCAACTTGTTGGTGTATGATTGTTCATACTAGCCTCTTTGACCTAACAGACATGTAGAGGGCATTCCATCCAACAGTACTAGAATACACATTCTTCTCAAGCATACATGGAACATTCTCCAGGATAAATCATATGTTGAGCCACAAAGCAAGTCTTAACAAACTTAAGAAGATTGAAATCCTATCAGTATCTATTCCAATCACAATGGTACAAAACTAGAAATCAAATTACAGGAGGAAAATTAGACAATTCACTAATACTTAGAAATTATACAACACACTCCTGAACAATCAAAGGGTTGAAGAAGAAACCAAAAGGTGAATCAGAAAGTATCTTGAGACAAATGAAAATGAATACACATATACAAAATGTATGGGATGCGACAAACTTTTCTAAGAGGGAAATTTATGGAGGTAAATACCCACATAAGAAAAAAAAATCTCAAATATACAACCTAACTTTACACCTCAAGGAATTAGAAAAATAAATTAAGCCTAAGGTTAGCAGAAGGAAGAAAATAATAAAGATTAGAGCAAAAATTTTAAAAAATGAGACTAGAATGACAACAGAAAAAAGTCAATAAAACTAAGAGTTTTTTGAAAACATGAATAGAATTGACAAACCTTCAGCTACACTAACCAAGAAATAAAAGTGAGGACTCAAAAAAATGAAACTATAAATAAAAAAGAAAAGATTACAACAGAAATACATGGCATCATAAGGAGGCTACATTGAACAATTATATGCATGATCTCTCTGTGACAGTGTTCTGTCTTTATTGGTTCTTTTAAGAAAACTAAAAGCCTCAGTGTTGTGCTGAAAACAGTTGCTTGGATGACCATGGCATACCCGCTTGCATTTTAAGTTTCTGCCAGATTCAGCTATTTCATTGCCTTATATGACATTTTTCTTCCCTCTACTCTGGGCTATAGCACTTCTGCTCTCTTTGCTTAGATAGGATACAATTTCTCATTTTAATTTCCTCATCCCTTTGTCCCCTTCACTTGGTCAATTTCTTCTTTACTTTAAGTACTCATGTTAGAACTTATAGCCCAGGATGCCTTTTTCCTCCAGTTTGTTTAGAGGACCATCTTGAACAATCCTGTTAAACTACTTACTTCATTGTATTATAATTTCACTTTTAAAATAACTTTGTCTCTCCATTGCACCAAATTTAGAAGAACTTGAAAGATAGACTACTGGACATTTCTCAAGTATATCTCTTGTCATTGCTTCATTGATCAAACAGATAATTTCACTTTCTCTAAGTGGCAAGCTATAATTTCAGCATGAGCCCATCTAATCCAAAGGCCCATTGTCTTTTCACAACTTTATGCTACCTCGTGAATGAATGAATGAACAAATGAATGAAAATTAAACTATACTGAAATAGATAAGATGGACTGACTCACTCTCATAGAGTACAATACAAATAACATATTTATAGACTAGCTTCCAAAATTTTAAAAATTATTCTAAATTGTCCATTCACACTTGTATAAGACACATTGCTCTCCAAAGGTGTCCTAGTGTTTTGCCAGGTGGAGATGGGGACAGAAAGAATTTCTTCTTTCTAGTAGAAATTTAGATGGTTTTAGAGTTTATCAAAAGTAAACTTACATAGGAAAAAATGCTAAAAACCTAATGAATTTCAGTTACTAACTGTAATGAGAAAAACTGCTAAGAATGTGTTCATTCTAACCTGTCCCCTTTACTGTTCTCCAGATTGAGAGTCTGTAATTTATAGTTCTGAACCTATAAATTAGCTGTAAAAAAACCATATGTATGGAAGTATCTCCATAGTTCAAAAATGACTAAGTTTGAGAAAGAGTATGTTTCTAGGGTTTCATTTTTTGTTATAATTTTGGGGGCATATCAACTCTGCTAGGTATTGCTTAGTATCCTACATTCTTTGAAAATATAGAGCCCCCAAATCAACTTTGGATTCTGTCTGATAAGAAGCTCAAATCCCTCCGTTTCCAATAAGAAGCTTTCTATATGAATAACAACACTAGTTCTCCCATACCACCAGTGTCATTATATAGAGATGACACCAGGAAGCTGGAGCAGTTGCAAAAAAGCAGTAGGGGACACTGCCACAGAAAGTATTGATATTAGGATGCTCTGACTTGATTTTTCTATCTATGTTGTATGAAATTATTTAAGGTAAATCAACTGAGTGGCTGTCTATAATCATGCTGAATATGTGAAGAGAAAGAGGACAGCAAATTTCATTTTTGAAAGTAGAAATTGACAAGTAGAAGAATTATCCAACTTCTTTCAAAAATAGCACTAGATGACTGATGCTCGATTATACTAATCATTGCTGATTTTTCTTGTTTTGAATTGGATTTAGAAATAACACTGAGTGATTTGCACATTCGTCATCTTTGGGAAATCAGCCAGACTCCTTAGGCTGACATTCAAGGCTCTCTATAATCTGATGAAGATCGATGTTTGATTTTGACCTATTCCTCCTAGCATACAGTATTTTGTTGGCGATGGTGGCTTAACTTTTTGCTACTTAAAGCTGCCTTCACATTATAACACCACTTGAGTTGCTCTCCCATTCCCAGTTCATACAAACCTGTCCATCTTGCAGAGTGAGAACTTGTTGAATTGGTTATACATACAGAGTCTATACACAGCAAGGGCCCAATCAATATTTGTTGAAGGGCTGAATAGAAGTATTGTTGAATAAGCACTTGTTGGTTATCCTTTTCTTGGAATTCAGTTTTGTTAGAGACACCTTATGTCTAGAATACTACGGGGTACAGCCGAAGAAATCACAATCCTAGGAGATTGATTTACTTGAGGGAATTATGAGATAAAATTGTATTAAAGGAATTTCACTGGAGCATTCTTTGCACTAATATTCTACTTATGTGTGAATATTTTTTTCTGAGATAGAACTTCAGAAAGATATCCTAGCCTATTCCAAAAGTGGATAAAATCACTGAATGGAGATGGGGACTTTTCTAATTGATAAGAATGCCAGTTTACCCTCTTTTACTTGACTTAGATTCTGTGTATCAAGGAACTGAATGCTACAGCATTGGCTTTAGAATCAGACCTACTGATGTATGCTGCCTTTCAGGCTTGTGACCCTGATGAAGGATTTGATGTCTTTGAGCCTTGGTTTTTCATTTATAAGATACAAATGATACACATATACCTCACTGAGTTTGTAAAATTGTTTGAATAGTGTCTAGCACATAGTAGGCATACAGTAAATGTCTAAAAGACTCATACTTTTTAGGGCTATATAGTAAAATATTTGGTTTAAACACTGTAGCATTGTGATATGACATGTTTAAAGTCTAAAATTTAAGCTTTCAAAGAACAGAAATTGTACAGTTCAACAAATTTTATTTTACAAAGAAGGCTCAGAGAGTTGAAATAACACAGATTAACCAATGGCAGTTTAGTGTGATAGGCCACATTTCCATTTTTATTTTATTTTTTATTATTTACTTGAAAAGCACACATACACACAAATAAGTTTTTGACTCTGGGTAACCCTCACTAAAATTTCACAAAGAAAATTATTTAAGCACATCTGGTTAAGAGTACCTATGGTGTTTGATTTAGAGCTCAGTTGGCTAGTTAAGACATTACAGAACCAAACATAAAATATAGTTACAACTTAAAACAGAAACAGCTCAGCATAGAATCCTTAGGTGTCAATAAATATTGGAGAGTTCATAGGGAAAAATAAATGAAATTGTAGTGGATATTGGCCAATTTTTATTGATTCTAGTGTGTAGGATTGTTAAAAATTTGCAGAGCAACCAAAGTCCAAGTAGAATGAAATTTAAAGCTATGTCTAGTTAAAACTTCTGATAACAGAACTTTCCTAACACCCCTTAAAGGCTAAAGCCCTACACATTATGGCTAACCCAGAGAAGACAGATCAGTGTGATTTGTTGTGGAATCTTAAGAGATTTTACTGACCTCATGTAACCCTCAACCTCATTGCAACAGGTCATGGAAATCTCAAACCTATTTCAGATGGATACATTTAGAGCAAATCTTACATAAGTTAAAAAACCTTATCCAGTTGGAATAACTATAATAGCTAATGCTTATTGTTTTTTCTCTGACAAAATATTTTATATAAACTAACAACTTTCCCCATAAGGTAGGCACTATTGTTCTCAGTTATAGATGAGGAAATTTAGGCTTGAGAGCTTAAGTTGCTCAAGGTCATATAGCTAATGAGAAGTGGAACCAGGACTTGAACCAAGGCACTCTGCCTCCAGAGTCTGAACTCTCAGCTATTTTACAAGACTGGACCAAGTCACAGCCCTGTTCCAATTCTCACACCTGTATAACACATCAGTTTAATAAAGAGCATCGTACATGTCTTCTCACATCAGTATAACAACCAGCATCCCCTGACAAACAGCAGGTGGCATGAGCAGGAGAAACCAGTCCAGAACACTGTTCATGTGCTATTTGATCCTTCACAATTTAGAGAATTGTCCTGGAAAGCCATTTACTTTTTGTGTGTCATAAACACCTGCCCATGGGCACCAGAGAGAATATGATCTACATACCAAAAGTGGCAATAACATTCGTTATTTCACCCATGTTCACTGCAATAGATCAGACAAATGCCTAAATCACATAACACCATATCTCATTTGTGGGATTAGAAGTGAGGGGGTGTTGGAGAGAGTAGACAGTATATATTACGACAAAGTGAGTTGTAAAAAAAAAAAAAACAAAACCACAAGTTGACCCTAGTTAACTATTAGGAAAATGTAAGAGGTAGATAAGCCTAAAGAAGAGCTAATTGGGCCCTCTTCTCTATAGTTAGGAAACCCAAAAAACAATGCCAATTCCAACTGAAACCCCAGTTAGTGTGAGAAGGTCAATAAGTATTTATTAACATTTGGAGAAAATAGTTAGGATAAACCAACCCAGAAAGATAAATTCCCAGGAGTGAACAGGAAGGTACCTTATAACAGCTGCAGGTGAGGGGAGCAAAAGGGATTGTCAACCTGCTAGGAAAATGAATATAGGGGACAACTGGAGACCTTGATGACACCCAACTAACTTTCTATTAATATAGCTCCCAGAGCAAGATTCTTAATATCTCTCAATTAAAGAAATCTGTTTTCAATTTCCTTAGAAATGATCCAGGCCCAGGTTTGCTGGGGACATATAGGATTATAAAATTGTGAATAGTGGATTTTGGGGAAAAGAGGAAAGCTTATGCATGGAATTAATGGATTAAACTTGTTCCTGATGAATGGCAGGTGTTAAAGGTAGCTGGATAGTCCATAGTAGAATATTGCAAAGGTAAATCATGCTTTACTGTTGTTCACCAAGGCATCACAGACATAGAGAAATCTTAGTCCAATGGCATTGCTTGGTTTTACTTCAAGTTATTCCCCTGGGTCTCAGAGACAGGCTGTGATCACAAAGTTAGGGGTGAGCTGTGACTTTACATTTTTCATTCTTAATAAGTCTTTTGAAATGATTGGGACATATGAGGATCAGGGGAAAATATCTAGCAGTGTGTTGAGTTGCATATGAGATCGTTGGAGTTCAGGGTATGATGCCTGCTTAATGGTTAAAAGGAGGAACCAGATATGTTATAGGATAGTGGTTAAATGTCCAGTCTTTGGGGTCAGATTTCATAGGTTCAAATTCTTATGGGGTCACTTACTAGCTGATTAACTTCAGTAAAGTTAATTTCCTCATCTGTAAAACAAGAATAATAAGAGTACTTATCTCACAGGGATAGTGTGCTGATTAAGTAAGAGATTATGTGAAAGTTCTTAAAACTCTTATTTGTACATCAAATATCAGCTATTGTTATTATATAGGCTAACCAAGTCAACCATGGGTGGCAAGAAGGCTGCGTCCCTCTGGGAAAAACCTATATAAGAGGAAGGTGGAATTATTTCATAGGACATGACCTGAGGCTAGCTTCCCTTGCCAGTCCACAGAGACAGATGAGCAGTCCCATTCCATCTCTCTGGAGCACATACCATTTTTCCATCTAACCCAATTTCTCTTCACTTGGTTAACTCCTTACCCTTCAAGTTTCCCTGACCCTCAAAGACTAGATCAAGTCTCAAGGAGGCTGCACTCCAGAAACTGAGGTGAAGTCTTCTGTTGTAATTTTTACTTCCCAATCTGTTCTCCCCATTGCAGTTAGAGGAACCTTTACAAAACCCAAATCTGATCATATTACTCCTTTTGTTAAATGCTTTAATGGCAGTGATTTTATTCTTATAATAACCACCCAGATCATAACATGGTCTCTAAGTAGGTGATCATATAATTTATCATTCAAACCAGGATGCTTTATGAGTGAAAGGGGTCACTGTTAATACTTATACCAGGACAATTGTAACATAGGACTGCCCAGGCAAACAGAATCATCTATAATGTACTGTGTGATCTGGTCCCTGCCTTTTCTATGTCAGCCTTATTTCATGTTGCTTTCCCTCTTGAGCCTTGTGTTCCAGCCACATTGTTTTTTTTTTCAGTTTTACTAGCATATTCTCCCTGCTTTAGGGCCTTTGCACTTGCCATTTCATCTAATCCAATCCCCCTTCACTTGGTTAACTCTTTACCCTTCAAATGTCTGCTCAAATTTTCCTGACACTAACAGGCTAGCTCATGACCCAAGGATGATCTCTTTTCTTCATTTACTTTTCCCATCTCATTTAACAGTGTTTAAGAGTATGCTTGTATCTTTATTTAATCATTATTTATTTTTCCAACTAAGCTGTAAGCTCCATGGGGGTGGGGCTCATATCTGCTTTGCTCACTCTGCTTCGTACCTCAGCCTGGTATCTAGCACAATGTAGGTGTGCAATGTTGAGCGGAGGAATAATGTGTTTGCTTTGGCAACTAATGTGGAACAAAACTGGGATGTGATTCTCAACCTTAGATCTAACACTGTAGAGACGGAAAACAGAGACAAGGGATTACCCAGAATTAAAGTTAAAGTAGTGACTGAATATCTACTGCTATTATGATGGATAATGACAACTGCTTTTCTTATTAAAAGATGGTGGCAGCTGATGGTCATATGTTAGACCACAATGGGCTTAAAGACCGTTTTAATTTGGCTGAGGCCTTGTCACAAACCAGAGTAAGGTTGAGCACGTTATTTAGGTATTATCAGACTCAGTTTCCTCATCTATAAAGTTAGGATGCTAGTACATCATTCTTATTGTTTTAATTAGTAATAATAATAGTAGTGATATTTATCTAAATTGGCATTTATGAATGATATTTCTCACCTGTTCCATCCAGACTAAAATAATATATTCATTAATCTCTTTATATACTGTTTCATTCAACAAATGGAGTAGAACCTGCTTCCTGCCCTCCAACTGCTTGCTGGATAAACAGACATTTGGAACTCATTAGGAACACTCTTTCAGACTCAATTTTACAAAACTAAGAAATACTGGACTTTCTGTTCTCCCTCAAGCCCCTATACTCTATTTAGCTTCCTATCCCCTCTTTTTTTAAAAAAGTTTGAAATATCCTTGTTCAATTCTGAATTATTTTTCTCTCTTTCCCCAAAATATTGCTGTCTTCACATCCTCTTGTCTTTATTCTCATGTATATACTAGCTAAATTGAAAGCTCTCCCCATAGGTAAGGAATATAAGCTGGATGTGTCTTCTGAGTAGGTGCAGGCACATTTCCAGGCAAGGTGTAGGACAAAGGCATACTGTAAACTTCCATTAGAACAATTTGCAATGTCTTATAGTCCAGAACTTTAAGATAGTTTGCTTAGCATGTGTCAGGGATGAGAAAAATAAGAGACAGAGCAAACAAGGGAAAAGAGTGTTGTACATAAGTAATTCTTCTCAATCTCACTTCCAAACACATGGAGAACAACCAAAAGCCATGTAACCTGGAGCTGCATGTTAATGGTACACTTTCCTAAAGTTGGAGAGGCAACATTTCATTTGGAGCTCATTAAAAAGATTTTGCATATTGAAAGTCAAAAGCCGAAGAAACTTTTGCTAAAATTCTGATCCCTTTAGTTCAATCCGTAGTTGCAATGCATAAAGCAATCTTAAGACTTAAATGCCATTATAAATATTGTAAATAATATTGGCAATTATCTCTATAAGAAAAGTATAAAAAATAAGTGTATTTATAAATAGGAGTTATATGTACTCAGGAAGAAGGAGCTATCTTAAAATATCCATATTGCTTTTTATATAAAAGATTAAAATTTAAATATTTGAATTTATATGGCATAGTATATTAACATGGTATATGCCATTGTATTATAAAGGCCAGTATTCACATGCACTCTGTCTTCTGAGAAACTCAAACTAAAAAGATTATAATAGTCAATAAGGTTGTGTCTAGGATATGCATTACCTTCCTCTATTGTTAAAGCATAATTTCTCCTGCTTTGCCATCATGTGTCACTTTGCTGTCTTTCTAGTGCATTTTTCTGTTGAGAAACCAGTTGGAGCTGGTGAATGCTTCCCCATAGAGAAATTGCAAGTGAAATCATTACAGGAGAACTTTTGTACATTAACCTAAAATTATTTCATCTTTTAAGGAAATTGAGCCAGAAAATTATTAGTCTTTGCTTTGTGATGACTACAGTGCATGCTTTTTATTTAATTTTCTCTTAAGTGGAAGTTTGTTCCTGAATTTCAATATGATTCCTGAAGACGGGAAGAAAGAAGCAATTCTAGTACTCTGACTTCACTGAAAGCCTCTATATTTTACTAAGAAATCAAGCCAAGATAATTACTTCAAAATTTTTGTCACTAAAAAGTGAAAGTTGAATACTATTACACAATGCTGCAAACGTAGTATTTCTGGTCAGTCTGTGCAGAGTTATTTATAAAAAAGATCGACCTTGACTTCTGGGAGATGTACAAAAGTATTCCTTTCCTTAATTATTCTTGACTTCTCACCTATTATACCGTAAGCTTCCTCAGAGGGTAGCAGTTCAATTATAAGTTTCCTCTGAAAAGCAGCAGGTGAGTAGAATAAGTGGAGGAAATAAAAACAAAAAACCAAAAGACAAAAACATCACCACTTTGCTAAGGCAGCAAAGTTTTCAGATGCTGGAGAAAGGGTGGTGGAGCTAGAAGCCTACTCACTGCTGTTGGTCCAGTTGTCCCAGAGCAAAGTTATGCTTGGGGACTGCTTTCTGTACTTTTTTTCTTATAGATTCCATTATATTGTTTCTAAACAGTTACACTGTTCTCAAGAGTCACCTCTCAGGATGCACAAATCTTGTTTCAAGCAGTGGTTGCCTTTTTCTGCCAGAAATTTTTTTTAACATCTTTATTGGAGTATAATTGCTTTACAGTGGTGTGTTAATTTCTGCTTTATAACAAAGTGAATCAGTTATACACATACACATGTTCCCATATCTCCTCCCTCCTGCGTCTCCCTCCCTACAGCCCTCCCTATCCCACCCCTCCAGGTGGCCACAAAGCACTGAGCCGATCCCCCTGTGCCATGCGGCTGCTTCCCACTAGCTATCTATTCTATGTTTGGTAGTATATATATGTCCATGCCACTCTCTCACTTTGTCACAGCTTACTCTTCCCCCTCTCCACATCCTTAAGTCCACTCCCTAGTAGGTCTACATCTCCATTCCCATCTTACCCCTAAGTTCTTCATGAACTTTTTTTTTCTTAGATTCCATATATATGTGTTAGCATACAGTATTTGTTTTTCTCTTTCTGACTTACTTCACTCTGTATGACAGACTCTAGGTCCATCCACCTCACTACAAATAACTCAATTTAGTTTCTTTTTATGGCTGAGTAATATTCCACTGTATATATGTGCCACTTCTTCTTTATCCATTCATCCTATCATGGACACTTAGGTTGCTTCCATCTCCTAGCTATTGTAAATAGAGCTGCAATGAACATTTTGGTACATGACTCTTTTTGAATTATGGTTTTCTCAGGGTATATGCCCAGTAGTGGGATTGCTGGGTCATATGGTAGTTCTATTTGTAGTTTTTAAGGAGCCTCCATACTGTTCTCCATAGTGGCTGTATCAATTTACATTCCCAACAGCAGTGCAAGAGTATTCCCTTTTCTCCACAACCTTGCCAGCATTTATTGTTTCTGGATTTTTTGATGATGGCCATTCTGACTGGTATGAGATGATATCTCATTGTAGTTTTGATTTGCATTTCTCTAATGATTAATGATGTTGAGCATTCTTTCATGTGTTTGTTGGCAATCTGTATATCTTCTTTGGAGAAATTTCTATTTAGGTCTTCTGCCCATTTTTGGATCATATCTTGGGTCACAAATCAAGCCTTGGTAAATTTAAGAAAATTGAAATCATATCAAGTATCTTTTCCAACAACAACGCTATGAGACTAGATATCAATTACAGGAAAAGATCTGTAAAAAGTACAAACACATGGAGGCTAAACAATGCACTACTTAATAATGAAGTGATCACTGAAGAAATCAAAGAGAAAATAAAAAAATACATAGAAACAAATGACAATGGAGACACCTCAACCCAAAACCTATGGAATGCAGCAAATGCAGTTCTAAGAGGGAAGTTTATAGCAATACAATCCTACCTTAAGAAACAGGAAACATCTCGAATAAACAACCTAACATTGCACCTAAAGCAATTAAAAAAAGAAGAACAAAAAACCCCCAAAGTTATCAGCAGGAAAGAATTCATAAAGATCAGATCAGAAATAAATGAAAAAGAAATGAAGGAAATGATAACAAAGATCAATAAAACTAAAATCTGGTTCTTTGAGAAGATAGATAAACCATTAGCCAGACTCATCAAGAAAAAAAGGGAGAAGAATCAAATCAATAGAATTAGAAATGAAAAAGGAGAAGTAACAACGGACACTGCAGAAATACAAAAGATCATGACAAATTACTACAAGCAACTCTATGCCAATAAAATGGACAACCTGGAAGAAATGGACAAATTCTTAGAAATGTACAACCTTCTGAGACTGAATCAGGAAGAAATAGAAAATATGAACAGACCAATCACAAGCACTGAAATTGAAACTGTGATTGAAAATCTTCCAACAAACGAAAGCCCAGGACCAGATGGCTTCACAGGTGAATTCTATCAAACATTTAGAGAAGAGCTAACACCTATCCTTCTCAAACTCTTCCAAAATATAGCAGAGGGAGGAACACTCCCAAACTCATTCTATGAGGCCACCATCACCCTGATACCAAAACCAGACAAAGACATCACAAAGAAAGAACACTACAGACCAGTATCACTGATGAACATAGATGCAAAAATCCTCAACAAAATACTAGCAAACAGAATCCAACAGTACATTAAAAGCATCATACGCCATGATCAAGTGGGGTTTATTCCAGGAATGCAAGGATTCTTCAATATACGCAAATCAATCAATGTGATGCACCATATTAACAAATTGAAGGAGAAAAACCATATTATCATCTCAATAGGTGCACAGAAAGCTTTCGACAGAATTTTTTTTTTTTTTTTTTTTTGTGGTATACAGGCCTCTCACTGTTGTGGCCTCTCCCGTTGTGGAGCACAGGCTCCGGATGTGCAGGCTCAGCAGCCAAGGCTCACAGGCCCAGCAGCTCCGTGGCATGTGGGATCTTCCCGGACCGGGGCATGAACCCGTGTCCCCTACATCGTCAGGCGGACTCTCAACCACTGCACCACCAGGGAAGCCCTCAACAGAATATTTTTTACATCCATTTGTAAATAGTCTGATGAAAACTCCCTTTGTTATATATCTTGATCTTCCTGAATCTCAGAGGTCACATCTCTGCTTTAGTTTTTTGGTTTGTTTCTTTTTTTTCATTTTATCCCAAATTCTTTCTCATAATAGGTTAAAGTAGGAACGTGATAGTACTGCATAGACCAGAAGTATAGGGCTATATATAATATAATGTTTTGCTTTTGAAATAAACTCTAAATTCTTGATACATTTAGCTAATTTTAATGTTTCCATGTTAGGTTTTTTATTTTTGCTTTTTGCTTTACGCAGGCCTCTCACTGTTGTGGCCTCTCCCATTGTGGAGCACAGGCTCCGGATGTGCAGGCTCAATGATCATGGCTCACAGGCCCAGCCTCTTCATGGTATGTGGGGTCTTCTCGGACCAGGGCACGAACCTGTGTCCCCTGCATCGGCAGGCAGACTCTCAACTACTGCACCACCAGAGAAGCTCCCATGTTAGTTTTTTATAAAGACTAAATATGATTTTCTACTAATAACACATTTGTTTGGAAATATTGATGTACATTGGAGAGAAAAATGATTCATCTTATGTTTTCTCCATTGCTCTCCTTTATGAATGTACAAATCAATGAGAATCATGACCAGGTCTCTATTTTCATCAGTAGAAGTCACAAGCAGCATCTACATTGACAACAGCATCACCCAATTAATACTGAATGACAAATTGACTTTCAGTTCCCATGAGAATGTTTTCTCTTTCCTGAAATTAGAATGATTCACTCTATTTATTGATATCATGTAAAATGCATAAAAGATATATAATGATTATTAGTTGAAAGGAGTTTCAGATTTCTTTAAAGTTCGACTTAAATAAAACAAGAGAAATCTATTTACCTATAAGAGGGACCTATTCTGAGTTAAGTAATAATTTTAAAAATCCTGAAATTGGTGCAGTTCTTTTCAGATTACAAAGATTTTTTTTTACAGACAATAGCACATATTATCATCATCTTCATAATCTTCATAGTCATAGTGAACATTAATTGAAACTTTCTTTGTGACAAGCATTGCTTTAAGCAGTTTACATGAGTTAATATATTTAATCTCTCAGCAGTGTCATAAGTTGAGTTCTATTACTGTCTCTCTTCTAAAGATAAGAAACCCGAGGCACAGAACAAGTAAACTAATTTTCTAAGGTGATTTGGTTACTAAGAGGTGTAGCTGAGATTGCAGCTGAGGCAGTCTGACTCTAGTGGCTGCATGTTTTTCCATCATTTCAGCTGAGAAGCTGGTAATGATGGAACCAAAAAGACCTTCTAACACTGAGGGAATCTTATAAAAATAGAATAGGAATTATAACCATAACATGAAGCTAACTAATCTAGTTGGTTGGGATTGTATTTGCAAAGACAATGCTTAAAGAAATGAAAGAAATCAAGGCAAAAACTGAAGCTTTTGAGGAGGTACATAAACACATAGTTCTTTGCAAAAAAAAAAATAATGATATAGCTGTGTATATATATTTCACATATATAGAACTTAGCAAAAATGAAAATATATTTAAGTATACATTTGTTTAAAATTTATTGAGTGCTTTTATTATACATAATCTGTGGAAAGTACAGAAGTGCACAAACATGATCTCTACCCTCAAGGGCTTTACCTTTCAGAGAAGAGGCTAAAAATTATGAGCAGCTTACACTTGCATGACAATTCATATTTTTTGGAGATTTTCTGTAAATTATTTCACAGTAAGCCTGTTAAATAGGTATGTGATTATCTCTCTGACAGATGACTAAACTGAATTTCAAAGTGGTGACATGGCTCATCTAAATTAACAGTTGTCAGGGCTTCCCTGGTGGCGCAGTGGTTGAGAGTCCGCCTGCCGATGCAGGGGACAAGGGTTCATGCCCCAGTCCGGGAAGTTCCCACATGCCGCGGAGGGGCTAGGCCTGTGAGCCATGGCCGCTGAGCCTGCACGTCCGGAGCCTGTGCTCCGCAACGGGAGAGGCCACAACAGTGAGAGGCCCACGTAACGCAAAAAATAAATAAATAAATTAATTAATTAATTAACAGTTGTCAATGAATGCCTTAAGGAGTACACAAAAAAGATCATGAGAGAGGTATGAACAAGGTGATATGGAATTATCAAAAGATGTAGATGAAGATATTACAGAAGACTTTATGGAAGACAGAATAGAAAATCGGGCATTGCAAGTTACATTAGTATGGGTAGGGTAGGAATACAAGCAGTAGGAGTAGGACAAAGGGTGCCAGAAAGTGCCAGTATATTCATACAACAATGATCAGTGTAATTTCACTGAAGCTTTGGTAAAGGGAAGATGGATGGGAGAATATAGAGACAGTAGGATAGAATCTGATTTTGGAGTACTTAGAATGCCTTAAAACTTGTTTTAATTTAATAAAAGACTTTTGAAGTTTTTTTTAATGAAAGATATGAAATGAAAAGTGTCTTAAGTTAAGAAAATTAATCTGGGACTCTTGAATAGTATAAACTGAAAATGAAAAGACTGGAGTCAAGGTCCATTTTCATCTACTCTAATTAATAGCTTCTCAAATTTTAAGTACCTATGAATCACCTGGGAATATTGTTAAAAATACAGATATTTGGGGCTTCCCTGGTGGCGCAGTGGTTGAGAGTCCGCCTGCCGATGCAGGGGACACGGGTTCGTGCCCCGGTCCGGGAAGATCCCACATGCCGCGGAGCGGCTGGGCCCGTGAGCCATGGCCGCTGAGCCTGCGCGTCCGGAGCCTGTGCTCCGCAACGGGAGAGGCCACAACAGTGAGAGGCCCACATATCACAAAAAAAAAAAAAAAAAAAAAAAAAATACAGATATTTGAATCAGTAAGGTTGAGGGTGAGAGTTGAGATTTTGTATTTTTAGTAAAGCTCACAGTAAATGCTGATGATCCCACTGCTGGTGGGCAGACATTGAGTAGCAAAGGTTTAGGTCATCCTCTATCCATGTCTCTGAAAACAAGAAAAGCTGTAGAGGTTTCCTTCTTCTCAACTGCAGTGCACTTCAATCAGCAATGTCCTCCATGGCCAACAGGGTCCCAACACTATCACACCCAACTCTCTGCCCCCCAATTAGACTCAACTTGTCTCAGTGTCAACCAATATAACCTTTTTGTCAGGTCCTGTACTAGCTCCTCTTTTCGATCTCCTTGATTTCTTCAGTTCAGGTTCAAGATAGACAATATCAAAATCATCATCATTATCAAAACATCATTAACACCAACTCTGCCTGCATGTGTCTTCCTCTATTCCATTTACTGAAACTCCATACTTCTGATAAAGAAGGCAATTCATTTTTCCTCTAAAATGTGTGCTTCTGATGCCCTACCAAAGAGGTGTTATCATTATCATGTTTTATATTTTCTAGATTTGCCATTTTCATTTTTTTAACTTTTATTATAGTTGATTTACAATGTTGTGTTAGTTTCTGCTGTACTGCAATGTGAATCAGTTATACACATACATATATCTGCTCTTTTTTAGATTATTTTCCCATATAGGTCCTTACAGAGTATTGAGAGGAGTTCCCTGTGCTATACAGTAGGTCCTCATTAGTTATCTATTTTATATATAGTAGTGTGTATTTGTCAATCCTAATCTCCCAGTTTATTCCTCCCCCCACCCTGCTTTTCCCCCTGGTAACCATAAGTTTGTTTTCTATATCCATGACCCTACGTCTGTTTTGTAAATAAGTTCATTTGTACCATTTTTTTAGATTCCACATATAAGCGATATCATATGATATTTGTCTTTCTCTGTGTGACTTACTTCACTCAATATTATTCAAATATCTGTTCCTTGGATTTACCTGTCCTATTTTTAATAACATTAGATCTGCTCATACCAAACCAGACTAAGGACATAAACTAGAACCAGGACATTCTAAGACCCCAAAGAAAACTTTAATAATATCCCATGGAATCTCAGAGGGTTGCTATGGTACACGACAGTTGTTTAAAGGTTTTAACATTCCTAAAAATCACCTGGGATCTTGTTAATAGAACAAACTGATAAGCTGAACCCCAGAGATTCCAATTCACTAGTTATAAAAAGGACTTTGTATTTGAAGCATCACCCCAGCTTACTCTAATTCACACAGACTTGGATCTCCCTCTAAGAAGCACAAATGCAGTCTAAGGAATTCAGAGATATGTGTTTTTCATCTGGCTTCCATAAAATCAGCCATGTGACATTGGACACATCATTGGTCTTGTTTGGGTCTCAGTTCCACATCTGATTGATTTTTCAATGTCCATTCCTGTTCTGTTTATTCTACAAATGTGTGTCTACTCATCCAACATATACTGAATGCAAACAGAAAGCATTGCAGATTAACATAGAATAAAACTAATACAGGACCCAGGAGAGAATTGGTAAGTAAATAAGAAAGAAGAAATAACAATGGGATATAAACTTTTCCTTATTCATCAGCTAAGGTTAAATACAGCATCCTGAACAATTACTGTAACTGCATTTTGCAGCTTCTTATAAACCTGAGCTATCACGTGGTTTTTAAAAAAAAAATTTTTAACATCTTTATTGGTGTATAATTAACTATCACATGTTTTTGCTTCTCTGATACTCTTTTCCTCAAGTTGTTTCTAGATGTAAGAGCCAGCATGCCATATGCAAAGAATGTCCTTGACTCTGGATGCATAATCCAAAATTAGATAATGTAAATTGGTTAATTCTAGAACAGGAAAAGTTAGGGGCATTGCTTCAAAGTTACAGATTCCTTTGGCAAAATAGGCCAAGTTTCTCTGGCCTAAATTCTCACCTTGTTCAGTATCCCTGGACATGAATTTAAAAGGATTGCTCTCATCAGTAAGCCTTCTTCCCTGATAACTTTCATAGTATGTAGAAGCCACCTCTGAATTATGATAATGAGGTATTAGCGTGCACCCTGAATTGCATGCTCATGTCTCCCATTGTCTTGTCTTCAGTGCAGCTGCTTGCATGTGGTAGAAATGAGAAATTTTTATAAAATAATTATCTTCAGAATAACTTTGAACATTTATGAAATTAAATGCTATTTATTCATTAACATTTGAAAAACAGAAATATCTTTCCATCTGCCTTTGATGAAATCAGCTCTTTATTCAGTTTGATATTACCACAAATTAGTCAGCTTGCTTTCATAGCTTTTTCACTCTCTTCATTTCCTTTAACTCTTAAAAGTGATGTGCACTATAGCTTAAAGACAATGCTCTCTGCTGATGAAACAGCCACAAATTACAGAGACACAATATGGGAACCTTTAATAAGCTGAATAGAACTATTTACAATATGCATCTATGCATGCTGTCTGAACAGTTTTGCTTAGATTTCATATTTCACTTTCTATGGCTGGTCTGATGGAAGTCTTAAGAGAATAATACCATTTTGTAGCTTTTCATGATTGCTATTGTACTCTGTTATAAACTGTATATTCTTCATTTAGATATGCTAAACAGTTTTTTCTTTTTTAATAATGGGAAAAATCTCTTTTTATACAGTGTTCAGAATAAAAATTAATATTGTTTTCCTCTGGGATAGTAAAATGAATTGCAATAACTTCAACGAACTGTGGAAGAAAAAAGATGTTGAAATAAATGCACAAGGTTTGGGTGTAAGTTTTAAAAGTGTTTAGTTGATAGTGATCTACAATGAAAGTTGTTTTTATTAATTTACAAATAAAAAATACTTTCATCATGAGAAAAACCAAATGTGTAAAATCAAGTAAGGAGAGTTATTTCTATTAGTCTTACATGTTGAAAGATTTGGATCAGAATGGACCTCTATGGAGGCAGTTCTCCATTTCCAATAAGTGACAGGGTTGATTTCATTTCCTATGTTGTTTCTTTTTTTTTTAATTCTTTTTTCCAGCAGGTTCATATCAAAACTACTAGAGCTAGTTAAGCACCTTCCATGCTTTGTTTCCTTTTCTTTCTCTGTATGCCATTTGTAAGATGTAATATTTTAGCAACACTTCCCAGCTAAATGTAAGCCCCTTAAGCAATCCTAATTGTTAGTAGTTCTCTATCTTAACAAAAGGTCAAGTCTGAGAAAGGCATTAGATATCTTGAAATTATGTATTTATTCTGTCCAAGACTTTGAACTTAGGTTTTTATAAATGTCATTCTCATTTTGTCAGGATGTCTATCAGATTCCTTTATTCTCACCTATTTTCACAAGCTTTGTCCTATAATACATTTGTGGAATATATATGTGTGATCAGCAATAAAAATGAATGCCTTATAACCTCCAAGAATATGAACCAGCAATGATATCTATAGCTGCCAGCCATTATGAGTAACAGACAAAGTCTAGTGGAAAAATCATATACCTGTTTTCAAGGCAATTTGATATTTTAAATTTCCCTATCTTAACAATAAGGATAATTACTGTTAATCTGTCACTGTTTTATATTTAAATACATATAGTGTAAATGTTGAGATTTTCAACGTACTATTACCCATCATCTGTTGATTATCCATCTGTTTGTTGACATAATCTTAGCTTTGAATTGAGTTTGAAATGACTGTATGGTATGTATTGATGTTAGAATATTTTGAATGGAAGTTACAGAAGTTAACACAGACCAGCTTAAGCAGAAAGAGGAAATTTATGATAAGGAGGTTGGTGGTTTCTGAAACGGAAAAGAAAAAAAAAAAAAAAAAAAGCAGACCTTATTTTTTAATTTCAAATTTCTAGGAGAGAGTATTTCCTAGGCCCAGAGTGGCCAGGTGGCCTCTATCTGATCACTTGTGGCTAAGCGCAGTGATCACAGTGTAAAATGTTGCCAGGAGAGGCCGAGGTGAGGAAGATAAGGCGGATATTTTCTGTTGAGCACACACCCTAAGGGTTTTCTAGTATGGTGTAATTGGTTGGGTTGTTACCATAGGACCTCAAGTGTATGTCTGGTGAATTATCATTTCTAATTATCCACTTAACAATTTGAAATTCCACCATTAATTCTTTTCAATGAAACAAGATTTTCCTGCTATTCATGGAGTCTAGAGTTAATTCCCTACCAATATGAGAAATGTCTATTGCTTAGCTAATAACTAAGAGAGAAGATCCCAGGTCAGGGTGAATGGAGAGATTTGGGGAATTGCATCTTTGTATTGTCAAGGTAGAAAGGTAATAATTACAGCTAATATTTGCTGAATACTTATTAAGTGGCAGGCACCATGCAAAGAACTTTACATTAATTATTTCATTTGCCCCTGTACAGTAGGATTTTATTATTACAGTTGTCTTTGAGAAAGGGAAACAGTGCCACAGAGTTTACACAACTTGCTGAAATTCGTATAGCTAGGAAGTGGCGAAGGAAAACCATATATCAGTTATCTCTAAAGCTAGATGACACCTGAAAGCTAAATGTTACCTGGTGAGAGAAAAATATGTATTTATGTTAGAACAAAAAAATGAAGTTCAGTAAAATTGTTTGCTTCTTTTACTGTGATTCTCAGGATCAGGTTCCAGTGTTTTGGAGATTTTAGTATGGTTGTTTGCATTTAGCTTATTTATTCCTACATTTTATTATCCTCAGAGTAGATTTTTTTGACTTAGCTTTTCCCCTCTCTAACCTACCCCAAGGACAGTGCTGTTACTTATTCCTCTTCCCAAGGCCCCCAACGGTCAGGTTGACAACGACCATGTCTGTCTTGCAAACAGCAGCTGGCGCAAGGTGAGCCTGCATGGGTACTCAGAGAGTGTTTGTTGAATGAATGGATGGATAAAAATTGTTCTTTACTGCTTTAGGGATCTCTGCTCAATGTTATGTGGTAGCCTGGCTTGGAGCAGTGTTCAGGGGAGAATGAATATGTATGGCTCAGTTGATTTGCTTTGCACCTGAAGCTACCACAACATTGTTAATCGGCTATACTCCAATATAAAATAAAAAGTGTTAAAAAATCAGTGGTTTTACATATTTTATAGAATAAAATTCAAGTTCGTTACCGTGACCTTCAAGGTCTTTTTCAACTGGTTGTGAAACTATCTTATCTCTCACTGTTCACTTTTTCTCCTATCTTTTTTAGAATATACGTCAGAGAATCTCAACTTACATTTCTCCAACAGTTGACATTCATGGGCATGGCATATTTCCATGAGCACAATCACTGGCAGAGATACAGAGAGCGTGATTTATCAGACACCAGTCACAACTCCACCTCTTTGCCTCCCACACAGGAAATCTTATTAGAATGCTAATGGGTGGAACTGACATTCTTTCAGTGAACACCTCAACCCACTCTATTTTACAAAAAAAAAAAAAAAAAAAAAAAAAAAAAATTAGGAAACTTCAGTTTACTTTAATTATTACTTTTAAGATATAGTTTGCAAAATATCATCCCATCAAGATCCAATGGTTTAGCACCATTTTTAATAATAGTAGTTAACATTTAATTGCTTGTTTTTCCAAGTATCGGACACCATGTTATGTACTATAGGTATTAAACTTCCCAACAACCTTGTGAAGTAAATACACTTACTCTTCTTATTTTATAGAAGAGAAAACTGAAGTGCAGAGACCCTAAGTAATCTAACCAATATCACACAACTAGTCAAATTTATGTGCTTTTCAATTTTAAAAATTGTTTTACATTCCCACCAACAGTGCAAGAGGTTTCCCTTTTCTCCACACCCTCTCCAGCATTTGTTGTTTGTAGATTTTCTGATGATTCCCATGCTAACCAGTGTGAGGTGATACCTCATTGTAGTTTTGATTTGCATTTCTCTAATAATTAGTGATGTTGAGTAGCTTTTCATGTGCCTCTTGGCCATCTGTATGTCTTCTTTGGAGAAATGTCTGTTTAGGTCTTCTGCCCACTTTTTGTTTTTTTTTTTTTTTTAATATCTAAAAACTGTTTTAACGTGCTGACAATTGTTGTCAAGCTACTCACTTTCCCTATCTGCCACACCCATTTCTTGCCTTGAGGACTAATACCCAATGCACCCGTGCACACACACACAAGACACACATGCACACACACACACTAAATTTTAGAGTTTTCAGTACAAATTATATGTTTTCAAATTCTGTGGTATTGTTAAAAGTGAAAAAAAGTTAGGTACGTCTTTGGTAGAGCAGATATCATTGTACCAGGCACATTTGATACTAGTACATGAAAGTTCAGACTTGATATCATTTTTGGAGTTGTTGCTTCAAGCATTGCCTTATGCCAAGGTTCAAAGGGAATATCTCCATTTTTTATTAGTTCCTATCAAGTTGAATTTCCTATTCCCCAAATTGTTTAGACCAAAGCTTGTTGTGTTTGTTTCACATGGGGATGTGCTTCCTTCAACCTTTGCTCTGTGAGCAAACTTTACTCTAACCCAATATATATTATGTGGTTAAATACTTTTTTCCATCAAAGATTGTATATAAAATTTGATGAGGGAATTCCTTGGCAGTCCAGTGTCTAGGACCCTGGGCTTTCACTATGGAGGGCACAGGTTCAATCCCTGGTTGGGGATCTAAGATTCCATAAGCCATGCAATGCAGCCAAAAAAAAAAACAAACAAAAAAATGGTGATATCTCCCTGAATACACAGTTATAATTCCTCTAAAATGTTTTTTTTAAATGATTCCACTCTTAATCTTTCATATAACAGAAAACGAACTTGCATGTACACAAGCGTACACACTACCTGCCACACACACATACATATACACACAAATTATTTCTTTACAAGTATAGCTCTGTGATCCTTTCCTTAATGAGGATATTTTGTGTAGCCTCCAAATTTTTCCTGAGATGCTATAGAAAGTAAACATCTTCTGGGTAAACCTCTTGCTGAATCAGATGCTCTACTTCAAAAACTTAGTAGCTGTCCTCTGCATCTCAATGAAAGTAGCTAAAGCACCATAGTTGATAGCAAACACTTCTGTGGAAACATTTACTACTTTATTTCTTCCTTATTACAACAAAATGCAATATTTGTTAGTTGGTACAAATGACCAATATATTAAGGAGAGGCTAAAAGCAAAGTTTCAGTTAATCTATAGCATTTAGAATGCCTTTTCTTCTTGACCTTTGGTAATGTTGAAAAATAAAAGAAAGAAAATGGACACTTAATATTATGACTTTGTTACTTTGCTAAAAAAAATTCAAAAAGAAGAAGTTAATGAGGGAATGTTATTATTTGATAGGATGGTGAAAGTGGACAAGTAGATAACAGTGGAGAGAAGATAAAATGGCCTTAAAGTCAAGGTAACACTGGTGTCCAGAAGGACACAAGCAAACAAACTACTGAGGCAACTTTGAAAATGCAGCCAGCATTGGGAGATAAATTAAAAAGAAGGAGGTGAGATAAAAAGAATTTCTTTTCAAAAGGCAAGCCAGATTCTTGTTAGAATACCATGATCATTTTTTTGAGATATGGAGAGCTTCAACATGATTAAGAAGAAAAGAATCAAATGCCTAAATATTTGGAAGAGGAGAGTGTTTAGGGCAGGGATTCTTAACCTCAGCACTACTGACATTTTAGACCAGATAACTCTTTGTCATGGGAGCTGTGACTTGTAGGATGTTTCCCAGCATTCCTGGTTTCTACACTCTAGCTGCTCATACCACCACACATTGCCAGTTTTGATAATGAAAGATGTCTTATGACATTGATGAACATGTCTGAGGGGACAAAAACCACTCCTCAATGAGGACCACTGGATTAAAGTAACTACAGTCATTAGTTTAAGCTGGAGGTGAAGGAGAGACTGTAGATTATAATTAATTCTTGTATAGAAGATACTCTTAACTGGTTTTCCATTCCACCAAAACACATATGAGAAGCAAAATATTTTACAAATTGGAAAAGTAGATCTTTGGGAGATGTACAAAGAAACTCAATTGTTAGATTTCTAATAGGTATCTAAAGTAAGTATAATTCTGAGGTTGAAATATTGCCCAATAGTGAAGGAGAATTTTTTTCAATTGTAGCATTATACCAATAATATTTTATTAATTATTTTATTTAGCTTAATATTTTATAAAGTTATTAAATATTAAATTATTCAAAAGTATACTTAATAAGAAAACATATATATGTACCACCCATTCAGAGTCAATAACATTTGGTCATATTTGCTTCAAATATATTTCTTGGGTTTTTTTTTGTTTTTTTGTTTTTATTTTAATTTAAAGTGTTGTAATTACATCTACAGGGTCCTCTTGCTCCATTCTCACATGGTCCTTTCTTGCCCAGGGGTAGGTAACCAATAACCTAAAGGTGATAGATATTCTTTCTGGTATGTTTTAATTTTACACTTTGAATATGTATATTTTTAACCATGGCAGCATATGGTATTGAGTTCTTGGTGTTTTTGTATGTTTTTACATAAATAGCATCTCTGTGTAAATCTTTTTATTTTATTTTTCATTCATTTTAATGTTTGCAAGATTTATTCATGTTGACATATATAGTTATTTGTAGGTACAATGTAGGTACAATGAAATACTGTAAAAGCAATTAAAATGAATGAGCTAGTTTATATAAATAGCACAGCTACAGACAAAATAAGGAAAATGTGCAGGGATGTTTAGTTCACTTATTTATTAAATTTGGCAGCTAGACAAGGCATAACAATTCTAGAATTGAAAGTATTTGATCTGCCCCTGACCATGCCATATACAGGAAGAAGGACTGAAACCTAGGGAAATATCCTGCCTCTTTTTTTTTTGTCCAGGAGAAAAAACAATATTAGCTTCCTAGAATATAAAAAGAAATAGCAGTCAGAAGGCCATAGTACCTGGGTGGGAAAAATAGCCAGACTGCCTTGTGGGAGAAGAGGCCTGGAGAGCCTTTCCAGTGGTCTAGCCAGCTGTGCAAAAGAAATACATGGAAAAGCTGCTGGGAAGGAGGCCCATACATAACAGAAGTTTGTGTGTGAGTCTGAGCAGTAGCGTAGCCCTGAGCTGGTCTGTCTTTGATGGGTAGAGCCTCAGTGTGAAGCCTGGGGACAGTAGGAATTACAGGGTTTCTGAGAGCTAGAGATCTTTGGGAGTGGAAGGGACAGCACCCAGAGTTTAGCCTTGACCTTAGAGGGACTGAGCATAATGACCATAGTGATACTGGCCACTACAAGAGGTAGAAATAACAGAGAGGGAGTAAATAAGCCCCATGGTCATGATAGAAGTCCCTACCAGTTCAGGTCAGGGGTCCAGGTTAACAGACATGGACAACTGCCCAACATCTTCTTTTTTTTTTTTTTTTTTTTCCTTGGGCTGCTCTGCGTGGCATGTGGGATCTTAGTCCTCCCACCAGGGATTGAACCCGAGCCCCCTGCAGTGGAAGCATGGGGTCTTAACCACTGAACCACCAGGGAGGTCCAAGTCCAGCCACTTCCTGAGCCATTTCAAGACCATGCTCAGAGTGGATGATGCCTAGAGGAGCATGAGGGTCCAGTGTGTCCACTGATTTGTGCCTAAGTGGCTGTTGTTTTAATGCCATTACTTTGGTCCATGCTCCTTGATTTAAAGGCTTCAGGCTTGAGGGACCTAAGAAATCACCTCCAACTCTCAAAAGCAAGGTGTATTCCTCTAATTTTTGATGGACATTCTTTAAACTTAGCAACTTTCTTGTCTCATATAAAAGTTCTTTGAAAAATAAAGCTTTGCTTTGAAGCTCAGTATAACTGATAGGTCCAAAAAGATTCCCCTAGCAATTTCCCTTATGCTGAATAGATAACCCTTTGTTAATATTTTAGTGGCAAAAGGGAGCACGATCTCATAATTCCCAATTTAAGACTTGTATCTTCTAAAATGAAATGAGGATGCTCTGTTAGTTTGGATCCTCTATAAAAGCAGAATATGAGGAATGGCTTTCATGCTAGTGGTTTATTTAGGAGGTGGTTTCAAGGAACAGGAAGGAAGGAATGGAGAGAATGGTAAAGAGAAGGAGGAAAGGTCAAAACAAATGTGCACTATCAAGCTGGACACCAGCTCAGTTCTGCCAAGACTTCCCAGGTCCATTATTGGATGGTCCACAGAAGAGATCAACTGATGGGTTCGTCCTCCATGAGTGAAGGGTGGTTAGCTTCATCCCACTGCCAGGTGGTGCATGCATGAGGTCTGGGAAGATTCCTGCAAGAGTGTCATGCACAAGAGAAGACCTGGATGAAAAGCTTGAGATGCCTAGTATGACTGAAATAAAGAGTTCTCTAGTTACACCTACACCAAGCAGCTTTGCCACAGCAGTGGCAGGAGTAAGAGGTGGACTGAGGGGAAATGAGGAATTTAAAAAATCAAATTTATAGATCAATTGCAAGTTATAAAAATGTGATTATTGATTTTGGTCAAAAGCCAAATGTCAATAAGTATCTTCAAATTTTTAATATGAAAAAGACCACCTTCAGGTGGAACATTTTTAATCTTGTTTAGTCTAAAATAGTCTCTTCAAAAGAGATCAACAGCAAATCATGTTTGGTTGGAGACACATTCTTAAATGGCAGTGATTTTTACTTTGGAGAGAGCAGAGAGTAGCAGTAGTATTACATTAATTAAGATAGAAATTATAGAAGATAGCATTTTCAGGAAATATCTGAATCATTTATCATTAATAATTTCTTGCATAGCTGGCAATTATACTCCAGACAAATAGAGTAGATCTTATCTTGGACCAATAGCATTTAGAAGCTGAATCTATCAAATTATTTTCAGGAGTTTAGGGGTGAAATAGAATTCTGTAACTATGAAGGTAAACTCTTACAGTTTTATTTTGCAAATTCAACTTTTAACAGGTACAGTGAAAGAACCACACTCTTCATTTTCTTTCCATAAGGCACATGTGATCCAAGAGATGTAGTTTCAACATGCAGATGGATGTACCCCAATGTACCCCAATGTACCACCTGCTGTCCTGTCTAATTTAAAAATGACCCAGTGCAATTCATCAGGGGAGAAAAGAAAAAACCAGGAAAAGAAATAAAATGAATTCCTTTGGCTACATTTAAATTGTACCAATAAATGATGCTAAGCTTTGTCGCTAACCCAGCAAATATGTTGATCAATATGGTGCAGAAGCAAATGTAGTAGATTCTAAGTCAAATGCCATTTCAGAATACTTCATCATTTTTGCCACCCTTGTGCAGCACTCAAAATGTGAAATATCTCATATGATCTCAGATATAGCAAATTCTTCAGCTTTGAGTATAACTGAGAATTCTGGGAAATGTGAAAGTCTGGGAAATTATCCCAAATATGGGATCATTAAAGACAAGAGTAGTTGTCTACTTTTTCTTCTATATCTATTTCTGTGATTCTCAATAAAGTAGAAATTAACCAGTATTTAAATAATTTTATGCTTTTACTGGTTTTAAAGGAATGATTGCATACAATCATGTATTAAAAGAGCCCCAATTAAAACTCTTGTTTTAGTAAACTTTGTAGTAGATTAATCACAGGCATTTCTAACATAGTACTTTAACTACACTTGTTAAGCCATCGGTAGTCAAAATGCGTCATGCCAGTGACCAAATAAGTCTATTCTTAAGATGAAGAGCACAGACCTTTCTCATTTTGTGTGTGTATTTTATCACAACAATAAATGCCAGTACCATATTGTCAGGATTACTGTAGCTTTGTAGTATAGTCTGAAGTCAGGGAGTCTGATTCCTCCAGCTCCATTTTTTTTCCCTCAAGACTGCTTTGAATATTTGGGGTCTTTTGTGTCTCCACACAAATTTTAGTATTTTTTGTTCTAGTTCTGTGAAAAATGTCACTGGTAATTTGATAGGGATTGCATTGACTCTGTAGATTGCTTTGGGTAGTATAGTCATTTTCACAATATTGATTCTTTCAATCCAATAAAATGGTGTATCTCTCCATCTGTTTGTGTCATCTTTGATTTCTTTCATCAGTGTCTTATAGTTTTCTGAGTACAGATCTTAGGTAGGCTTATTCTTAGGTATTTTATTCTTTTTGTTGCAATGGTGAACGGGATTGTTTCCTTAATTTCTCTTTCTGATCTTTCATTGTTAGTGTATAGGAATGCAAGGTATTTCTGTGTATTATTTTGTACCCCGCAAAATTACCAAATTCATTGATTAGCTCTAGTAGTTTTCTGGTAACATCTTTAGGATTCTCTATGTATAGTATCATGTCATCTGCAAACAGTGACAGTTTTTACTTCTTCTTTTCCAATTTGTATTCCTTTTATTTCTTTTTCTTCTCTGATTGCTGTGGCAAGGACTTCCAAACTTCAGACTATATTACAAAGCTACAGTAATCAAGACAATATGGTACTGGCACAAAAACTGAAATATAGATCAATGGAACCAGAAAGAAAGCCCAGAGATAAACCCACGCACCTATGGTCAACTAATCTATGACAAAGGAGGCAAGTATATGCAATGGAAAAAAAGACAGTCTCCTCAATAAGAGGTGCTGGGAAAACTGGACAGCTACATGTAAAAGAATGAAATTAGAACACTCCCTAACACCATACACAAACATAAACTCAAAATGGATCAGAGACCTAAATGTAAGACCAGACACTATAAAACTCTTAGAGGAAAACATAAGAGGAATACTCTTTGACATAAATCACAGCAAGATATTTTTTGATCCACCTCTTAGAGTAATGGAAATAAAAACAAAAATAAACAAATGGGACCTAATGAAACTTAAAACCTTTTGTAAAGCAAAGGAAACTACAAACAAGACGAAAAGACAACCCTCAGAATAGGAGAAAATGTTTGCTAACAAATTAATGGACAAAGGCTTAATCTCCAAAATATATAAACAGCTCATGCAGCTCAATATTAAAAATACATACAACCCAATCCAAAAATGGGCAGAAGACCTAAATAGACATTTCTCCAAAGAAGACTTACAAATAGCCAAGAAGCACATGAAAAACTTCTCAACATCACTAATTATTAGAGAAATGCAAATCAAAACTACAATGAGGTATCATCTCACACCAGTTAGAATGGGCATCATCAGAAAACCTACAAACAACAAATGCTGGAGAAGGTGTAGAGAAAAGGGAACACTCTCACACTGTTCATGGGAATGTAAATTGATACAGCTACTATGGAGAACAGTATGGAGGTTCCTTAAAAAACTAAAAATAGAATTACCATATAACCCAGCCATCCCACTACTGGGCATATACCCAGAGAAAACCATAATTCAAAAAGACACATGCAGGGCTTCCCTGGTGGTGCAGTGGTTGAGAATCTGCCTGCTAATGAAGGGGACACAGGTTCGAACCCTGGTCTGGGAGGATCCCACATGCCGTGGAGCAACTAGGCCCGTGAGCCAAAACTACTGAGCCTGAGCATCTGGAGCTTGTGCTCCACAACAAGAGAAGCCGCGATAGTGAGAGGCCTGTGCACCATGATGAAGAGTGACCCCCACTTGCCACAACTAGAGAAAGCCCTTGCACAGAAACGAAGACCCAACACAGCAAAAATAAAAAATAAATAAATTAATTAATTAATAAACTCCTACCCCCAACATCTTCTTTAAAAAAAAAAAGACACGTGCACCCCATTGTTCATTGCAGCACTATTTATAGTAGCCAGGTCATAGAAACAACCTAAATGCCCATCAACAGAGGAATGGATAAAGAAGATGTGGTGCATATATACAATGGAATATTACTCAACCATAAAAAGGAATGAACTTGGGTCATTTGTAGAGACATGGCTGGATCTAGAGACTGTCATACAGAGTGAAGTAAGTCAGAAAGAGAAAAATAAATATCATATATTAACACGTATATGTGGAACCTAGTAAAATGGTAGATGGACCGGTTCACAGGGCAGGAATAGAGACACAGTTGAAGAGAACAAATCTAAGGACACCAAAGGGGGAAAGTGGTGGGGGGCATGGTAGTGGTGGGATGAATTGGGAGCTTAGGATTGGCATATATACACTAATATGTATAAAATAGAGAACTAATAAGAACCTGCTGTATAAAAAATGAATAAAATAAAATTCAAAAAAAAGACAAAACCCAAAAAAGCAATAAATTCCAGCATATATTGTCTAGGATACAATTCACCTCTTTTGCATTATAATATAATTCTAATTATACTTGTCTCACCATTAACTTATTTTTCTCTGTGATAACATTCCATCTGATTTTGGACAGAATTTTTTAAAGTTGATATTTAGTTGAAAAAAATTAAAAAATGACCTTCAAAACATTGAATGAAAGTCAGTAATTTTGAGAGACTGAAAATCTATGGCAGAGATATTTTTCAGTTGAATGGCTAATGTCAGGTAGAAATATTCAGCCAGAATTTCTTATAACTTTTTGATATAGATCTTTTCTCCTTGGATGATCCTACCCATTTAGAAGTTTCTTTAATTTGGGGGATTCAATATGTTTTCTCCCTCAAGGAAAATAGGCATGATTTAATTCTGAAGGATTGAAGTAATATTATTTTATGCAAATAGGTAGATTTATTTATTTTTTTGCTTTGCTTTTAGGTAGGTGCTTTATTCCAGTGGCATCACCATTAATTTAATATTCTGTTGGAAATTCTATGAAAATTTTCTAGATTACTAAAAATATCAAGAATGTTAGGATAGGATATTTAAGAAAACAAAATATTTTTTAAAAACATAAGAATAGACAAAATTCCATTCTATGTAAGTGTCATTTTCCATCTAGCTTAACATTCATACTGAGGAAGCCATCAAAGAATTGGAGTTTGTTTTTCCAAATATCAAACTAAAAATTCACAGGTGTACTTTAAAATATCCACAGCATTCTAAGTGAATCATGACTGTTCTTCAAAAATATTTTCTGAAGTCATTTACATCCTAGTAGTTATTATTACTATCATTATTATTCCACATATTCTGGCTGGCAGCAATTTCCATGTATTACCTTCCTTCACTGCTAAAAATTAAGTATCTTTGTTAACAAGTCCTCTGGTATATACTCCAGTGCCGAATATAGTGAAGAGATGACCTTAGTTTCCTTCTGTGGTGTGTGCTTAAGAGACAGATATTTTTGTGTGTTTTGTTATTGTTTATTGGGGATTGGGGGAGGGAGAAAATGTTGTGCTTAAAGAGTTTATGTAAACAGCCCCCTGAACACCAATCAGGTCCTATTGAACTGGGATCTGGAAGGGCTGCTCCTAAAATTTATACTTAAACCTTTCGTTAATCTCCCAAACCTCTGCTTTAGGTATATAAGGCTCCATAGATCAGTGAGTATCAACAAGTATACGTATGTTGGAGAATTTCCCAGAAGAAAGACAAATTTAGTTTTCTTTGGCTAGCTCCCTGTCAAGGTAAAAAGAATTGACAGCAAGCAGTTTTAACACATTTGCTGGAAAGATGTGCTATATACAGAGAGAATATATCCAAAACCTTATGAAGAATTTTCAAAAACTTATGGAAACCTACTGATTACTGATTTATTACTGGAAGGAGCAAATGCAAGAATAAATCTAAAATCTATTTCTGCTGTTATATGAAAGTTCTTTATTGAAGGTTTAATAAATTGCAATAATTAATGTCCAAAGTGTCAGTTTTATCACCCTCATCATCATCATTATTGTAATGTCTCACATTTATTGAGGATTTACTACATATTAAGCACAGTCCTAAGCATTCTATTCATTACCTTTTTAAATACTTATAAAACCTTTATGAGGTTCTCAACTTCATAAAGAATGTGCTATTCTGGTGAGTGATATTGATAATAGAGGAGGCTATGCATACGTAGTTGCAGGGGGTATATGGGAAAATATCTGTACCTTCCTCTCAGTTATATTGCAAACTTCTTTTTAAAAAATGAAAAAAAAAAATCTTGAACAAAACCCCACTGTGAGTTAAGTTCTTTTACATCTCCAATATGCAGATGGTATTCTTGAAAATATTTGCAATTAAAAACATAAATGGTAGAGTGATAGATCAATAAATATATAGGTAGATGTTAGATAAAGAATTATTGAAAGGAAACAACTCTGTAAGTTATGTTACACGATAGATCTTTTTATACGCTCTTAACCATGATAACAAAGAGCTTCTGATTATAGACAATGTTTCTACAAGAAACAGTATTTTCACAATATGTAGAGTGATGAAGTGAACACAAGAAGGGGATTTGCAAAACTAATATCAATGACTTTTATGTGAAACAATTCCTCTCTCTCCTTCCATTACAACATCCATCAACTAAACTCCTTTGGAGTTTCAAGACCCAAGACTGAGAGGTAAATAAACTTGTAAGGCTTAGAGGACATTTGAATTTCAAAATTAACTCCTGCAATGATTCTCAGAAAGATTTATCACTAAGACCTGATGAAATAACATGTGTATTTGCTTAGAATATGATAACATATGAATTTATTTTAATAGTACAAGATCAAACAATTCAAAAGTAGTGCCATGTGTCAAGAAGGACTCTGCCCCCATTAAAATGAAAGGAAAGCTTTATGAAGAAAATTTGAGTGAGAATAAATGGATTAAAAATATTGACATTTATTTTATAGACCACCCATTCAGGTGTGACTTTGAAAAATGCTTTCAAAATATACATTGAAAGGTGCACTCAGGGGCAAAATGCAGTAGAGATAGACAATTGGATATCCATGTCAAAACATCACTGGAGGGACTTCCCTGGTGGTGCAGTGGTTAAGAATCTGCCTGCCAATGCAGGGGACACAGGTTCAATCCCTGGTATGGGAAGATCCCACATGCTGCAGAGCAACTCATCCCGTGTGACACAACTACTGAGCCTGCGCTATAGAGCCAGTGAGCCACAACTACTGAGCCCACATGCCACAGCTACTGAAGCCCATGTACCTAGAGCCTGTGTTCTGCAACAGGAGAGGGCACTGCAATGAGAATCCTGTGCATCGCAGTGAGGAGTAGTCCAGTTTGACACAACTAGAGAAAGCCTGAGCACAGCAACGAAGACCGAAAGCAGCCAAAAATAAATAAATAAATAAATCTTAAAAAAAAAAATCACTGGACAAATGGCCTACTGCAAAAAGACTTGACTGTCTTCGCTAACAGTTTCATCTTTTATGAAATTAACAAAGCAATGAGTGCGTTTACTATTCCCAACTTAACTGTGATCAATAATTACATGGTTGGTGAATTAGCAGTGTTCTTAGAAAAAAGTGATCGTTGTCATGGTGAGATTATTTGAGATGCAAAAGGGAATCTAGCAACATTCTTAGTTTACAAAACTCTTCTTAAGGACATGATTTAATGAGAGCTTCTGACCTCTGCTAGCTAACTTCAGCAAATTGAAGTTCTCTCTTACCTAATGTCATTTTTATTACAATTTGATTGGTTATGTAAACAAACAAAGAAAACAGGAAGCATGTTAAATAATTGTCTTCTCTTTGAGCCCAAATTATACTTACGCTGTCTCAGATCAGGTGATTAAACAAATTTTCAAAACCTTCTCAATTTTAAAATCCAGTAAAAATATGAGGACAAGTTGGAGGTTTCTTTCATATCAAGCAAGTAACAAATTACCAAGCATTTCTTAAGTTTCTACTTTTTGCTAAGAAATTAATGTAGCCGAAAACATTTATTTGATTATTTCCCATCCTTCTTTTTCCAACTGAATAATAGTTCTTTAACATTTTCATTTAAATAACTTAAACATATACAATGAAATATTGTACTCTACGTGTATATTTGCTTCTAATCCTGAGTTTTACATTTAACCATAGTTAATCATTTTGCCTTTAAATGCTTTTTAGATGGTACAATTTGTTCTTAATGCCTTAGCTTTCCTCTTCGGTCACACAGCTGGAGTGGAACGTGAAGGCTCCGTGTAGCACGTCTCTCTGGGTGAACATTTAAAAAAAATCACAACTAGTAGGCAAAAACCCATTTCCTCTAGTCAGGCTGTAGTTATCTTGATCTAGCATGACAAATTAGTGTTCCCAGAGTGGCTGCAAAGTAATCAGACTGTGACAAATGGTTTACTTATAGCAATTTGTTTCCATTTTACTGAAAATTTCCACAGTCTTAAAAAAATAAAAAGATTTTTAATGGTACTTGAACATTGTTGAAAGTGAACTGCATGAAATGCCAAAGCTGGAATCTAGAATCATTGTGATGTCCCATGAGATGTGACCACAAACCGGGCTTCCTGGGTCATGGATTCTCTAAGGAAGTCATACCTTTGTCCACTGGTGACAGCACTGAGTGACCCTTTACCCCAGATAGAGTTTTTTTTTTTTTTTTTTAAGATTTAAGATTTTAAGATTCTATACTCATCCTAGACTACAGAGTCCATGGTATTTTCTTTGGCACAATTTATATCCTTTAAGGGTCTTCTTTAAGCCTGGCAAGATCCACCTTTGTTGCAGTAAAGGAACATTCATTTGGATTTGGATTCTCTAAAGCCTGACCCCCTCTTTCAGGAATGCTAGGTAGTCCCATATAGCTACCTACTTATGCCGATCTTTCAGCAAGTTCTCTGTTTGTCCTTGGTTGGAGACTCCATGGTGACTCTTAAACTGATTTGTCCTACTCCCTGACTGATCTGCTTCCTGGCTAATGTCTTCTGTCTCTTTCTCACTTAAGTGAATTTATGGATGGTCTTCAAGTGGTGCTTTTTTTGGAAAGAAGACCTCTTTCTTCTAGCCTACTTTCCTAAGGTAAGGGAGGGATTAGGGCATAGAAAGGGCAAGGTTTTAGTATTAAGAGTTAGCTTTGTGCCTTGCTCAAGTGCACATGGAGGCCTCGAGTAAGGTGATTGGCCTATGTTATCCCATTTCACCCTGTAAAGTCTGCATTATTCTCCCCACTTCATAAGTACGTGTGATTTGGAAAGATGAAAACAACTGTTAGAGAAGAATTGTCTCTGAAGTCTTCTTCCTGTCAACTTCCTCAATACCATGCCTTATTTTTATTTCTCAAATTGTATGTAGTATGAGGCATTCTTCTTTTCCCCATTGGTCTGTATTGTAAGTTAATGAAAAAAAAAAAAAAAGTAAGAAAAACTACCTATGCTTTAGCAGAGAAATAGTTACTAATCTAGAAACTCAATTAAATAGAAAGGAAATGATTTCTTAAAGCCATGCATTGTTAAGGTACAATTCATACATATCCCATTTGAAGCCATTTGCTTTACTCTGTACCTACTTGTAATTTTTACATTATATTACTCCTTCAATTTTGTTGTTCCTACTCTTATCTAAATGTGTACCAAAAAAGAAAAATCTCTGCACAAGAAGTGCTGTTTTTTATCTTTATGATATGTCTTCATAGCTGTAGTTATAATACATAGATAGTAATTTCCATATGCTAACAGTATTTCCTAATAATTATTGGAAATTCTGTGCACTACCATAGCACTTCATGTAACTAAAAAATAAACTAGTTACAACTCAAGATCTACTTCTGATGTTCAGTTTTATTTTGGAGTCTCTTCTTTTTCTTAAACTGTTTTGTTTCCTCCCTTAGTGATTAGATTATTTTTTGGGCACAATGCATGTGACTCCTCTTGCATTCTTTACGTCTTGTGGTCTTTAAATTCTAAGAAAGGCTTTGAGATATATACAATTCTTTGTTTTGTCAACAAAAGAAGAAAGGAGGGTTTATTTGGTTTTATTTAAATAAAAATTGTACTTTATATTTTTCTCCCTCTTAAATGAAGTAAAAATCAGTATAAATGTTTCACACAAGATATGGTTTAAACAACCCATGGTCTATTTAATAACAGCCCCCTTGCTCAAATACTATAGCTAAACAGATTATATTTGCATTTTTCTCATACTATTTAAAATTTTAAAAATAATTTTTATTCTAAAATAATATAGTTTAATTGTTTTAAGAAAGTAGAGCAATATGCCTTAAACATATACAGTGATGTATGTCAATTATTTCACAATAAAGTGGGAAAAAAAGAAAGTAGGGCAAATAATTAAAGATGCAGATTGATGAAAATGTATAAGCAGTGTGTAAAGGAAAATAACTATCTTAATCTGCCAGGACTTAAATAATAATCCAAAAATAGTCTTCAAGGGTTTGTTTTTTCTTGACTTTTAATGTAGTATCAGATATGGGCTTCATATTTATCAGTATAGTGCAAATCTGAAATCTACTTTTATTTTCATTTATACCTAAGAAAATGCTTCTGTACTATATTACATGCCTAAATTTGGGAGAAATTCTCTGGTTGTTAAAAAATTAGGAAGGATTCATTCTTGCCTAAAGTCCATTGTGTTCTTTATTGATTTAACTTGATTCTGGGTTTAATGGCAAAGTTATAGTGAGAAAAATTTATTCTATGTGTTGTCCTTTTATTGATTTGGGGAATTTGATTGGACAGGCATGCTAATAGAAGGGGTTTGGAGAGAAAGAATTTTGGCTTTGCTTCCAAATTTTAACATGATATCAGGCCACATGATAAGCATTAGTAAAATGATATAAAACATCATTGCTTTTTCCCCAGAAAATGACATCCTGGTCATGACAATGCAGGCTGATGGACACTTTGAGCAGGGTAAAGAGAATTTCCTAGGTTTCCCCCCTTCCAGTAAGGATTAGGTGGGTATTTATAAGGTCCTCAACCCTTTGTGATGACCCCATAGACCTTCTATTCACCTTGAACCTTATAAATTCATTAAGCGATGAGTATTGATGTAAAGATTTTATCACATATAATCCTCCATATTGCTAATTAATTATTAGACTCAAAGGGTACTTCCCATCCTCTACCAGCATGTTCCAAGTGAATCCAGTAAAAGTGAACTAATTAGAAATAAAAGGTCCAAACTCAATTAGAGTATGAACTTCTGAGGATCTAATTTATATTCTTCCCAAAGATCTTAAAGTTTGTTAAAGAGCCATTCCATTAGCCTGATGATGTCTTTTAAGGAATACTTCTGGATTAAATTGTTGCTATAGTTCTTCCTCCCTGAGTATCCAGAGAATTCTCTTGAAACATAAATGCCCAGTATCAATCCACTTGAATATTCAGCAAATACTGCTGCCTACTATTTTATAAGAGCAGTAACATGAGGATAATTACTTCAATTATACCTCTCTTCCCTCTCATGGTTAGCCACCAACACATATTCAAGGTCCTTTTTTTTAAAGATCCCCTCACTTAGTATCACGTTGCATAATTATCTTTTCCAGTTCAATTCCTTCTTTCACAGTTGGCTTCTCCTTTTCAACAGTAGCTGCTTGAACCCTCATGATCTTACATTCTGTTCTGTATCCTTAATATTTTCACAGAAAATTCTGCTACGTGGTTATTGATTTAAAACCTGCATCTCCCTTGAAAATGTCTCTTCCTTTGTTCCCAGTAGAGTGAAAGCTTTTTGTACATTCACATCCAAAGATCATAATAGCCTACTGTTAATAATTTCCTACTTTTCAAATTTTTTTATCCTACACAAAAATCACTTTTTCTTTAAGGTTCATGATAACTGAGTATGCCATCATTTACCATTTTGATTCATGTCATCCTCTATAGTCTTGACTACTCCTATTCATTCACTGTGGACTTTGAAACCTAGTTCTCAGACTTCTTTACTCCCACACTAAAATCAACATCATCAATTGGGTAATTTCTACATGTAGATAATCTTTCCAACAAATAGTGTCAAAGATGCTTGACTTCAATATCAACATCCTTACACCAACCCCACTCCCTCTAAACCACTACCTCTCAAACTCTTGTATGAAATCATAAAATCCAGTGTCATCATCCTACCAAATCTCCTGCCCATTTTGGTCTCTCAGTTCTGTTATTTTTATTCATGAAGAACAATGCATTCTCTTCCCCTTCACTTACTCACAGGCTGTCATCCACTCTTCACAGTTTTATGTCATTTTCTCTCTTTGCTTGACACCTTGATAGCTTTTTTTTTCAATAACCTTTTTGCTAGTATCCTAACATTTTCATTCCTTCACAATCATGAAAATTTTCAGATTATTTGTCTTTTGCTGTTCACAGACTTCTGAATAGTTAGACAAAATAATCCAATTATATGAATTGCTGCTAATTATTTGGTTTCCAGATGGGTTTTCAGCAGGCTCAGCAACACTTTTTCTAGTCCCTGGTCTGTTCTCTCCCCAATTTCCCAAAAGTGCCATTTCTAAACAAAACTAATAAATTTATACTTCTTATTCCACAACTATTTTCTTCAATCAGATAACTTGCCTCTTAATTCACAGAGAAATTTTCAGGCTATTTTGTATGAAACTTCAAACATCCATATTCACAAACTTATGATATGTTCATCTTCTGAGATAATAAATTTGTTCTTTTTCCTTTTATTTCCTGGTCCTGCTCCATCAGAAATAACCAGGTCTTTTCTAGTATCTTACTTCAGGAGAGATTTCAGTTAGAGGGCTAAAAGGAGGAGTTGCCTTTATTTTTGTTTGTCTGATTTTAAAGTTGAGATGAATGAAGAAATTGTGATAAATGATGTTAAAGACACAATGAGACTGAGAAAGATTCTTAGGAAGGGAAGAGGAATACTATATCCAAATTAATAATAAAAGAATACTTTTGGGGCTTCCCTGGTGATGCAGTGGTTAAAAGTCTGCCTGCCAGTGAAGGGGACATGGTTTTGAGCCCTGGTCTGGGAGGATCCCACATGCCGTGGAGAAACAAAGCCCATGCACCACAGCTGCTGAGCCTGTGCTCTGGAGCCTGTGAGCCACAACTGCTGAGTCCTGCACACCTGGAGCCCATGCTCTGCACCAGGAGAGGCCACCGAAATGAGAAGTCCCCGCACCGCAATGAAGAATGGCTCCCGCTCGTCGCAACTGGAGAAAGCCCACACACAGCATCGAAGACCCAAAACAGCCAAAAATAAATAAATAAAATTAATTAATTAATTTTAAAAAAGGAATACTTTTGATCAAGTCAAAAGAAAGCAGAAAAGTGGAAGAATAAAATGAATGTGGAACAAATAGAAAATAAATACAATAACAAGATTTTATAGTTAAATAAATCAATAATTACATTAAGTGGACCTAAATTAAAAGATTAGATAATAAAACAATGTCCATCTATAAGCTTTTTACAAAATAGAATTTGAAAAAAATAAACAAAGTTGGAAAGGAAGAGAATACAAGACGGTATACCAGAAAAAACTATTCTACTTACAGATAAATACAATTGAAAGCAAGAAGCATATTGAAGATATAAGGGAATTTTTCAAAATTTTAAAGGCAATTCAATAATAATGTAATAATTTTAAATTTATACATGCCTAACAACATAGTTTTAAAATATATAAAGCAAAATGGAATTAAGAGAAGAAATAAATAAATCCACTATTATTTTAGATTTTTAAATATGTGAAAGAATGATTAGACAAAAATAATCTGTAAGCACACAGAAGATCTGAAAAAAATGACAAATTAACTTAACCTAATAGATGATTATAGATCATTACAACCCAACAAAGCAAAATATACAATATTTTTATGGGAAATTTGCCAAAATTTACCACATCTTGGGTCTTCCAGCAAGTCTTAACAAAGATCAAAGAATTAAAATTGTAAAATCTTGTTCTTTGGCCAGAAAGAAATTAAACTACAAGTGAAGAACAAAAGGATGACTAGAAAACTGTCTTAAAGTTTGGAAATGTATTAATATACATTTCCAAATAGCCCATTAACCAAATGAGAATTCACCATGAATAATAGAAAATGTATTACATTGTGGGATGTGAATAAAGCCAAAATTTCAAGAAATGTATAGCCTTAAATGCATATATAAGAAAAAAAGCCTAAAAATTATTATTTAAAATATCTATCTTTAAAAGTTAGAAGAAGAATAGCAAATTAAATCCTCCCAAAGAAAGGATGGAAAAAATAAAATAAAAATAATGGATATTAATGAATTCAGAAAAGAAACCTGCATTCTAATAAATTTCTTATAGGATTGTAAATTGATGGAACCCAGGGCCAGGACTAGGGTGAGGTTAGTGTGGTACCTAGGGTACAAAATGTAAGCACTCACTTTCTCTCAGGGCTCATCCTCACTTGCATGATCCTGAGAGTGAGTGTCTCCTCAAGGTTATGCAAGTGGAAGGTCAGCCCTGAGTATGAGAACCTCCTTAAATTCTGTGTCCTCAGTGTTTTGCTCTACTGACATTAGTCCTGGCCCAAGTACAACCATCTTGGGAAATTGTGGTTGTATCTGGGTACATTTGAGCACATACATATTCTAGGAACCATCAACTCCACTCCTGGGTATATACCCAATAGGACATGCATACATGTGTTCACCAAATAACAAATAAAGAAATGTTCATAGCACCATTATTTGAAATATACTAAAAATTATAAACAACGTAAATTTCTATTCAGAGTAGAATGAATACATAAATTTGGTGTTTTTATACAACAGATGACACTATACAATAAATGTGAATGGCTTACTGTTACATGAAAAACATGGATAAGGCTCACTGATGTAAGGTGCCAAACTCCAGCACTCATAGGTATGAGTTCTTTCATACAAAGCTCAAAAACAAGCAAAACTTATGTGTGGTGATAGATGTCTGACTAGTGGTTATCTTTGAGAAAGAGGACTAATGCCTGAGAGGGTCACTAGCAAGTTTTCTGAGGTGCTGTTAATGTCTTCTCTTGATCTGAGTTGTTTTGGCATATGAATATTCACACTGTAAAAGATGTTTTTTTTCAATAGAAAGTGGGTATCAGATTTAACAAGAAGATAGTTGGTGTCCATGGTAAATGTCAATATACAGTACTTGTTTAAATAGAATACAGATCATAATGTCTATATGTAAATATTTCTCTTAGTTGTCATTGCTTTAGTACAGATATCTATGACTTTCTACTATAGGAAACTAGAGATACCAGCCACTTAAAAAAACAAAACAGAAATAACTTCACAGTGACATTTTCTGGTCTATTCTGCAAGCTCAGAAGAAAGGTAGGTGTGCAAGAAATTTTGTGAGACTGGCTTAGGAAGGGAAACTCTCTTCTCTGTTTTATTTCTTCAACATAACAACTTTCATTCTCTCTTTTACTGAGCATAATATCTTAGTTTTCAGTTTCACTCTCAATCAACCAAATATAGGCCAAAAATGGTAGCAGAATCCCCATTAGTCTCACCGCCAACACCAGATACAAAATCCATGGGACAAAACACCATAATAGCCGGCTGGCAATAAAAATGACCTTGATATTCCCATTTTACCTGAAATAATGCTCAGAAGTCTTCTGTCTTAACTAACATCCAAAGAAAAATGAAGGGTGATATAAAATTTTATTCTTAGAAAGGGCAAGGATAATAAGCAGGTCAATTTCTTCAAACATTTATTACATCTTTAAATTGTGTGCATTGGTTTCCTACACTGCCCTTTACTCTTGCCCAGTGCCCACATCTAGGCCATACTCAGAGCTTTTAGGTATTATAAAAATAGATCCAACTCCCTAAAATATTAAGAGAAAAGTAATATTTAACTGAAAACTGCATGGGGAGACAGAGAAGGAACTGATATAGCATAACAGCTGCAAGAAATTTAATCAGATTTCTATTAGACATCTCAATTTTCACCTAAATGTTCTCTTCCTTCTGGTCTTCTCATCTTTCTTTTTTCTTTCATTCATTTTTTTCCCACAAACTATAAAAATCACTCAATTCAATTATATGCCCAACCTTGCACACCAACATCCTTCATTAGCTGAGTAGTGAATACCTGTGATAAGTTAAGCATACTTATAACAGGTCTCAGTTCATCCAAACACACTTGCTTCCTTTAAGTGTAACACCTTGTCCTAAGTCATGAGGTTTTCAAATAGAAAATTAGGCACAAAGACGTGAAATGACTTTCCCAAAATTTACATCAAATAACTAGTGAAGCTGGAACTGAGTCCTTGACTCAGGTCTTCTTTTCCTTTCCATCACTCACTAGGTTCTTTATAGAAGGCATTGTGCTAGATTCTGTGACAAATAAAAAAGATAAACTGGATACATTTCCTTCCTTCCATGATTAAAAATATATGAAAAGGAAAGAGATGTAGAAATAGCTGTAATCTAGTGAAGAGTATGAAACATAATATAGTGGAGTTGACATGTCATTGAATGAGAAGAAAAAGAATAGTTCTGGAAGGAGAGAGAGAAAGGATGAGTATGAAAGATTTAAAAAAAGAGGTGACCTTTGATCCAGTGAGTAGACTGGTGTTGAATAGCTGCCAGACATGCTTATTTAATTCTAAAATAATATTAATTATTGTTTTTTGAATTACATGTTCTGTATTTATTTTCTTTCCAACTTAAACATTCAATTTCACCAAGTTTCCCAAATAGCCTTCTTTTCTTATCTAAGCAATGTCTGTCACTCCTGAGAGCCACAGGGCTTTTCTAGAACATATAAAATCTTACAACTTTATGGTATCTCTTATTTATATGTCCTAAATCTAACATTTAATTTCATTTATTTATATGTGGCACTTGGCTGGATATCAACATCTGAACTATGTGAATCTATCGTCAATCTAATGGAGAAGTATTGATGTTAAAATAACCAGAGAAATAAGTCGCTAGTCATTTGTATAAAATGTACCCATCTTTGTCTTTAATGCCTTTAATATTATTCACTGTTATTTTGAGTCAAATACACTAGTAAAATTTATTGTTATAGGTCATATTAGTATGAAGGCTTCTCCAATTCTAATTGATAAGACACTGGAAAACCTTTTTTTGGCAAAAATTACTCTTGTTAGCCCACTTTCCTCTTTCCTCCTTTTTAAAATTGAACACTACATCTCATTCCTACCACTGAAATAACTCTCAATCTTCTCAACTTCTTTCCATCTCTACCTGGAGGTTTCCTATTGCTGCTGTAACAAACTACCATACACTTAGTGCCTTAAAACAACATACAATTATTATTTTATAGTTCTGGAGGTCAGAAATCCAAAATATGTTTCTCTGGATCAAAATCAAGGTGTCAACATGGCTGAATTCCTTCTGGGACCTCTAGGGAAGAATTCATTTCCTTGCACTATTCAGCTTCTTGAGGCTCCCTGTATTCCTCAGTTCATGGTTGCTTTCCTCCATTTTCAAAACCAGCAATGTAGCATTTTCAAATCTCTGACTCCTACTTCCTGTTCCACCTCCCTTCTACTTTAAAAGACCCTTGCCATTACATTGGCCCCACCCAAATAATCCAGGATAACCTCCTTATTTTAAAGTTAGCTGATTAGCAACTTTAATTCCATCTGCAATTGTAATTCACTTTGCCATGTAACATAGCATGTCTCAGGTTCTGGGGAATAGGATATGGACATTTTTGGGGAACCATTATTCTGCCTACCATACTATCTACAGTGATGATTCTGGTTGCTATCATCCCTGACTTGAATTTCTGCAAGTCTCTTAACTGGTCTCCATGCTCTCATTCTACTCCTCTTTAGGACATTGCATCTAGAATGACCATGTTATTCCCCTTACTCCCTAAACCTTTAAAATAAAATCCGAATTCTTTAACATGGATTCCAAGGCTGTGCATATCTGTGCTTATTCAAGTTCTGTTTCCTCTCTGACTCCTCCTGCCCTTGTGTCTTCTACTCTATCCTTACAGAATGACTTTCAGTTACCCATATGAGCCACACTCTCTCTTGTCTTCACATATTGTTTCCTTTGCCTGAAACACACTGTCTTTTTTAAAATTTATATTAGCTAATTCCTTCTCATCTTTCAGATCGCACCTTAGATGGTGTTTCCTCCAAATATTTTTCCCTGACAATTTCCCAAACACACAAATACCCATGGAAGTTTAGGCATTCCTCATACATGATCCTTTAGAACCCTGTACTTTTCACATCAAAACACTTAACACACTCTAGTATATTGTAAAAGTAACATCTTTTATAGGGCTACATTCCTGACTTTATGATAAACTCTACCAAGGCAGGGACTTTGTTCATCTTATTCAAGGTTGATTACATCTCCACTCCCTGGACCACTTCCTCGTATGTAATAGGCACTGAGTAGCCATGTTTTGATTGATGATAATCTAGGAGAAATAGAGTCATTCCTGCTCCCTTCACCATGACCATGGCTCAGCCTCTCAAACTGAAACCCTCTACATCTCCTGCAAACATAAGAAATGTATGTTAACTGTTTGTAGATGTTAAAATTTTACCTTGGTTGTTGAGTGGAGTCCAGTACTTTTCCTTGAGATCCACAATGATTATTCTATAATGGAAGCAGTAAGAATGCAGATAGTTTATAGAAAATTGACATCCCTCATTAGCCCCTGGTCAAAAAGGTGAAGTCACTGTCAAGGGTAAGAAAGACACCGTGGTTGGGTAAAATTTCAACGGACTTATTTGCAAATATGGTCCCAATTTTTGGTCTGAATGTAACACAGAGAGGTAAGTAAGCTCCGAAAATGGGTACATGTGTATGTGCAGACAGGGAAATTGAGGAGATGTTTGAACAATGGGATAAAGAAGAAGAGATAATTCTAGGAGAAAACTGAATAAACTCACTCATAAATAAAATATCTGGATAAGCTTCAATGTGGCAACAGTGGCCATGTCATGAGAGGAATAACAAACTTCTATTTTCTAATATTTTATTTTATTGGACACTGAATATACAGAATTACATTCGTAGAAGTCTCCAGTCATTTCGCATCCTTTCTAAATACCTATCATCATTTCTCAAATAGGAATTATAAACCATATTGCATAACATTCTGCTCATAGTACGCAAATCAACATTTATTGAGTACCTCCTGTGTCCCAAGCACTGCATTAGGACTGCAATGCCCTTATGTAAGTATTAGCATCTCTTTTGGTAAACCATCAGAAATAGTTGGGTTCTTCAGGGCAGTTCGGCAACATTACCCCAGAAGATATTTTGATAATAATAGTGTCAGGAACGCTGTGGGAAAGTGAGAACTTTTACAACAATTGAGATTGACTAGTCAACAATTGAGCAGGACTAGTAGGACATAAAATAAGGCCTTTAGAGAAGTTCACTATACATTTAGAAGACCAGTCGAGTGGACAGACTGTGCAAGAGCAGCCCATATATCAAAGAGAACAATTATTCCAGGTATCTATAAGGCTGTTTCTACTTCACCATCCACCAACCTGGTCCTCTGTTCTCCTTTCAGATGAAGAGAACATTTATTGGGGCCTAAAGTTTCTGGTACTAGAACCCCCTATGAAAGAGCTGGTCAAAAAAGGCATTTCCCTGCTGGTCAAGCAAGAAAAGCCCCGGAGACTGGAGTTGGGCAGGGTCAGCAACAGTGCTGACAGCCACAGCCACCCCCAGTTTCCAAGGATATCTGTGGTCTGGAAGTGGACAATGGAGTGGGAAGCAACCAAGTAGGATGCCAAAGCTTGAGAAATCTAAAAGAAAATGACAGGAAAGGACAACAGGGGAGAGTGGTAACAGCCATGGGCAGCAACTGTGACTGTGGGAATCTGATTAACCTCCTTCCCTTTCTTTTCCAAACTTGACCGCCACACACACAAACACACGCTGTGCCAGAGACTACTAAAGGGAATAATTAGGAAGGGGACAACAATAATAAAAATAACCAATGACATCCATTGAATACTTGACATGATCTCATTAACTCCTCACAAAAATCATGTAAGGTTGATTCTACAATGAGACTCATTTTTGAAACAAATAATGCCTATAGAGGTTAAGGAGCTGACTGAAGATAAAACCTACCACAGAGTAAGCAGAGGCTCAGAGCATTGAGAAGCAGGTGATTACTCTAAATATTTTTTCTCTTTCTTTCATAGACAGTAGCAATGGAATAATCAGGGCTTTTCTACTGTGTGTTCCATGAGTGATTCCAATTAAAAATTGTGTGTGGTTGTTGTATTTGTGTGCAGATACATGAAAAAAATAAAGGAAGAGAGAACACAGAACAGATTGTCATTATGACACCATCATTGGGGAAAAATGAGAATATTATTTTTCTTCGATATTCTAGCTATCATCCTAACTTCAGGATTACAAAAATATGCTGTAGACATTAATAGATATATATGTTTGAGGAAATACACACACACACACACACACACACACACACACACACACAATTGTGAGGGTTCCCCATGGAACCTTGATCCACAGTTACTGAATGCACGTGATTTGTCAATTTCAGACATGAATCACTCCAGTCCTGGCACAAAACCCCCAGTTGGGCTGCAACAGCTAATGAGCATCTCTGCATCCCTGTGAGGAGCCACCTTCTTACTGCACCTGGCGACTCTCTGAGGAGTCTTTGGCTATGACACATAGCCAAAGACACATAGTCTTTGGCTATGATGTCAGTGCATGCAGTGACAATCCAGTGACAATCATCCTGCTGAGAGTCTCACTGTCCTTGCCCATGGAAGTAAGTTGGCACTTTCCAGGGACGTTGCAGTTACTCTCCAAATGTGAAACATTGACCTGGGGATCTTGAGGCAGCATGATTTCTCAGTGAGCCTTTCACATTTCCAAAAGCCGCCACAGGACCAGCTCACTCACCCCTTAAAGCTGACTGAAGTTTCTTTTTTTGAGGCTGCCTGGGTTTTGCCTTTGAAGTTTAAACCTGGGAGCAGTTATCTGCCAGTTGAGATAAGCACTCCCAGGGCTTCCACGGGCAGCCAGTCCTAACAAAGAAGGGATAAGACCTCTGAGTGAGCTCTGCCATCTACCAAGTCACAGCGGAGTAGAGAGTAATCAGGGTTCTTTCCACAGGGTGCTCCAAGAGTGAATCCAATCAAATTAAAAGAGAGTCAAAGAGAAAAGATAAAATAGCTTCAAAAGAGAACCCACAGCTGTAGACTTGCCTGTCAATCAGCAGGAGCCACAAGCCAATCAGAGGTGAAATAAAAAATTTGTTTGAAAGGAAATGTGTTAGAATCAGTTGCATTTCACCAAAGCAGGGAAAGGAAGAAAAAGTCAACCCGTACTAGGTGCAGTAAAGCTGATAATCAATCTATACATCTAAGCGTGTCAATAAGGATTATACACATCTGTTTGAACTGGCAGGATTTTTCTGTGCCCAGCCATGATTTTGGCATCCTCAAAGGCTGCTGTCCATGATCTCAAAAAGCTAGTATAACCGAGACAATGAACAAAACTCCTAAGCAGTAAGTATATTAGCTAATTTGGTAGGCAAATTTAAGTTAGTAATTTGTGTAATTCTTTTTTCCTCGCTGATGTAGGAGTGTGCTTGCCCATGTTAAGAAGGTAACTAAATCTTTATGTACCTAAATATAAGGAGTTTTCATGCTTTTTTTTCAAAAGTAGTGCCCAGAGTAGAATTTTCCAGGCAATACCAGACAGTCTTTGATTAAGGAAAGATCAGACTCATTTAAGAAATGGAGCTGGGTAACCTGTGAGCAGGAAGGAAATGAAGGCTTGGAAAACCCAAGATTGCCTAGATTGGATGAACTTTGTTAGCCTGCTGAAATGGGGAGATGGTGAAGTTTGAGGAATTTAAGTGTCAGGAACTTGTGACTTACTTGTATGCAGCATCATTGGTTTGGGAATGATAACAGGAAGGGTGCTTGCTGAACACAAGTTGAGTCCTTGACAGTACTACTTCAGAGTAGTTTGCAGTAGGTGGGATGGGCAGCCTTGTGAGGAGTCTGTGCCATCTGGGTGTACCATAACCTGCCTTAAGGAATAACTGTAAGTCAAGGACCCCAACTAGGCCCATTCCCATTTTTTCTGGCCTTGTGGTAGGCAGAATTATGGCTCTTCAAAGATGCCCACTTCCTAACCCCCAGATTCTGTGAATGTTACCTTGTATGGCAAAAGGGACTTTGCAGATGTGATTATGGTAAAGATTTTGAGATGAGGAGATTATCCTGTATTATTTAGGGTGAGCCCAACATAATCACCAGGGTCATTCAAAGAAGGAGACAGGAGTGTCACAGTTAGAGAAGGTGATATGACAACAGAAGCAGATGTCAGAGAGAGATTTAAAAATGAAATACTGCTGGCTTTGAAGACAGAAGGAACCACAAGTCAAGGAAATCTGTGGACCTCTAAAAGCTAGCAAAACAGAGAAACATTTTCTCAGAGAATCCAGAAGGAACAGATCCCTGCCAAATCATTTTGGACTTCTGAACTCCAGAACTGTAAGATAATCTATTTGTGCTGTTTTAAGCCACTAAGTTTATAGCTGCGTCTTACAGCAGAAATAGATACTAATACCAGCATCTTTTAAAATCAGTGTTTTGTTTTTTTTTTAATAATCTATGACACTATGGAATACTTTGCAGCTTTTAGAAGCAAGAGACTATACATAAGCAGAGAGCCATCGGTATATCTTATATAAACACAGTGTCGAGTGAGTATTAGAATATGAAAGAAACAAGCTGATAGCTTAATGTATATTACAAAACAGTACTGTCTATTTTGCATACCTAAAACATCAATGGAATTGCTTTTGTGGAGAGGACAGAAAGGGAAGTAAGGAGAAAATGGGGTAAAAGGGGATCAAAAACAACTAAACAAGAGAATGTGATTATCTCTACTTTCTACACCTCAGTTTCAAATTTTTTAAAAAGGAAAAATAACAAATACACAGTTTGTCCACTATATTTTTAAATAAGAATTTAAACTCTATCTTTGCTACAATAGGTATATAAAGGGACCTGACATTAAATTCAAAACCTAGGAGAAATTATGATTTATCTCAGCAAGGAGACTATCCATGGAAAATTACAATATTTTGTGGATAAGCAGAGTTAATGAAAATTTAGATTGTATGATGAAAAATGTCAATTATTCTTCACTAGGCATATTTTGATTATCATGGTTGAGAGGATCACTTTACCCTCTACTCTCTTACATCCTCTGTTTTTCCTTGTCGAAGTGAAAAGCGTCACTGACCATTTTGTAGAAGTAACAATGACTCAGTGAGAAAAATCCCTCTTTCATCTCAGTGGGGTTTAGACTTTTAAAAAGGAGGTCAGATTGATATTTGGGGGTCTAACAATTTTTGAGTCATGAATTAACCTAATGACAAATAGGGAGAATCCTCTGAATCTCCTTGCAGTTAAGACCTGTAAAAAGAAAAAGTGAAAGAGAGAGGGAAGGAGGGAGGGAGGGAAAAAGAAACACAGATCTCAAGTCAAAAGTATTTTATAAAAGTACAACACAACAATAATCAGAAAAACAGAATATTTTACAGATCATATCTGAGTTGTAATTTTTAAATATAAACCTAAGGGAAATCTTGACCTACTGAAACAACAAAAACATGTCTTTTAGATTTTGAAAATCTTTTTTTAAGGTACTAATTCTATTTTGTAGGGAGAGGTGAGCCTGGTGAGACTCTGGACATCTGATTTTAAGAATTAAGTTGCTGTTTATCTTTGTGTAATACAAATGAAAGCAATTTTCATGTATGTGTGGTTGCATCCTCTTATGCTTGTTTTAATGATAACTACAAAAGGGTCTCTGTAAAGGAACTAGCATTTGACTTGCTAAAGAAAAGTCAGTTTTATCTAAACAATGCACAAAAGTTGTGGATGGTACCAATAAAATTTTGGAAATATTTTCCCCTAATTTTAGGAGAAAATAGAATAGGTAATTTCCCTGAAAATATGTGTAATTTGCATATTCCTCGGCAGTAACTTGGAAACTTTAAATATGAAATGGATCCATGTGATGAATCAGCTGCCCAAGGATTGAAAAGGGTGATAAGGACAACAAATGTCTCTTTTTTCTTTCATCTCATAGCTGAAATGTTTCTCCTCCAGCTCCTCGAAAAAGTTTACACATATTCTATTCAAGAAAGACTTTGAGAGTATAGGGAGAATAAAATTCCTTCTATGTTAGAAAGTAACTCCTGAAGCTGCACGAATAAATGCCTCCAGGTAGAGGAAAAGAAAAACATCTTGTTTTCATTTCATGAATTTTCTAAGCAATGAAGACATGAAGTTTTATAACCTTGATTGGCATTGAAAATAGCTAAATCCTGGGAGAGCCATGGGTATATTATGCTCAAGATTGAGGGCTTTTTATTTCTCAGTGGAGTCACAGTAATTTCTTGCTACTTTTTACAGAATATGATTGCATTTTTAGAAAAGTAAATTAATTTCCCAGCATAAGCTGTTTTTGTTCTCTAGTGAAGATGATTCTCTTCAAATAAAATAAATCAAATTGCTCATCAACTATGAAAAATACTCACAAAAGCATTCTGACCTAAAGACACATAAATTTCAAATATTATCAGTCACTCCCCTGCCCAGAGAAATGACCTCAAGTACACTTAAGGAATAACTGAGAAAGAAAATCCTTTGGAAATGTTTTTTATCATTTTTAAAACAAGATAATGGGCTTCTTTCTTCCTTTGTTTGGACCAGTGTTTCTGCTGGGCGTGCTTTCCTCTGATACAGATTCTATTTCTTCACAGTCAAAATTCAACTTCAACAGTTCCTAACCTCTTTCAGTGGGGGTCAGCACATGATGGTGGTATATATATGCTTGAATTATTTTCTAGAATGTAATGAAATGACCTTAAGAGCTCACTTGAATCTGTGTTTCTTTTGCATTTGTAGCTCTTTCTTTCTTAGTGACAATAAACTATTATATTTCAATTCAAATAGATGTATTCCATTTAAGTAATGCCTAATGAGTTCAAGAAAAAGCTCAGAAAACTTTGGTGTACAGTAAAAATGATGTAAAAATGAGGTTTAATTTTATTTTCAGATGAATACAGTGTCTTGGTAAAACAATTAATTTTAACAATGTGTATGATTTGAATGATACAAATATTTTACTAGTTGAGAACTTGTGCTGTCAACATCTTGACAGATCAGAATTGAGGAATGTTTAGAAACTGCTACATGAAAGATATCATCTCTTGCTTTGCCATTTACTTTGATAAACTGAATTCAAAATGTAATAAGCATAAGAACAAAGCATTATTTTAGGAAACACAAAAATGTATATGGGGGGGACCTTCAAGATGGCAGAGGAGTAAGACGTGGAGATCAACTTCCTCCCCACAGATACATAAAAAATACATCTACATGTGGAACAACTCTTGCAGAACAGCTAGTGAATGCTGGCAGAAGACCTCAGACTTCCCAAAAGGCAAGAAACTCCCCACGTACCTGGGTAGGGCAAAAGAAAAAACAGAGAAAAAAAATAGGGATGAGACCTGCAGCTCTGAGAGAGAGCTGTGAAGGAGGAAAAGTTTCCACACACTAGGAAGCCCCTTCATTGGCAGAGATGGGAGGGGGTGGGAAGCTTCGGAGCCACAGAGGAGAGCACAGCAACAGGGGTGCAGAGGGGAAAGTGGAGAGATTCCCGCACAGAGGACCGGCCCTGAATAAAAAAGAGTGGAAATAACGACCACAGAGCAGAATAAAGGAAACAGAATGTAAAGAATTGAGGACAGTCTCAGAGACGTCTGGGACATTAAAGGCAACAACATTCAAAATATAGGGGTCCCAGAAGAAGAAGAGAAAAAGAAAAGGACTGAAAAAATATTTGAAGAGATTACAGTTGAAAACTTCACTAATATGGGAAAAGAAACAGTCAACCAAGTGCAGAAAGCACAGAGAATCCATTACAGGAAAAATCCAAGGAAGAACTTGCCAAGACACAGATTAATCAAACAATCAAAAATTAAATACAAAGAAAAAATATTAAAAGCAGCAAGGGAAAAGCAACAAATAACACAAGGGAATCCCCATAATGTTAACAGCCAATTTCTCACAGAAATTCTGCAAGCCAGAAGAGAATGGCAGGACACATTGAAAGTGAGGAAAGGGAAAAACCTAAAACCAAGATTAGTCCCCCTGCAAGGATCTCATTCAGATTCAATGGAGAAATTAAAACCTTTACAGAGAAGCAAAAGCTAAGAGAAATCAGCACCACCAAACCAGCTTTAAACAAATGCCAAAGGAACTTCTCTAGGCAGGAAACACCAGAGAAGAAAAGGACCTACAAAAACAAACCCCAAACAATTAAGAAAATGATAACAGGAACATACATATTGATAATGACACTAAATGTAACTGGATTAAATGCTCCAACCAAAAGACATAGGCTGACTGGATAAAAAACAAGAGCTGTATATATGCTGTCTACAAGAGACCCACTTCAGACCTAGGGACACCTACAGACTGAAAGTGAGGGGATGGAAAAAGATAATCCATGCAAATGGAAATCAAAAGAAAGCTGGATTAGCAATTCTCCTATTAGACAAAATAGACTTTAAAATAAAGACTATTACAGGAGACAAATAATAACACTACATAATGATCAAGGGATCAATCCAAGAAGAAGATATAACAATTGTAAATATTTATGAACCCAACATAGGAGCACCTCAATACACAACGCAAATGTTAATAGCCATAAAAGGGAAAATCAACAGTAACACAATTATAGCAGGGGACTTTAACACCACACTTTCACCAATGGACAGATCATCCAATATAAAAATAAATAAGGAAACACAAGCTTTAAATGATATATTAAACAAGATGGACTTAATTGATATTTATAGGACATTGCATCCAAAAACAACAGAATACACTTTCTTCTCAAGTGCTCATGGGACATTCTCCAGGATAGATCATATCTTGGGTCACAAATAAATTCTTGGTAAATTTATGAAAATTGAAATCATATCAAGTATCTTTTCTGACCACATGCTATGAGACTAGATGTCAATTAGAGGAAAAAAATTTGTAAACAATACAAGCACATGGAGGCTAAACAATACACTACTAAATAACTAAGAGATCACTGAAGAAATCAAAGAGGAAATAAAAAAATACCTAGAAACAAATTACAATGAAAACACCATAACCCAAAACGTATGGGATGCAGCAAAAGTGGTTCTAAGACGAAAGTTTATAGCAATATGATCCTACCTCAAGAAACAAGAAACAGGGAGAGGAGCTTCAAGATGGTGGAAGAGTAAGACATGGAAATCACCTTCCTCCACCTTCCTCCTGACAAATACATCAGAGATACATCTACATGTGGAACAACTCCTACAGAACACCAACAGAATGCTGACAGAAGACCTCAGACCTCCCAAAAGGCAAGAAACTCCCCAGGTGCCTGGGTAGGGCAAAAAAAAAAAAAGAAAGAAAAAACAGAGACAAAAGAATAGAGACAGGACCTGCATCAGTGGGAGGTTGCTGTGAAGGAGGAAAGGTTTCTACACACTTGGAAGGCCCTTCATGGGCAGAGACTGCGGGTGGTGGAGGGGGGACGATTCGGAGCCACGGAGGAAAGCACAATAACGGGTGTGGAGGGAAAAGTGGAGAGATTCCCGCACAGAGGATTGGTGTCAACCAACACTCAGCAGCCCGAGAGGCTTATCTGCTCACCCGCTGGGGTGGGTGGGGGCTGGGAGCTGAGGCTTGGGCTTTGGAGGTCAGATCCCAGGGAGAGGACTGGGGTTGGCTGTGTGAACACACCCTGAAGGGGCTAGTGTGCCACAGCTAGCTGGGAGGGAGTCCGGGAAATCTCTGGAGCTGCCTAAGAGGCAAGAGACTTTTTCTTGCCTCTTAGGCAGAAAAAAGAGAGGCAACGGAGAAGAGAAAGGGAAATTTCTCCCAGAAGCCTCAGGAGCAGCAGATTAAATCTCCACAAACAACCTGATGTACCCTGCATCTGTGGAATACCTGAATAGACAACAAATCATCTGAAATTGAGGAGGTGGACTTTGGGAGGAACAAAATATATATATATATTTTTCCTTTATCTCTTTTTGTGAGTGTGTATGTGTATGCTTCTATGTGTGATTTTGTCAGTATAGCTTTGCTTTTAGCATTTCTCCCACGGTTCTGTCTGTCCATTTTTTGTTTGTTTGTTTTGGTGGAGGGGTTATTAGTATAGTTTTTAGTACTTTTTATCATTGGTGGATTTGTTTTTTAGTTTGTTGCTCTCCTTTCCTTTTTTTATTACTTAAAAAATTATTTTAATAATTATTTATATTATTTATTTTAATAACATTATTTTATTTGATTTTACTTTATTTTATTGTATTTTATCTTCTTCTTTTATTCTTTCCTTTTTTTTCTCCCTTTTACTATGAGCTGTGTGGATGACAGGCTCTTGGTGCTCCAGCCAGGTGTCAGGGCTGTGCCTCTGAGGTGGGAGAGCCAAGTTCAGGACCTGGACCACAAAAGACCTCCAAGCTGCACGTAATATCAAATGGTGAAAGTCTACCAGAGATCTCCATCTCAATGCCAAGACCCAGCTCCACTCAATGACCAGCAAGCTACAGTGCTGGACAACCTATGCCAAACAACTAACAAGACAGGCACACAACCATATCCATCAGCAGAGAGGCTGCCTAAAATCAAAATAAGGCTACAGACACTCCAAAACACACCACCAGACGTGGACCTGACCACCAGAAAGAAAAGATGAAGCCTCACTGGATCACAGGCACTAGTGTGATCTCCAGAACACAGGCACTAGTCTCCTCCACTAGGAAGCCTACACAACCCACTAAACCAACCTTTGCTACAGGGGACAGACACCAAAAACAATGGGAACTACAAACCTGTAGCCTGCAAAAAGGAGACCCCAAAACACAGTAAGCTAAGCAAAATGAGAAGACAGAGAAAGACACAGCAGATTAAAGAGCAAGGCAAAAACCCACCAGACCTAACAAATGAGGAAGAAATAGGCAGTCTACCTGAAAAAGAATTCAAAATAATTATAGTAAAAATGATCCAAAATCTTGGAAATAGAATGGAGAAAATACAAGAAAATTTTAACAAGGACCTAGAAGAAATAAGAGCAAACAAACAGTTATGGACAACACAGTAAATGAAATTAAAAATTCTCAAGAAGGGATCACTAGCAGAATAATTGAAGCAGCAGAACAAATAAGTGACCTGGAAGATAAAATAGTGGAAATAACTATCACAGAGCAGAATAAAGAAAAAAGAATGAAAAGAATTGAGGATAGTCTCAGAGACCTCTGGGACAACTTAAACGCACCAACATTCAAATTATAGGATCCCAGAAGAAGAAGAGAAAAAGAAAGGGACTGAGAAAATATTTGATGAGATTAGAGTTGAAAACTTCCCTAACATGGGAAAGGAAATAGTCAATCAAGTCCAGGAAGCACACAGAGTCCTATACAGGATAAATCACAGGAGAAACACACCAAGACACATATTAATCAAGCTATCAATAATTAAACACAAAGGAAAAACATTAAAAGCAGCAAGGGAAAAACAACAAATACATACAAGGGAATCCCCATAAGGTAAACAGCTGATCTTTCATCAGAAACTCTGCAAGCCAGAAGGGAGTGGCAGGACACATTTAAAGTGATGAAAGGGAAAAACATACAACCAAGATTACTCTATCCAGCAAGGATATCTTTCAGATTCGATGGAGAAATTAAAATCTTTACAGACAAGCAAAAGCTAAGAAAATTTAGCACCACCAAACCAGCTTTACAACAAATGCTAAAGGAAGTTCTCTAGGCAGGAAACACAAGAGAAGGAAAAGACCTACAATAACAAACACAGAACAATTAAGAAAATGGTAATAGGAACATACATATCGATAATTACCTTAAATGTAAGTGGATTAAATGCTGTAACCAAAAGACATAGACTGTCTGACGGGATACAAAAACAAGACCTGTATATATGCTGTCTACAAGAGACCAACTTCAGGCCTAGGGACACCTACAGACTGAAAGTGAGGGAATGGAAAAAGATATTCCATGCAAATGGAAATTAAAAGAAAGCTGGAGTAGCAATTCTCATATTAGACAAAATAGACTCTAAAGCACAGACTATTACAAGAGACAAAGAAGGACACTACATAATGATTAAGGGATCAATCCAACAAGAAGATATTACCATTGTAAATATTTATGCACCCAACATAGTAGAACCTCAATACACAATGCAAATATTAACAGCCATCAAAGGGGAAATCAATAGTAATACAATCATAGTAGGGGACTTTAACACCTAGCTTTCACCAATGGACATATCACCCAAAAGGAAAATAAATAAGGAAACACAAGCTTTAAATGATACATTAAACAAGATGGATTTAATTGATATTTTAGGACATTCCATCCAAAAACAACAGAATACACATTCTTCTCAAGTGCTCATGGAACATTCTCCAGGATAGATCATATCTTGGGTCACAAGTCAAGCCTTGGTAAATTTAAGAAAATTGAAATCATATCAACTATCTTTTCCAACCATAACACTATGAGACTAGATATCAATTACAAGAAAAAATCTGTAAAAAATACAAACACATGGAGGCTAAACAATACACTACTTAATAACAAAGAGATCACTGAAAAAAATGAAAGAGGAAATCAAGAAACACCTAGAAACAAATGATAATGAAAACACAACCACCCAAAACCTTTGGGATGCAGCAAAAGCAGTTTTAAGAGGGAAGTTTATAGCAATACAATCCTACCTTAAGAAACACCTCAAATAAAGAACCTAACCTTACACCTAAAGCAGAGAGAGAAACAAGCAACTAATACAAACAACTATATGCCAATAAAATGGACCACAGAAGAAATGGACAAACTCTTAGAAATGTACAACCTTCTGAGACTGAATCAGGAAGAAATAGAAAATATGAACAGACCAATCACAAGCACTGAAATTGAAAATGTGATTAAAAATCCTCCAAAAAACAAAAGCCCAGGACCAAATGGCTTCACAGGAGAATTCTATCAAACATTTAGAGAAGAGGACACCTGTCCTTCTCAAACTCTTCCAAAATATAGCAGAGGGAGGTACACTCCCAAACTCATTCTATGAGGCCACCATCACCCTGATACCAAAACCAGACAGAGATGTCACAAAGAAAGAAAACTACAGGCCAATATCACTGATGAACATTAGATGCAAAAATTCTCAACAAAATACTAGCAATGGAATCCAACAGCACATTAAAAGGATCATACACCATGATCAACTGGGGTTTATCCAAGGAATTCAAGGATTCTTCAACATATGCAAAGCAATCAATGTGATACACTATATTAACAAATTGAAGGAGAAAACAATATGATCATCTCAATAGATGCAGAAAAACTTTTGACAAAATTCAACACCCATTTATGATAAAAACCCTCCAGAAAGTAGGCATAGAGGGAACTTTCCTCAACATAATAAAGGCCATATATGACAAACCCACAGCAAACATTGTCCTCAAAGGTGAAAAACTGAAACCATTTCCACTAAGATCAGGAAGAAGACAAGGTTGCCCACTCTCACCAATATTATTCAACATAGTTTTGGAAGTTTTAGCCACAGCAATCTGAGAAGAAAAAGAAATAAAAGGAATTTAATCAGAAAAGAAGAAGTAAAGCTCTCACTCTTTGCAGATGACATGATAGTATACATAGAGAATCCTAAAGATGCTACCAGAAAACTACTAGACCTAATAAATGAATTTGGTAAAGTAGCAGGATACAAAATTAATGCACAGAAATCTCCTGCATTCCTATACAATAATGATGAAAAATGTGAAAGTGAAATTCACAAAACACTCCCATTTACCATTTCAACAAAAAGAATAAAATATCTAGGAATAAACCTACCTAAGGAGACAAAAGACCTGTATTGAGAAAATTATAAGACACTGATGAAAGAAATTAAAGATGATACAAATAGATAGAGAGATATACCATGTTCTTGGATTGGTAGAATCAACATTGTGAAAATGACTCTACTGCCCAAAGCAATCTACAGATTCAATGCAATCACTATCAAACTACCACTGGCATTTTTCACAGAAGTAGAACAAAAAATTTCACAATTTCTATGGAAACAGAAAAGACCCTGAATAGCCAAAGCAATCTTGAGAAAGAAAAACGGAACTGGACGAATCAGGCTCTCTGACTTCAGACTATAATACAAAGCTACAGTAATTGAGACAATATGGTACTATTACAAAAACAGAAATATAGATCAATGGAACAGCATAGAATTCCCAGAGATAAACCCATGCACATATAGTCACCTTATTTGATAAAGGAGGCAAGAATATACAGTGGAGAAAAGTCAGTCTGTTCAATAAGTGATGCTGGGAAAACTGGACAGCCACATGTAAAAGAATGAAATTAGAACACCCCCTAACACCATACACAACAATAAACTCAAAATGGATTATAGACATAAATGTAAAAGCAGACACTATAAAACTCTTACAGGAAAAATATAGGAAGAACACTATTTGACATAAATCACAGCAAGATCTTTTTGGATCCAACTCCTAGAGTAATGGAAATAAAAACAAAAATAAACAGATGGGACCTAATGAAACTTAAAAGCTTTTGCAAAGCAAAGGATACTACAAACAAGACAAAAAGACAACCCTCAGAAGGGGAGAAAATATTTGCAAATGAATCAATGGACGAAGGATTAATCTTCAAAATATATAAACAGCTCATGCAGCTCAATATTAAAAAAACCAAGCAACCCAATCCAAAAATGGACAGAAGACCTAAATAGACATTTCTCCAAAGAAGACATACAGATGGCCAAGAAGCACATGAGAAGCTGCTCAACATCACTAATTATTAGAGAAATGCAAATCAAAACTACAATGAGGTATCATCTCATACCAGTTAGAATGGGCATCATCAGAAAATCTACAAGGAACAAATGCTGGAGAGGGTGTGGAGAAAAGGGTACCCTCTTGCACTGTTGGTGGGAATGTAAATTGATACAGCCACTATGGAGAACAGTATGGAGGTTCCTTAAAAATTAAATTAGAATTACCATATGATCCAGCAATCCCACTATGGGGCATATACCCAGAGAAAACCATAATTTAAGAAGACACAAGCACCCCAATATTCATTGCAGCACTATTTACAATAGGCAGGTATGGAAGCAACCTAAATGCCCATCAACAGATGAATATTTAAAGATGTGGTACATATATACGATGGAATATAAGCCATAAAACGGAACAAAATTGGGTCATTTGTAGAGACTTGGATGGATCTAGAGACTGTCATATAGAGTGAAGTAAGTCAGAAAGAGAAAAACAAATATTGTATATTAATGCATATATGTGGAACCTAGAAAAATGGTACAGATGAACTGGTTTGCAGGGCAGAAATAGAGACACAGATGTAGAGGACAAACATATGGGACACCAAGGGGGTAAAGCGGTGTGTGGGGGGGGTTGGTGGTGGTGGGATGATTTGGGAGATTGGGATTGACATATATACACTAATATGTATTAAATGGATAACTAATAAGAACCTGCTGTATAAAGAAATAAGTAAAATTCTAAAATTAAAAAAAAAAAAGAAATTGAAGTTAAGATAAAGTAATCTTCCTATGCAAAGAGTGGAAATGCGAAGTATTGGAATTTGAACCTGTCCCTGTTCTCTTCCAAAGGCTCATCTGTCAACTTGTTTTTCTATTTATTTAATAAGTATTTACTTTTTTATTTACACTTTTTAAATTTATTTAAACTAAAAATACCGCCCACAGTTTAGCCATTTCTCCCTACTCTTCCAACCCCCACCTCTGGCAATCCCCAATATGTTCTTTGTATAATATCTATGAGCTCAGTTGCTTTTTGTTTTTTTTAAATTTTCAGATTCTACATGTAAGACAAATGATACAGTGTTTATCTTTCTCTGTCTGACTTATTTCACTTAGTATAGTCCCCTCAAGGTCAGTGTCTGTTGTCAGAAATGGAAGATTTCATTCATTTTTATGGCTGACTAATATTCCAACATGTATATATACCAAAATTTCTTTATTCATATATCCATCAATGGATCCTTGGTTTGTTTTCATATCTTGGCTATTCTAATGAATATAATGAAGACACAAATATCTTTTCAAATTAAGGTTTTCATATTCTTCAGATAAGTACACAGGAGTGGAATTGCTGTATCATATGGTAGTTAGATTTTTTTTTTTTTTTCAGGAACCTCCATACTGTTTTCCATGGTTGTTGCACCTATTTATTCCTACCAACAATGCACATCTCCACGTCTTTTACTCACATCTTTAAATTAATTAATTTAATTTTAAATCTGGTACTCAATTCAGTACGTTTAGGAATATTTGAGAAAAATTGGATATGTGAATCAACCTTTTCAACTGTTTATTTTATAAAATCTAAATACAAATTAAATCTTTCCAGATAAAAGTTAGTATTGTATACAAATTGAGATGTATTACAAATGTAAAATACATTCCAAATTTTGAGGATATAGTATAACAAAAATAATGTAAAATATTCCATCAATAATTTTTATATTTATGATACGGTGAAAGTATAATATTTTAGATACATTGGTTTAAGTAAAATACATTATATTAATTTCACTTGTTTATTTTTCCTTCTGTTAATGTGGCTACTAGAAAATTTATAATTACATATGCGGCTCACATTATACTTCCAATGAACAGTGTTGCACTAGAGGGTAAAAGGATGACTTAGTTCGGAAACCAAAAACTGGTAGAGAACACTTAGTGCACAAACTTCTGTCATTTGTCCATTCAATGCTTAAAAAACTTTTAATTAGTGGCAAGAAATTTTTATATATAATAAATATATATTTTTATATTTTATATTATAATTTTGGAAAAATATTTATATCTGGCTTCTTTTGAAAAATTAGAAAATATGGCAAAAGTGCATTTATGGATTCAGTTTTGCATGGAAAAAATTTGCTGAAACTGACAGTGGCTACGTCACTAGCCCCATTTAGCTAGGTCAGAGATCTTCATTTTGCACAACCTAACTGCCAATAAAAAATAAAATCACTCTACCAGACCTCTGAAGACATTCCTGTTTGCATTTTTTTTTTGGGGGGGGGGGGCTATGCGGGCCTCTCACTGCTGTGGCCTCTCGCTTGCGGAGCACAGTCTCCAGACGTGCAGGCCCAGCAGCCACGGTCCACGGGCCCAGCTGCTCTGCGACATGTGGGATCCTCTCGGACTGGGGCACGAACCCACGTCCCCTGCATCGGCAGGCAGACTCCCAACCACTGCACCACCAGGGAAGCCCAGACATTCCTGTTTGAAATCCTTGAGGCATATGACAGGATGATATAAAAGACGTAAGGATTTTATCCACTAAATTTGTTCTATCAAATGTTCTCTATATTGGGTAGTTTCCCTTTTTCTAGCTACATAAATTGATCAACATTTTATAAGGTAAAATTCCACTGAACATTTTAACAGCTGCTCATAAATCAGGTAACAAAACCAGAATGAAGCAACATCTTCATTGTGGTACAGAAAATCCTAAGTTATATTTAATGCAGAGTCTGCCCTTTAAATCCTAAGAAACTCCCAGGTCCTCTCTGCACTATTGGCCTTTATGACAGGCTTTAATTAGCACAGATTTTTCACGTTCATGGAGAGATTCAAAATTTGGAAGTACTTAATGAAAGGGACTGTTACCTTGACCAGTCTGAAATTGCAGTTAGAGGACATTTGCTTCCTCCAAAGGTTGTCTGCATACAAATATATGAATATTAACATATGCATACAAAAATGAAGTTTTGGGGTTTTTACCAAAGGAATATTTATTTTGATTCACTGTTAATACCCCTGAAAATGTGAGTGGCATCTTTGTGTAATACCTATGAATTAAATATAACTAGATTGTTTGGCACACATTCAGGCATCATGGCTTTACTTTTGCCTGTTGAATTAAAGAAAAGAGGTGAAAAAATGATCTTATTCATCTTCCAGTATAGCTTGCTCCCCAGTGTAGCTTCAGTTGTAAAAAATGAACAGAAACCACAATTAAATAGAATTCGGAGACCAGGAGGGGGAGCTCCCATGCTCTGAGATGATAACAGAGCCCAACAGGAAAAAGAAAGACTCCTTTTCTTTCCTGGCAAGGACTCAGCCAATGAAAAGCCATGGACTCTTTGTTTACTATAACCCTCCCAACTTCCTTTTCTAACTATGAAAGGGTTCTCCTTCCCTTGCTGGGAGGGGATTTGCATGTGGCTCACCATGGTTGCAGACCCAGACCTGCAATTTTCTGCTGACCCCAAGTAAACTCAACTATGCTGGAGAAATATCTGCATTCTATTTGTTTCAGGCCAACATTTTGGTGGCCGGTAAGGGGACCAGAGAAGACTCCCAAAGGCTCTAGGGCTGGTGAGCAAATAGGTATAGTACCCACAATTGAGCCCATTGTTACTCACTGCTTTTCTCATTGACCTTGGATGTTATAAATCTGATGTCATGCCCTCTTTGGGTCTGAAGCTCTCCAGGCTTCATTCAGGATCTATTTAAGTGTTTTATCTTTCTACTTAAGGCTTTGTTCTGCATTCGAGTACTTGTTTGGCATTTTGGTCTTATTTGAGATCAGACTCTGACTGAAACTGTCTGGCCTTTAGCCTATTCCCTTCAGAAAGGGGGCTGCTTCTCCTGAAGTTGGCTTAGCTTATGACACATTCCTTCAGGAACAGGTGTTGTTTCTCTGAAAAGGTACTGACTTTTTCAGCCTTTGGTCAATTACTTTTGAAGTGCTATTCTCTGGAAAATGGCTGAAAAAGCCATAACCTTCTCTGGTATGGCTTCTCTGGGACCAAGCTGTTTCCTTTGAATTGACTTGGATTGGCTTGCAAATTGTTTGAATTGAGCCATTTGTGCTGTAAGCTGGTTACACTGTTTGAAAATTGTGCTTTACCCTAGAGTAAAGACCTGTAGGAAATAGGATCTTAGTTATCTAAGTATTCTGAGGGTGTCCTCCACTACAGGGACTCTGACTTTATGTTTAAAAAACCTTGGTACTTCCTCATGCACATTTATAACTAAATGGATCAACCTCACTAAAGGCAATTTAGAATATCAGTGGCCATTATGGGGAATTTGTGAAATTCCCAAACTTAATTTTCTTAAAACTAAATTGGACTACAGTAGCTCAAAAATTTCCAGAATTGGTATTTTGAGGATTTCCAAAGTTATCAGGAGTCTAAAATTGCCTCTCTGCAAAATAAGAATTTAAGATTAACTGAGGCATACACATAATTAAAGAAAGATAAAATGACTTCCAAAGCCTCAGGCTCTTTTTCCTTGGCTTCTTTGTCTCAGGCTCTGCTTTGGGCACCAACTTGTCTCTCTCCTTTGGCTTCTTGCGGCTCGAATCTGCCATCTTCCTTCTTTCCTTTTACACTGCCTATGCCTCCACTATAGCCTCAATTTCCTCATACTAATTCTCCAACCAAACTTCTCCTTTTCCTCTGAACTTGTCAGAACCTGTTCCTTTGATACTAAGCCTCCTGAGGGTTTAGAAGCCAAACCGTTAATTTCTTATACTCCCTGGACTAAAGCTGAACTGTGAACCATCATCAAAGATTTTCCCCAAGTAACCAAAGAGCCTCCCAGATTTACTGAGAAATTTAATATGGTCATTCAAATTATCGACCTGGTTTCTCTGACTTATATCAGCTAGTTCATATGCTTGTCAGTGAAGGTCAGACCCAGCATTAGATGAAACTCCTAATTGTGAAAATCCTGAAAGTTCTCTAGATTTACAGTTTGGAGACCAGCCTGCTAACTTATTATATGAATAGCCTTCAGCAATTGCTAGGCAATTTTATTGAGCAATTTCTAGAGCTTTTCCTAAGCCTGTTGATTGGAACAAAATTCAGGCTTGCACACAAAAATCTGACAAACTTGTTCATGCATATTACAGTTGATTTAAGATTGTTTTTAAAGAAAATGTTGATCTTTCTTTAGATGTTGATTCCACCCAGGATAGCTTTTAACTTTATATTTATTAATGGGCTAAACTGGGACCTTTTCCTTCTAGTAAAAAAAGACCAGGATGGAATGGGAAATTATGTCCACTCCAGATTTAGTTAATTTGGCAAACTACCTCTCTCATACTCTAGATGAGTTATCTTCAAGAAAGATCACCAGGGAATTCCTGGTGGTCCAGTGGTTAGGACTCTGCACTCTCACTGCCAAAGGCCCGGGTTCAATCTTTGGTTAGGGAACTAAGATCTAACAAGCCGTGCAGTGCAACCTTTAGAAAGAAAGAAAGAAAGAAAGAAAGAAAGAAAGAAAGAAAGAAAGAAAGAAAGAAAGAAAGAAAGAAAGAAAGAAAGAAAGAAAGAAAGAAAGAGAGAGAGAGAGAGAGAGAGAGAGAGAGAGAGAGAGAGAGAGAGAGAGAGAGAGAGAGAGAGAGAGAGAGAAAGAGAGAAAGAAAGAAAGAAAAAAGAAAGAAAGAAAGAAAGAAAGAAAGAAAGAAAGAAAGAAAGAAAGAAAGAAAGAAAGAAAGAAAGAAAGAAGATCACCAAAATTCTCAATCTTGAATTCCAGTAAATGAAGGCTCCTAAATGAAATCAGAACTCCTAGTTTCTGCTCTTATTGTAAAGATCCAGGACACTGGAAAAGAGACTGTTACAAATGTAAACACTTTAGGCAGCTTCAGCCTTTCCAAAGTCCTCCCAGTTCTCTATGATGGGGCTCCAATCAACTACAGGGGCTCTTCCCAATCTTCCCTCTTAATCAGCCTGAATAAGCATTTCTCCAGATTGGGGATGAATCTTTGCCAGTCTTAACTGACACCAGAGCCACATTCTCAGTGCTCAACCCCACTAGCATAGAACAGACCCTGCCTCTGCATACTAAAACAGTTCAAATAGTGGAGCTCTCTAACCTGTTCCATTTTGTTTAGGTCCATTGAGAGATACATACCCTTTTCTCCTTAATTCCTCTGTCCCTAACCATTTATTAGACTGATACTTCTTAGTATCATGCCAGAATTTCTTTCTCCCAAAAGAGGGAAATAATTCTAGATTATTTGTGTTTGACAGTAATATCAAACACACCAGGTTAATTAAATAACTCTTTGACATCTTTTATTTGTTCCATCTCTGATGATACTACAGCTGATTCTGGAAACACTGTTCATTTGTCCCTATTGAATCAGCTACCACTTTCCTATGGACAAAATCTCCAACTAATGTTGGCAAAATTCACAGCACATCTCTCCCATCAAGATTAAATAGACCCCTGAAAACCTCTTCCAAGAATTAATCAATACCATATAAATAAAGAAACCCTTCAAGGTGTAAAGCCTGTAATAGAAGAACACAAGTCTCGAGGCCTCATTACCCCTTGTACTAGTCCCAGTAACATTCCCATTGTACCAGTGATAAAATCTAAGGGCCAAGGATAGAGGCTTGTCCAGGACCTCCGAGTAATAAACAACATTGACAATGTTGTTCCTAACCTTCATACGTTACTAAAATCCATTCCCACTGGGAGTAAATTCTTTACTGTAATTGATTTATGCAGTATGTTCTTTAGTATTCCAGTTGATGAAGGCAGCTGATACCTTTTTGTCTTCGCTTGGGAAGAAAAACAATTCACCTGGACAGTAATACTAAGAGAACTTATTTCTCAAAAATCCTGAAGGCTGATCTGGATGATATAAAGTTCCCTAGAGGTTCTACTTTGTTGCAGTATTGCAATTTGTGGATAATTGCTTCTTTGCTCTCCTTCTCAAGCCCCCTCACAGAAAGACAGCATCCTCTTGCTGAAGCTTTTAGCATTAAAGGAACTTAAGATGGTCAAAGAAAAATTGCAATTTGCCGATACCCATGTTTGATATTTAGGGCATCTGATACCAGAACGAGGGCTACATCTAGATGCAAATAGACTTCTTGATGTCCTAAAATTTGAGGTGAGGTGTGAAGATAGAGAAATAGAGAACTATGTGAAGAGCAGAAGAATGTTCCAAGCAGGAGGAAGAGCATGTACAAAAGCCTTGAAGCATGAATGCTTATTTCTCGATCTAAAAGGCCAGTAATGGCCATGGCAAGCCTTGACCTGATCACCCAGCCTGTAGGTTATGGAGCAGACATGACTGGGCACCATCATTCTGATTTTGGCTTGGCACCTTTGTAACAAAGGCAGCTGGACCCCACCATCCCAGGTGGGCTCTCCGCATGCTTAGCACCAACCATTCAACCTCCAGCATTTACCTAAACCAACAAGCCTAGAGGTACTAACCAACTTATGGTACTAAAGATTTTGCTTTCATTAGAAGGGCTCAAAATATTCCCTTTTTTTAAAAAACTTTAAAAAAACCCACCCCTTCTCCCCTTATCCAACTTGCTCACCCAGAGCAGAGACTCTATGCTAAGTTGGGCTTCTTGCTGGGCAGTAAAACTTCTCCATTCTTTGCTCATTCTTTGATCTCTTAGTCTTTTTTTTTTTCTTTAATATTTGAATAAAAAGAAGTTAGGTAAAAAGCAATATAGATAAATTGGGGAGGTATGAGTCAAAAAACATAGGCATGGAAAGAAGTTTGGATTTCATTTTAAGTGTAAAGTCAGATTAGTGAAAGGTATTAAGTAGGAAATGTGACAAATCCTATTTATATGTTAAGATAATTATTTTCACTCTTATGCAAAAAAAAAGTTTGAAGATGGGTAATAATGGGAGCAAAGGAACGTTAGGGAGGGATGTGTGGGGGTGTGCAGGAGTGAGTGTGTGAATTGAATGGATGTGAATTCAACAAGCTGAATTAGTAGAATCAAGATAACAATAAATGCTGTCAATTTCAACAATTGATGAGAAGAGAAATCAATATATATTGAGAGTGAGCTACTTTGTATGTTTCCAACATCGAATCCTTACACAAGTCTATGAGTATGTTATTGAGCTCATTTTATGGTAAAGAAAATGCAGACTCACACAGGTTGCCTAAAGTCACATAGCAAGTAGCTGAGACCCAAACCAGACTGTAGGATTACTGTGCTTGCACTCTCACATATATAAATTCAATTAATTACCAAGCACTGCTGAGAGCCTGTTGTTTGTAAAGTTATACACACTTACTCAGTAAAAGGAAAACAAATAAAGACTGAAAAGAATCTCAAATCTGTTTACTGTAATAAAACATTTTTTCTGTAAAGAAAACAAGAATATAAAATTATAACTCAAACATTTCAGGTGTTTGTTATTAGCAATTGGATTAGTAATAGTTATACATCTATATATCAAAGATAGCTTTAAAATTCTACATAAATTTCTACATAAAGTTAATGAAGGAAATCATGTTAAATCAAGCATGTATCTCCTTTAAAAAATCCCTAGCTAAGTGACTCCATCTTCTTCAAAGGTGGAAAAGGGTAGAAGATAGGGGAGGAAATCAAGCCACAATCTAAATAAAGTGCTATTGATTTGTTAGTAGCTTTGCTAAAGCTCTTTTTGTTGGATGACTAAACAACACGGGCACTAGTCAAAAGGATGGATTACTATCCTCATGGTTACGCAAGCAAGTCACCTTTCGATCTGAACTAGGAACATTCTTTTCCTGTGTACCCAGCCTTTTTGTTCTTTACCAAGGCTCCCAATCTTGTTGGATGTGAGTGAGAAAGGAGAACTCATTTTGCATCCTAATCACACCTGCTATCACATCTTTCATTCCACATGTCCTTGCTTTTCGTTTACTTGTTTGATTTTCTGTTTCAGAGCCAAGATTTTGATATTTGTATCCTTTTAGTTCAAGTTAGTCATTTAACAAGGCAAATTATTCACAGCATTAGAATGGAAAAAACAAGCACATTTTGCCTTCTAAGACCTTCCGCTGGGGCACATGATTGCCCATGCTCTGGGAAATTGGCTACAAAAGTATGTCTGTCTCAAATGGTACCTTGGAGTATGCAAATCCACGTGCTCAAAAACAAAGAAGCTTTCAGTAACACTGGGTTTCATCTTCAGTTTCTTACTTTCTGACACCGCTTCACACCTCATTCTAGGAAGATAGCCCCAGTGGAAATGTTTTCTTACTGCCTCAGCCCCCCACTTCCATGAAATTAATTAAATGATGTCATGCTCCATTTTATCTGATTTGGAAGCAATCCATCACCCTTTTGCTGGTTGTATTAGTCCAAGTGATCAGCATATTAATTCTTTTGTGAGAATAAGCTCAAGGGTAATTACAGTGAGGAGGTTTAATGCCTAAACGTGTTAATGTCTGTAATCAGAAGTATTTTCTCAGTATGGAACAATTGTTAGACAATTACTGTTGGATATGATTGCCCTGGTAGACAACAGACACCATGTCAGGAGGGAAATAGCAAAAGCTTGTTTTGCAAGTACTGTATTATCAGCAAGTTCTCTCTTTTCTCCCTCAGCGATATTTTCTACCATGTTCAGCTCATGTATAGCCATCCTAGTACTTACTGTTTACTTTGGTGATTAAGTAAAAAAGTTGTATTTGTTATGTAAAATGATCACAGGAGGCAGGTTGCCACTTCCTGAAAGTCTTACCCTTTTAAAATTCTTTCTCTTCTGGTGATTTGATTTCTTTTCTGCATAAAATTATGAACTTAATAGCTTCCTTTTGCTTCCCAATATGCCCCAGAGTTTCCATTACCTAATTTTTTTTTCCTGTAGTGAGAAGATTCTTAGGTCTAACTGAATATCAAGAGCCAAACATTCTTAACAGAGATCATTCCCTCTCAATTAGCGAGTTGCTATAAATTGGATAAAAACAGTGGGAGAACTTGATTATTGACTACCATTCATTACTCTGCTGGAGTGACTTTGAATATGAATTTGAATTTAATCTCTACTACTTTTTGCCTTTTTTTGTTCGAAGCTTTATGATATAATGAAAAACAGAAATGAGCTCATAGTTTCGTCTTTACATGGTATTGCTTTCTTAGACTACTTTTAGGCATGTATGAGATCATATCTAGTTGCAAGGAATAGAAAAAGTAGTTCAATAGTCCTTAGCAATAACACATGAAGAGGACTGTGATTGTGTAACTGAAAAGTCCTAAAGTAGATGAGGTTCAAACATGTTTATATCAGGACTCTAGTTTCATTTACTGTAATTCTCTGGGCTCCACATCCCTCTCTATGTGGCTTTGAGCTCAGAATGGCTTCCCATATGGACGCAAATGGCCATAATTCCCAGTCCTTAAACCCTACATCTGCATGCAGCCTTAATCTGTGCTTCCCCAACCATCAAACAGAACTTCTGGGCTCCTCTCTGATGAAGCAACAGGGAGGAAATGCGGTTCCCTGAACCAAGGACTGTGGCCAAAAGAATTCCAGGCACTCACTGGCTTTGGTTCAGGATGAACATGTGACCTAAGTCTATCACCAAGGCAAGGAAAATGGGACTAACAGGGAGGCTTTATGGAGTCAGGACCTCCGATCCCAACCAGAATTCTTGACTTATATACCATGGAGAAAGCAGGAAAATACAGAGGTCCCTGTGTACAAATTGTTTGATCATTTTGACCAAAGTAATAGAGAAATGCTTGCAAATTTGATAAAATCAGAGATTCCCATTTTGAATATTTGTTTGCCTGGACTCAAAAGTAGTTCAGCCATGGTTTAGTCATGAGAACAGAAAGCATTCTATGTATTCCAAGAATGAGGAGTTTTAATTTAGGAGTAGAGGCTTTTACTACTGTGGGAAGGCCATGGGTGAAAATCAAGGAAGCTGCCATATACCCTCTCAACCCATAACACTAAAACTTGTCATTATCAAGGTCTCTATGCTTCCCATATTTGCCTGCTCTCTAGTGGAAACTGCCTCTGGAAAATAATGACCTCTTCTTCTTTTTCACCTTCCAAACCTCACCTTGGAGCCTCTTGTTACCCAATTCTAACCAGGAATCAAAATGGGAAAGATTCTGGGAAATGTAGTTCCTAGTTTCTCCTTTACAATACCCTATAATGGAGCAGTGGTGATATTGAGTTGATACAGATAATCCAAAACACTCAGTATGTTTAATGGTTTGTTTAAAAAAAAGATTCATTGAGATGTTATTCATACAGCATAAAATTTACCCATTTAAAGACTACAATTCAGTGCCATACACACACACACACACACACACACACACACACACACACAGACACACACACAGTTATCCAATCATCACCAAATCTAATTTTCAAACATTTTCATCATCCCCAAAAAGAAATTCCATATCTATTAGCAGTCATTCCCCATTTCCACTCTTTCTCACCTCCAAGAACTGGATAACCACTAATCTACTTTCTGTCTCTATATATTCACTTACTCTGGACACTTCATATAAATAAAATCATTACAATATCTGATCTTCTCCTTAGCATAATGTTCTCAAGTTTCATCCATGTGTGGCTTGTATCATCCACATGTAACATGTATCTGTAGTTTATTATTTTTACTGCTAAATAATATTCCATTTTACAGATATACCACATTTTGTGTATTCATCCCTCACTTGGTAGATATTTGAGTTGTTTCCACTTTTTGACTATTAAAAAAATGCTGCTATGAACATACACTTTCATATTTTTGTGTGGATGTATATTTTTATTTCTTTTGGGTAATGATGCTTCATATTATTCAAAGTATTGAATACTTTCTGTAGTGAGGCAGTCCTCCATGAGACTTCTGTGTTCCTAAAATTTGTACTAATTGTATCAAAGATATAATGTCTCAACTTCTCTTTTGGTTCAGCCATTTCTCAGGATTGGTTATGTTGCTGGCTTGCTTACTACTTGCTATAAAAGCAGGAGGTTCTTTAAGCTCCAGATTTCTCAGCTGCAACGTAAATCCATTGCATGTGCAGCATATGTATAGGGCCAGTGTGTTGTCCCATGGACTTGGAGTTAGGGAAACTGCTGCAGTTCTGCTGATGGTCATGCTATTTGCATTGCTGAAGTAATCTTGTTCTGAACTACTGAGTCTCTTATCCACATTCAGTGCTTATAGCAAATTGTGGCAATTTTGGCAAGTTAATCCTTGCCATACTCTCTGGGGTTGGAAGTATTAACTATTTTGTATCAATTTTCACTAGAACATCACAAAAACACTTTAAGATAGAAAACTGAGGACTAGAGGAGTCAGTCCACTTGCCTTAGATCACAAAACTAACTGGATCACACCTATAACTACTATTTCTTCATGTATTTCTTAATTAAAAATTGTCAAGAATCTCAAAAAGAATAGGACCCAGTAACCTGTCCCTAGAGACTACTTTTCACTAAGTAGAGATTATAAAATAATTCAGAGGACAAAATCACCACCATAGAACTAAGCATATTCAGATTATCTTTATTTGATATTGATTATATCTCTGGACTCCTGATTTTCCCATTTAATCTGTGTGTTTATTAGTTCTCACCTCATGGAATCTCAAGACTTTAGTTGATTAACTTTTTCTTCATTTTTAAGATCTTTATTGGAGTATAATTGCTTTACATTGTTGTGTTAGTTTCTGCTTTATAACAAAGTAAATCAGCTATACATATACATATATCCCCATAGCCCCTCCCTCTTTCATCTCCATCCCACCCTTCCTATCCCACTGCTCTAGTTGGTCACAAAGCATCAAGCTGATCTCCCTGTGTTATGTGGCTGCTTCCCACTAGCTATCAATTTTATATTTGGTAGTGTATATATGTCCATGCCACTCTCTCACTTCATCCCAGCTTACCCTTTCCCCTCCCTGTGTCCTCAAGTCCATTCTCTACATCTCTGTCTTTATTCCTGTCCTGACCCTAGGTTCTTCAGAACCTTTTTTAGATTCCATATATATGTATTAGCATACGGTATTTGGTTTTCTTTTTCTGACTTACTTCATTCTGTATGACAGTCTCTAGGTCCATCTACCTCACCACAAATAACTCAATTTCATTTCATTTTATGTCTGAGTAATATTCTGTTGTAAATATATGCCACATCTTCTTTATCTATTCATCAGTCAATGGAAACTTAGGTTGCTTCCATGTTCTGGCTATTGCAAATAGAGCTGCAATGAACATTGTGGTACATGACTCTTGTTGAATTATGGCTTTCTCAGGGTATATGCCCAGTAGTGGGATTGCTGGGTCATTCAGTAGATCTATTTTAGTTTTTTAAGGAACCTCCATACTGTTCCCCATAGTGGCTGTATCAATTTACATTCCCACCAAAAGTGCAAGGGAGTATCCTTTTCTCCACACCCTCTCCAACATTTATTGTTTGTAGATTCTTTGATGATGGCCATTCTGACCAGTATGAGATGATACCTCATTTTACTTTTCATTTATATTTCTCTAATGATTAGTGATGTTGAGCATGCTTTCATGTGTTTGTTGGCAATCTGTATATCTTCTTTGGAGAAATGTCTATTTAGGTCTTCTGCCCATTTTTGGATTGGGTTGTTTGTTTTTTTGATATTGAACAGCATGAGCTGCTTGTAAATTTTGGAGATTAATCCTTTGTCACTGGCTTCATATGCAAATATATTCTCCCATTCTGAGAGTTGTCTTTTTGTCTTGTTTATGGTTTCCTTTGCTGTGCAAATGCTTTTAAGCTTCATTAGGTCCCATTTGTTTATTTTTGTTTTATTTCCATTTCTCTAGGAGGTGGGTCAAAAAGGTTCTGCTGTGATTTATGTCATAGTTTTCTGCCTATGTTTTCCTCTAAGAGTTTTATAGTATCTGGTCTTACATTTAGGTCTTTAATTCATTTTGAGTTTATTTTTGTGTATGGTGTTAAGAAGTGTTCTAATTTCATTCTTTTACATGTAGTTGTCCAGTTCTCCAAGCACAGCTTATTGAAGAAGCTGTTTTCTCCATTGCGTATTCTTGCCTCTTTATCAAAGATAAGGTGACCATATGTGTGTGGGTTGATCTCTGGGCTTTCTATCCTGTTCCATTGATCTATATTTCTGTTTTTGTGCCAGTACTATACTGTCTTGATTACTGTAGCTTTGTAGTATAGTTTGAAGTCTGAGAGCCTGATTCCTCCAGATTCATTTTTCTTTCTCAAGATTGCTTTGGAATTTTGGGGTCTTTTGTGTTTCCATACAAATTTTGAAATTTTTTGTTCTACTGCTGGGAAAAATGCCATTGGTAGTTTGATAGAGATTACATTGAATCTGTAGATTGCTTTGGATAGTATATTCATTTTTACAATATTGATTCCAGTCCAATAACATGGTATATCTCTCTCCAACTGTTTGTTACATCTTTAATTTCTTTCATCAGTGTTTTATTGTTTTCTGCATACAGGTCTTTTGTTACCTTAGGTAGGTTTATTCCTAGGTATTTTATTCTTTTTGTTGCAATGATAAATGGGAGTGTTTCCTTAATTTCTCTTTCAGGATTTTCATCATTCCTGTATAGGAATGCAAGACATTTCTGTGCATTAAATTTGTATCTTGCTACTTTATCAAATTCATTGATTAGCTTTAGTAGTTTTCTGGTAACATCTTTAGGATTCTCTATGTATAGTATCTTGTCATCTGCAAAAAGTGACAATTTTACTTCTTCTTTTCTGATTTGGATTCTTTTATTTCTTTTTCTTCTCTGATTGCTGTGGCTAAAACTTCCAAAACTATGCTGAATTATAGTGGTGAGAGTGGACAAACTTGTCTTGTTCCTGACCTCAGTTTTTCACCATTGAGAATGATGTTGGCTGTGGGTTGGTCATATATGGCCCTTATTATTTTGAGGTAAGTTCCCTCTATGCTTACTTTCTGGAGGGTTTTTATTATAAATGGGTGTTGAATTTTGTAGAAAGCTTTTTCTGCACCTATTGAGAGAATCATGTGGTTTTTCTCCTTCAGTTTGTTAATATGGTGTATCACATTGTTTGATTTCTGTATATTGAAGAATCCTTGCATTCCTGGGATAAACCCCACTTGATCATGGTGTATGATCCTTTTAATGTGCTGTTGGATTCTGTTTTCTAGTTTTTGTTGAGGACTTTTGCATCTATGTTCATCAGTGATATTGGCCTCTAGTTTTCCTTTTTTGTGGCATCTTTGTCTGGTTTTGGTATCATGGTGATGCTGGCCTCATAGAATGAGTTTGGGAGTTTTCCTCCCTCTGCTATATTTTGGAAGAGTTTGACAATGATAGGTGTTAGCTTTTCTCTAAATGTTTGATAGAATTCACCAGTGAAGCCATCTGGTCCTCGGCTTTTCTTTGTTGGAAGATTTCTAATCACAGTTTCAATTTCAGTGCTTGTGATTGCTCTGTTTATATTTTCTATTTCTTCCTGGTTCAGACTCGGAAGGTTATGCTTTTCTAAGAATGTGTCCATTTCTTCCAGGTTTTCCATTTTGTTGGCATAATGTTGCCTGTAATAATCTCTCATGATCCTTTTTATGTCTGTGGGGTCACTTGTTACTTCTTCTTTTTCATTTCTAATTCTATTGATTTGAGTCTTCTCTCCTTTTTTCTTGATGAATCTGGCTAATGGTTTATCAATTTTGTTTATCATTGCACAGAACCAGCTTTTGGTTTTATTGATGTTTGCCATCTTTTCCTTCATTTCTTTTTCATTTATTCTGCTCTGATCTTTATGATTTCTTACCTTCTGCTAACTTTGGGGTTTTTTTGTTCTTCCTTCTTTAATTGCTTTTGGTTTAAGGATAGGTTGTTTATTGGAGATGTTTCTTGTTTCTTGGGGTAGGATTTCATTGCTATAAACTTCCCTTTTAGAACTGCTTTTGCTGCATCCCATAGGTATTGGGTTATCATGTTTTCATTGTCATCTGTTTCTAGGTACTTTTTTATTTCCTCTTTGATTTCTTCAGTGATCTCTTGGTTATTTAGTAGTGTGTTGTTTAGCATCCATGTGTTTGTATTTTTTTACAGATTTTTTCCTGTAATTGATATTTAGTCTCATAGCCTTGTGGTAGGAAAAGTTACTTGATATGATTTCAATTTTCTTAAATTTACCAAGGCTTGATTTGTGACACAAGATATGATCGATCCTGGAGAATGTTCTGTGACCATTTAAGAAAGTGTATTCTCTTGTTTTTGGATGTAATGTCCTACAAATATCAATTAAGTCCATCTTGTTTAATGTATCATTTAAAGCTTGTGTTTCCTTATTTATTTTCCTTTTGGGTGATATGTCCATTGGTGAAAGCTAGGTGTTAAAGTCCCCTACTATGATTGTATTACTATTGATTTCCCCTTTTATGGCTGTTAATATTTGCATTGTGTATTGAGGTTCTACTATGTTGGGTGCATAAATATTTACAATGGTAATATCTTCTTGTTGGATTGATCCCTTAATCATTATGTAGTGTCCTTCTTTGTCTCTTGTAATAGTCTGTGCTTTAGAGTCTATTTTGTCTAATATGAGAATTGCTACTCCAGCTTTCTTTTAATTTCCATTTGCATGGAATATCTTTTTCCATTCCCTCACTTTCAGTCTGTAGGTGTCCCTAGGCCTGAAGTTGGTCTCTTGTAGACAGCATATATACGGGTCTTGTTTTTGTATCCCATCAGACAGTCTATGTCTTTTGGTTACAGCATTTAATCCACTTACATTTAAGGTAATTATCGATATGTATGTTCCTATTACCATTTTCTTAATTGTTCTGTGTTTGTTATTGTAGGTCTTTTCCTTCTCTTGTGTTTCCTGCCTAGAGAACTTCCTTTAGCATTTGTTGTAAAGCTGGTTTGGTGGTGCTAAATTTTCTTAGCTTTTGCTTGTCTGTAAAGATTTTAATTTCTCCATCGAATCTGAAAGATATCCTTGCTGGATAGAGTAATCTTGGTTGTATGTTTTTCCCTTTCATCACTTTAAATATGTCCTGCCACTCCCTTCTGGCTTGCAGAGTTTCTGCTGAAAGATCAGCTCATAACCTTATGGCGATTCCCTTGTATGTTATTTGTCGTTTTTCTCTTGCTGCTTTTAATATTTTTTCTTTGTATTTAATTTTTGATAGTTTGAATAATATGTGTCTTGGCATATTTCTCCCTGGACTTATCCTGTATGGGACTCTCTTCACTTCCTGTTCTTGATTGACTATTTCCTTTCCGATATTAGGGAAGTTTTCAACTCTAATCTCGTCAAATATTTTCTCAGTCCCTTTGTTTTTCTCTTTTCTGGGTCCCCTATAATTCGAATGTTGTTGTGCTTAATGTTGTCCCAGAGGTCTCTGAGACTGTCCTCAATTCTTTTCATTCTTTATTCTGCTCTGTGATAGTTATTTCCACTATTTTATTTCTGGGTCACTCATCCGTTCTTCTGACTCAGTTATTCTGCTATTGATTCCTTGTAGAGAATTTTTAATTTCATTTATTGTGTTGTTCATCATTGTTAATTTGCTCTTTAGTTCTTATAGTTCCTTGTTAAATGTTTCTTGTATTTTCTCCATTCTATTTCCAAGGTTTTGGATCATCTTTACTCTCATTACTCTGCATTCTTTTTCAGGTAGACTGCCTATTTCCTGTTCATTTGTTTGGTCTGGTGGGTTTTTACCTTGCTCCTTCATCTGCTGTGTATTTCTCTGTCTTCTCATTTTCCTTAACTTACTGCATTTGTGATCTCCTTTTCACAAGCTGCAGGTTCGTAATTCCCATTTTTTTTGTGTTTGCCCCAGTGGATAAGGTTGGTTCAGTGTGTAGGTTTTTGTGTAGGCTTTCTGGTGGAAGGGACTGCTGCCTACACAATTGTGTAGGCTTTCTGGTGGAGGGGACTGGTGCCTGTGTTCCGGTGAATGAGGCTGGATCTTGTCTTTCTGGTGGGCAGCACTGTGTCCGGTGGTTTGATTTGGGGTGTCTGTGAACTTATTATGATTTTAGGCAGCCTCTCTGCTAATGGTTGTGGTTGTGTTTCTGTGTTGCTAGTTGTTTGGCATTGGGTGTCCAGTAATGTAGCTTGCCGATCATTGAGTGGAGCTGGGTCTTAGTGTTGAGATGGAGATCTCTGGGAGAGCTTTCGCCATTTGATATTATGTGGAGCCAGGAGTTCTCTGGTGGACCAATGTCCTGAACTCAGCTCTCCCACCTAAGAGGCTCAGGCCTGACACCTGGCAAGAGCACCAAGACCCTGTCAGCCACATGGCTCAGAGGAATAGGGAGGGAAAAAAAAAGGAAAGAAACAAATAAAATAAAATAATTAAAATAAAAAATAAAAAATATTATTCAATATAATATAGTAATTTTAAAAAGAAAGAAAGAACAAAGAGAGCAACTGAACCAAAAAACAAATTTACCAATGATAACAGCACTAAAAACTATACTAAAAAATAAAAATTAAAAAACGGACAGAGAGAAACCTAGGACCAATGGTAAAAGAAAAGTTGTACAGAGAAAATCACACAAAGAAGCATACACACTCACAAAAATAGAAAAAGGAAAACAAATATATATATAAAACAAATGAAAAATGCAACCAAATCAATAAACAAATCTTTGAATGATAATAGGCTCTAAATACTAAAGTAAGATAAACTTAAAACCAGAAACAAATTAGATGCAGAAAGCAAACTACAAGTCTATATTTGCTCCAAAAATCCACCACCTTAATTTTGGGGTGATCATTGTCTATTCAGGTATTCCACCGATGCAGGGTACATCAAGTTGATTGTAGAGATTTAATCCGCTGTTCCTGAGGCTGCTGGGAACGATTTCCCTTTCTCTTCTTTGTTCGCAGAGCTCCCGGGTTCAGCTTTGGATTTGGCCCTGCCTCTGTATGTAGGTCGCCTGAGGCCGTCTGTTCTTCGCTCAGACAGGACCGGGTTAAAGGAGCAGCTGATTTGGGGGCTCTGGCTCACTCATGCCAGGGGGAGGGAGGGGTTACGGAGTGCAGGGTGAGCCTGCGGCGGCAGAGGCCGGCATGAAGTTGCAGCAGCCTGAGGCGCACCATGCGTCCTCCTGGGGAAGTTGTCCCTGGATCATGGGACCCTGGCAGTGGCAGGCTGCACAGGCTCCCGGGAGGGGAGGTGTGGATACTGACCTGTGTTTGCTCACATGATTCTTGGTGGTTGCAGTAGCAGCCTTAGCGTTTCATGCCTGTCTCTGGTGTACACACTGATAGCTGCAGCTCGCGCCCGTCTCTGAAGCTCATTTAGATGGTGCTCTGAATCCCCTCTCCTAGTGCACCCTGAAACAATGATCTCTTGCCTCTTAGGCAGTTCCAGGCTTTTTCCCAGACTCCCTCCCGGCTAGCTATGGTGCACTGGTCCCCTTCAGGTTGTGTTCAGGCAGCGAACCCCAGTCCTCTCCTTGGGATCTGACCTCTGAAGCCGAAGCCTCAGCTCCCTGCTCCCACCAACTCTGGCGGTTGAGCAGGCAAGATTGTCAGGCTGGTGAGTGCTGGTCGGCAATGATCCTCTGTGCGAGAATCTCTCCACTTTGCTCCCTGCACCCCTGTTGCTGCGTTTTACTACGTGGGTCTGAAGCTTCCCCCCTGTCCACCCCCGATCTCCACCCGTGAAGGGGCTTCCTAGTGTGTGGAAACTTTTCTTCCTTCACAGCTCCCTCCCAGTGGTGCAGGTCTCATCCCTATTTTGTTGTCTCTGTTATTTCTTTCTCTTTTGCCCTACCCAGGTACGTGGGAGTTTCTTGCCTTTGGGGAAGTCTGAGGGCTTCTACCAGCATTCAGTAGGTGTTCTGTAGGAGTTGTTCCATATGTAGATGTATTTCTGATGTATCTGTGGAGAGGAAGGTGATCTCCACGTGTTACTCCTCTGCCGTCTTGAAGGTCCCAGTTCTGATTTGCTTTTATAGAGAGTAAATACCTAAATTCCTGAAATTTGCCTACATTTTTTCACTATATGATCTGTGAATTTTACCTGTCCCTAACATTTGCCAAAGCTCTCTCAGACCAATTCCTCAAAAAAGGAATAGTATTCTCTCCTGAGTTAAAATTATCTTATTAACAAAACAATGTAACTTAATGAACCAATAACTGAAAACAGTTCCAAGATGCCTCTATTACTGTATAAATTATTTTCAAATCAGTATTTATGGCTGCAAATTTTCTTGTGAAAAATAATTTTTTAAATATTAGCCAGAGAGTCTCCTATTTTTTTTTTTGAATTCTGCAGACCTCAAGGATTTTTGTGGTACAAGGAGGCATCCCATTTAGCTGCATGGCACTGCTCCATACTGCTGTTTATATAACCATGTTGCTTTGCTTTAGAGCTGCTAATGTGAAAAACATTTGCACAGGATATAAAATGTGCAAAACAAAATAGAGGGCTTAATGGGCTATTTATTTAAGTTGGGAACTTTACATGCTTCATGCTCATATTCTCTGAAAAATATTAAATCACATGGTAGTTCTAGGAATGTAAATCTATGACTAAATTATAATACTTATGACAATGAGTTTTATCTAGGTTATTAGAAGGTCTGTGCTCCTTTCCTTATCATCTCCGTGGCCTTGAGTACATCAATTAACTACTCCAAGGCTCAGTTTTCTTATCTGTGAAATGGATTCAGTTATTCATTTTATTTACTCATTCAACATATATTTATTCAAATTTAATAGGACCAGATTCTGTGTTGAAGTTGATAAAGATAAATATGCAAATAAAGTCTAATTTTAAAAATTCACTATATAATAAGAAATGAATTCTATAAGTACATAATTTCAGTAAAATGAGGGCAATTAATATATGAGGAAAAAATGGTTTATGAATATGGAGCTAATCTATGAAAAGTGAGATGGAAAAATTTCACAGAAGTCATAGAAAAGTTCAGTCTTAAATTCAGATTGTGAATTTGCAAAAAAGAGAAGAGGGAACTCTAAATGTTATTGCTATATAACCTAAAATGAGCCAACATTTATGCCAATGCTTTAAAATTTTTTAAACTTAAATTAGGACAAAGTAAACACAATTGTATGTGAAATGAGCACTGATCAGTCTTAAAATATGCCTTATCACTTTGTATGTCACTAACCCCCCCCAAAAAAAAATTCTCTCTATAAAGTTCTTTGTACTCAGAGTCTTTGCAATAATTATTTAAATAATTAATGGACTTATGCATTGATTGAGCTCCTATTATATTCTAGGCACAGTTAGTGCTGGGGTTTAACAATTTTTTTAAATGTCCCTATTCTCATATAGTATAATTTTAAAAGAGACTGAGAGATATAAGGATGGAAGAGAGGAAGGAAGGGAGGAAGGGAAGAAGGAAGGAAGGAAGGAAGGAAGGAAGGAAGGAAGGAAGGAAGGAAGGAAGGAAGGAAGGAAGGAAGGGAGGGAGGGAGGGAGGAAGGAAGGAAGGACTAAATCACATAATGGCAAGAACTAAGAGGAAAATAAATCATGTTAAGGAGATAAAAAATCAAAAGAGAAATATTTTGAATAGAATCAACAGGGAAGAACTCTGATAAAATGATATTAGAGAAAAGATTTCAATGAAGTAAGAGAATCAGCAAATACAACCATTTTGAAAAGATATTGCTTTAGTGAATGACAGTTCTTCTATGTTTGCCAGCAACTGAAATTCCCTGTCTTTCCATCATACTGATGTATCAAAACTCCAACCTTGGGCTAATGCAATAGTTTGTCTCCATTCTTACACTTGAGCTGCTGAGAATGTCACAGCACCAAGTAGAGAGGTCTTCCGCTACCAATTCACAGTCTCCTCTTCAACTGAGTCCTGGGTGCTATGCAACATTCATTCTAATTTCTGTAGCCAGAGTTCTATCCCAATATCCACCATGGCTATCAAACCTTCTTCAGACTCTGCCAGACTTGAGCTTTCATCTCTTCCTCTCTCTTTCCTCCTCCTTTGTGAAAAAGAACAAAAAACGACATAGAATTCACTAGTTAGGTACTCTTGCAAATTCTTGCCACAACACTACAAAATTCTTGCATATGCAATCTAACTTTCCTTTTTGTCTCCTGTTTTTAATAGAAAATGTGTTGCCATTCCAATGTCAACCCAATCCTTCAATTTATGCTTTTATCAGGAGCTTTGCTTTTTCTTATATCTAATCTTTTCCTCTCTATTGTTTTCTATCAACACAAGTACAATTGATTTTTTGTACCTTCATTAACCCCATTTGCATGCTTCCATTTAGCCTCTTCTTCATCATTTATTTTATTTAACTTAGTTAAGTAAATTAGTTTATTTAATATATGATGGCACTGTGCTAGGCTCTGGAGATATATTAATGAGTAAAATTTAAAATAAAATAAAGACATGGTATATGCTAATCAAATAATAATGCTAATAGATATCCAATTTTAAACAGTGCTTAATGTTTTAAAGGAAAAACCATGCTGTAAAAAGAAGTCCTCTCCTTTAAGACCTGACATAGTCTGGAATTCAGAGAAAGCATCCCTAAAGGAACAATAGGCACTGAAGCAATGAGTGTGGAGGGAGTTTTTCAGGTGCAGGGAACAGCATGTGCAAAGTCCATAGACTCCTACAGTAATGCCACTGGGGTGAAGAAGGCAAAGTGGTGCTGGAGCCAGAAGCCTGGAGAAGCAGACAGTTCTTTACCCAGAAATGGCACAATTAGCTTTAAGTTTGGAAACATTTACTCTAGCACTGTACAGGGAAGGAATTGGAGGATAAGAGTAGATGAAGAAAGATAATTTATTCCAGAGTTCAGAAATTCAGGAAGGACTTGATGGTATATTAATCTAAAATGGTGGTAGTGATAGGAATTGATTATGAAGTAAGGATAAATTTATGGAGGCCAGCTGAGAATGCTTGGATGTGATTGGGTAAAGGAAAAAATATCAAGGTTGATACCCAGTTTTCTGGCTTTTACAGCTGAAATGATAGAGTTGACTGACTGAGGTGGAATATCCTGTAGAGGACCGGAATGAGAACAATGGATGGTCACTATATGGAGCTTGAGATCCATGAATTTGGTTTCCAATACCTTTACTGTCCTCCCCTTCCTTGCCAGAAATCCTCCATGGAATCCTGGGCACTGAGTAGCAACCAGGGAAGCAACAAGTGAAACATATATACTTAATTGTCTAAAACTGAATTTTGTATATACTTCCCAACTGACAATATCTACATATTTTAAGCATTTTATAAATTTTTATTTTTTAGAAAGTTATTTTTTTAAGCACTTTCATGGAATGTTGATGAAATTAAAAGTTCCCTTGACTCAGATTTGTTTCCATATTGGGTTTTGTTTAATGGCCTTTACATCACCCATTGCCTGAATTTGAGAGGAATAATACTAAGCCAATTCTTGACACGAAAACAGTTCAATTTTTTATAAGATGTTGTGCCCAGCAGAGAAAGAAAAAAAAAAATCATCCAAGATAAGAACTTTATCAAAAAGAGAATTAGGAGATTATGGGGAAGCTCTTGTTTCCACAGTGACAACTACATTTCTATTATTCCTTTCAAGAAGAGGAGTGCATTTTGACTTACGAGACAGAAAATACTACTAGCATGACATATCAATTTATCTAAATATATACCATTTCTGTCCTCCAAGCTGGAATGTAAACATTTACAGATTCTTTTGTTAGTTTTTGACTCAATATATTTTTGCCCAATGCAAATGTAGCATTCGCTATTAAAAGGAAATGTACTGGAAAATTTTAAGAAATGTCAAGATTTTCTACAGTATAAAGGTTCTTCTCTCTCTCTCTCTCTCTCTCTGTAACTAACTCTCTCTCTGTAACTCTCTCTCTCTCTCTCCTCTGTTGACCTTTGCTCAGTTAAAAATCCACGCATAACTTTATACTCTGCCCTCCGTATCAGCAGTTTTGCATCTGTGGATTCAACCAGTGGTGGACTGTGTAGTGCTGTAGCACATATTTAGTGAAAAACATCTGAGTATAAGTGGATCCATGCAGTTCAAACCCATGTCGATCAAGAGTCGACTATATATATATATATATATACACATATATATATATGTATATATATATATATGTATGTATATACACACACACACATACTTTATTGCACTTTGCTTTATTGTGCTTTGCAGATATTGCCTTTTTCGCAAATTGAAGGTTTCTGGAAACCCTGAGTCAACCAAATATATTGGCACCATTTTTCCAACAGCGTTTGCTCACTTCCTGCCTTTCTGTCACATTTGAGTAATTCTGGCAAGATTCAAAACTTCCACCAGCAAAAAGATTATGGCTTAACAAAAACTCAAATGATGTTTAGCATTTTTAGCAACAAAGCGTTTTTTAATTAAGGTATGTATATTTTTTAGACACAATACTATTGCATATTTAATAGACCACAGTAGAATGTAAACATAACTATTTTTAATATTTATTTTTGGCTGTGCTGGGTCTTCATTTCTATGTGAGGGCTTTCTCTAGTTGTGGCAAGTCGGGGGCCACTCTTCATCGCGGTGCACGGGGCCTCTCACTATCGCGGCCTCTCCTGTTGCAGAGCACAAGCTCCAGACGCGCAGGCTCAGTAGTTGTGGCTCACGGGCCTAGTTGCTCCGCGGCATGTGGGATTCATCCAGACCAGGGCTCGAATCCGTGTTCCCTGCATTGGCAGGCAGATTCTCAACCACTGAGCCACCAGGGAAGCTCCAACAGAACTTTTATATGTGCTGGGAAACCAAAAAAATTGTGTGACTTGCTTCTTTGCAACATTCACTTTATTGCAGTGGTCTGGATCTGAACCCCAAATATCTCTGAAGTATGCCTATATAGATGATTGATAGATAGATAATAGATAGATAGACAGTTAGATAGATAGATAGATAGATAGATAGATAGATAGATAGATAGATAGTTGGATAGATAGATGATAGATAAAAACACATACCACAGAGATTTGTTGACAATAGAAGTGAAGGGAACATCCTTGGTGTGCTATTGGTTTGGTGCCTGTCCTTGGATTTGTCCAGGAGACCTGCCCATGTTTCTAAACTTAAATTCTTTGAAGCTCTCCAGCATCAATGTAAACACATACCGCTTGTACCTAAATGAAATCAAATTAGATTTCTGGGTCTTGCAGTCGAGGAGATACTAATTTATATGTGCCCTGTCTCTCTTATTAACTATCAACTCTTGACCAGGACATGTAGTCCCAGGTCCTAGCACTGTGTCTGGTATATAGAAAGTGTTCAATAGCCACTTGTTAAATGAGTAAACACATGGGACTATGATGAAAACTGCAAACACATCATCCAGCCAAGGGGGCTGCAGTACCATGCTTATTGGTAGAAATTCCAGCTGCCTAAAACCTGTGAACATATTTTCCAGAAGAGCTTTGGGTACTGTGGGTACTAGGCTAGAATCCCACAACAGAGATTCATTTTAAAGACATATCACTCAAATATGGTTGACTAATTACCTCTCATTCAAGTCTGAGTTTAATTCTCATAGCTATTGGATAAAAAGCATACAAAAAAGCCAAAAGGCTCTGAACAGATGTTATAACAGTTTTAATATTCTCACTACCAAGGCTAAAAAAAGCATTTCAGGAGTGAGGATGCAGAAATTAAGACAAACCTCATGAATACTCTCCATGAAGTGGGAATGAAAACAAAATGCATTACTCTCAGTAACTAGTATGGGAAATATATGATTATAGTACAACAAAATGACTTTAGATACTGAAAAGGGCTTAGTATGAAAAGATAGAGAATTCTAGAACTCAGCTCCCACAGTAAAGAAAAGTGGAATAATAGTGGTTCTGATTTAGATAATAGCTATAATCCTTGATAAACAAAAGAAAGAAATAATTATACAGGGGTATGGATGGAGGAGAAAAAGAGTGGGATAGAAAGGAAGGAGAAAAAAGGAAAAAATATGGGTTAATAAAAAGGTGGTAGAACCCAGTAAATGGTATGTGTCAGGGAGAGTGAAAAACTCAAAATCTAGTATGAACTGGTAACTTTAAGTGATTTCAATATCCATTTACAATAAGCCAACCTACTTTAATAGTGTCTTAGGATTTACTTTTATTTGAATTATTTGTCTTTATTATTATTATAGTTGTATAAACAGTAATTTATGCTCAAAGGCATGTGATGAAACCACTTGAATCAGTTTATTTCTTACTATCAGTTTGTAGTGCCGTCGTCAACTCTTTTCATGGAAGAGACCTCCTTTCTTCTTATTTTTCACTTTTAGGTTCTTTAACACTATCGGGCTCTTTCCTGTTGGATTCCGTGCCTATAAAACACGACTATTTGAAAATAACTTACAATTTTAGTCCGATAAGGGTTGATTATCTCTGAATAATTGTCGCAAACAGCGTATCCTAGTACAAGGAAACAAGTTTTTGATCTACCATTTGAAACAGTGAGAAGTTACACTTTTTTAAAATAAATAAACCAGAGGAATAATCATGGCTTTCTTATATCTTAGAGCTAATGTTGTTTTAAACAAACAAACAAACAAAAACAAGTGCAGAGGCATAATATGAATCCATACCCAAAAATAAACAACAAACAAGCAAAACACTAAGTAATTTCAGGGGGAAAGTAACTGTCCATTGGTCAAGCAGAGCCAAGAAAGGAAAAAGTATATTCTGATATTGAATCTGTCCTAATAGCTCATTAGTACATAGAATAAAATTTCCAAAGACTGAATAAAATTACCCAGTAGGATGCACTGAAATTACTTTGAGAGTTTGAACTTGGTAAGACTAGTTGGCTTGTTTAATTCCATATCAAAGCTCTTTGATTCTTTTTATACTCCTTGACTGTATTATGCTAACATATGCTGTGATTTATAGTTTCATATTTCTTTGGTTAATATTGTTAAAATGGGTTAAATTTGTAATAAAAATCTTGCAGCTTAAGTTTAAAAAGGAAAAGAAATTTTAAAAAACCCCTTCTTGATCTCTTATATTATGTATACATACCCACCAGATGCAAAAGATGTCTTTAAACCAAAATCTGACATGTTAGTGTTTCTGAGTACTGTTTCTTAAATCTAAAAAATAAATTCATGACTGCACTTTAAAACCATTTTTGCAGTGTTCACAGGGGCCATCTCCATTACAACATTACTTCTGAATTTTTCATTTGCTGCCATGGGCTGTTCACTTTGTCTACATACATTTATTACTCTCAGCTCACTTCAGTAAATTGAAGTTTTTGCATAAAAAAAAGAAAAATTGCTGTAGTCATGAGTGTCTAGCCTTGATGTTACCCAAACTTTTCTGAAAAGCTAAGAAGAAAAGTATACAGAATTTTTCTTTAGAAATGACACTGAAGATACAGAACGGTTTTTATGTGCCAGGTATTCAATGTTTTCATGCCCCAGAGTTAAGATATAAAAAACATTTACAAGAGTTATATCAGAATCCTTTTTGATTCCAGCCAAATTGAACATTCAAGTTCTTTTCCTTTACTGACTTATTCTTCAATCATACTATGCAGTCAAGCAATGTGCTTTGGAATATGTATAAGGTATTCCACCCTGAGTATGGACTAGAGAATAGTCATGTCCGCATTGGCACATCTTTTTCCTCTCCAGAGTATTCCCTTTCCTCATATGCTTCTCATCTACCTTAGATTTCATGGTCATCGTTTTTATAATACTTTTTTTTTTTTTGGTATGCGGGCCTCTCACTGTTGTGGCCTCTCCAGTTGCGGAGCACAGGCTCTGGACACGCAGGCTCAGCGGCCATGGCTCACGGGCCCAGCCGCTCCGTGGCATGTGGGATCTTCCCGGACCGGGGCCCGAACCCGTGTCCCCTGCATCGGCAGGCGGACACTCAACCACTGCGCCACCAGGGAAGCGCCCTGTAAAATTGACTTTTATCCCTTTCAGAATTGAGTTAAATTGTAGGACACCAGTCCAAGAATTGCTTGGTGGCATGGAAAAAAAACAAACCATACATTGGAATTGAGTGCAGAATATTGGATGGATAGAGAAATAGGTAGATGGATAGATAGATAGTCTGATACATACATACATACACACATACATGTTACATACATAGAGTTTACAGATTGCCCAACTTAACTTGAACTAGTAAATCACATAGAACTCTGAGAGTCTAGAAGAGTCTTAGCTGGGATGATCAAAAATGGCAGGTGAAATTTAAGAAGCCTCAGGACAGAGCTTCTCTCTGTGCACAATGTACTTCTTCCACAGAGGCAAGGACTCCTAATTCCATCAATGTGTACTCTAATTTCATAACATTAGGAAAATTACCTTTTACAGACTTTTGCTTTTTAGCATCTAAAGCGCAGTTTCTTTAGGAGCAGGTGTTCTTAAAGTAACGTATCTCCCGATTTGTCAGGTAACTAAAGATCATTCAAACGAAATCAGGTGTCGTTGAGAAACACACTGTTTTTCCTCTACATTCTCAATTCACAGTGACTAGAATTTTACACTTGAACTGGTATTTTTTCTTTTTTTTTTAATGTTAATTGTCATGAATTTCTACATTTTCCCATCTATTTAAAAAGCCTGTAAATTTAGGAATCCATCGGTGAGGGTAGATATGGAAGGCTTGGATGTGTCTATGCTCACGATTTTCATAAATGTTTTTCCTTTCTCCCCTTTAGTTTTCTTCTCTTATTTTTTGAAAGAAAATAATATTTTGAGGGCAGAGTTATCCTCTAATCATGATATAAATTTTAGTGGACATAAGTTTTTAAACAAGCCAATTAATGTCCCGAAATTCAGACTCAATTATATGCAACCATGCTCACGGAAGTTGACTTGATTTAACTAACATAAGAAACTGTTCATTTGCTTGATTACTTACCCTTTTTATCATAAGACACTAAGCTTGAATTTTTTTTCCTACCAAAGTGTGCTGTGGAAATTTACAGAAGAGCCTCCGAGAAGTAGGGTATCCATCATTCTTACACGTTGTAAACCCGCAGCCTGTTTTCTGGTGAACAAGTAAAGATCAGTCTTCCTGTAAGAGTTAACAATTCTATAATGTTTCTTACTAAGAGAGGGTGCTTATTAAATTGATAACAGAGAGTAACTTCATTTCAAGCCAGTCAGTCTATTTTCTTTTCTGCCTTCATTCGAGTACTCATCACCCCTCCTCCTGGGGCAACCCCACCACCTTATCTTTATTAATTTGGGTCCAGCATTGTTAACTGACTTCTAGCCCTCACTCTTATAGTGACTGAAGATGCAATCTGAATCCCATTTTTCAAATTGGTGACTTCAGAAGCTATTTATTGGCAATCTCCAAAATACATAGTTTACTCTGTATTTAGAATCACCTATGATTTTAAAAATACATTTGGAGATTAATGGATATAAGGAAAGAAAACCTAACAATGAATTGTACTTGTATCATTGTTTCTGTATGATGACATTTATCAAGGAAAATTCATAGGAGAAAAACATCCAAAGTGGGTCTGTGTACAGTACTCCACTTTTGCTGATCTGTTGCAAACTGCTTTTCTTTCACATCATCACTTCTCTTTGTCTCTTAGAATATAATTGTATTTCCAAAGAACCAACCCAGTTTCTCCATTCCTGATCAGAACAACTAATACGTATTTTATTTACCCACAATTCCAGGATTTATAAATGTATGCTAAGAATTCATTGCATATTACCTGAACTTTGAACTCCCACTTAAAATATGATGGCCTTTGGGAAATGTGATTTGTTTTTCAGGGAATCATATTAATAAGGCATTACTTGAAACTCTTCTAAGCACAAGAAAAAATACTTTATCATTTCCATATTCATAATAAAATTTCCCCTCTAAACATCAGAACAGCAAAAATAAAAAGGGGCCTGGAGTATTAATGAGCAAACCCTTTGCCGCTGTCACCTGTGACAGGACAGGCTGTGGCAAAAGCATGCTGGAGTTGAGTTCACCGGAAGTCATAGGGAAAATTAGTTTTCACAAAGAAATGCATATACTATTAAAAATGTCTATAGAATCCATGCACAATAGACTATTGGAGATCCCTGTACAAAATATACCATATATTGGCTTCTACTGAAGGTGCATAACACCTCAGCTACTGACTCCCCAAGTAGGAAAAAAAGTATGTTATACAATGCTTTCAGGATAAACTTTTAATTTTTTTGTTTTGTTTTCTTTCTTAGCAAATTATGATCTTACATTACAGACATAGGTAAAAGGGTTTTCTTTTCCTAAGGAAGCAATTCGCCAACCCAAATTATTACAATCTGCTAAGCTCTAGTACTTACTTTTTAATTGTCAGGTGTAATTACTTTTTTAATCATCAGGCTGAGTATTAATTAGTCATAAAGTATTATCATTAGTTAAGCCTCGATATGATATTTTGCAAGGTAACTCAAGCCTACCATTGTTTCTGTTATATATTGATGATTTGCTTGTTTCTTTAGTTTTCTGCAGCTACATCTGGGACTTTGGGGATATCTATCCCTGCAAAGACAACACCAACAAAATCCAAATCTAGGATTGCTGGTTTCCTTACATTTAAGTAACAGAGTAAAGATGGTGTCAAAATTTGGCAATGATATATGTGGTACACATGATTGTTGTTATGCATTCTACTTTTATTTCTTATCACACAAAAGAAACATAATCTAACAACAATTACTGGGTGTGTGTGTGTATATATATATGTATATATATATATATATATATATATATATATACACATATATATATAGTGTGTGTGTCTTTCTTTCTGTGTATTTACACACAAACACACACACATATATATTAAGTTATGTGTTTATTAATTTACATTTAACCTAGTTGAATAACAGTGTAAACACTAGCATTCACCTGGCATATGAAATAGCTTCCAAGGATCTGATGTGAATGTATGCTGAGTGTTAACCAAGCAGTATTCTTTTCCTCTGTGCACTGAAACCTAACACACATTTCTCTTTCTTTATTAAATATGTTAGTTGGGAGCATAACTCTTGATTATTACTGACAGAGACCAGTTTCCAAGTAGTCTATGACTTCAGAGTACATCCTGGAGAAAAGTCAGTAACAATAAAATCATCAGTTGATTTGTTCAAAATCCAATTATGAGTCAGTAACAAGAGTCAAAAACAATAGCAGCAAAAATTCAAACTTCTGAATTTTCAGTATTACAAAACATAAACACAATTATCTTCTCAATAGGGCTAACAAAGTCTACAAGTACAATCTGTCCATTTTGGATGATGAGAAAAAATATCATTAAAGTTAATGGAATTTACCATTTTAGAGGTTGGAGTCAAAGGCTGATCATGATAATCCCTTGAAATTAGCCCTTAAAATGGATTGTTGACTCTTAAGCCACAAATTATAAAGATTTTACCTGTTAGGGACATCTCCAAAAAGAATTGCAGCATCTGAGTTAAGTTTTGAAAGCTAGATCCTTTCCTTTCAGGTATCCAAAATAGATATTAAAGTCATTATTTCTCCTTTTCTAAAAGTATGCTATTGTGGATATGATGATAATTGCTAGAGAAGTATACTTCTATTATTTTTTTCAGTGTGACATAAATATATTTACACCCTCTCAAATAAAGAAATAGTCTCACCTTCAAAGATTCACTTGACAGGCGTAACGGTTTCATGTACCATTCCAGTATAGAATGGGGAGATGCTTCACAAAGTTTATTTAGCATCTGTCAAAGGGAAAATTGCACCAAAGTTAAACAGAGAAGGAAGACTTTATTCAAGGCTATTGCAATAGGGAAGAGAGGCCAGAACTCAGTCTGACCTCAATTCCACTGAAACAAAGGGCTGCAGAGCTTTTAAGAACCGGTGTGGTTGGGATGGTTGAGAGATAGAAGGCCATCTGTATTTGCTAACTGGCCCCACCTAAAGGAAAAGTAAACCTATCTTCAGGACAAGAGGTAATTTTACAATTTAGAGTCAGGGTGTCCACTAAAGTTGGGTTCTTCCCCTCCCACAGAGACTACGAGTTAGAGGCTGGGAGGAAGGAGCACTATTTACCCTAATGATTACATTTCAACAGGATGGTAGCCAGATCCTTGAGAAAGATAGTCCTGAGTTGTAAAACTGCCAAGAGGCTTTAATAAAGATTTACCTCTCGGGACTTCCCTGGTGGTCCAGTGGTTAAGACTCTGCGCTTCCACTGCAGTGGACATGGGTTCAATCCCTGTTCGGGGAACTAGGATCTCTCATGATGGGAGGTGTGGCAAAAAAATTTTAAAAAGAAAAGAAAAAGAAAAAAGTTTATATCTCAAAGGGACAGAGAAAGAATTTATAATGACAAGTTTCTAAAGTAAATGCTGTAAAGAAAGGGAGAGCAGGGGCCTAAAGGCAGGAATAATCCTGTCTAGAGTTTGCTCCAGCTGAGGGAAACATTAAGGACATCTTGGTCACAGCTCACATTCAGAAAAATAAATAAATTAAATAAAACAAAACCAATACGTTCACATTTTCTTAGAAACTTTCTTACAAAGAGAATGCCAAGTAGCTGGAAAGAGATGTTTAGCCCCTCCATATTTGGTTCAATTTCTGGAATTTTACAACAAAATTATGTTTTTTAAGGGGAAAGGCTTTGGGTTCACAGGAGGGGCAAATGTAAAGAAGGGGATGGGCTGGCGTGAACTTGGGTGGGAAGCAACAATGTTGGGTCTAGCCTTATAAGTAAGGATGGGCTGGGTGAGGTCTCAGTGATAAGTGTGACACCTGAAAGATGAAGGCACATTTTCAGGAAATTACTCTGAGGTCTGGAGAAGTACACTGAACTGCACTTGGTGTTAATTGTGTTAAAGCTTAAATCAGGAGCCATAAGATGGAAATCTAAACAAGAGCAAATAATCATGAGAGAAAAATGGCTAATAGCATCTTATTATTTTTCTAAAAACTATAGACTTCTACCTATATGTATACATTTCTTCTTATTTCCTTTCAAGATCAGTTATTACTTCAATAGGCAGCAACTTCTCTGGGCTTTTTTCCTACTAGTTAAACAAGGGATTGAATGCTCCAGTTTTCACAAAGAAGGATTTAGGGGTTGATAGGAACAGAGTAAGGAGACAAAGTAGGTGGTTAAATAGTTAATCCCACTACGGGGTTGTAAGTAGAGAAAAAAGTATGGGAGACCCCTGTTAAGTTAACAATTAATCAAGAAAGCAAGTTTGATTAACCACAAAACCAAGCAGGCTTGCTTAGCAACAAAACCATACAACAGAAGCATGAGACATGCCCCAAAACAATAAAACAATGGTGGACTGAGCCCCACATCCTTCCCAGTAAAGTCAGTAAGTTAATGATTCCTAGGACATGCTCCCTGAGATGATTTACCATATTTTAGTATATGTTACCGCCTTTTTGCTCATTTCCATTGCATCACATCAGTCCCCATTTGACCATGTAGGGACAAGAAAACGTCCCCACCTGATGTGAAGGAGGAACTAATGATGGAAGCTTGACGTCTACTCAAGAATGAGGAAGAAGGTGGTCTTCTCCCCCTCCCCACTTCTCCATTGTTTATAAAACAGTAGCCCACTAAGTTCTCAGGGTGGCACTCTCTTGCCTGCCCCCTTGTTTCTCTTACAAGAGTCCTATACTAATAAACTCTTTCCTTACCTGTCACTGCCTCTCTCTGAATTCTTTCTGTGCCGAGATAGAAGAATCTGTGCTCCACTAAGTACCAAGATGCATTCTGCTGGTTTCAGGATCATCAACTTCTACACCTGAGATGCTAGTTAGAAATGCAGTTTCCTGGTCCAACAGAAATCTACTGAATGAGATGAGGAGAGAGAGGAAAAGAGAGGCAGGACAAAGAAATGGAGCAGAAAGAAGCAGTGGGGAAAAAACACAAAAAACAGATTAAAATAAAGCAAATAAACACTGGAGGAGATGGGAGGAATGTAAATTTTTATCAAGCTATTCATGTGATTCTTATACATAGTAAACTATGAGAGCTGCCAAATATATTCTCTAAGATGCCATATAAAAAGTATACAAGCTCTTAGAGTTCTAGTTTAAAGTAAGCAGGAAAGAGTCTGATGCTAATAAAACACTTTATGTTTTGCAGTATTTTAAAAACACTGATGATTAATTTTTCCCCTAAACTCTATATTGATCTGGACTTTTGCAACTATGTAGTAACTGGTTTGTAAGAACTCAAGAACTAGAAGTAAAGGCAGGATCATAAATGTGGGAATGGCAAAGGTCATTAAATATCTTTCAGCCCAATCAATTTAAATAACTCTGAACTTCCAAAAGATTTCAGAAAAAACTAGCTTCCCATCCCGTGTGTCCTATTAAATAATCTCTGAAAATATTATCTCAAAACAATAACAACAACCTGAGAATGTTTGCTTCGTCATTTATAATGTAAATTTACCTTAAAATTACTTACTTCAGAGAGTCTTTTCTCCTACAAGCTTGCTAAAATCTTAAAATAATAGTATAATAGTATCTATAATAAAGGAGAAATAGAGAGGAGGAAAATGCATGGAGAATTACAAGCCTGGGGCAGATTTAAATGGAATACCACAGCTGAAACATTTGCTTGCCAGGAGGTGAGAAACAGGAATTAGAAAGTCAGTGAGAAACAGAAGAGAAAAATGGGAGGGAATAAAAGGAAGCAAAAGTGTTTTATAGTTTCCTCCATTACCAGCTCTTCTTCTGAGGTTTAGTTCACAAAAGATGACCCGGGAAATATTATACTCATATTCAAAATTACTCTCTATGTATACAAACATTACAGGTTCTTTATGGGGGGATAAAAGGAAGAGAATGTATTATTTTCTGCAAAAAAAGAGAAGAGTCATGTAATAATATAATAGCACAGTGGACATAAACAACAGTTAAAACAACTCAGTAAATGGATGCTTTAATTCTATTTAAATTTAATCAAAAGTTTTTGTTTGCCTGACAATATACTCTAATATATTTTATAGTTAAAATTTTTTGTGTACCACTTTTAGAATCTTCACATACTTTAGGGGCTCCCTTTGTGTGTGTGTGTGTGTGTGTGTGTGTGTGTGTGTGTGTGTGTGTTTTCTTGCAATGTGTATTAGTAAGGTCATTTTTGGTTCCAAGTGGTAGAAATACAACTAGACTAGTTTGAGAAGAATGGGAGGAAAAGAAGAACACATCCACTAAGTGTGGCCATTGGCAGGGACAAAGTGGTTCCATAATGATACTGAGTTTAGGGTATTTTTTTAAATAGCTACAGTCCTTATTCTTTTTTTTTTTTTAATTGAAGTATAGTTAATTTACAATGTTGTGTTAGTTTCAAGTGTGCAGCAAAGTGATTCAATTATACATATATATATATACACATACATATATATATGTATGTGTATATATATGTGTAGGTATTCTTTTTCAGATTCTTTTCCTATATAGATTATTACAAAATATTGAGTATAGTTCCCTATGCTGTACAGTAGGTCCTTGCTGTTTATTTTATATATATAGTAGTGTTTATAGGTTAATCCCAAACTCCGAATTTATCTCCCCCCCACCCCCATACTCACTATCCCCTTTGGTAACCATAAATTTGTTCTCTATGTCTATGAGTCTGTTTGTGTTTTGTAAATAAGTTCATTTGTATCATTTTTTAGATACCACATATAAGCGATATCACAAGGCATTTGTCTTTCTCTGTCTGACTTACTTCACCTAGTATGATCATCTCTAGGTCCGTTCATGTTGCTGCAAATGACATTATTTCATACTTTTTCATGGCTGAGTTTGGGGTGTTTTTATTGTATAATCTTGTTTAATTTTCACAACGATCCTGTGAGGCAGAAGTGAAAACAACCTTTATTTGTAGGTGAAAAATCTGAATAACTAGGAGCTTATTGCACTAGGCAGTGGTGGGGTGACATGAGCCTTTTGACATCAGAGCCTGTTTTTTAACTACTCATGATTTTGTATCCCCGGCCCCATACCACCCCAATTCCTTGGGACCTGGAAGACTTTATGAACATCCTTGGGAAGGACTATATCTAAATTAGTTATCAGCTAATGCTTTATCAAAATTATATAAACACCTAACTGAAGAATAATTAGGTAAATCCTTTTAGGAAGTTTGAAGAGGACATTTGCCTAATTTCAAATTTTCTAGACTTCTCCTGGCAGGAGATACCAGCAAAATGAAGCACAAGTCTGTCTTTTACCTCAGCTTCTAGTGCAAAAAATCACATATCTAAGCATTGATTTAGCCTTCAACTGGCATCTTCTAAACTAGATGTTGAAAAAAAGGTTTAAATTCTTTGAGATTGCTGGCGAGATCCTAACTTCTTGCTTATCGATTTTTATGTTATTCCTCTTGGTTATGAATTGTGGATTAAAAAAAGAAAAACTGGGCTTCCCTGGTGGCGCAGTGGTTGAGAATCCGCCTGCCGATGCAGGAGACAGGGGTTCGTGCCCTGGTCCGGGAAGATCCCACATGCCGTGGAGCGGGTGGGCCCGTGAGCCATGGCCGCTGAGCCTGCGCGTCCGGAGCCTGTGCTTCGCAACGGGAGAAGCCACAACAGTGAGAGGCCCGCATATCACAAAAAAAAAAAAGAAAAACTATGATGGATAATAAAAGAGAAAGCCAAGAGAAAAAGCCACCCCCCACCCCACACTACCCCCATTAGGTTTTTTTTCTTTCTTTATATAAATCTATAAACAGAATTTGAAAAAAAAATGTAGTATATAAAAATCCAATTTGTGTCACAGAAAGGCATGAAGAAATTCCAAGATATAAGGACTCTGTATGATAAAAGAGGAAACCTCCATTTCTCCTGGAGACAGAGGCAAGTGAGAGAGATCATTAACCTTTTTCTTGCCAAAAGATGTACCTGATGATCAGTAATGAATTTCAGTCATCAGCCTCTAAAAAGAATGAACTAGTGATTTTGCTTTCATATACCCAGCCCATTATAAAGCATCATTTCACAATTTGTTGTACTCCATCATTGCAGGCAGCTGGAATGTGAGGTGTTGAATTGTTGCTCCTCCACAACAAATTACAGATCATGTGTTGTTTTATTATGGCTCATTGGTGATCTAGGTCAATTTTAATATATAGTTTTAGTCCCCTCAAATTCCAATTTGACAAATGGTTTCCTGAAAATTATGCAGGTAGGGAGAAATCAAATTCTCTATATGCATACATTAAACAATGGATAGATTTTATGCTTCAGAGGAAGTGTTAACTTCTAAAAATATTCTCTACTAAATAAATAACATTGTCATTTAATTCAAAATCTTGGGTGGGTGCCATTAGAGGAATAAGGTCTTAAGAACAAGAACCACTGCCCCCAGACTCAGTTTATGATTGGAGGCGGAGGTCTTCTAGCCTTTCTGTCAGCACATTAAATTTCTCAGAGATGCTCTTTCTGATCTTATGGGCACAGGAATCAAGTGGAAAGCAATCCAAGGATAAAAAATTGAAAAGCACCATGAACACAAGGGATCATGGAATTACCAGCTGAATGATTTAGAAAATGAGACACTAATAATGACTACTTGCTAGTCAATATACAGGGACCATAAGATTTCAGAATGAGCCCTGCCAAATTCCTCTGGGGAGGGGTCTTTGTTGCAAATAGTTTATGTGCAGAAGTTAGTACATTAAACAATTCTGCCCATTTATTTTGTAGCTCTAGAATATAAATCAGAGCCCCACAATCGGGCTTCCCTGGTGGCGCAGTGGTTGAGAATCCGCCTGCCGATGCAGGGGACACGGGTTCGTGCCTTGGTCCAGGAAGATCCCACATGCCGTGGAGCGGCTGGGCCCGTGAGCCATGGCCACTGAGCCTGCGCGTCTGGAGCCTGTGCTGTGCTCCGCAACGGGAGAGGCCACAGCAGTGAGAGGCCTGCGTACCGCAAAAAAAAAAAAAAAAAAAGAACTCCACAATCACAGTAGACCTTCATGGAAAGTGCTGGGAAGCATTCATGGACCTTCCCCTGGTAAGAGTGCTGTTGTGCCAGCACCAGGCAAGCCCATTTCCATGTGCTTATTTTATTACATTTATCCTGGAGGGAAAGTGTTATTCTCTGTGTTTTAAATACACAACTGTAATTCACAGGTATTAACTTCTCTAATACCACACAGCCACTGAGTGGCAAAACTGGAATTCAAACCAGGTCTGTTGAATTCCAAAGCCCTTGCTTTTTCTCTCATGCTGCCCTTGTTCAATTTGCCAAACTTGAAAAGAAAGACAATCTCTGGCATTCTTCTATTTTTTTAAAGCATTCTTCTGCAGTTACCTCTTCTCCACCTAGTATAAGAACCTTAGGTCATCTTTTCCTTTACACTTCTATTGCCATCACAAAGTCACAACACAAACACTCACACATACACAGATATATCCACACATACACACACAGCCTTTGCATCATGATCTGTGTGCATAACCTTTCCTTCCCTAGCTTGAATTTTCCTTCCAAGTTACTAGTGCTTTGATATATTCCCTCAGGTTCTCTCCCTACTGAATTGCTATTCTCATGGATAGTACAAATTCCTGACCTCAATTAAGTTTGTTGCAAATTCCTCCTTTATCATATTCAATAATCTTTACAATATATCTCCAAATCGATTTATCCAGGTCATCTCCAATTACTCCCCTATGATCCAGTCAAAATACTCTTCAAATGTAATCCATTCGACCCTACTTCCATGCTTTATGCTCGGTATCCCAAATCCTTAGAATGATTATTATTTATCAAGTTCTGTACTAAATGCACACATATCTTAATGACATTATGACAAAGCAATATAAGAAGTATTACATCATAGAATGATGGAGAATGGGTTGATCCTTTTTTTAATAAAAAGATAACTTTAGTATCAGTATGGAAAATTAAGTTCCACAAGGAGTGTATTAGTTATCTATTGCCACATAGCAAGTTTTCCCAAAACGTGCAGCTTAAAACAAGAAACATGGATTATCTCACATTGTTTCTGAGAGACATGGAAAGCAAGAGCACCTTAGCTGGATAGTTCTGGCTCAGAGTCTTCCATGAAGGTTCAGTCAAGAAGTTGGCTAAGGATATAGTCATCCAAAGACTCAATGAAAGATGGAGGATCCACTTCCAAGATGGTGCACTCACATGGCTATTGACAAGAGATCTCAGTTACTTACCACTTGCCCCTCTCATAGAGTGTCCTTATGATATAACCAATGGCTTACCCCAGAGTGAGTAATCTAAGGAAGGGAAAGAAATAATAAGAGACAGAAGTTGTGTTGCCTTTTATAAACTAATCTCAAAAGTAATTTATTGTGATGTCTGCCAATCGTGTTATAGAGTAAGAGGGCACTAAACAACAGTATCAATGAGAGGAGATGGGGATCACTGGAGGCCATTTGAAGGGGGGAGACTGGAGTATGGGAGGTCAAGTTATTGAAATCTTTTAAATATAAAATGATGAGAGCTGTTTCTGAGTCGAATCCACAGAAGAGTTTTAATTCAGAAGGATGAAAAAGAGTAGAGTTAAACATAAATCTCAAGTTTGTAACCTTAGACCCTCACAAAGATGTCATTAACCACAATACAAAACACCAGAGGGGGAAGCATCTGAGTTCAGATTTGTACATTTTCTGTTCCATAGGCATTAAGATGTGCCTCCAGATGGAGATGTGCAGTAGGCCTTCCTTCCTCTCAGCCTCAAGACCCCCTGAAATTCTGCAAAATTGACCTCAAATACTTTCTCCATGAAAGTATTTCCAAGAACACTTTCAGGGAGAAAGTATTTCTCCAACACTATAACTTATATATCTTCCTTCCCCAGAGCTTATTTTACTCTGTCTTATATTGAACTATGCATATATTCTTATTTAGGTATAATCTGCTCAATCCAATTGTGTCAGAAATTCTTTGAGGGCAATGAGCCTGTTCGACAGCACTGAACACCCTTTAGTCTTATTTAGCACCTGGTGTATAGCAAACAGCATTTCAATGAATATTTATTGAACAGAATTAAAGATATCTCAATAAAGTTCATATTGGAACAATGTCAGGCAACAAAGTCAACATAAAGTCAGCTAAGAAGACATTGTTTACTGAAGTGGTAGTGGTGATGGGTGTATAATTTGGAGAGGAGTTCCTGGGGTGCAATTTATGTCATATTAGGTGGATGGTGCCTCCTCTGGTCTACAGAAGGATATCTGTAAAGATGACCAAGGATGCATCAACAGCCCCAAAACGTTTCAGGTACAGCAATGATTTTCAATTATTCTGTGACCTTGTACCTTATACTTAATGTTTCTGCATTTCAGTGTGTCACTATTTAATATCACCTTTTGGTTCACAGTGTGCTTTAATAATTTTTAATATTTTTTCTGTAATTTACCTTTTAGATGACATAATTACTATTGAGTAAATTTGAAAGATAGGGTAAAGGAAATAAATTATATTCCTGTGTATTCTGTTCATAATCCTAGATCAGTAACAAAAATGTGAGAATCTAGAAACCATCTCTGTCCTTCAGCAGCTGGGTGGTTTGGAGATCATAACTTAAGCTCAGAGGACACCCATTTCTTACCTATAAGATGATGAGAACAAGCTCATCTCTGAGTTCTCCTGCAACCTAAGTCATGTTTCCTTCAAATGAATAACAAAATATAAACTGTCCATGTTTGTTTACTTGTAAAATAAAAACTGAAAAAAAAATGTTTTTTATCTCATAAACATTTTAAACCTGAAGAGCATAAAGCAAATGTCATCTAACTGGTAAAAGAAAAGTATTCACTTCCTTTCTTCTGGATAGTTCCTTTCATATAAAAATACTAAACACCATTTTCATATCACTTAATCATTTTAAATGTACTAGAAGCAGATTTGAGCCATTTGATTCATTATTAACCAGGATTTCCATCATCTTATTTGAATTTCATGACAACTCTATGAAATATTATTAGCTCCATTTTTTTCAGATCAGGGTACTGAGTCTCACTGACTTAACCAAAGTCATAAAGCCTGCATCCAAACTAAGGACTCAGCTCTTCTAAATCCAAATCCACATTATGTAAGATGTATAGCAAGGCTCAACCAGAATGCTCTGGTTTATACTGACTGCTGATTAGACTCATGTACCTTCTTCGAAACTTTCTCCAGCTGAACTCTTGTTCATTGTGTTTAACAGGAAAAATATTTGGCTTAGTTTTCAGCCAACAGGTTTCATGACCTGAGCTATACTAGGCTTTCCCAAGGAACACATCCCTCAGATAATTAAGTTTCTGCACCTTCTCTTTGAGGTAATCTTTTGTACTAAATAGCACAAGGCAATAGAGGGAAATATTTTAACTCTTTAAGAATGTATTTGAGCCTATTTTTAAAATAAAAAGAGGGGAAAAGTTACAAAATAGTGCATTTGAGCATAGGAAAAAAGTTTCAAAGTGACATTTTAACACTGGTAGATTGCTTGAATTCTTAGGGTGAGATCTTCCAATCCCAACAGATTTGGCTGTTGACAAAAATGTTTAAGCATCCTTGAAATATTTTCCAGATTCCAGTTATTACTACTCTGTAAAGATGACAGTATAGCTAAATCTGCCACATGGTTGAAACATGCTAATATCATATCATTTGATCATGAGAGAACTTTCCTCAATATTCAAGTGACATAGAACAGAATAGAAACGTCCAGAAACTGACCCATATTTATATAGTCAATTGACTCTAACTAAGTTTCCAAGGCAGTACAATAGGGAGAAGGTAGTATTTCAACACATTGTACTAGGACAACTTGCTATCAATTGACATTTTAAAAAAAAAGAAAAAAACCCTTGACTTTTATCTCACCCATACCAAAAAAAATCAAATTGAAATGCATGATAGTAATGTAAGAGCTAAAACTACTAAGCTTCTGGAAGAATAGATAGGAGAAATCTTTATGGCACTGAGAAAGGAAAAGGTTTCTAAAATAAGGCACAAACTATAGAAGGAAAAATGATAACATGGACTTCAATTTTTTTTAAATTTTGTTTTTCATAAGACAGCTAAGAAACCAAAAGTCAAGCCATAAATTAGAAGAAAATATTGATAAAGCATATGTTTCACAAAAGACTTGATCCAGAATCTATAATGGCCTCTTTCAACTTAATCATAAGAAAAAGAACCCAATTAAAATATGGGTCACATATTTGAACAGATATTTCACAAAATAAGATATGCAAGTGTCCAATAAGCACATGGAAAGATATTCAGCACCATTAGTTGTATAAATTTCTTGAATTATTGTAGCAAAGTACCACAAACTGGATGGCTTAAAATAGAAATTTATTGCCTCTCTGTTGTTGAGGCTTGAAGTCCAAAATCAAGGTGTTGGCACAGCCCTGTGGGCCTGTTCCTTCTGAAACTTGTATGGGACTCTTTCCTTGTCTCTTAGCTTCTGGTGGTTAGCTGCCAGTTTTTGGTGTTCCTTGGCTTGCTGCATAATTCCAATCTCTGTCTTCATTGTCCTATTGCATTCTCTCTGTGTGTCTCTGTCTTCACATGGACTTCTTCTTATGAGGACATCTGCTATATTGCATTAAAGGGCCACTCTAATCTGGTATAAAATCTTCTTAACTAAGTACATGTTTAATAACCTTATTTCCAAATAGTCACATTCTGAGGTACTGGGTCTTAGGACTTCAATATATCATTGGGGAGACATAATCCAATCCAGAAAATTATTTATCAGGGAACTGGAAATTAAAACCACAATTGAGATTCCCTTTTGATCAATGGGAATGGCTAAGTTTAAAAGACTGGCAATACCAGGTATTGGCAAGGAGCCCTCATACATTTCTGGTGGGAATGCAAAATGGTACAACAACTTTAGGAAATAGTGAAGCAGATTTTTTTGTGTTTTGGGTTTTTTTTTTCATTTTTTTTTTGTTTTACAAAATTAAGCATACACTAATGATACAACCTAGCAATCTCACTCCTAGTTATTTTCCAATAAAAATGAAAACACAATTACTTGCAAACAAATGTTTAATAGTCATAATAACAAAAATCTAGAAATAACTCAATATCCATCAACTGGTGGGTGATGTGACTATCCATATAACATCAACAGTGAAAAGGAGTAAATTATTAATACATGTAACAACAGAGATGAATTTCAAAAAAAAATCATACTAAGTGAAAAATTCAGTAGATAAGTGGTTACTTATGGCTAAGGACGGGGAGAGGGGGTCTACTATCATGAGTAACAAGAAAAAAAATGTTTAGCACACTGACAACTTTTCTGTATCTTGATTTTGGTGGTTATTCCAAGACTGTATTCAATTATCAAAATTTATTAAAGTTTACACTTAAATGAGTATCTTTTATTGCATGTGAATTATATCTCAATACAGCGAGGGGGAGGTGAAGTGGTAAAAACAAATATCAAAGCTGTGGACTCATGTAAGTGGCTGATTTAGTTAGCACTTTCACATTTTTAGAATCAAAATTTCAAGCCTCAAACAAGGGGCATCCTCTAAGATGAGTAGATGTCCTTTCCGTTGTTCGAAGAGTTGGCCAATCAGACTGGAATGCTAATGCTGTACAGAGAAAGCACCAGATAAAGTTGTCCAATTTATTTTTTCATTTCATGTGTGAAGAAAGACTCTTCTTTCTCTCATTGCTTTTCTGTGGTACCAGAAAGGTATCACCTTGGCAAGAGGGTAATATCTGCTTCCATGTGAGTGGTAGGCACAGTGGCTGATCTCTGAAGCTCACCTTCTGCTTGAATGCAGGTGCCTGTACCAGTAGATGCCATCCTCTGATTCGATCAGACATCTACCTTGCTTGTGGTTCAGATCCTATGCAACTGCCTTATCCCTCTGTAATCTAAATTTTATTTGAATAGTTGGGGCCAAGCTTCTTTTCCCAGCGTCTTTATCCTCGAGAATGAGTGTACTGTCTTTCAGGCTACCATCTCCCAGGGCGTCTTTGTCTATGTGATGCTTCCAGATGAGGGAATAGAGATTTCTGTTCCTAATTCTCAGTGAAATCAGAAATTTGTAAAGAGTACATTAAAAATAAAGAAAGTGACTTTGGAGGGCAACTTGGCCTCCAATTTTCACTTCTCATAATCCTCTCAATCACAGACTTCCCAATTTTCTGGAGGTCTTCTGCCATAGTGGACATTTACATAAAAGTTATACCATTTTTATGTTTTATAAGCAGAGTTGAAATGTCCTCTATTCCCTCAGTTCTCCTTCTTATATAATATTTGAAATATAAATGAAAAAATATTGAGGATGAGGTTAAAAGGAAGGAAGTTGTTTCTTAAATATTTTGTTAATGTTCTTTATCATCAAATCGAATAGAGTCATTCTGCATATAATTACTAAAGAAAGCAGATGGCTTGATAAATATTTTCTTTACAAAAGTAAGTCAAATGGCTAAGTCTGCTTCTAGAATTTGCTTTTGTGTTTTACTGAGGAATAGAGAAAATGGTCATTTTACTTAGTTTATTTAAAAATATATTTAGGTGTATACTGGGACAATTGTCTGGAAATGAAGAAAGTTTATGTCTTTAAGCTAAAAGAAAAGTATATTTTAAATATATATATATATGTACATATAAGCACATACACAAATATATGAACACACACACATCAGACTTTCTCCATTTTTATACTTTCAGGTCCTTTAATCTTCTATTTCTATACTTATGCCCATATGATTTTCTTTCCTCCCTCTCTTCCTCATAACTGATGAGGAATTTCAACATAAAAAACACTTTTGCCACTGCTAGAAACTTTTCTTCAATGAATTTATGGACATGTCAAAAAATTTCTAGAGCCAGTTTACTTCAGACTTTCTTTTCATCAATTAATTTTATTTTTTTATTTTTTTATTTTTTTAAACCACAGTAATATTTTATTTTATATCCTCTAGTTTTTTTTTTTTTTTTTTTTTTTTTTTAACATCTTTATTGTAGTATAATTGTTTTACAATAGTGTGTTAGTTTTCCCTCTACAACAAACTAAATCAGTTATACATACACACATGCTCCCACATCTCCTCCCTCTTGCATCACCCTCTCTCCCACCCTCCCTATCCCACCCCCCCAGGCGGTCACACAGCACAGAGGTGATCTCCCTGTGCTATGCAGCAGCTTCCCACCAGCTATCTAATTTACATTTGATAGTGTATATATGTCCCTGCCACTCCCCCACTTCGTCACAGCCCACCCCTCCCCCTCCCCATATCCTCAAGTCCATGCTCGAGTAAGTCTGTGTTTTATTCCCGTCCTACCACTAACCTCTTCATGACATTTTTTTCCCTTAGAGTCCATATATATGTGTTAGCATACGGTATTTGTTTTTCTCCTTCTGACTTACTTCACTCTGTATGACAGACTCCAGGTCCATCCACCTCATTATAAATAACTCAGTTTCATTTCTTTTTATGGCTGAGTAATATTCCATTGTATATATGTGCCACATCTTCTTTATCCATTCATCTGTTGATGGACACTTAGGTTGCTTCCATGACCTGGCTATTGTAAATAGAGCTGCAATGAACATTTTGGTACATGAGTCTTTCTGAATTATAGTTTTCTCAGGGTATATTCCCAGTAGTGGGATTGCAGGGTCGTATGGTAGTTCTATTTGTAGTTTTTTAAGGAACCTCCATACTGTTCTCCATAGCGGCTGTATCAATTTACATTCCCACCAGCAGTGCAAGAGGGTTCCCTTTTCTCCACACCCTCTCCAGCATTTATTGTTTCTAGAGTTTTTGATGATGGCCAATCTGACCGGTGTGAGATGATATCTCATTGTAGTTTTGATTTGCATTTCTCTAATGATTAATGAGGTTGAGCATTCTTTCATGTGTTTGTTAGCAATCTGTATATCTTCTTTGGAGAAATGTCTATTTAGTTCTTCTGCCCATTTTTGGATTGGGTTGTTTGTTTTTTTGTTATTGAGCTGCATGAGTTGCTTATAAATTTTGGAAATTAATCCTTTGTCAGTTGCTTCATTTGCAAATATTTTCTCCCATTCTGAGGGTTGTCTTTTGGTCTTGTTTATGGTATCCTTTGCTGTGCAAAAGCTTTTAAGTTTCATTAGGTCCCATTTGTTTATTTGTGTTTTTATTTCCATTTCTCTAGGAGATGGGTCAAAAAGGATCTTGCTGTGATTTATGTCGTATAGTGTTCTGCCTATGTTTTCCTCTAAGAGTTTGATAGTGTCTGGCCTTACATTTAGGTCTTTAACCCATTTTGAGTTTATTTTTGTGTGTGGTGTTAGGGAGTGTTCTAATTTCATACTTCTACAGGTAGCTGTCCAGTTTTCCCAGCACCACTTATTGAAGAGGCTGTCTTTTCTCCACTGTATATCCTTCCCTCCTTTATCAAAGATAAGGTGACCATATGTGTGTGGGTTTATCTCTGGGCTCTCTATCCTGTTCCATTGATCTATATTTCTGTTTTTGTGCCAGTACCATATTGTCTTGATTACTGTAGCCTTGTAGTAGAGTCTGAAGTCAGGGAGCCTAATTCCTCCAGCTCCATTTCTCGTTCTCAAGATTGCTTTGGCTATTCGGGGTCTTTTGTGTTTCCATACAAATTGTGAAATTTTTTGTTCTAGTTCTGTAAAAAATGCCAGTGGTAATTTGATAGGGATTGCATTGAATCGGTAGATTGCTTTGGGTAGTATAGTCATTTTCACAATGTTGATTCTTCCAATCCAAGAACATGGTATATTTCTCCACCTGTTTGTATCATCTTTAATTTCTTTCATCAGTGTCTTATAGTTTTCTGCATACAAGTCTTTTGTCTCCTTAGGTAGGTTTATTCCTAGATATTTTATTCTTTTTGTTGCAATGGTAAATGGGAGCGTTTTCTTAATTTCACTCTCAGATTTTTCATCATTAGTGTATAAGAATGCCAGAGATTTCTGTGCATTAATTTTGTATCCTGCAACTTTACTAAATTCATTGATTAGCTCTAGTAGTTTTCTGGTAGCATCCTTAGGATTCTCTATGTATAGTATCATGTCATCTGCAAACAGTGACAGCTTTACTTCTTCTTTTCCTATTTGGATTCCTTTTATTTCTTTTTCTTCTCTGATTGCTGTGGCTAGAACTTCCAAAACTATGTTGAATAAGAGTGGTGAGAGTGGGCAACCTTGTCTTGTTCCTGATCTTAGTGGAAATGGTTTCAGTTTTTCACCATTGAGAACGATGCTAGCTGTGGGTTTGTCATATATGGCCTTTATTATGTTGAGGAAAGTTCCCTCTATGCCCACTTTCTGCAAGGTTTTTATCATAAATGAGTGTTGAATTTTGTCAAAAGCTTTCTCTGCATCTATTGAGATGATCATATGGTTTTTCTCCTTCAGTTTGTTGATATGGTGTATCACATTGATTGATTTGCGTATATTGAAGAATCCTTGCATTCCTGGGATAAACCCCACTTGATCATGGTGTATGATCCTTTTAATGTGCTGTTGGATTCTGTTTGCTAATATTTTGTTGAGGATTTTTGCATCTATGTTCATCAGTGATATTGGCCTGTAGTTCTCTTTCTTTGTGACGTCTTTGTCTGGTTTTGGTATCAGGGTGATGTTGGCCTCATAGAATGAGTTTGGGAGTGTTCCTCCCTCTGCTATCTGTTGGAAGAGTTTGAGAAGGATAGGTGTTAGCTCTTCTCTAAATGTTTGATAGAATTCGCCTGTGAAGCCATCTGGTCCTGGACTTTTGTTTGCTGGAAGATTTTTAATCACAGTTTCAATTTCAGTGCTTGTGATTGGTCTGTTCATATTTTCTATTTCTTCCTGGTTCAGTCTCGGCAGGTTGTGCATTTCTAAGAATTTGTCCATTTCTTCCAGGTTGTCCATTTTATTGGCATACAGTTGCTTGTAGTAATCTCTAATAATCTTTTGTATTTCTGCAGTGTCAGTTGTTATATCTCCTTTTTCATTTCTAATTCTATTGATTTGAGTCTTCTCCCTTTTATTCTTGATGAGTCTGGCTAACGGTTTATCAATTTTATTTATCTTCTCAAAGAACCAGCTTTTAGTTTTATTGATCTTTGCTATTGTTTCCTTCACTTCTTTTTCATTTATTTCTGATCTGATCTTTATGATTTCTTTCCTTCTGCTAAATTTGGGGGTTTTTTGTTCTTCTTTCTCTAATTGCTTTAAGTGCAAAGTTAGGTTGTTTATTCGAGATGTTTCCTGTTTCTTAAGGTATGATTGTATTGCTATAAACTTGCCTCTTAGAACTGCTTTTGCTGTATCCCATAGGTTTTGGGTCGTTGTGTCTCCATTGTCATTTGTTTCTAAGTATTTTTTGATTTCCTCTTTGATTTCTTCAGTGATCACTTCGTTATTAAGTAGTGTATTGTTTAGCCTCCATGTGTTTGTATTTTTTACAGATCTTTTCCTATAATTGATATTTAGTCTCATAGCGTTGTGGTCGGAAAAGATACTTGATACGATTTCAATTTTCTTAAATTTGCCAAGGCTAGATTTGTGACCCAATATATGATCAATCCTGGAGAATGTTCCATGAGCACTTGAGAAAAATGTGTATTCTGTTGTTTTTGGATGGAATGTCCTATAAATATCAATTAAGTCCATCTTGTGTAATGTATCATTTAAAGCTTGTGTTTCCTTATTTATTTTCATTTTGGATGATCTGTCCATTGGTGAAAGTGGGGTGTTAAAGTCCCCCATTATAATTGTGTTGCTGTCGATTTCCCCTTTTAAGGCTGTTAGTATTTGCCTTATGTATTGAGGTGCTCCTATGTTGGGTGCATAAATATTTACAATTGTTATATCTTCTTCATGGATCGATCCCTTGATCATTATGTAGTGTCCTTCTTTGTCTCTTGTAATAGTCTTTATTTTAAAGTCTATTTTGTCTGATATGAGAATTGCTACTCCAGCTTTCTTCTGATTTCCATTTGCATGGAATATCTTTTTCCATCCCCTTACTTTCAGTCTGTATGTGTCCCTAGGTCTGAAGTGGGTCTCTTGTAGACAGCATATATATGGGTCTTGTTTTTGTATCCATTCAGCCAGTCTGTGTCTTTTGGTGGGAGCATTTAATCCATTTACATTTAAGGTAATTATCGATATGTATGTTCCTATTACCATTTACTTGTTTCGGGTTGTTCTTGTAGGTCTTTTCCTTCTCTTGTGTTTCTTGCCTAGAGAAGTTCCTTTAGGATTTGTTGTAGAGCTGGTTTGGTGGTGCTGAACTCTCTCAGTTTTTGCTTGTCTGTAAAGGTTTTAATTTCTCCATCAAATCTGAATGAGATCCTTGCTGGGTAGAGTAATCTTGGTTGTAGGTTTTTTTCCTTCATCACTTTAAATATGTCCTGCCACTCCCTTCTGGCTTGTAGAGTTTCTGCTGAAAGATCAGATGTTAGCCTTATGGGGATTCCCTTGTGTGTTATTTGTTGTTTTTCCCTTGCTGCTTTTAATATGTTTTCTTTGTATTTAATTTTTGACAGTTTGATTATTATGTGTCTCGGCGTGTTTATTCTTGGGTTTATCCTGTATGGGACTCTCTGTGCTTCCTGGACTTGATTGACTATTTCCTTTCCTATATTAGGGAAGTTTTCAACTATAATCTCTTCAAATATTTTCTCAGTCCCTTTCTTTTTCTCTTCTTCTTCTGGGACCCCTATGATTCGAATGTTGGTGCGTTTAATGTTGTCCCAGAGGTCTCTGAGACTGTCCTCAGTTCTTTTCATTCTTTTTTCTTTCTTCTGCTCTGCAGTAGTTATTTCCACTATTTTATCTTCCAGGTCACTTATCCGTCCTTCTGCCTCAGTTATTCTGCTATTGATCCCATCTTGAGTATTTTTAATTTCATTTATTGTGTTGCTCATCGTTGCTTGCTTCCTCTTTATTTCTTCTAGGTCCCTGTTAACTGTTTCTTGCAAATTGTCTATTCTATTTCCAAGATTTTGCATCATCTTCACCATCATTATTCTAAATTCTCTTTCAGGTAGATTGGCTATTACCTCTTCATCTGTTAGGTCTGGTGTGTTTTTATCTTGCTCCTTCATCTGTTGTGTGTTTTTCTGTCTTCTCATTTCGCTTATCTTACTGTGTTTGAGGTCTCCTTTTTGCACGCTGCAGGTTCGTAGTTCCTATTGTTTTTGGTGGCTGTCCCCAGTGGCTGAGGTTGGTTCAGTGGGTTGAGTAGATTCCCTGGTTGGGGGGACTAGTGCCTCTGTTCTGGTGGATGAGGCTGGATCTTGTCCTTCTGGTGGGCAGGTCCTCGTCTGGTGGTGTGCTTGGGGATGTTGGTAACCTTATTATGATTTTAGGCAGTCTCTCTGCTAATGGATGGGGCTGTAGACCTGTCTTGCTCTTTGTTGGGGATAGGGTGTCCAGCACTGTTCTTTGCTGGTCCTTGAGTGAAGCTGGGTCTTGGTGTTGAGATGGAGGTCTCTGGGAGATTTTCGCCGTCTGATATTACGTGGAGCTCGGAGGTCTCTTGTGGACTAGTGTCTTGAGGTTGGTTCTCCCACCTCAGGGACACCGCCCTGGTGCCTGGCTGGGGCGCCAAGAACCTTTAATCCACACGGCTCGAAATAAAAGGTAGAATAAATAGAGAGGAAAGAAAAGGAAGGAAGGAGGGAGGGAGGGAAGGAAGGAAGAAAGGAAGGAAGAAATGAAGGAAGGAAGCAAGAAAGCAAGGACGGAAGGTGCAGAGGAAGAAAGGGAGGAAGGAAGAGAGGAAGGGAGGAAAGAAGGGGGAAGGAAGGAAGAAAGGAGGGAAGGAGGGAAGAAAGGAAGAAAGAAAGGGAGAAGACAGAGTAGTATAAAGTATAGTTATTAAAATAAAAAATAATTATTAAGAAGAAAAATTTCCTTTTAAAAAACAAAACAAAAAAAACAAACAAACAAACAAACAAAAAAACCCAAAACAAACAAACAAACAAACAAAAAACAGAAAAATGGGTCGGTCTAACCCTAAGACAAATGGTGTAAGCAAAGCTATACAGACAAAATCTCACACAGCAGCACACACATACACACCCACAAAAAGAAAAAAAAGGGGAAAATAATAGTATATCTTGCTCCCAAAGTCCACCTCCTCAACTTGGGATGATTCGTTGTCTATTCAGGTTTTCAACAGATGCAGGGCACTTCAAGTTGATTGTGGAGCTTTAATCCGCCGCTTCTGAGGCTGTTGGGAGAGATCTCCCCCTCTCCTCTCTGTTCGCACAGCTCCTGGGGTTCAGCTTTGGACTTGGTCCCGCCTCTGCGTGTAAGTTGTCCGAGGGCGACTGCCCTTCGCTCAGACAGGACGATGTTAAAGGAGCAGTTGATTCGGGGGCTCCAGCTCACTCAGGCTGGGAGGAGGGAGTGGCACGGGGGCGGGGCGAGTCCGCGACGTCAGAGGCCGACGTGACGCTGCACAGGCCCAAGGCGCGCCGTGCGTTCTCCCGGGGAAGCTGTCCCTGGATCCCGGGACCCCGGCAGTGGCGGACTGCACGGGCTCCCGGGAGGGCCGGTGTGGAGAGTGACCTGTGCTCACACACAGGCCTCTTGGTGGTGGCAGCAGCAACCTTAGCGTCCGACACCCGTCTCTACTGTCCGTGCCGACAGCCGCGGCTCGCGCCCGTTTCTGGAGCTCCTCTACGCGGTGCTCTTAATCCCCTCACCTCACACCCGTGGAAGCAAAGAGGCAAGAAAAAGTCTCTTGTCTCTTCGGCAGCTCCGCGCGCGGTTCTAGGGCTCCTTTAAGCGGCGCACTTAATCCCCTCTCCTCGCGCCCAGGCAGCAAAGAGGGAGGAAAAGGTCTCTTGCCTCTTCGGCAACTCCAGACTTCTCCCGAACTCCCTCCCGGCCAGCCGTGGCGCACTAGCCCCCTTCAAGCTGTCTTCACTCTGCCAACTCCAGCCCTTTCCCCGGGATCCGACTGAAGCCCGAGCCTCAGCTCCCGGCCCCGCCCGCCCCGGCGGTCGAGCAGACAAGCCTCTCGGGCTGGTGAGCGCCGATCGGCACCGATCCTCTGCGGGATTCTCTCCGCTTTGCCCTCTGCACCCCTGTGGCTGAGCTGTCCTCCGCGGCTCCGGAGCTTCCCTCTCCGGCGCCCGTAGCCTCCGCCCGCGAAGGGGCCTCTAGTGTGTAGGAGTCTTTCCTCCTTCTCGGCTCCCTCCCACTGGCGTAGGTCCCGTCCCTATTCTTTTGTCCCTGTTTATTCTTTTTTCTTTTGCCCTACCCAGATATGTGGGGAGTTTCTTGCCTTTTTGGAGGTCCGAGGTCCTCTGCCAGCGTTCGGTGGGTGCTCTACAGGAGAAGCTCCACGTGTAGATGTATTTCTGATGTCTCTGTGAGGAGGAAGGAGATCTCCGCGTCTTACTCTTCCGCCATCTTTATCAATTAATTTTAAAATAATAATAATGGCTACCAAAATCAAGCAAACTTCTTCAAATACAACATTGACACCTCCTTTCTTAATATTACCAATTTCAAATCATAGAGGCAAACATTGTCAATAATTGTGTTGTGTTGGATGCAAATACCTTTTACTAACAACAGTTACCTGTTCTTAGGAAACCTTGAGACCCTAAAGGCCTCAATATTTATTATTTATTTTTACAGATAAAAGATAAAACCAATGGTGGGAGAGGAAATGGTAATTAAATCAGGTTTTAAAATATATTGCTTATTCCTTATCCCTGTAATAATTCAACATCCAGGTGGAGGCAGATAGTTTGGTTGGATTTCTATAGCACAGATGAACCTATTTGCAGGGCAGGGAGACATAGACATAGAGAACAGACGTGTGGACACGGGGTGGGGAAGAGGAGGGTGGGATGAGTTGAGGGATTGGAATTGACATATATACACTACCATGTATAGAATAGACAGCTAGTGGGAACCTGCTGTATAGCACAAGGAGCTCAGCTCGGTGCTCTGTGGTGGCCTAGGTGGGGAGGGATGGGGGGTGTGGAGTGGGAAGGAGGTCTAAGAGGGAGGGCAGATATATGTATACCTATAGCTGTTTCACTTCATTGTACAGCAGAAAGTAACACAACATTGTAAAGCAACTATACCCCAATAAAAGAAAGATTTCTATAGCACCCTTAAATAGTGCAGATTTTTTTAACACATGAGTTTGCATTATATAACGTATATTTTACAGATTGTAGGACACAAGGTCAATATTCAAGCCAGTCATATTCCTATACACTAGTAATAGAAAATTGGAATTTGAAATTAAAAAAAAAAAATTTGCTAAAGCAGCAAAAATAAAGTACTTAGATATATATTTAACAAAATCAGAGCATTATCTATCTGATGAACACTGCACACCCGTGAAGGGAGTCAACATAGACCTAAATAAAGAAACAGCTATATTGTATTCAGGGATGGAAAGACCCAGTGTTTTAAAGGTATTCATTCTCCACAATTTCCTTTCTAGATTCAATGCAATCCCAGCAGATGTTTTTTTATTTTGTCCCTTTGAGTGCTTGAGGGAAAATAACAATCAATGTAAATTCAATTTTCCTAAATGTTTGCTAAAGTTCATAGAATTACTATACGTGGTTTAAATTTAACTTGCCAAAAGTTTCACTCAAATGATTAAGCTTGAGTTTTAGCTGACCCATGAGGGCTGTCAAATAAAAAACTAATCTGGATTTAGTTAAGGAGAGACTTGATTCAAAAAGACTATTGCAATGCGGGAGGGGGAATATTATAACAAAGGAAAGGGGACTACTGAAATAGGGGAAAGGGGACATTTCAGTACAGGAAGGAGAACTATTTCAATTAATGGAGAAAGACTATTACAGCAGGAGAACACTCCAGTCATAAGATCTAGAATTGCCTCAAAGATCAGGTAGAAAGGGCTTTTCTTTTCTAGATGGGACAGTAAACCAAGCTAGAAAGAACCAGGTGTGGAGGAGTAAGATGAGCAGGTGGCATGAACAGACAGTTGAACAGAAAAGATTTTCTTTTCAGAAGGGGCCATTCCTTAATGGATCATCCCACAGTGCTTGCTTAAGCTTAAGATTGGGCCAAAGTTCAGAGGCCTTGAGAGAGGAGACATGCCTATTTAAAGTTTGGTTAAGTGAGAGGGCATTTTGTCAAGGCTACACAGTAGGTACAAACAGTGAAGTTCATCACTCATGAAACAAATAATGGGAATATGCAGGGTCTGATCTTGTCACAGGCAACAAGGGCTCCTCCCTGAATCTTATCTAAGTCAGATAGAGAAGGGTGATTCTTAGCAATGAGCCCTTTACCAGAACACAAAATGATGGAGGATTTCTTAACTATCACTTTTCCAGGAGCATGATGCTCAGGTAAAGTTCAGCATTGTCAGGGCCCACTCAAGATAAGCGAAATGAAGATGCTGTCTTCTTCATTCAAGACTTTAACTTGATGCATAGTTCAGAACTGCAAAAGAATAAATTCTCCATAAGAGGTCAATCTGACTGTGTATGTTGGAAATTTCTTATTTTTCTCTTTTTCCTTTTATAGTCTCAGCTAATAATGAGAAAATATTAGATCATTTGAGCATGCCTTTGTTCATTCATTTATTTGCTTAACAAACGAATCTAGGCTAGTGATGTAGGAAAAAGATTGGATATGGATCATATCAGGTTCATTGTACTGTAAACATGAGATGGAAAGATTTTCAAAGGAGACCTGAGGTTTTATTAATGAAAGCCTGTTTTGACTTCCCTACTGTCCTTGCAATCACTTCTTAAGCCTCAGTGGCTAAAGGACTCTGCTTTAGTGCCTTCCACCCCCTACTGCTGTGAGCTTTGGTCTGAGTAAAGAGAAGAAGATGAAAGAAAAGCCTGCAAAGCACTCACTGCCTTTTCTCCACCTTCTAGGACAACACATGCTGCTCTTCCCTGGGGTACAGCTACTCTTTATGAGAAATAATATCGAGAAACTGATATGGCCCAGGTTCACCTTGAATTTTATCATTCTAATAAAGACATCATTAGTATTGCTTTTTTATTGAGTATGATAATCCAAAGTTTTATTATACAATGGTACAATTTCTTTAAAAACTGCTGTATACACATAATGATTTCCCCCCTCCAGTACTAGAGGGGTTTATTTTTTATGAGGGTTTATTATAATATTCCATATACACTTGAAACAGTAGGTGTGGTTGCAGTTGGAGAGGATCCCTGCAGCGCTCGCTGGGGTTGGCTTTTTCATAGACCACCTCATTCAAAAATAATTTTACCTTGTGCAATTGTAATGTAGAATAATTGCAGTAGTGGTAGTTGCATTTTTGGATTAAAGAAACCCCATGTGAATGTTTCTAAATGTGATTTGATTTGTTAGCTATAGTGGAGTTTGGGTTTGTTTTGTTGTCCACTCTCCCAGTCTTTTTCTCTGTCCTTTATGGAGGTGGAAAACAGAGAAGAAAATATTCGGTGTGGAGAAACATTTTTTTAAATGTATGTATCATGACATTTTTTTTTCTTCTCCGGACGTAATAAAGATATATCAGCACCAGTTTCAGAGACTTTATGAACAAAACATTCAGAATACAGGGTGCCAGGCAAACACTTTGGAGGTAATTGAAAGCTGAGTTCCTTGTCAGCCTTGGAGGCAGTAACAATACGGTGTTTATGAACTTGCAGCTACACGTACAGGGATGTGAGAAAGTCTATGGTTCTTTATTCCTTTCACTTAAACTGAATCTGACTCCATGTCTGCTTCATGCTGCCCTGAAGGTAAATTTTCCATCAGTCTTGCTAGAAGATTCCAAATGACTAGATGGCTTATGCAGAGCAAAATGTTCATGAATGACCACTCCAGTTTCAATCCACGTTGATGAGCCTCATAGGATCATTACTGAAACCCACCCGGTTCTGTGATGCTCAGTGGCTCTCTTGCTTCTCTGCTGTTATTGGATGAGGGGAACATTGTTAAGAGCAGAAGCCTCAGTCCAGCCTCCCTAAGTGACTTGTGCATCCATTCTTCTTAGAAATTTGCCACTGTCCCAAGCCGCTGTGAGGTTCCTGTCGTGTCCAAACACTGTGCCTTTCCTAGCTTCCAGTGTTCACCCCAACTGTCTCGCTCTAATTAAAAGAGCAATCCCTCTGTCTCCTTACCAGAAAACTTCCATTGTTTTAGACTTTCACAAAAGCTAAGGAGGTGGTTCTGTACAAAAGCCCTTGAGACAAGAAAACAAAGGCACTACCTCTGGAACGGCAGAGGAGAGAATACAGAAAACAAACTAAAAATAGCTCTTATTCTCTCTCATTCTTCTATGGCAAAGAACACAAAATATAGACTACTATCTGAATACATCTTTCTGCCACCTTGGGTACTCAAATGTTGAAAGGGGATCACCTGAATAAGGCCCCAGAGGAGATTCAGTGCAGAAATCATTATCATGCTCTTACTTCATCCACTATGAGGGAGGCAGATGAATGAGGGGAGAGAATCATGTAATTGGATTCCCAGTTGGGCCACTGACAATGTTATGTATATATGTATAGATTTATGTATCACTTACTGTTATGTCTGCACTCCAGGTTTCCTCATATGTATATGGGTGTGGGTATTTTTTTAACTTGATTAGAGTTGCCTCCAGGAAATATAGGAAAGAGCAGGATATACCACCTCAGTATCATGGAGATTCCAGGGTAGGCTGAGTGGAACATGCAGCAGGTCTGGAGTGAGGGGTGAGGAAGAGTAAACTCCGTCCATAGGTATCTGGCTTGGTGTTTAGAATATAATCCAAGCAAATGTTAAATATCTTGTTTTAAGGAATGAAAGCATTGTATAAAATATGGTATAATTTCATATTTTCTAATGTCTTGAAGACATGCTTTATGTTGGGAAGTACATTTAATATTAGAGTCTTAAAACTTTCCGTTCCTTTCAGAAGGCCGATAAGAATTTTCTTACAGAGATAAGACAAAGGTGATATATTTCCAGTGGGAGGCTTCAGGTATGAATCCAGAGTCCACAAATGTGTACACAATATTTTAACCTGGGGACACAACCATATGAGTTTAAGATTTTGGTGTTTACGCTTTAAGCTTTAAGTTAAAGGCCAGCTCACTTGTTTATGAAGCTTTCTGTATGTCTTCCTTTCATAGGTTGAACCTTCAAGGTGTCAGGAGAAAATGGCTTATACCAGGCTAATTCTTTTTAGGGAATGTGAAGATGACAAAGGACATTTGGAAAAGGCACTTCACATCTTAATCTATCAGCTGATTACCATTATTTAGCTCTTGTAGGCTTTGTGTCTCTCAGGGTCTAATAAATGGTGTTTCCTCTTTGTCTTCAGTCAAGCAAAATTTAATCACTAGCGTCCTGACAGCTTAGCTCATTCCATTTCTCCTGCAGGTGAGCCGATGGCCACTTAGAGCAAGATGAGCCACAGAGGTGGAGGGGTTGCACTAGAGTCTGAAGACCCCATTCCTGTTTCTGCACCTTAGTAATTTTGAGTTTGGGTGGTCATTTGAAATCTTTTCATTATACGTCTATCTTATTATAAATAGTGTTAGTAATGCTATTACTAATATTTGCATTCCATGTATTACACAGTGACCTATTGTGCTTGTAAAGGAATATGTAAATTTAAAAGCTAACTATAATATTAAAATAAGACACATCTGGCTAGGTTCATTTTGGTTAATAGCCCCATGCATTTGCAAAGTTTCCAGCCAAAATGATCCTGAAAAGATAAAGCTAGGATAGGCAATTCTGCGGAGAACTTTAAACAAGTGTTACCATAACTGAAAGTGGGGTCCGGCTGCTAGCCACTCAAAAGCCAATAAAGAGTCCAGGTTGGTGGAAAGGAAAGTTTGCTTTATTTTGGATTCTGGCAACCGGTGGTGGGGAAGGCAGACTCCTGTCCAACGGCCGACTCCCCTCTCCCCTGACAACCAGGGAGCAAGAGCTTTTATAGACAGAGGGGGCTACCTGCAGAAACAATACAGTCAGCTCTGACAGTCATCCTGAAATTGGTCATTGGTGGTCTGACCAGCATCATCTTGATTGTTTTATGTACAGTTAATCTTCAGTTCCAGGGTCAGTTTGTTTCCATTTCTTTGAGGTCAATTCTCGGAATTGTGGTAGCTTATGTCATGGCTAAAGCCTGGTCATCATGTAGTTAACTTCTTCCACCTGGTGAGGGCTTCAGTATCTACAAGGCAGCTCAGAGGATGTGGCTCATAATATTATCTACTGCTCTTAAGGAGGAACTAAAGGTCCTTCACTATGCTTGATGACTAAACTATTATTATTTGGTCTCTTTTGACTGTTTTCCTTTGTTTCTGTATTTTCTCATTTCTCTGATTAAACTTATTCTTTGGCTAAAGTTTTTCCACAGACAAAGGCAGGCTGAGGACATGGGGGACAAGGACCACAGGGTCCTGCTCCATTTCATTACCATAGATTTCGGGGGAAGTGACTTATTGGGTATGAACCTCCTGTAGTAGAATTATTTTTTTGAGATTTTAATTTACTTTTGTCTCCCAGTATTTTCCTTCTCTTATTTAGGCAGACAAGATCATAGGTGTCCCCCTTGCCTCAGGGGAGGATTGTAGAAATGTGAAAAGTAGGAGTAACTTCCAATTTTACTTCCTGGTTTTTGTTTTTCAGAACCTAAACTCACTGAAAGGATTATGTGAAATTATCTGAAGAGCTAGTCCTCTGAGGGAATCATTAGTATTAGTTCTAAGGGATTCCTGGAGAGCCAGGGGCTGTGGGTTGGAAAAGCAGAAGACTGATGCTTTGATTATGACATCCATTGAGAAGTGGCAAGAATGGAGGGAAATGGTTGCCTAGTTCCCTAGCTTTGCAAAGAGCCCTCTTCCTTAAGCATGTGCAAAAGTTATAGAACCAGGGACCTGAGGTCATCATATGAACTAGACTAATACATGCCCATAGATAAGGTGTGGGCTGTTGATTAACAGCCAAAGGGGTCTCTCTGGTGTCCAAGCCCCTGAGATCTCTCTGTCTGTTCCTTCAAGTAAGGACAGCCCCACTGGTCTCATTTATCTTCTTGACCAGCATAGTTAGTAATTATTGTCAAAATTAGATAGACTTTACAAAAAGTGTTCATTCTGCTACCTCAATTACAAAATGTCTTAATAACCAAGTGAAAGAAAAAAAGGAAGTAGATTGAATTGAAAAATATACCTTTTCTTTCTTGCCAAAACTAAGCTACACCCAATCTGATGGTTTTAACAGATTTAACTGTTACTCATTGATCAACCAAATCTACTTAAGACATCACACCAGTCATTCAGTTAATATTTATTGAACACCCTCCATTAATATAGCACTGAGAATGGGAATAATTTAGTTATTACATGGGAATTGAATTAATTTTATAATATAAATAGTTCTTGGTCTGTGTGCCTCCCTCCCTTCTTGGCAATTAAGTGTCCAAATAAATCAAAGCTCAAAATCATGCCTGAATCAATCATTATTCCTCAAACAAATGTTAATTGTATTTGTTAATACATAACAGTATGAATTTTAAAAATCTGCTCTTTCCATGTAAAATCATGGAATTTTAAAGCTTAAAGTGACCTTCGAGAGTATGTAACTCTGACTCCCCCTCCAACTCTCCTAATTTACAAATATGAAAACTGGACCAAAAACTTAACTAACCTGTCTAAAATCACAAAGCTAATTAGTGACAGGAGAAGGACTCGGAAACTAAGGTTTCTGATTTGTGGACTTTATTCTTTCTTTTACATTGCAAACTTGTGTTCCCTATCTCTATTAAGATTATCTTATCCAGGGTAATTACAGCTGAAGAAAAACTAGCATTGAATGATAAAAGTATCATAACAACCAACATTTATGGAGTTTTTACAATATGCCAGACACAGTTCTGCATGGATTTTCTAATCTCATTTCTGAAACAGTCTTACCTTACTTCATAAGGTAACATTAGTGTTCTGATTTTACATGTTAAATTAAACTGAACTAAACCCCAGAGAGAAGAAATCAGGTCATAAGTCTAGTAAGTGGAGGATCTCCGATTTAAACATAGACAGTCAGACACCAGAGCTCAACCTAATAGGACTTCATTCTGAGATTATAGAATATTGGCTAAATTAATGTGTTATTTATTCATTTGGCAAATACTTAAGTCAAAGAGTTAAGTGTTCTATGTACCAGGCAGTGATCTAGGCACTAGAGGTAGGTTGTCAGTGAGAGGAATAAAAGCTGCAACCTTGTGGATTTTGTATTCAAATATTTGTTAGGTGTTTTTAGAGTGCAAGGAACACAGGCACATAAAGTACCATGTTTAGTTATCTCATTTGATAGGAGGTTTAATCAAAAGAAAAGTGGAAGGTAAGAAACACTGGAAGCAGTTCCCCTGTTGTGCAACCACACTTCCTGAGTGTGTAGGTCACAGCAACAGCTCTGGAATCCTCAGGAATTCTAACAATCTGATATGGTATCCCCTAAACTAGTGGTCTGCAATTTTGAGGATTCAACAAAGTCTCCCTTCTGATTTACTTACTCAGTCTCTGGATGATTCTCCAAATTCCCAAGAGAGTATCTGACTAGATCACCTGTCACTGTGTAACACTCAGTAGGCCCTATTAGGCAGAGCTGCCATGCCAGGTAGCATCACGGCTGGTGGACAGCTTCTAAATGGCTGCATTCTAGCCAGGTGCCAACTCTTATTCAGGCAACTCTGGCAAGGGTGCAGAATCATGATAGGGCATAAAGTTAGTTATGGGGTGATGGGGCTCAGAGAGTCATGTCCAGCATAATTGCAATATTTCAATTCTAAAAACTACAAAGACTTACTCATGATTACTTTATCTACCTAAAGCCATTTATTCGTTCTTTAAAATAAACATTTGTTGATAATTTGATGAGACCTGAGAAGGTGGAGTTGCACAAAACCCACCTTCTTTTTGCATTCAAATTAGACTTCTCTTGACCAGATTCATTAGGCTGAGAGATAAAATATAAAGTTTCGCACAGATTCACAGTTTTTATTACTTTAACAGAATCTTTTCTGATAGTATCTCTTTTCATTTATATATATACAAAGAGTACATTTTTTAGTATTGAAAGAAGAGGATTCAAAGATAAAAGGGGCATAATCCTTATCCTAAAAGTGCCTGAGGGAGTCAGAGGAGAAAATAAACAAGGATAATACGTAAGATAAAGAAGTACTCTAGAAACCTTCAACTGAAAAAGGAAATGCACAGCTTAAAAGTTGAAAATTATGTTTTATTCGGTAGACATACTGAGGACTGAAGCCTGGGAGACAGATTCTCAAATAGCTCTCAGGGATTGTTCCAAAGAGGCAAGGGAGGAACCAGGATATATAGAAGGTTTTGAAAAACAAACAAAAAGCCAGATCATTGGAATATCAAAAGATTACTGTTAATTAAAGAAAACCAGACATCTCAAATTAATGAATTGAGTGCTTTTCTATGGGAAGATGCAAGAGTCTGGGCTCACTGAAATCACGCCTCTGATATGCACCTTAACTCTCTAGGAACAGTACCCTGCTTTTCTCCATCCGGACTCCCTTCAGGGTACACAGTTGGGGACAGCTGCAGTGGCTGTTGGTTTGATGGCTGCAACATCCTTTGTTTACTGATAAGTCAGTTGACATTCTTTGCCCAAAATACTGTGGGAGTACTTGGTACGGGTATCTCCTGGGGCCAGAGCTGGGAGTAGGGAGAGCTTAGAAGAGGCTTCCCACAGAAAGTGACAACTAAACTGCACCCTGACATATAAAATAAGGAAGAGGACAGGAGCTTTCTAAGCAGAGAAAGTACGTGCATCATCAGGGAGGGAAAAGAAAGCAAAGCACCTTTGGAGAACACAAAATAATTCGGAATATCTAGTGTGAAGTGTTTGTGGACAGTGATAGCAAGATCACAATAGACCAGAAAGCTCTGGAAAGGTGAAAAGGGAGAGTAGGAATAAGGCTGCTGAATGTTGTCAAGAGAAAAATAAAGACTATAAACTTTGGAATGAACAGGGAAGGAAATAAGGAAAAGGGACTAATAGATTAGGAGAAAATGGGGGTATGGAGATCCAGTGATGCTGGTTGATATCAGGGAACAAATTTATTGGGCAAAATGGAGTAGGCAAGCTGGAGGGTTGGGACCTGGATGAACAATATTGAAGTGGACATTTTCAAATGTGGAGTCAGTTCCAGGTGAAGCGAAGGTTTGGGATGTGGTTTGTAGTAGTGAGAAATTGAGGTTGAAAAACTGAGAGAAAAACACTAAGACTGGGTCGTTGTTGGGTATACAATACAAACATAAACTTAAGCTAATATGAGGGCAGACATAGAAACAGAGCAAAAAACTGTGAACCAGTGCTAGAATCTTCAAAGCAAAGTGACCCAGAAGTTACAAAGATGGCTAGAGTGTGTTTTGGTTAGAAAGCATGAATCTTGAAGGAGGAGACATTTTTTGCATATAAATAGAGGGAGTTATTGTGTGGAAATAGCCCAGAAGGACTAGGAGAGTGAGGGAGGACTGTTAGATAAAGAGGGCAAGATTTGTTTACATCCACCAGGTACCATCCGCAGAGAAAAAAGAACAAAAAAGGTGAGGAATAACATCCACAATTCCTCATCTGAAATCCTTGGTGCCAGATGTGTTGCAGGAAGGGGGACCCCTTCCAGGGCCCAGGAGTGGGCTCTTGTCTAACCCTCGGAAATGAATTGTCCTAGGAGACACATGTGCTGGCAAAGCAAGAGACTTTATTGGGAAGGGGCACCCGGATGGAGAGCAGGAGGGTACAGGAACCCAGGAGGACTGCTCTGCCACGTGGCTTAGTCTCGGGTTTTATGGTGATGGGATTAGTTTCTGGGTTGTCTCTGGCCAATCATTCTGACTCAGGGTCCTGCCTGGTGGTGCACGCATTGCATCGCTCAGCCAAGATGGATTCCAGCGAGGAGGATTCTGGGAGGTTGGTAGGAAGTATGAACTGATGTCTCCTCTCTCCTTTTGACCTTTCCCAAGTTCTTCGGGTTGGTGGTGGCTTGTTAGTTCCGGATTCCTTATCAGGACCTCCTGTTGCAAGATAACTCATGCAATGGTTACTATGTTGCCTGACCAGGGTGGGCGGTTTCAGTCAGTGGTTCCCCTAACAGATGTATTTTGGAAATCACACATTGTTGGATTTTAGTAAGATAGTACCAGGCAGATGACACCCCAGCAGGATCAGGACAAATAACTCATCAAATAGTATCTCTGTAACAAATATATGGCTTTTTACACCAAATAAGATTTTAAAAAGCAAGCATAATAATAATAATCTGTTATCTGTTCAGGCCAAGTTTTCCTGCCTAGTGATTTCCTACAAACTTAAAAAAAGTGTCTGACTTTTATAGTTTTGGAGGTTTGGGAATATGGGGAATTTTGGAATTATGGGTAAAGCCTTGTGGATTAGGTTTAAAAGCTGCTATAGACAACTCTCTCAACAGAAAGCCTACCACATACCTCAATACTAATTGATTAACAGTTTTGACTTTTAGCACCTTTCATAATCTTTCTGTAGAATGAATATAATCTTATTAGTAAAGAAGATGTAATAATAGGACCCATATTATTCGATTTGGGGGAGCTTCAACTCTGCAATACATGTAAACCACTTATCTTAGTGTCTGACACATACTATGTCCTCAGTAAATTGTTATTAATTATTATCTTATTGATAAAAACTGTCCCGAGCAGCCAGATTCCTGCTTCTTCCTCTTTTCTGAAATCTTCCCTGGTCCTACTTGTTTTGCAAAGTACAGCTGTCATCCCCCCCCCAAAAAGGCAACTCCACTATGTACTCGCTTTCCCCAGAGTAAAGGAAGACCACTACAGAAAGAATCTCAAATTAACTGCCATCCTCCATCTAGAAAAGATCCCCAGCCATAACCCTGTCCTCTAACTCAAGTATTTTATAACCTCTTCATACCTTCTATCAAAAGTGCTGTTTTTCACCTGAGGGGGAGAGACAAGAAGGAAAGGGAAAGGCTTTTATTTATCACAAATGACATTGACTCTTTTTTTGATAAGTTTTGCTACATTTTCTTTTCTTTGCTTTGGACCCCCTTTACCACTTTACAAATGGCGTTGACTCTTGATCGACTTGTTAATTCAACAACAACTTCTTGTTAATTTCTTTATTAGGCATTGAATTCGATGTTGAGACTTTACAGATGAACAGAATAGATAGTCCTTGGTCTTAAGTAATATATCACAGTACAAAGAGGTAGAAATGTAAATAAATAATTCCAGAGGAAGGAGTACTTGTTCCAAGTGTTGACTAGGATGTGGAAAAGGAATCCTGGGAACTAAGGCCAATGATGTAGGTTTAGCTCATACTGAGGAGTTTAGATCTAATTCTGTAGGCAATGACTAGTACTGAGCAGAAAAACAAGTAGAGTACCTTGCGGTCTCATCCTTTCTTTGAAACCTCTTTAAGGCCATAAATGCTATGGACTCCCGTGTCTGGCTACCCGGTGTTGTTAATCATAATTGAACATTCTTCTCTCTCTCTCTCTCATTCACACATACACACACACACACACACACACACACACACCATGTACCATGAATGTTCATTGAACATACTGCAAATATTCCCCAGCGTGAGGCCTAAGAATTAGTTGGGAAGTTTATTATCCATGTGATTTAAAATGTGATGTCTTCAGCTCATCCTAGGTAAATGCTGAGATCTGCCCTCCCTAAACCAGGCACATGGGCATATCCAGAAAATAAGATGACAGCCTTGGACTTGATAATTTTAGCAGCTTTGAATTTAGAAAGACATTTGTCATCGATAGTTCTCGTTGATTGTGAAAATTACCATCTTCTGAGGACCTAAGTGAAATCAGGCATAGCCTAACATAATGAACAAGGCCTTTAGGAAGATTTTTACTTTTAAAAATGAATTTTTGAGAAGATAAGAATTTTTTCCCCTGGATAGTAAAAATATACGTAAACCTTAAAGTCAAAATAATCTGGGTTAAAATCGCAGCTTCACCATTGACTTGTTGATTCCCTTGTAAAACGTATTTTACTACCTTAACACTTAGTATCTCCACTGGTAAATTGAGTATTGTAATAAAAGCCTCAAAATACTGTGATGGACATGTAATAAGTGAATTAAGTATATAGTAACTGTTGTGGTTATCCATAACTGTGTAATAAATAATCCCAAACTTCAGTGGCTTAAAACAACACTCATGTTCCTGGACGCTGTGAGTTGGGGGTTTGGAAGTGGTCAGTGGGGATGGCTTATATGTGCTCCACCATCTACAACCTCAGATGGGAGAACTTAAAGATGGGGGTGACTTGCAGCTACAGGCAGCGATCATCAGGAAGCATCTTCATGTAAGTCACATAAGTCTCATGTTTAATGGTTGATCTGACAGTTGGCAGGAACCTTAGCTGGGACCGTCAGTCAGAAGACTCTGGTGGCCCCTCCATGTGGCTGGGTTTTCTCATAGCATAGTGGCCTCAGACATCTTCCCTGGTCGCTCAGGTCTCCAAAGATGAGTGTCCCAAGAGAACCAGATAGAAGCATTTGTCACCATTTATACCTCACCTAGGAAGTCACATTCTGCTCAAGTCACAAACACATCCAGATGCCTAGGACCCATCTCACAATGGAAAGAGTACCAAAGTCAAGTCGTCAGAACACATTATATAGGAGATATCCTGGCTAATTAGAGAAAACACAAGTTGCCACAGTAACAGATATTCCCCAATAAATATGGTGTTTCCCTTTTCCTACTTCTCAGAACCATTTGGTCAGATTTCTGATCAAATAGCATACATTTTGTTTTTCTTAATTTATCCAACAAACATGTATTTAATACCAACTATGATCATTATTACAAGGAATCAGTGTTTATTGAGTATATAGTACCAAGTATATAGTACCAAGCACTATCTGAAGTACTTTACCTGCATTTCTTATTTGATTCTCATAACACACTTATGAGGTCGTTATTATAAATGACTGCATCTTTGAGAAGAGCAAACTGAAGTTTAGAGAAATTCAGTAACTTTCCTATGTGAGTCACAAGGCCAGGACTGGAATCAGTAGTGTGGCTCTGGAGAGCGTTTTTTAACTACTCACTGGACTGTGTCCTGTGACATCAGTGTCCACATCAAATATCATAATGCATGAATTTATTATTTTATAACATTATAATAACAATTAATAAGTATAATAATAAGCAATGATAAAGGTAGAAAATTTATATCACATGTTAATACATTGATTTTGTTTAAAATAACAAAACTACTTTAAAATCTAGTTCTGGAAATTCTTAGGAGTATGGGTATCATATTCATACATATTACTGTAGAAATATAACTAGTGCTTGTTGGATGCCTTTAACATGCCCAAAACTATGTTAGATTTTTTTCTTGGAAATAATGTTGTATGGTAGGTACTGTTATTCCCATTTCATTGGATGCAATATTCTCTCTCATCTTTCTTTCTCTTTGTATTCAATCATATTTATTGTGTTCCTTCCCTGTATTAAGCATCTCTAAGAGTTGCAGACAAAATACTGTTAGGTCTTAGCATTTATATGGTCCCTGCCCTCAGAGATCTTACAGTTTATCTATCAAAGAAGATAAGAATATGGACAATTAAAGAAGTAATTACAATAAAGTGTGTAAAAAATACTGAAATGAGGGACTCACTGGGAACCATGGAGCCCACTGCAAGAGACCTGCTGTCACCTAGGGATGATCAGAAAACAACCCAGTGGAAGTGACATTGAAGTTTGATTAAGAATAAGAGAGGGCTTCCCTGGTGGCGCAGTGGTTGGGGGTCCGCCTGCCGGTACAGGGGATGCGGGTTCGTGCCCCGGTCCGGGGGGATCCCGCGTGCCGTGGAGCGGCTGGGCCCGTGGGCCATGGCCGCTGGGCCTGCGCGTCCGGGGCCTGTGCTCCGCAGCGGGAGAGGCCGCAGCGGTGAGAGGCCCGCGTACCACAAAAAAAAAAAAAAAAAAAAAGAGAAAGAAGCTAATGAATAACAAACAGGAACTTTATGTACATTTTCATTTATTTCTTTCCCAAATCCTAAAAGATATCAAAATCTTTATTTTACGGGTGAAGAAGTAAGAATGGAAAGAAGAAGTAACTGTTCCAAGGGTATCCTGATATAACGTAAGAAACTGGAGATTCACATCCAGGCTTTTCTGAATCTAAATCCAAAAGTTTTACCTCACAGTAGTGCTTCACAAAGGGCAATCCTTTAACCAATAGCATCCCCAGAAAGGCTAGATTGTAGAAATGCAAATTCATTGGCCCCACCTGACCAACAGAATCAGAACCTCTGGGGAAAGGCTTAGCAATCTGTGTTTTACTTAACCTTTGGTGACTCTGATGCTTCTGAAGCCTGAGAACCATTGTTCTAAACACAATGAAGTAGAATGAATAACAGTGGGTTGGATGGATAACAATCTCCAAGGAGTTTAAAATTAAACAGAGAGGTGAGACAAGCTCACACACACACACACAAAAAAAAAAAAACAAAGTGAAAGCAAGAAAATTGCCACAGAAGTGATTTCTTATGACTTCATTAGAGTTCACTATGAAGGAATTAGATGTGCTGTTTGGATAATCAAGAAAGTGAGCAGGAAAGACCTAATGAAGAAGGTGACATTGATCTGGGACTTGAAGGCTAAGGAGGATCTTGATAAACAGTAGAAGGTCTTCCAGAAAGGAGGAGCAGCCCTGAGCAGACATGTTTGGCAATAAGCAAGTAGATCGTCTAGAGTTTAAATGCAGTCTTTGCACTAGAGCAATGGAAAGATGCTTGCCAGAAATGCAGAATCCCAGGTCTCACCCTGACCTTCTGAACAAGAATCTGCATTCCAACAAGATACCTGAGCCATGCACATATACACTGATGCTTGAGAAGAACTGATCTTGTCCAGACTGACAGCTCAGCTGGGACTAGTGTTGGGACTAGTGGGGGAAATAGGATGAACAGAAGTGATCTAGTAAGTCTCATTGCCTTTCTACATCAAAGTCAGGGCAACAATTTTTCAGGCTGTATCACTACAGGTTAACTCTTTTGATCAGAGTTACTAAGAAGGACGGAATTAGGAATGGAAAGGAGGGATGGATGGGAGTGACTTAGGATTTATAGAATTTATTAGAAAATAAATTCTCCATAGGCCTTCAGGCAGACAAGAAATGAATAAAAAATTTATATTTAAGGATATTCCTACAAAAAAGGATCCTCCACCCAAATAAACACCATTATTGTTTGGAAGAGAAAAATCATTCAATAGGCTAAGACCGTCTTGAGATGAATCATACTTCAAAATTGCAGGTTACAGTGTGGATTGCAGAGGCTCTCTTTCTCCTATAACCTAAAGAGATTCAATATTAATGACTGCCTATTTAAAAAGAAGTTTTCTATCTGGAAATGTGAAGCAGAAAGTGGTACTACTGAAAAAACAAGGGCAGTGGCAATGCCCCAGGCAGCCCAGATTCTCAAATGCTCTGGCTGTACTGCACCCTTGACAACCATTACCAAAGGGCTCAAGACAAAAGTCAGGTTAGCCTAAGGGGCAGTAAGGGGAGAACCCTAGGGGAGATGGGCCAGAAAGGCAGCAGGAAAAGAAATAAATCTTCAGACTGCAAAGTGCAAACTAAGGGGAAAGAGGGTGCAAAAGAAAAAGAGGCAGCAGTGGCTAACCAAGAACCTTAATAAGATGGGATAGCAAGAAAATAGTCACTAAACCTAAGGAGAAACCAGCCTCTGGTGAAGCAAGAGGGAAAGAAGCCACATCTGATTCACACCTTGCTGCCTCTATCTCTCTTCCTGTGCATTCCAAAGGAAAATCTTTATCAACTGTTTTGTAAATATATGTTTTTAATCGTTATAGAAAGGCATTTTAAAGAAGGGTTAATTCCATCTCATCTCTATTTTTAAAAACATATTTTCAAAAACAGTGTAGATGCTTTAAGAAGTGAAATCTTGTGTTGATGAGCTTTTGTGTGTGTGCATCCAAAAAATATTGGGTTATGAAATTAATGGAGATTTTGTCTTGTGTGTCTGTGTAACATTTCAGAGTTCAATAACAAAAGAAACGAAGTTGGAAAACCAGTGTTTGACAGGAGTGAAGCATAAAGACATGGAAAAGCAGGTATGAATTTCATCCAACATACAGCTCAAGGCTGTGAACTTTGTGTAAGTTAGCACCCACATCTAATTCTGGCTTGTTACAGGTAAGTTAACATATCTCATATTCCAAATAAACAATGAGAAACATGGACATTTTCAGTTTAAAAGAATTAAATTTCCAGGAAATGACCTTTCCAGGCTAGTGAATGTAAAATACCGATGTCGTTCAAGAAACAAATAGTTGGCACCTAGGGAAACTGGAATATTTAAAAACATGCCTTGAAGAGCTAAATGACCTTTACTTTTTCTCACTAAATATAAAATGCTCACCTGCGTCCAGATTACACATTTATAGAGAGAGTTTGATTTGAGATGTTTAAGCATTTAGACTTAGGGCATTTGACTTGCCAAAACTCATAGCATTGAAATGAAGGGGAGTTTGCCTGGGAAGATTTTTATCTATACAGCTAATGCCCTAGGAGAAAAACAAATGGAAATTCACTGTGACCTAATACACTTAGCTAAAACACAGAGCAACTTCCACCTTCTCTTGCAAAACTTGCAGTTAAAGGATGTAGTTTCCCCTTTTCTCTAATTTGGCCAGGGGATTAGGGGTTGTATCAGGTTTAGGAGCTACTGTGGTCTTTCTGTCTTAGTAACACCATATTTTGATAATCAGATAATTAGAGGCACTTCTCTAGTTCTTCCATCTGTAGGTTGCAGATTGTTTTTCAAGCATTTCCTCTCCAGTGTCATAAAATTATTATTCCTCATTTCAATGCCAAAAATAAATAATGCTTACTCAGTAACTATAAAGAAATTTTTTAAAATTAAATCATTATAAAAACAAGATTTCTCTCTTTCCCTATGGGAAAAGGGTTCCAATAGATTTTGAGTAGCTACCCTATTACACAGGGTCTTGTTTCCCCTCAGGTTTCATTTTGAAGCCCTTTTGGTACAGACCATTAATGGAAATGCACATATTATTTAGATAATTTGGAAGTTTCTCATCTTCTTCAACTGATGCTTCCTTTATTGCATTCAGAGCATGGTTATCAATGTGAAAAAAAATATATCAGAAATAGCAACATTGGCTACTATGGGAAAAGGATAGGTAATGGAGTGGAAGCAGTCAGTGATAGCTTGAAAAGCTGGCAAGTTCAACTCCAACTCCTTTCATATGAATATTAGGGTCGTATTGGTATTTTGAATATGTTATAATTTTTCATGTGAGCTTGATTTTCTGTTGGGAATGAGTGATGTTACTTCTCAGAGAGCTCTAAGCAACTAAAACTATTAGAGGGAAAATGAAGATATTTGTATAATCTGTATAGTTTCATTTTTAAAATATATTAAGTAAATGTTAAGGACCTAGCCTTCAAAGTGCAGCTATTAAATCCTCATGCTTTTAAAAATAGAAAGCTAAGTATAGTCTGTTATTTTTTATGACTTGTCACAGCAACAGTGGTTTCCTCCCAGGGGGCAAAAATTGAAAATAAAGGAATAGATCCCAGTACAAAGTAGCAGCAATGCCAGCTGGCTTACTTAAGAGATATCAGGAGAATGCTGAAGGAATGTGTTTCAAATCCCCCAAGGAAAAAATCACAATGTCTTAACAAAAAACTAATGCAATTCTGGAGCTACAATTTGTGGTTGAGGGTGAAATAATACAAACGAAGAAAAGACATTTCAATATCTTCATAATCTGTCTCTCTCCTCGATGAGGTCCTGTGTTAAAGACATTATGTGGAAGAGCATCTTGGCCTCGGATCTCAGATCAATTTTCTCTTGCCTAATAATCCATCCTTTGCTCACTTCTCTATTACTAAACAATAAAATAAAATAAAATCAGTGTCACTAGGGTAAAATGTTGCCAGTGAGGATGAGGAAGTTTCCTGTCACAGAGAAATCCTCCAGGTCCCATCTTATGTCAAGACATTGTCTTTGAGGAGCTTGACCATTTTTTCTAAGGCAGAAGCAGAGCACTGGGGCTTAGCTGTTGAGAAAGGTGGCTACAGTTACCAAGAGAACAGAGTGAAGACACCTGGAAAGAAGTTGTCATCACTAAGAGTGTCTTCTGAAAGGCTGCTGTTTTGCAATAATAAACAAATATACAGTATTAAAGGATTGCATTTAAGGGACGACGTTCAAGATGGCCAAGGAATAAGACGTGGAGATCACCTTCCTCCCCACAAATACATCAAAAATACATCTACATGTGGAACAACTCCTACACAAAACCTACTGAGCACTGGCAGTAGACCTCAGACTTCCGAAAAGGCAAAAAAAAAAAAAAAAACCCACGTACCTGGCTGTGTGGCTGACAGGGTCTTGGTGCTCAAGTTAGGTGTCAGGCCTGAGCCTCTGAGGTGGAAAACCCGAGTTCAGGACATTGGATGACCAGAGACCTCCTGACCCCACATAATATCAATTGGCAAGAGCTCTCCCAGAGATCTCCATTTCAATGCTAAGACCCAACTCCACTCAACGATTGGCAAGCTCCAGTGCTGAACACCCCATGCCAAACAACTAGCAAGACAGGAACACAACCCCACCCATTAGCAGAGAGGTTGCCTAAAATGAAACTAAGTTCACAGACACCCCAAAACACAACACCAGATGTGGTCCTTCCCACCAGAAAGAAAATATCCAGTTTCATCCACCAGAACACAGGCATCAGTACCCTCCACCAGGAAGCCTACACAACCCACTGAACCAACCTTACCACTGAGGGCAGATACCAAAAACAATGCGAACTACAAACCTGCAGTCTGTAAAAAGGAGACTCCAAACACAGTAAGTTAAGCAAAATGAGAAGACAGAGAAATACTCAGCAGATAAAAGAGCAAGGAAAAAACCCAACAGACCTAACAAATGAAAAAGAAATAGGCAGTATACCTGAAAAAGAATTCAGAGTAATGATAGTAAAGATGATCTAAAATCTTGGAAATAGATGGAGAAAATTTAAAAAAAAAAATTAACAAGGACCTAGAAGAACTAAAGAGCAAATAAATATGATGAACAACACAATAAATGAAATTTAAAATTCCCAAGAAGGAATCAATAGCAGAATAAATGAGGCAGAGGAATGGATAAGTGACCTGGAAGACAAAATAGTGGAAATAACTACTGCAGAGTAGAATAAAGAAAAAAGTATGAAAAGAGATGAGGACAGTCTCAGAGACATCTGGGACAACATTAAGCACACCAACATTCGAATTATAGGGGTCCCAGAAGAAGAAGAGAAAATGAAAGGGACTGAGAAAATATTTGAAGAGATTATAGTTCAAAACTTCCCTAATAAGGGAAATGAAATAGTCAATCAAGTCCCAGGAGGAGCACAGAGTCCCATACAGGATAAATCCAAGTAGAAACACGCCAAGACACATATTAATCAAACTATCAAAAATTAAATACAAAGAAAAAATATTAAAAGCAGCAAGGGAAAAGCAACAAATAACATACAAGGCAATCCCCATAAGGTTAAGCACTGTTCTTTCAGCAGAAATTCTGCAAGCCAAAAGGGAGTGTCAAGACATATTTAAAATTATGAAAGGAAAAACCAACAACCAAGATGACTCTATCTAGCAAGGATCTCATTCAGATTTGATGGAGAAATTAAAACCTTTACAGGAAAACAAAAGCTAAGAGAATTCAGCACCACCAAACCAGCTTTACAAACAAATGCTAAAGGAACTTCTCTAGGCAGGAAACACAAGAGAAGGAAAAGACCTACAATAACAAACCCCAAACAATTAAGAAAATGGTAATATGAACATACATATTGATAATCACCTTAAATGTAAATGGATTAATTATTGCAACCAAAAGACATAGACTAGCTGAATGGATACAAAAACAAGACCCGTATATATGCTGTCTACAAGAGACCCAATTCAGACCAGGGCACATACAGATGAAAAGTGAGTTGATGGAGAAAGATATTCCATGAAAATGGAAATCAAAAGAAAACTGGAACAGCAATCCTCATATCAGAAACGACAGACTTTAAAATAAAGACTATTACAAGAGACAAAGAAAGACACTACATAATGATCAAGGGATCAATCCAAGAAGAAGATATAACAATTGTAAATATTAATGTACTCAACATAGGAGCACCTCAATATATAAGGCAAATTCTAACAGCCATAAAAGGGGAAATCGAAAGTAACACAAAAATAGTAGGGGACTTGAACACCTCACTTTCATCAATGGACAGATCATCCAAAATGAAAATAAATAAACACAAGTTCTAAATGATACATTAAACAAGATGGACTTAATTGATATTTATAGGACATTCCATCCAAAAACAACAGAATACACTTTCTTCTCAAATGCTCATGGAATATTCTCCAAGATAAGTCATATCTTAGGTCACAAATCAAGCCTTGGTAAATTTAAGAATATTAAAAGTCAAGTATCTTTTCCAACCACAATGCTATGAGACTAGATATCAATTACAGGAAAAAAAACTGTAAAAAATACAAACACAGGGAGGTTAAAGAATATGCTACAAAATAACCAGGTGATCACTGAAGAAAAGAAAGAGGAAATTTATAAATATCTAGAAACAAACGACAATGAAAGCATGATGGCCCAAAACCTATGGGATGAAACAAAGGCAGTTTTAAGGTGGATGTTTATAGCAATTCGTCCTACCTAAAGAAACAAGAAAAATTTCAAATAAACAACCTAACCTTATACCTAAAGCAATTAGAGAAAGAAGAACAAAAACCCCAAAGATAGAAGAAGGAAGGAAATCATAAAGATCAGACAAGAAATAAATGAAAAAAAATGAAGGAAAAGATAGCAAAGATTAAAAAAAAAAAAAAACTAAAAGCTGGTTATTTGAGAAGGTAAACAAAATTGATAAACCTTTATCCAGACTCATCAAGAAAAAAATGGGAGAAGACTCAGATCTACAGAATTAGAAATGAAAAAGGAGAAGTAACAAATAACACTGGTGAAATACAAAGAATAATGAGAGAACATTGCAAGCAACTATATGCCAATAAAATGGAAAACCTTGAAGAAATGGACAACCTTGAAGAAATGGACAAATTCTTAGAAAAGCACAACCTTTTGAGACTGAACCAGGAAGAAAGAGAAAATATAAACAGACCAAACACAAGCTCTGAAATTGAAAGTGTGCTTAAAAATCTTCCAACAAACAAAAGCCCAGGACCAGATGGATTCACAGGTGAATTCTATCAAACATTTAGAGAAAAGCTAACACCTATCATTGTCAAACTCTTCCAAAATATCGCAGAGGGAGGAACACTCCCAAATTCATTATACGAGGCCAACATCACCTTAATACCGAAACCAGACAAAGATGTTAACAAAACAAGAAAACTACAGGCCAATATCACTGATGAATATAGATGCAAAAATCATCAACAAAATACTAGCAAACAGAATCCAGCAGCACATTAAAAGGATCATACACCATGATCAAGTGGGGTTTATCCCAGGAATGCAAGGATTCTTCAATATAGGCAAATCAATCAATGTGATACACCATATTAACAAATTGAAGGAGAAAAACCATATGATCATCTCAATAGATGCAGAAAAATCTTGAGACAAAATTCAACACCCATTTAAGATAAAAACCCTCCAGATAGTAGGCATAGAGGGAACTTACCTCAACATGATAGAGGCCATATATGAGAAACCCATAGCCAACATCGTTCTCAATGGTGACAAACTGAAACCTTTTCCACTAAGATCAGGAACAAGACATGGTTGCCCACTCTCACTGCTATTATTCAACATATTTTAGGAAATTATAGTCACAGTAATCAGAGATGAAAAAGAAATAAAAGGAATCCAAATAGGAAAAGAAGAAGTAAAACTGTCACTGTTTGCAGGTGACATGATACTATACATAGAGAATCCTAAAGATGCTACCAGAAAACTACTGGAGCTAATCAATGAATTTGGTAAAGTAGCAAGATACAAATTTAATACACAGAAATATCTTGCATTCCTATACACTAATGATGAAAAATCTGAAAGAGAAATTAAGGAAACACTCCCATTTACCATTTCAACAAAAAAGAATAAAATACCTAGGAATAAACCTACCTAAGGGGACAAAAGACCTGTATTCAGAAAACTATAAGACACTGATGAAAGAAATGAAAGATGATAGAAACAATTGGAGAGGTATACCATGTTATTGGATTGGAATCAACATTGTGAAAATGACTATCCTATCCAAAGCAATCTACAGATTCAATGCAATCCCTATCAAACTACCAATGGCATTTTTTCCAGAACTAGAACAAAAAATTTCACAATTTGTATAGAACCACAAAAGACCCTGAATAGCCAAAGCAATCCTGAGAAAGAAAAACGAAGCTGGAGGAATCAGGCTCCCAGACTTCAAACTATACTACAAAGCTACAGTAATCAAGACAGTGTGGTATTGGCAAAAAAACAGATATATAGATCAACGGAACAGGATAGAAAGCCCAGAGATAACCCACACACTTATGGTCACCTTATCTTTGATAAATGAGGCAAGAATACACAATGGAGAAGACAGCCTCTTCAATAAGCAGTGCTGGGAAAACTGGACAGCTACATGTAAAAGAATGAAATTAGAACACTCCCTAACACCATACCAAAAATCAACTCAAAATGGATTAAAGAGCTAAATGTAAGGCCAAATACTATGAACCTCTTAGAGGAAAACAGGGCTTCCCTGGTGGCGCAGTGGTTGAGAATCTGCCTGCTAATGCAGGGGACATGGGTTCGAGCCCTGGGCTGGGAGGATCCCACATGCCGCGAGGCCCATGAGCCACATTACTGAGCCTGTGCGTTTGGAGCCTGTGGTCTGCAACAAGAGAGGCCGCGATAGTGAGAGGCCCATGCACCGCAATGAAGAGTGGCCCCCCGCTTGCCACAACTAAAGATAGCCCTTGAAACAAAGCCCAGAAACGAAGACCCAACACAGCAAAAATAAATAAATTAATTAATAAACTCCTACCCCCAACATCTTCTTTAAAAAAGAAAAAAAGTGCTGGTCAATTGGGACACATCCAGTCTTTAAAAAAAATAGGCAGAACACTCTGTGACATAAATCACAGCAAGATCTTTTTTGACCCAACTCCTAGATAAATGGAAATAAAAACAAAAATAAACAAATGGGATCCAATGGAACTTAATAGCTTTTGCACAGCAAAGGAAACCATAAACAAGATGAAAAGACAGCCCTCAGAATGGGAGGCAATATTTGCAAATGAAGCAACTGACAAAGGATTAATCTCTAAAATATACAAGCAGCTCATGCAGTTCAATATAAAAAGCAAACAACCAAATACAAAAATGGGCAGAACACCTAAATAAACATTTCTCCAAAGAAGATATACAGATTGCCAACAAACACATGAAAAGATGTTCCTCATCACTAATCATTAGAGAAATGAAAATCAAAATTACAATGAGATATCACCTCACACTGTTCAGAATGGTCATGATCAAAAAATCTACAAGCAAGAAATGCTGGAGAGGGTGTGGAGAAAAGGATACCCTCCTGCACTGTTGGTGGGAATGCAAATTGATACACCACTATGGAGAACAGTATAGAGGTTCCTTAAAATACTAAGAATAGAACTACCATATGACCCAGCAATCCTATTACTGAGTATATACCTAGAGAAAACCATAATTCAAAAAGAGTCATGTACCACAATGTTCAGTGCAGCTCTCTTTATAATAGCCAGGTCATGGAAGCAACCTAAGTGTCCATAGACAGATGAATGGATAAAGAAGATGTGGCACATATATACAATGGAATACTACTCAACCATATAAAGAAATGAAATTGAGTTATTTGTAGTGAGGTGGATGTACCTAGGGTCTGTCATACAGAGTGAAGTAAGTCAGAAAGAGAAAAACAAATACCGTATGCTAACACATATATATGGAACCTAAAAAAAAAAAAAAAGTTTCTGAAGAACCTCAGGGCAGGAGAGGAATAAAGACGCAAATGTAGAGAATGGACTTAAGGACATGGGGAGGGGGAAGGGTAAATTGAGTCGAATTGCCAGAGTGGCATTGACATATATACACTACCAAATGTAAAACAGATAGCTAGTGGGAAGCAGCCGCATAGCACAGGGAGGTCAGCTCAGTGCTTTTTGATCACCTAAACGGGTGGGATGCAGTGGGTGAGAGGGAGATGCAAGAGGGAGGGGATAAGGGGATATATGTATACTTATAGCTGATTCACTTTGTTATACAGCAGCAACTAACACAACAATGTAAAGCAACTATACTCCAATAAAGATGTTAAAAAATAAAAAAGAAAGACATTGTGAGTAGGGAGCTCAAAGTCAACATCCTTAGCAACACCTGCACACAGACATCTAAGAAATGAACTGGCAAAACTGGTCCCCTATGGGTTTTCATTTTATCTTAAATGCTCTGAGTTTGTCCATAAAGATTCCCCAAAGCCAGACATGTAAATCATGGCAAATTAAAACATTCTTTCATAGTCCCTTAAAAATGTGCCCCCAGGGCTTCCCTGGTGGCGCAGTGGTTGAGAATCCACCTGCCAATGCAGGGGACATGGGTTCGTGCCCCGGTCCGGGAAGATCCCACATGCCGCGGAGCGGCTGGGCCCGTGAGCCATGGCCACTGAGCCTGCGCGTCCAGAGCCTGTGCTCCGCAACGGGAGAGGCCACAGCAGTGAGAGGCCCGCGTACCGCACAAAAAAAAAAAAAAAAAAAAAAAAATGTGCCCCCAGATTCACTCCAAAATTCTACTTCTAGGAATTTGTCCTAAGAAAATAATGTATGATATATATGAAAGATCAGAGCAATGTATCAATAGATGTCAACAATAAAGAATTTGTTAAAAATATAGTATTTCCAGATGATAGAAGAATGCACAATTACAAATTTTTAAAGAATATTTATGGATGTGGGAAATGATTGTGATACATTTTAAACAGTGAAAGGGAGTTGATAAAATTTTTATAGTATATAATCACATATTTAGAAAATAATCTGTGGATTTCAGGATATGTTTATAACATGTTATATGATTATTTTAAATTTTTATTCTCTGCTTCAGTATCTTCTCATTTTCTCCAATAAATATGTATTATTTGTGCAATTAAAGTAAAACAATTAAAAATAATTTGTGTAAGATAGGTAAAGTATTAAGTTCCTGCCATACCTGCTGATATACTTTCTGGGCATCCCCAAGGTGCCTGGAAGGAGCAACCTGGCTGGGTCCTCCTTGTTTAAGGACTTCAAGATAAACTTGGCCTTCGGTTCATCCACTCACTGAGAAAAAGACAAAGCCTCTCTCCATAGCACCTTCCTCAAGTTTACTGTCCCCAAACATCAGGAGAAAAATTTGTTAGGTGTCAGACCTGCCATGTTTTAGAACATCAAAGGCTAATGCTCCCTGCCCTCTCTTTCAATCCTTGGGTTGGGGTGAGGAGCAGGCAGGGGAAGGCAATCATTGTGTTGCATTCCCATCCTCCTCCCAAACATGTCAACAGAGATGTAAAGAAAGAGTCCATCAGGTCTGGTTACTCAATCCTTGTATGTTTCCAGAGGAGTCTGGAACTTTGATTGACCCTTGGTGATGACCCTTGGTAATGTAGCCCTCAGGATGCTTTTTATGTTACTAATTGATGATGTTGTCATGGATGTCTGGAGCCATGGGGCATGCTGTATCAGCTCATCAGGACTTGTCAAGATTGATTTATGCAAAGATCAAGATTGATGATGTTCCTTGTTTCACTGCTGGGATTCTGAATTTCGGTTATATTTCAGGTTGGTTGCATAGCAAGATGTGCCTACATGGTCAGTCCTTCTTAAAACTTGGTTCCTGAGCCAAAGTGCCTAGGCTCCCAGCGGCAGCTTCCATTCTTTTAGTTCTTTGGTGTGTATTGATTTGAGGCAATTATTCAGGAGACATAGTCACTGATGCTCACTGTCATTTATCTGATGACTTCTCCAATCTGAAGGGTTATTAATTCCCTGCTCAGTCTTTGTCTCTGATACTATATACTTTGTTCCTTCAGTTTTTTCTCCTAGGAAACAATTTTAAATCATTAATCACTTGTTGAGCATCTCTAAGATGTTTTGAAATTTTATGTACTATGCATCAGGTGTAAAGTTCCATTGGTAACATAACATTTTAGCTCTTGCGATGGATCTGTCTACTGGAAAATCAATAACTTCCATCTAAATATGCTTCTCTTTTGCAATAAAGGCCAGTCTCATGTCCCCTAACTAGGAGTATAACTATAGTTGAGAGAATAGACACATTTTCCTAAGTATTTAGGTTTCTGAGAGTTTCCTGAAATGGGATAATGGGGGTGGGTGACTGCACAGTGGTAGTTTTGCTTTTTAGACACTTGAAATTTAAAATCTATGAGTCAGATTATAGTAATGGGCAAGAGCATATACATGCACACAAGTGCTTACTTTGATTAGTAATCATCCTTAAATAAATTCATTTTTTTAGGAGAAGAACATTTTTTAAAAAAGCAAAAGCAGATGATTGAAAAAGACTATCTTCAAGCATATGAGTTCATTTGGAACTATTTTAATTTATTTCAACATTTTCAGATGACCTATCATTCTTCTTCCAAGAAATTTTAAATTGTCTACATCTTATTCCTCTTGTTGATACTACCAGACCTATCTTCCAATATTTTCTCTTCTTCCTTAACTTTAAAACTCAAGCTGAGCATCTGACTAGAAAGGAAACAGCAGAGCTTCTGATTAATACTTTATCTGTTTTTCAACAACAATGGCTGGACTGTTAATAAATTTAGTGAGAATTCCAATTCAATCCAGATCAATGTTAAAATCTTTTCTGCAATGTCCCTTCTATTCTGAAAGGAAGATATCAATATTTTTCATTATATAATTCTTCAATCTATGCAATCTTTGAATTAACTCATACAATTAGATAACATTGGAAGAGAAATTTCTATTTGTCACACGATAATAAAGTTGACCCATCTGACTACTGGAGCATTATGTGCCTTCAGGATAATCACTGCTTGATCCGTCATTCATTGAGAGTTAGGAAGAATCTAGCATGTAACAGGAGCAAGGCCTATCATTTTTTCTAGAATGTTAAGCAATTATATTCCTATCATCAACAGTAAAATGTTTTTTAAATTGCCCTACAAAGTAGCACAGTATATCTAACTCATTGGATAATGAAATGTTCTTTTGCCAGAGTTACAGTGTCAAACACAATGCTTTTATTGTCAATATAAAGAGATGTTTTCTTTTAAGTTTCAAATTTGTTTTTAAAATAACATAAGGACAGTTTTTCTCCTTCCTCCCCAGTTTTTTTTCTTCCTCACCCTTGAAACTCCAGCAGACAAGTGAGTACCAAACACTGAGAGTTTGAAAAGCAGAATGAGCCAAGATAAAGTAGATGTGGGTCTGGATAGGTGAATGCACAGAAGCTCTACACATGGTAGTTCCTAGCAGTCATATGTACTACACAGTGTGCAAGATAGGAGAGAGAAAAGATCTAAACTGAAGAGTGAATTGAAAACATAATAAAGCCCTACTAAAGAAAGTAGATAAGAGAACAGGTCCATTTATGAAGGCAGTATAGCCAAGATCTAGGTGGACCTTGATTGGAATTCCAGCCTCGTGATCTCCTAATTGTGTGACTTTGATTAAGTAACTTAATACTTCTACATTTCAGTTACTTGAACTGTAAGGGAGGAACCATGATGGTTTGTAATATAGTATTTCACAAGTGCTGTCTTGACCCAATTTTGAGATCATGGCTATAAACTATCAATTCCCCATGATGGGGTGTTTGCTAAGCCTACACTCCACCCCCTTCCCTGTGGGGCTCTAACACTCTGGGTTATAGCTCACACAGCCAGCTTCCAGAGGCCCCAGATACCAAATATCCAGGACAGCCTCTTCTTTCTTAGGCCTGTATAATTATTCAAAATAATCTATAAGGAACCCATGACACCTAGCTAACTCCACCTGGCTTGCCACGTATTAGCTGCCTCCTACAGTTCCAGTTGCTGTTACCCTTTCCCCAGGTGCAATCTCCTGTGTTGCCCTACATTGGCAGTCTTCTGTAAATTATAAAGATCTTTGCCTTTCATCTATCTGGAGGTCATTTGTCATGTCCGACCATCATCAGAACACAACAATGTTAAAATACAGCTCTTACCTTATAATTTATAAAGACTGAGATAATGCAAGTGATTTGCTTAGCACATTACCTAGTACATAATTGTTGTTTTTTCCCCTTCCTTCCACAATTTCTTTGACCCAATAAGGAACTCTGTTTCAGGCCACAAGATAGGAGACCTCCATGGTACCACAGAGAGCAGATTCAGAAAATCAATAGAATTTTGGCTTTTAAATTCCCTATCTATTCCACTTTTAAATCTATGAAAGTTTTCTGACCTGGAAAGGAAGAATTAAGATGAAGAGGAAAATAACAGATTCTGGTAAATGCCCATCAATAGAATTTGATTCTATTCATAGAAATATGATTTTGTTTTGTACCTTCCCTTAGGTCAAGTTTGGAAATGCAAATGATTACCTGGAACCTTGAGAAAGGGGTCTCACAGGATTTCACTTGCCCTTGCATTGGGAGTCACAGGGTAGATGTGTCAGCATGGAGAGCCTCACGTAGCAGAACCAACTTTCCAGAGCTTCCAAGTAGTGTAAACAAACACATTTTTACTGTTTTCTCTAAAAAGGTCCAGGAATTTGTAAGAGAAGCTGAGGACCATGGTCACATTAAAGGCATATGACTGTGGACTATGCATTAGACCAAATGGCCAGATACCAGATGGAAATGTAGACATCACAGTGGAAGACAGAGTAAAAAAATGATTATTAACAATAATCAGAGCTATAGTGTATATTCTAACAGATGCCATCATCAGATATTGGCCAAGGGCTAGACGTTTCCCACCATTGTCATAAAGCTACATCAGCCATGTAGCAGAAAAAAATTATGTTCACTCAATATCTATATATTCCCACAGCTCTCTTGACCCTGAGTGGGACCGGATGACTAGTTTTAAGCAATGGACTATGATCTGTCACCCCTGGGCTGTGGCACTGTAAAGCTCCTGTTTGACTGTCCAACAGTGTTTTCTCTATTATGGAGATCACGGAGGTAGCATGTTGAGATAGATGAGCCACAAGATGAAGCCAGTCTGGTCTTTCAAGGCATCATTTAGAAGAAAGCTGTCAGGGGAATTCCCTTGTGGCCCGGTGGTTAGGACTCCGCACTTTCACTGCCTTGCAGGTTCAATCCCTGGTTGGGGAATTAAAATACCACAAGCAAAAAAAAAAAAAAAAAAAAAAAAAGGAAAGCTGTCAGACCCACAGCAGAAATAAGAATTTATGTGATAAGTCAATGATATTTGTGTTATTTATTATGGGTGATAGAGAATCTTGCAAATGCTTACTAATATAGGGCCCAGAATTTAGATGTCACACCTGAGAGCAAGCAATGGGGAAAAACCTTAAATTGGTTGACTATTTTTCAAATTAATGCTGAAAAAATTTTAAGTGGTCAGTTTATGTTTCCTGCCTCTAAATAAACTGGAGATTTGGGAAAGGCAATAAGTTTCGTTAAAGAAAAAAATATGCATTTATCACACATCTGAGTTTAATGTTTGAGGAAAAACAACACTTGCTACATCATTATGAATATTATAAGATAAATACAATTTAGCATGAGGGATAAGGTATTTTGATGTCAACTGGGTTTATGTCCCAGCAATGGCCACTTTTTGTGCAGCCTTGGAAAAGCTTTTTAACCTTACTAAAATTTTACTTTCCTCATTTATGAAAAGGGGAAAATAATAATAACTTGTAAGTTTGTAGTGAACGTTAAATGAGACAATGAGCACAAAGTTCTTAGCAGAGGGCCAGGCATATGGGAGGCCTTCAATCAAAGCCTATTATTATTTTAATGTTGTTGTTGTATGGCTGGAAATCCACATAAATATAATAACTTTTACAGAGTAAAGGCAAGATGATTGAATAAATCCCCATAATACATGGAAGAAGATGATATAAGTGGATATTTATGATAACTAGAATGAAATATTAAGGCTTTATCTTGAGGATATTTTACAATATGTATGCACCTCTTGCAATAGGAATTGGTGGGCAGCTAACAGAATGTGTTTTTAAAGCTTGGAATTTTTGTTTTTCTTTGTTTCTAAAAGAGGCAGAAAACCTTGGATTTATATCATTTTGTAGAACATTCTACTTAACTTCGAAATATAAGTAAGTAGAAACAGGTTCGCAAGATGGGTATTTCTCTTTTAAGAATCTATGGGTAACTTGCAAGGGCAGGTATTTCAATATTCACATGTCCCATGTGTACTACTTGGTTTACAGTCTCCTGATTGCTATCCTGTGGCGAATTGTTCTGTTTATAGCTTTAAAATTGCTATCTGGGTGACAGTCTTGTTTCTAATCTTAAGATGCTTGTCTAGTGGCTTTGCTCCCTATGATTCATATTGCAGCTTGATAATACTGTGGAGGAAATACAATTAGCTAACTATGCACCTGCTCAGTTTACAGTTTTATGAGTGCAACTTGTTCTATGATATATATACATCTTGGAGCTTGCGATGAAATTGCTTGAAAATAGAGGTTCTGTATGAAATTTTGCAATGTATAAATATATCTTTAAACATTTTGTTTAATATGTTCTCTCTCCATATGTATACGTACATATATAAAAATATATATATAGATATCGATAAATAGATAAATATAGATAGATATCTTCCAACAGGGCTTATAAAGCTAAACAATTGCGAATTGAGGAAGCTTGGAGTGTAAAGCCATAGAAAATGGCTGGTCTGAATTTTGACATTTATTTTAGCTTCTAACCTATTACTCCCTTAAATACATCACAGCTTCTCCATGGTATTTTTCGTCTTACCATCATCATTTTCATTGAATTTTTTTTTTCCACATTGCGTGGCTTGCAGGATCTTAGTTCCCTAACCAGGGATGGAACCTGGGGCTCCAGCAGTGGAAGCACTGCGTCCTAACCACTGGACCACCAGGGAATTCCCTAATTGAAGTTTTGACATTGGTTCAGGATCAGACTCTATGCTGTATTACAGAAGTTGTTTCCAGTGGCCATTTAGCATGTAGTAAACCCTAGAAAATTTATCAACTTATTTATAAATGAGGTGTTTCATGTGAGGTTTTATTTCTAGAAACATTATTGCATGTAATAACATTGTGAGAGCTAGGGATATTTATATGCCATATTCTCTGATATATGTGGGGGGACTAGTGGTGCCTTGACCGAGCAGATTTATAAGATGCTGAAAAGGGGGACATTACCACTAGGCTCCCCACGTGGTCATTTGTAAAAATCCTTTTACTTGTGATTATGTTGCATTTATCTCTCTTGAGTGAAAGGAACCTGATTCTCCATCATAGATGACTTGCTCCTGGGTAGTCTGAGGAGGCCGAGTGAAGTTTTCAGGGCAGTTATCAAAGGACTAATGAAGACCATTGGTGGTCATGAATAGAGACAATTTGTCAACGTAATTATTTTCCAATCCGAATGAGAGTCCTCTGCAGCAGGAGGAGAAAGAGTAGTGTTTACCTAAGTATCGTAAAGAAAGATACTTAAATCAGAAGATGCAGCTTTGAGGGTGAGTATCACCATTTAGTACTTGTCGTATGACTCTAGATTTGTTATTTTAGTCTTATTTTCCTTATCTGCATGACTGGGGCTATTTCAATAATACTTATCTCAAAATAGTGTAGTGAGCCAAAAACCAACATATGCAGAATAAGTTTATACATGGTCAAGCACTATACAATTAGTAGGTATTACAACTACTATGAATGAACTCACATGGTGCCACTGGAAATGTCAACTGCACCTTTTAAGGTAGTAAAGCAATAGAAACACAGTTGTTTCTCCCTCTTCCTCAGCCTATCAGTGGGTTAAAATGCATGCAGCCTTGATGTATCTCACCCTGAACACAATAAAATGGCAATGATCTCAAATAAATAGGTCAAAATATTCAAGGGAAAGAATGTGTGCATTTTCATGCAAACAGCAGGAGGTCCAATCAACAGGATCTTTAAAGACCTATAACTGAATGAATTTAAGAGAACTTACTCCAATATATTATATCAAAAATATATATTTTTTGTGCACTGATTTAGTTGACATCATATGTATTCAAATGACTAAAATAGCTTGAAAGAGTAATAGGGGGTTGAATGAGAAGTTACTGGAATCTTAAAGTTCTTACACTTTGGAAGTATGAAGGAGTAAGAAACAATATTTAAAATAGAAAAATTAGAATAAAAAACACGTTGGGAGAGGATCTTGCTCACGTCACCAATGTGTCTGTAACACTCTCCCACCTTACCGTGGGCTTGTCCCAAGTCACGTGAGATGATTGACTGTTTATGGTCCCATTCTCTCTCCCTTACTTCAAGCACAGTACTAGCATTTGATATTCTTTGTAACAAAAGATTTGCCAGCACCATTTTTGTAAACTGAAATGAGGGCAGAAAGAAAAAAAAGCATAAAAATATTAATGTTATTTGGATACAACTTACCAAATATTTCAAAAACTTTTTAAATCCCAAAGCAACAAACCAATCACAGTGAATTAAGCATAGTCTGCACAGATGAGTGAGTCTGCACACATCAATAGGCTTTTGTGCTAGCTGCTAAAAACATATGGAATGTATTACATTCCAAACAACCAAAGGGTTCTGAAGAATAATGAATGAGATTCATAAACATGGACAAAAATAAGGCCATTTTCACATCTTCAGATTATTAAATCTAGAACAAATCTTCTTCTTCCCCAGTTGGTTTTTCTTATGACAAATTTCTGACACAGAAGAGAACATTTGTTTCATATTTTATTGAATTTCATTTATATTAAATTAAAAATATATTTCTGACAGATTCATGTAACAAAAAGGCAGAACAGTTTTCAAATTGTTCAGCTGGGATGATCAGTGTGGAATGAGGCAAAGCAGGTCGCATTCTATAATTGCCTTGTACAGGTACAATTCTTTCCCAAGAGCCAAGAGAGGATCCTTGAGAACTAACAGAAAAGCCTAATTACAGAAATTTAAAATACTGTTTGTCCCTCATTCTCAAATGACAACAGAAAATGGGAGAAGGGAAGGAGAATGGAGTGAAGGGTTGGAGGGGAAGAAAGAATAAGGGAAATTATACTAAAAATATACCTAACATTAAAAAAGTTAGTATGTGTTAAGTGCATAATCCTTCATAGATAAAATAGAAAAAAATCAAAATAACATTACACCACACACAATTGGCATATCCTATTGTGTAAGCGAGTGCAGAGGTTGAACACATCACCATAGTGCTGAACACAGAATCACAAGTAATGTCAAAATGATAACTTCCAACCCAAAAGAAACAATCACAAGCCAATTACTTATATACAAATTAACCCTAAAGACAATTATGTCCCAAATAAAGATGTCCACAGAAGAAAATCAGAGCAACATTATCCCTATTTACAAATGCAACTAGCCATGTCTTTAACAAGCTATAAAAATACTATTCACATTTTCAAACATACAGTAGTATTTTTTGTTTGTTTATTTCGAAAAGGCAACTAACTTTGAACACTGGGATTTAAATGAAACATCAATGGCTTACCAGCTAGGTATTTTTGCACCCCTGTCCTTTGATGATACTTCAGAAGCAAGAGGGTTTGTTTTCTCTTTACAAGTTAAGAACATGAGGAAATGAATACACATGTATATAATACCTTAAGCCTCTGCCTTTTTGGTAAAGTGTCTCCCCTTGTCACCTGAACTGATCTTCGTCACTAGTCAACTACTTTGATGCATATATGAGATGAGTGTTTAAGAGAAGATTTCACATGACATTTTGTGCTCTGAATTGTCTTGCAGATCGATCTCATTTTCATTTGATCTTGTTATAATGGTGCTCAGGAAAGATGAACATCTAGTCATGTCATGTGAAAATGCAGTTTTGACCTGCAGCCAGTGAGGTGTGCATTCAAAGTTAGCTGCCTTTGCACAGCTGCTCAGTTTAATAATCGACCCATTTAACAGCAGTACCAATTTATGCTACAATATTCCAAAGTACCTTACTTTAAAAGAACAGCTTACATATCTACACTTAGAAAATAACTTTCATAGTTGATTACTGGAGTAATCCCAAAGGATTCTTGGAGTGCTATGGTGTAGCCCCTCACGCCCCCCCTCCCAGCCCCTGAGAGATCCAGAAATATACAGGAAAATGACTCTCACATTAGGGAAAAGGTACACACACACACCCCCACTAATTGAAAAATCTGGAAATGGTACTCAAGAATCAGGTTATGTCAATACTTAGGAGGTATGATTTGCTTTCCTTCATAACAGCTACAGGCCTTGGGGAAACAGCTACACATCAGGGATAAAAATAGTAGTAAAGGCAAAGTGGTTTGGACAAGTTAGACTATTGCCTACAGGTATGAAACTTTGTTTTCTTATATTTGTACAAATGTAACCACTTATTGTGATATGGGTAAAACACTTAGAGCATTGAAAGAAAAATATCCTTAAAAAGCAAAAGTAGAGAAAAAATGGCAACCTATTAGACAACATGGATTTTCATTTCAGTGAAACTGCACTCATTATATATTTGTCAGAGGGATGAATGATCCAGTAAAGAGCTACAGGTGGTTCTCAGAGCTGAATAGCCTTTACCTTTATGATAATAAGACTCTTCATTTATCAAAAAAAATACATATACAGTAGCTATAAAATATTTGCAGTCAGGAGCAAAGTAAGATAAAGTAAATAAGTTAATTTGCTGGCAAAAATAACTTATTATAATGTAAAGTTTTCATGAAAAGATTAAATCTAAAACCTACCAAAGGTATGTGCACATATGTGAGTTTCAAGATTCATCACAGGGCTGACTCGACTCAAGTTCCTACAAAGGACATAGTAAGAGAATCGATCTTCATGGAAAAGCATAATTTTAACACCGTAAAGTATGTTCTGTTCAGTCATTTACTTGAGAAATAATTTAAACAATGTCCAAATTGCTACTATCTTTTACGGAAAAGTCAGACATTTGAGGGCAGAGGCTAAATCAATGTTTTACAAAGCAGCGTGTGGGACCTCAGAGTTCCGCTATGGCTTAAGACAGGCACAGCATCAAGGGGGCCGTTTTGAACTAGGGTGGCAGAAAAGTAAGGAAAATGGAGTAGTTGTGCCAATGGTAAAAGAAGTAAGGGCAGCATTTTCCTTAAGGTCCAGAGAGAAATGAATTATTTCTGTGATTCCTGACAAGATAATCACTTACTTGCAAAGTTGACTGTCAGGGAGTATTTTCCAGGGGAAGCATGTGAAAACCTCCATGAAACTGGGGCTTAAGAGTCTTTTCAACTCATGACTAGAGAAGCATTTCTTCTGCCCAAAAGATCACCTGGCTGTGAAGAGGTGAGGCAGGAGTCTGCAAAAGTGACACATCCTACATTTTTGCACCTTTACAAAATCAGTGGGGCTTGAACCGAATGTCTGAAAATTTTATTTTATAGAGACTTTTGTTTAATGAAAAGAACGAAGTAGCCCATGGTGCTAAAGCCATGTGTCCATATAAACTGAAGGACTCCTGATCCAACACTGTGCCCACAACAGCTTAATGTTTGAAATTGTGGAAAGAACTACTTTTGCAAAGGCTCTCTGGTATTAGAAAAATTGTATTAATTCTACCCAGAAGTATAAAAGCTGGCCCCTTTTTAATATCAGTAATATCAAGGTCTCTACTGATAGTGTTATTTTAAAATGATGCCCAGTCTACATCTGTATACTCTTATTTGTTCTTAAGCAAATGGCAATCAGCAGATAGATATAAGTCTGCCTTTAGTGTCTGCATGGGTACCGGGCTGTCCTTCAAAGACCATATGCATAAAGAGAGGCCCAGCAGAATTCTCTGCCCATAGGATATACAGTAGATTTAGTTTTCTGGCTTTTCAACAACTAGAAGCTTATCCACCTGGATTTCTCATTTGCCCTATTAAAAATCATCTGGCTATCAATATTGTCCAAAATAATGGAAATGAAGCAGTTTGAAATGCTTGCTTTAGCATTTATTTCTCAGAATATTGTTAATTAATTCCTTGGGTTCTTGTTGGAGATGGGAGGGTATCATAGAAAAAAGAAAGGATATGTCACAAATTAAATGCATTTTGTTTGTTTACTAAATGACACCACTTATTTTTTTTTGTCTCTGCATAAGGTAATAGAACATTTATATTTCCTTCACTTCATTTTGAAACCTCTTACTTAAAGTCATCTGTAACATATTTGCCTGTTATACTCTACAAGGTGGTATTTGCAAAACAAATTTGAAAAATTCCTCTTTACACGTAATACATTTTACAAATGGTAAAGGAATAAGAGAATGAGAAAAAAATAATTGTAATGCTTTAAAACAAGTTTTCATAAGTGGAACCTGCTTTTTATATGCCCACTTTCAGCTCAACCTAACAAGTAACAATTTTAAATGGCAAACATTTTTTACTATGCAAAATCCATCCTACATTTTCATATCCTGCATTTTATTTTGCTACATTATATTTTGTGGTTAGTTTTCTAGTGTGATTTATTTAATAGTATTAAAATCATTTAACATCTGTTAACCTAACTAAATCTACATCTTACAGCATTATCATGGTTCTGTCCAGATATATACATGCTTTCATAATCACCTTTTCTATTACCTTATGAACTACATATACTAGTTAAATAACCAACATTTATAGATGGATGAATAATTCAAGTTTTGAAATAAAGTTTAGATAGCTCTAGAAAAACATGTATTTACATCCTTCCCTGTCAGGCTTAACCAATTTCCTTTTTTTTTTTTTTTTTTTTTAATTTTTGACACTTCAAAAAGCATGTTGATAACCCTTTCAACTTCATGTAGGGGCAGCATCTCACAGTCCTACTGGTTTGTCTTAGGCATTGGAAATATACGCCAAGTCCTGATTTTACAGGGTATTAACACATACATTATACAGCTACAAATTTCTCCTCTCCAGCTACAAATATTCAATCATTCTTCCTGATGTACTACGTAAACAATCTCAAATTTTTAGTTTATACATTTTAATCTGATGTGAGTTATGCATTGTTTTTCATTCCATTTCAAGAAAATTACCCGAGAAAAACTCTCATCCTAACCTGTGCTATTAATATTTGGAAAAATCAATTTCTACTCCGTCGTTCAAGCATCTCTTTGTGGTTCAGGATGCTTTGAGGTTCTGGGTCTACCTTGGTTTAGAAAACTCCTTTTCTCACCTGCCAAGAACCACTGCCCTAAACAACCATTTAATTATACAGTTTTTCTTGCCTGGAAATAAGATTCCCCAAGATAGGTATAAGCTACAAGATTTGGTGATTTAAAAAATACAGTTTTTGTAATTTGACTATTAATTTTCTTCAAATTTACTTAATTGGTTCTGCATATTTGCACTGATATAACTAGCCTACAATAATCTGATATTCTGATGCACTTCACAGGCTTTAATTGGCATTTTGAAATTTCACTCTACTGAGTTGAATAAGTTATTCTTTGGAACAAATGAAACTTTTTTTTTCTCCCTCTCATACACTCTGAAATATGTTTTCCTAGGGGGACAAAAATAAATCAAAATAGAAACCCTAAAACAACTGAAATCAAGTATGTGCTATAGAAATCATTCAAAAGGAAAAATAAAGTTCTTGTGAAGCATTTTGGGTCATTTTGGATTATACTTGCATCTATCTCCAGTTATTAGTACCTGATATGTAAGGGTCTTATGTTCCTAGGATGATGGAGACACTACCTTCACTGAATACATTTCTATTACCTTAACAGTAAAATAATTATTTTTCTTTCCTTCTTCAGTATAAGTGATTCTGCTCTTCATATCCCCATAGAAACCATATGAATATCGTAAATCAGGAGAGTCAAGTTCTAATATCCAACAAGGATGCTGTCAGTGATGAGTTGGTACAGATTTATTTAGAAAGAGAGGTTTATATCTAAACTTTCATAAACACTGATGTGAGGAACCCTTTTCCTGGATACTCCTCTGACTGGGTGAATGAGCTCTGAGCTATTAGGCTGTAGCCCCTGGATCATTCTGTGTCTTCAACCCTGGGAATTTCACTGGAAGAGCTCTCACAAACCCTTCCCTTGCTCAACCTCAGCCTTTAAGCTTCCCTCACTTTTCATAACTCAGGAAGAAACCATTCCCAATTTCTCCAATGTTCCTGGCCAAAGACCAACATCTATTGCTGATTTAATGGTTAAGTTAGAATCCAATAGGACAATTAGCCAGTGATACAATATCCTTCTAGAACAGTTTGTGTTTGAATGATAACACTGAAACTATCCTATTTGCTAACTTCAGGAACTTGTAGGGTGTTTCACTCATTTCCCACATGAGTTTACAGGAGATCTTTTAACAAAGAGTTGATTTTATATGACTATTCATAAAATAGTCTGTGCAATTGTATTCCTTGAATTATATAAAAAAATTAAATGTCATGCCAAATAAATCTGGATTGTAAAATTTTAAAGTTATAGTATTGCATTTATCTGGGTGTTCCCCACATAACACAGTGCTTTTAGTAGACTATAAATAAATTTGAGTTGAAAAAATAAGTGAGCTGAATGGATAGATAGATCTACTTTTCAAAATAGGCAGAAACCTAGATTTCTTTTCATCCTTTTTTCTAAACTCTCCTCTTTGCCAATAGAGATTTTTAGTCTAATTGCTTTTAATTAGGTTATACATTCAAATTTGATCCCAATACTTTAACATTGAAAATAAATATATTTTTTAAATTCCAAATGAATTGGGCCAGACTTTCCTCAAAGAGAGAGATTTCTATCCAATTTTTCTAATTACTGACCTGAGGCCCCCTTTTCCTGAAAACTCGTTCCTACCATTTGTTCCCATTGCTCCTCTTAACTCAGTGGGTTAAGTGATACACAAGAAAGGTGGCTCTAGAACTAGGATGCTGTGTTTGAAGAAAAAGAGTTATTATATAAAGTATCAAAAGAGTAGTATGTTGGATATTAAAATAATTACATGAGAAGTTTTTTCACATTTATTTACAACTTTTGACCCGAGGACCTATCTATAAGCAGTGAATGTTTGTATTTCTTTTTATTATACCAATTTATGTGCAAAGAGTTACCTTCCACTTAATATAAATAGAGTCTCATACTAGAAATTCCATGAAATTCAAGCCAATCCTTACTTGCATTCCTTCAAGTGGAGTATACAAACTGGAAAACTTTCCTTGTTTAGGAAATGTGATATCACATGTTGATCATGTGCTGACCCTCTCACCATAATCCCAAAGTGTTCCAAAGTCCTAATTTGCTTGGTTTGGTATTTCCACAGTCTTTCTTTATCTTAGCTCTTTAAAAAAAAAAATGTACTTAAATGAATTATTTTGCTGGTTGCTTCCATATTGCTTCATTCAAAATCCAAAATGGAGTTCAGAAAGAGAACAAATAAAATTATAGCTTAAGTGCAAACTACATTTCTGAGTATCTGCCAAGTAGACATACCCAATCCAGTGTGTTTCTTCCAGTTCAATGGATTCCCCATTGGACCACCCCTGAAAGTGTCAGTAGTTTTCATGAACCACACAGAACTGTCTCTTAGTTTCCCTTCTACTCTTAATATTACCAACTGCCTATCAAGTACTGTCATTCATAGAGGGGAAGAAAATGTTGAAGAATGTAAAGGATTGGGGGTGGGGATACATATTCAATAGTGTAAAACACAAAAGTAAGATTTGATGTTACATTTGACTAATATCTTGTCCTCCCCTTCTAATTTTAAAGATTGCATATTTAAAATAGTGGCCATTTCACCATATTAAAATATTTCTTTTCATAATTCTTTCAATTTATAGCAACACCTAAGAAGGTTTGATGTAAAAATGTTTGCAATTATAAATTAAAGCTGAAAAGAGGGGAGAAAGTAATATGAAGAGACAGATCAAAGCAAAACAAAATGAAAAAAACAAAAAAGCTCTCCAAACATAATTACTAGTTATAACTTTGATGAAGATTCAAAACTTATGAAAGCTGAGTTGGCCATTCTTGCTTGTCAAGATTGAAACTGTCTGAGAAAGAGATTGGATTTTCAATCGTAGTTACTATCACACATTATAAAAAAGGTTATCGTTTTGTTCTTCTGGAAACATCATTAGGATTTCCAGGGCTGCTGAAAATGTACACATCGGTTCCTGCAGCTTGGGTCTTTCAAGCATGTGCATTGAAATACAGGAAGGAAGGAAGGAAGGAAGGAAGGAAGGAAGGAAAGGAGGGAATCAAAGAAAAAAAACGTTTAAAAAAAGTTGGGAACTAGTTTGACAGCAGGCAGTATTGCCTCATATTTGCTGGCCCTTCTCTAGCTGTTCCACTCTCCTGACCAACCCATGCAGAGAAATGAAGAAACAGTGTGGTTCCTCCTGTCTTTCTCTTTCAGTCCTTCCTTCTAATGTTCAAGTTAGATAAGCAATAACTATCATTGTATCTTGATATCTTCCACTGGGAAGTGTCAAAACTACTGGCCTTGAGAGTAGAGGGAAGACCACAAGAGAAAGAGAGGCGGCGGAGAAGTTGGAGCGGGCGTCTCTCTCCACCTGAAAACCACTGCTGAGCTTACACCACAGTATTCCGGTGTCTGTAGGGTGGAGGAGGCAGCACAGTGCCTGGCTTCAGTGAGAACTCAGAGAGGTATTCAGGATTCTCTGCCACAATAGGCCGGATCCTTCCATTTTGTTTATAAAAATATTTTGTGCTGTACTCCTGCAGGTAATCTGGGTGCTGAAGGGTGCTCCGAGGTGGCAGGCTGTGGTTCCAGTAGTCAGGGTTGTCGAATGCTTTCTTGGCCTTCTCTGGCACTGACAGTACGTTGTTCTTCAGGTATTCAGCGTTCCCCAAGGCGTTGGCAAATGTGTTGAGGTACAGTGGCTCATTCACATACTCATCCTCTGCCTTGGGTGGACCATGGGAAGCACTGTGATATTCGGGATTATCCAAAGCTTGAAGGTCTCCATTTTTCCTCCGAGACACAAAAGGGTTCTCCTCCACAGGGTTCAGGTATTCTGATGTAATACAAAAGTATCAGTTAACATCTACTTTCTGGAAAATGTTAATCAGACCATGGTTATACAGAATAGTTAGCTTTTTTTTCCAGGACAATAAAGCCACATATTTCAGGAATTTTCATAAAATTTTTTGTTGATTACTACTATCATATGAAAGAGGAGTTAGTGGGCAAAAAAATGTTAGTGACAAAACAAGGCACCAGCAAGGTCAGGGGCAGAGTCCCTGTCCCCTAGATTTTTCTTCTTTCCTTCTGCTTGCATTTGTCTCTCCTACTTATGGGGCCAGTTGTTTAAATGCTTCTACTTTCTAAAAGTTGGTAATTTATGTTGGAAGATAAGACAACATATCAAGGTTAAATAGCCTTTAAATATGGAGAAATGAGAATTTTTAAAGAATATTGGAAGATAAAAATGTCTACAGATTAACTCCATGTCAAGATAAATGGATGAAGTGAAATAAAAGTATTTTTTAGTCTACATAATTTGCTTAGAATGTCTGCATAGGTAACAAGGATTTGATTACAGGTGTTCCCTCAGAAAGATTTACACACAGGAAAGAAAACATCTAAGGAAAAGACTCAACTAATCAAATCATATAGACATCTAACATGCCTCTATATTGACTTGCATGACAAAACATATGCTTAACAATAAATATAATTGTAACATTTATTTCCAATGGCTAATCATAATCATAAAATAGCAAACTATTAGTTTGAATCATATGAAATTGCTATTTTGTAGGTTGAAGCCAGTCATATAGCAGCTATTTTGTATGATTCAGTCTAATAAATAGGTATTGGGCTAGAATTGGTACTGGGCTAGAACTTTAAAAAATACTGCTAATTAATGCTGTTCTCCTCATGTTTAATCCTATTCCTATGTTTATAATATAGAATATATAGAGAGACATATATACACATATATAGTAGACCCTCTTTTTAAATATATGCACAAAAATGACACTTTAGCTATTCCTACTTTGGTGTTGGGGTAGGGAGAGGGCATAACTGTTTGTTGAGATGCTACCATTCTGAAACAAACTTTCTATCCCCTATACTAAACCCGACATGTAGAGAGAAAAATATCATCAACCCAGGGTTATTTTTTCCTGGATATAGGCCTACGGGATATAGTTAATTATTTAGCGTCACGTGCAAGTTAAAAGACAGTAATGAATATCCCACCATCATATACACAGATTACAGTTCAATAATTTACAAGGCACAATCCTGTGAAAAAGGAAGTGCAAGGTGTATTCTTCCAGCATTATAGACAGAAAATTGAGATTAAATGATGTATGAAGGATATAATTTGTGTTGAACTAGAATTCAAGTTCCCTAACTCCTGTTGAATAATCTTGTTCTACTGCACTGTTTTCACTATTGCCCCTACAGGAGTAGGCTGACCTTTACACTTCATCATAAGTTTAATTTGAATGGTTCTCAAATCTACTGTCATTTTAAGAAAAATATATGAAAAATACCTATAAGGGAGTCAGAATTGGATTTTTCTTATCAGGGTCCTGAAACTTCTTAATTGAAAGTATAGGAATGTCTATACTAAAATTCTCTACTCTCTGAGAACTGAGCTAGAGTTCTACATAAATGTGGGTCTCTTAGTACACAGAAATAAAATCTGGTGATGGTCTACAGTGAGTCTACACAGACTGACTTGCCTTTCTCTTAGAAGGTTCAAGTTACCTTTTCTCAAAGTAATCTGCTTATCTATTGTCGTGATGCAAATTTGTATAGCCATGTAGTTCTGTAGATAGGAATAATTTTATGGTTGAGTTGAGAATCTTCCCAGAGAGCATTTCACTTTTGGGGCATCTGTCAAATCTTCTCAAAACCTACATTGTGTCACTATTGGGCTACTGTCAACATCCAATTCTTCGTTACAGTAATACTTTGATACATATAGAGGTGGATATATTTTAATAGGTTATTGACAATATGTATTTAGGCATCCCTTAATTGCATACTATAAAAGTGAATATAACTGCATATTAAGTGAGACAATGGAACTTTATACAGAGTCTTAAAATACAGTTTACTGTGACACTGAAGACTAAGAAACGTCACCAGTTTTTAATAATAATCATCCATCTTCTTTTTCTGATGCTGTTAACATAAAAGGAAACAGGCTTTCTCAAAATTGAAATGTTATCTGATTTGGGTGTTTAACATTTCTAATAACTTTGTAAAGTTATTTCTGTTCTTTGTAAAGGCACAAGCTATGAATATTTTCAAGATGTGATGGTATACATATAAGTACATGCAGGGTCAGAACTTTAATTTTTGAAATGCATCATACAAGAAGTCATGATTTCTTAAAATAAACTAGGTCATTTAATTGACACCATTTTAATGCATCAATCTTTTATTGGTGACATTGAAAGCTTTGGACATTTTTACCAACAACATCAGTCTTTATGATCTCCACAATAAGTCCAATGGAACAAGAGTTCTGAAATCTTGTGATATGCTACCTCATTCAAATATTCCAATAAGGATATGTTTAGATCAGTGCTTCTCAAGCTTGATTATGCATAAAAATCACCTGGGGATCTTGTTAAAATGCAGATTCCTATTCAAGTGGGGCCTGAGATTCTGGTTTCTAAAAAAGCCCCGAGATGATGTGGATGCTTTTGATTCAGAAAGCCTACTAGAAATAGCAGCAGCCTAAGCCTTTTGTGGATCACAAATGTTACATAGGCAGGTAGTTTGGCAATTTCCCTTCCATACTTTGCTTATTTTGATAGAGACAAATGTCGAGTGGCAATCATTTCTGAACATTCTGCTTGTACCTTGTTTGGGTTTGTCTCGCATAGGGGTCATGTAACCTTCTTCATCCAGCTCTCCTCGTGGGCTCCGTTCTGGGGCAAACACTGTGGGGTCAGCGCTGTACCTCTGGGTGCTGCTGTCCTCTTGGATGTGGGGTGCCACGGACTTGCGTAAGGTGCCGTTACAGCAGGAGTCATCAAAAATCTCGGCGGTAGCCCCCTGAGCAACTGGGGCTTCTGGGATCGTGCTGGTGGTGGCTCTATAGGGCATGGGCACTCCTTGTTCTGCAGCAAAACCCCCATCTCGGTACACAAACTGGTTCTGTCAATAGTAGAAACACATTTGGACCAAAGGTATTGTTAGGAATAGCTGTCAAAAATATGGATGTTAATAACAAAAAGAAATGGAAGTTTGTCTTTCACAGCAAAGTCAGAGTTTCTTAATGGAGTTTTTCCCCCTAATAGTCAATGAGTTTGAGTTAGACTAGAAACACCTAAAATTCCAATTTTTCTTATAAAATAAATCAATTGTGGGAAAACATTTTGGAAATATATATTTTAATTTTACTAATCACCTAACACATGATCTAATAAAAAGTATTTCATGTTCCTTTCCCACAACTGCCTATTTTTAGTGTAAAAATTCAAAGTGAATCTTCAAGACAAATGGCAATGTCATTAACTATAGGCAGTTGCCATTAATAACAGAAGCACACTGATGCAGTTTGAATGGTGATGTTTCCTTATTGCCTTCTAGTCTGTGGTTTCTGTGACTCTGAGTCTCTAGTATCTAACTAGAGAATCATCACTGAGATTCTGACTTTTTAGCCCAAGACCTACAATTGTGGAAGTAAAGATAATCCCCTTTATCCAGAAGCATGATGTATGAGCCCAGGTAAATTCTTCAGATAAAAATCAAAAGCTACTGTTGATGCATGATATCTCAACTCTGGATTATCTATTGAGATAAAACATATCTACATAGGCAGCTACACAATCTACAGTAAATTCTTAACTCACTGTTGGCAAAGGCAAAATGAGGAAATTATGGTGAGGCAAGAGAGGAAACATGATAAGCAAAGACCAAAAATCCTAAAAGATGAAGGTTGATTGTGAAATACTTACTCCTGACATGGGGGTGTAGGCAGGAGGAGGGCTGTGTCCAATTTCACTCTAATAGGAAAGAAAAATGGAATGATGGATGTAATAAGAGGTAACATGAATGAAAAAAAAAGAACAGAAAAAAAAAAAAAGAAAAAAGAAAAGCCACATGAGTTGTATGAACCAAAGGGGAAGACATGCACAACAGTGTCGTTTGCTAAACAGTAAAATTTTATGCACTCTGATGATAAGCAAGTTTATTTATATTTTCTGAAGATACTGAATATTTTAATTCAATCCCTGTAAAGAAGAATTATTTAGAAAAAGTAAAATTTTAAATTGATTAAAAATTAAGTTGACAATAAATGTTCTTCTGATTAAACCTGGAAGAAAGGGAAAAGCAGTAAATTAACTTGAGTTGTAAATGAGGAACCCTTCCCTTTGTTACAAGTTAAATGACTGGAATGGCCACATATCACAGCATTAACTTTCCTCTCATAAGAAGAAACTTATCTAAAAGGAGATAGAGGTGGACTTCAACTTGCCTGGAATAATTTTTGCTGTCAAGTTACATTTATTTTTCACCATTTCAGCAAAGGGTCAACATCTTAGCCTCTTCTATAAAAAGGTACATAATATTTGCTCATCAATCTTTTTTTTTTTAAGTGAAGAAAAAGCAGAAAATCTTGGAAAAATCATTTTCTTTACTGGAAACATGCTTTGCATACATTAATTTTATGTATTTAGAATCAGTTGAAATTACATTGCAATTTAAAACAAGACATAGTCTTATGGCTTAAAACTCTAGCTTATGGGTTAAATAAAAGTCAATATAAAAATATGATAAAATATTAAGGACAATGTTCCTTATGGTAAGTATAGGGGATGTATGAATACCACCTCTGCTTCCTAGCTAAAAATTATATATATATATAAAATATCAATCACTTATTAAACACATTTCTTGAGAAACCATGGTCTATGTATGCACCAGGCACCTTTCTTAGCACTGGAAATAATGAATAATGCAAATAAAAACAGTTGATTTTATGAACTTTGCATTCTCTACCTTCTGGATTTAATTGAACAGTGATGACTAAAATAAACCTCAAAGACAACATCTTGAAACATCTATGAAACAGAGCTAATTCTTATTCCAGATCAACGTTTTTATAATTTAGAGATTCATAGACTAATCTAAGAACATTGTCCCATGGAGATTAACTGTTTGATACAAATTAATAACAACTGGATAATATAGTTTTCCTTAATTAACAGCCTGCTGGATGAATCAAGGGACAAGCTCTGAAACCCTACACTGAATTTACATTTAAACTCTGCCCATAACTGAGTCACCTACATGATGGCATAGAAAATATTTATCTCTTTTCTTCTCTAATAACATAACTCACAACACATTGAAGACTATGACATGGAAAGTTAGATATATTTAATATGCACTGCATAGTAGGTGCTTTTGTACAATAGACAGATTGTTGTATGGTATGTTAGAAGCTCCACGCTCCAGTCCCAATTACAAGAGATGTGGTCAATCGTGAAATATCTCAGACCCTCATTTTCATCCTTGGCCTCTCTCATTCTTAATGAAGATAAAGTACGATATTATATATAGATGAACTTCTTAAGCTCTGCACTATTATACAAATGTAGAGAATATGTGAAATTTAAATGTTCACACCTGCTAAGTCAAATGTTTAAAGTCAAGCAATCAAATTGCCAAGGCTTCTCATCAAAGAAGCATTTTTAAGTGCCTACTTGTCTTCCATAGCACCTTAAATATAGGCACATTTTGCTACCTTTTAGAGTGTCATAAAATAAAATTCATTTGTTCATAAAGTTTGAGAAATAAATTTTCCATATAGCCCAGTGATATGTAAAATAGAGGGCTGGTACAAAAATATGACACCTGCCTGCTGGAACTTTATCATATTACAACCTTGGCCTTACCCTATCATTAAACCTGGATTATTTGGCAAGCATTTAGCAAATATTTATTAAATTGCTACAGTGAAAGCACAAGAATTATGGTAGATACTGGAGATACCATGATGCACTAAGAGAGGCATGTCCAGTGGCCTTTTGTAATTTACATTGTACTATCAAACATTACCTGAGATTATTAGAAGAAAAGGTAAGAGTAAGGTGAGGCTGGAGTGAATTTATTTCATTTTCATGATTAGATATTAAAAGGCAAGGTATTCCAAAATATTCATAATCACCAGTGTTCCTTTGACCTCTTCTTTCGCAAGAGTTGCTATAGTGGGTAATGTTCGATTAGAATCACAGTTGAGGAAACAGCACTGCTGCACATTTAACATTTTATAAAACTTGAGAGATAAATGATCATAAGAATAACTCACAAGTCATTCTTCATCAGGAAATACTTTATTGTCTATATTCATTACCTGGGCTAGACCGCCTTCAATTGTAAAGGTGTTGTATTAAAAATAACTAGATCTCTTGCAGTTAGTCTGTTCCAAGACACGAAGTGCAGCCATGCTTTATTAGAATGGATCCGCTGTCCTTGCTTTGACAAGTCTTTCAGTCAGCAACCTGCCAACTCTGTATCTAGACACACTGCCAGAGACCTTCACAGTAATAGGAGTGTCTTCATGCTTTTTCTAGTTTTCAGCATTTAAATGGAAAAAAAGCTAAACAAAATTCCCTTAGCATTCATTGTTTTTAGGGTTACTGGCTGCTTTTTATGTTTCTGTTTCCATTTTTTCCATTTGCTTTTTTTCTGTTTTCCATGATAAAAAGCACCTCATTCATATCTCCCTGGAAGGGCAATGCAGCTACAAGGGAACATCTGTGAGGCCAATTAGCTGGGCTGGAAATGTGACATAATTGTTGTTTAAATATATTTAAATTACATGTTAATCACTATGTCATAATTTATAGGCTTTGAAAATAACTTTTTGTACTTGAGAGCCAAGCCAGATTTTACTTGTTTTTGCTGTTTTTAGATTGTAACAAGCTCTTCTCATTCCCCACACAACCATCCCCCAGTTCCCCACGCTTGAAAAGCTGAACTTTTAATATTGGAAAGAATGACAGCTGCAAGTAAATTGGTTGAGTAAAAATTAAGATCCCCACAATAAGAATGAGCTGCAGTGACCTTAACGTTCTAAGCAGAACAAAGCAGTGCTCTCAGTTAAAAGGCTTTCGCTTTTTTTTTTTATTGTGCCACTTTCTGCTGTCCGTCAAAGCCCAGCTTTGACGACCTTCAGGAAGCAGCACTGGGTACATCTGTTCAATTAACTGGTGAGGGGATTTACTGTCAGCAGGACAAAGATAGAAAGAGGTGGGCTATGAACTGGCAGGTGATCTGGAGCTTGCTCCTGGTGGGGAAATATGTAAGGGTGATGAAGAGAGTCAAGTTTAATTTGTGGCCACAATCACTGGGAAACTGTATGATTAACTAGGACCCAAATGCCAGGGGTTATAGAGAAGGCAAATGTCAACAAATATATCAAATACAGTATTAAGTGCAGTTTTAGATACATCATGTCCTAAAATTTACTTTTCAGTTGAATGATAAAGATTTGAACCTTTGTCTTACTCATGTACTGCATTTCTCATATTTATTGTTTTAATTAAAACATATTTATTTTATATTATTCCTGGGAAATTTTAAATTGTTAACTGGATGAACTGTGTCCCATGATATTTTTAAAAATATTATACAAATGTATCTTCTTAGGAAACAAACAAAAATGCATGCTTAATGCCTAACTTCTACCTAAAGTAAACATGTGCTTAATGAGAGTTGTTTTTAATCTTCAGATAATTGTTACTCGTAATATTAACTATAGGATTAAAGTTTCTAGGGCCAAGAATCACTCTAAATCCTTTTAGCTAAAATGCATGTGTCTCTATAAGATGGTGCTAATCCACCAGCACTAACCTAAACACTTCCACATAGTAATTATTAAGGGTTCTCAATTTTTTATCCTCCTTGGAGTATATTCTTAACACTCTGATGGGCATTTTCACATTTCACAGGTCAGGTAGCAGATAGATAAAAAAAAAATTTCATTTTTTTTCATTATGTACAATTCCTGATGTATGGTTATAACTCTATATCTTTTTTACAACTAAGTTCAATATACCAGCGTTTGAGACATCTGGATTTTGAATCTTCATTTTCCGTAAGGCAACCAGAAGAAAACAAGCAAAATGCATTCACATTCCTCAAACCAGTAAGAACTGGGGAAGCCTATTGCATCTAGGCAGCTGGCTCACACACACACGTGCATATGTGTGAATACATATGTTACACGAAACCCCTTTTGTCTCTTTAGATATGTGTTTATTTATTAATGTACTCATTTTTTTAGTTTGATTATGTGAGATGCTACTTTAAAAAAACTTTGTTTTTACTCTACACACACACAAAAATGTTAATAATGATGATATAATAATAAATAAAATATATTATAATGATATAAATTATAATAAATAAATAAATTAATAATAATGACCCTATGCTCCACCTGAAGGAGTATTAACTTGTGCTTTCATTCTTTGTTCACTTTTCACTAACCCTAGAACTTAATTATAAAGTCTACTCTGTTTCACAGATGAATATATTACTTGTCTTAGGAAAATTGAGAAATAGCAAGGGAAACCAACATGTATTGTATACCTACCAGATACCACAGACTAGAATATTTTAGGTTTTATTTATTCATATGACATTTCAAGGTAAATATGATTATTAAAAATCATGACTCCCATTTTGCAGATAAGAAAACTGAGCCTCAAGGAAGTTAAAAGTCCTTCCCATGAACACACACAGCCACTGGTGGCTCTCTGAATCCTACATCTTTTTATTATGCCACATGTAGATTTTGACTTAGGATTTCTATTTTCTGTTTGCCCTCCCTCTGCTCCTGCATAATGCCTCAACTCTTCTCTCAAATAAGATTTCGTGGTTTCTCTTTCTTATGAAAAATGAATCTGACGGAGAAATTTGAAAAATTAACTAGCCTTAGTTATAAAATACTGAAAATGCTTTACAATGTTGCCACTCCCATCTTACTTGCATTTTAATTTACTACAAGGACTTAAACAGAAAAGGAACTAAAGGTAGAATGTTAAGTGCTAATAGAATATATATATATATATATATATATATATATATATATATATATACACACACACATACACACACACTATGGTTTTAGATCAACAAGAAAGGACTGTTAGGGAAGAATATATATATACACACATATATAACTTACCTGGACAAGAGCAAAACCAACCCTGAAGCAGGAGGAGATGATTTGACATAATGGGAGAGCACAAAGATTTTCCATGACAGCACTCTTGCTTATGGATTTATTGTTCCTAGTCCAGGGCTTAGTCAATAAATTCCACTTCTTGCTCCACTAAGGGTAAGTAAGCTATTGTAACCCCAGGCAGCAATTCCTACAGCCTTTCCAAATATTAGTAGAACATGAAGATATTCCTTCTTAAAATATTCATGGCTAGATGAGTCAAAAAAATGGGAGCTGAAAATTCCTCACTTCATACCTTTCGGCTTTAAGTATGTTCGTATTACATGATAAAGTTGAAGAACATTATTAGCACAGTCAAAAAAGAAAGGATATAAAGAAATGTGATTTTACGTTAGTGCCAACATTCCTTAGCTTCATTCGAGATAAGCAATAAGAATTCTGTCACCTTTCTTGAGATTAGTAATCATGTAGAATTTATATGTCTTCATCCTGGGTGCAAGTTCTAAATGTATTTTTGTTTTTAGTTCTGGCAACTTTCTTTTGCATTTCTTTTGCCTCTTTATTTTGTTTACATTTCTTTTCACAAGCATGTTATAATATCTGAACCTTTTCCTAATGATCACTTAGCTACTAGTTGACATATGTAGCTAGAAATCTAAAAAGGAGAACTTCTAGGGGGTTCCTTAAAGATATTGCAACAGTTCTTTTCAGTTACAGAGTATTCAGCTATTTTTCCTAATTTTTAAACTCATCCTTGAGAACATCTAGTTCAATTGCACTATCTCTGTTTGAATGTAAATGAAATCATTAAGGCTACTATGTCCAAATTCTTAGGTACTCTAATTCTTCAAGTACATCCAAAAGTTATCTGTCTCTGTGCTTGATTGTTTTTTATCCAAATATCATGAGGATTATTTAGTGAAGACTTCTTAGTACATGAAAAATGCATTGAGGTCAGGCAACTTTTGAAGACGAAAATTCTATAGACATGGAGCAAGAGGCCACATGAGGTCCTTCTACCTCTAGGGTTACATTCTTGAACTTTTTGTCATTAAACCATGTGACTTCTAACAAATTCCTTAATCTCTTGAACACTCAGTTTATTTAGCTCTGAAAAGAAGAATGGGGCTATAAAACAGGTAATGGGAAAGATCCCTTCCAACTATCAAATTATATGTATGTAAAATGAATATTCTGCCTGAAGCCCATACCATTGATTGCTAAATATTGTAAAATGTGATTAGCATTAAAGCAAAGACATCTTATAAACTTTTCTCACATAAACCTTTCTGAAGTATATTAATTCTTTCTTTCTTTTTTCCCTTTTCTCTAAACGTAGTATCTATGAAGTACCTTAGACCATATGCAATGTATGATTATGCTCTTGGGAGGCAAGACCACATTTGGATGTGACTAATGAAGATAAAATTTTAAATTGAAGTTTTATAATTTAAATTTTCCATTTTATTGATGGATACACTGATGCTCTAAGAGGTTAGGTTAATTTTTCAAATCACACAACTATTTAGCAACAGTACTAGAAACAAGATTCCCTGAGTCTCCCTTTAATGTACATCCCATTATACTTACAGCCTCAAATTGGCATTAATAAATGATAAAAAGTCAGTTTTAGAGTTTTGGAGGCAAATTTGATGTTTTTCAGTAAAAAATATTTTCTTCAATATAGCCAAAAGCATTTGCCTTAAACCATGATGGCATTTATTTACAGTTGAAATATATACTGTTATATTCTTAAAGTGATTTTAATGCATCTTTGGTTATAAGACAAATATATACATCATTTTTTCTTATTGAATAAGCTATATATTTATTAGACAAAAGGGATACCATAATATTAAGTACTATAAATAAAAGCTGTCCTAATATCATTTGATTAAAAGCAGTGTTGATTAACATGATACTTTATTTACAAAACAGATTACCGTCCATGTAGGGAGAAAATATTATTTAAACATTCTAGCTATAAAAGCCAGTAATTATACATATGATTATTGTCAGTTGACATATTTTCACTTTCATAGTATTTATCTCTATCTGTATAATTAGACAATGTATGGGAAATACAGAAATAGTTTAAAAATTAAGTAATCTATAGCCAGGGTCCTCAACCCACGGGCTGCGGACCGGTACCGGTCTGTGGCCTGTTAGAAACGAGGCCGCACAGCAGGAGGTGAGCGGCGGGAAAGTGAGTGAAGCTTCATCTGCCGCTGCCCATGGTTCCCCGTGGCTCGCATTACCGCCTAAACCATCGCCCCCGTACCCGGTCCGTGGAAAAATTATCTTCCACAAAACCTGTCCCTGGTGCCGAAAATGTTGGGGACTGCTGATCTATAGGGCAAAATGAAAAAAAAATACAAACAAAAAAATTATAGACACTCTGAATGTCATGAATGCCATTACTTTAGAATTTGAAACGCTAAGTCTTGGCCTGGGTATAATAGGTTTCCTTTTATACTATTAGTAAAGACTTACTTAAATCACAATTTGTGTGTTTGTGTGTGTGTGTCTGCACACATGTGCACGTGTGTATATATGTATTCATATACACATTAAGAAAATTAATAGCTTAAAACAAGATAACAAAGTTTTATTTAACTCATTCAAACTAACACATTTTCTTTTATAGGTTGTTAGCTCATTTGTGGGCTTGTTTTTGCTTTGTTTCCACTGTTTTTCACATGTGGATATTATTTATCAGCAAATGAATCGTGTTCACTGAAATACCATTTACAAAAGTTCTACTTGGAAATGTTTGTTTAGTAGTTATTCGGAGTTATTCTATTTACTTGCAAATAATAAGCAACAGTGAAATACTTTATATTTCAACCTCCTCTTTAGCAATAATCCAAGCTCTGGAAGTTTTATTATACATTCAAATAACAATGACAGTATTTAGAACAATCTGTGTGTGAGAATGTAAAAAATATGAAGGGCACAGTTTGTGTGTTAGGAGATGGAAAACAAATAATATAGAAAATAGAATTGCAAATTTTATAAATCTAATTTTGGTATGTAGATTTTATTCAGTGTCTTAAATGATAGGTGTTGGTAACAAGCAAACAATTTACCAAAATACAGATAACACTTTCAGTGTTCCTATCATTTCAGTGTGGATTAGGTTGGAAATATCTTGTTATGCGAGTTTATGCAAACTGTTCACCAGATAAAAAGTGAATTTGTTACAATGGTTGATTTGTCCAACTACTGCTCTTTAAGCTAGCAGGTGGCACAGCTGTTGCTGCACATAAAAAGATTTCTAACAGTCCACCTGGAATTAGGACATCTGGTTTGTGCAAGCTGATCTGAATAATGTACTGTGCATACTTGGGTACAGCTACTAACAGAGCAAACAACACATGGCTCTCCCATCAGCCCAGAGCAAACACCAGTTACATTTCACAGAAGCTGGCTGCTATTTACAATTGATCTGAGCCAAAATGAATATCAGATTAAAGGCAGTAGCCCAAGAGAAAAACCTCTCCCCGAGAGCTACTTGTTGCCCATAGTCTAAGGAGTTTTTACCATTTAAAAAAATCCCCCAAATTTGATTTTCCTGCATATAAAAAGGAAGAAGAAAAATACATAAAGAATTCCTGCATCTATTTGTGAACCACTTTGGAATTTCCTAAAATAAAAAATGACCAATACTTCTTAGTTTCCTATTTAAACCGTTTGCTGCCAAAGTCAACCTAGATTAGCCAGAACCATGGTCATAATAGTTTCCTTTCAAGTTCTAAATGGCTAACAGTTTAATAAAAAATATGAAGAAGGCAAATAAATATAATAGACCAGAAACTAGAGTCTAATTTAAATCTGACATGGATGCCAGAGATCACCCAATCGCTTTCTCCCTATTTTCAGCTATGGTAATAGAGATGGCAAGCGACTTTCATCAAGGTCACACAGCTAGTTACTAACAAAAATCAATAGGCCCAATTAGAAAAATATTTTTATGGTTTACTATGAAACAAAAATCAATCTGCTTGGTATCCTTAGATTATGTCTGCACAGCTTTAGTCAGGGGCAACCAGGTGAAACTCTAGAGCAGTGAAGTCTGATCTCTACATTTCCTTTTCAATTTCAAGCCCATGATTTTTTACTCCTCCCTAACAGACTCCAGAGCCCACTGATTCTTGTCCTGGTTCTATAGGAAATGGGACCATAACATCCTCCCATAGAAGATGTAACATTCTGAGTCAGTAACTTACATGCCAAAACCTCCTCTTTTGTTTACAGCCTTATCCTCTTCTCAGGGACTGGGCTGTAGTTAGGCCAGAGGGCATCCATGTAGCCTGATTAATTTGGGGGAATTTTCTCAAATTGGTGGTAGTAGATTATAATAGCCCCACCTCAAGTAACACTGAACTATTGAGTACCAATGTGTACTCACATAATTAACTGCTGACCTGACATCTCCACTGGAATGTTCCATGGTTTTTCAAAAGTCACATTTTCAAAACTGAAATGAACATCTCTCCTGACACTAAATGAAATTCTCTTATCTTTTTGCTTGGTGAATGGTATCAACAACTTATCTATTTGTGTAAGTTAAATATCTCAGTGTCATCTTTGACTTCACCTCTATCTCACTCTTCATAAGCATCCAAAGTCTACCCATTTAAATATCTTAATACCTCAAGAATCCAACCATTTTCTCCATCCTCACTGATACTACTTTAGTTGTGGTTTTAAGGTGCCATATAATTTATCATTCTAAATGGAGAGTTTGAGGATAAAAGAAAGTGCTATTAATAATTAAGCTAGGATAATAGATGTATACCAGGACCCTCTAGGGAAAACAGGCACAGCACACGTGATGAACTTAATGATGACCTAATTTCTTGACTAGACTACTGTAATAGTTTTCTAGTTGATCTCCTTGATTCTTGTCTTTCCTTTTACTCCAATCTAATATTCACATTTCATCCCCCTGCTTAAAAACCTACAAGACGCCTTCTTGCCTCAAGTTAAAACAAGTCTCAATTTCTTGTGGCATTGAAGGCTTTGGGTAGCTATGGTTCCTGCCAATTTCTCCAGCTTCACCTCTCTGCTCTCTCTCTCCTCCTATGCCTCCAGTCAAACAAAGTACTGGCAGTTCCTCCCATGGTCCATTACCTTTGTCACCTCAGTCTCTTCCCAGGCTCCAGCTGTTTCCTCAATGCTCTTTCTACCTTTTTTGCCTTGATTACATATCAGTTCCATGGAATGTTATCATTGCCCTGATTACATTTAATTGTTGATTCAAAAATATCATCCAGAACCTATTCTGTGCCCCATATGAATAATTTAGCAACGGTATTATAATTGTTTATTTACTTCATTGGTATGTCTTCTTTCTTAGACTGTGAGCCTATTTAGAAGAGGACTTACTTAAATTTACCATTATATCCTTGATACCTAGCACAGGCAGGGACATGGACATGGTGAATGTTTAGTAAAAGTATATTGAATCAAAGGATGGTTAAATGGAAAAGGTATTTAAACCCAAAGTTTGGCTTTATTAATGAGAATCTCAGGGCCTTCAGCCAGGAAGTGGGATATGTTTTACAGAATAAAGGATTTTAGCATTTCTCAAATTATATATTACATACATCTTATTCTGCGAATACTCAGGGTGAGTCCTAAATTGCAATTGAATTCCAATACAATTATCTGAATATTATATCTTATCTAGTACACTCATTCTTCCTGTCAATTAGGTACTATTTCTGGAGGTATTGTTTAAAAATCTTAATTCTAATGGGAAAAAAAAAAGTATTTTTACAAATAATGAATGGTTACAGATGAAATGGATATTTCACATCTAGTTATAAAGCTTCGCGATTCTATCACTAGTATGACAACACTCACTTGAGACATTTATGTTGAGACATCTATGTATTTCCTAATGCTTTGGAGGTCTAGGAAGCTCAGCCTTCTGCTTTATCCTGAAGAATATAAATTGTTAAGTAAGAACAATAGGAAAGACAAACACTGAGGATAAATTGCCTGTAGGTGGAAGGAGAATGTAGTTTTGACTCATAAGATCAAACACAAATCACTACAAGTATCCATTTTAAGTCCTACATACCACCCACTTATATTTCTGTGCATATCACACACATGTAGGGAAGAATCATTTTAAATGTTTCAAAAAGTCTTTTTACAATAATCATGGCTAAATAGTATAAAAGATCAAAGTTATAAACAAATTAAATTCTAAGTGTCTAGGAAAGGAAGAAGCTACATGAGGAGAGCACTTGATTAGGGAAGAGAACTGCTACCTAACAGCTCTGCCGCTGTAGATAAATTTTCCTCAAAGCTTAGTGTCCATATTTGTAAAACGGAAATAATAATGTCTGTCTGCCCACTTTATGAGTTTTATAAGTTCATGTTCATGGTAAATATTTTTGAAAAAAATGTATTATATAAATGTGCAACATGATATTTTTTTCTAGTAATCAAAAAAACAATATAGCTGAATGCTGACTTGTCCAAGTAACACTCATACAACACCATACTAAATGCTGAAAACCAATCAAGCATACATTTCTTGTATACTAGAATAAAAGTATGCGAACAGCTACCTATTTTTTATCTGTGTGATGATAGAGTTCATTTAGCAAATTTAGTATCACATGTCATTTGAAACAACTGTCAAAAGGGATTGGTGTTACTGATACAAATAAAAAATAATTTACAAGTTTCAGTTGAATATATATATATATATATATATATATATATATATACATAGATTAGTACATCATTTAAAGTCATCGTAAAACATTTCTTTGAAAATAAAAAATAATGATACGCTTTTCTTAGTACAGCAGTAAATCAAAGCAAGACCCTTCAGAGCTCTTTCAGCACTTAGACACAGAAAGGTGCATATTAAATGTTCAATAATAAATTCCTTAAGCTGCTAAAATAAATTAACTGAATGACCTAACAGTAGAAATTATGATGAATTGAAATAAAATCTTCATTACTTTTGTTTTCTTCAGATGATGAGGGTGCGAGAGTCAAGGAAAGTCAAACATTAGAAATTCCCATCTCTAGAGAACATGGGTTGGCCTTGATTTTCTTGAACCATTTCTACACATCCAGACAGATTCCTCATAAGATATGTCTCAGAATTCACTCTGAGACATTGTCAACAGGCCAAGAAGTCCTCAGTCCGGAATGTGCGCTTAGATTAAATTTTTTCTTCCCTGCTATTGCTGATGTTTTCAGGGAAAGCTGGCACATTAAGAGAAACACATAGTAATGTAAGAAATGTTTGAACTCTCCTACCCTGTTTGGTGCAGAGAGAATTCCTATGTGTCACCTCTTTAATAAGTTAAGATTTGAAGCATTTTATAGATTTTAAATGCATGCTAAACACTTTTAAGAAAGACATGTCTTGGAAACAAAGTAGCTAAGTTACAGAAAAGTGCATAGATTTGCAATCTGAAATAATTTGATAAATGACTTGGAGTTGGGAAAAATAAAATAGATTAGATTTTTCCACATATTGTATACCCCAGGCTTTTTCCCAAGGTCTACCAAACAAACAACAAGTACTAGACAGACAAGAAAAGCCCCTAGTTTATTTCCCAGGCCACTTTGTCCTTTATTATGTACTAGCACAATTATTATTTATCATTTCTAAAGAAGATATTAAGCCAAGGTGAAGCTATGTTCTGACAGAAGAAAATATTAATATTTGATCTTATGAACATAATCAAAAAAGAGACTGTGGTTGGTTGTCTTTCATGCCATAAGTCTTAAACGTTAAACATCCCAGGCTCTCATAGGAACCTTTACTGTTTTTATTTGTAAGTATATATCCAAGAGTTTTACAAACTGTTTCTATTTCATATGCGTTATCCTTTAGGATGCAAGCTCCTTAAATACATAACCAACTAGTTGTATTAGTATCTCTCTTCTTTCTCCCAAATTTACTTATCTAAATATTAAAAATAGACCTAATAGCTCAGATTTTGCCAAAAACAGTGAATGAGAAGAGGATGTTTGGATCATTCTTATGACTGATCTCTTAAATTCTTATTGAAAAATAGGTAACCAAAAGCTCAAGTGAGAGCAATTAGAAATAAAATCAGCACACTGACAGCACTTTTAGGATTTTAATCCAGTCTGTTGCCATACAAAAGCATACTGAATGTCAATTATGCAGGAGGAGAAGATATTTCCAAAAGAGCTTGATGTAAGCCCAGGTTGTGAATTATTTGTTTTGAAATGCCTTCATATTTTCTTGCTTGGAAATTCTGGTCAAGAGAAGAGCAAAAACAAGTAGCAAGCTCATCCTAAGCATATGGTCAGGTGAACATTCATAAAATATTTAGCAGCCCACAAATAAAATTTTAAAAAATGCTACATCACCCACCTCCAGAAGGGAGGAAGGAAGCACAATAAATAAAGGGTTGTTTGTTATTATATTAAATTTCTGGGGTCCACCCCATCCAAGTTGAGTTTCTAAATACCAGAAGCCCCAAAGGAAGTTTTCACTAAAGTGCTGTTTGAAACTGGGAACACAGACATAGGAATTCTTGCTCCAGCAAACAGGGTAGGAGAGTTCAAACACTTCTTTACTATCACTGATGTTTTCAGGGAACGCTGGCACATTAAGAGAAGCACATAGTAATGTAAGACATGTTTGAACCATCACTTACGTCAAACTTCTCATGCAGTCTCCTTTGACTCAGGAGAGAATCAGTCTTTGTTTTAGTTCACATTTTAAAAAGCAGTCACAATTTTCTCACTAGAAGCAAATCTGGCCTTGTCACTTCCCTCTTAAAAAAAGCAATTTGTTCAAATGACCCCGGATGCATTCTGTTTGCCCCTATTGTAATACTTTTCTCATTGCATTTTATTGCCTAGCTACTTATCCGCAAATTTCTTGAGGGCAGGACTGGATGTGCCTCTAATGGGCAACCATTGGATTAGATACATAGTAGACACCTTAATAAGTGTTTGATCAATGAATAAATGATTGAATAAATAGATGCTCTTCGATACGGGCCTGAAATAGTCAGCTATTTGAGTGAGGTAAGTGAAAATTTTTGAGTCTGAATTAGTGAATAAGCAGCTACTAGTAAGACTATTCGGATAGTCCCTTAAAGATCAAACTTAACATTTATGAGGAATTTAATGATAAATTAAAAATTAAAAAGTTAAAATTATTTACTAATGTATTCATCTCATTTTTAAAGAACTGAGTACTGAACTTATGGTAATGATAAAACAGCAAAAACAAACAAAACAAGCGGTCAGCAGCAGAGTGGGAAGCAATGCATCATTGTGGTAAAGAGTATGGCCTCTAGGAATACAAAGCCAGGTTACCTGTTTGGTCATTTAATATCCATGGCTCAATTTCGCCACGTACAAAACGTGATAATAATAGTAAATATCTCATAGGGTTTTCATGAGATTAAACTAATAAATATTATACAGTTAATATGTTACCTGGCACATAATAAGTGATAATAGTTGTCACTTATTATTATGTATTCTGTGAGTCATCTCATATTCTTAAAAATATATGAGATCATTAGGTATAAAAGAATGAGTTAAGGGGCTTCCCTGGTGGCGCAGTGGTTGAGAGTCCGCCTGCCGATGCAGGAGACACAGGTTCGTGCCCTGGTCCGGGAAGATCCCACATGCCGCGGAGCGACTGAGCCCGTGAGCCATGGCTGCTGGGCCTGCGCGTCCGGAGCCTGTGCTCCACAACGGGAGAGGCCACAACAGTGAGAGGCCCGCATACCGCAAAAAGAATGAGTTAAGTCATTTAAACTCAGGAGTAACCAATAGCTTGGTGTCTGTAACACAGAACTACAGTACCTGGCTCTAAATAAGAAGAAATTATACCAAACTCCAAATGAATCTGAATTATGTACATTTCAACATCTCCAATATGCAAAGAATTTTAAACATTATTATTGTCTTCCAGAGAGGGAAAACAATTAAGCATGGATGTTACTACAACCCAGGAATTCTACTACTGGGCATATACCCTGAGAAAACCATAATTCAAAAAGAGTCATGTACCACAATGTTCATTGCAGCTCTATTTACAATAGCCAGGACATGGAAGCAACCTAAGTGACAGATGAGTGGATAAAGAAGATGTGGCACATATATACAATGGAATATTATTCAGCCATAAAAAGAAATGAAATTGAGTTATTTTTAGTGAGGTGGATGGACCTAGAGTCTCTCATACAGAGTGAAGTAAGTCAGAAAGAGAAAAATAAATACCATATGCTAACACATATATATGGAATCTAAAAAAAAAAAAAAAAAAAAAAGGTTCTGAAGAACCTAGGGGCTGGACAGGAATAAAGACGGAGATGTAGAAAATGGACTTGAGGACACAGGGAGGGGGAAGGGTAAGCTGGGACAAAGTGAGAGAGTGGCATGGACATATATACACTACCAAATGTAAAACAGATAGCTAGTGGGAAGCAGCCGCATAGCACTGGGAGATCAGCTCCATGCTCTGTGAAGGAAGGGTGGGAGGGAGGGAGACGCAAGAGGGAAGAGATATGGGGATATATGTATATGAATACTGATTCACTTTGTTATGCAGCAGAAACTAACACACCATTGTAAAGCAATTGTACCCCGATACAGATGTTAAAAAAAAATGAAGTATTGATACAACAACAACAACAACAAAAATACGGTTGTTAGTAAACTATGTCTATAATTCTTATTGGACAAAGCAAATGAATTTGCTTGTGATTTAAACTTCTAATTTCTTCCCCTCTCTGATTTACAGTACTTCTTTCATCACAACATAGAAAATATTTTACAGCAAGAGATACCATCACAGTATTTGCAATTTTTTCCACAGTGGTCTGTCTACTCCTCTCTCAATTCAGCCTTTGCTCAAGTGTAATGAGAGGCTGGTCCATAGTCATTCATTTACAGTGTCTGAGTGAAAACTACAGAGCACACATTACCCTCTCTTGAGAACACTCTGATGTGTCAGAATTCCAAAGGGAAAAATGGAACTTTTCCTCTGGGCAGGTGAATGGCAAAAGGGACCAAAACACAAGATGCTTGTGATGAGGGTGTGTCAACGGCAGAAAGTGCACAAAGGAAAGCTGATGAGAGAGCCCACACCCCACTACCCACGACCATCTTCTCCAATCCGTTTCATGGAGCAATCAAAGGATATTCTGAACCTCCCAAAATGCCATCAATCCTTATTGAGAAGGAAATAAAACATCCCTCTCTTAAGCCTTTGCAGGAGTAATCATCAGAGCAAGCTGGCCTGAACAGGGAGCTTTGGCAGACAAAGATGGATTTGTCAAAATAAATAAATAAATACAGACATACATAAGTTAAATAACCTCCACAAAATATGAATAGAAAGTTGATGATAATCTCCCAATTCTATTGCGTAAAGGGTAAAGAAACTCACAATTGTGCTCTCCAGGTCTAATACAGTAAATAGGCTTCTTGATGAGATGTTTCCTATAATGTACAGCAGAGCTGGGAATCTTGTGGCAATAATACTAAAAAATAACCATCTAAATGATTTAGCTAAAACATTCATTAACATTCCAGATCTAAGTCTCTAAGTGGCTCCTCCCTCTTCTTTGTTTCCTTCCCTGGCTCTGATTTTCTTCTTTAGCACTTTTGAACAAAGAAGGCAAGAAGCCTCTTTTGATTGTTTAAAAAGGCTTCTTAAGCTAGCTGACAATTGCTCAAGTGTAAAACAACTTTATAAAGATCACTGAAATGTTCTTTAACACTAGACTCTCCTGAAACAAGCCATATTTCTGTGGTCCCTGTTGCCTCTGTGTTGCACGGCCTGTTTGGCAGTGTCCAATTCTAGTACCCATGAAGAAGCAGCAAACAACAATGTCAACTAGTTCTTTCAGATGAATCATTATTGAATAGATGAGTCACTCATTTTGGAGTCAGAGGGCCTGATACTGGTTTGGTTCTTGAGTTACCAAGTTCTCAACCAAGTTACCAAGTCAGGGATTTCAATTACTGTGTCCTTGGGATTCTGCTGTGAAAATAAAATGCCTCCTATGTCAAAGTTCTTTGTAAACTTTAAAGCATTATTCTGCTATCTCTTATTTTTGTGAATATTCCAGGAATGAAAGTGACTGTTTTTTGTTTTGTTTTGACGCGGGCCTCTCACTGTTGTGGCCTCTTCCGTTGCGGAGCACAGGCTCCAGACGCGCAGGCTCAGCGGCCATGGCTCACGGGCCCAGCCACTGCACGGCATGTGGGATCTTCCCGGACCGGGTCACGAACCCGTGTCCCCTGCATCAGCAGGCGGACTCTCAACCACTGCGCCACCAGGGAAGCCCAGTGACTCTGTTTTTATAATGTATTGCTTGTACTGGACTTTGAATCCTCAGAGGGTAAGAAGGGGTGAGGGTACTTTTCAAAATAGTAGGCTAAAGTTAAAAAAGATTTCATAAAGATTGTCCCAAATATTTTTTTAAAAATTAAAGAAATAAGAAATCTGTACTAACTGTTTTAATAGTTTGAGTAATTATTAGGCTTTTTTTGTTGAATGGTCAATTTACAAAATTTAATTGTTTCTTTTAACAATTTTTTTTACAAGTACTATATTCATATTTTAGAAAAATCATAGAATACATATTAACAGCAAGTAGGAAATAAAAGCCATGCAGTCATAAATAATCACTGTTAATATTTAGATGCATAATATTTGATGTTAGATCATATTGTATATACTACCTTGAAGCATTTTCATTAAAACTATATATTATTGGCATCTTTTCGTGTCAATACATAACTTCAGTAGCATTGTTCTTAATGGTTTTATAGGTTTTTATTTATATGTTGTTTATTATTTTTCAGAGATGACATATTGACTTTCCATGTTCTTTTACAAAATGAAGGGTGGGTGTTAAAATTTAGTCTGTAGACAAGACAGGTCTGTGTTCAAATCTCACTTTTTACCATACAAGCTGGAAGTCTCAGCAAAAAGACTTTGCCTCTCTATGTTTGTTTCTGCCTCTGTAAAATGTAAACGGTAAATTCAGCTTACCCTTGTTGTGAAGATTAAGGGTAATAAATGCAAAAGCTCAGAGCAGAACCTAACACTCAAATATGTGATCAATAAGTGGTAGTTATATTTAAGTTTGTGTTTGAAAACTTTGAAACATTTGTAAAACTTGTAAGGATCCTTTTATCTTCAAGCATTTAATTACTGAGTCCCAACACAGACGTTGTTCTCCCTGTTTTTCGTTTCGATTTTGGCTCTATCAGTTCCATTTGATCCTCCTAAACCATTAACTCTTAATTACAGGGAGTCTCACAGGAGAATAAACAGAGGAGGCAAAACAGCAGCAGGCCTCTCATTGCACTCCCAGCAGGAGCCTCTTAAACCAAGTGATGCTAAATCTCATTAGACTTGAAGTCAAAATCAAGATGTCCAGGGTTTGGACCAGTTAAAAAGCAGATAGAACCAATAGAGGGTTAAATGTTAGATGTGAGATCAGATCATAGCTTCCCACCTCTCCCTTCAAAGTAAAGGAGCTCTGGCTTTTATCTTTCCTATTATCAGTTTACAAACTGTAAGATGAGAGTGTTTGTACTAGAAGGTCTTTAAGACCCCAGCTCTGGCACTCTATGAATATATAACTACTTACATGTCACCTCATACTACAATGGGGCAGCTCAGTGGTCCAAATTACTAAGAGTTGATCTATATACTTGGATCAAGGGCAAACCACACTGCTTATATTTCTATTTGGGGAAAATCTAGTTGAAACGAGTGACTAGAGAAGGACATAAATACCAGGAGAAAGGAAGGAAAACAAAATGGAAAAAAAGAGGGAAGAAGATTATGTTGTTGGTATGGTGAGAAAAGTCAGGTGTCCGTGTGTAAATGGAAGAATGGAATTTTAGGTACAGGAAATAACATATTATTCTTATTATTATTTTGTATTTACTGCCAACCTCCTCTCCTTCCTTAGCTTTGAAGATGGGAAGTTCTAAATATCTTGTCTCCACTTCAGCCAGGGTCAGTGGATCACTCTGATTTACCATGCTCTAGGAAACATACCACCTCTATTGTATCTGCAAGCATGCATTTATAGGCATTGGTATTTAGTTTTAATCTTTCAGTTTCTAACAGAAAGAACAGATTTTCTAAAGAAAAAACAACTGTAGAGGAAATCACAATGTACTATAACAAGGAGGTGCTACCCCAAGTCCAAATCTGCTAGAAGTGATTTCTATGAAACTTGGAGATACAATTTGAGAAAGAAGTCCAAAAATATCTTTCTTAAGAAATTGAAAAATAATTTAATTTTGTGTGTAATTCCTAAATATAGGGATACTATAAAAGGTTTATCATTACATCTAACATGATGTCATGACCTGAACTCTATCTAAATCCTTGAGGAGTCAGGGAGAAATAAAATAATAATAACAATGGAAAAAAGTACTTTGTTAAAGAAAAGTAAAGCTTACAAAGAGTAGTATAACTAAAACAATATAACCAGACTTTAAGAAAGTCACTGGTAGAGAAAACATTGCACAAAAAGGCATAGATATTTTGCTGATAAATTAATCATTTGAGAGAATGAGGGATACCCCCAAATTAGTGGCAAATAGAGATCAGAGTTATTTTTGATATCCCAATAATGTTCAAGAACTTGGGAGACTAAACAAATGCAATTTGATGTTATGTTCTTATTTAGGGGAAAAAAGAAAATAAACAAATCTACCATGCATAAGGAGAAATTGTTCTTTGTTAAAATATATACTACCAACCCATGCCTCCAAACTAAAACAGAAAGCACCGACATGATCTGTATTTTGAAAGAGATCAACGTAGGGATAAAGCTTGCAGCTCTGGGCAATTTTATGTGTGTGAGTAGACAGCAGTGGAAAATAAATTGCAGTGACTGGTCAACTGGAATGGACAAGGCATTTCCTAGGAAAAATGTTCAAAATTCCTTCAACTGTTGGTGACAATAAGACTATATATCATATAAAGCAAAATCTAATATAATATATATCATTCAAGTTTATCCCATTGATGAAAATGAAAGGCATACTCTCAATAGATGAGGACAAAATAAAGCGAAAGGAGTTAGTGCTAATAAATGATGAGGTGCTTGAAATATTCACGGTATTGTCTTTTATTTGGTAAACCTTATATGTAGAAATTGAGCCTGTCTGAAGAAACTTTTTAAAATGTAGCTGTGAGGTAGAATGATTTTGTAGTAATTCCTGTGAAGTGATGAGGCCCTGAATTAGAGTCATGGCAGGAGAAACAGAAGATAGGAATTTGAGTGCTGTTTTATAGGAAGACCAAAAAGGATTTTGCTTTTAATTGGATGATTTTAATGAAAAGCAAAAGATTTTAAAACCACATTTCAAGCCTTCATAACACTGACAAAAAATAGGAGAATTGGGAGAGGGTCCATCATATCTCTTCATAACAAATAAGAGTTCTCAAGCATGTGTAGTATAGAAATATTACAAAAACAAGGATTTTTTTTTAAGTATAGTCAAAAACACATCTCCTTGTCTTTGTTCATGCTGGGGTTTTTGTTTGATTTTTGCTTTCCTTTTGATCCATTTCAGTCCCACTCTACCAAAACTCTACTTCTATTCCAAGCTAAATCCAATAATGATAGAGCCGCAAATGACACTCTATAGCCTCTTTAACTGATTTAGTCCTTTTCCTACAATAGCTGGCATATTGCTCTCAGAATATTATCTCCTCAAACAGAATGTGAAGTCTTTGAGGGAAGAAGATTTGTCTTTCAACTCTGTACGCTCATTACCCGACACAGTGCCTGGCCCAAGATAAACATTCAATGTATTAATTCATTTACTCTTTCACCATAATAAACTAACAAGTTAAAAGATTACTACTTAGATAGGTAACACTTTGGGACAAAAAATACCTAGTGATATGGAGTGTCTTAGTAAGAAGAGCTCCTTCTCCTGTCCTGATAGATAAAATTTTAAAAAGCAATACCCAAGTATCATATCAAGGATACTGTGCAGGAATCCTTGACATATTTTGGAAGAAATGTAAAACCAATAACCTGAGACTACAATCATTTATCATCAAGTAGCAGCTGTTGTTAGAATTGATATTGATCCTTGGTAAATTGCAACCAGAGTAACCTTGTTATATCATCACAAAATTTTCCCACTACATCATTTAGGTATGAGATGCTTCCTTATCATGTGTCCTTAGGTTTTTCTCTTCTATAATCAATCACAAAAGGAAAACAAAAGTTGTGTATAGAGGTAACCCAAAATGTTTTGGGGCATTTTTCAATTAAATACTTTCTAGAAGAAAATATACTATGAATGCATAAAATAAATGATTATTTTGAAAAGTCATCCTATGAAAACATAGTTAAAATTACAAGGAGCTTTTAAGTGATCTAGTTCAGTCTTCTCATCATTGAAGTAAAGAAATTCAATCTGATTAAGTAATATGACCAAGGCTGAAGTGTCAAAGAGTTAGTTCTAGAATGTGAGATTCCTGACATCCAACTTAGTTTCTTTTATCCAATTATCATTAAGGAAATGAAAAGCGTTAGTTCCATAAGTTGTTAGAAGTTTAATAGCAGTTTGAAATAAGGAACTTCCTTCCCGCAGCCTCTCTGTTATTTTAGCAATATGGCTCCCATGTGAGACTACTGAAAGCTAGACTTTATTAATTAATAGCTCTGCCTCTTATCATTTGTAAATTATCTAACCTCTCCACATATTAATTTCCTTAACTCTTAAAATGGGACATATATTATTACCTACCTCATAGAGCTTTGTGAAATTAAAGTGAAATAATTAATTTAAACACTTAGTGTAGTACTTAGGTTATAGTAAGAATTCAAGTTTCAGCTGATATTACTATTACTATTTTTTTAATTTCATAAAATAAGTCAAGGTTTTGATTTACTAAGCTGTAAAGACAAACCCAATTGAGACTTTCATAGCTTCAAATGTCATTATTGAGAGTGACATCATTGTTTCTGCATTCTCATTTTGCTTGAAATTCTACTAGTTTATGCATCATTAGGAAGCATACATAGCACAAGATCATAAATCCTACAGGGGAGGCCAAAGGTGTCTTATATTTCTCCTTCCTTCTTCCTTCTTTCCTTCCTTCCTTCCTTCTTCCTTCCTTCCTTCCTTTCTTGCTTTCTTGCTTTCCTACAGATTAGTAAAAATCTCAAAGATCATTACAATATATGTTAAAACCCTTGCTAAAATATCTTTATTAAAGTTATGAAATCTTAGCTGATGGCAAAGTGATAGAGGTATAAAATAAAGTATATAGAATTATATTTTCTGAGCAGTCAAACATTCAGCCTATATTCAATTATTTAGAAGCTGATCAAATTTGTGAAATACCAAACCCTTTTTCTTTCTTCACCCTTCACTTTTCCTGCCTATACTTTGTCCAGTTTTTCAATTCATTTATATACCCATCCTAGAAGAGAAAGGACAAAAAGGAGGAAAATTGCAAATCTGTTAATAGAGTTATTTCTTAGCAGATTGGAAATAAGTGGAGAAAACTTTAAATTGTAATGATAGATCCATTATGGATCACCCGCTCTACCAATGTGGAACAGCTACAGAGGAAGACAGTTCCTCTGTCTTCCCCTGGTCTGGATACTTGATGTATTTGTTGATGTTTTCTGAAAGAGGTAGGACACTTAATCTTTAAAACTACTCACCACAAACGACTGAATGATCCTGCAACAATTGAAACATGTCCTCCTCTATAAAAATGCACTGAAGCTTTTACATTAAATTCAACTTTCTAATATCATTAAAGCTAAAATATCTTTAGCCTCATCATTGTGTTAGCCATTCTTATTCATTGTTGTTGCATTTAACATATAGCTCATTATACTAAACAAACATAAATCTGGGTAACTCAAAAGAAAGAGACAAAATGTATCCATATTAACAGAAAAATAATCCGTGCAGAAATTCCAAAATCGTACTGAACACTTAGTTGAAAATGTAAGGCAGTATGCATTTAAATAAATATGTCAAGAGAAAAGAAAGGCAGCAAGGGAACCTAAAACCTCTTGATAGACTGGATATACAAACAGACAATGGCTGGATCATATATGAAATCAGTAGTCTAATTCACACTTACAGCAATCTGCCCAGAAAACCATAGCTAAAATAAACAGCCCAGGAATGCAGTTGACTTATAAATCGGACTTGCAGGAAGCCTGAGTGTTACCTTTAGTAGCAATCCAGGAAGCTAAACAATAACTTCTGTTAACAACTGGCCCTAAAGGACCAGTTGTTAACTAGCAGCTTCCCTAATTTTTGTCACCACTTTCAACTTAGAGCCAACCAGAGAAAGCCAAATATGTACACCTAACCCATAGGATGGTCTGCTTCTAGTTAGCCTTCTTTTAGATTCCCTATGCAAATAGCCTCCAATCAGGCCATTCCTGAAGCCTTCCTTTTTCTCCACTGTAAATATTTCCCATTCCTCCGTCTGCCCTTGAGTCTCTCCCACAACACAAGTGACAGTGGTTGACTCCCTTGTTATAGTAAGCTCTGAATAAATAGTTGGTCTTATTCATTTCAACACGATTGAACACCCACTGTACCTCCATCAATGGACAACATGCTTAGATATATTAGAAAGTCAACCATCACAATATTCTGTGAGGAATTTTTTTGTCCCCATTTTACAGATACAGAGAACTGACGTTTGCAGAAGTTTAGATAGCTTCTCACGTTTTCCTATTCTACATCATGTTACAGTAAGTGCTTTTGGTATATTATTTTGGTAAAGTTTTTGAGATAATAGTAAAAGGATATCTAACAATAATAACAACAATAGATATAAATTAGATGAATGCTTTCTAGCATTACTTGCTTTTGTATCTGTCAACTTACTGGATAAAAGTCAACATTGAATTTTTAGTTGACTCACTGCTTTAAGGTTATAATTTATCAAAATATATATAGAATTTGAAATAATGAAAAGCATAATAAAAATAACTTCCATAACTTATTTTCTACAAGAAGACATCAGCAGAAATAATTTGCTTGTCAAGCAGTGATTGCATCAACATGTTTTTCATAGACAATGTGTAGAAAACTTTATAAAAGAATATAATTGTTTATGATATTGACAAGGAAACAAGTAAAAATGAAATTTGGGTGATTCTAAAAGAAGGGACTAAGTATTGATTTGCCTAGCATTTCAGATACTCTGCAATTATTTAAGTTAATTGCCTAAAAATCATATATGTACTATTCTGTTTATTTTACAAATGAAGAAGCAAAGTTGTAAAGATATTCAGAACTTTAAGCCTTTCAGCTAGTTAGCAGGGGAGTCTATACATAAAAACTGAATTGCTTTTTGGTTTCAAAGTCCAACAAATATGCTCAAAGCTCCTTTGATTAAAATTCACTTTAAAATGTTCCTTTACCATATAAGTTGGTCACAGAACCTAAAACTGAAGTAACATTTTTTAACTATAAAATAATACAAATTAGCTTTATAGGAAAGAAGGGGGGAAAACAGCATTTGCACATATTAGAAATTACCATACAAGTTACATAAAGCCAGACAGAAAAAAATAGAAAAATATAGACGAATAATAAGGCTTTTTAATGCCTGAAAATAAAATGATATTTAAGAAAAAATCCTTTAACAAAGACCTGAAAAAGTAAAAAGAAATATACAGATAACATTGTTTAAATAATAACATGGAATAAGAAATGATGAGTAAAGGCCAAATAATTCCTCATGTGGTTTCTACTTTGTCTTACTAATTCCATTCAGTTAACTCAAACTTTTACTATGAATTCCTTGCACTGAGCGTAAATTAAGATGAACAGAAAAATTAGAATTTGAGAATCCTTATAAAAAGGAAAAGATTCAAGCCCTTGGCCTTTATAACATTTCATGTTAAGGAAGGAAACTATTTTCTTGAAATTTCCCTGTTTTAATAAAAGTAATGAATTTGTCACATAAAATTATAAATGTCAAAGTTATGATTTGACCATTTTGCTAAGCGTACAGAGAAGAAAACGGTGCCTCTTTTACACAACTTAAAGATGTTTTGCCTTGCCATAAATAAAACACTGATGTTCAATATCTATCAGTTGATATAATTTTTAAAATTTTTAGTTCTGGGGCTTCCCTGGTGGCGCAGTGGTTGAGAGTCCGCCTGCCAATGCGGGGGACACAGGTTTGTGCCCCGGTCCGGGAAGATCCCACATGCTGCGGAGCGGCTGGGCCCGTGAGCCACAGCCGCTGGGCCTGTGCGTCCGGAGCCTGTGCTCCACAGCGGGAGAGGCCACAACAATGAGAGGCGCGCGTACCACACACACACACACACACACACACAAAATGTTTAGTTCTATCTCCTCTCCACTGAGCTACAAGACATATTTTTCATGTGAATGAGAAATTACTTGAGGTCTCTATCTTTGCCTCTTTCTATACCAGACCTTCTAAATGGGGTAGGTGGGCAAAAAGTATAGGGAAGGTTGGGAGATGCATTTTACAAGAAAAAACCTAGGGAGTTTCCCAAACAACATGTATCTCAGAGGTTGAGGTTGATGCCAAGAAAAAGAACCATATTGAAAATAACATGTTCTAATCACTGTGAAGCAATAGTATGTATAGTACAGACAGACTGATCCAGCTCTTCGATTGGCCGTGTGACACCATTCAAGTCACTTAACTTTGTGACAAGTTTCTTCATTTGTAAAATGGAAATAATGATAATAGAACCTCATGGGATTGTTGTAAGGATTAAGAGACAATATATGTATGTTGACACATAGTAAACACTAGGTTTATCGTTGCTGTCAGTTTGAAACAAAGCAAATTACTTTGTTTTAGAGAATGAGCAGCAAATGGAAAGTTTTCTTAAGCCAATGGTCAAGGCAAAGAGGATACTGTTTGTTCCATGAGCTACAACAGTGTTCTTAGAGGGAGGAGGAGACCAAGAGAAAAGAATTGCTTTCTAGAAAAAATTAAGCATCACGTTTATGTCTTTTCAATTGAAGAAACTGATTACAGGCTTCTCTATGCTCCATAATGGTTAATGAATACTTGATTATAACACTATCATGCTACACTCTGTCTTTGTATCTGCGTGAGTCTTTTGTTAAACTTGGTACATTTTGAAAGTAGTAGTTATGTCAAAATATTTGAATCTCAAGCGTCTAATAATGGCTTACATGCAAAGGTACTCAATAAATGTTGAATGTTTATGGTTTCCTTTGCTGTGCAAAAGGTTTTAAGTTCAATTAGGTCTCATTTGTTTACTTTTGTTTTTATTTTCATTATTCTAGGAGGTGGGTCCATAAAGATCTTGCTGGGGTTTATGTCAAAGAGTGTTTTTCCTATGTTTTCCTCTAAAAGTTTTATAGTGTCTGTCTTACATTTAGGTCTTTAATCCATTTGAAGGTTATTTTTGTGTATGGTGTTAGGTAGTGCTCTAATTTCATTCTTTTACATGTAGCTGTCCAGTTTTCCCAGTACCACTTATTGAAGAGGCTGGGAATAAGTGAAAAAACTTATTGTTAAAAATGAAACAACAGACAAAGGATTAATCTCCAAAATATACAAACAGCTCATGGAGCTCAATATTAAAAAAACAAACAATTCAATTAAAAAATGGGCAGAAGACCTAAATAGACATTTCACCAAAGAAGACACAGAGATGGCCAAGAGGCACATGAAAAGATGCTCAACATCACTAATCATTAGAGAACTGCAAATCAAAACTACAATGAGGTATCACCTCACACTGGTCAGAATGGCCATTACCAAAACTTCTAGAAAGAATAAATGCTGGAAAAGGTGTGGTGAAAAAGGAACCCTCCTGCGCTGTTGGTGGGAATGTAAATTGATACAACCACTATGGAGAACAGTATAGAAGTTCCTTAAAAAACTAAAAATAAAACTACCATATGACCCAGCAATCCCACTACTGGGCATATAGCCTGAGAAAACCATAATTCAAAAAGAGACATGCACCCCAATGTTCACTGAAGCACTATTTACATTAGCCAGGACACAGAACCAACCTAAATGTCCATCGACAGATGAATGGATAAAGAAGATGTGGCACATATATACAATGGAATATTACTCAGCCATAAAAAGAAATGAAATTGAGTTATTTGTAGTGAGGTGGATGGACCTAGAGTCTGTCACAGAGAGTGAAATAAGTCAGAAAGAGAAAAACAAATACCGTATGCTAACACATATATATGGAACCTAAAAAAAAACCAAAAACTGGTACTGATGAACCTAGTGGCAGGGCAGGAATAAAGACGTAGACATAGAGTGTGGACTTGAGGACATGGTGGGGGAGGGTGAAGCTAGGGTGAAGTGAGAGTAGCATCGACACATATACACTACCAAATATAAAATAGTTACCTAGTGGGAAGCAGCCGCATAGCACAGGGAGATCAGCTTGGTATTTGCGATGACCTAGAGAGGTTTGATAGGGAGGGTGGGAGGAAGGCTAAAGAGGGAGGGGATATGTGGATATATGTATGCATGTGGCTGATTCACTTTGTTGTACAACAGAAACTAACACAGTATTGTGAAGCAATTATATTCCAATAAAGATCTATTTTTTAAAAAAAGGGCCTGGAATATGTTAGGCACTTAATAAATGCTGACTCTATCAAAAAGTAAATAAATAAATAAATGTTGACTGAACGATGAATGAATTTTCAAAAATAAACAAATGAATACATGGATTGACAGTTTTCAGTGAAAGAATGGTATTCATATAGAGTGGGCTTAATATTTAAAATGAAATGGAAACTCCTTTCAGAAGCTTCTTTCAAGTTAAATCTGCATCTTAGAAATGATTCAGAAGCCCCCCCCCATATGATTGATTTAGTTCAAAGGACTGCACACTGTTCTGTTTCTACTTCAACTTGACAGAAGATATTTAATGTCTCCTAAATGAGAAAAAAAGAGTTGTATTGTCTCTTGACTAACAAGTCATGTCATTTTATTCAGCAAAAAAGTAGAGAGCCTATTTTGGGAAGAATTTTCATTTATATACAAACACGTACAGATTTATTAGTTTGAATTGGTTGTAGATTTTCAAAAATTAAGGTTTTCTTTTAACTGACTTAAGATGAAGAAAAGTTTCTCCTTTTGAAATCTTGAAGATATTTCAGAGTGCATGCTTACCTTCCAAAATTAACTATATATGGCAAGCTTGGCGTATCTTTTGTTGGTATAACTTGCTTTTAATTTAGGAATCACACTGATTTGAGCTACATAATTTATTTGGTAATTTTAGTACTTACAATGTATTTCCATGACTTTGTTTCTCAGAAATAATATGAGAGGTGGTATATAATTACTTCTTACCCTATTTGAGTCGATTCTTGCTCTGGAAGTATAGACGGGAGGTGGGATGTTGAAAGCCTGAGGGACCAGATATTCCTCAGCATCCATCATATCTTCTAAATCCTCTTCATCCAAGAGATTCTGAAAGAACTTGCTGTCGTTTGGACTGGGAAGCTTCATACGATCATCACCCTAAAAAATTGCCCATCAGATATACACACAGAAATTATTCTTTCCTTCATTTTAAATATGTGAATTTTGTAGCAAATTTATGTAATATCAAAATGGTTGCAAATTCATGCACTCATTAAATAAAATAATTATTTAGCATAATTACCAGCCATATAGAAGCTTATAACATACTTAGATATGACACGTTAAGATAAAAACATTTAACACAAGAAGAATGTGATAAGTGCCATTAGAGATGAATACAGCAGAATGCTATGGCTATTTTGAGAGAGGCATAAACCATTTCAGATCTGAGAATAATGGTGGGTTTCATTGTCAAGATGGTGTTTGAGCTGTGACTTTAAGAGTATATAATAAAGAAAGAGCAATTGACTTATCAATCTTTATTTTACTTGGTTGGTTTGATAGTGTAGAGCTATCAGGATACATTGGATCCATGGTTTGCTCTATAGCATAGTATTGTTAAAGTGATAACATTCAAAATCACAGCACTGGTGGCAAATAACATAATGTGGGTGGGAGAAACACCAAAACAATAGTTACACTCTTACCTCATCTATTTCTTAATAGAATTTTAAAATTTGTTTTGTGATATTTTTGTAAACTTTTAAAAAATAAAGTTAATTAGGGAAAAAGTTAGCTAGAAATCATTATCTGCTAAAATCTGACTTTTATCTTCATGTCAGATTATTGATATGAAGATAAACACTACCTTGTTTTATTGAGGAATATTAACTCAGTGTTATCCAAGGTCTACTTGTTTATGGTTTAGGTAAAATAATCATAAAGAAATATATTACAACTTTAAATGATCAAATCCATTTTTTCTAGTGTTACATATAAAATGTTCTTTTGGTCTATTATTTTATTTTTGTACATTAATTCATCTGAATTGTTATTACTGGAATATTGCATACCTCCTAAAAGAAAGAAAAACATATTTTAAAATATTTTTCTAGGAAATTAAATATCAATATATTGAAACTTTTAGTTCACTGCCTTCAAACATGGACACAATTAAAACAAAAATCCATCTTCCTTTTATTCCAAGAAGAGACGATTATAACAATGGACATGACTTAGCAGAGTACTACAAGGCTTGTCTGAGGATAAAGGACTTTTTATGTACATGAATAATCATAATTATCTGGCAGTTCAACAGTAGAGGCACTTGAGTACTAAGGGAAGATGCTTAGAAGTGGTTCTGACATCAAGTAAAAGTCATTTCATATGATATTTTGCTTAGCTAATTGATTTGTGAATGGTGATATCCATAGTTCCAAAGTCCAGATATTACTACTGTCTTGTAGTGGGTTTGTCATTGGGATATTCTCAAAAATCTAAGTCAAATGTACAAACCTGAATAACTAGGTATCTTTGAGGGTCTCGAGCCATCCTCGAAAATTCAGCAGCCAGTTCCTTAAATTTAGGTCTACTGTCAGCATCAATCATCCAACCTAGAAATTCACATGAAATAAAAGAATCACTATATCCATAATGTTATGAAAATAAAGATTGTTTGAAAAATATCATTTAAATAAAAATGATCTGAAAAAAACAAAGAACGCTAATGAAAGAAACAATCCAATAGGTGAGATTCTATCTCAATCAGTTTGCTGACATTCATAACTAAATATAATATATTATAGAACAACACAATCTTTTTATTTTGTTGATATAATTTAAAATTAATTTTTCATCATAGAAAATATAACCTAGGCTAACCATGGGAACTTACAGAATCTCAGATCTTTTTTCTGTAAGTGTGAAGAGAATTTAAAAATTAAAAAAATATTTTTCTTTGATGGGTATAGAAAAGGTGATTGGAATATAATTTATCATTTTATATCAGGAGTGACATGGAATAAAAACTTTGGTTACAATGCTGTATACTGGCAAAAAGGCAAAAAAAGGAATTGAAGCAACTTTCTTATGCTACTTTTTTCCTGGTGGGAAAAAAACTAATGCAAAGTGATTGGTAATGTTTGTTCAGAAATAGTCATTAGCTTATCTTAGTACTAGCCTTTCCAGCATAAAATACTATCAGCAATTTATCAAGTTATGTATTAAGAGCCTTAACTCCCCAGGCTCTGTTTAACTGATGAAATGACAAGAATAAAAGCACCAAGCTTTCCTTGATTTTATTGCCAAATGACCCTTTTCTTAGATATTAAAACTCCTAAAAGCGAGGTAAAAATCGCTATTAGGCAAGATGTTTTCCTGATTTTTTATTATTCATCAGAGTATCTAAATGAAGTATGTAAATCATCTCATGCTAGTTATGGGATCAAATTATATAATACATGTATGTTTTTTAAACTTTCTTCCATAGCTGACTACCGAACAATGTTTGACCCAATATAGCTATAAAACTTGCTTCCTCTTTTCTGCGAATTCAATTTTTATTGTTGTTATGGGAAGTCTTTGGGTGTCATTTTATGTATCATTAAAATTATTTGATTTTTTCTCTCCTAACAAAGCTCATATGCTCTATATTTTATATGTAACCACTAAAAAATAAATGCTGTTGATACAAAGATGTTAATGAGAAAATCAATGTTTCTGGAACTCTATTGGAACCAGAAAAGGTTAAATTCTCAGTGAGGTATCAGTTTCTTTCTAACTAAATATTGAGTAAACAGAACTACACTTAGAGAAAAGGGCATGCTGACCTGAAGTGAAAAGCACATTTTTTATTTCTTCCCTCACTGTCAGAATGTATCACACATGTCATGAGTATAAATCTGAGTAGACCTGTCCAAAGTCTCTTGTTAATAAGATGCTTATTCACCTTCACCAGTTTGTTTCTTTGCTAATCCTGTGTAAATCTAAAGGGGAAAACCTCACATTACACAAGAAAGATTGCTGAATGCTAATCTCATTTAAATTAAGTCAGAAACTCCAGAGACTTCCCTAATTCTATTTAAATTAAGAGTCTAGGCTTCCAAAATACATTTATAACACATATGTGTCTGGGGCATAGAAGGGAGAAAGAAAAGTAAGAGAGTTAGATGTAAACAAATGATCAAACTGAAAGAAAGTAAACATTCATAAACTTTGTAGTTCAATGTAGATTCATGTTTTTCTACTTCCCATTTTGCCTTGCTAATTTTCTGTTGACTGAAACTGGTAAATCTATTTCCATTTAATTCTTTTTTTTAAACTATTAGTTTCAAGCTTTTTTCTTTATGTGTAGATCATTTATTTAGTCTGCTTTTTTCCTGTAAAGATATTAACGTTATTGTGACTAATTACATCTTTTTATGAGAAACAGTTTCATTGTCATGGAAATGATAAGAATCAAAGTGAAATAAATAAGAAGTGTAAGAATCATACAATGTTGACTTCATAGCATGAAAGCATGATATTGCTTCATATTAACAAGAATCACAACAAGCACAGGTTTACATGCTCTTTTTCACAATTATCTTTAAACTTTTATATTTTTCAATATACATAAAAATTGTGCAGGTTGATTAATTACTAAGAATTATGATGAGGATGATAACATAATTTTGCAATCTTACATTTGACCATGACCATATAAACGTCAATAGTGCAGATGGGAGGCTGGGGCAAACGTTCTCCTTTCTCTAACAAATCGGGGATTTCTCTGGTTGGAATTCCATCATAGGGTTTTCCTCCGAAGGTCATCAGTTCCCATATAGTGACTCCTAAAAGGGAGATCAAATTCTTACATAAGCATATTAACAATATACTTTGAAGAAACCAGCAACATGCCAGTGGCAAAAGAACGCTTCTTAGAGGGCAATTAGAAATAGTCTAAAGAAAGGCTCTTCAGATTCCTATGTCCATGTGAGAAGGCCGATGACAAAATCTTTGTGGGAAATTTAATTTTTCTTATCATTGTCTTGAAATTTTTAATGGGTAGCGGAGACAGTTTCAGAGTGGACAGAATCTGTTCCCCATTTCTACTTATAAGTAATGCTAATGATTGTTGACCCAATTTGTTTCACCACATTAGAGCCTATAAAACAATTTATTTACTATATACATGTGTACTCAGTACCAAATAAATATGATTAGGTAAAATCTGATATTGACTAATTTTGAGATCAGCATCTTTACTATTAAAAGCCCTAAAGGCCAAACTGGGGTTCCAGAATGATTACTTATGTTACAGTAAAAAAACTGTGCTTTTCTTTTTAACTAACACAAAGAGTACAAGTGGAATAAAACAGATTCATTTCTTTAGCACATGTGAGACACTGACTGAAGAATGATCCATATGTAAGATAAAATACATGTAAAGTGAGCTTTCCAAAATTGAAGTGAATCAATAATAGTCTATCCCTTAGACAATAAGAACGGTTTCTTGAATCACTAGAACACTGATTTCCTCAGTAAAAGCAAATACTCTAAATACTAGCATGCAAATAGCCACCTTTGATAAGAATAATGATTCTGAGAAATAACATACACAATACAGATCTCTTCTTTATAATCTAATAATTATATAATTTAAAAGTTATAGTTTTCTTAAGGATAAAGGTTGTTAGTTCAGAAATAGCTACGTGGGCACAATAGTATTAGCAAGTGAATTTTGATTGATGCATATACAAGTATCTTTTAATATAAAATCTAATTATGGCTATGTTTTCTTTTCCACTGCCATCTGTAATGAATTATTTATTCAAACTGAAGTAATTTTTAGCTCATAAGAGTTATCATTGACTGATAATAAAAATGCATAGCTTAAAGTATAAAAGTATATGTAAACTTCAAATTATCCTTCATAATAGTGTTGTTAACGATTCTCTGATTTTTTTAGTTAATATTTACATCTTATGATTCTTAGGTATAATATAAACGTGTAACTAGTGACACAATTTCTGTTTGATCTTTATAAAACCCTACTTGATGTTGCATACTAAAGAATGGTTCATAGAACTGATGATTAAAACTCAGTGTCCAGGGCTCCCCTGGTGGCGCAGTGGTTGAGAGTCCGCCTGCCGATGCAGGGGACACGGGTTCGTGCCCCGGTCCGGGAAGATCCCACATGCCGCGGAGCGGCTGGGCCCGTGAGCCATGGCCGCTGAGCCTGTGCGTCCAGAGCCTGTGCTCCGCGACGGGAGAGGCCACAACAGTGAGAGGCCCGCGTAGTGCAAAAGAAGCAAAAACAAAAAACTCAGTGTCCATGAGGCAGGCTGGAACAAGTTAAGAAGTAGATTACTGTCTATTTATATTCAGTCAGTCATACCTATAGAATATGTATTTAATGAGAACATTTTATTAACTTATGTTTGCAGTTATAAAAGAATAGATGCTCTCACATCTCTTTCAGAACTTCTAATATAAGCAAGATACAAAGCAACTACAAATTAATAGAAAATATAATAAACAGAAACACACATATACAAAAATTGAAGCAGAAAAATCGAACCTCCCACTTCTGCCAATAATATTCCAATTATATCTTTGCAGAGGTGATGATAAGTAGAGTTAAACAGAGATGGCTTCATATAGAAGAACAACCTCAAGAAGGCTAAATTAGAAACATCTTCAAAACTTACAATTCTATCATTGGAAGATATAAACCATATTAAATGCATATTTATTTTTATAAAAATAAAGATGCACCCAATGGCAATGTTCCACAAAGATTCACTGTAAACAAGATCATGTATCTTTCTCTGCCTTTTATGCCTTTGCAACCTACTATGATATATCATAAAAATCTTAAAATGCCTTATGGATATGGGTTGATGAACTGGGCTATGTTTCAAAACAGAGTTCACTCTATCATTCTATCTATCTATCATCTATCTATCTATCTATCTATTTTTACTGAACTGCTTCTGATATGTTGCAATTCAACATGAAAATTATAGACTTAAAACAAGATTTTCTCTAAAGGATAAATTTTACTATTAAAAATGTGATTGTCCTGCCAACGTTTACTTTAATGTGTGTATATATAGTTACTTATTCTAGAGGTCTTTTAAAATTTTCAGATTGCCACGTTTAGTTCAGGGAAATATATGTAGGGAAAGAAAAGAAAAAGAAAAAAATATATATGATATTATTTTAATCTATCTTATAAAATATGTAAATCTATCTATATCATATAATATATATGCTAATCTATACCTATAATATATAAATGCTTATGTACATGCTAATGTATATCATATTCTATAAACATCTATCTCATATTTATAATGTATATGATATAGATAATAAAAATAATAATATATATTATATATTTGTTTTTTATTTAGTCCTGACAGTTGAACTAAGCTTTGTCAAGTATTCCTCTATACTTGCCTAAATCTCAAACACACAACACTCTACTGCTAAACTGAGTAGAATACATGAGGCCTTTGTGGAAATTTTAAAACCTCCTATGGTTTACATGTGTGGAAGGAAAAACTATCCTATAGAAATGTCTTATTATTTTAAAGATAATTTATACTGTTCTAGAAAAGAAGTATAAATTATTTAATGACTTAATGACTTAATTTTCTTTTTTAAAAAAGATAAATAAACTAAGCTTAAATTTGAGCAAAATAAATCGTATCATGCTTTCAAGTCTCATCACCACCATATTATTTAAAGAAGCATAGTGCTTTTTATTTGTAAGAAGTGCTAGTTTTATATGGTATATTTAAACTTAGAAAAGGTGTTGATTTATTCTTACTAATACTTAGATGGACATAAGTTGTAAATAGACAGACAGAGGCTAAGAAGCTCATCTCAAAAACTGAGTTCAATGCAATTAAATAAATGTTCTAAATTTTCAAATCTCTATTCCCAGTTCATATTATAATTCTCTAATATATCTGTTTACTCCAAAAGTAGTTTGTAAATTAAAATTAAAGCTGCAATTAGAAATCATCTCTCTTACTTCTCCCCTCACATACTACTCTCATCCTACTGATTTCAATAACTGTTCTTTGTTCTAACAATAATCCCTTTTTTTTTAACTATAGAACATAGATTCCCATAAAAAAATTTTTTTAAAACATTCATTGCATTTAGAGTTATGTTTTAAAAGAGTTGTTGAAAATGAAGGCCATGAGATTCTATGAAAATGTCCATAATCTAAAACTGCTGGGGGTTTTGTTTTGTTTTGTTTTTTGTCAAAATGATCAGACAAGTTGCTACCAAAATAAAAGGTTATGGTAGACATCTCAACCAAGACGTTAATGTATTACATTTTAGAGACTCAAGAAACCTAATAAGTTTATTTTTGTTTTAAAAGGCTTATGTCACAAGGAAGAATTATTTACCATAGCTCCAAACGTCACTCTGATGGGTGAATTTTCTATAGTGTATACACTCCAAAGCCATCCATTTAATTGGCATCTATAGAGAAGTAAGAAATGAAAGGTTTATAGTCATATAAAAAGTCCTTTCTATATTTCCTCAATTTGAGTCTCAATTGTATTTTTTGATTGTATGCCTAGAAAATAGAAATAGAAATGTGTTATTTTCAATACAGGGAACAAATGAAATGAAATTTAAGCTTCAAATGAATTAACATGAAGATACATTTATTTTTAAAAGTTTCATAAACAATGAAAAGTAAAATAATAAAATAAGTATCACTTTCTATAGTTTTAATTAATATTTAGTAATTAAGTTACTATTTAACATTATGACTTACAATATCAATTCTAAACATCTAATACATGTACTTCTAAAAATGTGGTCATATTATGTTTTTTCCCCAAAAATGAGATTCTCTACATTTTCAGTAAATGCTTTTTCACCCTAAGACAAATTTCCAGCCACTGGTAAAAAGGACTCTTTGTACACTTGGCCCCTCCCTTCTCCTCTCAGATAATTTCGTCACTAAAACACCTAAAATAATGAATTCCAAAGTTAGCCTTGCTTTGTTCCCCAGCCACAAATGATCTTCCTTGTCTTGGTTGGCCAGTATTGAAAATATGTACCATTTTCAAAATAAGAATTATATAAAAGGATATGAGAAGATCAGTACAAATCCATCATCTCTGCAAGAAAAGCAACTCAACTCACCCTGCTACTGATGGTTCAGCAGAACAATTTTCAACTAAGAAGGGCAGCATTATATAGTTGGGAATATAATTAGATTCTATGGAATAAAGATAAACATTTCTACTTAGGAGCTGAAAGCTTAAAACTAAATAAGCCTTTGAAATCATGAGGTTGGCTGCTCACCAAGGTGACACCAAGGTAACTCTGTGACAGGATCATGGTATTCAGTGAAAGGGAACAGAAGACACATTGAAAGTAATTTCCCTACAGGCAAGGAGTTAGCACACTTTATGGACTATGGACACTGTTAAAGAAGTAAGTTTAAATCACAGGTGGCTCAATAAAGACTTAATTGTTACTAGGCATTTAAAGCTCTAATGAATCTTGCTTTAGACAAATCTTACAGCTGTATGTTCTCAAGACAAATGAAGTCATGTGATTTATAGACTTCTACTTCTGCACAATCCTGTAGTGAATTTCAAAGCCATGGTCTCAAACTGCTGCAATTTGTAGTAAACAAGCAAAATAGGCTAATAAAATCAAGGAAAAGCCATAGAATACTACAAAACCGAAGTTTTTAAAAAAATATATTTTGTGTTCTTTTGTTTTGTGATAAGGCTTGAATATATATAGTTATATAAGAGTTTAGTATAAAAATCAATGTGAAACATTTGGAAGACTATCACTGAAAAATATCCACAATGTGTAATTGGATGGCCCTTGATGAATAAGGCACATAATAAATATATTGATACAATATATGAATTAATTTATTTTTGTTAGCATAAGCTTATAGGTCACCACAGGTTAAGGCTGCATTTGCTTATTTCATTTGGCCTCTCCTGATCGACATTTCTCCAGGCCAAGCTAGAAGGACCTCCACATGAAGAGGAGATATCTTTGACGGTTACCAAAAACAGCAAGTTAACAGCGGGTTAATGAAGAAAGATAAGAACTGGAACTAAGGCATGGATTGAGACCACATGGTGGGTGAGGGAGGCAGGAACACAGTTGTCAGGCAGGGCCTGAGGATGGAGAGTCAGAAAAGTTTGAAGAGGCAGTGGCACTGCACAGATCCCTGGGATATAGCAGCTTACATTCTAGTGGAGGGAGTCAGATAAAAATAAATTGGTGGGGGACCTTCAAGATGGAGGAGGAGTAAGACATGGAGATCAACTTCCTCCCTACAAATACATCAGAAATACATCTACATATGGAACAACTCCTAGAGAACACCTAGTGAATGCTGAAAGAAGATCTCAGACTTCCCAAAAGGCAAGTAACTCCTCACGTACCTGGGTAGGGCAAAAGAAAAAACAGAGACAAAAGAATAGGGATGGGACCTGCACCTCGGGGAGGGAGCTGTGAAGGAGGAAAAGTTTCCACACACTAGGAAGCCCCTTCACTGGTGGAGACAGGGGTTGGGGTTGGGGGAGGCTTCAGAGCCATGGAGGAGAGCGCAGCAACAGGAATGCAGAGGGCAAAGCAGAGAGATTCCCTCACAGAGGACCAGTGCCGACCAGCACTCACCAGAGAGGCTTGTCTGCTCACCCGCCAGGGCAGGTGAGGGCTGGGAGCTGAGGCATGGGCTTCAGAGGTCAGATCCCTGGGAGAGGACTGTGGTTGGCTGCATGAACACAGCCTGCAGGGGGCTAGTGCACCACAGCTAGCTGGGAGGGAGTCTGCGAAAAAAGTCTGGAACTGCCTAAGAGGCAAGAGACCATTGTTTCAGGGTGCACGAGGTGAGGGGATTCAGAGCACCGCCTAAACAAGCTCCAGAGACGGGCATGAGCCGCGGTTATCAGCTCAGACACCAGAGACGGGCATGAGACGCTAAGGCTTCTGCTGCCACCACCAAGAAGCCTGTGTGCAAGCACAGGTCACTATCCACAGCTCCCCTCCCGGGAGCCTGTGCAGCCCGCCACTGCCAGGGTCCCACTATCCAGGGACAACTTGCCTGGGAGAACACACGGCATACCTCAGGCTGGGACAATGTCATGCAAGTCTCTGCCACCTTAGGCTCACCCCGCATTCCATACCCGTCCCACCCCACCCGGCCTGAGTGAGCCAGAGACCCTTTATCAACTGTTCCTTTAATGCCCTCCTGTCTGGGTGGGGAACAGATGCCCTCTGGTGGCCTACATGCAGAGGCGGGGCCAAATCCAAAACTGAACCCCGGGAGCTCTGCGAACAAAGAAGAGAAAGGGAAATCTCTCCCAGCAGCCTCAGGAGCAGCAGATTAAATCTCCACAATCAACTTGATGTACCCTGCATCTGTGGAATGCCTGAATAGACAATGATCACACGAAAATTGAAGGGGTGGATTTTGGAAGTAACTGTAGACTTGGGGTTAGCTTTTGCATATAACTTGTTTCTGGTTTTATGTTTATCTTGGTTTAGTATTTAGAGATTATTATCACTGGTAGATTTGTTTATTGGTTTGGTTGCTCTCTCCCATTTTTTAAAAATTGTGTATATATATATTTTTTCCGATTTCTCTTTTTGTGAGTGTGTATGTGTATGCTTCTTTGTGTGATTTTGTCTATACAGCTTTGCTTTTACCATTTATCCAGGATTCTGTCTGTCCATTTTTTTTTTTGCATAGTTTTTAGCGCTTGTTATCATTAATAGATTTGTTTATTGGTTTGGTTGCTCTCTTCTTTCTTTCTTTTTTTATTACTTTTAAATTTTTATATTTTTTATTTTAATAACTTTATTTTATTTTATTATTTATTTATTTATTTACTTATTTATTTTTTCCTTTCTTTCTTTTTTGTCTCTCTTCTTCTGAGCAGTGTGGCTGACAGGGTCTTGGTTGTCCGAGTTCAGGACATTGGTCCACCAGAGATCTCCTGGCCCCACGTAATGTCAAATGGCAAAAGCTCTCCCAGAGATCTCCAGCTCAATGCAAACACCCAGCTCAACTCAACAACCAGCAAGCTGCAGTGCTGGACACCCATGCCAAACAACTAGCAAGACAGGAACACAACCTCACGCCTTAGCAGAGAGGCTGCCTAAAATCATACTAAGTTCACAGACACCCCCCAAAACACCACCAAACACGGTCCTGCCCCACAGAAAAAAAAGGTCCAGCCTCATCCACCAGAACACAGGTACCAGTCACCTCCAGCAGGAAGCTCACACAACCCACTGAACCAAACTTACCAATGGGGGGGCAGACACCAAAAACAACAGGAACTATGAAGATGCAGCTTGTGAAAAGGAGACCCCAAATGCAGTAAGTTAAGCAAAATGAGAAGACAGAGAAATACATAGCAGATGAAGGAGCAAGGTAAAAACCCACCAGACCAAACAAATGAAGAGGAAATTGGCAGTCCACCTGAAAAAGAATTCAGAGTAATGATTGTAAAGATGGTCAAAAATCTTGGAAATAGAATGGAGAAAATGCAAGAAACCTTTAACAAGGACCTAAAAGAACTAAAGAGCAAACAAAGAATGATGAACAGCACAATAAATGAAATTAAAAATTCTCTAGAAGGAATCTATAGCAGAATAATTGAGGCAGAAGAAGGGATAAGTGACCTGGAAGGTAAAATAGTGGAAATAACTACCACAGAGCAGAATAAGGAGAAAAGAATGAAAAGAACTGAGGACAGTCTCCGAGACCTCTGGGACAATATTAAATTCACCAACATTTGAATTATAGGGGTCCCAGAAGAAGAAGAGAAAAAAAATACAGGAATGAGAAAATTTTGAAGAGATTATAGTTGAAAACTTCCCTAATGTAGGAAAGGAAATAGTCAATCAAGTACAGGAAGCACAGACAGTCCCATACAGGGTAAATCCAAGGAGAAACACGCCAGGACACATATTAATCAAACTATAAAAAATTAAATACAAAGAAAAAATATTAAAAGCAGCAAGGGAAAAGCAACAAATAACATACAAGGGAATCCCCATAAGGTTAACAGCTGATCTTTCATCAGAAACCCTGCAAGCCAGAAGGGAGTGGCAGGACATATTTAAAGTGATGAAAGGGAAAAACCTACAACAAAGATTACTCTACCCAGCACAAATCTAATTCAGATTTGATGAAGAAATTAAAACCTTTACAGACAAGCAACAGCTAAGAGATTCAGCACCACCAAACCAGCTTTACAACAAATGCTAAAGGAACTCTCTAGGCAGGAAACACAAGAGAAGAAAAAGACCTACAATAACAAACCCAAAACAATTAAGAAAATGGTAATAGGAGCATACATATCAATAACTATCTTAAATGTGAAAGGATTAAATGCTCCAACCAAAAGAAATAGACTGGCTGAATGGATACAAAAACAAGACCCATATATATGCTGTCTACAAGAGACCCACTTCAGACCTAGGGACACATACAGACTGAAAGTGAGGGGATGGAAAAAGACATTCCATACAAATGGAAATCATAAGAAAGCTGGAGTAGCAATTCTCATATAAAACAGAATGGACTTTAAAATAAAAGACTATTACAAGAGACAAAGAAGGACATTACATAATGATCATGGGACCAAACCAGGAAGAAGATGTAACAGTTGTAAATATTTATGCACCCAACATAGGAGCACCTCAATACATAGGGCAAATGCTAACAGCCATAAAAGGGGAAATCAACAGTAACACAATCATAGAAGGGGAATTTAACACCCCACTTTCACCAATGGACTGATCATCCAAAATGAAAATAAATAAGGAAACGCAAGCCTTAAATGATAAATTAAATAAGATGGACTTAATATTTATAGGACATGCCATCCAAACACAACAGAATATACTTTCTTCTCAAGTGCTCATGGAACATTCTTCAGGATAGATCATATCTTGTGCCACAATTCAAGCCTTGGTAAATTTAAGAAAATTTAAATTTTATCTAGTATCTTTTCTGACCACAACACTATGAGACCAGATATCAATTACAGGAAAAAATATGTAAAAAATACAAACACATGGAGAGTAACCAATACACTACAAAATAATCAGGAAATCACTGAAGAAATCAAAGAGGAAATTAAAAAATACCTAGAAACAAGTGACAATGAAAACAAATGACCCAAAACCTATGGGATGCAGCAAAAGCAGTTCTAAGCGGGAAGTTTATAGCAATACAATCCTACCTTAAGAAACAAGAAACATCTCAAATAAACAACCTAACCTTACACTGAAAGCAATTAGAGAAAGAAGAATAAACAAAATCCAATGTTAGCAGAAGGAAAGAAATCATAAAGATCAGATCAGAAATAAATGAAAAGGAAATGAAGGAAATGATAGCAAAGATCAATAAAACTAAAAGCTGGTTCTCTGAGAAGATAAACAAAATTGATAAACCATTAGCCAGACTCATCAAGAAAAAAAGGGGGAAGACTCAAATCAACAGAGTTAGAAATGAAAAAGGAGAAGTAACAACTGACACTGCAGAAATACAAAGGGTCATGAGAGATTACTACAAGCAACCATATGCCAATAAAATGGAGGACCTGGAAGAAATGGACAAATTCTTAGAAAAGCACAACTTTTTGAGACAAAACCAGGAAGGAATAGAAAATATGAACAGATCATTCAGAAGCACTGAAATTAAAACTGTGATTAAAAATCATCAAACAAAAAAAGCTCAGGACCAGATGGCTTCAGAGGTGAATTCTATGAAACCTTTAGAGAAGAGCTAACGCCTATCCTTCTCATACTCTTCCAAAATATAGCAAAGGGATGAACACTCCAAAACTCATTCTACAAGGCTACTATCACCCTGATACTAAACCAGACAAAGATGTCACAAAAAAAGGAAACTACAGACCAATATCACTGATGAACATAGATGCAAAAACCCTCAACAAAATACTGGCAAACAAAATCCAAGAGCACATTAAAAGGATCAGATACCATGATCAAGTGGGGTTTATCCCAGGAATGCAAGAATTCTTCAATATAGGCCAATCAATCAATGTGATACACCATATTAACAAATTGAAGGAGAAAAGCTATATGATCCTCTCAATAGATGCAGAAAAAACTTTTGACAAATTCAACACCCATTTATGATAAAAACCCTCCAGAAAGTAGGGATAGAGGGAAATTACCTCAACATAATAAAGGCCATATATGACCAACTCACAGCCAACATCGTTCTCAATGGTGAAAAACTGAAACCATTTCCACTAAGATCAGGAACAAGACAAGGTTGCCCACTCTCACCATTATCAGGCAACATAGTTTTAGAAGCTTTAGCCACAGCAGAGAAGAAAAAGAAATAAAAGGAATCCAAAATGGAAAAGAAAATGTAAAACTGTCACTGTTTTCAGATGATACTATACACAGAGAATCCTAAAAATGCTACCAGAAGACTACTAGAGCTAATCAATGAATTTGGTAAAGTAGCAGGATACAAAATTAATGCACAGAAATCTCTTTCAATCCTCTACACTAATGATGAAAAATCTGGAAGAGAAATTAAGGAAGGACTCTCATTTCCCATTGCAACAAAAGGAATGAAATATCTAGGAATAAACCTACCTAAGGAGACAAAATACCTGTATGCAGAAAACTGTAAGACAATGATGAAAGAAATTAAAGATGAAACAAACTGATGGAGAGATATACCATGTTCATGAATTGGAAGAATCAACATTGTGAAAATGACTATACTACCCAAAGCAATCTACAGATTCAATGCAATCCCTATCAAACTACCAATGGCACTTTTCACAGAACTAGAACAAAAAATTTCACAATTTGTATGGAAACACAAAAGACCCCAGATAGCCAAAGAAAACTTGAGAAAGAAAAACGAAGCTGGAGGAATCAAGCTCCCTGACTTCAGACTAAACTACAAAGCTACATTAATCAAGACAGTATGATACTTACGCAAAAACAGAAATAGGGATCAGTGGAACAGGATAGAAAGCCCAGAGATAAACCCACACACATATGGTCACCTTATCTTTGATAAAGGAGGAAGAAATATACAATGGAGAAAAGACAGCCTCTTCAACGAGTGGTGTTGGGAAAACTGGACAGCTACATGAAAAAGAATGAAATTAGAATACTCCCTACCACCATACACAAAACTAAATTCAACATGGATTAAAGACCTACATGTAAGGCCAGACACTATAAAACTCTTAGAGGAAAACATAGGCAGAACACTCTATGACAGAAATCACAGCAAGATCCTTTTGACCCACCTCCTAGAGAAGCGGAAATAAAAACAAAAATAAACAAATGGGACCTAATGAAACTTAAAAGCTCTTTCACAGCAAAGGAAACTATAACCAAGATGAAGAAACAACCCTCAGAATGGGAGAAAATATTTGCAAATGAAGCAACTGACAAAGGATTAATCTCCAAAATATACAAGTAGCTTATGCAGCTCAATAACAAAAAACCCAATCAAAACATGGGCAGAAGACCTAAATAGACCTTTCTCCAAAGAAGATATACAGATTGCCAACAAATACATGAAAGGATGCTCAATAGCACTAATCATTAGAGAAATGCCAATTAAAACTACAATAAGGTGTCACCTCACACTGGTCAGAATGGCCATCATCAAAAAATCTGCAAACAAGAAATGCTGGAGAGGGTGTGGAGTAAAGGGAACCCTCTTGCACTGTTGGTAGGAATATAAATTGATACAGCCACTATAGAGAACACTGGTGAGGTTCCTTAAAAAACTAAAAATAGAACTACCATACAACCCAGGAATCCCAGTACTGGGCATATACCCTGAGAAAACCATAATTGAAAAAGAAGAGTCATGTACCCCAATGTTCATTGCAGCTCTATTTACAATAGCCAGGACATGGAAGCAACCTAAGTGTCCATAGACAGATGAATGCCTAAAGAAGATGTGGCACATATATACAATGGAATATTACTCAGCCATAAAAAGAAACGAAATAGAGTTATTTGTCATGAGGTGGGTGGACCTAGTGACTGTCATACAGAGTGAAGTAAGTCAGAAAAAGAAAAACAAATACTGTATGCTGACACATATTTGGAATCTAAAAACAAAAATAATTGGTTCTGAAGAACCTAGGGGCATGACAAGAATAAAGACACAGATGTAGAAAGTGGATCTGAGGACACAGGGGAGGGGGGAAGGGCAAGCTGGGATGAAGTGATAGAGTGGCATGGACATATATACAGTATCAAATGTAAAATAGATAGCTAGTGGGAAGCAGCCACATAGCACGGGGAGATCAGTTCAGGGCTCTGTGTCCACCTAGAGGGGTGGGATAGGGAGGGTGGGAGGGAGATGCAAGAGGGAGGAGATATGGGGATATATGTGTGTGTATAGCTTTTGTTATACAGCAGAAACTAACACACCATTGTAAAGCAATTATACTCCAATAAAGATGTTAAAATAAAGAAAGAAAGAAATTGGTAAGTCATATGATACAATGAAAACTAAAAAAAAAAAAAAAAAAAAAAAATAAAGCCAGATAAGAGGAATCTGTTTCTTCTGGTGTAGGAGGATTGGACGTTAAATAGGATGACCAACTTTCCAATAGTTATGATTCTTGGTCACATTGAAACTTCTCTCTAGTCTATGAGAAAGAAGTTGTATCTCTCTGATCTCTGTAATAGTCTTAAGTTATTAAGACTAATGAAACAATTTCTATGGCCCTGGATTAAAGTGGCATCTCTAGAGTTCCTAGGGAGCCACCAACTCTCTAACACTGGAACTGACCTAAAGATAACTTGGGTCCAGACACACATTGTCTTATTTTAGCTACTTTTGAGAATTGGAAGTAGGTAATATATCCTGTATATTATATATTGTATATATATGTGTGTGTATGTTTCCATATGTACATATATATGTGTATATATACATATGTATGTATGTGTATATAAATATATATATATTTTTAACCCTGGGTGGGAGAGAAAGCAAATGGTGGAATTGGGATTTTATCTCTTAAAACCTCAGGTTTATTGATTTCTTCCTATAACATATAAGGAGATTAAAGGGTATTATACGATATTTTCAAGTAATAGCGCTCTCAAAAAGACACCCACCTTTCCTCCATCAGCATTATACTCTTTTTCATCACCTTCCAAGAGCCTGGCTAGTCCAAAATCCGTGATTTTTACATGGTTTGGAGATTTCACTAAGACATTACGGGCTGCCAAATCCCGATGAACAAGCCGTCTTTCTTCCAGGTACATCATTCCCTGAAAAACACCAAATTCCCCAGAGAGTCAGTTAATGCCTATGCTATTGTATTGTCAAAAAAGGTGTTTCCTAGCATTCAGTTGCAAGTGCTTGATTTCTCTAAGTAAAGGCAGAATCGGAGAATATTTTCAAAATTATGGAAAATGTGGAATTAAAAAAGCAAACCACAAATAGCTCTTGGCCTTTTTCCCACTAAAGCTCTGTAAAACAGAATGAATTACCTGCATATGAGCTAAATGTTTGATCATTTTTTCCCAGATACTTTATATTCTTTTGCAAACACTTTCATTAGTGAGGTATGCACGTGTCTTACTAGATAAAGTAACATGTACTTGGATTGACCCACATATTCTTAATTGTTTTCTCCTCAATAACTTCTGTTTCATGTCATCTTCCGCCATACACCCACTCTAAACAAATGCAGCTCTCCATACTTTTCAAAAGTATTTCATATTAAGGTTTAATGGAGGCAATTTCACCTTTATAGATTCTATCAAGTCTGAAGAATCATATTATTCTTATTAATTATGCAAAAAAATGAAGTTTGCCCTAGGGGCATTAAAAGCCTATAATTTAAAAAATAGCTTTGATGACATTAATAGTCATTGTGAGAATCCACAAGTAAAATTACATGATTTATAATGACCCTTAAGTTAGCGTTTAATATGTTTTCTTCATAAAACATATTCTGTAATTAAAAAATATTGCTGATCACCAACAAGAGATATAACTGACTCTTCCCTCAACATACACACACACATCTACACATATATGTACATATACACATGTATACATATGTGTTATATGTATACATAACATATATATTAAAATATATACAAATAAAAAATAATCCATAGAAACAATAATTATTAATTGTATTTCATCAATAGAGAAGCCAAGAGTCATGAACCACTAGCCTTAACTAAAAGGCTGATGTAAAACCAAGGAAATGAACTCAGAGGCCCAGATTAGAATGAATATCCTTTGTTTGAGTGAACATATTTTTTGTTGAAGAGTTAGGAAAAATTCTGTATTTGAGGATTTCAGTGGTAAAAACAAGTCAGAAGTGTTATAAAATAGTTGAAGTATGCTCTCATGCCAATTGCAAATCAATGATACTGGCAGTAAACATTACAACTGCAGGACTTTGAAGGATTAATGGTTTCTGATATCAAAACAAAAGCTGTGGTAAACAGAGACATAAATCACAGAGGTCAAAAAATTATGAACCGTCTACTAGGTGTAGTGGAAAGAGAATATTGCTTCAAACAGCATCATGAGCCAAGCACTATATAAATGCCCATTAAACACAACCAGTGGAGATACTACCTGATATGGTGCAATCAGTCAGCAGTTGGGTGACATCATAAGTATTAGTGTTTTCTGATATCAACCCACAACTGGGATTTATGGGGTTCTTTCCCTCTTTCCTAAACAGTGCTTTCTCTTTGATTATGCCCAATTGGAAATTTTTAGAATAAAGTGAAAACAAATAGCCCTTGCATGCTTTAAAAGATAAAAAAAAATACTTATTTCCTTGAGATAAAGTATGTTCAATAATTTTGTCCCTGTAGGAAGTGTCCACAAAAAACAGTCATCATTCTCTTTCTTACCATCTTCATAACAGAATATGTAAAGAGTATTGGCAACAAGTTAATATTCAGATCCACACATACTTACAGAACACATACTGTATGCCAATCACTGTGCTAGACATCAGAAAGACAAAAGAGTCAGAGAAGATCTGTGCATTAAAGGAGGACAGAAGCTCATTAGTAAAGTGGGCACATATGGAGTATAAACTTGAATGGGTCAGTGATGCATGTATTTAAGGAGAGCTGTATTTTGAGGACCATCTGTAGTATAGCTTAGCAAGTATGCATGAGAGGGGAGGCTTCAGAGAGGTACTGAGGCCTAAGTATGGTTTGAAGGATGGATGTCCACTGGTCGGACAAGATGAGGGAAAAATTGCAGTTAGAGAGAACAAGCACAGGGTCATCAATACCACAGTGTACTTGGACAAAGGTATATAATTCTGTATTTCTGAAGCATTATATATATGGTGAGTGGTGAGCCTGAAAAGGTAAGAAGAGGCTAGATCCAAGAGGGGCCCCTTATATGTCATGATAGAGAATTTGAACTTCACATTTTATGCAACATTCAATGTGGTGATGTGGGAGTTTTTTTAAAAAAGGAGAGTGACACAATTATCATTGCAGCCTTGAAAACATCACCTGGTGCCAGTAGAGAGGATGGACTGCACACAAATATAGCTAAAATCAGGAGTCTGTCACATTACAGAAGAAAAGTGATGAGAGTGAAATAAAGGTTGTAAATTGACCATCCATGAGTCGTATTCATTTTTCATTTTTTTTTGTTCCCACACTGAGAAAGTTTCAAACATCCTCTTTAGCTGGTTACTGGCTATACACCATTAAGGGCATCTGGTCCCCAGTTTGCCAGGGTCCTACCACTTACTATCATTTTTCAGGAGTTCTGCTTTATTAGTTATGATAATCATCCAGCTCCTACATGCATGAATGTCGGAATCTTCAACTAAACTAGGCCAGAAGGAACTAGGGAGAGAACAATTTCAAGGTACATTTATAAAATAAAATAACCATCCTTGGTAAATGACTGAACAATGAAGAAGAGAGTAAATTGAGAATAAGTCTATGCTTTTGATTTTTGTAATTTAGATCATGTAATTTAGATAATCATTTGGATAATGATTCCCTTAACTAGATATTATCCTAATGTAAATATATTTAAGAAATATATACTCTACCCGTAGGGAACTAATATTCACCAAGGAACTTAAGACTCTAAAGTCACATTCTATAGTATAAGCAAAGCCTCAAACTCCAAAAGATCTTTGACAGTCTATACACAAAGCCTCAGGAGGTGATAGACTATCCTGAACCTCAATACTATTTGTCCATAAAAAAGTATTTTCTTCAAAATAATGAGAAATAAATTCAGGAAACCAGATGATAATCTCTATGGTTTCCCCTAGCCACCTGACCATGATCAAAAGAAATAAAAACAGAAGCATCCACCTCCTTACCAAACCATCAAAATACATTTGTATGGTTGCTTTGTAACTATGAAACATCATCATACAAATGCACACTTTCAAATCATTAATTATGACTGCCATCTTAGTCCTACTCTCACACCCTGAATTAGAGTGTTGAATTCTATGTATTGATCACAATAGGTTTCTCCACATCACAGTAATTGAAATAGGATTTTCTTACCAGAAGATCTCATTAGAATCACATTCTCTGGTAAAGTCCTTCAAAATAAAATCACTACTTAAATCAGAGTGCGATGAGATTAAGGAGGAAGACAGTGATTAGACACAGCAGTGACAAAAATAAACTGGATGATGGGCTTCCCTGGTGGCGCAGTGGTTGAGAGTCCGCCTGCCGATTCAGGGGACACGGGTTCGTGCCCCGGTCCGGGAAGATCCCACATGCCGCGGAGCGGCTGGGCCCGTGAGCCATGGCCGCTGAGCCTGTGCGTCCGGAGCCTGAGCTCCGCAACGGGAAGGCCACAGCAGTGAGAGGCTCGCGTACCGCAAAATAAATAAATAAATAAATAAATAAACTGGATGAAGTCCCATGAAGTTTGAAGATGATAGAGGGATACTGCATTGGTTGAAAAGGGTCCTCTTACTCTGTCCTGTAGCAACTCCCATGTCCTTGACATGCCAGCTCAGGTGAAGTACATGATGGGGATATGAACACTGACAACAACCTCAGCTAACATTGACTGATTCTTAGAATATGGCAGGCATTAAACTAAACACGTCTACATTGGTAGGTTAACTTAATCCTATAGACGCATACTACTTTCATCTCATTTTAAATATGAGAAAACCAAGGGTAAAAGAGGTCAAGTTACTTGCTCCAAGTCATCTATTTAATGAGTGGTAGAACTGGAGTTTGGTCCCCTTGGTGTGAGACTTAAAGTCTGCGTATTTAAGCCTATCTCATCTCTTGATGGGTCACCAGGTAGTGTGGGTATATAGAAATGAATGTACACAGTGAAGTCATATAGCTTCAGAAGATCCCAGTACTTTTGCAGAAAAAAATTAAATATTATCTAATGTTTGTATGAACTCAGGGCATAATGAAGGTGACTGACATGTTTGTATTTATATTTAAAACTCAGCTAAATTACAGAATCTTTTATAATTTAGCAGGAGTTTAAATTGTGTAAATTGGAAACTCAGTTCTTGCTTTGGCCACAGGGTATGAAGGATGGTGGAGTGGGTTTGAGAATAGATTCTGGAGTTGATTGCTTGGCTAGAACCCCAGATCTGCCATGTTCTTGCCGTGTGACTCTAGCAAGTTAATAAAACTCTCTGCCACTCATCTTCTTCATCTCTAAAACAGCCATAATAGCACTTATCACAAAGGCCGTTGTGATGATTAAATAGTACGTAGGGCACTTAAGGAGTAAGTGGCATGTAATAAGCATAGAACATGCAATGTTGTTCCATGGATATATATCAACAGTCCTAGTGCATAAGAATCACTTACTCTCATTAACTTGAATTGCCTATTCCGAAAATCTGTGAAGCTCAACTAATATATCACAGTGGGTGTTCAATAAATGTTTGCAAATGGTGATACATATACCCATAACCTGCCCATCAGTATTAATGTGTGGATACAAATTTCAGAATAATCACTGTTTGAAATATTATTTTAATAATGATGCACCTGAGGGTGTTGTCATATAAGGAGAAGGGATAATTTAAGAATCTAATAAAAGATTTGGTGCTCTCCATAAACATATCACATATTCAGGAATTTAGTGAAGATAAAGGTCATAAACAGGATAGGTCAAAAAATCTTCAATGCTGCAGGATGTTTTCCATGGGTGAATAAAATAGTAGATTTTCTGTACCAAAGAATCTGCCTTTTATCACCCAGCGCTGAGGGGCATTCTGGGTGGAGGTGTTTTCGGGGCATTTTGTCTACTTCTTGATCCAAGTGCTGCAATTCTGATTTTGCTCAAACTACTCAGAATTTACTATCACCCCACCACTCAGAACTTTACCATTTCATACTTGCTCTAAATGCCTTAATGAGTTTTCAAGACTGCTTACTTACTTTCTGTTTTGCTCATACCTCTTACAATATGCATCAATAAACACAAACTCGCTAGGGAAAGTCAAATTTTACTCTTGACCTTCAGAAATGCACTTTAATACAAAATCCAAGGATAATTTTATTACAATTGAATTTAAAGTTTTAATCTCTGGTTAGAATTGACTCATATAAACTGCTCTATGGAAAAAAAAATCAGTGACTGACAATTTTTAAATATTGGTATCGATGAACACCTAGCAATGACCTTCTTTTCAATCTGATGATATTGACTCACAGCTGTCTAACAAAAATGCATCATGATTATGCTTTAATCCAACATTAAAATGCATTCTGCCCAGCTGCAGGAAGCTAACGGAAGTCAAGAGAGACCAGACTATTTCTGACAATAAATATTTGCTTCCCATATATAGGCCAGGCGACATTTTCATCAAACACGTGTGTGGAGCTAAAAATTTCAAGTTGTAGTCAGTTCTCATAGACATTAATCTCTGGAATTAGCAAGAGTACATTTTTTTCTGTTTTCATTCTAATAACCTGAAGCTTTCTGAATAACAGGAAGCTTCAGGAAAACTACCTTCAGATGAAAATTGCTCCTCTTTTCTACCTTTCCTTCTGAAAACAATTCTACCCATGAGGGGGAAAAAAAAAAAATCTAACTCTAATGCTCTCTACTATTAGGGCTAAAGATATGAGCATGTTCAAGGGAAGAAAAATACCTTTTTGGATGAAGTGACTGACTTTATCCAAATAGTGCATGGAGAGAAACTAAGGGGGCTTTGTAATTGAATCAACTGAGAAGTCTTTGCAACCAGCCAAAGCTGGTTCATGGCACAGTAGAAAGAACACAGAACTTACTGTTGCAAGAGAGAAGAAGTCCCAGACACGCTGCTCACGAGGTTTATGACCACAGCTACTCAATTCGCCTCTTCTATAAAAGTCACAAATTGGCCTAAATGATCTCTGAGGAGTTCTCTAGCTTTAGATCTTTATTCCATGATGGAACTGGAAAATATATCTCTCTAAAATATTAAGTGGTGGCCAATAATAGACACAGATAACAGTAAAGAAAGAAGTAGAGTAGATGTCTCCCTTCAAATGTTTAGTGAGAAGAGTGAACACGTTTTAGTAAAAGTCAGTTTAGTGCATCTGATGTTAAAACCCTGGCTACTTACTATCTGTGTGATCTTGGTCAATTTATTTGTATTTCCTTTTCTTTATTCGTTAAATGGGGATAATAATAGTATCTACCCTGAGGATTGTTTTGAGGATTCAATGCCTTAATGTTTGTAAAACACCTAGAACATTCAATATTCTAACATACCATGTGTTAAATAAATGATCTCAAATTCATCCTTCTGATGAAAAATACAAGGCAGCCAACTAAAACACCTACTGATTACTCAGCACTGTTGGATGTGGTGACTTCTATTTCTCATTCTATTTGTCCCTGAATGTTCTTCCTCTTATGCTGCTCAGGAAGAAAAGCAGATTCACATGGTTGTCTCAGACTGGCTTGGCATTAATACTCCAGTTTAATTCTCACATTTTCCAATTGCACCTATGATCTTCAAGAGACTTAGTCAGGTTGCAGTTCTTAAGAAAATTTTGCAATATTGAGGACAACTGAATTTCCATCATTTTAATAGTGTCCATACATGCATGTAGTAGATACTACGGTGTGCCACCCAGTAACCTCTTCAGGCCCAAGTTCTCCTAATCTCAGCTTCTGGGAGTGTTGACTGCTGAGGGCTCTCACCTTGGCTGCCTTCGTTTTGGGGCAGTGACACCGCCAACCCAACTACAATGGGGGCTGCTTTGCCAGGGGTTCATCCTCTCACCGGAGGCAGCCCACATCCAGTAATTTGTTGATGTTGAGTTACAAAGGCCATACCTCTCTTGACAACTATGAAGAGCTGTTCTAGTTCTGGGACACCCATGGGATTGAATGATTCCTTTGTTGCAATTTTATCATAGCTGAACTTTTCCTTCTACCTAATACTGCTTTTTCACTGTCTGATAGGTGTTGTTCTTGAGAACACTTAAGAAAAACTTCCTACGTGCAAACTTTTCTCAGAGATTGTTTTCTAGGAGCCAACCTAAGGCAATGCGTGTGACTTGTTTTCTTTTAGGATCTCAAGTACTCAGAATTTTAAGCTAACCACACTCTATAATTCATGCACACTATGATCATTGTTTCCCTTTATCCTCTATATCAACCCCATTCTTTATCCATCATAAATACCAACAATAATGTTTTTAATACATATCCTTTCAATCTATCATCCATATGTTTATTTCTTTTTATCCATATTTTCTAACAAATGCTTTGTGTTATTTCTAATATACAAATAGTATTGTGTATTAAATAGGATCATGTTTTACTCATTAGGCTTTTTATTAGATTAAAACATGTTGCTGGGCTTCCCTGGTGGCACAGTGGTTGAGAGTCCACCTGCCAATGCAGGGGACACGGGTTCGTGTCCCGGTCCGGGAAGATCCCACATGCTGCGGAGCGGCTGGGCCCGTGAGCCATGGCCGCTGAGCCTGCGCGTCTGGAGCCTGTGCTCCGCAACGGGAGAGGCCACAACAGTGAGAGGCCCGCGTAACGCAAAAAAACAAAAACAAAAACATGTTGCTATATGTAATCCAGTTCTCATAGCTGCACTGAATTATACATATGAATTCACAGACATATACACATGTATAACACAGGCATGCACTGTCAGTTGTCTATTCCCCTATTGAGGAGTACCAAACTTAACTCCATCTCTTTGACAGTGCAAACAAGACTGAATTGAACATTAATACGATTTGTAAAATGCTATAAATTGGCTTAACAACATAAATTATCTGCTATTTAGTACTAATTTCAATGTAAGAGAATCTAAACAAACAATAATATTAATAGTCACTGTGGAAGATACAACATGGAGCGATTTCTTGTTAATTGAGAACACTGAAATCACATGAGAAAGACAAAACATAACTGTGTATATTATCTTATATATGTTCGTATCCATGAAATAGTTAACATTTATTTACACACTTGGTGCCAGGGGACTGTTTTAAGTGTATATATACAGGAATTTACAAGAACTCAATGAGATCTCTGCTACTATTATTCCCATTTTAAGATGAGGAAGCTGACACACAGAGAAGTAAAATAACTTGCCCAAGAGTGATAGCTAGTGCATGGCAAAGCCCAGAAGAACCAAGATTTGAGTGCAAGCAGCTTAACTCCAAAGGCAACAATCTTAACCATTACTCTATATGACCGTAGGTATCAATAGACTATATAAAACCATATATAAAACTAAAAAAAGACAGTATATACAAGTGAACTGTTGTTATATAGACAATAAATGCTCTAAGAGTTCAACCAAGAGAAAACTCTTGCACATAATACTAATTGAAAAGTTATAAACAAACTTTTGTTTTTCTGGGTTTCCTAGGACAGTACCTCTGGAAGCACTTTATAAACCAACATTTGTGAATTCAACTATGTACTTTCAACAATTTGAAGATTTTCTGGCATTTACCTGGCACTCAGTACATGTTTATGGTTGGATTAAATAAACAATAAGACCAAAAGTTTGAAAGGCTGTCCAGACAGTAGCTTTTTCTTTGCAATGTAAATTGAACAAATGTATAATCTGTGATATTTATGATAGGAAGGAGGAAAACAAACCCTGCAACAGTTAGGCCAAACCCCAGATGGTAATATTAGAGAACGAAGGAATGTGAATGAGGACTCTATTTAAAGATTCCTGAGGCTGGCAGGGGTAACAGAATTTTTTTCTTCTTGTTTCCTACAATTTCTTCAAATATTTCTTCAGAAATTTTATTTACCACCTTTCACAAGCTTTTGAAAATTTACATTGGAAGAATTTGCAGAACAGCCTCCTTGAGACTCAAAATTTCTCTTAAAGAAACAACAAAATGAAAACAATAAAATTAATAAACAAAAAGAGTAAGTTAAAAAGTATATGTGAGGAACCTCCATACTGTTCTCCATAGTGGCTGTATCAATTTACATTCCCACCAGCAAAGAGACTAGGGGTAGGATGGGAATAAAACACAAACCTACTAGAGCATGGCTTTGAGGATATGGGGAGGGGGAAGGGTAAGCTGGGACAAAGTGAGAGAGTGGCATGGACATATATACACTACCAAATGTAAAATAGATAGCTAGTGGGAAGCAACCGCATGGTACAGGGAGATCAGCTAGGTGGTTTGTGACCACCTAGTGGGTGGGATAGGGAGGGTGGGAGGGAGGGAGATGCAAGAGGGAAGAGATATGGGAACATATGTATATGTATAACTGATTCACTTTGTTGTAAAGCAGAAACTAACACATCATTGTAAAGCAATTATACTCCAATAAAAGACATTTGAAAAGAAAAGTATATGTGAGAAGCCACTGCTTTCCTACTAAATAAATTACAGGTAAAAAGCTCATCTGCCTAGATCAAGAGAATACTAAACATGCTACTGTTTTCCCCTCTCACTGACCTCCTGTCAATATGATTACAAATGGGAGGAGTGAATCGTATAGTGTCCATACTCTCTTAGAGAAGTAAACCTAAAATGGATTACTTCTACTCCTTAGGCAGCTGATCAATAAAGATGTGGATTGCAACGAGAATGGATATGTCTGTGGGTTGTAGTAGTTATCCTCCGTGTCTCTTTAGAAATTAATTAAAAATAAATGAAGTGTGCAACCTATTAATACAGCTACCTCTAGATCAAAAGATAGAAACTGAGCATTTCTCTGAGCATACATATTATGCAAATACATTCAAACACTATAGGGAGGCCTTAGTTATAACTGAACAGAAACAGATCATTCCTAATATTCTCTAGTTTCACAGAATTGCATTCTACTGGCTGGAAACCATAAAGTTCAGTGGGTGGGAATACGTATACCATAGTTTCCTTCTTAGGACAATTATATCAATTTTTATGAGGTATTCTCTTTACAAAGCCAAACTTTTGCCATAGTACAAAACTAAAGAATCTCAATAACTATTTTCTTGTGTGGTATATTCAGATATGAGTCTTGGCAGTTGAGTTTATTGATAACTACTAAATATTTTTAAATAAGTATCTTCCCATGGGAAAAAAATGTAAAATTCCTAGAACACTAAAAGCTCTCATGTGATTTCAGCCAATTTAGTGTCTACATGTAATATGTGTCATTCAATCCAATTCTGCATCTATCTTATTTGGATGTCAATGGACTTGGTCCAACTATGCAAATGCTTACCCAGTACATGTAAAACTTGAAATGATGTACCATACATTCCCTCTGAAAGTCACCCAGCTACTTCTGAACACTTCCTCTGACCCCTGCTCCTCTTACTCAGGGGCCTTCCTTCTCAAAATCTTCAGAAGGATCTGAACCACAGCTTCCAGTTTACATCTCAATCCATTGCTGATTTGGAAGCCCATGTCCTTGTTTCAACCTTTGTACTCTCTCTCTGACAGAATTATAGGACTTTATCTCTAGTCCTAGCATAAGGACATAAGAAAAAGCATATACCCTTAGAAAGCCATAATTCAAAAAGAGTCATGTACCACAATGTTCATTGCAGCTCTATTTACAATAGCAGGACATGGAAGCAACCTAAGCATCCATCAACAAATGAATGGATAAAGATGTGGCACATATATACAATGGACTATTACTCAGCCATAAAAAGGAATGAAACTGAGTTATTTGTAGTGTGGTGGATGGACCTAGAGACTGTCATACAGAGTGAAGTAAGTCAGAAAGAGAAAAACAAATACCATATGCTAACACATATATATGGAATCTAAAAAAAAAAAAGGTCAGAAGAACCTAGGGGCAAGATGGGAACAAAGATGCAGATCTACTAGAGAATGGACTTGAGGATATGGGAAGGGGGAAGGGTAAGCTGGGACAAAGTGAGAGAGTGGCATGGACATATATACACTACCAAACATAAAATAGATAGCTAATGGGAAGCAGCTGCATAGCACAGGGAGATTAGCTCTGTGCTTTGTGGCCACCTAGAGCGGTGGGATAGAGAGGGTGGGAGGGAGACACAAAAGGGAGGAGATATGGGGACATATGTATATGTAAAACTGATTCACTTTGTTATAAAGCAGAAACTAACACACCATTTTAAAGCAATTATACTCTAATAAGATGTTAAAAAAAATAAAAATTAAAACTAAAACTAAAAAAAAAAAAAGAAATACCCGCTTTATACCTTGGCTCATTTTCTATCCCAACATTACCATAGAAGGAGCAGATATCATAGCATACCTATAACATGAGGATGGTTTATCTGTATTTAATCTGATAAGCTGTATTCTGAGTTTCTGCTGTCTTCATAGGCTTGGGCATACATATGGTGTCACAGTAATGACACAAATTTCACTGTTTCTTGGCCCAACCTGCTGGCAGAGCACTTATCGCTACTTGCTCCTTTGAAGCCTTTTCCAGATATTTCTGGGGTTCTCAAGGGAGCCTTCAGATGTTCATAAATACTGTCTTGCTTCTTTTTCTCAGGGGTCTTGAATGATATATGCAGTCATTAAACCTTAAGCTGGAGCCACTGTGGAAATGCTATCTTTGCTGAGGCTGCTATCTCTTGGTTCTTCAGAAGTTGCAACTTATGATAATTCAAAAGAGTGAATGATGCCTTTCCATCCTCTCCTCCTCACCACGTCAGAGCACCACTGCCTTGTGCAGAACCTTGGTGAAGTGCTCTACCTACTTCTGAACTTTGCACCATATTTTGCCCCCAGTTCTACCAGTAGATATTGTTGAGACCCTAGCCTCAAAGTCCCCTTCAGAACTTCTTCAGTAACTTCAGCTCCATACTCCTTAAAGAGTTAGATCTAGTCCAAGAGGCAGGCATGGAAAACAGCTACATCTCTCTTTGCTTAACTCTCCTCTCTTTGACCTCATGCACTTTGCATCATTTCATCATCTTCCATTACTCTTCAACACGTGCACACATACGCACAAGCTGTCATGTGCATGTCCTGAACCATCTCTCTCTCTCTCTTACAGCTGAAAAAAGTCCTCAAGTAACTTGACTCAGCATGTCACTCTAGCTTTTCTTGGAATTCCTCACCTGGAACTCCAAGCCAACCTGAAAATTCTCTTGGCTCTTTTGTCTTTGCACTCACTGTTCCCTTTACCTGTAACACCCCTTCACCACACACTGATACACTCTTCCTACCATGCTTCAGACACAGACTTGGTTAAATCTTAACACTCTGTTAGATCACAAATTAGATGTCATTTTCTCCACAAAGCCTTCCCTCCCTCCCAAGTAGATTGTGTCCTTCAATGATATGTCCTCACAAGGTCCAATTTTCCCTATCGACCTCAATCTGTCTATCTTAAACTAAACACTGAGATCGTCAATCTTGATAAAATAACTTTCTATGTATGGCTAAATCAAAGTCCTTTTATAACGCAGAAAGAATATGTACTTATATTTATGTTAGTCTGCAACTTCTATGCTAAAGCTTTAGAAATACTACACAGCATATTACACAGTGTTATCAATTTCATGTGAAACATAGAAAAAAACCTCAAATACGTCTGAATCCCAATTGAGCACTCATCTACTGACATGATTAGTTTGTAAAACTATTTTTAAGATAATTAAGCACCAATTAAGAGAGGAATGGAAATAGAAAGCTATGTTCTGGCTTGTTCAAAACCTAAAAGTTACAGATTTAATCTGATCACCTTTCATTCTTTTGCTGCAAACCCTTATGGATTGTGAACTGCTTGGAGCTGTGATGGTGTGCTCCTGCTGAGATGACATAAATCAATTTGACCCTCCTCACATTTAGCAATTCCATCACATTTTCGGCAGTCAGTAAATAGTAGTCGATTGATTTCCTCTTCTTCTTTCTGCATCTATTTATCTATACTCCTTCTATTGCCTCTGAATCACCAGGTTAGGACAGAAGGAACTCAAAACAATAATAAATATACTCACATACATACAGTTTCATAACAATTAAAAGAAAAAGAATACTAAATGTTTAATATTATTGGAAGTAAATTTGTATTGTTAATGATGATTTTTATTTTATTGTCCCTTTCTTTCTTTCTTTCTTTCTTTCTTTTTTTTAGATGTTAAATATCTGCAACTTTTCCAGCTTACTTGCATGTGCTGCAAATTGCTTAGTGAATATTTTTACTTCCAGGAATCTTGGGGGTTTTGTACTAAAAACTATCTGTTTTTTTACGAAGGTAGGGAATTCAGGGTGTTGTTCATGCCCACTGCCAAAATGGAATTTGAATGCTGCCCTCTTTATCTGTACTTCTTTCTAGTTCACAGATTTATGCAGTTAATACCTCACATGAAGAAAGTTGAAATATACATCCCACAAACCATGTTCTAAAACATCATCCACAGCCCATTCCTGTTCATCTTTGACAATTAGAGAGTGGAATATAATGAGTGTTAGGTATAGAACAAAAATCCCCAGGCTTCAATATTAGCTCAATCACTCACTAAATGCAGCTGTGTGACCTTAACCACGTTAGTGAGCTTCTCAGTTTGCCAGTCTCTTCATCTATTAAATGGGGATAATAATAGAACCTTTTTCATTAGGTTGTTATGAGAATTAAATGATCTAGTTCTTATAAAACTCTTAGAATGATGCCTCATCAAAACACTCAACGTTGTTGGTTATTATTATTGTCCCTTTTGTCCAGCACCTTGCATTATAGATGATTCTTATTTTTCAGAATTTCACCTTTCAATCAACTTGCAATTTTTTCAGATGTTTTCAAGCATAGTCTTATTCTTAGAATCCCAAAGATCATCTATCACCCAACAACCACATGTCTTGGTATTGCTGTCTTTCATAGAAGAGTTTAATTTCAGCAAAATTTTATTTTGTGCTTGTACACTTTTGTTTCTTTGTACAATATCTGAATGACACTTCACCTTGATGTTCAAAATAAAATAGGGTAAAAAAATTAAAAATGATAATTTTCTCATGAAATTAATAAAATTAAGACATATAGAGAAATCATTAAAGATGCTGAAATTAGCATATCTTTAGCCTCTGCTGTGTACTCATTGAACTTAAGCTAATTGACTATATATGAATTTTTTAAAGAGCAAAATTGAAGCACACGAAGGAAAAGTTCTACATCCATCACTGTAGATGAGGAGTAAGGGTAATGGAAAATTAGAGATTTTATGATACTCATCTATTAATCTCACTTATAACACGTAGATCTATTGTTCATATTTAAGATTTTTACTCTTGCCTCTTTTATGAATACATTATATATAAAAATTGGGGCCATCTCATATTTGTATATATGTATACATATTCCACTGGGTTATCAGCTACTGAAAAGAACTGGAAGTAAGACATTATTTATTTCCTCTTGATCTATTTCTAGCTTATTATATATATATAATAGTCATTGTGTATAAAATTCGTTCTACATATAGTTGAAAAGGATAAAGAAAGTTTTCTTGTTTCATCAGTTATCTATTGAGTAGCTATTATGTGCTGCTGGGCACTCTGCAAATGGTTTTACATATAAAGATAATATAGTGTTTCCTTCAAGTTATTCATTGCCTGGTGTGAGAGATATACATGGGCACAATAGAAACTGTAAAGGAATTGTTCAGAAAGTACAGAAAAAGGGGAATGTAACACTTGTGTTGATTACAGAAGGTCTCTCAGAAAAGGTGAAATTTAAGCTTAAGATTGAATGAAACATAGATATTTAAAATTTTTGCTATAATACAGTAAGAGTATTCTAGACAGGATAAAAAGCATGTAAAAAAACATAGAGTCCTAAAAGGTAATAATATGTTTGGAAAAAAATTCAAGAAGTTCTTTGAGGATGGGACAGAAGTTGACAAGGGCTAGAAGTGCCACAAGTAAGTGTCTAACTTAATTGTTACTACCTAATAAGACATGCAAAGGAGTCACTGGAAGTTTGATAAACAAATTGACATGATCATACTTGGTAATTGTGTGAAGAGTAGACAAAGACAAAAAAGATTAGAACGAATCAAGGAGATTGATTAGGATGTATAGTACTAGCTCAGATAGCAATGGTTTAGCATTTGACTAATGCAGTAACTTGGAGAATTAATTCTAGGCTGAGAACAGCAGATAAAGATGGAAGTTCATCAGTGATAATAAAGCCAAAAGAGAGGGTGAGAGAATGTAAATTTTTCCAGGTAAAACTCAGGGAAAAAGATTATTGTTAAGTGAGTGGGTAACAGAAAAGGAAACTAACAAAAGTGACTGAAAGTACTAGTGGTCAGATTCATAGAAGACCATGATGGAGTGGTATTGTGGAATGGAGAGAAAACATGAGAGAATTTCAGGAAGGTGAAACTAACGGCAGTGTTAGGTGCAAGAGAGAGATTAAAAATAAAAGATAATTGAATGGAGACTCTTGAGTTTGTAAATGGGAACATTGGTGTGTTAGTCACCTCAGACTACCACAAAAATGCCATTCTGTCTGTGGCCCCTCAAAGTTCATGTTCTTCTGACATGCAACATATATATATATTCTATTCTAAGAGCCCCCAAAATCTTAACTTGTTCTAGCATCAACTCTAAAGTCTAAAGTCTCATCTAAATATCATTTAAATCAGATATGGATGAGACTTGAGGTGTGATTCATCCTGAGGCAAAATTCCTCTCCATCTGTTAACCTGTGAAACCAGACAAGTTATGTGCTACCAAAATACAATGGGGGATAAGCATAGGAGACATAGTTCCATTCCAAAATGGAGAAACAGGGAAGAAGAAAGGGTGATGTGTCCCAAGCATATCCAAAACCTAACAAGGTAAATTCAGTCAGATCTTAAGGCTCAAGAATAATCATTTTTGGTTCAATGTTCTGCCTTCAGGACCTACTGGGGTGGCAGCTCTATCTCTGTAGAAGAGCTAGGCAGGGGTCCCATCCCATCCTCCATAGCTCCATAGGGCAGTCCCAGCTCCATGGCTTTGGGTAGAGGCTGTCTGGCCTGTGTAAACCAAGGCACTAGACTTATTCATTTCTGAATTGTCTTTGAGACTTTTTTTCCTCTTCTTAAAGAAGAGTGTGCATTCACAGCCAAATAGCTCCATTTTCTGAAGAGCTACTCAAGGAATTTAACAGACTTCCTTCATTTTGTCCTGTCTCCATCCCCTTCAGTTCAAACTGGCAGTGTTTCTGCTTATATAATCTCATAAACTCTTTATCGATTGATATTCCAGCCATACCCTTGGTGTTCTGTTTAGAACATACTTTCTAATTTTTTGCAATATGAATAGGCTGATAATTTTTCAAATCCCTAAGTTTTGGTTCCTTTTCACTTAACAATTCCTTCTTCAATTCATTTCTCTCTTTTTACATTTTATTATAAGTAGTCAGGAGGAACCAAGGCCCTCCTTCAACACGTTGCTTAGAAATCTTCTCGGTGAAATATCCAATTTTATTGTTCTCAAGTTCTAGCTTCCACAACACACTAGAATGCAAACACTATTCAGCCAAGTTTGTTGCCACTTTATAACAAGGATCACCTTCCTTCCAGTTTTCCATAATATGTTCCTCATTTCCATCTGAGATTTCACCAGAATCACCTTTAACATTGATATTTCTGGCATTCACCTCAAAACTCTTCCAAACTCTACCCGCTTCACAGTTCCAAAGCTGCTTCCCTATGTTTAGGTATTTACTACAACAGCACCCCAAAGTCTATATTAGTTATTGCGGTTTGCATAACAAATTACCATAGACTGAGTGGATTAAACAACAGCAACTTATTTCTCACAGTTCTGGAGGCTGGTTAAGTCCAAGATCAAGGTGCCAGCCAATTCAGTTCCATGGGGAGGGGTCTCTTCCCGGCTGGTAGGTAGCCACTTTCTCACATCTCCTCACTTCTTATAGGGGCATTAAAACCACCCTCATGACCTTATCTAAACCTAATTCCCTCCCACCTCTAAATACCATCGAATTGGGAGTTAGGGCTTCAACAAATGAATTTGGTGGGGGGGGGACACAATTCAGTCCATAACAACAAGGTCTAGTGACCTTGTTGAAAGCCACTAGGTTGCAGTGGACTCGGGGGAAACCAAGGATTTGAGAACAGATGGTCAACAAAAAATTGTGTTCCTTTTAAAAAGTAAATAAATAAATAGGCAGTCACTTTAGGAAGAAGAGATAAGTTTGGGGTTGTTCATCCACCAGTCCTGGAGAATTGATATAAAGGATGCGTGAGAGGAGCCAGTGAGTCAGAAGAGACTGATGATCCAGGAATGAGAAGAAATCATGAAGAAATGCTGCAGCTGGGATGAGAGCAAGAGTGAAGGTAAAAAAGGTAAGCTGTGTAAAGGAAGAAAGACAATGCTTTCTCTGAATCAACAGTGAAAGAAAAGCTGGCAGCTGGAAAAGAGCAACAGTGCGGAAATTCATGCCCTTCTATCATTATTTTACTTGGTAAATTAGGAAACAGTTAACATATTCTCAGAATGAGAGAAAATATGAGACAGAGAGAAGAGGTTCAAAGTGGCTCAAAGGAGGGACATTGTTCAGGTTTCACTGTGTGCACCAGCAAAACAGGTGTCCATGGAGAGGGGAAAGGAAGCTCACAGGAGCCTCTTCACAAGGTAAAAATAGTCAGAGAATACTGAGGGCCAGTAAAAGACAGAAATCATAAGCTTGTAATTGCATCCAGTGTGTGTGTTTTATGGTCCTCAGAGGCACAGAAACAGAGAAATTGGATATTTGGGTTCATCCAGGGAAAAGTATTAGCAGCTAAGCAAGATAGGAAGATAGAGAACAGAACAAACAAAAACAATTTTGTAAAAATACACAAATGTTAGAAAAAATACACAAATCTTTGAAACTCAGAATGATTGTAGACATTAGCATGAATTTTGAAGTTGGTTTATTCTTCAAGGGCTTTCTTACTACACACACACACAGAGGTCACAAAATATGTTTTCCCATCTAAATATTTAAAAATAAAATCACTGTTTCCTAGAATTCTATTTAAAAAACTTTATTTTAAGCTTAATATCAAAACTTGGAAGTATCAGACAATGATTGTAGAGCAGCCGGTAAAGATGTATATTCTAAAACAATGAGACAAGAAGAGTAACTTTTTAATCATATTACAAGGCATTTTTCACTATTTGACTTATTTTAACAATTGGCTTCCAATAATTCCCTCTATATTTGTAGTTACAAATGATCCATGTCTCCTACAGAAGTTAATTTTTAATCATCATATATTTTTAAATAAGTGAGGATTTTTTTCACATGTCACAATATACAACATTTAGCTAAAAGGCCCTACATTAGGAAAACTATAGACCCTCTATAAACCACTGAAAGAGTAGTACGATGAAGCAACACAGACAAGCCAAGGAAGTGAATATATAGATTTAATGAAACCAGTGACCGTAGGTTCAAAAATCAGTGGTTTTATTTTGCTGTCAGAGTGAATTTATTTGAATCATAACTTCTATATTCCTTTTCAATTGTAATAATGTTTGGCAAAGTTGGACTACCTTTATATGGGTTCACAGTATACAATTTCATTTTTAAAACATCTAATGCAAATTTAATACTTTTACTTTTTATGACAAGACTTAGCTCAGTCTGAAATAATCACTGTATTAACATTTTTTACTCATTCAAACAGTCCAATTCATCATTACAAAAACAGCAAGCTTCCCCAGCCTGTCATTAATTCCTACTGTTTTAATTACAAGAAAAAAAAAAAATTTATGGAAGGCTTTTGTGGATAATACCACTGTAAACACAATCTTGTGTAAAGATATGAAAATAAAATGGAGTTGTTTTTTCTACATCAATATTCTGGTAGAGATAGCATGTTTTTGGCCAAAAATTTAAAGTCCTAAAACATCATGGCACTTTCTTTGAATTTAGTCACAAAGAGGCTGCTTAGAACTACATATTAATTTTGACTATTTGGAAACACGAAGGCCACATTCAAGACCAACATTTTTATAAAACAACTCTATATCCACTAGAATTTAACTTTTTTTTTTTTTTTTTTTTTTACTGCCCTCCAACCAAACTTAGTTTCTGCTCCTATATATTGTGATTACATGTAAATGATTGTCAGTATCAGGAGATTCAAGTTACTCAAATCTTAAAATTAAGTGCTACATAAGATTTACCCAGAAACAAAATCCAACTTTTGAGATAAGTAACTAGTAAAATGTTTAAATCAGTCTTTACAAAACTGACTACTTCCTTTAGAATGTGTTTTGTGAGGAACATGGCTGGGGTTGTAGAGTGAGGAGAAACCTCATAGTATATATTTTTTAGCCTTAATTTTTATTATTATTATTTTTAACCTAAATCAAAATATATCACTGAGGGAGACGCTTCTGAATCTTCCACTCCACAGAAGGTGAGTTTAAATCCAAACACTGTTGGAGGATAAGGAACTTGGGCAAAAAACTTTAGCAACCACTCACAATCTTCCAGAAGTGACAGTCAATTGTATATGTGCATTTCCACCGAACAACAAAAACAACACACACACACAGATATAATGCAATGCAGACTGTGATAAATGCTATAATGGAGGTACAAAGACCTATGCACACATGGGGGTTAACGAGGAATTCTAAATGGAGAAATTAACAATGTTTACTAACAAAAATAAAACTAGTTAGATTTTAAAGGATCAATAATGTTTGGAATTATTTTAGTAAAGTTCCACTCTAATAAAATAAAAAGTACCCATTTACTCTTTTAAGATTAAACCCAAGAATAGGTAAAATATTTTCTGTAACAAGGAATTACTTTAATAAAATGTTTAAAATATGTATGTAGATCTGTGTTAGATTTCTGTTAGCATTGAGGTCATGTATCATATATCTTCTTCTGAGTATGAGAGAGAGGCTGGTTTACTAAAAAATGTGCAGAACTAAGAATTGCTAGAGGTTAAAAAAAAGTAAAGGCACCTTCCTACTCTTACGATATTTAAAATCCCTTTGGGCAAACTATATTCAAATAAACATATCCAATATATTTCAGTGCTCCCAAATAAAAAGACCAGTCAATAAATTTATTAACCACTATTCTATTTACACTTCTAGCATGAACTTTAATCATCTTTATGAACTAAAATTATTTATATCTAGCTATTAATACACATTAGTACTTAATAGTGTACTTCATAATACAATTTGATAAATCATGTTTAATTAAATTTATTGGTGATAACATTTCTGAATTTCTATCAGAATTATTAGGCAGAACTAGACAGAATTTAACTTGAAAACAAGTTGCATTTATATGTTACTACAGTACTGTCCTGAAATGCTTTGGATGGTATAGTATTACTAGCAGAATATTGAAACTGGTAGAAAAATAAGATGTTTCCTCATTGATTTAAATGTTTTTAAAAATCTAACATTTTATATTTTATAGTCAGTCCAAAGTTCAGCTACTATTTTCATTTATTAACATTTGAGTTAAGGCATTGAGTTTATTAAATTAGCAAATGATTATTTTTTATAATATAACCATATATTGAGCCCTGACTCATGTATGTGTTAATTGTTCTTTTCTGTTGAGGACAGGAGCTTATACCCACTTTTTAAACTGAATAGACATAGTTCATATGCAATTTAGATTAAATCTGAGAAGGAAATAGAAGCACACACACCATCTGTGAAGAAATATCCTCATCCCTAATTAATACGTATCATGTATTATAGCCCATTTCATTACTATAGACAAGTTATAAAATATAAAGCTGGATTTAATAAAAGAAAGTTAATTTAATGGAAATGAGGAATTACCTATAGGGATATTGTAGATGTTGGCTACAATATTCTATGGCTAGGGAAGGATAACTAATTCTCATGTAAGTCATAGACCTGTTTGTTAGTGTACTTTAAAGAAGATAGGAAGGAGCCTCTAGTGGCTGACTAAGGAATAGATTATCATTCAACAAGTATTTATTGAGAATCTACTATATTCTAGTCACTGTGATATAACAGGAAGGATTTATGTAGTGGTAAACTCAAATATAGCACTTGTTAAGTGATAATCATGATTGTAAGCACTTTACACAACAACCCCATGAATAATAGTAATAATTCTTAATTAATATTTATTAATAATATTAATTATACTAATTAATTATTATTATTTTACAGATAATGAAACTGAGGCATGGTAATATTAAGTGACTTTCCTAAAAACACACAGTGAACAACAGAGTTGTCGACAATTTGACTTCAGGTCTATGGAATTTGACAAGTCTATAAGAAAGCCAATGTGCCTGGGCACAAATAATGAGATAGGAACTTGGTGTGAGATAAGGCTAGGAGGGTATATAGGGGTTAACACTTGGATCCATGTTCAGGACTTTGACTTTCATCCTATGGGCAATGAAAGTCACTGAGGTGTTTTAACAGAGAAGGCTGGGAAGAAACATAACTGGAATACATTTTGAGAAAATTCTCCTGGCTACAGCGTGCAAGACTGATCAGAGAGGGAAGGTAAAGTGAAAATTAGAGCCAAGAGGTTATTTTATATTTCAAGTGAGAGAGGATGGCAGACCACAATAGGGTGATGGTAGTAATGGTGGCAGAGATGAATAGAAGTAGATTGACTTGTAAGATAAGAGCTAATATCAACATTACTTAATATCAGATAGAACTGGAGCATGAGAAAGACAAAGTGTCAAGGACAACTTCAAATTCTTAGTTAGTGCTACTTACTGGAAGAAGATATATGCAGGACTAGCTTCTACATTATTCTGGTTCCTGCTTAAACATCCCCTCAGAGAAGTCTTCTCCAAATGTTTGAACTAAAATATCATTCTCCCCTCTGTAAGCCTCTAAATCCTTATCTTGCTTTATTTTTCTTCATAGCACTTATGACTACCTGACATATAAGCACATTGCTTATTCCCCTTATTTGTTGCCTGCTTCATCAACTATACTGAAAGCACCATGAGGGCAATTTGTCATTTATACTTACATTGTAATCTCTATCCTTTAGAACACATGTTGCATATCACAGATGCACAATCAATACCTATTGAATAAATAAATGAATGAATGTGAGTCACCAGAAGATGCGGAATGGTTGAAGTTGTGGATATGGGTTAGCTTCCTCCACAGAGACCAACGAGAGAACACATATGTATGTGATAAGCAAAAAGAAGAAATGCAGGGAAAGAAAACTGAGATGACAAAGTTAGGGGGAAAGGAGAAAGTCCAACAAAGAGCAATGCAGTGAAAAATCCAGAAAAATATATCATTTTAAAAATTGAATGATTGATGATGTCAAAAGTTAGAATGTCACTATAGGAAGAGGACAGAAAGACACTATTAAAATTGGCATTTAGGAGGTCATTAGCAGTCCTAATGATAAAAGTTTTGCTTAAATGTTAGGGACAGAAGACATACTGTAGTGGCTAGGAGAAATAATCAGAGACAAAAACAGGGAGACCGCAAGTTCAGACTAATTTTTCAAGAGGTAAGTCTATGAAATGAGTGGACAGAGGTCACTAGTGAGGGATGAAGAGGGAAGGATTGTGAAAAGAAATGTTATATAGGAGTTGATACAGAACTCAGAGATGTTTCTTGATGATGACGGTCAACAAGAATTTGGTCAAGAACCTAGCAAGGTAGAGGGACATATAGAACCTAGCATATACGAAGCTAGTTAAAACAATAAGATCAAACTAAATGCAACATCCTGCAAAGCTTCCCAGTCCGCAAAATTGTTCATTTCCTTCAGCTAATTGAAAGAATGTGTTCTAGACTCACACACACACTACTTAAGGCTAGATAACAGTATCCTGTCACAAAACAAAATTTGGAAAAAACTTTTTCAATAGTTTCAAGTAGTAGTTGGTGCCTAACTTAAGTGCCGGGCATATAGTGAGTACTCGAAAGGTATTAGATATTGGAAAAGTCAAGTTATCAGGAGAAAACTTCTATCACCAGTAGACTTGGCTTGTTCTGTCATACTATAGCCATCATATTTCATTGGAAGTAAGAATCTTAGGAAATTTGTTTTTCATTTTTACTTCCTTTTAAGTGACATTCATCCCAAGAAATAGCTTTATTCCCATATACTCAGAACTTAAGCACACATAATTATTTTTATTATATATAATTTATTATTATCTATATTTAATATATTGGCCAAATTAAGTCATGGTAGGTAAATATTACCAGATACTTCTTTTGAAAATTTCCTTCATGTACTGTATAAAACCTTAATTACATTTCAAAGACATCACACTGATACAGAACTTCACTGAGTTTTACCTAAAATGATGTTAGCAGTAGTCATGTTAAATAATTTGATATTTCTAATAATTTATGAATAAAAAATAATTGAATTGACATAAAGTTGTATTGTACAGTATGATTGCATCTCAAAAATAAATGATTAAATATGTCTCTCAGAATGATTTAATTTAGTTAGAAGGAAGACATTGAAAATTGAATACACAGAACTTTCTCCTTCCCTTTTATGAATAGTACATTGAATTCATGTACACCATCTTTAATTTATTTTCCATAATACCAGATTGCAAGCAAAAATTTGTGACCTAGCTTCCCAATGATTTGGTATTTCTTTATTAATTATCATATATGCCTTTTAATCCAAAGTGCCAGGTAATGATTTCAACAATGAAATGGTAACACTTCCAAAAAGAGGCAAATTAACATTTGATTAAATTTTAAAAATTATACAGCTCTCATTTAGTAGAAATATAATTAAATTCATATCTTTAAAGTTTAAGGTCTCTGAAGTCCTGAGCCCATTTAAAAGAATGTTAAATATACCAAAATAGTAGATATTACATAGGACCACTACATAGCACAATTCCAGAGAGTACCATTCACATAAAAATGTTTGGTTTATTTAATTTCACCATATTTGTACCTCCTCTTTAAATTTCCCTGATGTTCCTCTTCTTATACTCTAGCACTCTTCAATATCTTCACTAACTAATTATCGTTTAAAAGAGAGAAGAAAACAGGAAAATCGAAAGGCATGTGAAAATTGATAGTGAACAATGTGTCTTGACTGCATCCACTAGACATATTTTCAAATGGAAAGCTCCAAGGTTTTCCTAAATTCATTTCATGGCAATAGAGAGTTTCGGATCTTAACTTCATAGATGGGTGTTATAAATCAATACTATTATCTCAGTCACAAGGAAATAGCTGAGAAGCAGACATGGGTCCCAGGACAGTACCTGTATTTTGTGTTGAATCAGGCTATAACTGATATTGGAAATGTGTCTGTGGCAACTAAACCATCTGTTCACTTGCTATGTTGTAGAGTGTTTATCTGCTTTAATGTACCTGTATGTCCCATTTCACAACTGTCTAGGAAAAAAATAGTAAACCACTGAATTTCAACAGTAGTTGTAGGAACAGTGAAAATACAGAAACTGTACATATTCTCATAAGTGGAAAAAGTCCAGTAGTCAACTATATAAATTCTAATTTTATTTAGAGTACAAATGTCTCCAAATATCTTTTTTAAAAGATTGCAAGTAAATCTCCATACATGTATCTTTAATTATACTGTATAGATTTCCCACCATTTTCAACTAGTAAAATACATGCTATCAGCTTTTTAAAAATGGGGTTAGTACCCCATTATTACTTATTAGAATAAACCTAGCTTTTTCTTGTTGCACTGATGTATTTTTATTAAAATTTACGTAATGACTACATATATGCAATACCTTCCTTTAAGCATATTTGGAACCTGAGGATACTTATGTAGAGAATATAATTATGACCTATTAATACTTAAGAGTATATGACTAAAAGCTCAGAAGGCATCAAAGTAGAATACTTTAGTTATATTTAAGACATTACAAAGTTGAAAATTCAGGTTATTCTAAATCCATGTATTTGTTCGCTTCATGCTTCATGCCTCTTGGATCATAGTTTGGATATAGTATTTAGAAAAGCATGTACCCAATTCCACTGATGCTAGAAGAGCTCAACATTGATTACCAAAAAACTAGAACAGATGCACTTCTATCCTTTTTTTTTTTTCAATTTAAATACTTTTAAGGTGAAGTGAGTTAATGCAAGACACCGGGATTTTAAAGAGTACATGTGACAAGAGAAAGTTACAAAGGATGTCAGTCAAGGGGTTTGGGGTTTAATTTTGAACTTCAAATTTCCTACTCCCTGTTTTAATTGGGATCATTGTAGTTGATGTTATTTAGTGTCTGGAAAGAGAGACCCATGAGAGCTCCATTAGCCTTCTTGGGATAACAAGCAAAGGTAATAACTTTTCCTGTTAAGCAAACAAAGACCGTGGCCAACTCTCATTTGGCTTGTCTGTGAGCCTTCCCGCCAGGATGGTTCTGCCTCCTCACTTGTTCAAGGACCTGGCTCACTAGCTAGCGCACAGGATGTGCTGTCAATATTGCCTGGTGAGTTTTAAAACAGATGCCTAAATAAAACCCTCTTTACAGTTCTGTGAGCCTTTCTTCTGCTGAATGTATCAGTCTTTGCTATTTACAGCAAACAATGTGCTTTATCCTCAATGATGCTCCTTCAGTGTCCATTTTATTTCCGTCTCCAATAAACCTCATTAGTACAATGGAACAGAAATTTCTCTGTTTAGTATGGTCATCTATTTCAATAGAAAATAATCTTATACACACAGATTTCATTTTTTGAGTGTGTGAAACAAAATTCAGCATTGCCTAATCTGCTACTATTCACTATTGACTGTAAGCGACAATTCTCTGATGGATTTATAATGATAATTTCCAACCAGGTAATTTGAGAAGCTATTACTGTAGGTAATCCGATAGCCTTGTTATTTGGATGCCATCAACACTTAACTATTCATATTTCATGCATTGCGGGGGACAATGTATTCATAGGAGTGCTTGACAGCTCTCTGAGCAGTAGATGGCAGCACTGTTCAACTGTCTTGTTTTTGGTTTTGGTTTGGTTTGGGTTGGTTTGATTTGGGTTTTTTTGCCAACTGAAATCAGTTTCTTCACCATCAGAAAAAATAAATAAATAAAGCTTCAACTGTCCATACGTTTACATATAGAGCCCATATAGATTTCTAATAATTTGGGAATACAAGTTAAAATGATTACCTAAGAATCAAAATCACAAAACCAATTCATACTATCATGCTTTTTTTCTTAGATTGCTTATATGTGATCACTTACTTTTCATTTTTCCTTTTTTAATTTTACTATTTGAAGTAAAATATGACAAAAGTGAAATATGTCTACAAGTGAAGTACCCTGAGTGCTTCTATATATTTAGTTATTGCAGTTTCAACAGTTTTTTTGTGTCTTCTCAAATCCTCACAATTTATACATGTCTAATTTTACCAATTCCACCAGTAATGAACTGGCTTTCAGTGACTTTTTAAAGAGTAGCTGAAAGCATCAGCCAGTTCTCAGAAAAAAATGTCAGTTTCTTGAAATTCAGCCATTTAAACAAATGGTGATTTGCTTGTTTGTTTTACTCAGCATCTCACACACACATACACACACACACACACACACACACACACACACCACGCCACACACCACACTCTCTGATGCACGTGTAATTCAAATGTACAAACTTATTGTGGTAACTTCATAAGGAGTAAGCATTTGTGAAACCACCTGTGATTACTGAGAAATATGAGGTAAGACTCTTTAATTTAAGTCTAATATATATATATTTTTTATTTAAGTGAATGATACCAATAGCTACCCCAAAGGTTTGAAATGAGAACTAAAATGAAGAACAGTATATAAAGCATTCTGTCATCAGAATAACTCTCTCATTTTATTAGTTTATTCTTGTATTTTCACTAGGCAGTAACTTAGTTAAACAATGTAAGGATAAATTATCTGATTTTGTATTCCCAGCACTTTGCATAGTGCCATACATACTTTAGGCATTCAGTAAATATATATTTGAATCAATGAACAATTGAGTTTATAATGCAAATAAAGCTGGTCAATCTATTACAGTAAATCCAAATATCCATTCATTCATTCAACGTTCAATAAGGTCCTCATGACTGAGTTCAAATTCTAGCATGTAAGGCAGATATACTAAATACATGTATATAAGATTTATATAAACATTTTCCAGTAGTTTGGTAGATATGTAAAATATTCATATAATCTCACAAAGGTGATGTTTTACACATGATAGTTTATTGTTTATGGAGTTCTTACAAACATACACATTTTCTCATTTAATCTTTGTGATAACTACTGAGTTAAAAATATTTCGTACTGAGGAACCTGAGACTTAGAGAATTTAAGAGGCTTAATAGAGCCAGGCATTGTTCTAAATCATCATCTCTTCACACTACATCATGTGAAAAGAACCCATAGAAGCAATCAGTTCTTGTACCAGTTGGCCAATACATTATTCTTATATTAAGCCTATACATTTGTCCTATACAATATACTTAGATTAAATGGTTTGAAATTGTCCACTTAAAGAGAATTCCTTATTAGTTTTCCCTTTGATGCCATAGATACAATTGTATTTCATAGACTGAATATCTCTACCTATCTTGCCTTCTATATTTGACTGAGTAGCATATGTGTTAATCATTGTGGTGACAGGTAGAGGAAGCAGTCATAGCTGCTATCATTCTCACTAAGACCCTCACTGAGGGAACAATACAATAACTCTAACTGCCACTCATCTGGAGAGGTAGGAATATGTAACATCAAACATTCCAGGTTAGAGCTGAACCTTGAATATGAGCTAATGGGTTAATTTTTGCCACTGTGTCAACAGTTGGTCTTGAATTCTTCACAGGAAGATGGAGGTCATGGAAAAACACTTGAATTATACAGACCTAATCCACAACATTAAGTTAAGGTTAAACTCACAAGGAACGTAATATAGCTTTTTCTTGCTCACAATACTCAACTATAGATTTCAAGAGTTATAGATATATTCAAGGATGATTGGTTTTTTATGATTTGGGTTTTACTCTTAACCTTCTTTTGTCTTCCTTATTGAAGTATAGTTGATTTACAATATTATATTAGTTTCAGGCATATAGCATAGTGATTAAATATTTATTCATATTATACTCCATTATAAGTTATTACAAGATAATGGCTATAATTTTCTGTGCTATATAATACATACTTGTTGCTCACCTATTTCATACATAGTAGTTTAGATCTGTTAATCCCATACCCTTTATTTGTTCCTCCCTCATTCCCTCTCTCCTTTGGTTACCATAAGTTTGTTTTCCATATCTGTGAGTCTGTTTCTGTTTTGCATAGACATTCATTTGTATTATTTTTTAGATTCCACATATAAGTGATATCATACAGAATTTGTCTTTTTATGTCTGACTTATTTCACTAAGCATAATATCCTCTAGGCCCATCCATGTTACCATAAATAGCAGAATTTTGTTATTTTTTATAACATATAATATGTAATATATAAAAGCATATAATATTTCTATATGGCTAATATTCCATATATATACATATGCATTTTATAATATCTTCTTTATCCATTCATCTGTTAAAGGGCACTTGGGTTGCTTCAATGTCTTGGCTATTGTAAATAGTGCTGCTATGAACATTTGGGTGCATTCTTCTAACGTTCTTAAATCAAGATTATAGCAACCACTATCACAGCCTTTCCTGCCATTGCTAGAGATCAAATCACCAGTTAGAGGAGCCACTGGTTCAGTGTGGGTCTCATGTTAACCGACTAAATCTCACACCACTAATGTGCTACTTCACATACTTTTGTCTCTTTGTCTTCTGGGCCTTTGGCACTTTTTGATTCTGGCTCCCACTAAGTGACCTGCTCCGTGTGGACTCTAGTCAATTTCATGTGAAACAACCAGAAAGTGCTTTGCTTCATTCTCACTCTATATAGCTCTCACTAGTCACCTCCCACCCCGGGGATTCCCTGTTGACACAGGCTGTAAGTCTTGCTTAGCTACCCAGCTTATACAATCAAAGAGCAGGGTAGCTAGCCCACTGAAGGGAGGCTTTGACCAATGAGAGACAGGATACTGTGAATAAACTCCTCTGCCCTTTCCCCCTCAAAGACAAAATAAGTCACTTTAAAAAAAATCAGAAAAATAAGGAAATGCTTCCGTTAGTGAGTTTTTGTATTATCAATACTAATGAGATGAATGAAATCAGAGAGAGATGTCAGAGGAACTCATTGAGGTAATTTCGTTTTCCCTTTGCTTTTCCTTTTCCATAGTATTCCATCTTTCCAATATCTGGCCTGTAGGAAAATATTTTTTCCTAACTACTTTTAATTGAGAATAAAGACACAGGTACTGATCAAATAAACCACCATTTATATTTGATTTGGGAAACTGTGTTTATGGTTGGGAACGGGGAAAGGGACAAGAAAAAGTAACCATGAACATGAATCTAGACAAAGAGAAAGACATGCAGTAAAAAATTGTGGGCAGGCAGGCTGAACAATAAAAAAACCAACTAAGCAGAGGTTATTTAGGGGGAGAGTTTATTAAAAATGAAAAGATTAATTAAATGGAGAATTTTGAAGATGAGCAAGAGGGAAATGTTAATTTTTTTAAAAATTAGGGTATAGTTGCTTTACAGTGTTGTGTTAGTTTCTGCTGTACAACAAAGTGAATCAGTTATATGTATCCGTATATCCCCTCCCTCTTGGACCTCCCTCCTACCCATCCCACCCATCTAAGTCACCACAGAGCACTGAGCTGAGCTCCCTGTGCTATACAGGAGGTTCCCACTAGCTATCTGTTTTTCACAATCTCCCAATTCATCTCACCCCCCTTCCCTCAAGCCGTGTCCACACATCCGATCTCTATGCCTGCATCTCTATTCCTGCCCTGAAAATAGGTTCATCTGTACCATTTTTCTAGATTCCATATATATGCGTTAATATATGATATTTGTTTTTCTCTTTCTGACTTACTTCACTCTGTATGACAGACTCTAGAGAAAAGGGAACCCTCTTGCACTGTTGGTGGGAATGTAAATTGATACGGCCACTCTGGAGAACAGTAAGGAGGTTCCTTAAAAAACTAAAAATAGAACTACCATATGACCCAGCAATCACACTACTGGGCATACACCCTGAGAAAACCATAATTCAAAAAGACACACGCACCCCAATGTTCACTGCAGCACTATTTACAATAGCCGGGACATGGATGCAACCTAAATGTCCATCAACAGAGGAATGGATAAAGATGTGGTACATATATACAGTGGAATATTACTCAGCCATAAAAAGGAATGAAATTGGGTCATTTGTAGAGATGTGGATGGACCCAGAGACTGTCATACAGAGTGACTTTTAAGGTACTCTGAGACAACCATTTTACAAGTGATTTTATATTATTTCTGGACTTGCAAATGGAAATACAATGAAGATATACAGCAACTGGAGGTACATTTTAATAAGGGAGTGGGGGTTATCTATGACAATCAGTAGGAAAGACCAGCAAATAGCAGGTCACAGAAAACATGTTTCATGGGGTCCAGAAAGTGGAAGAATAATTTTTTAAAGGAAATGATTGGTGCATGAAGACCCAAAAGAGACAGCTTATTGTTTAATCTAGCTTGTTCCAGCTCTTACTTTGTAATGGCTTCTCAGCATTCTTAAAAAAAAATTGGCATTCCCAGAGTATGCAATTGCCTTAGTATGCTCTTCTAAAAGTCAAGATTTTGGAATAAGCTATTAATTTGAGGGAAAAATATTTTATCAAATTTCCAAGCATTTCATTTTAGTCTATAATTATGTAGCTTGGATTTTTAACCTGAAATTACAATTAAAAACTTCAAAACCAATATTTTTTTTCTCTTCAATCCAACCCCAAATTCTGTTTTCTAGTTTCCTTTTCCTATTTAACAAGAAAAAGATAATGCATCTAAGATCCCACCAAAATTAAATCTGATAGAAAACAATTTGTTGCTCCTTGGGGATAAACTATCGTAGAATTATTCTGCTACTACATGGCTAGTTTTAGGAGTAATTTACCCATTCTGAAATTATCCTAGGAAAAAGAGCTTCTGGGGGCTCAAGGTCTCAGGTGGAATCTGCTCTTCAGATACATGCTGTGATACCCTTGATTGAAAATGATTCCAGACCTGAGAAAGAAACAAGGAAGGAACTAGGAAGCCAAGTGCTTCTCTGTGTCATTGGTAATTCTCCTTCATCTACAAAAAGCAGAACTACAGTTTTGGGGGTTTTGGGGGGTGGGGCGTGTTTTGTTTTTGTTTTTTGAGCCAAGGATTCCTGGCTGAAATTTCAGCAGAGGTTGTTCACGTACAAATTGCACAGCTACTCATTTGATTAAGAAGGCTAATTTAATGCTGCTGTGTTGGTTCCAAATGTGCACCTCAGAGATTTTGCAAATACTTCTTTCTGGGGTCTTATGGGGAGCTTCTAAGATGCTAGATCAGCCTTAGTTTGCATAAGCACGAAGTCTCTTCATAGCTTTATTAACCCAACTGGAAGTAGGCCTCATTTAGCATTACCCAGATGGTAAAATTGAGGTTGATTATCTGCTTTTGAATGCTGAATTGTGCTAATGGGTCAGGCAGTACTTCACAAAGTTTAGTGGACCTAGGATGCAGCTGAGAGCAATTTAAAATGCAGATTATATGACCCCACTCCCAAAGATTCTCACTCCCCAGATCTGGGTTAGAATCAGCATTTTTAACAAGCATCCTCCCACCTCTTCTGTCAGCCTTTTCTGGAAGTTGAATAGGTTAGATGGCCCCTCTATCAAATGGTGGCTTCCCCCCTCATTCAAAACAAAAGTGAAAAGTCATCCAGTGACATCCAGGACCCTACCTGATCTAGTCCTCAGTACCTCTCTGACCTCATCTCCATGATCTCTCATCACTCTCTTTGCTCCAGCCACACTGGCCTCTTTGATGTTCCCCAAACATACCAGGCATGGCCCCAACTCAGAGATTTTGCATTTGTTCTTCGTTCTGTTCATAGTGCTCTTTCCCCAGATGTCTGCATGTCTATCGTCCTTGTTTCCTTTAAGTCTTATTGCATAGGTCACTTTCTCAGTGAGAGCTACCCTGCCAGCCCAATTTAAAATTTCAAACCCCCCTCCACACTCCTTCCCCTCTTTCTTTGCTTTATTTTCTCCCGAGCAGTTATCATGTTATTTTCTGATTTCTCTAACAAAAGATAAGCTCCAGAAAAGCAGGAAAATTTTGGTTTGTTTAGTTCACATCTATAACTCCAGCACCCAAGCCAGTGCCAGGAACATATATAACAGGCACTCACCAAATATTTATTGAGCATATGAATTAATGATGTGACACTGCATGGAGTCATGCACTACTGTGGCCTTACAAGCAACTGGGGAATATCCACATAAGCTCTTTTGTCAGAAAAAGATATTTACAGGTCTAACTAGAGTTCTTAAATTTCCATGATCTCAACAGTACTTAATCAAAAGCTCAAAAGACAGTATACAAATGACAATATGCATTTTAGAGAACTGGTTAGGTATGGTAGGCTGATATTTTGCCAATTTGTGCTGAGGGCTAAACATATTATGTTTAATGCAGAATAGCAGCACCAAAACCATCCTTAAAGTCAGAAAAGCTAGGTTCAAGTCACAGCTCTGTCATTTATTATCTGTGTTGTATTGGTCAAATCATTTAAAGATTCCATTTAAATAGTATATTACCAACCTCACTGACTCATATTCTCTTCATCTTTAAAAAGGCAACAATAGCAAATTATCCTCCAACTCTACAGAATCATGAGAATTAACATAAGAAAAGCATTTTTATACAATAAAAATAAGTATAAGGGGGTTTATACCTGTCTTTCACATTTAACATTTTAACCTGATGTGACCTATTGTTACAGTGGGAGCTCTCCATGAACTCACTATAACCATGTAGTCCCACATTGACTCTGGGCTTGGCAGGAGATGTGCTTTAGCCAATGGGATATTAGCAAGCACAGGCATGACAAGCACTTGTACCTTGGAGCTTACACTCTTGAAAGCCAGATATCATGCTATAGAGAAGCTCGAGCTAGACTCCCCAGTCAGGAGAAACCCAGGATACACTGGGAGGATACACTGGTGGGTGAGAGGCTCTCTTGGATATTCAGGACCCAACCGAGTTCCCAGTTGCATGCATGAGGGGCCTTAGATACACCACGTGGAGTGGAGGCACTTCCCAGCTGAGCCCAGAAAAATCAATAAAAATAATGACCTGCTGTTTTAAGCTATTAAGTTTTGGGATGAGTTATAATGTAGTAACAGATATTGAAATCCTGAGGTTTTTAAAAGTAACATCATGGCCCCCAGATTGATTTCAATGGCAGGAATTCTAGACACTATATGAAGCTACTGGGGAAGAGGAATGGAGAGGCCTTCAAAAAATCCTGAAAATCAAATCAGACATTCACCTATGTCACTTACTTTTGAAGCCAAAATGACAGCTAGCTAGCATGTAAGTTATTATTTATTCTTATGAGAAAAGAGCCCTAAATGGAGCCATTTATATAAGTCACTATAAATTGGAATCTACGTTGAACCAACAACAATAATATATAGTACATAGAAACTTTCTGATTTTTCTAAGACTTGCCAATTGAGAGTAGTCAACTCACTACCAGAGCAATTTTGAATTTTTCTGCTGTAACCTAGAGTGATTACTTCTTGGCAGGAGTCTATTGTTAATGATTAGCATTTCTCAAAGGGAGCAAATCTCCCAGCAACTTCCAGTTTACCAGTGCGGATCTGCACCCTGGTGAATAAGCCACATTGCTGGAATGTCAACTGGGGTCTTAATCGCTTCTGAAGCTAAGTTCAGATAATCAAAGGTCAGACCCTTTTTGCTGTGATTCTTGCTTTGTGTTAGTAGGGTCCTGTTTAGAGGCGCTTTTGTCTAGCGATCGGCGAAAGGGTGGAAGTGAGACAGCGAAGTCACGATGAGAGCACAGGCAGTCACGGGGCATTTTATTATCATTCTGTGAGAAATGTTCTTCACTCAGAAAGAGCTCTGGCATTTTTAAAAGAGATCTTGCTAACCCTTTACTTAAAATCGGTGTCCTCAGAGTCGGCATTGTTGTTCAGCACAATAGCTTTCACTTTCCAAGCACCAAGGTTCAGAAGCTTTTCAATGTGAGGCAAAAGGTGTCTTCCTACTACAAGGAAGTAACATGTTTTCATTTTTTGGTATTTTTTTTTTTTTTTAACCAGGGAACACATTCGATGATGGAGTGAAATATGAATGAGTTTTCTTTTCCAAATTTGTGGTTAACATCCTTGTTATTGTCAAGGAACTCAAGACTCAGAGGACTACATTTTTGTTGAATCTAGGACAGCTTGCTAGACTAGTTCCTTTGGTACTGGCTTGTATGTGACAGATCTGATCTCCCACAAAATTTCAAATGGATCACAAAACTGAATCCTCTATTTCTAAAATGTTCCTTGGTTTGGGAAAAAAGAAAGCATGCCTCTGACTATCTAGTACTTTTAATTTCTCCTGGAATCTTAGTGAATTCAGTGAATAGAAGAAAAAAAGTGACGGAAAAATACGAGGATTTAAAGGCTTTGGTGGTAACTGAAGGGCTGCAGGATGAGATACCCCCAAATATGTCACTTTGGCATTTGGTTATTTTGAGCTGTAAGCACTTGAAAGACAGCAAATGCAGGGACAAGCTTTCTCTGAACTCCCCTTTATCTACCTAAAGACAAATCCCCTAAAAGAAACTCATTTGTCATCAAGCCCCTCCTCAGGAGTTTCATCAACCAGGGAAGATTAACTATTGTCACAGGAGAGGAGGCTAGACATCAATACCACACCCAGACAAACTTTGTCACAAACTGTCATATTTCCCATCTATTCTCCCATAGGGCCCACTCATCCTTCCTAAAAATCATTTACTCTCCCCTAAAAGGCCTATGCCCCCTTCCCTTTCCCTTTCAAAATGGTATTTATTCTTGAATGCTAAGCCGCCTTGGACAGCTACTTATCTTTTTCCTGGGTATCTCCCATGTATACATGAGGTATACATGCATGTGGGTTAACCTCTGATTTTCTGTTGTTAATTGGTCTTTTTAATTACAGGGGTCTCAGATAATATCTCAGAAGGGGAGGAAAATTATTTCTTTCTCCCCTGCAAACTCATTCTACACAAAGTTACTGAATAAAAGTACATCAGTTATCTGAAATCTATGGGGACCTCCAAATGATAATGCTCATATATAAGTGCTGTGTTGTACTGAAGTACAACTTCCTCATTATAAATGGTGATATATCACTTTCCCCTTCTCTCATTCTCTCTCTCTCAGCAGCACTTAACTACATACAGATTGTTTTCCTTTATGAAATATGTAATAAGTGTCAATATTATAACATACCTCAGGACTTCTTTTTTTTAATTAAAAATAGTGTTTTTTTATAACATATGATACAATATATATGACTGGGATCTGTGGATATGCCACTCACTGGACTCCTATGTCCATGTTAGTAATCATCCTAAAAATCGTTCCTTTAGAGTGACAGAACCCCTAAATATTTCCTATATGCTTACTTGAAGAATTCATTAGAAGGACCAGTTTTAATTTTATAGCAGCATACCTCTTCCAAAGCAAGTGAAAACAATTCTGGGACTACTAAAATTTTCTATAGCAGAATGAGTATTGGATTGGGAATCTACAGATCCCCAAAAAGCAACAAACTGCTTTTTTGTTCTCACTACATCTTGACCAAACCTCCACTCTCCAGTTTCCTCATCTAAAAAATGAGAGTGTTGGTATCTATTCTATCTACTTCAGTGGGTTTCCTGTGAGGCTTAAGTTAGATGATGTTTACAGACATGATTTGCAGAAGTACAAAGTAACATACAAATGTGCAGGCTTACTATTAGAAGTGTTGTTTTTAGGAAGAGTCAATCTAATTATTTTTGTTTTCTATCTTAAGCCATGTCCACTTGTCTACATGCTCATAATGCCTCTACTTGTCCATGAAGTGGACTTTATCCTTGGGGAGACCCTATGGAAAAACCTTCCCAGGAAAGTATAAACCAAAAACAAAGCATTCTAAACAGAATGAATTCCATATCTCATATAGAGTACCTGGAGGTATTGGAGGGACCCTCGTTATCACACTAAATATCCTCATAGCTCACATGACTAAAAGCAGCAGAGGAAAGACAAGGCCTCTCTTTCCCCCAAGGAGAGAGGCTAAATTCCTGTGGCATCTGTAAGCCCACCCCTCTTTCACCTTCAAGATACTAAAAGTTGATCTCTAGATAAAACAAATAACTTTAACCCTCCATCGCCAGTCAGGAGGTAGAGTGATTCCCCATATACCCATGAATGCTGCTCTAATCTGGCTCTTAGCTTGTGTGAAAAGTCATAAATTATTTCCTTTAGGGGAAACCTGAAGGAATAATCTAAGGCCACTTCTACACTCAAATTTTAAGCAAAGGCCCAGAAGAAGAGAATGGGGTAAAGAACACAGCCTTAAGTGGATGGATCATAGCCTGGAAAAGATGTGTATTTTTTGCAAGTAGATTTTTGTACATCTACAGCAATATCATCTTTAGTCTTTGTGTAAACCCTTTTGGGGATACTAAAGAAGAAGGAGGAAGAGGCAAAAGAGACAAAAAGAAAGAGCAAATGTTTAGTAATGAAAAACTGTATATACGCAAGGATTGCTAACACACCTCTGTGAACCTGCACAAACCATAAGGCTTCTGCGGAGAAAGGGAAGGGAAGGGAAAGACAGCACGGCCGGGGAATAGATTCTGCTCAGAGAAGGTCAGGTCAAATGCTCGCCTTCACGAAGGGCAGACAGCACAGCGTGGTGGCTGAGTGTGAGGGGCCATGTGGAGTTTATCGGCTGGCATGTGAAAGAGACAAGAGTGTGTTCAAAGGGTGGGGGCAGTTTGACAGAGAACAGCACTACGCTTGTAGGAAACCTGTATGAAAACCTGGAAGTTATATATACAGATGAGTCTGGTTTCCGGAAAGTATATTTCTTGTGACATAAGGGTGCGGGAAACATGCCCCTCCCACCCCACAAATTTACACATATAATCTCCAGTGAGATCATTAAGTCTCTGGACCTCGAGCAAATACGGGTGACAAAGAAGAGCAGCCGTGTTTGATGTGTGGGAAGAAAAAATTATAAATAGGGAAAAATTAAAGTGGGATTAATATTTACCCCCCTCCAATATAAAATAACATAAGAATAACACAGGGGTGCTTTTATTATTAGCCTGGGAAAATATCTACCTCTGGGTAATTTGGCTCCTGTACAAGAATAACAACAAAACAACAACAAAAATCCAGCATACTCTTTTACAAAATACATATGTATATTTTCTTCTGTTAAAAAGAGAAAATAAAACTTTCAAGACGGTGAGTCCAGCGTTTCATGCACAGCATTGTCAACTCATCTGGCAGAGATAAGAAAGCTGACAGCCCTCTGGAGGACTTGAGCTCAGGCTGTGTGCAGAAGTCTGGAACGGCAGAGACCTGATCCTGCATGTAATGAGACCAAACAGAGCTGGGAAAGAAACTCTGCTGGCAAGCCCCCTCAGACAAAGAATCAAGCAGCCAGCTGCCTGCCTGTCATGCTTTACCTTCCTCTTCAGAGGCCTCCCTTTTCTGCAATAGTCAGGGCATGAGAAGGCTGCAGTATCTTACAGTGAGGTCAGAGGCCGTATAGGTCACAGTGTAAATATATTCATTCATTTATCCATTTATTCAACATTTATCAAAAGCTTGCCATGTGCCTGGTGCTATGCAGTGTTTGGGATGCAGGGATAAATAGAACACACTTTCCACTAGGGAACTTTCATAGCTTGGAAGGGGAAGTGGAGATGTATATGTATCAACAGCCATGTATACATGAGTTATACATGTACTTTTCAAGCCAGCTCAAATCTCCTTCTGCAAACATTTCAATGCAAACATAAAACTGTTCAATTAAAAATATGTATCTTTACTAGTTTCGTTATCTTTAAAGCTTGAGGAAGACCTCAAGGGAAAGATTTAAACCATGTGCATAAGACTGTTTAGGAACTAAAATCTTTTTAAATTAAAAAGGAATAAAAATTAGTTTGACTAACTAGGTGTTAATTGGAGTTTTGTCATATCTAAATCACATCTTAGTCACATATAAATCTTTCTCATACAAACATAACTGGGGTACCTAGCTTTGCATTCTGGAGAAGGAGTATAATTGCATATCTACTCCTTTCTTTTTAAAAACAGGAAAAGGTTTAGTAGAACAAAGACATTGCTCTGGCAGCTTCCCAGTGGGAAACAGTCAACCTTAAGTGTGTTTAAGTAGGCTTGGGAGGGATGATCAAGTGTTAAATCATATAATTTTATTAAGAGAGATACCTGAGGAACTGGGGAGTTCTAGCTATAATCATACACTTGAAAAGGCAAGGAACAAAGCACAAGTACTTTCCCTCCTCTTATTTAAAATATAACACATTTATAATTAACAATTAATCCCTCCTAAAGGCACTTAGTGGTTTCTTAAAAAAGAAAAATCTTCATTGTGGTTTGCTGCAGCAATCAAAAAATTCATATTCAAATGGAAAGAAGTACTTATTCCACTAATGTAAATGGAATTTGAAAATTGAGTTCTTAATCAACATTGCCATTTTTAAGAGACCTGCTAAATTCTTGAGGGGAAAAAGAGGACAGTGTTAGTGGCACTAGCTCTCCAGGACCTTGATTGTGTCCATATTGGCCCCTCTTCAGCTCTCTGACTCCATACACGTTAGACACTAAGATACAAAACTGGACAATATGACAGAATGGTTGTTCTCTTATAAAATCTGAAAGCAGATATCTTCTCATGGGAAGAAAGTGACTAGTCTCACAGGCCGGCTTAAGGTAGAAAAAACTATGAATTAGCAATTGGTTGCTTTTCTACTTTCATTTATTTATTTAATTTTTTGATGCTTCAGTTTCCTAATCAGTAAAATGAACATCAACATTTTTTACAGGGAAGCTTTAAAATGAATTTAAAATTTATGCATGATCTCTATAACACCGCAGATTTGCAACGTTTAAGCACCTGGAAAAGTGCTTCTCAAACTTTGATGTATATGTGAATCACCAGTGAATACTGTTACAATGCAGAATATGATTTTGTAGGTCTGAGATGAGGCCCAGTATTCTGTATTTCTAGGTAATTCCAATGTTGTGCTGATCTATGCATCCCCCTTGGAGTAGCAGGGTTATAAAATACACATTGCCCAATAGTAATTTCCAAACATGACTACAACAAAAATTTCCCGTGCCACATGATCTATGGGCATGTAAATGTGCTATTACTGCATCAGGAAGTAAAGTAAAGAAACTTTATTTCTCTATCTCCTTTAATCAGAGGGGGTCCTATGACCACTTGGACAAATAGACTACAGTGAAAGTAATGTGTGACATTTGTGGGTATTGCCCTTAACTGGCTTAGAAGCTTCAACTTCCAGGCTTTGGAAACCAGATGCCATGAAGGGGTATGACTACCTTAAGTCAAAATACACCATGAGAAGCTCAAGCAATGTTGAGAGGCTTGAGAAGATGGGACTGCCATGTCGGAAGGAGAAAGAAGGAGAGGGAGAGAAAAAGAGAGAGAGAGAGAGAAAGAATGAGGGAGATTGAGAGAGAAGGATCAAAGAGCATGGAGGCATCAGTCATGAAAGAGAAGGAACCATATTAAAAGTGGATCTTTCAGCTCCAGTTGATACCACATGGATGAAAAAACCCAGTGTTTGAGACTTTCATGAATTCCCAAGACACAACTCTGAGCAAAAATTAAATGGTCGTTTAAGAACCTAAATTGTGCAGTATATTGCTACTCAGGAATAAATATATCAAAATTTATAAGCAAGGCAAGTATTAAACAGGCTTAAAAATGAAGGCCAGCATTTTAAAGCTATTTATATTCAATAAATGTGCTAGTTAAACATTTACCAAAAAAAAATCTTGGAATGAACTATCTTCTTTCCCACTCCTGGAAAAAAAAGATATTGCATCAACATTTAACTGAAAAAAATTATAGTTGCATTTATGCAAAATTTCAGTAGCATTCTCTAAAACAGTAATGATAATCAATGCTCTTATTTTTAAAAATACCATTTACTTGCATAAATTAAGTGGTAAAATTTGATATTTTTCTACTTAATATACATTTTCTCTTCATTGCAACAAAGGGAAGTAAATATCATGGCTTTCTTCTTTTGATCATAATTTATTGGGGAAATTGTCATTACAGTCATTCATTTAACAAACATTTAATGAATTCCTACTATGTACCAGACAGTATATATAGCAGGCCCTAGAACTGTAGTAATGAAAGGAAGAGTTCTTGGTTTTATAAAACCATAACAGTTGAGAAATGTTAAAATAGATGATAGATAGATAGATAGATAGATAGATAGATAGATAGACAGATTATACATAGGGTCATGTATTATATTATTATGTCATATATTCTACCAAATGCTTTACATACACTATCTCCTTTTATCCTTAAACATCTTGTGAGGTAGATACTATAATTAACCACATTTTTCAGATAAGGTATAGAGGATTAGAGAATTTCAATGACTTGTCCATGATCTCACAGTTAATAAGAGATGGGATATGAAGCCAAAAGTGGCTAATTCCAAGGAAAGCATATAAGTAGAGAATCTCCCTGAGAATGATACATTATAAGAAGCTTCCTAAATGAGAAGATACCTAAACTCAGTCTTGAGGGAGAAGTCAGAGAGGTGAAGTTTAGAGTGGGAGAGGAATCAGGTAAGAAGGACAACAGATACAACAGTTGAACTACATGGAAGAATGGCACACTGATGAGTAGAACAGGAGGGTTGAAATAACAGAAGATAATTCTGGAGTGGAAGGCTTTGTGCTGTGCATTTCAAGCTTTTAAGATGACAAAGTATATCTAAACAAAACGTTTTAAAAGATTACTAGTCTTGTTGATAATATATTAGAGGAGTTTAAGGCTAGAGGTGGGAGTCAAGTTTGCAGATTGTTGGAGTCATACAGGCAAAATATAATTCTGTTCTAAACTAAGAAATGGTAACAAGGAGGGAAAACATAGGTTCTAAAAATATTTTGATGATGGTAACAAGTGTCATGATAATCACAACACTAATAATAATAGGTAATATTTATTATTTCCTATAGTATGATTTGGTAGGCTAAAAAATTCCCCCTTACCTCACAAAAATATACATGTCCTAATCCCTAAAGCCTATGAATATTACCTTATATAGATGAAAAGAGGTATTTACAGATGAGATTAAGTGAAAGATTTTGACATGGTTAGATTCTCTTAGATTATCTGGGTGGGCCCTAAATACAGTCACATGTATCCTCATAAGAGTGAGGCAAAAGGAGATTTTACACACACACACACACACACACACATACACACACACACACACACACACACACACACAAGAAAAGATGATGGGAAGATGCAGGCAGAGAACTGAAGTGATGCAGTCATAAGCCAAAAAATGCTGGCAGCTGCCAGAATATGGAAGGGAAACTAAGGATGGAACATTTAATGCATGGATGCAAGAAGAGTTGGTGTGAAGGAACCAGAGATGGTGAAATGACAAAAAGAAACAGTACCAAGGAATTCAAAGGGAACATTCAAGGAGAAGAAAGTAATAGAAGAACAAGGAAGAGAGAAATAGGAAGTTGGGTCATGCATATGGAAAGGCAAAACAGTATGGGGAGGAGAATTTGCGACAGGGGAACTGACTGGCAAGAATCACAGTTGAGATGCATTATCATATATATGTCTTGAGGATATTTTCCAAAGACCCTTTTATTATTAATGACACAAGCACATGAATAGCAAAATAAATTTTATGTCATTCTAACATGACTTGAAATAATTTGACCTGGTAATACAACTACCATTTGTAATTTAGAGGAAAAAGGAAGTTCTAACTAGAGAAGTAATTTCTATAACTAAAAGAGACCCATGTTCAAATTTCTGTTTACCAGTCAGTATCATTATAAATTTGGGAAAGGTATTTGTGTTCTCTGAAATTCACTGTCTGTATTTATATGATGCAAATAGTATATATATATATATATATATATATATATATATATATATATAGAGAGAGAGAGAGAGAGAGAGAGAGAGAGAGAGAGAGAGAGAGAGAGAGGGAGGCAGACAGAGACAGAGAGATGGGGAGAGACAGAGATGGAGAGACAGAGAAACAGAGAGAGAGAGAGACAGATTTACTACTGGTTTTCTATGAAAAAAGATTTAAAATATATAGTAGAGGATAAAAAGGCAAACATAAATTGGAGTGTTTAGGGATGCTTACTTGTGCTGTAAAACTGTAAAGGAAGCAAAGTGATTATCATAAACGTCAAGTGACTGGTCACCTATGGGGTGAAGAGGACAGCTGTGTTTGGGGTGGGGCAACTGAAAGGGGCTTCCAGGGTGTCTGGCAAAATTTTATTTCTTGACCTGGGTGATAATAACAAGGGTATTTATCCTATAAAAATGTATTAAGCTGTGCATATGTTTTGCATAGTTTTTTCTATATTTGTTTTAGATTTTATAATAAAAAGCAAAAGAGACCGAAGGAGAAGCTAACTCAAATCACAGAATAATTGCCCTGGAAACCATAAATTCACTAAGGGTTTTAAGTATTAAAGTTCAAAAGCAACATTTATTGTATAACATTTCCCTTCACCTCCGTGGAACAACTGACTTATTATTTATTGGAATAAAAGAATGATACTACAACAGCTAAATAACTTTTTGCATTATAGTTGTCACTGAATAAGTTCAAAAGACTATTTGGAGGTATGAGAAAGCAACTCATCATTGGTAGGCTAGAAGTAGTAAATCAGCTAAGGAACGGTCCCTTGAGCAGTCCAAGCTACAACACCCCTTGGCTGGTGAATTCTTGGCACGTAAGCCAACAGGAAACCAGATCTGCTGTCCAGTTTCTGAAGATGCACCCTTAGCCAAATAAAGAGATGCCAACCATATTCATGGGATCACTGAAAAACAGTTTATAAAGGTTACAGCGTGATATTTGGGAAATAACATTACCTATACTAAAATGACTATCTATACCAGCATTTGCCAACAGTTTAAGGTTAAGAAAAATAACTTACTGAACCACTAAGGATTCTTAAATTAATACTGAATAGCTGGAGCAGGGGGTTGGTGTCAAGGAAAGAATGAGCTTAATGTTCCAATATTAAATGACAAGACTGAATTTCCATATATTTGTTGGCTATTTCTACTTGAATGTGTCATGGGCACCTAAAATATATAGGTTCAAAAGGAATCTCATATTCCTGCTCAAAAACAGTAACTCTTTCTAATATCCCTATCTCTATTCATGGCACAATCTCCATGTGAATTTTCAGAAACAAAGTCATCTTTCTTCCTCCTCACCCTTTGTCTCCAATCAGTGGCCAAATACATTTGATTCTGGAGCCTGTGAAATACCTCTTGCATCTTTTCACTTAAGTGAAGAAAACACCACTTGAATCTTTTTCACTTCCCTTTACTCTTGCTTTCAACCTCCTAATTCAAGCTCATATACTTCTTGTGTGGACTAACTCTTCTCAACACTATTTTATTTCCTTTATGTATAAAATAGCATTATATTTTTCTCATGTGTACTAATGATAGCATCTCTCTCCTTCACAAACAAAACTAAAACAAAGGAAAAACATCTTCATATGTGCATTATCCACAGCATAATGTTAAAACTCCTTAAGCTAGTAATTCAATCCTCCTTCATGCTTCCCTACCTACATGTCTGTTTTTGTCTGTCTGACCTCCTTTCCATACCCTTCAATCAGGCACTTGTGCTTCCTCCATGGGTATATTCCATATTATATCATCTTGGCCCTTGTTCTAGTTGCTTCCTCTAACTCAGTGCTTCTCAAACTTGAGCATGCATCAGAATCACTTTTAAAATATGGATTGCTAGGTGCCAGCCTCAGAGTTTCTGATTCAGTAGTCTGGGGTGGGGTCTAAAAATTTACTTTTCTAACACTTTTCCAGGGGGTGTGGATGCTGCTGGTTTGTGGATCACACTTCGAAAATCACTGAACTAAATATGTTTCCCTCTATCTTTATTTCTGAAATAAGCCTATGACTTAAGGCTTCATTTATTATCATTTCCTCCTATCTCTGGACAAATGTCCCCAATCCAAAGACATCAGGACACTTGTCTTTTCTTTGAGTGTCCATAGTGTCAAATTTCTATCTTTCTTATAACACTTAAGATAGCCCATTTTTCATATAGTCCTGTGTTAGAATTCAATTTTCTCTGTAGACTGTACACTTTTTGAGGCCAGTATCCATGTTTACAATTTCTAAATCACAGTTCCACAGTGCAAATAATGATGTCTTATATATGAGACAGAAAATAAATGTTTTCTGATTAGTAAATAAATACATCTGAAAGAGGACCTAATGATGCTACCATAAATACCTACTGGCAGATAAACTGGCAAAGGTGATATAAAGTCGCCTATTGGTGCAAAGCTTGGTTTTCACGTTGCATGTGTCTATACCTTGCCAATGATATGGGACTCCTGCTGTATTTCCATCCACTGGAACAAATCACAATATTTTGGGGCAAAATATTGGGGCAAAATATTTAAGTACTTCAATTAAAATACTTTATCATCTGATGACAAAAAAAAGAAGGCAGCATTTGCTTTTCAAATATCACATATTTCATTCTGTTTTCTCCTTTTCTTCAGAGGCAGGGTAAATTTCTGAGCAAAGTGATCTTGAATAAGAAGTCTCATGGTCTCAGGGGAAATGCAGAACAAGGTAGCAGGTGATGGGCATGCTGAAGTGTGTTATAACTGGTTGTCTCTGCCAAAGAACACTTGAACAGATAGCTGATCCATCTGCCATCAGTGAAACTGACTTAATCCTTTCTTTATTGCTTCTTCTTTTTTTTTAAAGTCACACTCAACCACTATGCAAGGCATTCTATCTTTATGTTTTTCTTCTTGCTGTCTTTAGGGAAGTGGCATGTTATCCTAGAAGACTGGTCTCGGAATGAGGCATCCCATGTTCAAGTTTTGCTGCTGCCCCTGTATAGCTGATGAAATATTTTAACTCATTAGGCTTTGCAGTCTTTATCCATCAAATGACAGGGAAGGATATGTTCCACTTATTTCTGGAACTTCATAAATCTATTCCTTTTCTCGTGAGAGAAGTAGCATATCATAGAGAAGTACCTCTATGATACTATAAGGTAGCATATCATTGTCCTGAAAGGTTTACTGAAGCCTTTGAAAACTAGTTTTTATTTGAGTGGGGAATAGCATGTTCATTATTTACATTATGAATTAATATATTTAGTTCATCAACTGCCATTTCTGTTTTTCAGTCAGCTCTGTCTACCAGCATGCCATAACTACTCAAGGCAGTTAAGTGGGACTCACAACTTCCAGTCAATTGGTTCACCAATTACACACCTACAGAAATTACACCTCTTTTATTCTAAATAGCATTACGTTTTGTTGTCAGTATTCCACTAAGAGGTCATAGGAACATGGGGGAAAAGTGATTGAACACCACTTCGAACTTAGAACAAAGCTTAATATCATATTTCAAATGTAATGCTAAGGTAATAAAGAAAAAATTGATATGAAATGATGAAACTACAAGATGGAAAAAAGCCACATCATGAACATACATGTAGGGATGATAAAAGATCAATACCATTCTATTAGTTTCAACATCTAATTGAAACTTCCATACATTCCCCCGCTCTGTTGCATTCATTTCCTAATCTCTTATAGCATTCTCTAGGTAGGATAGAGTTAATACTATACTAGTGCTTCAAATATTTCTAGATGAGGAAACTGAAGTTCAGAAATGCTGAAGAACTTGTTTAAGGTCATTTATAAGGTGACAGAACAGGGGCTGGAAAACATTTTTTCCCTTACAAACCAACACTTACTTCCTTAAAGTGTTGGGGTGCTTGTGAGCTAAGGAGATATATAATCATGGCTACATATTCCATGAGAAGAGATGTTTATTAAGTAACTTTGTGTCTCCCACAATCTTTATTATAGCACCTTTCACAATATATTTAGGGAAAATTTGTTGAATAAACATTACTTCAGGATTTCATTTACTTAATTGTCACATCATTGTTGATGGCCTCCTATCAAGTTGTGAAACTTGGATATTATTGATGATTGAAATTCACCTCAGTTTAAAATGTATGGTCAAGATGGAGGAACTGTGACAAGATTTATCCTCCCACTTGAAACAACTAATAAATTGAACAAAATATATCAAGCAGTAGTACTCAGGATATTGAATATCAGACAATGAAGGAAAATGATCCCTAAGAGATGAGTAACAAATGAAGTGAGCCTTAAGATTGTTCCAGCCTACTGTTTGGAGTAAGTTTCCAGGCCATGGTGCAGGGAGAGAAAAGCCAGGTAGAGATAAGCTGTCTCCACGGGTTGAGAAGATGAAGCTGGGAGCCATGGGATGACAAGGCAGCAAGAGTTCTCAGGCAGTGTAGACAGAGAGAAGAGAGATGCATACAGATAATCCTGAGAACTGCAGAGTGCTCCTCTTTGAAAATTCATTGGCATACTGATCAGCACATGGATGTGAAGAAACTACAGAAAGTCAGGTAAAGAACCATCCAAAACAACTATAAGGAATAGTGACTGAATTTCCCATTAGCCCTGAATAGTTCCTGTTCCCAAGAGCAAGAGCAGAAAACTTGACAATTCAGGAAGAATTAAAGAACTAAGAAGGATCATGCCTTAGTAATGGGGGAAAAATTAATCCTAGATTAAAAGTAGTTCAGGTCAGGTATAACAAAGCTGAAAGCAAGACCTGAAAAGATCAAACTGTTTCCAAGTAATTTAGCTCCAGAATATATGTATGGGAATAAAAATAATTTAGTTCTTTAACAAGTTAAAATTCCTATTTTGTTATTCAATCAAAGATCACACATACACAAAGGAAGCAGACAAATAAAATTTATACTGAGGAAAAAATAAATCAATCAAAACTAACCCAGAAATAATTCAAATGCTTTTATTTATAGATATTGATATTTAAACAGTTATTCTGACTGTATTCCATACGTTTAAGAAGCAAGAGACATAGAAGATATTTTAAAAAAAAACCACAAATTGACTTTTAGAGAGAAAGATAAAGCATCTGGGATAAAAATCTATTGGATGAAATTAAAAGCAGATTAATATTGAAGAAGAAAAAAATAATGAACTTGAAGACATAGAAATAGAAACTATCAAAAATGAAAACTGAAAAAAAATTAACAGAGCACAGTGAATCTATGGACAAATTGAAGTAGTCAAATCATGTTCAGTTTGAGTCCCTGAAGGAAGTGAAAGAAAAAGGAGTAGCTGAAACATTTTAAAGAAATAATGGCCAAAATTCTCCAAATTTGAAGAAAACTTTAAACCCACAAATTTAAAACCTGCAATGAACCCCAAGACCAAGAAACACAAACTAAACTATTCCAAGTTCACAATCATACTAAAGTGCTTAAAAAATATTAAGGAGAAAATAATAACAGCCAGAAAAAAGATACACTGCAAATACATATACATGCACATATACATATACATAGATATATAAATAGAGACAAGGATAACAATGTAAGTGAGAAGACAGAGGGCAACATCTTTAAAGTGATGAAAGAAAAAAAAATCTGTTGATGTAGAATTCTTTACTCAGAAAAAAACTCAAAAACAAAGGTGAAGCAAAGATTTTTTTTAAAAATACAAAAGCTGAAAGAATTTAAAACCAATAGATCTACCCTACAAAAAATGTTAAAGGATGTCTTTCAAGCATATAGAAAATGACACCAGATGAAAATATGGATTTATACAAAGGAATTAATAATGCTGGGAATACAACTACATTAAGTATACACATTTTTTTTGCTTATTATTAATGACTCTTTAAAAAGGTAATATTTAAAGCAAAATATAATAACTGTATTGTGGAGTTTACACAGAAGTAAAATAACAATAGCACCAACAGCAGGTTGGGGTAAGGAAGTATATTATTGTAAGGTTCTCATACTGAATGTAAAGTAGTAACAATATCACTTGAAGATAAATTATTATAAATTGATGATATATGCTAGAAATCCTAGAGATACCACTAAAATAAAACAACAAAGAGTTATACTTAATGAGCTAACAAAGAAGACAAGTAGAGTCATAAAAAAATATTCAGTTAATCAAAAAAAGAGAAAAAGAAACAAAGACTATATGGGGCAAATAGAAGACAAATAGCAAGATGATATTTCTAAATTCAATCACACCAATGATCACATTAAATGGTCTAAACACCCTGATAAAAAGGCAGAGATTGTCCGGTAGTAAAAGGATGGAAAAAGTTGTAACTTGCTAACAATAAGGATACAATGACTACATTAATATGAGACAGAGTAGATTTTAGAGCAAAGAATATTATTATGGATAAATAGTATCATTTTATAACTATAAACAGTTCAATTCTTCAAGAAGATATAACAGTCAGAAATATTTATGTAATAAATTACAGAGCTTTGAAATATTTAAAGCAAAAACCAATAAAAATATAAGAACTGAGAAACAAATCTACAAGTATAGCTGGGGATTTCAAAATATATCTCTTAATATTGATAGAACAAGTAAAAAGAAAATCAATAAGAATACAGAAGACAAACATTATCAATCAAGTTGACCTAATACCTAGGAAGAGCCTCCTTATTAGTGCGTATATCCTTACCATCTGGACAAGTCGATCAGTCCAGTAGTGGGTACTGTATCTTGCTCAAAATGACATAATCAGAGTTTTCAAGTATTTTGAAATTTTTACTGAGTAAATACACAATCTCTCTCATGACTGACTGATCGCAAATATAAAACTCAGGAGCAGTCAGCACTCATCTTTTTGCCACAGACCAGAGTATTGGGGAAATGGGGGCATTATGAAAAGAGATAAATAAGGAGAGATAAGGGACTGAAGAGATGCTCTTTAATACTCTAGGTGCTGATTCTCCTTCTGATACATACCTGCATCTCTCTTCTTTTTGTGGTTTAGTTTTTCAACTCTCAATTGACTATGTGAAATATCCCAGAACCCCTTTCTTCTTCAAGATCCCAGAACAACACGGAAAGACATACACAATGCAAACATAAAATCCAAATTTATTGGCCTGGTTTGCAAGATCCTGTCGTGCTTACCTATCATTGTTCTTTCCCACTCACTCTTCCTCCTTATGAAAATTGCAGACCCAGCAGATAATATTACTCTCATAAGTCACCCTACTTGGAATAAACATCTCAGTTTTTTCTACTTCCTGTTTCTGGATAATTTTAAATTCTATCTCTTCAAAAAAGACTTCCCAGATCAAACTAACTCTCAGGGATAATTTTCTTTTCTTAAGTTCTATAAGCCATATTGTCTTTACCGCAATTGTGACAGTCAATTTTCCCTTTTTTGTTATATACCATCTTATATGTATGCCTTGTCCCCTAATTTAGGCTATTAACTCTATAAGGTGATTGGGCTTTGTCTCAAATATCTTGGGACACTGCCCCCCTCCTCAAGCTCAGAAAAGTCCTGCAAATAATAGGCATTACATAATTATTCTTTAATGATGATAATCATCAGTGATTGGTGGGTTGGTTTAGGGACCTGAGAATCAGCTTATAATTCCATGTTTTATGACAGAATTTATTCTGATTTCAAACTGATTTATAAATCATCAATTGCAACTCAATTCATTCTTACATGGGTATTTTTCTGCACCAATATGTAACTATATTCACACATAAGAAGCTTGTCTTTATGGTTTTATCCGTAACAAGATATAATAACTAGGCACATTAATTATTAAAAGTTTATAGCTATTAGCAAAATTAGTTCATTTTTATTGAAACTTTGTATCTGCTGATAACTGTATGTTCAAAGAAAAAGAATACCTTGCTTTTTTTCCACCTTAATTAATGCTGCTTGATGCCTTTTCATTCCCAGATGCAAAAAAAAGACAGTTAATGAATGCTATTAATAAATGAGAAAATATTAAATATTAATTTTACCACTTTTTGTCCTCAGTAGCATAGAGGACTTTCCCTAAGTCATTCCTTTTAGTGACTTCATTGTAAACTGACTCTTTAACACACTTAAAATGTAAAAAGCCATTGTAAATATCCTTAGTTCTAGAGCAAACTCAGCCCAGAGGTAATCTCAAACAAGGGAAATGGCAGTCGCAAAGTGACTAAGATAGACAGTTTTCCATTAAAAATATGGAAATGAGTCTAACCATCCCAGAGTTACCTCACTTCTAAGATGTAAGAGGTGATGTGTGTAGGTTAGAAGCTCCAGCTTTGATTTTTAACAGATTTGGGGTCAAATCCCATCTCTGTCATTTACTATAACCCTGTGTGACCCTGTGCAAGTCACACAATATCTCTGAAACTCAGTTTTCCTCCTATGAAAAGTGAGGATGATGTTAGTGCCCAAATCACAGATGAAGATTAATTAAATTAAAATAAGTAACTTGCCCACTACATGGTAATTGCTCAATAATCTTTAGATTGATATGTCTGCAAGAAAAAGTAACAGTTTTATTTTATTGATTGATGAGCAGATTTAGTTCAGTCTTTATATGGAATACAACAGCTTCATCAAAGAATGTATTTCCAAAACAATCAAATTATTTGTATCTAAAATATATTTAAAGAAATTTTTTTCTCTACCTTAAAAAGGTACAGTTTATGTTATTCAACGTTGAGATGGCTTATATACTGTGTTAACACAACTGAAAATAAAATTTCTAAAAAAAAATGAATTTAATCACTGTATCATTGCTTTACTTCCATGGTATCAAACTCTTTTGGCTAATTTTTTTTTTTAAACTGAATTGACTAAGTACTTTGGCATTATGTAAACATACACTCAAAATATCTTCTTCAGCATAGGAACTTTACATTAAATTATTTTAATAATTTAAATAATTACATTACATTATTTTCTATTTCATTATAAAGGTCAGAATTCCTGGGAAATCAGGTGCCCCCCTCGCCTTTCTTTTTTCCAGAACGAGTGTCATTGAAATGTTTCCATTAGTCTAGAGCTTGAACATCACCTATCGGTAAAGTACTTCATTCGTTGAATACGATAAAAGGAGGCTGTGCCTTTAAATATTAGAAAAGCATGGCACGAAGAGAATATTATGCTATTACAGTAAATTACACTGACAGTAGAAGGCAGTCGGGGTTATAGAAAGGAAAAGGAGTTACACAATAACCACTGGCCAGAGTAATTAGCTGGGGTAATGAAGAGAGAGGAGAAGTGTGTTGGACATTGAAACCCTGTCCTGTCAGTATTATTGTTCTCCAAGGCTTTGGAAGAACAATGCTTTGCTGAGCCTTCAGTAATCGCTATACATGACTACTCATGAAGAGAGTAATTAAGAAATGTCAGTGCTTCTCTGGAAAAAAATTTGTTCTCATACCACACAGAGTGTTTTCCTGGAAGAAGGACAGTTTTTCCTTGTTGTTCTAAAATATTAACAGAGCAGAATTTGTACTCCATGCAGTTCAAAAACAGTGAGCTATGAATAACTAAACAAACCCAACTATGTAATTGTTCCCTCCCCCTGCACGCCCACCTCCCACACTCAGAGTTATCACTGGCCATACCTGAGATACATAGGAACTATTCTGAGCATTGTATCCAGTCTCCCACATTCCCCAAGCCCCTTAGTTACTCCATGTCACATCACCCTATTTTATTTTTGTCATGACACTTATCACTATTGATAATTCTCTTTATTTATATATTCATGTATGTATCACTTCATTAGATTTTAAGCTCCGTAAGGGTAGAGTTATTGCCAATGACTGAAAGGGTACCTGGCAGTAATAAATTATGAATAAATATTTCTTAAATTAAAATAATTGAAGAATAACATTGTGTTTAGCGGAAGTATAACACAAAACCTCACATGTGCTTTAAGAGGTCAAATTCTCAGTTAAAAGCAGTCATTTTTATGGAAAAATAAAAATTGTCAGGCTAAGCAACACAATGAAGTACTACAAAAAGTTACAAACTTTTTTTTTGTTTTTTGCTTTTTTTTAGCCAACTGAATTTAAGGTTAAGAAAACAACTGACTTGAAAGTTACTGCTAAAAAGAAGTAAATTTATGTAAATGATTCAAAATTTCTATCAAAAAAAAGTCTGTCTTTATCTTGCAAATGATGAAATGTCAGAAATTTTCCTTACAGAAGTAGATTATTAGGGAAATGAAACCACAGATACTGCGGAGTGAAAAGGTGAGAGCACGTAAACCTGTACTAATGGGATTAATCAAATCAAACACTCTTCTATTCCATTCCATCTTATTCACTCTGCTCTTTGAATTAAGCAGTCCTGTCTATATGGCTAATTGTAGCTTTGATTCTCCAATTTGCTTTTTAATCAGATTGCTTTAGAAGTAAATATTTATCTCCCCAATGTAGTAGACTTTATGGTTGGAAAGAAACAAAAACTAATGTTTTGCATTTTCCAGGTAGAACATATTTTGGTTCAGGAAGGAAATAAGTCAAGCCCCAAGAATGAACAAGATATTTCATCAATTTGAGCGAACTTTATCTGAAACCAGAATTGATAATGATTTCTGAATACGATTCTTTCCATCACAGCTGCCTGCTTATTGTTTCATTAATTCTATAATAAGAATAAGTGGATAATAAAAATGTTTTCTAACTGCAACATCTCATTATGTCTACCATAAAAGAGTTTAATATGGTGGTAATGAGCTGAATTTGGGGAGCCAGAGTGTCTGGGTTTGAATCCTAGCTCTGTTACTTAATAGGTACATGACTCTGGGCAGTTGATTTAACTCTTTGTGACTCAGTTTCTTCAACTGCAAATTTGGGATAATAATAATACAACCTCAAAGCACTGCTGAGAGGATTATATTAATTAAACATGTAGAGCACCTTGAACAATACTCAATGTTGGCTATTACTGATGTTATTTTACAAAGACCTCGTTACTTGTAAAATTGAAGAGAAACATGAATATGCATAATTATTGATTTATATTTCAACACATGTATTCACTATCTCAGGAGCTGTGCTAGTCACTGAAGGTACACTGGAAAACAAAAGCAGCCCAGGACTCATGGAACATACTAGCTAGGCAATAACAATTTAAAAATATATACACAAATACAGTATGACAAATGGCATATGAAAGAAAACTATACAGTACTAATTTATTCATCCATTCATTACTTTGTTCAGCAAATATATTTTATTTTTTTAGCAAATATATTTTAAATACCAGCTATATGTCACATCCAGGATACATAAATAGTGATTAAGATATATAAGGTTTTGACTTTCAAAAAATTGTGACTGGTAAAACCATGTAATAAGTGCCATCGAGAACATAGAGGTTATCTGGCATACTTTCTTCCCACACCTTAAAGAAATTAAATTTGGTCTGGTCTTTCATGTCATTTCTGTTTTAAAATCCTGGAAAACCATTATCGTTTCTTTTATGTACAAATCTTTTCTTTAGTTACACAACTCTGGAGAGCTTATAAACTAACAGTTTTTAAATTCTTAAATACTGTCATAATCTCAATGATACTTACTAAAATGCCCTCCATAGAATATTAAATAAATAAATAAATAACAACTCTAGCCAATCGCCTCAGCAATATGATACCTTCCGTGTCATGTCAGAAATAGGGCATTTATCCTTGATTCCTCCTTTGCTATTATTGCTCACATCAAATTTGTCAATTTTAACTCAACGACCTGTTTCCATATTCTGAATCCCTTTACTCCAATCCAGCCCCCCTTGCCACCAGTTCAGTCTAAGCTACTCTCATCTCTTTTATAGAGTTCTTACTCCTTTTAACACATTCTCCATAGAGTTACTAGAGCAGCCACTTTTAAAAAAAGTGAGTTTAATTAGCTTAAGTCTGTACTTGAAACCATTCCAACAAGGTTTAAGTTTAGTCCTTCACTTCCTTGATAGCCTATCTCCTCCACTAGATCATGAGTTCCATGAAGACAGGGGTGGCTGTTTCTTGTTGAAACCCAGTACCTGTTAAGGCATTTCACCTCTAGTAGAAACTCAAAAGAAACGAATACTTAATGAATGAATGATTGAGTTAAAAGTAAACTGGTAATTAGTTTATCTAATTGACCTGTTGTAAATCACGGGCAGCCTAGAGAAAGACCTTCAGGAGGTAGGAAGGGATGAAGAGGTGGGCCCAGGTTGGAGGATGTACACCAACGCAAAGAAGTGAATAAGTCTTGGTGACTATGGTTTGTGACATGACAGTGTATATAACTGAAAGGAGACAGAAAAGTGTGCTGAAGGCAATCTGCACTTTCTCTTACCCCCACCCCCTTCCCGTTTTACCCCTAATTGACACTCAGCTCTGCAAAACACAGGGCAAGAAAGAAACATTTTTTATGTTAGTTGTTTGTCATCTAGAAAGCAATTACATAATCACATATAAGAACATATATTTGCCACAGTTGTGTACAGATTTAAGAATTAAAAACTGTACCGTATTTCAGGAATTGTTCATTTAATGTGTGCTATTGGAAAGATGAGGCTCCACATTGTTAAATCCATATTCACCACAGGCTCTGCTGCTATTCTAATGTGATGCTGTCTATTTTAGGATCTCCTGTGGAATTTGTGAAGTCTCTTAAATCATCAGGTAATAATGTTTATACTTCTAGGACATAAAGTGTTCACATGAAAGGGAAAATTTATCAAAGACTGATTCTGCAGAAGTGATCTTACAGTTTAGTGGTAATTTGCTCTGGAGAATTTTTTCTTTCAAATCTTTTAAAATAAAACCAAAGGTTAGAACTAGACCAAGTCTTGAAGAGGATTAAATTTGATTCTTTTATTTTATAGATGAAGAAAGGAGGTCTGGAGAGACAAATTGGAAGAATCAGGGCAGAATCAGGATGGGAGTCAATATTTCCTGCCTGAAATTGAGGATTGTTCAATTGTAATAGGATGCCAAAAGAACGTCACCACAATTCATTTCAATAAAATCAACATTCCTTGAAACTACTCGTGAGAGGTTAATGCATTTAAAAAAATATGTAGGTTATCAATTTATTATGTTTTAGAACTCCACTCTAATTATAAAAACATATATCATTAAATATTTATTAAACACCTACTATGCTTAAGAAATTGTGCAAGGTTTAGCAATTATATCACATTATAAATAATAAATTATAAGGGTCCTAGGAATGGTGATTATACTGTAAATTAAAAATAAAGTCTTTAGAAAGTAAAATAGGCTTTCAAATTATTGAGTTTTTAAAATAAATCATAAATGAGATCAATGAATAAATTTAAAATGTTAATTGGTTGTAGAAACATATTTTTTGTTTTGTTTTCATTCCCCTGCATCATTTCTAACTCTTTTAGTAATGCCTCATTTGGATCATGTACACAGTAGGAACTTGATAAATATTTAATGATAATGATAATATTAAAGCCTGAGGATTCAGCCCTTGAGGCAGGGAGAATTGCAGAGTATTTGTACTAATACATTGTTATTGTTGTGTTGGTACTGAGGATCCTCCAATATGTATTCCATCAAGAGCATGAAGAAGACTGTCATTCAGCGGCTAATTCAGGGCATAATACGTCACAGCAAAGATGTGGAAATTCGTCTTAAGGAAAATAAAAGAGTTGTTTGTAAGTGAATAAGATATACAATCATAGTTAGAGAGTGTCATTCAGAGGGTTGGATTGGCTTGGGAGCCTAGAAAAAGTAGAGTTCCAATGAAAACATTGACAATATCCACGTAAGCACCTTTGAGGGAAGATGTCTTAGCTAATAAATTCAGTTATTTTGACTCTGTTGGTAATGCTCACGCTTCAGATTTATACAGAGCAAAATTCAAACGCTGGCTCTACCACTTCCACTAAAACCTTGTACAATACTGCTTTCATGAGTTTCATCCTCTTACCTGTAAAATTTAGCTAATAATTGCTATAGTAATAAAGCTTGTTGTGAGGATTAAATGAGATAATACAGTAATAGTCTAACTAATAGTAAAGATTTATTATGTTCCTGGCACTATTCTAAGCACTTTACATGTGTACTGTCATTTAATCACTATAAAAACCCTATGAGACGGATTCTACTAAAGTAGTTTAAAAAAAAAAATGGTGTTCAACAACTTTGCAGCCTGCTACTCTAAGAAGTAGCAAAACACACATACACACACGCAAAACCAGATTATTGGACATCAGAGCCCATGCTCTTAATGTGTGTTCATACTGCGACCTGTATCCTGAGTCGTAACTGACACATAGATCATATTCAATAACTAGTAACTAATAATAATCATGATGTTAGAAATAAAAAAAGGAAAACAAGCTGTTCTAATAAAATACACTACTTATTCTACACATCCAACTGGTTTCTTTGGTTCTGATACCTGTTCCATAAAGATGATTTAATGACTAAGATCTGACTTTCCAAATAATCTATCTCCGTCAAGAGAATTACTAATCATTCAGACACTAGCTCTCCAAGCTACCTGATGTGAGGTTTTGTAAATTAATAATTGGCACTCAAGCTTTATATATCATTAATGCCTTTGGTTAATTTAAGTCTGCCCAGTGAGGTGGAATCACAGGCTAGATTCTGAGTAATCATTGCCAAACCACAAGGTCATTTGAGAGTTTATCAACCAGCTCTCCCTAGTGTTCACTTTGAATACTTTTCTTCAAATTTCTACAGTAATCGAAATTTCTCCCTCAATTATTCATAACATATTTTTCATATTGTTATACTCCCAACATCTTTAAAGCAAATGTTTATTTTCTCTTTTAGATAGAAAGCTAATTGAGGGCAAAAGAATGCCCAATTTAATATATTGAATGGACACAATAATAAAATATATTTTTTCCACCACCCCATTCCTTTGCTTAAACTTGAAATTAACAATTAACATTTGGCCTGGCTAAATTTACTACTCATGTATCAGGAGAAAAATCTTATTAAAAATTTCTTAAGAAATAATTTTTCCATGGCATAAAATTTAAAAAAAGTCATTTGTAATTCTGAGCAACTAAAACAAAATGAAATATCAAGTTAAAAACATAACTTTGTAAGGCAGTTTATGATTATATTATCTTATTCAAGCTATATATATTCATATATATATATTCAAGCTATATAACCATGGAAAGTCAATATTCTATGGGTGATAGTCCTATGACATATGCATTTTATATACCTCTCAACATTACAGTTAAATCTTAAGATATAATCACATTTTGGAGAAGCTCTGCTGTTCAAAAGCTTAAGATTGTTTAACTGGCTTAAGAAATCGGAAGTGTTTCAAGCTTTATAAAATGTACCCTTAATCTGATGTTTTTTAAAATGTAGTCTCCAATGGCATTAGTATTTTCTGGGAATTTGCTAAAAATGTAAATTCTCAGGCCTCACTCTGACCTGTGATGTGTTGGTAAACCAGCTTTCTGAAAATAAAGGCCTATTTTAGAGCATTCGCTGATTTCCATAATGTAAACATTCCCAACATGGTCCATTTCAAGCTACCAGCCATACTTCTTCCAACATGGTGTGGGGAAAGGATGCATAATCAGAGTTTGAAAACTCATGAAGAGCTGGCTTCCACACACAAGTGCCCCAGACATACTGAATCAGAAACTCTGGAGATGAGACCAAACCCAACACAAGCCCTCTAGATAAATCCAACATATGCTAAAGTTTGAGAACCACTGCCTTAATCCATATCCATTATTTTTTTCAACATTCACTCCCCAGATAATCGTGTTTACTCATAAAGCTTTATTTTCCATCTCTATACTAAAGACCCATAATTTTTAATCTCTAGCCCAGAAGGATATATCCTCCTTTACTTTCAAGTCCCATTGACACCTCAAACATCACATGTCAAATGTGGAACCCCCTGTGATCCCCCATAAACCTGTTGCTACTCTATTTTCCCTGTAGTGGTAAATGGTGTCATCATTCATCTAGCTGCTTATGCCAGAACCTGGAACTCATCCTTTACCTGTCCCTCTCTCTACCCCTAAAAGTTATTCAGTCTCCAAGAACTCAAGTGTATAGAAGCTTCTTAATGTGTGACTTGGACAAGTTCATTACTTCTTCTATTAAAGTTCAATTTTATCATCTCAGTTTTGTTTCTAAATACTGCCTAAACCTATCCACTTCTCTCCACCTCCATACCCACCTTCATCCAAGCCACCATAACTTTTTGCCAGAAGCACTGAAAGCTTTTCTAACTTGTCTTTCAACAAAAAAAGCAATTTCTAAGACATTGCTCATATGGTTCAGCTATTAAGTAACTCTGAAAAATAACCAGTGGCTGGAATGTGTGTATGCTTGGGTGAAGGGTGGTAGTTAAGATGGGGCAGGAAGTTATGGTGCTGTGTCCCCCGGAAGGGAGGATGTTGTTTGTAGGAAGTCCTGGCATGAGGAAGAGCTTCCTTTACTTCTCACCAATTAAGTGTCATTTCTACAATGAAGCCCACAGTTGTCCCAGACGAGTAGAGTTCCATAGATAGCTCACAGTACCCTATACACTTCCAATGCAGCACTTTCCCAGTGGTAATTAATTATTTGTGGAAAAACTTGGTTAATGTATTTCCCACCACTGTTCTGTTCCCTAGCTGTTCCATTTTCCCTGAAACTACACATATGTAGTATATACTACAGTATATATTATATAATATATATATAATATATATACTACAGTATATAATTGGGGCTCAATAAATATTTGTTCAACTTCATGTTTAGCATAGCAAAATTTTAATTATACAAAAATTGATATTAGCAAATGCTATACATTGTATATTGTAATATGTAATATACTAAGCACAAAGCCACAGTTATTCAGTTTACATTTAACATAATTGTTTTAATACATTCTAAAGCAATTTGGGAATATTTTGGTTCAATTTCAAGAAGGAATGTGTTTAGAATGAACATAACCTCACTTTGCATATTTTTAGGCCATTTTATTTTTTTATTATTTTTTTTTTGGCGGTATGCGGGCCTCTCACTGTTGTGGCCTCTCCCGTTGCGGAGCACAGGCTCCGGACGCACAGGCTCAGCGGCCATGGCTCACGGGCTTAGTCGCTCCGCGGCATGTGGGATCTTCCCGGACCAGGGAACGAACCCGTGTCTCCTGCATCGGCAGGCGGATTCTCAACCACTGCGCCACCAGGGAAGCCCTAGGCCATTTTAGATAGAAATGTATTATACGTATACTCTTTGGAATATTAAAAAGTCAATTTCTGTTAAAGGAAACACAAATTTATAGAATATAAATGAAATTAATTCAATTTGCATTCAAATTTATTTATTCATGTGCCTAGCTGGATAAAATATTTTTAGATATACCTTAATGTCAGAAAAATAACTTATGGAATTCATAGCATTTAATGACTTTATTACTGAGTAACAAGAAAGCTAATTTGCCTATATATGTATGTACATGTGTTTGTGCATCTGTTTATGTGTATGTATATAGCTTGCATATATAAATGCATGTATATTTGTATATGTATATATAAAAAGGTACTTATGTATATGCAGACATATATACACATGTTATTATTGGGAAAGTAGGAAAACAATAATAAATTTCATGCTGCCTTTGTGACAATCCTGTTTTGAGTACTACTAGAAATGCTGCTAACAAAATCACTAGAAGGTGTTTGCTTGGTTCTGAAACAAGTCAGAATGAAGTTCTAAGACTACAGAATGTTGGAGCAGTGAACAAGCCTACCAAATAAAGTTTCACTATTTTTTTAATTTGCAAGATTAAAAAATATAGCATCATCATTTCTCCTTGACTTGACACTGTTTCGATAGTACATATCCAGCCCATAACCTCAGTTCCCTAGGCAGCTGCCCTTCTCTTAAAAATGTGTTTTGAAGAATCTACATGAGGAAGAAGACTTTTCAGAATAATTATCTACTTGCCACTTATTGATTTTCTGAAATTTTGAAAGACGCTTGCATGACTCCTATTTGAAAGGTGTTTGTTATGTCTTCAATCATTTACTAGTTTAGATAAGCAAGCGGTATTTTCAAGTAACAGCTCCAAACCTGTGTGTTATTTAATTGGCTGCTTTCAGAGGGCAACTGTTCGTCTGACAGTCATCTCACGTACACCAGGATTCACTATGCATATCACTGGAAACTGCTCTAGAAAACAAACCTTGTTTTCTAATAGGGCACATGGCCAAAATTTATGGCATTCTTTAAAACAAGAGAAAAAAATCTCAAAGCATTGGGACATACCTGGTTTTACAGAAATTTTAAATATCACATTGCTTTAAGCAATTGAAAAATCATATTGGTTAGAATACAATCTTGAACAAGTTAGAATACCCAAGTACTTGATTTGAGAGACAGGCTATGAAATATATCAGCAAAAATGGAAAGGAAATGCTAATCAAAGAGAATATGATTTAAATTTAGTTTCTTGACAGAAACAATATTTATTGGCCTAGGATTAATAAGCACTATGGAATCTATTCCTGACAAAATAATGTATATAACAATAAATTAGAAATTATACTCAATACAACAATTTTTCTTTAGATTCAATGCTTAAACCATTGATGCCTTGAAAAATATATCAAAATAATTGTTAAAGATATACTGAATATAACTAAAATATTGGTCCTTGTAATGACTGATGAATGAGAATGTAAAAATAAGTCTTTTGTGAAGAATAACTATTTCTACTATGAGAGAGCTGTTAATAACCAATTTGTGGATATATATGTGAAAGAGACCTCTATTCATTTTTCTCCTATTTGCATCACCAAAGTTTCTTCACCTATTCACTATTGTGACAACAGGTTGAATTTTCAATTCGCCATCTGCCTAAATAGCATTAACCTTCCCATAACCTCTGAATTTCACTGTTACACTTTGTCTGATATTTGAATCTCTCTAATATAAACTAGAAACAAAATACATTGTCCTTTCAATTCGGCACAGGACAGTGCGTTCCAGGAGCCAATGAAGATAAAGTATCACATGGAGATGGACATTAACATTTGAAATCATTTTTATTAAAATGCACTAAGTTCTAAAAATAATCAGAAAAAAAGTAGCTTGTGAATAATCTAAACTGGAATAGATTTTAATTAATATACTGTAATAATAATAAATTTGAACAGCACCTTACAGTTTACAAAATTATATTCACAAACATCATTTATATCTTAAAGGGAAACCTATATATCATGCTAAAGATACAGGCTTGTCATCTTCCATTCCCATGGCCAAAGTAATTTCCATACTGATACATCTATTGGTTGCTTCTTAGTTCTCATCGTATTTGTCCCATCAGCAGCGCTGACAAAGTTTATCTTTCTCTCCCTCTTGAAAATTTTAACTAGAACAGTTTTCCTTCTAGCTTTCAGACAGCTCCTGCTTACTCTGTTTTACTGGTTCTTCTTTCTCTCTCCAACCTCCTAATTTGGAATTCCCTGGTGCTGAGAATTTGGACTTTTTTCTTTTTGCTTATATTCATTCCCTAAGTTATCTTATACTGTCTCATGGTTTTAAACATCACCTAAAACTAATGATTTCCAAATTTGTAGCCCCAGTTTGGACCACTCCCATGAATCTAGATCCCTTTATCCAACTCCCTACCTAACATTTCTACTTGTAAGTCTAATGGGTCTCTCAAGTGTTATGTGCCCAAATCTGGACTCCTGATAACCTCCTCCAAACCAGGTGATGCACCAATTCTTTGCACATGTTAATAGCAACACCATTCTTCTTGTTTCTCAGGTCATAGTCATTTGTATCATACTTGAAAACTGTCTTTCTCTAACACAGCATATCCTTCTGTTGAATTCACCTTCAAAAATAATCTAAGTGATAACTACTTGTCAACCCCTCTATTACTACCAGCCTGATCCAAGCTATCATGTCATCTCTCACCTAGATTATTTGATTAATGGTGTCCCTGCTTTAGTCCTACCCTCTTCCTCTGTAGTCCAATGTCAACATAGAAGCCAGATAAATCCTATCAAGATGGCGGCCATCTCATTTAATTTCTCTGTATATAACACTGCAATGGCTGTTCTTTTAACTCAGAGTGAAATTCGAAGTCCTCACTAATACCTAGAAAGCCCTAGATGAACAGGCTTCTCTTATCTTCTGATTTCATCTCTTGCTACTCTGGTCCTCATCATTCTGTACCTTTATGTGACCAGAGTCACATAGGACTCTGGTGCTCCTCCAATCTGCCAGGAATGTTTCTACCTCAGGAAATTTGTTTGCACTTGTTCCCTTTGCATGGGCTATTTTCCAGAAAATTATATGTCTAACTTCCTTATTTCCTTCATGTCTTTTCTCAAATGTTCTTCTCAGTGATGTCGTCATGGTCTAATCAATCTAAAACCACACACATACATACACAAATCCCTGACATTTCATATTCTATTTTCCTATTTACTTGCTTATGGTTTGCCCCACTCCCTGGAACATCAGATGCACAAAGACAGTATTCATTTGGCTATTGTGTACCCTAATATGTCCCTAGCACCTAGAATCTTCCTGGCAGATACTTAACAATATCTACTGAATGCATACATGAGCAGAATTAGATTCATTTACATAATGAACATTTTGTTTCAAAAAAATGGCAAAATCAAAGTTATAATAAAATATATACTGACCAATTAACTAGCATGACATATTCTAAAAGCTTAACTTTATATTTCAATAACTCTTAAGGAATGCAGAAAAGTTTTAGAAAAGAGGAAGATGCAATCATGATTTTTAAAATATTGAAGATGAGCATGAGACAGTGGTGAAGTGCAATAATTAGCTTCTATTTGCTTTTACAGTCTCTTTCTTTATATTTCAATGTACTTTCAAGAGAGCAGAATGAACACTATGGTCTCAGTGCCTCAGACAGTTCCTGACATGATAGGCATTTAAGATTTGTTGAATTACATATATGCCAGTATATATATATTCATACTAGCAACCCATATGAAAGTCACTGATAAGAAAATGAGATATGTGAGAAGAAGTGAGGGCATCACCTGTTTCAATAGGAACACCCAGAGGAGTGAAATACATTATGGAAAAGTTTTCTATCACTACCATATCAAGGAAGGAGGGTCATATATTTAACTTAAGGAAAGATAGTACTTGCTATAAGTGATTGAATGCAATATGAGGAATAAAGGGATGAAAAACAAATAGCCTATTTAAAGAAGGGATAGGGCTCTTAAGAGAGATATTATTTATTTCATGGAAAGTCCATATATTTGAAAAAGTAAATAAAATTGCCATGCCACCTACACTATACAAATATCCGGGCCTGAAAGCAGAACAGTGTAGAGTTGCTCAATTTTTCACATGACATCTAGTTTTGCCTACCCTCAAAAGGGAGGCAGGAAGAAACTTCAAAAGCCAATATATTCAAGATGTTTAGCAGCAGGATGAAATACACATGATGAAAGAAACCTTGCAGGCAAGGTTCTGTCAGTGGTTCACCCGTGGGTGGCTGCATGGTGTACCACTGAGACACCTGCATACTTTAACAAAAGACAACATTGGTACTCACTGTAGAGCACCACACAAAACACTTCTTATTCTGTTAGTGAGAGACTTGTGTGTATCTTATGGGTTTCCATAGTTTTCCAAGTCTACAGTGGTCCCTCACAATACAGTGGTTGGCTCTGGCAGCCCAAGAACTTCCTTAGTTATTTGTGCTCTGACTGGTGGTACGGACTTCAGCATGCCTCTTCATCATGTAGAAATGGTAACCCGTTCTTGGTATTCAACTACCCTGACATGGAGTTGGAAGTATTACACAAAGAATCGCTTGTTTATTTCTCTGCCATAAGACTAATTCTTAGTTCATTTGAGTTTTATATGTTAATATTAATGTATATGTATATAATATTAATGTATAAATATGATATTAATAAACATTATTATCAGAACAGTTTGCTTGTAGTTATTTGTAAATATCATCACTACCAGCATATTGTGCATATTTCACATTCACCAAAATTCTAAGCTGTTCTTAAATGTTCATTATGTTATACACATGCTTTCCTAATGGACTGTTCTTTTTAAGAATCATAAAGAGCATCCGTTTGATGCCATAATAGAAATTTCAAATTCTTTATCAAATAGCAATTATCATATTCTCCAAATTTCTCAGCAGGAAACTGAAAAAGTAATCTTTCTGGTAATAATTTTCATTTAGTCATATTAACATCACACTTGATAAAGAAGCCTTGGATATAGGGCAGTTTTGAAAGAAACTGGTCCTGAGACATTTACAAGTTAGAAAGCTCTGTAAGATGAGCAAAGGTTCCATCTCCATTAGAAATATAAACACAGAACATTGTTAGTGTCAAAATACTAAGTAAGAATGCAACTGGTGACACAGCATAGCTGTTGATGCCTCCATAAGGAACATAGATGCTGAAACCCAATGGAATTGACCAGAAATGGGTTATAATTCAGGTCTGCCATATGTAGGCTCCATGAGGACAGTGGCTGCTTCATCTGTTACATTCTCCTTTATACCTCCAGCACCAGCACAGAGCCTAGCACTGAGTGAGTATGCAACGGATGTTTGCTGAGTTGAGGAATGAACAAACAGTTCCCTCCAGCTTTTCATCATCTTCCCCCCACCCCCTGCATTTATTAAGCATCTATTATGTGCCAGGTTCTGGACCTTATATACTTGAACTCCCCTTTTTATGAATGTGGTACCATTTTAGAGATGAGGAAATTGTGACTCAGAGAACTTAAATAATGTGTGCACATATTAAACAGCAGAGCTGGATGAATTGGTCATTCCATGAATAAAAAGGATGTATCAGGGTTCTGGAATCAACAAAATATGTAAATACAGGAGGAACACACCTATGAAGATTAATATTTTCCCAGTAATTTCAGGGTATTTTTCTTTGCTCTTTGTATATAAACACATCAAAAATAAGTTCTAGTTCTGAGACTCGGTATAAGCTTTCCCAAATTTCTGAGGCTATCAGAAAGTTGGTTTTGAGAAAACCTTTGTTGGTTTCAACTTCAATATCTCATCTCAAGGAATGTTGGAGGAATAGGTGATATTTCTGAAATGTAAGCACTTGGAAGACAAGGGAACACTAAAATAATGTATAATGATATACCCTACAAGTAAGTGGTATTTAATTTCTACTTTCTTTAGACAATAGCATCTTTACTCCATGGAACAGCTCAACATATGAGAGTGTAAAGTGAGACTGATGGAAGTGAATTGAGTCTCTGAAGATATTTAGGATTCATTTCTCTGTATCTGCTCATGGTACAGTCTGCCCTGGCCTTTTATAAGTTCTGTAATGACAGAATCATAATTTTACTCATAGTATCTTTTTCATTTATAGACATTTAAAAGGGTATAATTTTAGTCATGTTACTTATTCAAATATTTGACACAATATTTCCTCTGATATATGAATAGCAACAGATATTTTTATAACTTTCACTGCTTTATACCTAGAATAGAAATTTTTCAGAACTCTAGATAATAGTCTGAAGCTTATTTACCAAAAGATAACTTTAAAAATAGATCATTAGGATGTAATGTACAATATGATGACCATAGTTAACATTGCTGTATGATATATAGAGACATTGTTAAGAGTATAAATCCTAAGCGTTCTCACCAAAGGAGAATTTTTTTTTCTTTCATAATTTTTTCTCTTCTTTTTACTGTGTCTATATGAGATGACAGATGTTAGCTATTGTGGTAATCATTTTATAATACATGTAAATCAAACCATTATGCTGCACTTAAACTTAAAAAAGAAATTTAAAAAATAGATCACTTGATTGAAAACTGACTTATTTACCACAGTAAAGATAATGAATTTAAATTTTCATGTATTAATAGGCATGATTCCATAAAAATATGGATCCAGTTCATTAAAAATATAACCTCAAGTCACTTTTAATTCCAGCCAAATAACCAAACTGCTTCTTCACTACTATTGGTTTATCGTTGAATTATTGAGTCCATGCTTCTCTTAGGTCACTTTAAAGAAATGGAACTAAACATCCAGAGTCATATTTGTGGGAATAATAAAAGATAAGAATCTTTTCTGTTTTAATATTCTCTAAGCATATTATGGTTAATATTTCTAAATTAGCTTCTTGTGGGTTAGTGTTTTTTTCCAGAGTTTTTTGAAAGCTAAATTTTGGGAACAGTGTTTGTACATATCTCCCACTCTGAACACATTTGCTGGGTCATTCTAATTATTTCATTTTTGAAAGAGTGACTCCTTCAGTATAACAGGTATGGCATTAGTGAAATGAAAGGTTGTGACTGAATAACTATAATGGTCTAACATTTGAAAAATAAACATTTATCTTTTGTCTCCAATTTTATTTTCTCTCATTACTTTAGCTAAGATTTGACATGCATATTTCACTGAAAGACCATTATCTGTTCTTAATATGAAATTACATTAAGAACATTACCTAATTTATAGGAGGCCACCTATAAAAAATAAATAAAAGGATAAGCATTCAATAGAATGTAGAAGGTAAGGAAACATATATCTCACCTGAAAATGAGTTTATTAAAAAAAAAAATCTTTCCTGAAAGATTTATTAAATAAACAGCATAGGTCAAGACACTTGACTTGTTTTGCTTTTTAGAAAACATATTAGTGTTTTATAATTCTCTTTCTACTTCTATTTCTGTGCACATATACAGAAATGTTTAAGTACATATGTACATAAATAGCAATACTATATTTGTCTAATGATATTGAGCCATGATACAATTCATATAACAATAGTTTTCTTAAAAAGAATCATTTAGCTTGGTTTTATTTTAATCATGCTACTAAAATTTCTCTAAAATGTATTCTACTTCTTTGATCATTAAATAGGATATACAATATATGACTTAACATTGTATGTTGCTAACTCAGGGCCATCTTTATAGTCATCAGTTTCTCTACTCTGCTGTAATAAAGCAATGCCTTTAGGGGTATAAGTAGCAAGTGGCCACATTTAATATCTTGGAGCATTCATTAACTATTTGCCTTCAATTCTTGTTCTTCCTTATTTTCCCTTTACCTGAAATTATCATTTCTCAGTACAACTGCCTTTCTACATTATTTTATATGCAAATATCTAGGTGAGTCAGCTCTCAAATATGAAATAACGTGCATGAGCTTGTACAGACTTTTTCTTCACTGCTGTCGAGATTTTAATTTCTGAGTTTAGAACAAGACACTGCTACTTAAATGAAATATAAAAGAATGTTTATACAATTTTATCTTTATTTAAATGGAGGATCAATCAAGCCAAAAGAGCAGCCTCTATCCTGCAGCAGCATCTTGTCCATGTCTGGCAGTCCCTGTTCTGAGATGATGGACACAGACTCAAGGTGGAGCTATATTAAAAATGGATCCACATCTCAGAACTGTCTTTAATTATATAGACCTTTGTTCTGTGAATAAATTTTTCATTCGTCCAATCAACCCACAAATATCTATTAAACTTCAATTATTTTGAGGTACCATAATTGAAACTGGGGTAGATAAAAAAGTGAATTATAGATGAGCCTTCAACTGCTCTTACATATTACAGAAAATGAATGGTTGAAGGTATTCCTTGCAGACAGATGTATCACATAATGGCTGAAAATAATTATTTTAAAAGCATATTTTTACTCAGTTTAACAAATATAATGTTACATTGTAAAATTAGTTGAAATCATCATGATGTATAAAACTCTTAAATATAATTATTTTATTGGTATAAGGGTAAGAGTTTTCTGAAGGGCCACACCACTACCATCACATTTCTTTCATTTACGGATTTTAAAATGTTCTTTATTGAGGAAAGGAATAACTTGCATCTTATGAAAAATTGAATAAACATATCTTAATAATAGAGAATATGTGATTTCTCCTGAAAAGATACCTTTTGTTCAAGGAACTGAAGCTGTGCAAAATAAAAATGTGTTAAAGAACCCGTTCATTTAAATCATCATTTCCTCTCCAAGATTTTCTGGTTTCCAGCCATTGATACACATGCATTTGTCAGAACTGGGCTGGCTCATAACTCAGGTGAATTGACTAGAGCATATAACCATGAGTCTTTGTGGATAATATTCTATTTAGATAGAAAAGAAAGAGATAGAAAAGTAGTTTTATAAGTCTAATAAATGTACTTTTTCATTCTCTCAAATAGCATATATATACAGTATATATATATTTAGGTACATATTTATGAGATAATTCATTTTTATTCAAAGTAAGGGTTTTTTTCCCTACAATTTAATTTATCCATATAAATGTTTAGGAATTGGAAGTGTAAACCACTTCTATTCGGCCATACTCTGTCAACTAAATTACCTGTGCTTAACAAAGGGACAAAATAAAAGTCTATATGGCATAGGGTGAGAATTGGAAGACTGATAAAATGAGTAATAAGGTTCATTTCAAACAATAGTCATGAATTTTGTGCAAACATACAGAATGTGTATACACATACATTCTAAAACTATAGTTAAATATAAGGTTATATATTTATGTTTTATTTTGAAATGAAAATTATATTTCAGTGTGAAGAAGAATAATATTCTATTAGGCTTTTACTCCATATATATATAGATATAGATATATATATTTCTTTTTTTTTTTAAAGAAAACCAGGTTGTGAAAGGAATTGGAAAGTTGATATATACTAATTTTCCTTCCTTGGCTAGAACAATTTAATGCTCTTTTTCTCATGTAAAGAAAAACAGTATCACTTTTCAGAATTATGTGAAGAAACTGCCTTGACAAGCTATTGTCTGGATCTTTCTATGATTAACCCCTTTGCAGAATATGGCTAAACAATACCATTTCTTCCTTCCTCCCAATGAGAATTTAGCTGCAGTAAGACAGAAACATTGTTTTCATCACAGCTGTATCATTAGTGACTAAGGAAAAGTACCTGGCTCTTAATAGGTACCCCAAAATTATTTTTTAAATGAATCAAACTATTGTTACTACAGACAATAGCTAGATAAGTTATTTGTAAAATTTGTTTTGGCTCCCTGATTAAAGCCATATAAATGAGCTGCAGTGGTGAAACTTTGTGGTATTGGGACAAGCTGATTTTAATGATTTGGGTGGACAGTGGAGTAAATTCTGTGTTTTTTACACCAGCTTTCATAGCTTCAAACTGACCTGTGTTTGAGGCCTGTAAGGCCAAGAGTCTTGAGAATTTGCATATGCTCATGACATACTTTCATGACTTCTGACAAAAAAAAATTTGCTTGTGAAGATAATACCATTCAACAGTGCAAAGGAAAACTCTGTTTGACATTTTGTATACTTAAATTAGGGTGATGTAACAGAAAACTGATGTGCTGAGTGGAAAATAGTTTCTGTAACTGCCTCCAAATTATTTATTACATAATGAGTATCCTTGACTTCACCTAAAGTAGAAATCTATCAGTTTGTGATAAGCCCACCTAATTAATAAAACTGTATTATAAGGCTACTCACAAGGATGCATTCCAGTGGAACCAAGCAAGACCTCCATAAGCATGAGTACACTATAGAGCTCCTATCTCTCACTATAACATAGAAAGTTGAAATCTTACAGATATAAAACAGAGTTCTACTGTATTTCCTAATAGAGCTTATAACTAGAACCCACAATTAGATATTCATGAAAACTTGAAAGGGTAGAATATGATGTTGTGATATTGATGGGAGAAATGTTTGATGGCTCATTGAAAAATCTGTAATCTACAGAATCTTAAGGCTTATAAGGTGCCTATAGGTGCCTTACCTAGAACTTCTTGCATTTCCCAGGCATATGTCTGAGATTCTTACTACACTGGAGTTGTATAGCTGTATCTATAGTCCCATTGGTCATTGACTCCTTGGATAAGTTTATACTAAAATGCTGCATTAGAATGAACTCTGATTCTAGAATTACTTCTCTTGAAATTATTCAAAATACCTAGAATTCATGGATTTCTTTCATATGTAATGTTATCTTGAAATTGGAAAATGTTTTTAGTTATATCTCTGCCAATCTCTGTGGCTAATAAAGGTCATTTCATAGTTTTCTACTCATTTCATTATTTCAATATTATGTTATTGCTTTGGTAAATGTCCACTGTTTCAGTGGCTTGTTATTTTTTATGAGAAATTTCCAAGATCAGAAATACTAATAACATCTTCTCATTCTTTAAGAGAAAATGATAATCCAGTTTATTTACCTTTTTGTCCTGATATAGTGTATTTATTGCTACACATACATCTTGAACCAATATTCAAGAATTATCTTAAGGTAACATATTGTAAAATATTTTAAAAATCCATGCTTTAAATTTTAAACCTTAATTTTAAAGTACCAAGACATTATGAAAAAATACAAAACAGGGCTTCCCTGGTGGCGCAGTGGTTGAGAGTCCGCCTGCCGATGCAGGGGACGCGGGTTCGTGCCCCGTTCCGGGAAGATCCCACATGCCGCGGAGCGGCTGGGCCCGTGAGCCATGGCCGCTGAGTCTGCGCGTCTGGAGCCTGTGCTCCGCAACGGGAGAGGCCACAGCAGTGAGAGGCCCGCGTACCGCAAAAAAAAAAAATACCAAAAAAAACCAGAAGGATCAAAATGCTTATTGGACTAGTTACCACCAATTTAATAAGCTCCTAGTTAATTATCAAGTCAATGTATTATTAGATTAAAACTGCCTAGTTGAGGCCATGCCAAAATAGAATACACTAAAATTTAAATGAGACATTTAAAAAACTCTTAAGTACTGGGCATTGTCTAGCATTGTATTTTGCACATGGTAAGAGCTTGAAAAAAATATGTAAGCTAATTATGGGTGATGTGATCTAATAGCAATGTCAGTCTTTAGTTATTATGATCGTGTTATATAGCATAATTATATATATGTTCTTGAATAAATACAGATAGAAATATTACACAAAATCAATACTGATATTCTAAGAAATGATACAAAAATGAAAATGGACCATGAGTATTACTGAGAGAGAATAATTTGATGGAAAATTCCTGTGATGTTATACTCTGAGAAAGCAAAACCTGAGCCATATTGACCTTAATAAGAAATGACAAACCTTGAAAAACTATCTATAAATCCTTAAAGCAGTATGCTTTTCAGATAAGCAAAATTGTTTTACATTGTTACTAACTTCTATAAATGCCAGTTCAATTTCAGAATCCATTGTTTAATTGTGATCATATCAAAGAAGAATCCTTTCTAGAGAGCAAAAGCATGAAAAAAAAGAAAAGATTATGTTAATAAAGCAAACGTACCTTGTTACCATGGTAACTTTGGAACTAAAATATTCAGAGAATTTTTTTTCCCCTGTACCATTGTTTTGTGAGGAACTGGTTAGTTGATTACCAGCTCATGGAACCATAATCCTTTAAAATGGTGTTAATTTGAAAGGCAGACTATAAGACTTACATGGAACAATAAGATCTTTTTCCTATGCTTCTGAAAATAAATTATGGAGACAGTATGCCAGAGGGGACTCAAAACTATTGAGTAGGCATGGAGAAGATTCATAAAGCACTTGTTTAATTTTTAAATTATTGCAGAAAGTTATTATTTTATTATAAAACATATTATTGACTTGAAGTATAAAATTCAATGATAGTCTTTGCAAAATATTGAAGCATCCCATTTGGAATGTTGACTGGGTCTTGTGGTCTATAAGCCCAGGTACAAGAATGTACTCATTTCTCTTCTATTTTAAAATAGAAGTTTAGGAACTCTCTGAGTATGAACTCAATGTCACCTGTCCTATTTGTAAATCCTAAACTTACGGTTCTTCCTTCCACTGTTCATGCCATCTTAAATCTTATTCCATCATTCTTGGAGATCTGTTGTAATCAGAACAAATTTCAAAGGTTTGGTCCTTTCAACACAGCACTAACTTCAGAGCTGAAGGGTTCTCCTGGTTTATTCTCCCCCCCAAAATTATTCCTCAACAAACATTTTTCTACAGAAGAAGAAAACTTGATAACAACATTCAGACATTTACAAGTATATTAGAAGTCATTATTGCCACTGAGAAGTGAAAAAAACAAACAAAAATTTAAAAGGTAGTTCCTACTTTTAGAACGAGCTCCGAACATACATGAACGTTTCCCTTCTAATCAATAAAAATTTGTCATTTTCTTAATAGTGGGCAAAACAGGTTTGCTGCTTATTTCCAAAAAAATGTTATGCCTTTAAATTTTAACTAAAACACTTAACCTCAAAGTACATTTCTTTAAAAGTGAATTTTGTTCTGGGCAAGAACATTCCCAGCAGGTCACCCACTGCCATGTTTGGAGATTTGCATAATAACACAACTAAACACCTGACACATCTCTGCATGTAGAAATTAATAACAAAGATCTCTCTGCCTTCTAGGTGTCCATTGCCATAGTTACCTCACAAGTTCCTGAAAATATGCTTAAACAAAGGAAGTCGAAAGCACTGGGGTAGAAATTAATCATTGACTGGAAAATAAGTTTTCATGATGAGGTCAGGCTTTTGTTTCTGGGTCAGACTGAAAAATTAGACAGTATTCTGATTTGAGCAGAACTGATTGCCTCTGGTTGGAGATCTGGCTCTTAGGGTCTCACACAAAACACTGACATACTTGAATGTGCAGGGACAGTTGCTTTACGCATTTATTCTCTCAAGCCCTGTAAAAGAAAAATTTTCAACCATTCCCTTTAGAATGGTCAACCCTGCCAACGAGCGCAGTAAAAACATCAAACAAGGGGCTGGTCTCATGGGAACAAATGACTGGCCTGAAGTCTGTAGTGATGGACCATCCACCATCCCTTCACAAAGCCAACTAATAAATGCAGGACTTTGGAATATTTACTTGGAGACGAGAGGCGTTCAAGCTATGAACCTTAATATTAGGAAAAAATCAAGAACAGGGAGAGCAAAATTCAGAACTATCCAGTGAGAAGGTGACCTCAGAGAAGAACAGGCAACGGGACTAGCTTTACATGTTTTGTGAAAGGAATAAATAAGTAAAGTCTTAGTCCTGTAGAGTGTGCAGAGATAGGCCTTCTCACACATGCCTGGCAGGAATGCAAAATGATGCAACTTTCTGTTAAATAATTTTGTGGTATGTTATCAAAAACTTTCAAATCTTAAAATCTTTTGATCCAATAATCCAATTTAGAAAAAATCTTTCCCAAGGAAATAACCAGAAATTTGTATAAAGAATTATGCTTGTCCCAGCATTATTCATGATAGTAAAAAATTAGGTTTTGATAGATAAGTAAATCATGCCATATCCACATGTGGAATGTTAAAATTATGTAAAATAATTTAAACTGCGAATTATAATATTTAGTGAAAAAGCAGGAATATGTATATGATGTGTATATATGTACACATATATGTATATATAAACTTTTGTGATATAACTGAATGCCTATCTAAGACTATTCTTCCTTTATATCAAGACAGGTTGTGAGTCTTATAGAAGTTTCTTAGAAATTTCCTCTCAGGCATCTTGAATTCCTGGGAAACCAATTATGCAATATTTTCTGTTCATGAAATTAAAGAATATCAATGTTATAGCACTATTCCTGAAAGAGATTAACTACAGGTTAACTGTATATTTTTTTAGGGGAAATAGTTGTAAATTCCATCCCCAGACATTTTGTTTAGGGATCTTTTCCCCTTCTGTTTATTAAATCCCTATGATTCAGGTCTCTTGAGAATCCCTGAGGGGAATTCTTCCCCACAACGTCTAACAGCATTTAGCTTGGAGAAGAGGAAGAGAATGGGAAAATATTTTTTTATCAAAACTTCCCATTTCAAACCCCAGGAAAAGAAACTTGGCAGCCCTTTCAGTTTCTAGAGCAATAGGTCTTGGGCAGCTCCTTCCATCCCCATCTTTGACTTGCTAGCCCCTAACAGGAGTGAGCAGTACAGTACAGGCTCTGGCTCAAAACCACTGAAACAAGTGATGAAGGCCAAGGGCTGAGTTTAGCTGAGTGTTGCATCTAAATATGAAACCTATCTCAGTTTCTTGGAGTCCTGAAACAGAAGTCATGACTCATTACAGTGGAAAGAATAAAAGTGTGGTCAGCTGAGTAGAGTGACTCACCTCTAATTCTGCCTAAAGCCATGGTTTTATGGGGTTTAATGAATGATTAGTGTTTTATGCTTTTCAGCATTTTCTAACTTTTCTATAATGAGCATATAATAGGAAAAATATTCTGAGTATATTCAGAAACATAAAAGTTTTAAAAAGTTGCTAATTCCCAGATAAATCAATGACTTACAGAAATGTACTACTTGGAGGCTCCATATTGAGTAGTTCAATCACTTATTTACTCATTCGGCAAACATTTATTACACAACTCATAATGTTCTAAGCCTTGCTGTAAGGGACCTAGACCATTTTTGACTCCAATGAGCTTACAGTCTAGTGACAAAAGACAAGCATAGGAATTAGTGCAATAAAGTGTTTACAGATGCTTTGAGCTGTGACAGAAATATGCACAAGGTCTACTAGGGACTGAAGAAGGGAAAAATTACTGGCTGGTAGGGAGCAGGAAAGGCTTCATATGACAGGTGAGCTTTAACTGATTCTTAAGCAATTGGAAAGCCTGCTTTACCATGGGAGCAAAAGTCTGTGCGGATTTTAGGCAAAAAGAGAATACTCAACATAGAAACAAGAAATATCTTGACATTTCTCAAAACCTGCAAATTGGAGGACTTGGCAGAAGCTGGGTCACAAAGCTGAATTGAGAGTCAGGAAGATTGTGAGGGGCTTTGCCCACCACACTAGGGATTTGGGGCTTTTTATGAAAGGGTGTGAGCCTGAAATGTCGGGACCCAATCATGTAAGTTCTAGTGAGAGGTTGTTGGTTTAGGAGTGCTAAAGAAAAGAAGCTACAGGACATTGAAACTTCCCAAACACAGGATGAAGGGGAAGTCTATAATAAATCCAAGATTTCCGATTTGCATGTCTGAGTGGATGAGGGTGCTATCTGTTGAGGAGGAGAACATATGAATTAGATTAGATTGGACATCAATAATGAGACTAAAAGATTAGAAAGAGCAGTCAGTGACCTCAGTTTAGACACATTGCCTAGAAGTGCTTGGAGACTGTTAGGTATTTAGAATTGAAGAAGACTGAGTTGGGAATTCCTTGGATGGACTCAGCAGTTAGGACTCAGTGGTTAGAACTCAGCACTTTCACTGCTGAGGGCCTGGGTTCAATCCCCGGTCAGGAACTAAGATCCTGCAAGCTGCGCAGCAGGGCCCCCCAAAAAAGACTGGGTTGCAAACTCACTCTGTGAAGACATCCATTTCTCTACAATTGTGCAAGGGTAACATTGAGCAAATTAATCCAGTATGGCAGGGCAAAGAAGGATAGGAATGGATGCTGGGTACTGCATTGGAATGTGATCCTGGCTGCCCGCTACCATCCCACTCATTTCCCTTTAATTGGTAGATTGGGGAATACACAGAAGTAGGGGCCAGGCAGCTAGGGCAGGACAGAAGTGAAGATATTTGAGGTCTTTGAGGTAGTAACCATTTACTAACTGGTATGAAACATACAACCATATCTGCATGTAACACATTAATTTTCAGCTCTGCTCTTCAAATTTCTTTTGTGTTTTTGTCTTTGACTTTATTTCCCGCTTATTTACTTACCAAAACTTACTAAGAGGAAATTAAACTAAATAAGGAGACATGAGACTTTCCTGCATTTTAGTCAGAGTGTATAGAAGGATTATTGCATCTCTAGGCGACAGATCTAACAGTAGAAGCAAGAACTATTGGCTCCAAAGCGAATTGAGTAGGGAATCCTAGAGTAACACGAGAGTGGTCAGCTCTGATCATTCTTTCCTATTTCGTTTATTACGTCTCAAGCACAGGTGGAGAGATTGAATTTGCTCTTTCAATGTAGCCAACTCTTCCGTCATCAAGTTCTAGATCTCTTCACTTTCCTTACTGTGCTTCTGAGGAAAAGCACTTTAAACTGATGCGCCTATGCTGGAAAAAGCCATTCACTTATGAATAGGAAAGCACCAAATAAATCAGAATTTCTTTGCATTTCTCATTTAAAACTCTGTTGAAATTTTCTATAACTTATTGAGGGACAATGCATTAGAATGAAAGCACATTGTACTGGGAGCCAATAAGCTTGGGTTCTAGTATCAAATTTATATTTTCTAATCACAAAAATAAGACTAAATATTTGTACCTGTGAAATGGGGATAATGATACCTGCTCAGATGATTTTTATAAGTTTTCTCATGAAATGATAAGGGATATCTTTCAGTTTTCCACTTCAATGACCTGATTATATTGAGTTAGTCATTTGGCTACTTTGGGTTATCATTTTATCATCTGAAAAGAAGGTTTTTCCAAGTTTCCAAGATAGTTTCTTGTATTTTTTTCTATATTTAACATTCCATAATGTTATAAACTGGATAGAACATTTTATGGATGATTGCTGATGGCTAGATAGCCTTTTTAAATTTTTTATATTTTTTTGCATTTTCCCCCCATGGTCCTTGGTCCTTGCAAAATGTGGGCACACCTTGCTTAAATGAAGAGAGCTTTGTCTCAGACATTTATGTTATCTCCTGATAGTAAAACAGTAAATTGTTGTAAATGACAAGAAAGCAAATTACTGTGCTTACATAAATTACACAAAAATCCAAGACATGCATTACAGAGATATTTGCAAGCTGTTTGTACTTTTGAAATCTAGAAAATTAATTGCCATTCCACCAAGGTAAATAATGATACAAAATAGAGGAGGTGGATTTTATTTTTAATGTTTCCTCTATTGATAATCACAGAGAAATGTGAGATGACAGTTTCCTTTTATATTCAGGCAGCCTCTCAAAGCCTACCTTCTCTAAATAGTTTTCCTTTAGATACTCACAATTTTGCCACCACCCCTTCCTTCATTTTTGTTTGGTCTGGTTGTACAAGTCCAATTATTTGCCTTCGCTAATAATTATACCATGAGTGGTATCTATTTTTATTCTCTGTAATTCTTGAAATTCATGTGTTTCTCTTATGACTTATTGCATAGTATATATTTTAATATGGGCTAATGGCATAAGGTCTAGAATGAAATTACATAATTTCTAGGTGTCAGTTTCCCCCCTATAAAAAAGGCATAAAAATTCTACCTACCTCACAAGACTGGTAGAAGAATTAATATAAATTTGTCCACAGAAAGTCTTATACTCAGTAAGAGCTCAATAAGTGTTAGCTATTATTCTACAATAGAGATAAGATCAATACATTAAGTTTTTAATTGAATTTGTGTCCCTTTGAAAACACCACCATGTCAAGGAATTTAGGGAAGAGCTATTGTGACTCTATGTAAAGAGGTTTAGTTTACCAGCTAACTTGCCTACCTATCTTAGGTCATATAGGGTTTTCAAGTGAATTCTTTGTTTGAGTTCATTGAGAAAGATATAAAATGGCCAAAATAATGGAATTAATTTTTTAAAGTTTTTGTCAGGCTTATATTTTTTTAATACAAGTAGAGTGTTTATCATCGGTTCACTACATATTAGTTAATCTGGTTGCTTATATTGTTATTAATTTACCCTTGGGAGACTCTCATTATCCCTATATGGTTAGTCTTTAGCAAGCTCTCCTTTCCTCCACTTTAAAGGAAGGTTTTGCTTTTCTCCCATCCAACTTCCAGTCCTGATGATATCAGTAGGGATTTGGAAATAGGTAAAGACCTTGGCAGGCATCTTCTCACTTCCCTAAACTGTCTCACTGAGTGGAACTGAACTTCTTTGAATTAGTGAAGTTATATATCGGGGGCTCTGTCTAAACATTTTGGTGAAGAATGCCAAGTTATGTGGAAGAATGCTGTACACTCTAGACCCTGGAATGCAGAAAGGTATGCCAATTATATGAGTGTAGATTTAGAAAGTTTTAATATGCTGATAATCTTTGTTTAGTATATAAATATTTTTGCATTACTTTTATGTAATTTTAACACATTAGCTTGGAAATGTGGGCCTATTTTCATCATAAATAATCATCTTCCTTGTTAGTTGTATGGCTTAGATTATATGACTTATTTAGGCTTAGATTATATGACTTATTTAGTGTGCACTAATTTAATTAATATTAAATTAAGCAAGTTTCCAATCTTCCTTTTTAATCTGGTTGGATGCATTACAACACCCTTCCAAAGCAAGGAGGATACCTCACAACAGGAACATAACATGAAAGACAAGAGTCAAATCTGACCCTTGTTATCAAGCTGAATGAGAACACTTTATCAATCAACAATACAAAAAAGGAATTTAGAAGCCATATACACTGAACATAGAAAGCACAAAAGAGTAATGCAGTAGAGCCTCATGAAAAATGTGAGAGAACAAAATTTTAGCCAGAAATGAAATCTAATAAACAAAATTATTTCTCGAAAGCAAACTTTGAAACAGGCATTTCTTTCCCTTTAAAACAATTTTTTTTTCTTCTTTCAAAAGAAGATTAAAATAAATAGAGGGGGGTATGGTTTCCATCCAAAACTGACCACACAACCTTTTGTCTTCCTGAATATTACAACATCTAAGATGGGTGCCAGGAAAACATATTCTGAATTAAGAAAGGGTCAATTTCAAGTTGTCTTATTTGAAATTCTCTCCTTGCATATCACAATAATTCAACTTAAGAGAAATGAAGCCCTGGTCAAGGTAAGTTCAATAAATAAGGAAATCATTGGAAAATGAATAAAATATTAGATAAAAAACGATACCCATGTGCAAAAATCAGACAGGCACTGGGAAAAGATGGGATCAAAGTTGGAATGTTATCAAATGAAAACCCACCTCTCTTTTCCTCAACTAACCACATCTGCTTCTAACCACGCTACTATCCATATTCATAATTCAGAATATCAAATATATGAGCTAGTTGGTTGGCTACCTTTAGTTAATACAGACAACTGGCTTTGGATTTCTCTTTTCTGTGTAAAACTGTAGATCCAATTGTCCTTTCCCATCTCCTCCACTGCCATGGGTATCAAAGATTTTCCATTTTGGAGCATATGACTACTGAAGTTACACTGCTGCTATTGCACTATGGATCCAGAAGAGTTTCTGAATAATGGTTTAAATTTTCTCAGAAATTAAACCTGAAAAAATGTTATATTCCAAATTTCAGACAAATAGGACTAAAAGAAATACAGAAAAGAGTCACTAAGTCTAGAAGTTACAAATTCACCTAAACAAAAAGACCATCATTTAAAATGACGCTAAGGATTAGGAAAATAAAGGCATTACAAGCCACTTATGCATGCATTTGTACTACATTTCTAACTTATTTTGAAAAGACAAGTAGAAATCCTTTACATAAATATTTTATGTTTATCAACTATCTTTCAAATCCTGGTTTAGTTGTACCAGAAATACACAAATACTCTTATCCAAGAGAGCTGTATCGACCACCTGAGAACTGAAGAACACTTATTTGCTCCAGGCCTGTGTATATCACGGTCTTGTGCTGATAAAAGGAAATGAAAGTGATTCTCCTAATGCCCTGATGGATCAGTCATACATCTTCCACTCAAAGGTAAATGAAGTGTTTAATACACTGCTGTCTCAGGTTATATCTACTCTTTTATTTGTTTGAATTAATTTCCAATTGAATTACGTTTAGAGAATATGTGAGACTCAACCAGAAAGATGAGCAGTTAGCTTTAGAAATTTTATTTTGAAAAGTTAAGAAATGTGCTTCAGTGATACATTACTTGGTAAAGCCCATCCTTGGAATTCAAAATACATGAATTTTGGTTTTATTTCAATAGTATTTGTTTGTTTTTCAGGAGTTTATCCAAAGGTACCATTTTTAAAGGTAGAGAGTAATTCCCCTGAAAATTGCCTTAAGTCTGCTCAATATTTTAAGGAATATTTATATATTTATATATATAAAAATATTTTAGCATACTGTTATGCAGAATGTCTATAAGAAGAAGGGAAAAGGGATATTGAATAAATAAAAGATTATCTACTAAATGTGTTGGCAAAATATGATCCTTAGGTCAAATCTAGCCTGTGGCCTGTTTTCATACTGCCTACAAGCTAATTATATATGTATGTATATATATAAATTTTATTTTTTACATTTTTAAAAGGATGTTAAAAAAAGAATAAGATGTGACAGAGACTAGAGGCCATATATGGACTACAAAGCCCAAGATATTTAAATACCTGGCCCTTTAGCAAAAGTTTGCCAACTGTTGGTCTAAAAGGATATAGTGATAAGGAATGTCTGTTAACTTGGATTTTGGTGGTAAGATGTATTAATTATTTTAGTGTAGTAAAGTGAGAAATTGTGGATGTGTGTAAGAAAAGCAAGAGAATAATAACACTGGATGTTATAATTCATGGTTTTGGTTAAAAGGAAATTGTAATGAATACAGCATTTAGAGATAATCTAGGAGGAAAAAGGAGCCATGCTAAACATTCCACTGTCATTACTACATTATATTAATGGTGATATTCACAGACAAAATGTGATGTGATACCCACAATCTGGTGATTTCCACAGATTGCAGGTGAGACAGTTTTATGTACCAAACTGAACAAAAAGATCAGGAAATTGCAATTTTAAAAAAATGGGAAGAGAAAAGAGATCTAAGCTCCAAAAGTTTCAATGACTGCCATGTCCGTTACTCAAAATTCTTTAGAGTATTTAATCTTATATTTTTAAATAAATTATAAACATAAAACAGTGCCTAGAGTAAAAAGTTCCTTCCCAAATATATGCCACTCTTTAGAAGTAGCACTGCTAATAGTTTTTAGGTTATACAGCCTTCCATGTATTTTTCTATGCATTTATTTATTTATGCAAATATACATATAACATTGGTTTCTACTTGTTTATTTTACACAAATGGAAATATATCATATGGATTTCTTAGTACCTCCCTTTTAAAATTTTGTATGTAAAATGATTCCAAGGTCTTACAGATCTTTCCATGTTAGTATCATATAGGAGTACTTCATTATTTACAACTACGTCACAAATTATTGAATGCATACATATGGGTATGTAACAGAATTAATTTCCTCTCTTTTAGATAATTCCTCTTTTATACATATAGATAGTTCTCTATTTTGATATTATGAATAATGTACAACATTTTACTCATGTCTTTTGTACCTTTTTTTACTTCCTCTCAGTGTACCTCAGGCTCAGTTGTCACTTTCATATTCTTATTTGCATAGATATTTCCTTACTATTCTTAAGCACTCTCCCTGAAAGGGCTCTTATTTCTTTAAATAATTGGATAACCATAATTCTTACATTATTTTAAAGTTGGATTTTGGAAAGAAAGAACCATTTGGCAAATATTGAGTGATCTGTTTGAATATAGATAAGGGTATTGATAGATAAAGATCCAGAATTATCCAAATATGTGAACTTCTGCCTCAGAAAATGGTGAGCTCCTTGTAATTAGAAATATCTAAATATGGACTGGACAACCTTTTACAGGGTCATTTCAGAAAAGATTAAAGAACTTAGTGAGTGGTAAGTCTAGATCCTAACCTTGAGATACTTTAAAAAAAAGTTAGGACTAATTATATGCAGCACATGACCACTTGCATTTTATTTAAATTAATCCATATATATAAAATAACACTCAGCTAAAAAAAAAAAAAACACATGGACTGAAATCTTTGGTCAAATATGCAATAAAAACTACTAACTTGACAAATGTAGTAAATCTGCCTAATAGCTTTGTACTCATAATTAGCAAAGAGTAAAAATTTCCCAAAAGATTGACTTTGTATGATTTCATGTAAACTGTAAGTAGATATCAATAGTGCACTCTCATACCTATTGCTGCAACATGACTAATTATTCATTATTCTTGAAAATGCAACTGCAGAAATATTTACTGTGATTTATTCCTATCTGCCCTTAGCAAATGATCCTTTCAATTTTATATTCTTCTCCAAGCAGGGATCCCTTGCCATCATATATATAATTATTTACCTTTAAGTATTTTTGTGCAGTAAGTGTACTGGTTGAGTCATGCAGGCTGAGCCTCCTACCTTTCCTCCTAGCACTGTGACATAACTCAAAGGTATACTTAGGACTTGGAACAATAGAGAAGTATGTATCAGCATGCTAGTAAATGGCAGGTTCAGCTCAGAAGACAGCAGATTTTATTTTCCCATCCTCTCTAACAGGTCTTGCTATTCCTTCAGTAGGAACAGCACTCTCTTTAAGATCTCCTATGGAAATTAACTTTGGAAACTCTCCATCCTCTTACAGAGCATCATTACATTTTGCCCTCTGATGATAATTATCATAATTTGAAATGGTCAGTGGCAACTATGTCTTTGACATTTATTATATTATCTTTAGTCGTCTTTTTACCATAGTCATAAGGGATGCTGATGATTTGTAACAGTAGTGATATTAATTGTGACGATTATCTTGCCTCTCATGATAAATTTTGGGTCAAATGATTGGTATAAGTCTAAATGAGCAGTCAGGGATGAAAAGGACAAAGGAGTAGGAGGAAAATACATGACTAGTTTGAGTCCTGCTGCATACTGAGAGGTAATTTACACAAATCAGCTAGACGAAAACAGATGGGAAGAGGAAGAGAGGGAGAGAGTTGACTAATGACACCTGACTGCCAAATGACCCTGTGGGTTTGAATGCTGGCAGGACACCTAAAGCCGTGCCAGCAGCCACTTGGAACTGCCCAGTTCTCACATTTCATTTAACAGGCTAACCTTGGTCTTTCTATTGTTATCATCACTAGGGAAATTTATACAGTATCAAATCATGATGCAGGAAATATACATTCTAACTGGGCTCTCTTCTTTTAGAAGCTATGTGTTACCAAACTCTTAAGGAGTTTATTGTCATAGCTTTGTTTCCAAAAGGGAAAATTTGATATATTTGTTCTTTTAAGAGCCTCTTTTGTAAACTTATAGTATGTGGCACCGTTTGTGGCTTAATAAGAGCTGCGAGGAAAAAAAGAAATTATTTATTCTGAGAATGTGACTATATTATTAGATACTTTTCTCATGGTAAAGTATCTTTGACTCTGACAAGTGAGGAGTTTCTAACACTTCTACAATGGACTCCTACCTATCCCCTATTCTCTCACTCACTTTTAACTTTTAATCTCTTTTCAACTACAAAATTAATGTTCATGGATGTATATTGAAATACACCCTGGGCTTGGAATCAAGAATGTTAGGTACCCCTATTGGCTATTAAAACAAACTGGCTAAGTGATCTAAAAACTAACTTGGTGTCCCTGTGCTTAAGTTTTCCTATATCTAAAAAGGGAATGATATATTCTTTCTAGTGCTGCTATGAACCATAATGAGAAAAAAATGTGTGTGTATAAAAAGTATAAAATCTAGATTACTAAGTTTATATGGATAGTTTGCTTCCAGTGAAAGTGCAAAAATTCTTAGCCAATTAAAAAATTAATAAAAACTCTTTAAGATCTTTCTATATTAGCCAAGAAGCCTTAGAATGCTGATCGTAATTATCACATGCATGTATAAGCAGAATTTATGGATCTTTAAAAACCTATACATGTTCTTGAAGAACACTATCCCTCATTTTTTGTCTTTAAGGAACAGTAATATTATTTTGGAAGTGTGAACTGGGAATACAGAATGAGGTCTAGGCTATATTTCATATTTCTAAACTATATAATGTGAAATGATCATTACTATTGTCATTTGAAAAGTTATTCTCCTCCCTTACCCTCTTCTGCCCCTAGTACCATGGAGAAGAGATTAAAATGAACACCAAGGGGAAGATGACCTGCATTCTAGAATTTTAAACATTTCAAGCTGAAACAAAATTTTTAGGAAGCAATCTGTTCAACTTGATAATGAAATTACTCCCTCTTTCATACCCCCATCATTTCCCATGTTTGAATCTAAAATGGACTCTAAGTTTATTACAATTTATTTAGTTAAACTGATGAATAAAGGCAATTGGGTATGGAAACAAACAAACTACAAACCCTAGATTGTGAGAGCTGAGGTCCACTGGAATCAGGCAGTGGATATTCCATATGCTAGCAGTTGGGGAAGAGGCAAGTCTTCAGCCATAACAAACATAACTTGGAAGGTAAGCCTTGGAAAAGTCACAATATCTAGGCCCTGGAGCTCAGAGATAGATGAGAGAATGCTTGGGTAGTGTGGGGAGAGGGGAAGTACCAGGGACAGCCTTCCAGAACAAAAGGGAGAAAAATATATGATCAATGAAGATGATTGTAGAATTCTTAAAATTAAGGAAGAAGAAAGGGAGAAGGAAATCAAAGAGAAGTAAGCCATCAAAGAATGGTAGAAATAAAGAACTAAATTGCTGAGACATGTGCCCTCATAATATGACTGCAACTCACTCTGAATTCTTAGGACTCAAGATAGGTTTCTGGAGAGCCAATGAGTTCTAATTAGGGTGCTTTGGCTCACAAAGCAACATAATAACAATCACCCTCTCTCTTTCCACCCTTCTCCCAACCGAGGTAGAGCAGAAAGATCTCTTGTTATAACAGTTTTATTTTAAGGACAAAGCTTTTCTTTATTCCTTAATTGTAGTAATGCTTATTTAATTAAACTATAAAGATAGAATACTATAAAATATATACACGTAAAGTAAGACTGGAACTTTTTCTTTAGCTTTTTTTAAAAAAATTGCACTGAAAATTAGTGTAAAAATTAAAATTAAAGATATACCAATTTTCCTAATGGTTTTTACCCACCTCTGTGGGTGAGCCTGACATTCTCAAGGGTCTTACCATTTTCTCAATTAGTCTAATAGTAAAGATACTGTATATTTTTCCATCTACTACAATGGTTTATGATGATGTTTATAAACAGAAGAATATATAATTTCTTTAACATATCAGGCTCAATTTGTTTGCAAATATATTTAACTAGTTGAAAAATCTCAAAAGATGAAAAAACAGTTTTCTTTTAAGAAATACTAAGAAGAAGAGTGTCTTAAAACCATGTAATTTTGCAATGAGAGAGGTAGGAACATAGACAATTTGGAAAGCATTTCTCAGAGGTATGACATTTTAAATTGTCCACTTTCGTAAGTCAATACCCCATTTTTAAAAACATTTTCCTGGGAATTCCCTGGTGGTCCAGTGGTTAGGACTTGGCGCTTTCACAGCAGGGGCCTGAGTTCAATCCCGGGTTGAGGAATTAAGATCCTGTAAGCCACTCCATGCAGCCAAAAAACAAACAAACAAAAACCATTTTCTTTCAAAAGGAAAACTTTAGATTTCCAAGTGCTTTTATGTTACTATAACTTCTATTCAGGAAAAAAGAGAAGATGGTTAAAGAAAGTATGTTTCCTTAAAGTGCATTCTTTGTTATCAAGATAAATATAGCTTCCAAATATAACATTAAAGTCCAACTCAACATTAAAAATACTTTAGTGAATTTAAAATTTATACCTGTACCACATAAATAAAGGCAGAATTGAGTTACAGCCTTAATAAAAGTAATGAAACAGAAGTCAAAATTGAAGTTCATTTAGTATTTTATCAATGTGTAATGTTATAATACAAAGGCAACTTTTCTGTAACTTTCCCTAACTTCCTTTTTCTCCAATCATTGTCAAGGACAGTTTTTTAAAAATCTTCTTTAAAATGTGAGATGTTATATGTGCACTTACATTAGGAAATTACCATCATCTTTCAAAATATAATTTGAGAAATTTAAATTAAAATAGACTCCCTCTGCAAGAGCACCAGAATCACAGCTAATTGCTGAACAATCATCAACAGGAAGATACTGGAACTCACCAAAAAAGATACCCCACATCCAAAGACAAAGGAGAAGCCACATAGAGACAGTAGGAGGGGCGCAACCACAATAAAATTAAATCCCATAACTGCTGGGTGGGAGATGCACAAACTGAAGAACAATTATACCAAAGAACTCCACCCACTGGAGTGAAGGTCCTGAGCCCCATGTTAGGCTTCCAACCTGGGGGGCACGGAAACAGGAAGAGGAATTCACAGAGAATCAAACTTTGAAGGCTAGCAGGATTTGATTGCAAGACTTCAACAGGACGGGGGGAAACAGAGACTCCACTCTTCGAGGGCACACACAAAGTAGTTTACACACCAGGACCCAGGGGGAAGAAGCAGTGACCCCATAGGAAACTGAACCATGCCTACCTGCTAGCACTGGAGGGTCTCCTGCAGAGGCAGAGGCGTCTGTGGCTCACTATGGGGACAAGGACAATGGCAGCAGAACTTCTGGGAAGTACTCCTTGACACAAGCCATCCCAGAGACCACCATGAGCCCCACCAAAGAGCCTGTAGGCTCCAGTGTTGGGTCGCATCAGGCCAAATAACCAACATGGAGGGAACTCAGCCCCATCCATCAGCAGACAAGTGGATTAAAGTTTTACTGAGCTCTGCCCACCAGATCAATACCCAGCTCTACCAACCACCAGTCCCTCCCATCAGGAAGCTTGAACAAGCCTCTAAGATAGCCTCATCCACCACAGGGCTGACAGAAGAAGCAAAAAGAACTACAATTCTGCAGCCTGTGGAATGAAAACCACATTTACAGACAGATACACAAAATGAAAAGGCAGAGGACTATGTACCAGATGAAGGAACAAGAAAAATGACTAAATGAAAATGGAGATAAGCAAACTTCCAGAAACAAGAATTCAGAATAATGATACTGAAGATGATCCAGGACCTTGGAAAAAGAATGGAGGCAAAGATCAAGAAGAAGCAAGAAATGTTTAACAAAGACCTAGAAGAATTAAAGACAAACACCTAGAAGAATTGAAGAACAAACAAACAGAGATAAACAATACAATAACTGAAATGAAAACTACACTAGAACGAATCAATAGCAGAATAACTGAGGCAGAAGAACAGATAAGTGACCTGGAAGACTGAATGGTGGAACTCACTGCCACCATTGGAACAGAATAAAGAGAAAAGAATGAAAAGAAATGAAGGCAGCCTAAGACACCTCTGTACAATATTAAACGTGTCAATATTTACATTATAGGGGTCCCAGAAGGAGAAGAGACAGAGAGAAAAGAACCAAGAAAATAGTTGATGAAATTATAGTCAAAAATTCCCTAACATGGGAAAGGAAATAGCCACCCAAGTCCAGGAAGCACAGAGTCCCAGGGAGGATAAACCCAAGGAGAAACATGCCGAGACACATAGTAATCAAACTGACAAAATTTAAAGGCAAAGAAAAAGTATTGAAAGCAACAGGGAAAAACGACAAATAACAACAAGGCAACTCCCATAAGGTTAACAGCTGATTTCTCAGCACAAACTCGACAAGCCAGAAGGGAGTGGCCTGATATACTTAAAGTGATGAAAGGGAAGAACCTACAACCAAGATCACTCTACCCAGCAAGGATCTCATTCAGATTCGATGGAGAAATCAAAAGCTTTACAGACAAGCAAAAGCTAAGAGAATTCAGTACCACCAAAACAGATCCACAACAAATGCTAAAGGAACTTCTCTAAGTGGGAAACACCAGAGAAGAAAAGGACCTACAAAAACAAACCCAAAATAATTAAGAAAATGGTAACAGGAAAATACATATCAATAATTACCTTAAACGTGAATGGATTAAATGCTCCAACCAAAATGACACAGGCTTACTGAATGGATACAAAAACAAGACTCATATATATGCTGTCTCCAAGAGACCTGCTTCAGACCTAGGGACACATACAGACTGAAAGTGAGGGGATGGAAGAAGATATTCCATGTAAATGGAAATCAAAAGAAAGCGGGAGTAGCAATACTCATATCAGATAAAATAGACTTTAAATAAAGAACGTTACAAGAGACAAGGAAGGACACTACATAATGATGAAGGGAACAATCTAAGAAGATTATATAACAATTATAAATATATATGCACCCAACATAGGAGAACCTCAGTACAGAAGGCAAAGGCTAAAAGCTATAAAAGAGGAAATCGACATTAACAGACTAATAGTGTTGGACATTAACATTTCACTTACACCAATGGACAGAGCACCCAAACAGAAAATTAATAAGGAAACACAAGCTTTAAATGACACAATAGAGCAGATAGATTTAATTGATATTTATAGGAGATTCCATCCAAAAACAGCAGATTACACTTTCTTCTCAAGTGCACACAGAACATTCTCCAGGATAGATCACATCTTGCATCACAAATCAAGCCTTGGTAAATTTAAGAAAATTGAAATCATATCAAGTATCTTTTCCAACCACAAGGCTATGAGATTAGAAATCAATTACAAGGTAAAAACACAAACACATGGAGGCTAAACAATACGTTACTAAATATCCAAGAGGTCACTGAAGAAATCAAAGAGGAAATCAAAATTACCTACTAGAGACAAATGACAATGAAAACATGACAATCCAAACACATGGGATGCAGCAAAATCAGTTGTAAGACAGAAGTTTATAGCAATACAATCCTACCTCAAGAAACAAGAAACATCTCAAATAAACAATCTAACCTTACACATAAACAAACTAGAGAAAGAAGAACAAACAAAATCCAAAGTTAGTAGAAGGAAAGAAACCATAAAGTTCAGAGCAGAAACAAATAAATAGAAACAAAGAAAACTAGAGCAAAGGTCAATAAAATTAAAAGCTGGTTCTTTGAGAAGATAAACAAAACGGATAAACCCTTAGCCAGACTCATCAAGAAAAAGAGGGAGAGGACTCAAATCAATAAAATTAGAAATGAAAAAGGAGAAGTTAAAACAGACACCGCAGAAATACACAACATCCCAAGAGACCTCTACAAGCAACGCTATGCCAATAAAATGGACAACCTGGAAGTAATGGACAAATTCTTAGAAAGGTATGACCTTCCAAGATAGAACCAGGAAGAAATAGGAAATATGAACAGACCAATCACAAGCTCTGAAATTGAAACTGTGATTAAAAATCTTCCAAGAAACAAAAGCCCAGGACCAGATGGCTTCACCGGTGAATTCTATCAAACATTTAGAGAAGAGCTAACAACCATTTCTCTCAAACTCTTACAAAAAATTGCAGAGGAAGGAACACTCCCAAACTCATTCTATGAGGCCACCACCACCCGGATACCAAAACCAGATAAAGATACTACAAAAAAAGAAAACTACAGACCAATGTCACTGATGAATATAGATTCAAAAATCCTCAATAAAATACTAGCAAACAGAATCCAACAACACAATAAAAGGATCATACACCACGATCAAGTAGGATTTATCCCTGGGATGCAAGGATTCTTCAACATATGCAAATCAATCGATGTGATACACCATATTAACAAATTGAAGAATAAAAACCATATGATCATCCTAATAGATGCAGAAAAAGCTTTTGACAAAATTCAACACACATTTATGATAAAAACTCTCCAGAAAGTGGGCATAGAGGGAACCTACCTCCACACAATAAAGGCCATATATGACAAACCCACAGCAAACATCATTCTCAATGGTGAAAAACTGAAAGACAAGATAAGGATGTCCACTCTCGTCACTCTTATTCAACATAGTTTTGGAAGTCCTAGCCATGGCAATCAGAGAAGAAAAAGAAATAAAAGGAATACAAATTGGAAGAGAAGAAATAAAACATTCACTGTTTGTAGATCCCATGATACTATACATAGATAATCCTAAAGATGCCACCAGAAAACTCCTAGAGCTAATCAATGCATTTGGTAAAGTCGCAGGATACAATATTAATGCACAGAAATCTCTTGCATTCCTATACACTAAGAAAAGAACAGAAAGAGAAATTAAGGAAACAATCCCATTCACCATTGCAACAAAAAGAATAAAATACCTAGGAATAAACCTACCTAAGGAGGTAAAAAAAACCGGTACTCAGAAAACTATAAGACACTGATGAAAGAAATCAAGATGACACAAACAGATGGAGAGATATACCATGTTCTTGGATTGGAAGAATGAATATTGTGAAAATGACTATACTACCCAAAGCAATCTACAGATTCAATGCAATCCCTATCAAATTACCAACGGCATTTTTTACAGAACTAGAACCAAAAATCTTAAAACTTGTATGGAGACACAAAAGACCCTGAATAGCCAAAGCAATCTTGAGGGAAAAAAAATGGAGCTGGAAGAATTAGACTCCCTGATCTCAGACTATACTACAAAGCTATGGTAATCAAGACAATATGGTACTGGCAAAAAAACAGAAATATAGATCAATGGAACAAGATAGAAAGCCCAGAGGTAAACCCACACACCTATGGTCAACTAATCTATGACAAAGGAGGCAAGGATATACAATGGCGAAAAGACAGTCTCTTCAATAAGTGGTGCTGGGAAAACTGGACAGCTACATGTAAAAGAATGAAATTAGAACACTCCCTCACACCATACACAAAAATAAACTCAAAATGGATTAAAGACCTAAATGTAAGACCGACACTATAAACCTCTTAGAGGAAACAGGAAGAACATTCTTTGACATAAATCACAGCAAGATCTTTTCTGACCCACCTCCTAGAGTAATGGAAATAAAAATAAAAGTAAACAAATGGGATCTAATGAAACTTTAAAGCTTTTGCACAGCAAAATATAAACAAGACAAAAAGACAACACTCAAAGTGAGAGAAAATATTTGCAAATGATTCAACAGACAATGGATTAATCTCCAAAGTATTTAAACAGCTCATGCAACTCAATATTAAAAAACAAACAACCCAATCCAAAAATGGGCAGAAGACCTAAATAGACATTTCTCCAAAGAAGACATTCAGATGATCAAGAAGCACGTGAAAAGCTGCTCAACATCACTAATTATTAGAGAAATGCAAATCAAGACTCCAATGAGGTATCACTTCACACCTTTTACAATGGGCATCATCAGAAAATCTACAAACAATAAATGCTAAAGAGGGTGTGTAGAAAAGAGTATTGTTTTGCACTGTTGGTTGGAATGTAAATTGATACAGACACTATGGACAACAGTACAGAGGTTCCTTAAAAAACTAAAAATAGAATTACCATATGACCCAACAATCCCACTACTGGGCATATACCCAGAGAAAACCATAATTCAAAAAGACACATGCACTCCAATGTTCATTGCAGCAGTATTTACAATAGCCAGGTCAAGAAAGCAACCTAAATGCCCCTCAACAGATGAATGGATAAAGAAGAAGTGGTACATATATTTAATGGAATACTACTCAGCCATAAAAAAAGTACAAAATTGGGTAATTTGTAGAGACGTGGATGGACCTAGAGACTGTCATACAGAGTGAAGTAAGTTAGAAACAGAAAAACAAATATTGTATATTAACACATATATGTGGAATCTAGAAAAATGGTACAGATGAACCGGTTTGCAAGGCAGAAATAGAGACACAGATGTAGAGAACATACATATGGACACCAAGGGGGGAAAGTGGGGTGGGGGCCGATGAATTGGGAGATTGGGATTGACATATATACACTAATATGTATAAAATATATAACTAATAAAAAAAATAAAGTGAACAGTAGCACTGAAAAAGAAATTAAATAAATTAACTCTGTGTAACAGATATAAATTAAGGTAAACTCAGAAACATCCACTAATAGGTATCCATACTGGTTTCTTCCTTAATGTTCACTATAACAAAAATAAGTACAAACTCTTTGTCATTTAGTATTCTTTAAAACATATAAGTGGATAATAGAATCTTCAACTTGAAGCCTTGAGCATAATCTAGTACTCCCTTTTCCCACTATAGTCATTCCTTTCACAACACCTCAGGCATGAGAAAATCTATACTTTACCTGAATACTTCCATTGACAGAGAGATAATAACTTTATGAAGCATCCCATTCTATTTTTATATAAATCCAGATGTTAAGTGTATCTTCCTTGTATAGTCAAATCTACCTTCCTATAATTTCCACACTTAGTGTTTCTTCTGCCAAATTTTAGATAACAAAATAATTTTACTCTTTTTCCAAGTTATAACTCTTTGAAAATTTAAAGACAATTATTGGATCTCTTACTAAAGTCTGTTTCCTAGACATAAAATTCTCCAGATGTTTCTTATACCGTGTGATTCTCTGACCACTCACTAGTCTAGTTTCTCTCGTCTTAATTTCATTATACCTAAAATTGACCCAGAAAGCAGCATAATATTCTCTATATAATCTGTACAGGATCAGCAAACCTTCTTATTCTGGACATTGTATATTCGCTAAGGAAGGTCAAGTGTGAAATAATGTGTTAAGAGTACCACAACAAAGCACTCCTATCTAAGGGTTCTTGTCTGGATTCTTAGAACTTATGGTGTGCATATATGTGATATCCAGGGAATCTGAGAGCCCCATGTGTTTGATGTGAATACGAACATGTGTATATTGTAGGGTAGAAAGCATATAACTTCATTGGATTATTTAATGAGTTCATTTCATTATTTAATGACTTCTTTCAGTTCAGAACCACAGTCTCTTTAATATGCAGTACTGTTTAACCAGTTTTCCCTGTCTTAACTGTGTGCACTGACTATATAAAACAAAGTAGTATAGGAATCTGAATTTTACTCATCTTTATCACAGTATTAACTCCAGATACATGAAATATCTGATTTTGTCATTTTAAAAATGTTATCAATTCCTTCCAGCTTTATCTAAGTTAAAGCAAAGCATTTCTTCATCCATGCAATCAATAAAACATATGACCTCACAGAGCTAGGAATAAAAGTCTCTAATATACTACTAGAATCACCAAGGTTGATGTTGGTATATGAATCAAAGTTATTTGGTAAGATTATTTCTACCAAACCATCACTGAAAAATCTTAGTTGTCCCTTAATGTTTCATGTCCTCATTTATGGTGAAAAATTTATAAATACCTTGCCAAAATAAGATACCTTGTCTGTAGAATTTTTCTGACCCATCCGTCTAATAAACCTGTGGATTTCATTTGTTTTAAATGAGTATACCTTAATCTCAATGGGATCCTTCCTTACCTAAGAATTCAGAATCATCTGCATAATTACTAGTGACTCAGATACAGTTTTCCATAGTCTGCACTTTTAAATTAATAAATAAATAAAAACATCATTCATACACTTAAACCTTTCTGGTCCTCTTCCTGGTTTCCATAATGCTTCAGGAATTCTAGTTAGGGTTCCAGGAGCTAGCTACACATCATTGGAATATAATGCTAGTTGTACTTTACATAGCCTCAACTCACTCTGTACTGTAGCCTTCATGATAATGTTATTTTCAAGTTTGTACCAGACTTCATCACATGTCGTTGATTTATGCTGTTTTCTTGTGTACGTCTTTGATAAATCCATAAGTCATGCAAAATTTCTACTAAGTCCCAGTCTAGTAAGTCTTGGTGATATTGCTGATACCAAATTTATTGCCTTGAGAAAACAATTCAAGCTTGTTTTGCTTATTATTCATTCTCTAAGTATTATTATAAAGATACCTGCACTCATATTGTCCAGGACCCACCTGCTGATATGTGAGTTTGTGTAACAAATATACATATATATTTATATTTGATTTTTTAACATATATTCACCATATATTTATTTTGAGCACCCACTCTGCAGTAAACATCGTGCTGACTGGTAGAATCACAAACACAAAGAACACGTAGTATTCAAGAATCACAGTCCAGTAGGGGAGAGAAATATGTACAAATAATTACAATTCAGTGTAATATATCAGAGATGTTTTAAGTCCTAGGACTGCATCCAGGAGGGGGCAAACACCTGGTAGGAGCAGAGAAAAAGCTGGATAGTGTTTAAGGAGAAGATGGCATTTGAGTTTTGAATCCTGAATAGGGACACTAGAGAATTATTTTTTTTTCCCCAAAAGATATTAAGCAAAGTGAATTGCAAAATGTCAGACTGATAATGTTTCAGAGAGGTTAAGACAAGAACTGGAAAATTATCTTTGGCTTGGTCACTGATTATTGCTAAGAGAGCAGTTTCACTGTCTGGGTAGATAAATTAAAAAGGACATTAAAAAATTTGCTTTTGTTTGTTTGTTTTGTTTTCTCACTGATGAGTTACTGGGACATGAGAAATTGGATATAGTTAGTGTTATAATACACAACGCTACTAGTGTTATAACATGGTGAGGTAGTGTAGTTAATTTTGAAGCCTGGGTAGGGTCACCAGAGAATGATTATTATTTTTTCCTCCCAAAAGATAAGCAACCCTTTCATGGTTATTCTTTTAAATTCATACATGGTAAATTATACACACACACACACACACACACACTATTTGTTTCTGGATGGAGAGGTCAATTTCCTCAGTATTTTTCTTTGTGATTATGTATAAGAAACTATTACACTTGCACTGGCACTTCCCTCTTTTGGGGGGAATATTGGGTGCAATGTGATACTTCTCTATTTCTTTAAATCCTCTTTGATCAAATATAGGAATCTCTGGTCAAATATATTTTGCTCGGATCTCAGGAGATGCATGCTATTTCCTTATCAACAGCCCAGAGTTTTGATGAGCCATGAAATTTTAAAAAATGAAATAAAATTCTGCTCTTAGATTCCATCTATATAGTTTATTGTTCACTCCCAATGTCCTTCTTTCTTTTCAAAGTAATAAGAAGAAATCAAAGCTGTCCCTTGTGTCTCCATAGACTGTATTTAAATGTCTTATTCAAGACCTCAAAGTCCAAATCCTGGAGATATAGCTTGGTTATTATAATAGTATTATTTGTTTCACCATGATGTGTAGCTAAATTTGGTTGGTTTGACTAGCCTTGTCTTATACACCCAGACAAAGAGCCTGAAGAGCCTGCCACTGAATATTCTTGTCAGATCATGTAGCTGCCTCCGTTTTCCTTAGCAAGGCTTAACTAAGCAGCAAAGCTCAATCTCAGGGGAGACATCTTTGTAATTGGTCCTGTGAATCCTTTTATTTTTCCATGGCACAGATGTTCTTCTTCATCAGGCCTTTATCCAATGGAATAAGTGCAGATGCTTACAGCTGTTACAATTTTCATTGATACATATTTTCTTCTTTTTCTTTTTGACACTGGTATGTTCTAATTGTTTAATATATCATTTTTATCAGTATTATCATTGTGAAGTTCAACAAGTTCTCACTAAGTATGAGGCATTATTAAACTCTTACAATCCAGTAGGTTTGTACTAAATTAAGTTCTTTACATACATTAACTGGTCTGTGTTATGTTAATGCTCACAACTCTACCAGGTAAGTACTTCTATTATCACCATTTTGCATATGAGGAGTCTGAGTTTTGAAGGATTAATTAATTGAACCAAAGCCAAAGATGTGCTACGTGGTGGAGGGAGGGTCCATATTTTTTATATTGATACTGATCCCATTACCTAGATGCTTTGGATTTTCTGGATTTCTTCTTGGATTTATTACTTTCCTTCTACCTAGGAACTCTTCATCTTCTTTAATAAACTGAAGCATAGAAAGCATTCCTCAAGTCCTTTACTCTCACCTCTGGAAGGGAGATCAGCTTACATTTATAGCTTACATAATTGGTGAGTGCCTTAGGCAGAAAGACAAACATAGCGCATGGCCTGCAGGTTGCTAGAAGAGTTCCCTCAGTGGCGGACATCAGATTGAAGCAGTCTTTTGTGGCTTCCCCTAAACAGTCTTGGAAACTACTCTAAAACGGTCCAGGAAAACTACCTCTCTGCTCTGGTTTGCTGGCTGTTGACACTGTAAAATGGAAAAGAAGGGAGAAGGTACTTCTTGAATCCTGACTTCACCCTAATCTTTCCATTCTCTCATTTCCCTGTTCATCTGATGGCATCCCCTGTAACTGTGATTTGCAGCACTTGTGGAAACTCTTTTCTATGGCACTGCCATACTCCTATGTCTTTAGGGACAAATACTAGCTAGAAGTTTTGTGCTATCTGGGTGACTATACTTCTAAATATTCAATATGATATGGAGCCAAGGTCAAAGACTATAAGATAAATAAGCTCTGAATTGGAAGCCTCAAATGAAGAGAGAGAGGCAGAGGCAGAGGTAGACAGAGAGAACTAAAGAGGCATTATTATGCCAAGGAACATAGTTCACTAAAGAGGACCAAGTCAAAAACTTTTTACATAGGAAGGAAAGACCAAATAAATTTTGTCAGAGCTTTCTATTTCGGAAGTCTGCTAAACTCTGAAAATTAGACGTAAGCTAGCATATCTGCCATTTATTTTAGGTTTGGTAATTTATAAAACATTTTACCAAACATAATCATTTATCCTTCATCCAGTAATTATAGGAGCCCCCCCCTTATCTTCCTGCTCTTAATGCCCATAAATATTGCTTTTGTTGAGATCACCATTTATCTCTCATTCAAAATGTTAATAGCCTCCTAAGGGTTCCACATACCTCCCTGTACTCAGATGTTTACAGTTTGGGCTCCTGGCTAGAAAGAAGCCAGTAACAAATCTTAAGTGTCCATATCTCACGGGCAACTCCCTTCTGACATCTGTGTGTATTTTGACTAACATCTTTAATCTGCATTCATAATTTAAATTTATGAATAACTTAAATTCAGCTTTTAGGCCTGTCAGTGATGTACTTGCAAATTCACCTTGTTATGACCAGTATAAGCAGTCTTATGATCCATACCTATCTCCCCTATCTTCCAGGTCATGTTCATGCTAAGATACATATAAACCTTAATAGAATACCATCTGCTACATATATAACTTAGTGAAAATAGGAGACAAGTAAGGTTGTCCTGAAAATTTGTATTTTAAATTATATTCCACCCACTTTAGGGAATTGGGAATGTTATTTGATAGCTTTGATTAAGCATGGCCAAGGTAGTAAAATTTCTTCCATCTAGTTTTTTCCCTCCATTATACTGAAATACACATTCCCCTTTACATACCCAAGAAGCATTGCAAGTGCTTTAGAATTATTAATGACAAGAACTCCCTCAGGAGTGACTCCTTTAAGTTCTGAAATCACAATTCTTCGAGGATATAAAGTGTAACCAATTTACCCACCTTATTTGAACCAAAGTAGAGGTTTTAAAATTAATTCAGACCTAACAGGGAAGAGTACACCCAGGTAGTATTTTCCTGTTAAACACCTCTTATTTAGAGAGGTGTAAGAGTTAGCTGGAGAATAAAGAATCCATATTTTTCCTGTCTGTGTTATATGGGTTTCGGGGATAGAAAAATGTAGAACTTCCAATGTAGCAATTTCTGTTGACAAGAAATTCAATTAAGTTGTAGCAGTAGTTGTTTTCCTGATAAAATCCCTGATTTTAGTAGCCCATCTGATGTTTTAACACTTTATAAACTGTTTATCAGCCTTTCTTAGGTTTACCAGTAGAGAGAACAAAACAAAACAAAATACACAACATTATCTCAGATGGCAGCAACATCAGTAGCTTTGAGAATATTATTTCTGTGGGTTGCATGTTTAGTCTTTATTGTAATTTTCCTTTGCCTACCATCCAATTTCTTTTAGACCCATATGGTGCCAATTTCTTGAAAGCTTATTATAGTAATATTAAAAATCTCAATCTAAATAGTAAATTAGCCCCCAAATCATAAGGAAATAAGTCTGTGTGGGCTCACAAAATTTCCCCTTCAGGTCTTGAGATTCTACTTATCTACTTCTTTGTTTTTTATGAGAAATAAATTACTTTTAATGTTGCATTTTATAAAGGGCTTAAAATGTGTGGGTGTCTCCCAAAGTGTTTTACTTTTGTGGCATTTTTAAAAACAATCATGACTTGAAAAATCTCAATATTTGAGTGATGATAATAAAAATTGCTTTGGGCTGAAATTGTGTATTTTGTATCAGAGTCCACAGGAAAATTTTACAGCTAAGTAATAAACCTGGAAAATAAGGGTTTATCGAGGAAATGTTTTTTTGTTTGTTTGTGGTACACGGGCCTCTCACTGTTGTGGCCTATCCCGTTGTGGAGCACAGGCTCCGGACGCACAGGCTCAGCGGCCATGGCTCACGGGCCCAGCCGCTCCGCGGCATGTGGGATCTTCCCGGACCGGGACACGAACCCGTGTCCCCTGCATCGGCAGGCGGATTCTCAACCACCGCTCCACCAGGGAAGCCCTTACCGTGGAAATGTTGACAGACTCTAGCAGGTGCTACTGTAATATATTGAATCTGATTTAAAAGAAGTTTTCAATAATGTTTTTCCAAGCCAGTCTTTTGGGGAATGCAAGTTAAAAAAAAAAAAAAAAAAAAAGTTTTCCACTACCTCAGTGATTGATGAAAATGTGAGGAATTTGTGGCCAGATACCTTGGAGTACCTGTGAATAAGATCAAAAGCACGGAGAGATTACTGTCCTGTGAGAAGCCACCTATTAAAGTCTCACTGCATAGAGACTTTTCAATAAAATGATAGTCCATAAGTGCCATATGGATTATACTGGTATGTTCTCAGATAAAGGTAGTAGTGAAATCAACTGTCACCCCACTTAGTTATGTTTTAATTTTAAAAAAATAGGAAGATAATAACAACAGTAGCTGTGACTAAGACTGTGACTCTAGAAGAAATCAAGTCTATGTATTGATATATATAGTGTGTGCTTTCCCATAGTCTCCACAAAATTATGGTACAAGTTACCTGGCTTGGATCAGTTTTATACTTTAAATTTTACAGATTATGACAGGAAATAAGAACTAGTTCCTTCAATTATCTAATTAAGATGCAGAACTAGTTAGGCAGGAGTACCATCAATTTGAGGTCACTGTCTTGCCCTGTCCCTAGATTATATAATGTAGTGGTCCTGAGAGAGGCAACATGTAGAAATGCTTAAATCTGTTTGTGCAAGTATCACATGTTAATGCTTATTAGTTATGTGACTTTGGACAAGTTACGTAACCTCCCTGAGTCTCAGTGTTTTCATGTAAAATGGGAATAATATGAGCAATAACAACAAGTGATAATATCTAACATTATTGAGGGTTAGTATGTATCAGGCATTGTGCAAGATAGTTTACACATATTAACTCATTTAAACATATAATTGTGTCTATCCTATAGTTCTTTGTAAGAATTGTAGGCTGGACAAACAACAAGGTCCTACTGTATAGCACAGGGAAACTACATTCAATATCCTGTGATAAACTATAATGGAAAAGAACATGAAGAATAATGTATATATATGTATAACTGAATCACTTTGCTGTACAGTAGAAATTAACACAACATTGTAAATCAACTATACTTCAATAAAATAAACTTTGAAAAGGAGGTATTCCATATAAAGTCCTTTGCCCAATATTAAGCATAGCCTCAATGCAAGTGTTAGCTGATTTGGCTACAGGATTGATCTTGCTTCATGAACACTTAGGTTAAAGACATAGGGGTCATTACTTTCCAGTATTGTTACTGCCATGAACTGTCATCACTGGTCTACATGAAACCAAACTATTATGAGACAACCTGTTCCACAAAAGCTCTGATCAGCACCAGTCAGGACTGATTGATTGTATACCAGGGACTGGGAAGAATTCATGAAATTTTCTCAACCCCACCATGAAAGATCTTTACCTGTATGCTCTTGGTTTAGGCATTGCCAGACATTTTTCCAATCAATAGTAGAAACCAAGTCATTTCAGTTTGGTGTTCTGACTTGATGTGCCAAAGCTTTAAAGAAATAACCATCTAAAATTTTTAAAGCAAAATGTAAACAACTAGACAAAATTTTTTTCATGATATATATATTTCACAAATGGAGTCTAGCACCCAGATTAAGAACAGTATCTCATAAAAGCCACTCCAACTCATATTAGCTATATTTTTATGGAATTATTTAACCTTGCATAGAAATTAACTTAAGGATATTCTTTTATTTAGCACTTATGCATTCTTGAGAAAGCTTTATAAATTCTATTTCATTCTAGCAGAATAACTGCTAATTCTTAATATATACTAGAAAGAATTTGAAAATACAGGGGAATCATTCATTTTGTCTTAAAAATAAAATATTTAAAATTTTAAAGCTCTAACTCAATCTGACATTTAATCTACAGGGGTCTTCATTAAAAAAAATCCTTGGTTTAAATCTTATACTACAATTTCTAATAGAGCAACCCCATTAGTAAACTATATTCATGCTAATGTGCTTGCTTGGGGCAGTAATCATCAAAGTCGCTAGTTCTGGTCCTTGCCAGTGAAAGTGCACTAGGAGTGGGTGATGTAGTGTCGTAATTATACAATCAGCCTTGTCAAGGCATAGAGCATTGGGAATAGCAGAATCCTGAAGCTGAAAATGAGGCTAGCTGATAGATGACTGTCATTAAGCTCTTTTTTTGTTCACTTTGTGATGGGGTAGATTCTGAGCTTAGGAAAAGTATTCTTAATGAAGGATAAAATCTTTGACCCATAGCCACTCTTTATGTGCTCATAGCCACTCCCCTTCCTTTCCACAACTACACATATATTCTGTTCATCTCTCACCTTAGCCTGATGAAAAATAATAAACATCTGCCAACAACCTCCTTTTAATCAATCAAATTTAGATAATGCAAAGTAAAATTTTGCACACTGTTTAGCCTAATATTTCTAATCATGACGATAAATGACTCTTTCTATCCTGTGCTCCTTTCCATATTTAATTGAATATTGTCGAATTTTGGCTACATAGATTCTATATTTAAAACATAAATTCATCTTACTAATATATTTATATTCAAGATATAGAAAAAAGCACATATATGTGCATATATGTATATATGTATATGTGTATATTTATGTTTGTAGGCACATACACATACATATATATCATACAAGCTGTGTACATTTTATTTTATCACATATGGTACTAAATATAATTTTTTAACATTCTCAGAATGTAGAAGATTGGCATAAAGCCTTAACTGCTTTCTCTCATTCACTTTCAGCCTGTCTTCATTATTAACCTTATTTTCCTCCCTTCTGGCTCCATGCCCTTCTGGGTTTGATTGGGCTGTCTCTCTTCTGCAGCCAGTGACCTGCTAAACCACTTTCCTATGGTAATTAGAAGGTGCAGAAGTAGGAGGGTAGATGTTCCCATTAAGTAATTGTAAGAGGATCTAATACTACATTTTGACTGTGGCATCCCTCCTAGGTCACATAGCTACACAGAACCAACTTTGTCTTCTTCATAGTCACTGTTTTAGAATATTTTTTGTGCAAATCTATAGAGGATATCTTTTGAAGTAAGACTCTTCTAAATTATTAATGCTAGAACCAAACAGTGTGTATATATATATATATATATATATATATATATATATATATATATATATATATATCAGAGTATTATATATCTACTGTAATGTGGGAAACAATAAATTTTAAAAAATGTTTAAAAAAATAAGTCATTATTACAAATATAGATCATGGCAAGACTTGAGTACAATTAAAAACAAACAACTAGGAGGTTTTGTATAGTTATAAAGTGATGATATGAGGTCATGAAATACTTCTATATCTTGATGTGGTGGTGGTTATATAAATCAACACGCGATAAAATTACATAGAATTATACACACACAGACACACACAAAAGTTTATGTAAAGCTGGTGAAATCAGAATAAGCTCTGTGGATTGCATCAATGTCAAACTCCTGGTTGCAATATTTGTACTATAGTTACGCAAAATGTTATCAGTGGGGAAATTGGTGAGGAACGAATGGAAACACTCTTTCAATTTTTTGTAACTGCCTATGAATCTAAAATTATTTCAAAATAAGAGTTAGAAAAAAAAATATCTGGAGAAGAATTTGGGCAGGTGTAGAGGAAGCAAATCTGTATCTTGTCTTCATTGCCAACATGGTTTTTCTGTTTCCAGTCAAATTGCTTGATCTCCTCATCCTTTGTTTCTCCTATGTGCAGCAAAATGCAAGTCCTACCTCTCTGAATTACTATAAACATGTTGAAATCAGTAGGAAGTATGACATTACATGCATACATCTGAAAGATCATGATTATATATCACAACTTCCTGACAGCAATATTATAACACCCATCTACCTACACAGTTTTAGAAACAAAAGACACAGGGGAGCCATAAACTAGACATGCAGGTCCTGCTACTTTGATTCTGCATTTAAGAAAATCACTGTGCTCCTAAAATCTGCTACAATACAAAACTGCATTCACATAATCATGAATAATAGATGTAATTGTGAACACTTTACACACATAAAGTACAATTTAATCCATTCGGATTGGAAAGCTTTCAGATTTGTGTCAAAATAAAAAGTACATTAAAAGTACTAGCTATACATTTACAGTAAAGAAATTAAGTACTTTTCTTTCTGGATGTGTATGGTAGCTGAATGAAAACCTTTGCCATTTATAGAATGGAGTAACTTCCTGGCTGAATTAGAGTTGCTCAGCATGCCAAACAAAGCCACAGGCAAAGCAAAGCAAAAGGGAAGCTTGCTATTTTATAGGTTAGACAAAAAACAACCTAAATGACTCCTCTAAGGGAGAGACCTTCATATTTCATGCAAACCCCAGGAAATAATTAAGGCTTCAGTGCAATTCTGGGACCTGTGCTCTAGAAAATGCCTCAATAAACTTCTTTTTCAATCTGGTAAAATCGAGATGCTCTCTTATCCCTTACTACCTCTTTTATATCATCCTCCTTTAAGGCAATGAGAATTTAGCACATAAATTAAAAGCAGGAGGTTGTTTCAGGGAGGGGATAAACATGATTCAAATTCAGCCAGGTGCTTTATCACCAGTTTGGGAGGTTGCAATGTTATTAGACATTCTGATATAAAGATGGAGAGGAAAAACTATTGGTAGAAAAGAGAAAGAAAAAAAAAAAAAAGCCCTTGGAAGGTAAACTGAAAACACAGAAGTACTTCAAAGGAAAAATAAACTAGCTGCCTCTCATTTAATATTCCAGAAGGGGAAAAAGTTCATTAGACACTTAAAAATTATCATGAGATAATTAAAAGTAGATGATCTTTTAGACTAAATCTCTGTAATACTGTAGTAGTTATTTCACCTAAATTACAAATGAGAAGTCCACAAATCTTATGGAATCAGGGTAAGGGGTACTGGATGTCAGCTGGTCTAGGCTGGGGTGACTAGGTGATAAATGAATTCAGATTGTGGCTTTGTCACTATGACCTGTGGCCTTAAATGGATTCTGTTACCTGTTTAGTCTTCATTTTCCCCATCTTCAATACAGGCACATCTATGGTCTTAAAGCTGGTCTCTGTGAGGACCTAGGGATCTCTCAGGGTACCATGAAGCCCTTTCAACACCTTCTATTGCTATAGGTATGGCTCAGTTTTATTTGTTTAGATTTTCAAGTAAAATTTCACTTGACAAAACAATTTCACATTTAAAAATTTTTAAATCAGTGAAATAGGTAATCTTTTGGAGCTTCTTGCTGTGCCAAAGTTTCAATAAGTTCTGTTATTCATTGTTTTAAAGATTTACCATCTCCATAAAGGAACATTGGGCTGGTCCCTTCTGTGTGATTTTTCTATCCTTTTGTACACAGCAAATTACTTTAAGATATTGATTTGATTTGTGTTTTGTGCTTGCTTCTTTAGAATAAATAGGGAAAACTGTATGTTTCTAGTTTGGGTGCTTCATCTTGAAAGGGATTTTACACTGTAGTATCTAAAATTATAATTCCAAGGCAACAGAACCCAGGAGATAAGCCTCTCGTAGGTTTTGTTGTTTGAGAAATTGACTTATTTCTATCTAGCCCTGGAGGTGAGGGTGGAACATAAAAGAGGCTGAACCCAACAACCTAGAGAAAGTAGATTAGGTTCTCTAAGACCAAAGAAGGAAGAGGGAATCACTGGGGGCAGTTCCAGAAAGGGGCTGGGAATGGGGTGGGGTAGGGGGAACCTAGCCTCCTACTCTCACTCTGTCCCCACAGAAGTGCTAAGCCTCTCCCAGGATGGTGTGTAGATGGATGCCCAGGCCCTGGAGGACTGAACACCATGAGACAAGGATTTATAGGAACATGTCCCAGCTAGCTTGATGGAGAGAAGAGTCATGTGGAGTAGAGCCCAATCCTCCAGTCACCCCAGTCAGTCCAGTCTAGATCAGCTGACATCCAGCCAACCCCACAACATGTGAATGAGCCCAGTCGAGATCTCAGAGTCACCCAGCACACCCAAACTCATGAGCAATAAATACTCATGTTATATGCCAAAATGAAAAAGAAAGATGAAAAAATATTTGGGAACTATAAGGATTATGCATACTTGACAGAAAGATTGGAGAATTCTGCTTCTGTAGAGCCGAACAAGAACAGCTTCATGTACCAATTATGAAGGCTGGAAAAATGGAGACTCTGCTCCTGTTTACCAAGCATCCCATATTCCTCATCAGATTCTTTGATATCTCTAGAAGAATCCGTATGGGGATCTCCCAATACATGATTAAAATGGAATTTCTGACTTAACTCTGATAGGTGAGTACCAAGCTGGAATCATTTTAATTTAGAAAAAATAAAACTAATGTGATGCTCCTCCAATCTAGTATTTCAGGCCAAATTTATTTCTGTTTAATATGAGGAAATGATGAAAAGACTTCCTTTGGACAGATTTGTGTTTTGTCCTGGAAAAAAATTTTCAAGTGAACCCTTTATTATGCAAACGTTTAGAGATCCTCTTCTGAAATGGATGGCCTTGAGAGCACTGTTCTATGTGATTACAAAAAAAGGTCAATATTTCCTGAGCAATACTATGTGTTAGACAACATGTTAAGATATTGACACATTTTGTTTTATTTAACTGTTACAATAGCCCTATTTGGTAAATATTATTATACTGATGTTTAGATAAGGAAGTTCACAGAGTTTACGGAACTTGTGCAAAATTTCACAGCTAATGACTGGTAGTGTTGGGATTCAAAGCCAGATCTAATTGCAAAATCCATTTGCTTTCATCATTATAATTATAGTAGGTTCTCAATGGAAGTTTGCTATATTCATGAGTACAATAATAAATGAGTACATGAATAAAAACAAAAGAAAAAAGGAATATAATAAATGAGTGCAAATTAATAAAGAAATATATGTATCTGCGTTCTGTAGAAACTATTATCTAATTTTTCAGATTAATATCACTTGTTTCTATTTATTTATTAATTCAAATTTGATAAACATAGCTTTGATTCCTTTTATTCAGGCCCAAGTATTTTCTTTTGGCAAAAGAGAAAATGACTCTCAAAGCTCTTATTAACTATGATTCAAAATTCAAACACAGGTTTTATTTATCTGTGGTTCCTACTTTTTCCGCTACACTACGTTATCTTTCTGTAAAAGTCACGTTTAAATTAATTTTGATGATAATAAATATTAAACAATATGTTGTAATTTTTCTTGCTATTATAATAACATATACTAAGCATTGAAGTTTTGGTAGCAAATGTGTAAAGCTGATGCATGATCTCATTTAACCATCACAGGAGGTGGACAAATGGAGGCTGTTGCCCATTTTCTAGATGAGAAAACAAATTTAGAGACAGTAAGGAATTTGCCTAAGTCATACAGATGATAAGTGATAGAGCTAAAACTGGAACACAGTGTTGCTTCCTCCTAAATTCTGCCCTAAAAAACTGCTGTGTGATACCATACTTCATCACTCACTCCATGAGGCAATGTTTTTTGTTTACTTAGTTTTTGTGTCTCTCTTCCCCAGTGAAATATAAAAACTGTGATAGAGGGACTTGTTCTTTCTTAAAATCCCAGATCTTGGGATAGTACCTGCTACATCATAACTTAATATTTTTTTAAATGAATAAATAAATGAGTTTTCCTGGTTAAGCAAAGACTGTACATATTCTCCTTTGTAATTCAAATCTCAAAAGTCTAATTTAGAAATAGATCTAATAATGGACAGAGACCCTGCAAAAATTCGCTCATTTGGCTGCTTCTTTAAGGTAAAAAAAAATTTGAACATTGTATCTTCATGAAATAATCAGTGACTTGTCCATGATTCTGAGTGCAGTTCTTCATCCATCTACTATTTAATAACAGGACCTTGGGAAAGTCACTGAATGCATTTATTCTGAATAGAATTTTACCGTTGAGTCATATTCATACTACTGAATTTCTCTAAAGATCTAATGACAATTCATCAGAATATATAATGCTTTCAAAGATAAATAGTAGCAGTAAAAACGATAAATAATAAGCTAATTTTCATCCTTGTCTCTTCCAAACAGTGGCTGTGACTAAAAAAAAAAAAAAAACTCTCTATTTTAATTTAAATTGTGAAATGTCATTAATTGGAGTCTGTCTATGCTACTAACACTATGGCTTCTAATTCCAATATGTCTCTTCTATTCCACTGTTATAAAATATAATAATTTATCTGTATCAAAACATACCCCCCACACCCATTCAATTAGTATTCACAAACTTCTAAACAGTATTAAAAGTCATTATCATATTATTACATGTATTTAATAAATGACAGTTTTATCTTTTCTAGAATGTTAGAAGTATTCTGCCTCTGCTGTAGAATATGTATTTATTATTTTTAAATTATATATGTGCATAATACTGAGGTAGTATTTACATATAGAATATGGTCTTGACCACAAACAAACCAGAGATTTCAGCACCCAGTTCATGCATTTAACTGACATCAGACATTCAGATTTGAGTCCAATTTTATTCATGTAGAAGGAAGTGGCTGAGTCAAACAAGAAATTACTATTTCCTGTCACTCTGTGTCACTACTGCTAGAGAACAATGGAAAAGAGGAAAGAAAGAAAGTAAATGAAGGTTCTGCTCATGTTATACATTTAAACCTTAAAGAAGACTTCATATCTGTGTACAGAAGAAAAGTTTATTTCTTAACACAGAAATCTGCTCTCCTTCCAATCATGGTGAACTGAACTGAGAAATTCAGTTTCTGAACTGAGAAAGAGAGAAATTCTTTTCTCCTCTTTGCCCCTCATACTAACTGCCACTCTGCCATCAAGAAAAAAGAAAATTAAGATCCACAGACACCTCCCAATAGCTACAAAAATTAGATTTCACAATAGAATTCCCATTAGCTCCAACTGGGAATATTATGTGGGCAAGAAAAGTAATCTGGAGGAAAAACAACTTAAGAGTGTAAATTTTTTTTTTAAAGTTTAATTGAGAGAATCTATTAAACTGGGCTAAAATTCATGTTGAACTTTGAACAGTACAAGTTTTCTTAGAAAACATAAATGCTGGAATCAATCTATTTGCAAAAATATAACTGAAAGAGTCTTTATATATAGGCAGGTCTAAATTATTTTGGTAAAACATATTAGGTCATTTTTACCCTTTGAAATATCAAATTATCTTATTTCCATTTCTTTTCAGAGGAAGTTTAAGGGTGGATCAATTTATAACTTAGTTAGACAATGAATCATCTTGACAATGGACCACTGAAAAATGTTGTTAGAATCATCTCTTTAACTAGTTCCAATTGTAAACCACTAAAAAAGAAAGCCCTGGGAACACTACATCTGAATTAAACTGCAAATCAATTAGAGCTCCAGAAGAAAATCTGACAGTAAAGAAAAATAGTCCAGCAAAGCTCTGAGGAAGGTTTCAAGATTTTGAAAAATAGTGGTGGCAGATACTCAGTTCTCAAGCTTTAAAAAGGCAGTAACAACAACAACAAAGTCTCAAATAATCTCCTTAGAAAGAAGTCAGAAGATAAAAATCTATGCAGTAAAAGGAAGTTAAACCCACTTTTACCTTTTCTAGCTTGAGATTGAGAAGTTAGAATTTTCTCTTTGCTCCTCGCTGGTAATAGACTATCTATTCAAAGAATTACCCTGACCTCAGCTCTTTGACAATTCACTGCTGGTTTCACATGTTCAATATTACAAACAATTTGATTTTCTAACATGAAAATTAGAGGTCACGATAATAGCACATGTAGAACAGCAGCTTAGGAACCTGTGTAGGAAAGCACGTGAAGATAGGAGACAAGTTCTTTCTTCCAAAAAGTAGAAATATTAAATATTAAACATGAGATGACCTCCTCCTACCCTCAGTGTGGTGTAAGAACAAATGTTAAATCTTTCATACTTGAGATTTTAAAATTGAGTAGCTTTGAAATGACATCATGAGGGTGTTCTAACTATGAATGTATGTGTCTTTCCTTATTGTTTTCACCTCAGATATTGTCCAAAATTATAATACGTGGTGGACACTCTGACTCTATGCTAAGCAGCATTTTTAGCACAAGTATTACCTCCTTCTCATAACTTTTCTATGAAGTGAGTACTATTATTATGCTCATTTTCAGGGGGCACAGAGAGATTAAATAACTTGTCAAGGGCCACACGGCTGATAACTGAGGCAGCTGGATTTGGACCCATTCAGTCTGGTTCTAGAGTCTGTATGCTTAACACAAACTAGCACCAGACTATACGTTTTAAATTCTTAATTTATAGTGTCACTTGTGATCAGTATCAATACTGCATGGTAGCTCACAGAATAGTTTTGAGCTTGCTTTATCATAATATTTTATATGTAAAACATCAATTAAAAAAATTCCCCCATAATTAACTGAATATCTAGTACTTGATCCTGAAAATGGGACATAGACCTTCACGATAAAGCAATAAAAAATTTCCATGAAGACAATAAAAATTATTATTCATGATGGAATCTTCTCTTTTATGGGCATGACGATGAGACACAACTACAGATAAAATGTCACACTCCTCCACTCCTCAAATTCAGGAGGAGTGCAAGTGCCTATAAGCTGCAGTAGTGCATGTATTAGGAGAGGAAAGGGTGAAGAATGGTTTAAAGACCTGGCTCAGGATGCATCAGAGTTACTGATACAGAATTCAGGTATTTCAACATACTGCTGTGTCCTTTGGGACTTAAGTTCCTCCATTTTCCTGATCTATAAACTGGGAGAATAATGGCTCATACCTGCTAGAGTTTCAGTAAAGATTACATAATATAAAATATATAAAGCACCAAGCAGATGCCCGTTTTGTAAGACACACCTTACCTACATGGACTCACAATGAAGTTCCTTCACTAAACTCACATACACTTTTCAGAATCTGCCAAGTTGTCTTTTAAAAACTGCTTGCCCAACTTGTTAGCAACAACTCTGAAAGAAGGAATTCTCACAATTGTCTTCTATCCTGGATGCATAAAGCCCCAGGAAGGCATATGGTATTATACAAACATTAAATAATAATATGTTCTGCTCTGCTTACCAAATTAAATCAAGTTCTGAATGCAGCACATGCAGAGTGAAAATGGCTGATGAAAAGAAGAAATTTTGGTGTTGAAATTTGTGTTTCTGTTACATAAAATGTTGTAGAATGATGTACCAATGGAAGAATGGAAGGAAAACTTGGAATACGGATAAAATTTTTAAAAATACTTTCTTCTTTATATATAAAAACATAGATTAGTGGTTATAATATTTATTTACTCGCTGTGTGAATTTAATCATGTAACAGATTCTCTGTGACTGACTTTATCTGTGAAATGGACATAATCATGATACTTACCTTATAGGTTTGTGATGAGAAAAATTAATTAATGAATAAAATATACAGAGTAGTGGCTTACACAGAGTAAGTGCTTGACGTTAGCCATAATTATTATTTCTTCTACTTATGTTACACTTTCCACAGGTATTTTATAACGCAAGTATAAGTTGGTTATTTTATAGCATCATATCTCCCCTTCTACCAACTTTGTCAATAAATAAAAGGGATGCAGCCAAAATGAAAGTGGGTATTGGAGTAATTATGATGGTGATATCTCACTTTCATAAATTCTCTCAGTGAGAATTGGAAGTAAAGAAAAAGAAGCCTCTAAGTTACTGAAATAGTTATTCGCAAAATACTTTTGTTGACTCAGACCAAATTACTCATATTTTACAGACATTTCTGAAACAATTCTCTGTTTTGAGGCTTTTGACCTATAGCTAATAAAAGAAGATTGTTTTTAAATACTCCATGATCTAGGAGCTGAGCCAGGGAATTTACATGAGCTATTTTATTTAATCTTTGCAAATCACTATGAGGAAGTTTATTAGTTTTCTATTGCTATAACTCATTACCACAAGTGCAGTGGCTTAAAACAATACAAATTAATCTTCTTGCATGTCTGGACATCAGAAGTCAAAAATCAGTTTCTAAACTGGACTAAAATCAAGGTGTTGGCAGGCTTGCTTTCCTTCTGGAGATTCTAGGGGAGAACTTGCTTCCCTGCCTTTTCTAGTTTCTAGAGGTTGACTGTATTCTGCTTGTATCCCCCTTTCTCCATCTTCAAGGCATATCACTCCAACTCTGCTTCCGTTTTTATATCTTCTCTCTCTTATTTTGATTCTTCTGGTTCCCACCTATGTGGATCCTCGGATTACATTGGTCCACTTGGATGATCCAGGATAATATCATCTCCCCATCTCAAGATCTTTAATTTAATCACATCCTCACAATGCCTTTTAACATGTACATTAACATGTTCAGAGAAGATGGGGATAGGACATAACATCTTTGAAGGCAGGGGATTATTTTTCAGCCTACTGCACATAGATAGTATTATACTCATTTTGTGGATGAAGAAAAATGTAATAATTATTAACTCCATTAATACATTGAGAAACAAAAATTCAAAAAGGTTGAATAATTTACTCAAATTCACAAAACCAAAACGTGGGCACTGGCATACTAATGTAGGTCCTTTTGACCCTAATGCTGTTTCCACTACACAATTCTGACCCCAAAGTAGGAAAAAAGATAAAGGAAGGACTCCCTCCTTAAGGGTAAATTTTTTTTTCATTTTCTTTATGAGTTAAAAATATTTATTAAATATATACTGAATAGCTACCTACATGTAAGACCCAATTTTAAGTGCTGGGAAAAAATATGAATCAGACCAAATCAGTAACTACTAGGTAATCTCATATCTTCCCATATATTTGAATACTTATAACTCTTAAATCTATATCTACAATCCTGACCAAATTCAACTACCTAAGTGATAGCTCCACTTTTATGTTCAATAAACCTTGTCAATTTGCCATGTCTGGAACTGAACTAGCCTTCTCCACCTCAGGCAACAGCACCACCATATTTCCGTCCCTCAGCATCCTCTAATCCATAATCAAATACCTAAACTGTCTCAAAAATGTTTCATAATTTCATTAACTTCTTATTTTCATTACCCCCAGACTTCTAACTGGTATCTTCATTTCTATTCTTGCATTGTCTCAATCTAATCTCCATACATAAATTGGCATGATCTCTTTAGAAAATAAATTAGATTATATCATGTCCAGGGCAAAATACTTCAATATCCACTGCATTTATAATAAACTCCAAATTTTTCATGCTACACAGTGTTACCACATACCTTGCTCTTTTTAGGACATTTGTGTGCCTGTTTTCCCGGCATAACTAGTAATAGAGCCTCCTTTCACTCTTAAACTTGTTCATTTGGATGACAAATTACTTGGTCACCATATATATAGGGCTCTGTGTTATCTTTCCTCTGCCTAAATTTCTTCCCATAGCCAAAGTATCTCTCGGGACTCAGTGGGGTCTGTTCTTAAGTCTCCACTGTAATTATTTTTCTTCAAAATCTAAACCAAAGTGTTTAATCCTATACCTAATTGTTTTATTTGTTGAATGTTTGTTCTTACCATTAGACACCTCAGTCTACATAGTACCTGGCGCATGGTAGGTGTCCACACATATTTATTAAAAGATTAATGACTAAACAAATATGCTATATAGTCAGAGAGTTATATAAACATGCAGTATAACATTTAAATAATACAATACAAACTAACACAGAAGAGAAGGAAGTTACTTCTGTTTAGAGAGAAAAGAGTTTGACTTCACAAGGGGAGGAAGCCCAATCAGTGTTGACGGATAAAAAACATCATGCTGTGTGAATCAAGAAGCTATGAGAAAAGATTTCTAACCAGAAGGAATGTCATTTACAAAGACAGAAAGATTTTAAAACAGTGTGATTATTCAGGGAACTCAAAGTAGCTTCTATTATTAGAGTGTACAGTCTTGCATAAATGATATATTAATGCCATGAATCCCTAAGGACAAAACCTAAATTATTGAGAAGACTTCAGGAAATATAGAGAAGAACTAAGAAATTCAAAACTTAGTTTTGTTTTCATTTATAGTGCTAGGATGATTTGAGAATGTCTATTGCACATTTAGCTCACCTTATAAATTACAGAAGTTTTTAGATAATTAAATCAGTTTTTGAAGTGATATTTCAAACTTCATTAATGTAAAGAATCCACTCAGTTGTGAGTTTGCCATGTGATATTCACAAAATTGTAATACACAGTCCATAAGGAAACTATATCAAGACTTATGGTACAGAAAACTCAACTGGGCTTTTCCCTCAAATAATTTTTTCGGTTTGCATTTTAAGAATTTTCTCAAATTTCTTCTTTGGGTGATGTATTTTTATTCACTCTCAGATTGTAAAAGGAAATAGGCTAAAACTACTGGATTAACATTTTGGCATTTATATTCTACAAATGCTAAAATGATCAGATCTGTAGAATTTATAGAACATCAGGTCATATTTTGATGTAAATAAGAGTTGGAATAGTGAATTGAAACTCATCTCAGACCTATTTATCTTGGTATAGAAAATTCTAATGGTTTCTTTGAACTTAAAATATGCACTCCAAAGTTGCACACTGGTGGACTACAAGATGTGAAAGCTTTGCTTGGCTCCCAGGGTGTTTCAAAAGTTTGAGCCAAGGTTTAAATTTAGAGAAAAATCCAGAATTCTGGTCCTTCCTGGAAGTTTTGAAGATCCGCTACCTCTGGTGGTAAAAAAAACATAGTCCCCAAGAGGCAAGTAAATGTTTTCTACGTCACACAGAACCATCTCCTTCCATCACCCCAGGTACCGAAATCCACACCACTCTTCTAACATACGTTATATGACCGAGACCTTGTGCCAGACAAAAAAAAAAAAAAAAAAAAAAAAAAAAAACCCAGAAACAACAACAAAAAACAACTATTAAAGACCAATCGAGAATTATCAAAATGTTTAGAATTTGATCATTTGTAATTCTGAGAATTGAACGTACATGCTATGCTAACAAAATCATCTAAAAATGGAACAACTCAAACCTTCAATCTTTTCCTTCTTGAATTTTGTTAACTAAACTATACCTAAACAACAACAAAAACAACAACAAAGCCAAGCAAATCCAGTATAACAATTTTTCCTCCTGACCAATAAGTTATTTGTTTTGGTATCTGGTCAAAATAACACAAACAGCACAGTACAATAACCCCCAAATATATAAATAGATTATGAGATTGATCTGTGGTTTGAATGAAAATACCTCCCTATAATATATCTTTCAATATAGCAAATATAATTTATTTTATTTAAATAGACTGAATACCCAAACTGTTCTAGATTAGGAAATATAAAGGAAGAAGTGATGGGCACTTACCTTAGCTATCTGGACACACCAATTAAGCAATAGCTGGGATCCAATGTTATCCTTGTGTTCATGGACATAATCCAACAGGCAGCCATGGGGCATAAGTTGTGTAACAAGCTGAATGGTTGGGCTTAGACATACACCCAATAACCGGACTAAGTGTGGATGGTCCATACTTGCCATGATCAGGGCTTCCTAAGAGAAAAAAATATAACACCATTATTTAAACTCAAAGTTCTTTACCATTATAGTTACTTGCCCTGAACTAATGGTGTTGATAATGATTTTGAAAATGTACTCTCACTCAATGGAATCAAAAGTGAAAAGACATTATTGTAGCTATTATATTTCTAAAGTGGTTTAATTCAAGTGAAATTAAATGAAAAAGACTATACAAAATGAGAAATATTATAGAATAACTGCATATAAAATTAATAGCAGTATTTTCTCTTTTGTAATATGAATAATATTAGATTTTATTTACTGCAAATAAGTTGAAATTGAATCCTAATTTATACAGTAGATTTTTAACCTTTGATCTTTGGTTCTAGAGTCCAATAATCTGTACAAATGCACTTATTTGTATAAGGTGGCACAGTTACAAATAAGGAGATTCAAAGTTAACTCATTCATTATTGGCATGGATTCAGACAGCATACATAGGTGTAATTTATAAATTATAAATATCATTATAAACAATTACAAACAATATTCCTACTGTGAATTTATGCAGATAAATAAGCGTTTTAATAAGACATTTTGCTCCATAATTTTGCTTTTACTCAAATTTATTTCATTTTCAAAATTATAAGTGATGTTTATTCATAGAACCATAAAATGTGAGAGCTAGGCGAGATTGTACAAATTTGTGTACTCCAATTTTGTCGTTTCATGAAGTGAGAAAACAGTTCTAGTTTCTTTTTCATAATCATAACGGCAGCTTTGCTTAATGGAGATAAAGTGTGGACATATGATGGTTATTTAGCACATCCTAAAGTTAGCCTTCAATCAACAGTTATTTTAAGTATCTTTAGTCCAATTTGAAACTGATATGACCTTATACACACACACAGAGTGGGTCACACATCCATGGCAATTTATTATCAATCAGTTACCTATACACAGGTATGAGATTGTTCATTGTAATATTCTTGAATATTTTTTATAGCTTTGAAAAGTTTCAAACAAATACATGAAGACAGAAAGCTATATTGAGCTTCTCTTTAAGACAGCATGGCATATTGATATACACATTTACCTCCATTTCCTCTCAATTCTACCATTTTAACAACAAAGTAATTAATAAAAAGCCAGAAACCAATAATCACAAGAAGAAATGAGAATGGAATGCTAAAAGTAAGAAGTGGCTTACTAGTAGTAACTGACTTAGCAAACATAAGAAATCTGAAGCCTAACTTAGTAGGGGGAAAACTGAAAAGAAATCCAATTTACCCCACTCATTTACACACCAAAGGTTCAGTAGTGTTACACCACAAACCACTATACATAAATGGAGCAGGAGGGACTGATGTCATCAGGATTTTTTCAAAGTTCATTTAGGATGCACTTAGACTACAGATCTCCTTCTCCCCTTCATCCTTAGGAGACGCTAAACCAAAGGGATTGTGGACTGAATGTCAGGCAATGGAAAGAGAAATACTTTGGTGAAAATAGTAAGATCATGTAAATTTATATATGGTGAAAGATGGGGCCATGCTCCAGTTTCTTCTCCCAAATGGAGCTGTGACTTCAAACTTCTGGAAGTTTTGTTTAAACCTCAAATTCTACACCCAGCAAAATTTGAACCAAGTGAGTAAATATACAGACATATCTGTTCTTAAAAACAATTATCTCATGTTTCCTTTCTCTGTTAGATGTGCTCATTTAATAAAAGGTGGAAGGCAGTTAAAAAAGTACATTTAATTGAGGAAACAAGGAAATGACAGAAGGGATACTCCAGAATAAAAGCTATACAGAAGCCTGAGATAGTAGCCAGTCCAGACTGGAGTAGGACATATTGCTCTGGAAAAGAGGATGCAAGAAGATGGAATTAATAGAAAACCAAATGAGTTTAAAATGCATTGAGTACACATATTTTCCTAGCAGAATCTGAACATCAAATTAGTGATAGATACACAGAAAACTAAGCAAAAGTAAAATAAAGAAATGAATTTGAGGTAAAAACAAGATACACACAAGAGAAGAGTCATCATAATTACTATAAAGCAGTGGTCCTGAACATTTTTGGCACCAGGGATCTTTTTCATGGAAGACAATTTTTCCGTAGACCAGGGATGGGCAGGGCGTTGGCTCAGGATGATTCAAGTGCATTACATTTATTGTGCACTTTATTATTATTACTTTGTAATATATAATGAAATAATTATACAGCTCACCATAATGCAGAATCAGTGAGAGCCCTGAGCTTGTTTTCTCTTGCCACTCACTGATAGGGATTTTTGTTTTTGTTTTTGTTTTGTTTTTTGTTTTTGCGGTACGCAGGCCTCTCACTGTTGTGGCCTCTCCCGTTGCAGAGCACAAGCTCTGGATGCGCAGGCTCAGCAGCCATGGCTCACAGGCCCAGCCGCTCCACGGCATGTGGGATCTTCCCAGACCAGGGCACGAACCGTGTCCCCTGCATCGTCAGGCTGACTCTCAACCACTGTGCCACCAGGGAAGCCCCACTGATAGGGTTTTGATATGAGTCTGCAAGGAATTGATTTATTACAGTCCCTGTGCAGTCAAACCTTTCTGCTAATGATAATCTGTATTTCCAGCTGCTCTCCAGTGCTAGCATCACTGCCTCAGCCCCACCTCAGATCATCAGGCATTAGATTCTCATAAGGAGCATGCAACCCAGATCGCTCACATGTGCAGTTCACAGTAGGGTTTGCACTCCTATGAGAATCTAATGCAGCCGTTGACCTCTCAGGAGGCGGAGCTCAGGCAGTTATGCGAGCGATGGGGAGCGGCTGTAAATACAGATGAAGCTTCACTCACTCACCCACCACTCACTTCCTGCTGTGTGGCCTGGTTCCTAACAGTCCATAGACCACTACAGGTCTGTGTCCTGGGGGTTGGAGACATCTGCTATAAAGCACAGCTGCAGCTGGGAGTCGTTGTATAAGCATAGCAACTTAAACATGAAACATTAATATAGCAAATATCATATGACTCTATTGGAAAATGAAGAAAAGGAAGATATATTTCTGCAAGGTGGTGATGGGAAGGAAGTGAAGTACATTCCTGTTGTTCACAATGAGAAGTTAGTATATGATGCATAAAACTGAAAAATCAAGAGTTGACAGTATAAGCATATTATTTAGATAGAGAGTTAAGTAAAAGAAGAAATTGCTGAAAATTGAAAGTGATTACTTTGGGCAGTGTAAAATGGGGGCAGGGAAGGAAAAGAGCGTCACTAGTGACTGCTGTCTTTCACCATTATTAGCCGTGTAGGACATTATTCACTTTTAACCTCCACTACTGTTTGAGTAGTGTTGAGCTCACCTGAGCCTAAAGATTATTCACAATTATGGGGTAAGTCTGATGGAGTATATAGATTTTATTGGATCCAGCCAGGGTCTTACGTGAAATATAACATTTTATTTTTTGAAGAAGGAAGGGTGGGGCGGTATGAATACGTGTCCAGAGAAGGGAGAGATATAAGTCTAAACAGAAGAAATAAGCTGGTAAGGGGGTTTCAGCCTAACTCAAGGCACATTATTTTTGAGGCTTTTGTGGGCAGAAGCTGAAATTGTTGTTTTTCAGGTGGCTTCCAAGTAGATTAGGTCTTCCAATTCCTCCTTCCCCATCAGCCCCAGGGAACCAGATGAGTCAGAGAACAAAGGAGAGCACCAGTTTCTCTGCCTCTTTGCTGAGCCCACCACCACTGCAAAACCTTGAGAACTGGCTGCCCAGGAACCTCTGTCCTTACCTCCAGCAAGGACAGTGTTATCCTCAGGTGGTACCAGTCAAACGGTCCCAAGGTAGGACCTCGCAGTGGCTCAGAGAAAAGAGAAGCTCCGCATGGAGACCAGAGCTGGTGAGAAAAGACACTGTAGATACTACAGGGTGACTGCAACTGGGAGACTGTCGTGTAAGATCATTTGAGACACGCAGCCCTTCCCAAACTATTCGGGAAGACTTCCACGGAAGTTGGGAGTTTCTGCACAATTAGCAAAGCCAGAAATTTGAGTTATTGCTACTGATATGGCTCTATTTGGATCCATGAGGTGGAAACATTTTGGTTTTGCTTCCTGTATATTTCAGTCAACATTTGAAATAAAGCAAACTAATGTAATTATAAGGAGAGTACAAATAGAAACATTAGCCAAGTTGCATTATCTATTATTTAATGTAGTATTTTTATTAACTAATTAAATAGTAATTAACATTAATATTAAAAGCATAAAGCAGAGGGTTCCTTCACTGAATTATGACATGCACACATATAAATATAGATACCAACAAATAAGCAAAACATAATTAAATTAAATATCTAACTCAATCAAGTACCAAATTAGATATTTAATTAGATATTAAATATTAGATAGCTGATTAAATTAAATGTATGCTAATTACATTCTCTCTATTTCTCTTCTGGTGGCTCTAGTTTTTCATGTCCATCAGATCGACCCAGGTTTATCACTATAAGGGTAGCTTTCCAAGCCCCACTCCCAGATAATCAGGTCTAGAAGTAAATCAGAATCTACATTTGTAGCAAGCTCCCTAGGAGAAATTACTGTAGGAAACATAGAACTTTGAGAACCCCTGGAACATATGCATCAAATGTATGTCTCTACCATCCGTTGCAAAGAAAGTAACATGCAACAGTTGTTTGATCCTCATTGCAACTCTAGGAAGCAAAGGAGGCAGCCATTCTCAGCTGTAACATAAGGAAACCAAGGTTGAGCAGAATTACCGCCCCAGGTCATATGATGTGTAGGCAGCAGGATCAGTGTTAAGACTCCGGTTTTCTGATTCTTAGTACAGTGCTATTTCTTAGGACAGTAGACGTACTGTTATTTTAAAATGTCCATTCTATCAGCACTTCGAACTGTAGATGTTTATCTAATTAACAAGAAGACAGCACCAAACACCTGACTTTAGCCATACATGAGTGAATCGGGTCAAATTATATTGATACTTTAGCTCCTGAGGAGCAACTCGAGCAACAGATTTGCACCTACAGGTAAACTGCCATCACTTACAATATGCTTTCAGAAAAAGCCGAAGAAAATATATTTCTGTGATTTCCTGTGAGTATTATTTGGTACAGGCCATTTCCTGTGATATAGAACATGGTGAAATTTGAGGTAAAAGAAAGATTTTAAGGTTATTTCAGGCCTTCTTTTTCAGGATGAAATATATAAACGAATTTTTTTAATTTTACAACTCAAGGAGTAATGATATTTCCATTCTAAATATGCATGTGAAAAGTTTACATCAGAAGAGTGTAAAAAAGTTGCATGAAACTTCTCTTTTAAAAAATCTATTAGTAAGTCCTGGCAAAAAAGCTGGGGTTGTATTAAGGAAAATTGCTCATCACACTACAAAGAGTATTTGAAACCAAATTGCAGAGTATTTGCATAACAGTTCTCTTTTTTTGAGGAAGAAAAGATGAACACGACACTAATTGTAGGTTTTATTTTTTCATAAAGGAAATAGCAGATGGCTTTTTGGGGGGATGGGGAAGAAATAAAGAGAAGAGAATGTGGATTCATTTAGAGTGATGAGTAGGATGGAAAGGGAAAAAAAATCAATATTTTAATAATGGAGTGTTAGGTTTCAATAAATTACTCTATGTTAAAATTAATAACGTCCTTTGTTACCTATCTCTGTGTGGGGCCTGTGGGAGCAGTTTTGGAATCTTTGCTGCTGTCATGAGAAAACGTAACTAAAGACCACTGGAATACATACAAGTTGACAGGAATATTATCTATTTTTCCAGAAATAAAATTATTTTCTGTCTTTGTTTTCCCTTTCGCTTTACAAAATTTTTCTTGTAGGTAAATTAAATAGTTTTCTCATTGGACAGAGAGGAAGGCTGTAACAGGTGCTATACTGAAAACTCTAAAGCAGAAACAGTTTTCCTTACAATGAGTTCTGGTTTCAACAAGGACATTTTTTTTAAACTATCAAGGGATGACCAGGACATAGATAAAAAGCTCTCAAGCATGTGTGCCATTATTCTCTAGCCTATGCGATTTGTATCTCTATTTCATTCTGAAGGAAAGACATTTCTGTACAATAATAAAAGTGAGCAATACCATTTGCCACACTAAGGCATCATTTTGCCCAGCCTTCAGATGTTACACCTTGCCACTTAAACTTGTTTTCTCACTCATGCTGGTTAGTAGTTTCACAAAAAGAAAACAACAAAAAACAAAAAACAGAAAACATATGGTCATTGAAAACGTATGGGCTATTCTGTTTTTGAAAAATGTTAACTTCAGCCAAACTTTCACTGTTTCATTATGTCTATGGACCATTAATTCAATACCCTCCAGCTGAAAATGGGGAAAATCTCATTGCATCAGGGATAAGGAAGAAAAAAAAAGAGGGATAAAGAAAAAGAAAGGATAAACAATTAACACAGGCATATAAAATTGTGCTTAATGAAACTGTCAGCAGACTTGTGAATGCTTAAAACAAATGCTTCTTCTAAAGATAGAGGGGGTGATGATGATGAAGAGAACAAAGAACATAACAGTGATGGCAGTGATGAAAAATGAGGTAAAATTATTTGTCCATAATAAGGTTTTACACATCTGTTTTGCTGCAGATGGTACACAGATAATAAAATAAATGAAATCTGCATCTGTCCCCTCATGTCTAGAATAAATAATAATTTACTAGTGCAAGTAGGTGAGCAGTAATTAGACTGAATTAATATGCCATCAGTTTAAATGTGTCTATGTTGCTCAGTGGCACTCCTTTCCAATCTCTGGTATCATTTTTGTGAACTTGAACAATCAAATTAGGATCCTTCTAACTTTTGGAGTCAGCAGTTTTCCATCTCTGTGCTCCATCATTCACCCATTTGCTGGCTGAATTTTAGATCTACATATTACTTAACAATGCTACACAATTAAGACCTTTGTGAATAATTTTATACAAAGTAGAATTTTACTTTCTGACTGTGTTTTCTATCTACCCCCTACCCCTAGTTATGCTTAATTTCCCTCTATCCATATTATATTTTCCTATCCTATAGTATACATTTATTCACTTAAAATAGTTTTTGAGGACCTGCTATGTGCTCAGCACTGTGATTGAAGCTTCTCTATCCTCATGAAGTTTTCATTCTCCTGGGAGAGGCAACCAATATACAGGAAAACCAAATAAATATAAAACAGATGTATAAATAAGTATAAATTGCATTAAGGGTTATGAAGAAAATAGAGTATTGCAATAGATAATAAAATGGTGGTGGCAGAGCTACTTTAGATAAGGGTAGTCAAAAAATGTGCCCTGAGATCAGAATTATGAGAAGTCAGATAGACAAATATGAAGAAAGAAACTAAGAGCTTGGCAAATTTTGGAAGCTCTGAGAATACCCATGTCTGGAATTTAGGAAGGGCTGCAATGACATGAGACAAGATTGGAAATGTAGGTAGGGGTCAGACCATGAAAGGCCTCTAAGTCATGGAAAGAAGACTGGATTTATTTTTAATAATTTAATTTTTTAATGCCTGCTTTCTGTTCTGCTTCACTTATCTCTCTCTCAGCCTGAACTCCAATGTTAACTATTATAATAAAGCATTTACCACCATCCTAAAATTTTCCCCCCGATATTCCCATTTTGACACCCCTTGGCCAAAGACAACTCCCACCATTTGAATTCTCAAATTTTCCAATGTTGTTAGAGAAAAGCATAGATCCGTGGAGATTTGTCAAATCTCCCGACTTGATCCTCTAAAAATAGCCCTTGGTTTTAGTTTTTAATTTCTTATTGGCTCTATTACATTTATTATGACCTGTATCTCTGAGCAGGAAAAATCAACAAAACAAAACAAAACAACACTTTCTACCTTTCACAATATTTACTCTGTAAAATGTGCTCTTGACATCTTTCCATTGTGTTCCTTTGGATAATTTTACCTTTGTTTATCTCTAGTATGACTTTATCTTCACACCATATTGGCACATTCACTGTACCCACAAGTATATTTAGATGTCCTATATTCTAAAAATGAAAGTTCCTTCAATTTTTCCACTTCTCTGCTTTGAGAATATTTACTATTATCTTTGGCTATTTCTTCATTTTATAGTCCTTCACTCCTTAGGGGTCTAGTATTTCTGCAACTTTCCTGCATTCTAACTATTCAAAGTACTCTTGAAAAAGTCACCAGTAACCTCCTTATTACTAGTCAACAGGTTATTCCCTCATTCTTAACATTTTCCTGAGATTCTGCATGCTTTTACCTCACTGACCACCATTCTCTTTTGAAAATCTCTCTGTGATTGATGATAGCATTTTATTCTATCCTGAATCGTCAGTCTCTCTGAGCATTCTTATTACAGGTATTGGCACCTGCTTTTCCCTCCCATACCTTAAATGTGGAAATGCCATCATAGCTTTGTCCCTAATATTCTTTGCTTTCGTCTGTAACCTCTTGCCTCCTTATATCTTATAACTGAGAAATATGACAGAGTTATCAGAAACACATGGAGTCAACTGCAGAATTCTGTGGTTAATCAGGTTTAATAACATTGTTATTTAAAAGATGGAAAGCAAAATCTATCATGACCCTATCCAAAATATCTGTGCAAAATATCTGTCAAAATATCCAGACATGAAAGTTATGCTGTGCCCATATTCCAACCATTCTTTTCAACTCCTGTAATTTCAACCGTCATATCTGAGCAGAAACTAATAGGTCTTTATAGGTATAGCGCCACTATTGTGGTATCTATTCCATTTTTATTTGACTTCTTTGTTAAATGTCCACCATCTCTAATGATTTCTCTGAGAGTAGTAATAATAGCTGATAATGTTATCAAACTCTTGTAGAGTGTATGGCTCTTAGTAAAGGGGAAATGCAGTTTTATTAATAAATAAACAGAATCTGTATTATATTCCCCCCTCCCATCCTACCTCATCTCAGGAATCAACTCATTTCAAGTGCCTCCTGGTCATCCTGATACAGATAAACTACTGGATATCAAATTTAAGACACAAAGTAAATTTCTAGATAAAATGTTATCTGCTAACTTTAAAAATTTTGTAAATGTCAGAAATATTTTCTAATTTGGATTTTAAACCTTGGATTCATATTTGGCATTGTCTTTTCTAATGTTTTCCATTCCACTCCATATCTAACACTGTGCCAAGTCCTATTTATTATTTATTCCAGTGTAGCTCAAATCTGTATTGTTCCATGTACTTTTTTTTATGCTGCAGGTTCTTATTAGTCATCAATTTTACACACATCACTGTATGCATGTCAAACCCAATCGCCCAATTCATCACATCACCAGCACCACCCACCCCGAGGCGTTCCCCCTTTGCTGTACATACGTTTGTTCTCTACATCTGTGTCTCAGTTTCTAACCTGCAAACCAGTTCATCTGTACCATTTTTCTAGGTTCCACATATGTGTTAATATACGATATTTGTTTTTCTCTTTCTGACTTACTTCACTCTGTATGACAGTCTCTAGATCCATCCACATCTCAACAAATGACCCAATTTCATTCCTTTTCATGGCTGAGTAATATTCCATTGTATATATGTACCACTTCTTTAGCCATTCATCTGTTGATAGGCATTTAGGCTGCTTCCATGACCTGGCTATTGTAAATAGTGCTGCAATGAATATTGGGGTGCATGCGTCTTTTTGAATTATGGTTTTCTATGGGTATATGCCCAGGAGTGGGATTGCTGGATCATCTGGTAATTCTATTTTCAGTTTTTTAAGGACCTTCCATACTGTTCTCCATAGTGGCTGTATCAATTTACATTAACACTAACAGTGCAAGAGGGGTACCTCTCTTCCAAACCCTCTCCAGCATTTGTAGTTTGTAGATTTTCCAATGATGCCCATTTAAACAGGTGTGAGGTGATACCTCATTGTAGTTTTGATTTGCATTTCTCTAATAATTAGTGATGTTGAGCATCTTTCCATGTGCCTCTTGGCCATCTGTATGTCTTCTTTGGAGAAATGTCTATTTAGGTCTTCTGCCCTGGATTGGGTTGTTTGTTATTTTAATATTGAGCTGCATGAGCTGTTTATATACTTTGGAGATTACTCCTTTGTCCATTGTTTCATTTACAAATATTTTCTCTCATCCTGATGGTTGTCTTTTCATTTTCTTTATGGTTTCCTTTGCTGTGCAAAAGATCTGAAGTTTCTTTAGGTCCTATTTGTTTATTTTTATTTCCATTACTATAGGAGGTGGATCAAAAAATAGCCTGCTGTGATTTATGTCAAAGAGTGTTCATCCTATGTTTTCCTCTAAGACTTTTATAGTTTCCAGTCTTACATTTAGGTCTCTAATCCATGTTGAGTTTATTTTTGTGTATGGTGTTAGGGAGTGTTCTAATTTCATTCCTTTGCATGTAGCTGTCCAGTTTTCCCAGCACCACTTATTGAAGAGACTGTCTTTTCGCCATTGTATATCCTTGCCTCCTTTGTCATAGATTAGTTGACCATAGGTGTGTGGGTTTATCTCTGGGCTTTCTATCTTGTTCCATTGATCTATATTTCTGTTTTTGTGCTAGTACCATATTGTCTTGATTACCATAGCTTTGTAGTATAGTGTGAATTAAGGGAGTCTGATTCCTCCAGCTCCGTTTTTTTCCCCTCAAGATTGCTTTGGCTATTTGGGGTCTTTTGTGTCTCCATACAAATTTTAAGATTTTTTGTTCTAGTTCCATAAAAAATGTCATTGGTAATTTGATAGAGATTGCATTGAATCTGTAGATTGCTTTGAGTAGTATAGTCATTTTCACAAAATTGATTCTTCCAATCCAAGAACATGGTATATCTCTCCATCTCTTGGTATCAGCTTTAATTACTTTCATCAGTTTCTTATAGTTTTCTGCATACAGGTCTTTTGTCTCCCTAGGTAGGTTTATTCCTAGGTATTTTATTCTTTTTGTTGCAATGGTAAATGGGAGTGTTTCCTTAATTTCTCTTTCTGTTCTTTTGTTGTTAGTGTATAGGAATGCAAGAGATTTCTGTGCATTAATTTTGTATCCTGCAACTTTACCAAATTCATTGATTAGCTATAGGAGTTTCCTGGTGGCATCTTTAGGATTCTGTATGTATAGTATCATGTCATCTGCAAACAGTGACAGTTTTACTTCTTCTTTTCCAATTTGTATTCCTTTTATTTCTTTTTCTTCTCTGATTGCCATGGCTAGGACTTCCAAAACTATGTTGAATAACAGTGGTGAGAGTGGACATCCTTGTCTTGTTCCTGATCTTAGAGGAAATGCTTTCAGGTTTTCTCCATTGAGAATGATGTTTGCTGTGGGTTTGTCATATGTGGTCTTTATTATGTTGAGGTAGGTTCCTTCTATGCCCACTTTCTGGAGAGTTTTTATCATAAATTTGTGTTGAATTTTGTCAAAAGCTTTTTCTGCATCTATTGAGATGATCATATGGTTTCCATTCTTCAATTTGCTAATATGGTGTATCACATTGATTGATTTGTATATATTAAAGAATCCTTGCATCCCAGGGATAAATCCCACTTGATCATGGTGTATGATCCTTTTAATGTGTTGTTGGATTCTGTTTGCTAGTATTTTGTTGAGGATTTTTGCTTCTATGTTAATCAGTGATACTGGTCTGTAGTTTTCTTTTTTTGTAGTATCTTTATCTGGTTTTGGTATCAGGGTGATGGTGACCTCACAGAATGAGTTTGGGAGTGTTACTTCCTCTGAAATTTTTTGGAAGAGTTTGAGAAGGATGGTTGTTAGCTTTTCTCTAAATTTTTGATAGAATTCACCTGTGAAGCCATCTGGTCCTGGATTTTTGTTTGTTGGAAGATTTTTAATCACAGTTTCAATTTCATTACTTGTGATTAGTCTGTTCATATTTTCTATTTCTTCCTGTTCAGTCTTGGAAGGTTATACCTTTCTAAGAATTTGTCCTTTTCTTCCAGGTTGTCCATTTTATTGACATAGAGTTGGTTGTAGTAGTCTCTTAGGATGCTTTGTATTTCTGCATTGTCTGCTGTAACTTCTCCGTTTTCATTTCTAATTTTATTGATTTGAGACCTCTCCCTCTTTTTCTTGATGAGTCTGCCTAATAATGTTTTATCAATTTTGTTTATCTTCTCAAAGAACCAGCTGTGAGTTTTATTGATCTTTGCTATTGTTTTCTTTGTTTCTATTTATTTCTGCTCTGATCTTTATGATTTCTTTCCTTCTGCTAACTTTTGGTTTTGTTTGTTCTTCTTTCTCTAGTTCCTTTAGGTGTAAGGTTACATTGTTTATGTGAGATTTTTCTTGTTTTTTGATGTATGCTTGTATAGCTATAAACTTCCCTCTTAGAACTGCTTTTGCTGCATACCTTATGTTTTGGATCATTGTGTTTTCATTGCCATTTCTCTCGAGGTATTTTTTGATTTCCTCTTTGATTTCTTCAGTGATCTCTTGGTTATTTTGTAACATATTATTTAGCCTCTATGTGTTTGTGTTTTTTACGTTTTTGTTCACCTGTAATTCGTTTCTAATCTCAAAGTATTGTTGTCAGGAGAGATGCTTAATATGATTTCAATTTTCTTAAATTTACTGAGGCTTGATTTGTGACCCAAGATATGATCTATCCTGGAGAATGTTCCATGTGCACTTGAAAAGAAAGTGTAATCTGTTGTTTTTGGATAGAATGTCCTATAAATATCAATTAAATCTATCTGGTCTATTGTGTCATTTAAAGTATCTGTTTCTTATTTATTTTCATTTTGAATGAGATGTCCATTGGTGTAAGTGAGGTGTTAAAGTCCCCCACTATTATTATGTTACTGTCGATTTCCTCTTTTATAGCTGTTAGCAGTTGCCTTATGTATTGAGGTGCTCCTATGTTGGGTCCATATAAATTTAGAATGTTTATATCTTTTTCTTGGATTGATCCCTTGATTATTACGTAGTGTCCTTCCTTGTCTCTTGTAACATTCTTTATTTTAAAGTCTATTTTATCTGATATGAGTATTGCTACTCCAACCTTCTTTTGATTTCCATTTGCATGGAATATCTTTTTCCATCCACTCACTTTCAGTCATATGTGTCTCTATGTCTGAAGTGGGTCTCTTGTGCACAGCATATAAATGGGTTTTGTTTTTGTATCCATTCAGCAAGCCTGTGTCTTTTGGTTGAAGCATTTAATCCATTCAGGTTTAAGCTAATTATCGACATGTATGTTCCTATGATGATTTTCTTAATTGTTTTGGGTTTGTTTTTGTAGGTCCTTTTCTTCTCCTGTGTTTCCCACTTAGAGAAGTTCCTTTAGGATTTGTTGTAGAGCTGGTTTGGTGGTGCTAAATTCTCTTAGCCTTTGCTTGTCTGTAAAGCTTTTGATTTCTCCATCAAATCTGAATGAGATCCTTGCCAGGTAGAGTAATCTTGGTTGTAGTTTCTTCCTTTTCATAATTTTAAGTATATCATGCCACCTCCTTCTGGCTTGCAGAATTTCTGCTTAATAATTCGTTGTTACCCTTATGGGAGTTCCCTTGTACATTATTTGTTGTTTTTTCCTTGCTGCTTTCAATAATTTTTCTTTGTCTTTAATTTTTGCCAATTTGATTACTATGTGTCTCGGCGTGTTTCTCCTTGGGTTTATCCTGCATGGGACTCTGTGCTTCCTGCACTTGAGTGGCTATTTCCTTTCCCATGTTAGGGAAATTTTCGACTATAATCTCTTCAAATATTTTCTCGGGTCCTTTCTCTCTCTCTTCTCTTTCTGGGACCCCTATAATGTGAATGTTGTTGCATTTAATATTGTCCCAGAGGTCTCTTAGGCTGTCTTCATTTCTTTTTTCTTCAGTCTGTTCTGCAGCAGTGAATTCCACCATTCAGCCTTCCAGGTCACTTATCCGTTCTTCTGCCTCAGTTATTCTGCTATTGATTCATTCTAGTGTAGTTTTCATTTCAGTTATTGTATTGTTCATCTCTGTTTGTTTTTTCTTTAATTCTTCTAGGTCTTTGTTAAACATTTCTTGCATCTTCTCGACCGTTGCCTCCATTCTTTTTCCAAGGTCCTGGATGATCTTCACTATCATTATTCTGAATTCTTTTTCTGGAAGTTTGCTATCTCCACTTCATTTAGTTGTTTTTCTGGGGTTTTATCTTGTTCCTTCATCTGGTACATAGCCCTCTGCCTTTTCACCTTGTCTATATTTCTGTGAATGTCATTTCTGTTCCACAGGCTGCAGGATTGTAATTCTTCTTGCTTCTGCTGTCTGCCCTCTGCTAGTGTTGTGGGGGGGGGGTCTCCTGCAGAGGCAGAGGGTGGCTGTGGCTCACTGTGGGGACAAGGACACTGGCAGAAGAAGTTCTGGGAAGTACTCCTTGGTCTGAGCCCTCCCAGTCTGCCATTAGCCCCACCAAAGAACCTGTCCCTTCCATGTATTTTTAACCTGACTCCTAGTTAAGTTCAGACTCACATTGCTGCGTAAAAAGAATGCTGATTTTTTCCATTAACTCCAGTGTGTTTTTGCTGTAACTTACAATCCTTGTCATTTTTTGGAGTCCTACATAGATACCCTTAACCATGCATGTACTCAATAAACATTTGTTGAGTTAAATTTGATATGTCAAAAAATGCAACACATTCTCTAATAAAGAAGGTTAGATTATACTCCTAGCTATGATGCTAGTGATCTGTGGGATTAACCTGAATATTTCTCTTTGCCCCTCCAGATCCATTCTCCATCCTTCTCTACCTCGCCATGTGCCCAGCAAAACTGACCCAAATGGATGACAACAGGCTACCTTTTCTCTGTATTGGTTTCATTTGCATTCAGCCAATAAAAAGAAGCAGCAGAAGACTAAAGAGAGAAGAGAGTGAGGTTGGCATTTATCCCTCACCCCCCCACTTCCCTGCAGCCCTCTACTAAAAGTCACAGTGGTAATCTTGTCCTTGCTCCTTCAGGCCTAGCAGTTCTGTTACTAGTCTCAAGACACTTCAACAATCTATGCTGGTGTTCATCAACCCTGCCTATACCTTTATAAAAACTCCTTTGCTAAACTCTCTTCCATTATTCTAACTTAATATACCATGTGTTTCTTGTTGTGGTTCTTCTGATTAGGTAAATTTGGGCAAGTTACATAACCTAAAACTTATTTGTTAAACAACAGATTTAAGTCACTGTTGGGCAAAAAATGGCATGTGTGCTACACCAGCACTCCCTCCCCTTGCCCATGGAAGAGACTGCTAAGCAATCATTGTGATGGGCTGATAATGAATCCCCAAATATGCCCACATCTTAATTCCAGGAACCTGTGAATCTTACCGTATTTGGAAAAAGGGTCTGTACAGATATGATTAAGTTAGGGATTTCAAGATGAGGAGATCATCTTGGATTATCTGGGTGGGCTCTCAATGCCCTCACAACTATCCTTATAAGAGAAAGGCATAGGGAGATTAGATACAGATACCAGAGGAGTCAGAAGTGAGAGTGATGCTTCCACAAGCTACGGAACATATGCAGCCACCAGACACTGGAGGAGGCAAGAAACAGATTTTCCTTTAGAGCTTCTGAAAAGCATGCAGCCCTACCAACGCCTTGATTTCAGAAGTCTGGCTTCCAGAAATGTGCTATAATGTTTCTGTGAAGTCAACGAGTCTGTGGTAGTTTGTTACAGCAGCCAAGGAAAACTACTATAATTACTGTATTCCTGCAAGTACTGGATGAGGACTCAAAATCCTTCTTCATCCAATGATTTAGGCAACAAAACCCAACTTATTGGAAGGTAAAGGTGAGACTTAAACATTGTTGCCTTGATTTTATACATAGTTTTACAGTTAATGTTGTTGCCAAACCTTTTTTTAGTTTGGATGTACTACATTGGTCTAATCTAAATGATGCAGATACTTTTAATTCATTTAAAAATTAACATATGTATATGTAATAGCCAAATGATATAGTATAGGCAAAGAACTTATCAGTGCCTAGTAGACTCTTAAAAATGTTAAGTTACGTTTACATTTGTATTAAACTAATTATATTTGAAGGGAGTGAAATCATTGAGTAGTAAAGGCATGGCCAAGAGTCTGGAAAAAAACTGCAGCCCCAGTGTAAGCGGGCACTTTGATCTTTTTTCAAGTCTGGTAGGGCCATTTGGAATAAAAGGTAGGTAAATTGACCAAAAAATATTTTTTTCTGTCAGCCCTTTATAAGCTATTCTTTTCCTATTTAAGCCCATGGAGAGCTGGAAACATCTCTTCCTACTTTCAACATAAAGGTAATCATGAAACATTAGGAGAAGGCCAAAGGTAGCTTATGGAGTTGCAAGAGAACTTCAAGGACAACACAAATTTGTTCTGTAACAAATAGTAACCACAATAACAGTAATAACAGTAAATAGCAATTTGGGTTAAAGTAGATGATAAAGACTAAGAGGTACTGGTGAATGCTTATAGCTTAGGCAGAGACAATCGCTTACTGATTAATCTTAACAAAGTTACAGAAAGAGATGCACAGAGGTGTCTGCAATTAACCATTCAGGACTGATATAGAAGAACAAGCTCAGCAAGGTCCAACATGGATCTTCTGAGAGGACACTGCAATCTTCTGTAAAGAATGAAAACATCAACTTCCTAGAATCAGAATAAATCATCTGAGGCTATAGAGTCTACAACTAGGGAGGAAGGAATAATTATTAGCTCCCAAATAGTGTCTACTGCTTTCATTTTTTTCTCTCTATAAATGAAAATCAATTTTTATAAGGTTATTTGATCTGTTGGGTAAACCTTGTCTTTAGTTCCCCTATAGCTTTCTAGTTTTTAGTAAACATAGTCCCTCTAAAGTCACCTATTCAAGAATTTCGTCAGATCATAATAACTGCTGCTTGTTGTTGAATCGTACCTGGCACAATGCTATTGATTTTCCATATGAACATAACTAGTTCTCAGGACAAACTTGTCCAACAGGTATTATTATATCAATTAACTGATAAGGAGAGTAGTTTGAAAAGGAGAAGCAATTGGCCGAGATCCTAAAGTTAATAAGTAGCCAAGGTGAGATTTGAACCTGGTTCCCGTGGTATCCGCAGCCAAGACTGTCTCCTCAGGAGTTGTTGATGTCAGGTAACCAGGAAGACTCAGCTGATTTTGTAGTCATTATCTTAGTATCCTAGCAGGAACTATCACTGATAAGATTAACCTATTAATGGAAACTTTATGAAGTGACATTCTAAAAGGTACTTTTTTTTTTTTTTTTTTGATAAATCACCTGAGCACAATTTATCCTCAACTACTTAAAATTAAGCCTCCTATTATAAAATGCTGAATAACCTTTGCAGGAAGGGACAAAGACTAACTCACATCTTTATTATTATTTCTGCACAGGAGAACTTGATTCTAGGAGTCTCAATCAATATATTTAAAATTTAAATCTGACTTCAAATATATCAGAATCTAGTAATTTTGGTAATAGCTCTTATTTAATTGCTTACGACTTCATGATTTGCTATTTTGTATAATTTGGGGAATTAATTCTGTTTTCCTAGATATTGCACATTCTCCAAAGGAAGACACCTATTGTGTTTCTAATTTTCAAGAAGAATCTGTTAATTAATCCCAATTATATTAAAGACATATAATAAACAACCAAATAAAATTAGGAAAACCCTCCCTTAAAAACTAATAAAATATCTTAAATATACTTCTGGTAAAAGAGCAGGCTGAGTTGTGTTCTTTATGATTCATTCAAGATAAAATACTGAGTGACTTTAATTAAGTCTCCATTTTTCAGTTACTAGTCTCATGCTCATATAGGATAATTCACACATAGAAATCATTTGTCCTATCATTTATTTCTTTCTTATCTCCTCTACTTTTTATAATGAACTTAATTATTGCCATCAGATATATTAAATTTTGAAACCATGATTTATATGCAAGTTCTTATATTAAATATTCATGTCAATGTTATTTTAATATTCTACACTGATCCTGATGTCAAGAGTATTCAGTTAGAGGCAATCACTAGTAAAAATCTGCATTAATGTTATTGATGTTTCTATGTTTTTAATATAGTAGCAGTAAATAATATTACCATCTGATGCAAAAGGAGTTATAATAAACTCTGAAAGAAAATGTATGGTGTTACAAAAGATCCCTATTGCTAATGTCTTTGCTTCAGGAGGCTCTGAGTCAAAGGAATGTGTGGTTTTGTGGCTAGACACACGCTGTGTAAGGGTTAGAAAGTGGCAGTGGACAAAGGAGTACCTCATAAAGAATCTCTGCAAGAAGGCCTCTAATCCTGACCTGGCATTTGAAACCAGCCACTAAAAATTAACGAATATTTTAGAAATGGAATGGTAACTGAGATTTCTATAATGACTGTCCTCAGAAAAGTCAATTCATGGCCATTATATTCATCATCAGAAAACTCAAACAGTAGCGCAGAGCATTATAAGGGTTATTTCGTTAAATATTACCTTATTAATAATGGTATGGAGTTTAGGAGTATTCATAGGAAATAGCTAGCCATTCTTTCATTCATTCATTAACTCATGCCCATTATTGATTGAAGTTTACTCTATACACTCCACTAGGATGCAAAAATTAAAAAGACATATATTCTATTCATAAATAGAGGATATCCTAGAAGTCTTTAAATTTTAGAAAAATAGGTTATGAACATTAATAACAGTTATGATGAGTATTTATGAACTAAGATTCCTATAACAATTTATAGAAGACAGAGATTATCTTCTTACTGAATGCAGGAAAAAATAAAATAAAATAAAAGCTTTGTTGAGAAGAAAACCTGAGTGTGGATATCACTATGTGGGAAGAACATGTTATAAAAAAATAAATAACATGGGTTGGGTGGTATGATGAGGAGAAGGAGGTATGAACACTGATTCATGCAAAACTTCTTTCCAGAGTGTGCTCTTTTACTAGTTAACATGATAAGAAGAAAGTCATTCACCCTGTCAAAAATTCAGTTTCCTCTGCTGTATACAGCTGAGGATCAATAATACTCATCTTGTGTAACAGCAATTTCACATAATATATAGGAAAGGGTCTAGCATAGGGGCTGGTACATATCAGTTATCCAATATAACGAATTCCTTTCCTTCTAAAATTAAGAAAGTGGAAAAGTGTCGTATGCATGGGAAATACAACTAGATCTGCTTATAGGGAGCATCTGGCACATGACAAAATAGTAAGGAATAAAACTGGAAAGGGAGGCTGGTACTACGCTTGTAGGAGTTTCAATGATAGGCTGACATTTGGATTTTATTCTGTCAAAATCCTTGATCAAGAAACTCACATATTCTGGCAGCACTGTCCCCAGGATAAATCATAGGGAAATGGTCTGAAAGTCAAGAGATGAGGAAGCTGCTGTCCATGAATAAGGTAATGAGATTTTAGCACACTGAATCCTTAGGAATCTGAAATAAATGCCTAGCTTGCCAAACACCTTTTTAAAAAGGGTCTTCAGGTTTTGTATTTTGTGTTCTGGGCTGGGGTTTTCTAATTCACGTTAAAAAAACCCAAAAAACCCAATAAAACCCTTCAGTAAGTTACAGAGAATATTGAGGAGTTTCTCCTGTGGATGATAAAAACCTGATATACAAGTCAAGAAAAAAACCTTCCCCCCTTTCTTTCTGGAAGGAGAGATTCTCTTTTTCTTCTCCTTCCCTGCAGTAGGAAACGATTTGCATCCAATATGAATACAATTTTGCTTCTCAGTATCTCATTTTCTTCTTTTCATTCCCACAACTCATTGTACTTTCCTCATAATCCACTTTACCCCATGGCATCATTTTTTTTCCACCAAATTTCATGACAGTATTGGTCAGTCTGGTTCATTGCCATGGTCACACAATTTCTCCACCTAATACAGGCATTAACAATTACTCTTTGACTTTCTACCAAACAATTCTGAAAAGGACAAAAGAAATTACAGTATTCAATAGTCAGTGGAATGTCTAACAATCAGTTCTTTATAGATATATATGGGGACAACTTTTTTGAGGGAAGGTGCAGTGACTTTTGTCTGTAGTCTCCATTAATGGTTGCTATGTTGTTTTCCTATCCCCTATGTGGGGATGTAACAAACTCTGAGGCTATTCTACTAATCTTTTCTCCTCTCGATCCTTTACATTATTATAGCTTCTAGAATTTCTGAAGCCCCTGTGCAAATATTATCTAAATTTTAAAGTTCCAATGGCCATGACATCAGTCCTTCCACTAAGAACCAGACTGAACTGAGATAGAACTGGTACTAGGAGCTAAATATCATTTTTGAGAGTTAAAAAAGCAAAATTTAAAGTCACCAGTCATGATTATGAAAATTTTGTATTATTAGAAAATGCCTCTGTGGCACTTAAACTCTCAAGAATTATTTGCTTCAGTCTGTTTCATCAGAGGAACCAGAAAATTATTATTTATGATAATACTTGCATAGGTTACTTAGATGAAAAGTAAAAGAATTCATATATTCAGAATAATTATTCATCAAATCTTCAAATGGTATGCAAAACCCACTCAAAAAATAAATTCTTCATTTTTTAATTGAAATTTATATAAATTAAAATTCCCAGATGTGTTAAAACATGCACTGGAACATCATAACCTGATATTTATTTCAATTTTTAAAATCATAGTATAGAGAAAGCAAGTTTTATAAGGTTCTTCTAAACCAATTTCAGTGATTTTTAAGTGCAAACTATGCAACTAAATGTTGTGTGATTAAAGAAGCAATACACTTGAGGATATCTGCAATATCACTACAGAGTTATGGTGCTTTTCAGCATTAAATCATTTTTGCACATCTAATATATTTTCTTTGAAAATGTGATGGAAATATTTAAATACTTCATTTAGTAGTTATCAGATGACTTTAGATGGCTTTGAAAATAAATACAGATAATGTGGTTATGAGCTAAGAGTTTTTAATGGTACAGTGTGCTTCTCAGAAGAAAAATGTCAAATAATGGAAAAAATTTGATCAACAAGCAAAGATTTACTTAGCACTTAATATGTATCCAAGTCAAATTCTAACAATAAGAATGAATTGCATATAACATGACATGCATAAATAGTTTCATTTCATAAACTTTCATGTTTTCAGTGACACTGCAGATTTAAAAAAAATTGTTATTATTCCTTACAATGTGACAAGTATTTTTCAAACTGTACCATTGGGAGATGGAATGATTGAGAGGAATGAATTTCAATAATTTCTTTTTATTTTTTAAATTTTATAACAAGCTCTGGTAAATAGAAGCCAGAGCCAAACACATTAAAAAAAGAAATCACATGTATTTATTGAAATATAATTTATATTCCCAAGATTTTGAGAGGAGAGTATAATAAATTATATTTTTGAGATAAATTGTTTCTGTATTTTTAATAGTTATATTTTCTAAAATAAAAATAAACCGTATTCAGTAATGTATCCATCATAAAAAGTTAGAATATAGTGATTATTTGCAACAAATGAATATCTGTAGAACTGCATTCTACCTCTTAAACTTTAAAAAATATGACAAAATAAAATCTTAAAAAATATTTCTGTAGATATGACACGGTAATATAAACAATGTAATTGATGAGCAGAGAGATTAGAGAAGGGTCACAGTGGTACTTTTTTGTCAACTATACTAATTAAAAATATTTGTTTCTGAATTCTAAAAATGTTCACTAGAAACAAGAAAGAAATTATTCTTTTGAATTTGTCCCCTAGGTTTTCTTTAACAGTGGAATTCAAACAATTTAAAAGGCAATTTGAACTTCTATTTTTCATTTGACTGTGTTTTCTTGAGAAGAGTAAAAAAATGTGTTATGAAAAGAAAGATACTATACTAGATATTTTCCTTTCCCCATTAATTTAAAAATAATTGCAAGAGCAAAAGCCATGCCTATCGTGTGTGTCTGAATGGCCTCAAGGAAGATTCAATTACAAACTGATATGTTTCAACACACATAGCTTGCATACTTAATTCAGATGTACCTCCAAAAGAAAACATCTCTGGTTTTGTTAAATGCACAACAGGTTTCAGCTGAGCCAGTAATTTTCAAATATATTTGTATTATTTCTTGGCATTTGGTGCTTTTTTGCTTGTAATTCCTAGGTGCACATGTAAAATACTTGATGTTAAAGATGAGCAACTCACTGAGTAAATGGTCATTTGTACTTTTAAAAATAAAATGTTCATCCAGAACATGAGAGTGGAGTACCAATATGGTTAATAGAATAACATATACTCTAAATGCTAGGACTAATCTGTTTAATATTTATCAATCCAAATGTGTAAGTCTAGCACTCCTTTCTAGCCTGGAAAGGGTGTGATATATTTTGATTAAAACCATAGATCAAAATGGAACACTGGGCTAGTTTTCTGTACTACTGAATTTTATACTTTTGCCCAGAAATTTGGCATATAAAGATTAAAATTACATAATATTAATATATGTGAATAAGAAACACAAAATCATACTGCATGTTTAAGTACTCATAAAGAAAAATGTGGGGCTTCCCTGGTGGCGCAGTGGTTGAGAATCCGCCTGCCGATGCAGGAGACGCGGGTTCGTGCCCTGGTCCGGGAGGATCCCACGTGCCGCGGAGCGGCTGAGCCCGTGAGTCGTGGCCGCTGGGCCTGCGCGTCCGGAGCCTGTGCTCCGCAACGGGAGAGGCCACAACAGTGAGAGGCCCGCATACCGCAAAAAAAGAAAAATGTGGATACATGTATCCTGATGTTAAGTGTATATATACATATATAATTATATATATAACATATGTATATTTTATATATGTGTGTATATATAATATATAAATTAAATCCACTTATTTCACTTTCTTCCTCCTAACATTATACATACACAGATCCATTTATGTTTTTTTCCTAAATATTTTAGCTGTACTTTAATTATTTGTGGTATTTAGAGCATTTTTTACTAAATGAAATGAAATTCTTTCATTATATTTCACATTAATATAATGCATCTCTAAAAAAATTGTAATGATGAGGCAGTAAGCCAAGCCCATAAACTTACTTATGAAATAGGAAAAAAATAAATGGACATAGGTGTAGAAAGACATTCAATTTCATGAAAATGTGTTATTTCTAAGGCTATGTGTACTGTTTTTATAATTAAATAAAATTAATTAACAAATTAAATCAGTATTAATTTATTCACAGTTGACAGCAAAAACAAGAAAAAATTGCCTTTGAGGATTTACAACTTTTAAAAATCAAAGTATTTAAGTATTAAATTAGATATGTTTAATTATTAAATATTTTATTAATTTCACTATGATTTTAAAAATTTTCGATGCAATTTACAATTATTCACAAAGAGCCTGAATGTATATAATGACATGAACAGGTAAACTGAGAAATTAAACATTTGAAGAAATATGTTTTTGAGAAAATGTTTTCTAAAAATATATAGTACATTAGAATCAAGTAAAGCAAAACCGTGTGCCTAACTGTCATTATTCAGGCTCAGACTCTATTCTCAAATGCTTAATAAATATAAATATTTGTGCTTATAAATATTATTATAGAAAAATAATTCCAAAATAAAGAGAAGATTATTAAAGTCAACTCTCAGCTTCTGTGTCAATGAAAAGTTATCCTTGGTGAAAATAATCAAAGTTGTGGATTTTCAGTTTACTGGGGCTGGGATTATCATTTTAAGCATCAAAATACTTAAATTTCTGTAGCTTATCTTTGTTATAATTAGTCAAAGTTCAAGAAATTTACATCAAAATATGTCTCACCTTGCTTCTAATATCTCTTAGCCCCATCAAATGTGGTGAAGCAGAATTTCATGAGTGAAATTTTGAAAGCAATAAACCTGTGCAAAATTAAAATGTTGGGAATTGCTTTCTAACCAACATATAACATTCAGCAGACAAAAAAGAATATATTAATAAATTTGACTTTAAAATAATTATGTACATTATGATATATCATAAAGACATTAAAAGCCAAATAACAAAGAGGAAAAATATTTGCAACACTTATCATAGGTGCTAATCTGTCTAATATATGAAGAGTTTATAGAAATTAAGAAGCAAAAGACAACCAACTGAATTAAGAAAAAGTAAAGTCATGAAAAGATAATGCATAGAAAAAGAAATATAGAATTGTGCTAATTCACAGTAAAAGAAATGCAGGTTAAAAGTACACTGGAAGTACTAAAAAATAATGATATTGTTCTGGACAGCATTTTGTTGTTGTTGTTGTTCTCACCATATTTTGTAGTGAGAAACACTTTACTGTTCCTTCCAGAATATTTCTTTTTATTTCTCCTCATATTTGGTCCTAGAGAATCCATGTATGAGGTCTACTCCTTCTACATACATTCCCCAGACAACACATAATTCCTAGAGGATTGTGTTTGAGTCTATTTTAGTTTCTTCTTAATTGCTGAGTCAAGGATCTCTATCAATTCAAAATTATAGCAAAACTTAAGGATGTGCAGATATACATTTTGTCTTGACTTTAGCTTTTCATCTCTCATATAGAATACACCATAGTCAGTCCCACTTATACTGAGGAAAATCAGATTCACCTTTTTATCCATTCAGCTAATACTTATTGGGTGCTATTAGGAGCTGAATTGTTTCTCACACCACTTCCCCCCCCCAAAAAAAAGATATATTGAAGTCCTAAACCCCAGTATCTCAGAGTGTGACTTTATTTGATAATAGAGTTGTTGCAGATATAACTAGTTAAGATGAGGTCATCCTGGAGTAGGGTGTGCCTGTAATCCAACGTGACCACTGTCTTTGTAAGAAGATGGCCATGTGAAGACAGAAACACAGGAAGAATACCATGTGAAGACAATGACTAGAGTGATCCATCTACAAGCCAAGAATTGCCTGGGGTTACCAGAAGCTGGGAGAGGTAGGAAAGATCCACCCCTAGAGACTTCCAAGGGAGCATGGCCCTTGCCAATACCTTGAGTTTGGACTTCCAGCTTCAAGGATTGTGAGAGGATAAATTTTTGTTGTTTTATACAAACAAACAAAATAAAGCATCATGCAATATCATTTGCTACTTTTCATTTGGAAAAACATCCAAAGATTTGATAAAACCCTGTCCTCTATTACATAGGCCACGGGACACATAGTGTTGGAGCCAACAAATGTTGGCATACATCACTGGTGGAAATGCCAAATGGAACAACCTGTATGGATGATAATTTGATTTAAACTATAAAATGACAGATGTATTTACCTTTTGAACTGGGAATTGCACTCTTGGAAATTCATCCTGCAAATATACATTCACACATATATAACACAGGTTCTTCATTGTGGCATTGTTTGTGGTAGCAAAAGTCTGGAAATCACCCTCTAGCAATAAGGACAAGTTAAATAAACTGTTGTATAGCCTCAGAGTGTAATGATCTGCAGATGTTACAAAGAATTTGAAAGTTCTATATGTTCTGAGGAAGTGATCTTTTCTTTATTTCTTTACGTTTATTTTATTTATTTATTTATTTTATTTTTTTGTGTGCTAGGCGGGCCTCTCACTGCTGTGACCTCTCCCATTGCGGAGCACAGGCTCCGGACGCGCAGGCTCAGCCGCCATGGCTCACGGGCCCAGCCACTCCGCGGCATGTGGGATCCTCCCGGACCAGGGCACGAACCCGTGTCCCCTGCATTGGCAGGCGGATTCCCAACCACTGCGCCACCAGGGAAGCCTCTTTAGGTTTATTTTTTAATTAAAATGCAATATCTAGATCCAAAAAAAATGTGTCAGTCTGAAGATAATTTTCTAGGGTCAATTTGAAAAATATAAGAATGACAGCAAGTCTAAAAACATTAGTTAACATTTCTAGGACTTAAAAGTGAATGCCCACATATTTTCTTAAATCAACTCAGATCTCATTCAAAACAAATTTGTAGTCCTTCTGAGGAGCTCTTATGACTTAACTATCTGTGTATTCTTCCCTATTCATACTGTCCACTTCTACACAAAAATATGTTCCCTCAGATCCAACTTTTAAGCCCCAGGAGCAATGATCTAATTAAGTATTGATAGTACAGAATGATTTGTAACTGAGACTACATATCAAAATGACTAGGTAGATTTTTAATTATGTCAGTCAAAAATTTTTAAAAAATCTATTGTCCAAACTAAATTCCAAATTGATCACTAAGTGAAATACCCATCATAAAGCTGATTACTATTGTATAGTTATGTTCAAAATGTCAGTTTTAAATTTAGCCCTATTAAAGTTAGCAAAGTTCAAACATCAGAACAGGGCATCTGATCAGTTTGTGACCACAGTGGTTAGCATTCATTTCTGAATTATCATTGTAAAAACTAATAATTGAGTCAATAGGTATAATTCCAAATTATTGAGCTACAATTATGAGATGTTAATGATGGTATCCATTTTTGAATACACACATATATTCTGTTTCTAGGATAGAAATTTTAGTAGAAAAATGGGATGAATATATGATCAAAATAGTGTGCTCAGAACAAAGAAGAGTTTTTATGCTAAGGATAAACACATTTTCCAAGTAATTTACATTAAATATATCCATAGGGAGAGGTTACTCATCTAAAGTGAAAAACTTGCTGTCTTGTCATGGGGAAGGAGGAGAAGCAGCTTAAGCACTTTTTGAAACTTTCTCTATAATCATGATAATAATCTTAAACAATATAATTCTTTTCACCAAACATGATCCTAAAATACGTAAACAGACTAAATGATGACACTTTCCCTACAAAAATCACTCATGGGATCTGTTATCATGGTATTAGCACCAAAATGATAAAACTACAAAAATTTCTAGAGGCTATTCAGCAGACGAATACAGATATTGATTCTTCCTGTACATAACTGCAACCCTTGGGGTACTTGGAGCATTATTATTTAATTATTTAAATAAGCTCCTTGATTTTGATCAGAATTACACGAAAAGTCACTATTTTAGTTTCCAAAGCATGCCTTATGAACATCCATTTATCTGCCAAAGAGGGGAAGTAGGATAGGGAAGGAAGGACACATTCATTGAATATCTAAGGTTCTTTAAAAGTTTTTTCCTGGTTTATCTTTCTGGTTTTATCACTTCACCCAATTAACTACATTTCCAGACAGCCATTTTGATGCCACCTTAAACATGCCAGGCTTTTCTATTTCACCTCGCTGATGATACAAGGTAAAATAGATACAATCTACTTTACCTAAGGACATGAAAAATGCAACGAACTCACTGTCCCCTAAACCTATCCAAACCAAATCCATATCAAAAGAATGAGCTTGAATCTTATCTTTTTCACAACTCTCTAAAGTACCAATATATACTAAGTTTATTCTCTGAAGCACAAAATATAGCATTTTGTATTATTCTATATTGCATTCTTCGAAGTATATTAAGTTTCCCCATCACACACAGAGTTAGTTAGCCATGTTAAGTCAGATTTGTGTCTTGTGTCATACAAAGATAATCTGACAGTTAACATTATTGGTTACGTAGTTGATGTTGCCCAGAAATAGGCTGATTTGTTGATATAAGGTGATATAAAAGGACCACTGCCCAGATCCCCCTTCAAGGAAGAACTTATTGTCTTAGCATCTGAGAGTGCCACTGGGAGACTACCTTCTGCCAGCCCATCTTTCAAAGATTTCCTCAGCTGCAGAAAGCCACTTCACCCAAGTCTACACCCCTTCCCAAGGCCACCCACTTCTAATGACTGCTACATGCCAACTAAGGGCAACTTTGATGGTTTACTTTAGCTCCAGAGCTATCAAAGGAGGTCAGACAAGGCTGTTGTCACACGTGAATAACAGCCTGATTTCTCTCTATATACAATCCTTCTTCTTTCTCCCCACTCCCCATCACAGTTGTTAATCCCAAGTGTACTTCCTAAGAACATGTTGAATACTAAATTCCGTTTCCATGTATCCTTCCTGGGGAATCCATCCTGTAACATAAAACATTTGAAAAATGAACTAAGCAATAATTTGCTTCTAGCAAAATTTTGTAGACTTTTCCCAATATAGCTAAGATGTCAAATTTGGATGTCTCAGCTACCCACCAACGTAGCTGAGAAATTTTGATTATTCACAAAATATTTACTGTCTCCTACTTTATGCCAGGAAATAGAGCAGTGACAAAGACAAATATGGAAACTTACATCAGAAATTTATTGTACTTACAGAAATGCTTAAAGCCATATAAAAATGAAAATGATCGGGAGGGAGGGAGATGCAAGAGGGAAGAGATATGGGGATATATGTATATGTATAACTGATTCACTTTGTTATAAAGCAGAAACTAACACACCATTGTAAAGCAATTGTACTCCAATAAAAATGTTTAAAAAAAGAAAGCATTCCAGTAATATAATTTTGAAAAAAAAATTAAAATGATAATTTAGGTAAAGGATTTTGTCGCATTCTTTTATGAGTAAATTCCTTAAAGAAGAGTGTTTCACATTTGCACAATCTCAAGCCTCATAAATGACTGGAGGCAAAATCAATAACCCAAGACTGAAATAGTTTAGATATTATGAAGTGTGTGGCAGTCATATAAACTACTTAAACATATCCATCTTATGAAGAATTTATTGCTAACCAAGTTGCAGTCTTTCATATTGCCTTTTTTTTTTTTTTTTCATATTGCCTTTTTGAGGAAAATTTCTTTTTTATTTATGTGTACCTAAAAAGTAGTTTAAGTTATAGCCTGAGGAAATTTGAGAATAACAATGATTCAAACAAAATAGGCATTTAAGAAGTATATTTTTTTGAGAAAAGTCAGTTAACCAAACAACTTTGAGAATCTGCATAGTAAGAGACACTGTGCTGGCTGCTGAAGACTGTTTAGTAAAATCATTTTGAAGTGTAAAAATGCGATTCTTGACAAGTCTGGAATTCTAAAATAATTAAAGAAAGACTCTTGAAAAAACAAATACATATTAGAAGGAAAAAAACCCACTAATTTGGTAGAAATGTGATGATAATAGAAGAAGAAACAATTAAAATATGGTCTGAGATATATCAGAATAAGAGTACCTCGGAAACCCTGATCCAGAGAAAGAACAGAAAATACAAATATAAAAATTAAGAGTTAGAAAAGAGAGAAAACTCTAGGGGATGTATCAGAAACAAGATGAGAACGTCACAGTTACCAGAAGGATTCACAATAATATCAGGAAAACTCTACTAATGTTCAACTTTTTTCTACAGGCTCCAGACAAAGCTACAAAAGAAGAAAAATAAATCAGGGATTTAAATATGAAGAAGTAAGAGATAAAAATAATATTAGTCATTGATGGTATTTTTTATTTTTTAACCAAGGAAATAAAATAATAGAACTGGCAGACTAGAATATAAATGAAAAATAACATTCCAATTAAAATAGGAATAAAAGCCTAGTAACTCCAGTAAAGAAAAACATAATCACATTTTAAGAAAATTATATAATAAAACTAAAGTATATCTGAATGAGGTTTCAATATTGTAAAGATTCAGTTACCCCAAAATTCTACTACATCTTTAATTCAATGTTAAATAAGGTACCACTTGGGAAAGGAAGAGATATTAGTGCAGCAATTAAAAATTTCACTAGTAAAAAAAAGTTCTTAATGCTTTGAACAGTAATGAGAGTAATGACAGAATGCCTGCTGTACTAAATATCAAAATGTACAATAAAGGGGGAAGTAAATGAAATGAGGTTTCATTGCATTTCTTAAGTTAGGAATAGACAGGTCAATAGAATAGAAGAGAGGATTCAAAATAAGATAAATCTATTCTAGTAATTTAGCTACAAAGAATTTATAAATACATTAATGCTAGTGGCTTGGATCTAAAAAAAAAGAAATCCTTTTAAGAAAGCAAAAACATAAATAGAAATATTTGTATTAACTCCTACTTTTCTCAAAGCTTCAAGTGGTCCCAATATATAATCTGTAGAAACTCTTAATAAATCTCCACATTTTCTTCTCTTTTCTAGCATCCTGAAATTCCTAGGATGCTCTTTCCTACCGCTAAAGGATTCTTCTCTAGGTTCTAGGTTTGCAATCTTGTTTTGATGATATTGTGTTTTGTTTTTTGTTTTGTCCCTGAGCTATCATCTCTTGAAATGTCTTTTTTCCTGTACATGTAGCAACTAGAAAATGTAGCTTTTTTCCCCACTCTCATTCATTTGAATAAACTGAAAGAAATTCCAACTTTCTATGATAAATTTCCCATATATTAATACATTATTGTCCATGACATATATGATTAAGGGAGTGGGGCCAGTAAAAAAAAAAAAAAAAAAAAAAAACACTCAAAAATACATATCAAATTATTGATAGTAATCATCTCTGGATTTAATTAGGATATTTATCAGTTTTTATTTAAGTATTTCCTCTATTTTTATGAATTCTTGTTTATAATCAGAATATAATAAAATAAATGGTTCATTTGTACAGAATCTGTTAACATTCCTTCTCAATCCTTACATACAACTATTTGAGAGAATAATGTTTTCCTCCATGAAACACAGTTGTCCAGTAAAGTATGAAGTAAATTTTGAGGGCTAAAATTTTTTTTTAATATAACAAAATGTTAATTCAAGAAAAAATTATTATAGAATGCAGTTAAATTCTCATTATCAAGGCAAATTTACTATATTATATAATATTTCAGAAAAATTCCACAATTCAAATTCATCTTTTACATGTTCATTTTCATTAGACCTATACTCAGTTAAAATCTAAATTATCAAAATGGTAAGGATACATTGTCATTACTTCACAAATAATCATTTAAATTTTTATTTTTTGAACTTTCATATAAGAGTTAAATTATCACTTAAAAGTGACCAGTTGCTAAATGAATTTCATCAATAGATTTTACAACTGAAAGAGATTCCAACTTTTTAGGATTAAATAGAATTTATCCAAATAGAAAGTATATGTCTTCTTATAATGTTACAGTTTGATGAGAAAATCTTATATTTTATTTCATTAATGTTAGATCATAATCACGATATTGTAAAACAGGGAAAAGGATAATTCAACTAAAATGGCAGTTTTGCATGCCTGTGTGGCATGGGAGGAAACCTTAACTTGAGCCAACCGTTGGTTGTTGGCAGCCTCCAGTTTATAATATAAGGCACCTGTGCTGCTTGTAGATTTGCTTACAGCCCTTTATGTTATGAATACTGACTACCAAGAAAAACTAGAGAGCTCCAGACCATGCAACTCTCAATGCCCACCCTTGAGCCCCTTATCACTTACAAAGGATCCATGCTTCTAAGCTCCCATATAGAAAAATTCTAGACAAGTCCTCTGCAGCTAAATCCTCAGCTTTATGTCTTCAAAGGACTTTCTGGCAAACTCACAAAGCTTGGACTAGAAAAGCTGATGCCTGGAAACAGGAAGATCAGGGAGAGATCAGATTGGAAATTTCTTTACAATCTGGTGTTGAGCTAAGAAATAGAGGGAAGTTGGGGATTACCTGGGTCATGGTGGATGATGTCACCATTCATTAAGACAGGGATATAGAAAAAAGAAAACTCAGCTTTAGGTGGGAAGAATAGGTCAGTTTGAGGATGTTGAACTGAGGATTTATGAATTCTCCACATTGTTTAACTAGAATACAATTGGATATTTTGATCTAAGTTTCAGAATAAAAGTCTGGGTAAACATCTGGATAATTTATGTTATTTTTCATTTTAGCCTGAAATAGTTTAACCATGTAAATACCACATTTATTTTTTTTTGTATAGCCTTTATGTTAATTTTACCTATTTTCTTTTATGTTTAAAAATTCTTCTAGTAAAGTCAAAATTTGCACTATTATAAAAATGTACCATGTACTAATAAAAGGGGAAATGGACATTCTATTCCTTCCAGTTGCTGCTACCTGCTCCTTATTAGATTGCTAATATTCTCTAAACCTGAATTGAATTCCCTCTATCCAGATATTTTGTGGTGATACATATAATAGATTCTATGGGCCAAATTTTATTCTCACGAAAGATACTGAACAATTGAAACATTATAACTTGGCAGAAGGAGACATTTTTGAGTCAAATCATAGATTTAAATCCTGTTCCTTCACTTATTAGTTATGGAACTTTGGATGATTCATCTTCCTTCTCAGAAATTCAGTTTCTTCATTGTGGAAAGCCTATTTTACAGGTTGTTGTGAGATTAAACAACATAAGATACACAAAACTAGGCACTTGTCCTAATACACTGTCATTGTTGAAACATCAATGCCTTAGAATAGTCTCTTGGGCAGTCTAAATACAGACATTAACCACTTAAATTTGCCTTAGGGTTGTAATACTTGCAAAAAACACTGGGATTTAAGAAAAGACAGTAAATCAGAGCTTCTTGACTATGAATCTGAACTTGAGGGATAAAAATCCCCAGATATTGAATAAAAATCATGATTGAATATGCATGCATGTACACTTTTTCTGAGCAAAGAGTCTATAGCTTCCATCAGTTTTTTTCAAAGGAATCTATAAACTGAAAAAAATGATAAGAACTCCTGAACTCTTTTTATTTCTGCCTTTAAAGAAAATATTATTTTAAAAAAATGACTAACCATGCTAATTTCAGTTACATTCATCCCTATGTTATGGAAATAGTCTTTGAGCTACAAAGAATACAAAATAATAATTTCTTGTTCTTTATTTTTTATTTTTTCAAAGTTAGATATCTTTAGATTCCTTCTGCCAAGAGTCATATAATTGTTAAATCTTTTCTTTCAGCTTAGTAATTTTTATAAATCTGTAATCTATGAAAACAATGGGTACCATAAATATTTTTGGAGATCATAATACTAGGATTAGCAGTACAACTGCTAACCTCCATCCTTAGACAATTTATATTGGGTGTATTATTTCCAATAAAACTTCTCTAATACTTAAATTTAAAAAGATAACTCTTAGGGCTTCCCTGGTGGTGCAGTGGTTGAGAATCCGCCTGCGGATGCAGGGGACACGGGTTCGTGCCCCGGTCCGGGAAGATCCCACATGCCGTGGAGCGGTGGGGCCATGAGCCATGGCCGCTGAGCCTGCGCGTCCGGAGCCTGTGCTCCGCAAAGGGAGAGGCCACAACAGTGAGAGGCCTGCGTACCACCAAAAAAAAAAAAAAAAAAAAAAAGATAACTCTTAGCGAACTATTTCCAATATTTTAAAAATTTAACCTATCGGGAAAGTCAAAAAAGAATTTCACTTTTAACTGAAATCCAGGGACTAGATACTTTCTTAGATATTTCTTTCCACAGTGACTAGCTTATGAAGAGTTGTAAACTACCACTTCTCAGTATAGATGCTTCTGGCCCTTCTTGTTTCCATGGGTGGAAGACAATGTCATATGCTTAAGGAGCCCTCTAATTCTCAGTAAGCAATCATTTATTTCCCAAAAGGCATATCTAATGCTGTTCCTTATGAGGGAAACATTCTCCAATAGTATGAGATTATTACATGGATTAAATTAAAGGGTACATATTTTTTAGTTTTACTTTAATAAAAACTATTGAAAAAAAGCAAGGTTAGAGGGAAGAGATATGGGAACATATGTATATGTATAACTGATTCACTTTGTTGTAAAGGAGAAACTAACACACTATTGTAAAACAGTTATACTCAAATAAAGATGTTAAAAAAAATAATCTAGAAAAAAAAAAAAAAAGCAAGGTTAGAGAGAGCTCTTCTAGGATTTCTAGATTTAAATTCCTTACAGGACTCCCAGTTTAATATGATAGATTAAGTGCATGCATTTTCTCTGCTCCTTCCCAAGATTCCACTAAAATTACACCGAAGACAGTAAAAAGATACAAATCCAAAGACCAGGAGAATGGAGAGGGAATAACAACAAATGAAAAAAAAAAAAGAATTTCAAGGAAATGGAGGTAGTAAAACTAAGAAAGCAAAATGGCAAATACCTACAAAATGGGATGCCAGGGATATAAAAGCCAATTCATTTAGCAGAAACTGGCAGGGGTTGGGGGGGAGTATAAAAACTGGAGACATCTAGATGGTGAAGGTGGAAGATGGAAATGAAAACAGAAGTAATATTTAAAATTTGTATAAAGAACAATTAGACTCTCTGGTCTCCTTATTTGGAGTAGCAGGTTATTGCTTCTCCCCATTCTGGCAAGAAACTAGACGTTTTCAAATGGAGAAACTGAACCAAACACATTACGTTTAGGTACACCAGGCACAGTGGAGACTGGAGGAGAAGAACCTTACTAATAGAAGGTCTCTTTTTTCCTGTTTGTATTAAATCTACGTAGTGAACAAAACTACTTGTAATCATCTCGAAAAATGTGCAGCCAGGTGTATAATTTTATTAGAAACAATTGGTAGATTTTCTCTGCAAAAATAAATGGCCTTATAGTGGGTAATTTAAACAAATGGTCATATTCTTGCTCACAGGAGAACTCAAATCACCAGATGCTACAGAGTGAATGTTTGTGTCCCTCAATATTCCTGTGTTGAACTCTTAACCCCAATACAACATATTAGGAGGTGGGGCTTTTGGTAGGTGATTATGTCATGAAGGCAGAGAGCTCTCATGGATGAGATTAGTGCCCTTGTAGAAGAGACTTTGGAGAGCTCCCTCATCCTTTCTGTCTATGAAGACACAAGAAGAAGAGAATAGCTCTTTATAAATCAGGAAGTGGGCTCTCATCAAATACAAATCTGTCTGTGCCCTGATCTTGCACTTTTCAGCCTGAGGAAAAAAATTCTGTTGCTTATAAGACTCCTAGTCTATGGTATTCCATTATAACAGAAAACAAAGAAACAGAAAGAAAGAACTCACAGGAAGAGATAATTCAGGGAACAGACAAAAACATTTCAAAAACTAACACCCTAAGACACATGAGAACATATATTGTATTCATCATTTGGAAAATCTGAGAAAAAAGATTTTAAAATTAAACAATCAATCCAGAAGGTCCAGCAACTGACTAAAAAGAATCCCAGAAGAAAGTGCAGAAAAAAAAAAAAAAAAAAAAGGTTAATATTATGAAAGAGGCCATGGAGGAAAAATATGCCAAACTGACAGATTAAGTTTCTAGGTTCAAAGAGTCCTTCAAGAGCTCAGCACAATGAATTAAAAAAAAAAAAAAAAAAAAAAAAAAAAATTCAAGCTTCACCATTTGAAAACTTTGGAATTAGCAGAAAAAAAAGAGTCAAATATTGACAAGAGGAAAACAGGAATTAGGGATCAGAATGGCCTCAGACTTTACAACAGCAAAATTGGAAGTTAAACAAAAATTAGAAAAATGTTTGCAAAATGCTGAGGGAAAAGGATTATCAACAGAATTTTATACCCAGGAAAAGTATCAATCAAGTAGAGAGGTAAAAAAAGTATTTCCAATGTACCAATTATCAAAAAAAGAAAGAAAAAAAAAAACACATCCCTACAACACACCCTTTTTCAGGAAGCTATTAGTATGAGGATGTTGTGTCAATTATCAGTTTATTGCCTCTCAGCTACAAATGCACCTCTGTGATAAAGAACTGAATTTCTTTAAGTATTTCTCCTTCAAAGTGAACATCATTTTAAACTTTTAAATTGAGGGCTCTGGAGGAACGTTGAAAGAGGAGGAGGCTTCCTCCAATTTCTGGCACAGGTTAGGAGGCATGGGGAGTGCAGATGTTGGGGCATTGATATGTGAGTCAGTCATGTGGGTATGTGGACATTTGATAGAGCCTTCCCCAGCCTTGGGCCCAGGACCTAGTTGGTTCTCCATGACTTTAAATCCTTGGGTGTGGTAATAAATTTTCCATAGCCCCCTTGACATGAAAACCAGAGTCCTGAATTGCCTGCCTGCTCTGTAGATCTCCTGTTTGCTCAGGTGCCTAGACTCACCCAGCAAGTCCCCACACAGCTTGCACTCATTGGCCTGCATGGACTCCATTGCAAGCCCCCCACTCAGTGTGCATGAAACCATCAGTCTGGTTTCTCAGCACACAGACACCTACATCACACACCAAGAAGTCATTCCTACTGAAAGTCTTTCCTTGACCTCTGTCCACACCCAGACTCCCACTTCAAGTCCACCCATGCCACCACTTGTTGGTCATCTGCTCCCCAGCCTGCACTCCAGAGGATTCCTGTTGCCTATTGATGGCCCAACAAATCTAGATCAGCTTCAGCCTGGATAAACCAGGGACTTCTCTGCTATCTGGTGGTCCAACCACATCTGCTGGAACAAAGGTTGAACCCCTTCAAGTTTATCCTTCATTGGGTATACTCCTCACCCCAGGGTACCATATAGAGTTTCCTCATATCTTATATTTACTCTTTTTGATCATAGTTAATAATTCATAATATGAAATACTCAATTGAGAAGGAGGAAGGTATGGTATCAAGGAATTAAAGCATCTTACTGAGCTGCAAAGCGAAGGGAGATTATAGATGATGAGGAAGGGCCAAGAATTGCAGCTGGGTCTTAAACCTAGATAATGCCAGTCATGACTGGAACATGAGAGTGGAATTCTTAAGGAAGAATTTCTCTCAGGAAAAGAGAAAAGAAAAAAGAGAAAAAAGTAACAGATTTCCTGGAGCATATAACCTTGTAGAACAGAGAATTCTGTTCATAAGTTTGAGACATATTAGATATTGGGACATAAAATGCTTAGGAAAAAGTATTTCTTAGTGAAATGATTATCAGCAGTGAGCAACATCTTTATAGAAATAATTTTGAAAAAACTATATTATCAATATAATTTGAAATTATGACATAAATACTATACAGAGAACAGTATTTGTAATATCTATAATATAGATGTTATATATCTATATCTATTTCTTTCTGTCTATATCCACCTTCTTTAAATAAGAAATTGAAAAAAATTTCTATTACAGGGAGAAAAGTGAATTACAAAAAAAAAAAAAGTGAAGCAAAAAGAAAATATAGGCTATATACTTTGAAATAAAAATTTCTTCCAGAGCCTCATCCACCAAAGGGCAGACAGCAGAAGCAAGAAGAACTACAATTCTGCAGCCTGTGGAACAAAAACCACATGCACAGAAAGATAGACAACATGAAAAGGCAGAGGACTTTGTACCAGATAAAGGAACAAGATAAAAACCCAGAAAAACAACTAAATGAAGTGGAGATACGCAACCTTCCAGAAAAAGAATTCAGAATAATGATAGTGAAGATGATCCAAGACCTCAAAAAAAGAATAGAGGCAAAGATTGAGAGGATGCAAGAAATGTTTAACAAAGACCTAGAAGAATAAAAAAAACAAACGTGTAGAAGAATTAAAGAACAAACAAACAGAGATGAACAATACAATAACTGAAATGAAAAATACACTAGAAGGAATCAATAGCAGAATAACTGAGGCATAAGAACGGATAAGTGACCTGGAAGACAGAATGGCAGAATTCACTGCCATGGAACAGAATAAAGAAAAAACAATGAAAAGAAATGAAGACAACCTCTGGGAAGAGGTTGAAGAGACCTCTGGGAGAGCATTAAATGAAACAACATTCGAATTATAGGGGTCCCAGAAGGAGAAAAGAGAAAGGACCAGAGAAAATATTTGAAGAAATTATAGTCAAAAAATTCCCTAACATGGGAAAGGAAATAGCCACCCAAGTCTAGGAAGCACAGAGATTCCCAGGCAGGATAAACCCAAGGAGAAATGTGCCAAGACAGATAATAATCAAATTGACAAAAATTAAAGACAAAGAAAAATTATTGAAAGCAACAAGGGACATACAAGGTAACTCCCATAAGGTTAACAGTTGATTTCAAAGCAGAAACTCTACAAGGCAGAAGGGAGTGGCGTGATATAATTAAAGTGGTGAAAGGGAAGAACCTCCAACCAGGATTATGCTACACAGCAAGGATCTCATTCACATCTGATGAAGAAATCAAAAGTTTTACAGACAAGCAAAAGCAAAGAATATTCAGCACCACCAAACGAGCTCTACAACAAATGCTAAGGGAACTTCTCTAAGTGGGAAACACCAGAGAAGAAAAGGACGTACAAAAACAAACCCATAACAATTAAGAAAATGGTCATAGGAAATACATATCAATAATTACCTTAAACATGAATGGATTAAATGCTCCAACCAAAAGATACAGGCTTGCTGAAAGGATACAAAAACAAGACCCACATATGTGCTGTCTACAAGAGACCCATTTCAAACCTAGGGACACATACGGACTGAAAGTGAGGGGATGGAAAAAGATATTCCATGTAAATGGAAATCAAAAGAAAGCTGGAGTAGCAATACTCATATCAGATAAGATAGACTTTAAAATAAAGAATGTTACAAGAGACAAGGAAGGGCACTACATAATGATCAAGGGATCAATCCAAGAATATATAACAATTATAAATATATATGCACCCAACATAGGAGAACATCAATTCATAAGGCAACTGCTAACAGCTATAAAAGAGGAAATCTACAGTAACATAATAATAATGGGGGACTTTAACACCTTACTTACACCAATGGACAGATCATCCAGACAGAAAATTAATAAGGAAACACAAGCTTTAAATGACACAATAGATGAGATAGATTTAATTGATAATTATAGGACATGCCATCCAAAAAGCAGATTACACTTTCATCTCAAGTGAACACAGAACATTCTCCAGGATAGGAGAATGTTGGGTCACAATTCAAGCCTCGGAAAATTTAAGAAAATTGAAATCATATCACGTATCTTTTCTGAACACAACACTATGAGATTAGAAGTCAATTACAGGGAAAACAACGTAAAAAAACATAAACACATGGAAGCTAAACAATACGTAATAAATAATGAAGAGATCACTGAAGAAATCAAAGAGGAAATCGGAAAATACCTACAGACAAATTACAATGAAAACATAATGACTAAAACTGATGGGATGCAGAAAAAGCAGTTCTAAGAGGGAAGTTTACAGCAATACAAGCTTACCTCAGGAAACAAGAAAAATCTCAAATAAACAATCTAACCTTACACCTAAAGGAACCAGAGAAAGAACAAACAAAACCAAAAGTTAGTAGAAGGAAATAAATCATAAAGATCAGAGCAGAAATAAATGAAATAGAAACAAAGAAAACAGTAGCAAAGATCAATAAAACTAACAGCTGGTTCTTTGAGAAGATAAAATTGATAAACCATTAGCCAGACTCATTAAGAAAAAGAGGGAGAGGACTCAGTAAAAGTAGAAATGAAAGAGGAGTAGGTACAACAGACACCGCAGAAATACAAAGCATCCTAAGAGACTACTAAAACCAACTCTATGTCAAAAAATGGACAACCTGGAAGAAATGAACAAATTTTTAGAAAGGTATAACCTTCCAAGACTGAACCAGGAAGTAATAGAAAATATGAACAGACCAATCACAAGTAATGAAATTGAAACTGTGATTAAAAATCTTCCAACATGGCTTCCCTGGTGGTACAGTGGTTAAGAATCCACCTGCCAATGAAGGGGACATGGATTCAATCCCTGGCCCAGGAATATCCCACATGCCACAGAACAACTAAGCCCATCCACCACAACAACTGAGCCTGTGCTCTAGAGCCCATGAGCCACAACCACTCAGCCCATGTGCCCCAATTAATGAAGTCCACATGCCTAGAGCCCATGCTCTGCAACAAGAGAAGGAACCACAATAAGAAGTCTGCACACTGCAACAAAGAGTAACCCCCACTTGCCACAAGAGAAAGCTCATGCTCAGCAACGAAGACCCAATGCAGCCAAAAATAAAAAATAAATAAAATTTAAAAATTTAAAAAATAAATCATCCAAGAAACAAAGTCCAGGACCAGATGGCTTCAGAGGTGAATTCTATCAAACATTTAGAGAAGAGCTAACACCCATTCTTCTCAAACTCTTCCAAAAAATTGCAGAGGAAGGAACACTCCCAAACTCATTCTATGAGGCTACCATCACACAGATACCAAAACCAGACACAGATACTACAAAAAAATAAAATTACCGACCAATATCACTGATGAATATAGATGCAAAAATCTTCAGCAAAATACTATCAAACAGAATCCAATAACACATTAAAAGGATCATACACCATGATCAAGTGGGATTTATCCCTGGGATACAAGGATTCTTCAACATATGCAAATCAATCAGTGTGATACACCATATTAACAAATTAAAGAATAAAAACCATATGATCATCTCAATAGATGCAGAAAAAGCTTTTGACAAAATTCAACACCAATTTATCATAAAAACTCTCCAGGAAGTGGGCATAGAAAGAATCTACCTCAACATAATAAAGGGCATGTATGACAAACCACAGTAAACATTATTCTCAATGGTGGAAAATTGAAAGCATTTCCTCTAATATCAGGAACAAGACAAGGATGTCCACTCTCGCCCCTATTATTCAACATAGATTTGGAAGTTTTAGCCACAGCAATCAGAGAAGTAAAAGAAAAAAAAGGAATACAAATTGGAAAAGAAGGAGTGAACCTGTTCACTGTTTGCAGATGACATGATACGATACATAGAGAATCCTAATGATGCCAGCAGAAAACTACTAGAGCTAATCAATGAATTTGGTAAAGTTGCAGGTTACAAAATTAATGCACAGAAATCTCTTGCATTCCTATACACTAATGATGATACAAACTGATGGAGAGATACACCATGTTCTTGGATTGGAAGAATCAATATTGTGAAAATGACTGTATTACCCAAAGCAATCTACAGATTCAATGCAAGCCCTGTCAAAATACCAAAGGCATTTTTTACAGAACTAGAACAAAAAAATCTTAAAATTTGTATGGAGACACAAAAGACCCCAAATAGCCAAAGCAATCTTGAGGGAAAAAAAACGGAGCTGGAAGAATCAGACTCCCTGACTTCAGACTATACTACAAAGCTACAGTAATAAAGACAGTATGGTACTGGCACAAAATAGAAATATAGATCAATGAAACAGGATAGAAAGCCCAGAGATAAAGCCACACACCTATGATCAACTAATCTATGACAAAGGAGGCAAGGATATACAATGGTGAAAAGACAGTCTCTTCAATAAGTGGTGCTGGGAAAACTGGACAGCTACATGTACAATGAAATTAGAATACTCCCTAACACCATACACAACAATAAACTCAAAATGTATTAGAGCCCTAAATGTAAGGGCTTGGATACTATACCAGATACTATAAAATTTTTAGAAGAAAACATAGGAAGAACATGCTTTGACATAAATCACAGCAAGATATTTTTTGATCCACCTCCTAGAGGAATGGAAATGGAAACAAAAATAAACAAATGGGACCTAATGAAACTTAAAAGTTTTTTCAAAGCAAAGGAAACTGCAAACAAGATGAAATGACAACCCCTAAAATGGGAGAAAATATTTGCAAATGAAGCTACCGACAAAGGATTAATCTCCAAAATATGTAAACAGCTCATGCAGCTCAATATTAAAAAAACAAACAACCCAATCCTAAAATGGGCAGAAGATCTAAATAGACATTTCTCCAAAGAATACATTCAGATGATCAAGAAGCACGTGAAAAGCTGCTAAACATCACTAATTATTAGAGAAATGCAAATCGAAACTACAGTGAGGTATCACCTCACACCAGTTAGAATGGGCATCATCAGAAAATCTACAAACTAAATGCTGGAGAGGGTGTGGAGAAAAGGGAACCCTCTTGCACTTTTGGTGGGAATGTAAATTGATACAGCCTCTATGGAGAACAGTACGGAGGTTCCTTAAAAAACTAAAAATAAAATTACCATATGACCCATCAGTCCCACTACTGGACATATACCTAGAGAAACCCATAATTCAAAAAGACACATGCACCCCAGTGTTCATTGCAGCACTATTTACAATAGCCAGGTCATGGAAGCAACCTAAATGCCCCTCAACAGATGAATGGATAAAGAAGATGGGGTACATATATACAATGGAATATTACTCAGCCATAAAAAGGAACGAAATTGGGTCATTTGTAGAGACGTGGGTGGATCTAGAGACTGTCATACAGAGTGAAGTAAGTCAGAAAGAGAAAAACAAATATCGTATATTAACACATATATGTGGAACATAGAAAAATGCTACAGATGAACTGGTTTGCAGGGCAGAAATAGAGACACAGATGTAGTGAACAAATGTATGGACACCAAGGGGGGAAAACAGCACCGGGTGGGGGTGGTGGGATGAATTGGGCGATTGGGATTGACATATATACACTAATATGTAAAAAATGGATAACTAATAAGAACCTGCTGTGTAAAAAAATAAATAAAATTCAAAAATTCAAAAAAAAAAAAAAAAAAAAACAAATAACAAATAAAAATTTCTTCTGGTTTCCTTGATTGAACCAAAAGAGTTAACCGCTTTTAGCAGTCACCTATTGGGTTGCCTCTCCGGGACGTTTTCTCCCTGTTAGGAGTCTTAGTGTTTATGCAGCGTATATGTTAAAACTGCTGGGCCATCAGCAGCCATCTTTAACAAGGGTGCTCCACCCTCTCATTTGATCCCTGCATAGGTATACTCCCAAGACAGGTCAGTGAGAATCTTTTCCCTAAACCCTGCTCTCTGGACTAGAGGTTAGTGGGACACTTTCCACAAGCTGGGTAGAAACGGAGGTGAGAGAATTCTCTGTGGATCCTTAGGGATTGTAGTTTCCTTTAATTTCCTAGTTCCAGCTCATTCCTGAGGCACACCTGTATTCCTGCCATTTGGGTTCCACCAGACTGCCATTATTTTTCAAGTGGGTTTATTTAGTTTACTTTTTTGATTGAACTAACTATTACAGAATAGCATATTTATAAAGAAACAATTTCTGCTTTCTCCAGTTATCCATTAGTTTATAACATTTTTATGTTTTCTCCTTGACAAGCTGCAGACGGAGCCTCATAGTCTAACACATAGGTCATTTGATGTTGCAATGGCAAATTAAAAATGCCAGTTATCAGCGATGAAACGAAATATATAATTACTGTCTGTAAAGTGTTACATAGTAATCAACAACCTGAGGACAGAAACATGTTTTGAGAGTCGGCTTATATAAGTATAGTGGGTCACAGAATTTCTCCAAATCTTAATTGAGCTTCTACCTATTTTTGTTTGTTTCATACGTTTCTTTTTTGTTTCATATGAGACTGATTTTGTTCTTACTTACAGGTAAATTTTATCTTGAAATTATGCCACTCTTCCCTATCAAACACCGAAATGTTCCTAAATTTAAGCACTTGAGAAGGAGAAATCCAAATGATAAATATCACTTAGTAATTCACCAAGGCCCCTTGTCCCTGAATACTTTATGCTCTAATGCTGATTTGTAAGTCAAATAGTTCAGGTGTATGCCAGTGTTCACATTCAGCCTTATCAACCTCATGGCACAAAGAGACCTTATAATGTAATATCTCATCACCAAAAGGACAGTTAGATAACATAGGATCATGCTTCAAAAATGGCTTAGCTGGCAAATACATATTTTAAACAGACCGCTTGGTTGACTTAAGTATCAGAACTGTCTTTCATCAAGTCTTGATTAGCTGACTGTTAACCTTGAACCAACAGTGACTTTCTTGGAATGCATTTCATTTAAGGTGATGAAAATAATATCTTGTATTACTAACAGAGACTCCTGAAAACCTTCATTTACTATCCACATAATAACAATCTGGCATATACATTACACTTCAGAAACTGAAACATCACTGTATCTATTTGAATTGCTAATGGAAGAAGAGCCATGCTAAGAAAATCCTTAAATAATAGTAAGTTCCTAAACACAGTCTTTCACTTTCTTACTGTGAAAAGTTGGCATTAATTATGCAAGTCTCTGTGCTAAAGTACACTTTAAAGTTTGATGGTCTTTGTTGCTTTATTACCATGATGAATGAAAGAAAACTTATTCAACACACCTGGATCACAGTTAACAGATTTTACGTAAATTGTTTCTTTTTAGTTTTTCTGACATTATTTTAAGAAGTTCAAGCTAATCAAAGTCCAAATCTAAAAGGGATAAAACAATTTATTGATTAAAAATGGGCAATGATGGACTTCCCTGGTGGCACAGTGGTTAAGAATCTGCTTGCCAATGCAGGGGACACAGGTTTGAGCCCTGGTCCGGGAAGATCCACATTCCATGGAGCAACTAAGCCCATGCACCACAACAACTGAGCCTGAGCTCTAGAGCTTGCTAGCCACAACTACTGAGCCCACGTGCTGCAACTACTGAAGCCTGCACGCCTAGAGCCCGTGCACTGCAACAAAGAATAGCCCCGCTGACGCAACCAGAGAAAACCCACGTGCAGCAACAGACCCAACACAGCCAAAAATAAATAAATAAAGTTATTTATTTAAAACAAAAATGGGCAATGATGCATAAGCCTCATAAGAAGATAAGTATTAAATTTACTGGAGGAAGAGTCTGTACTTCATCTTTGTTCATACTAGAACATGGTATGTTGTTCTACATACAGAGGAACGACTTTGGAAGGATACCTTGAGTTTATGGGTTTTTTCAGACTTAATAGTAATTTTAGATAGAACATCTGAAATTGGAAAATATAAGAATTCTCACCCACTACCCATCTCACTGCCACATCTGCCCTGCTGCAGTTCTAACCTATCAATTTAAATTGGATACTTTTAGATGCAGAAGGTGGTGGTTAATTTCCTCTGGACGGCCGATTAAGCATTAAAGGGATGATAGTCTGTTAGTAACAAATCTGTTTACTTCAGTAGCAGTGCAAAGACTTTATGCCTTATCAGGAAAGTCCCTTACTCATTTTCCGTTAGAAAACTCTGCCAGAACGATTATACTCATACTGTTTGTAAACATCTTAATACACAGTTGTAAACAGTAACATTTCTTTAACAGTTACAAATGTCTGAGAAGTACATAAATACAAATTTACTGTACCAAAAAAAAAGATTACTAAAGAGATACGGAGATATAAGAATATAACCTGATTGAGGAGAAAAAGAGAATTTGTTTTGAAATAGCACTATTTTTTTTTCTATAGGTGGTTATGTTCAATGACAATTAGATTATCAAGTAGTAGAGTTGGTTTTTTTTTTTTGCGGTATGCGGGCCTCTCACTGCTGCGGCCTCTCCCATTGCGGAGCACAGGCTCCGGACGCGCAGGCGCAGCGGCCACGGCTCACGGGCCCAGCCGCTCCGCGGCACGTGGGATCCTCCCGGACCGGGGCGCGAACCCGTGTCCCCTGCATCGGCAGGCGGACTCTCAACCACTGCGCCACCAGGGAAGCCCAAGTTGGTTTGTTTTTAATGAACCTGTTGATATTACTCATAGCTATCAAAAGCAAACTAGAAAATATTGTCATGAACATTGAGAGTTCACTGTGAATACAAGTGAAAATAAGAATAGTCTTTTCAAAATAAGTTCATACCTATAACTCAATAAAATCGGGGATGATTTGTGGCCATCTTTTGGGTGAGCATTTACAGCCAGACATTCTTAATAAATTAACTCCCAAAAGTAATAATTCCATTTAGAAGGAAACTGAAAAAATCTTGTTTTTAAGTAAAAAAATATATAATAGTTATAAATATTTTTAAAATAAACATATTTGAAATGAGAAATTTCAGGGTTTAAAATAAGGAATCATGGACCTATATCTGAGAACTATATTAAATTCTAATATCATACTGTGCGGGAGTTAGTGTTAAATAAGTTATAAGAAAATATTTCTACATTAATTTATCCTCTCCTTACTTAAAACAGTGTTCAAAAAACAAACAAAACCACATACACTCAATATGGTTAAAGGAAAAACACACACACACACACCATATATATATATATATTTTATATGGCATAAAATATATCAAGATATATATACATAGTATATAATATATAAGGATAGAAAAAATAAGTTGAAACAAGGGTTAGTTTATTTCAGAAAATGCATGTATTTTAGACAAATGCAACTAAATAAATTGTAATGCCCAAAAACTTTGGTATTCCTGTACTGGTGAAAAGTTTAAAAGATCCCTAAACTCACCATTAGTGATAATATTTTCTTATACTAATCTCCTATCATATTTTCTTTGTTCCAACTTGATGAAACATTGTTTTATCGAGTTACTGTATTACTAGACAAATCTCACTAAGGTTAAGGTTATGCCATGCTAGTTATCTTTATAATCTTTGGAGTACATAGATAGTATGGGACATTGCACATGGTAGGCACTCCATAAAAGTCTATTATAAAGCAAATGAAGTAAATATATTTTACCCATCCTTCTAAACTAATAAAAAAAAACTACTGAAAACTTACTACTCAGTAAATGGCTATTGTGGGAATTACAAAGTTTAAAGTAGCTTTTAACCAAAAGACATTAACAATTTTGCTGAGGATACAAAAATAACACACAGGCTTCAGGTGTTATACCTTAGTGCATGCATTATAAACTTAGTAGAAAATAAGAGAACAGAGAGTAAGGTAGGTTGAGATTTATGCTTTTTAAAATCAATGTTATATGAAAAATATAAAATATTTTACTTTGAAGCATCTAGCTGCAAAAGAATAAAATACTTTTTTGTTAGAGTATAGTAACGCTCATTAAGTGAATGAGTGTTCCATTTTGAAATTAATTTTTCATTTTAAAGGAACTTGGCTTATTGCTTTAAACACCAGAGAAAAAATCTTTTCTGCCTTTATACTCAAACGTCTTGTGTTTGCAACCTTCCCAAAAAGCTTACACATGCTTCCTACCGTTAATTTACCACATGTGTGCTAGAGCTGACAATTTTTAATTTACTGGTCAGATTCACCTATTATTTGTATGCATTATACCAAACATATTCCCGATTCACTAAAATTTCTTTGTGGGAATACAAGGAAATTATAGTGAATATGTTTGAGATCAAGTGGGCCCTTAGATCTTAATTATAAGTTACCAAAAAAAAAAAAAAAAAAAGAAAAAAGAACTAGCTCCCTTGGCTATTTTCTTAGCAGGAAACAAATGAAAAAGGGAAATTTATTTCCAACGGTAAATCCCAAATGTTTCATTTTCATTTTCCCCAAGTTAACTTTCTCACCTAGCTAAGCAGCATTTCCTGCCATTATTAGCTGCTGGCCCAATATCAGCTGACCAGTATCTGTCAAACTCCTTGCTTCAATGAGCTTAGGGACTCCCGAGGAATTCCACATATGCAGACTTCTGCTTACACCTTCTAATTATTTTCTAACAGATAATGGAACATTTAAGTTCAGAGAGGTTAGATTAAATTTGTTAAGTGGATCAAAACCCTAGATAAAATTCCAGTGGCAAAGATCACTGTAGAAAACCCTAAACTTTTCAGTTTTGATATAAAGAGCCCTCGCTGATTGCTTGTTTTCTGGGACAAACTGGTCTCACGATGTTACTACCTCAGAGGTATTCATTCTTATTTCTAATCACACTGTGACAAACTCTATGTAAACTATAAGCTGTGAGCACCAAAAACATGGCTTCTTAGGAACTGCAGCAGCATTTAGAAAGTTCAAAAGAATATATGGATATCTTTTTCCTTACTGGAAAAAAAAATTGAACTATTTATGTAGTAAGTATAGTACAACTTATTGTTTTAACGGGGTCAAAGAAGTATAGACTCTATGGTAATAATTTTATGCGAAGTGGTCATGATGAGGTTAAAATGCTTAGGCAATACATCAGAATTTTTAAATTTGTATAATTCAGAGGATTTGTCTGCAGTTTTTGTAGAAAGTCATAACACTCAGTTTGATTTTCTAATTTGAGGGTAAGAATGAGTGACATAAAATGTCATATGGAGGAATAATAAATAAAAAGAAAATGATGAGGTCATCAACAGGGCTTTGAGGAACAAGAATGCCTCTTGAGCAAAGCTTGGATTCAATGAATGCAGTGGGCCACCTCAGGAGCTCAGAAGAAAAAACTCATAAGAAATAAAACTCTGTGAGGGAACTGCCACTTGTTTTACTACTTATGGCCTCCATCTCTCTCTAAGATAATGTGATCTTTTGGTGGAGGCAGAGTAATGGTATGAGTAGTCAGTAGATTTTGAAACCAGAGAGCTTTCAGTTCAAATCCAGGCTCTGCCTTCCCTTATTGGATTCAGAATAAGAGAAATGATTTAAATCCTATCTGAAAGCTTAATTCTCCTCACAAACAGGCATATTAATACCCATATGTAGGAGTCTATGCTTTGCATACAAACCCGTGACACAAACACGTGACTAATACAGCAGTGGTGGGAGGTAGAATGAGGAATTCTTTTGATCATCGTGAGAAAACGATCATAAAAAAGTTCAAGATATCCTTGTGAGTAGTAACTTCTGTATAACCATTTTAGCAATACCAAGCATGTGATCATTCATAGATGATTACGCAGTGGTGTAATAAATTTACAAAAGCACATTGAAAAAATATGATGGAGTATATTTACCATTAATCCATATACCACAGTGGAGTGAATATATATATATATAAGTATATACAATTTATAATAATATTTATATTAAATTAATAATATGATTGTAGTATACATCTATAATATATAATAATATATAATATTAATATATAAGTTAATACATTTATATTTATTTACTCCACTATGTAGATACACATATATGTGTGTGTATGCTATTGCAAATATCACAGCATATTAAGCCTTCATTTCCTGAACAAAATCACTGCTGTATGAATAAATAAAATCACTTTATACCACATAATATAAACCAGGATTTTATTCAGATGGTCCTTTCCTCTTACAGAAACAATATTTTATATCTTTGAATCTACAAACAGAGAATTAAGCATTAACAAAACCATCTATGGCAAGGTTCGATATATTTCAAGTTATTTGCTGATTTTCTGGAAGTTCTATTTCCTGTCTATGTTTGCCTTGTGCGCAAAAGCTTTCTACCTGAATTTTATGAGCAATCTTCATATTGTAAACAGCTCTTCCTACTGATGCAATCAAAGCGAGTGGGGTTTTTTCCTAAACCATCATAATTAGCAAATACCACTTGGATTGGAGTCAGAAACTGCACGTGATCAGTGTCATTCTCTCCCAGCTCTATGGTGGCACAGCAATACATCCTCTAATCATGTATGAAACTCCCCAAATAGTGGAGTTTAGAGAGCTGGAAAACGCCTACAATACGGAAAGCAATGCCTTTAAGAGACTATTGATTTCCATTCACTGAATTTAAATATTGGTACAGTGGACAATGTGCCTACAATGGAAACATTCACAGGGAAGCGTTCAGAAGATCCCCATTAGGGGAGGTTACTGGCCTCTTGCACACATAGAAAGTCTATAAGGGGTTTTCTTTCTCAAAGGGCTTTCAGAGGGTACACTGACACCTACTTACAGAGTCAATATAAAGGACTATTCCCCAGCGATATGTTGATGCTCTGGTTTCAAAACATTTAATAAATTTATTTTGTAGAAATAAATCAGAGATGAACAATATAAATATGTAAGGAAAATTAAAGTATAATAAAGTAAATAGAGACAGGACTGTTGGAGGGAAATATTAAGTCAATTAGTCTGGAATAGAGAGGCTTCAGGGAAGAATAATAACAACCTTTAAAGATAGAAAAATTATTCAGTCAATTAACCACGTACTTATTGCTTTCTAACCAGATGCTTGTATTACGCTTGCCATAAGAGATGCAGACAAGACGTGAGGTCAACAGACAGTCCCTGTCACCAGAGATCCTGTAGTCCAGTGATGAGTGATGGAGAATGGGATTCTACAATGATTACTAGGACAAATACATCTCTAATAATCACAATAAAGGCACAATTTTTTTCTGAATGTTATTAGTAGCTTATAATTTGGGTTAAGGGGTCAGGAAAGGTATCTTTGAGGAAGTCTACTTAAGCTGAGAAAATAATGATAACCAAAAGTTCATTAGGTGTAACCGGGAGAAGGAAACTGGGGAAAAGCACTGACTGGTTTGCTTGGCTTGTAAGTGGAGTGGAAAGAAAGTCAGTGAAGAGAAAGAAGACTGGGAGAATAGTTAGGAGCCCTGCAAGCCAAGGGTCTAATATTTTATTTTGCTTTAGTGAAAACACTGAAAAGTTTTATTTTGCTTTAGTGAAAACACTGCATTAAAAAACAGGGAGATCAAACTGGAAGCTCTTTTTATAATTCAAGCTGGAGAAGTTGATGGCTTGGATTAAGGGGGTGGCAATGGGATATAAAAAGAAGATGATGCTCTCTAAATGTGTTTTTGGCATAGAATCAAAGCATTTTCTCTTGAATTTGTAATAAGTAGTTTGAGAGGTTGTGACATTTAAGGATAAATCCCAAATTTCTGATGGCTACAACAAAGTAAATGAATATACACATTTTTTAAATGGGTAAAATTAAGTGCAGAAGAGATTAAGAAAAGAAGATGAAAAGGTACATTCTGAGTGTGTTAAACTTGAGATTCCCTTGAGATTTCAGTGTGGCAATATCAAGGATGGAGATGAGGTCAGATTCATAAAATAGAGATGAAATTTGAGAATCTAGTGAGATGTTCTACAAAACATGTATATTAAAAAGAGGTCTAGAGCTTCCCTGGTGGCGCAGTGGTTGAGAATCCACCTGCCGATGCAGGGGACACGGGTTCGTGCCCCAGTCTGGGAAGATCCCACATGCCGTGGAGCGGCTGGGCCCATGAGCCATGGCCGCTGAGCCTGCGCGTCCGGAGCCTGTGCTCCACAACGGGAGAGGCCACAGCAGTGAGAGGCCCGCGTACCGCAAAAAACAAACAAACAAAAAATTAAAAGAGGTCTAGAACATAGCACTGAGAAATTTTAGTATTTCTAGGATTGTTTGCCAGCATGATTTTGAGAATCAAGAAAGTTGAAGATTTTTAAGAATGTGATTATGGGAAAAGGTGGGGGGCGATAAATTGGGAGATTAGGACTGACATATAAACACTACTATTTATAAAATAGATAACTAATAAGAACCTGCGGTGTAGCATAGGGAACTATACTCAATGCTCTGTAACGGCCTATATGGGAAAAGAATCTAAAAAAATAAAGACTGGATATATGTATATGTATAAATGATTCACTTTGCTGTACACCTGAAGCTAACACAACATTGTAAATCAACTATACTCCAATAAAAATTTTTTTTAAAAGAATGTGATTATAAGATGGTCCACAAATTCAAGATTGTTATGAAGGGATGCGAGGACAGGTGGCGGCTGAGGGATAGTGAGAAACAGTGAAGAGTCAATGCATGGGAGACATCAAAAAGGGCTAAATGTTTCTCAGGTAGTTATTATAGGAAAAGAACTAGAGGGACAGGAGAATATAGTTGGAGAATTAGGTGTTTGAGTGATTTCAGATGTGCTGCCATTTCAGACCGAATTCTCTGCAATTAAGAGGACATGAACCAGGGCCAATGAAATAACTATAACAGAAGTGATTACTCTAGTTACTGGTAATTTTTTCTTTTCTTTTTAGTAGAGTTTTGGAAGACTAAATTCTGTTTCTAATGGAGTTTGGAATCTCTTTCTGAAGTTATTGTTTTATTTTTAAAAGCAAAATAACTATCCAAAACTTTTCTTAATTGCTTTAGCAATAATTTTTCTTAAGGTAAAAAGGATTGGCTAACCAATTTTTCAAAATCATGCAAGGAGTATAGAATCCTGTGACATCTAAGTAGTGGGCTTTTAATAAAAAGGAATTTTATGTTTTTCACCTCTGAAATGAATTGTATTCATATATGCAAATTAGCAAAATCTATTAGGCCTAAAGATATACTATAATTAAATTATATGCATTTAAAAAAATCCACTATTAGTATAACACAGGATCTAGCTAAGAGTTATTGTTAACTATGTGAAGCCATATGTATGAAAATACTGTGATATGAAAATAATGTTATAGAACAAAATATCTTTTCCAATTGTTTTGTAAGTCTGCTATAATATAGGAGAAAATGTAAACCTTACCAAAAAATTGTTTGTCTCACCCCACTAATATGGCAACAACTAGAGTTGAAACAGCTCCCACTAAGACACTGAGTATCATAAAGACAATATAGAGAAGAGTAACAGAAGCAATGGACACATCTTCAGAAAACAATAAAACACTTGCGTAAGATAAAAGTTCCTATTGTATAGGAAGAAGGAAACTAGTTATTTTTCTTTTAATAAGAAAATTACCATTTACACAATAAGGTTGGCTGATCTGAAACACCTTTCCTTGCAGCACCTTTTCATGAACTATGTGGTTGATTTGGTGGTGAAGCTGAAACTGAAGCCAAGAAGATTCAAGTTATCTCTAACCTGAAGTATTATTGATCAGTCACTGGAACTTAGGATACTTATGGCATTTCTTTTATCCTAGATTAGTTCTTTCTAAGAAAACATAAATTAAGTAAAACATTTAAAGACATATGCACTTCCTAGGCAAATAAAATAATGTCAAATGGTAGTGGGCTTAAATATCAGGGGAAACAAAAAAACAAACAAAAAACAGAGTAGTGGAAGCTCAGATAAACTCAAGAGCCTGTCTGATTTGACCAGACCAGGGTCCCCAATTCCAGGGATCTTGCTCAATAGGATCATTTTTTAGGTATCTGTTGTGCATCATTTGATGAATTTAAAAACAAACAAAAAAAAGAGACAAAAAACACCCGTGTTTTCCCAATGAAATGGTGCTATTTGAAGCAAGAACTAGGAGAGTGCATAAATGTAGGCATTCTTCTTAAGAAGGTGGACCTTTAGAGTCATTTTCTTAATGTTCAACGTGATCTTCCTTTATGTGAATGAAGAACGTACTGGCCACTCACTAGCAGTGTGTTATTATCATCATTATGAATCCATTAGACATACTCAGGTGAGCTGAGTAACAGCCTTGTGACCAAATCCTCCTTCTCTTGCTTTTAGTGTAGCATTTAATAGAATACAAACTGCTCCTTATTTATTTTTGCCTACGGTAAAAATTCTAAGGAAAGATAAAAGTCCTCTCCTTTGCCCTTGGTTATCAATAGAAGTAGGGGATGTAGTGAGTTTTGAGTATTAAGTTGTTGCATGTTTGTCGTTATTGTAACAAGTGAGTCACAGCTATATCTGATAAACTAGTAGTAGTAGTTATTAAATCTGGAATACTGTACCCTAAGTGTAAAGTTGCAGGGAGGGAGGGCAGCAAAAAGGTCTAATGCTTAATAAAAGTATGTAGTTCCCATTGTCTTTGGAAGCTGTATTTTCCTCCTATAAAATGATATAAAACACAGGCACACACATGCATATTATTACTAATAGACACATAACCAGTCTGCAAAGGAGACATGTGGCATGGTTGCAGTTATTTTAGTTTGAAAGTTATCCTTGGAACACTCTACCATAGTGCTGTACCTTAGTGGACTTCCTCCTGCCTTTCTTTGCCCAGTGGCTTTCTCTTGCTCCTGAAACCTGTTTTGCCACACTCTGCAGGTAGCACGTGCAGGAGAATAAACGTCTTTCTCTCCCAGTTGCCCTCAACCAATGACTAACAGCTGCAGTCCTTTTATCACCTCCCTTAAATTTTAAGGAGTAACTCTGAGGTGTACATCTTACACTGGCTGCCAGAGTCTCTCCAATGGAAAGAAGCTCCAGTCTCTCATGACGGCAGCTGACTTTACTGATTCTCCCATCTCATTTCCATATTCCCTTACTGATGAATCCCTCACCTCCAAAATAAACTATCAATACTTTCACTCACATCCTTGTCTCAGGGTCAGCTTCTGCTTCTGGAAGAGCCCAAACTAAGACATATGTCAAACATGACTTTTAACTTACTAACCCTTAGAATATTTGCAATTTCAACTCAATTCTTAGGTCCAAATTGCAAATAATTTTGCTAACATAGACCTTTTGTGGTTTGATATGTTATTTAAGCACTTATAATGATCTGCACACATAATAGATGAGGTGAAAATGTAGGTATGAAAAGTAGGTATATGTTTGTATAAACGTTATACCTGCCTACTTAACATACTGAATTCACCATTAATTTTTCCAGTTCAGCAGTATTTTAATTGTTGTGAAGCTATCCTAATGCTTTAAAAGTTGAGAAAATAGTAAGAAGTGTTTCTGTTTGATATTTATTGAAACTCTGCCAATAGCAGTTCAGCAATCTGTTAATCTTCTAGCAGTTATTCACCAGGTAGGAAAGGTGCAGTCAAAATATTTTCCCTAATTTTTTTTTTTCTTTCACTTTTAAGAAGATCAGACTCTTTAGAGTCTGTTGGTCACCAGATGCATCAACCATCTAGGAAAATGACGCCTTTCATGGCTCAATCAGAGCCTCATCTAAATTTCAGCAGAAATCTGTAACTTCAAGCTGCCATTCCCCACTCCTGTTTCCATGGGAATAGACTTCAGATGAGGGAAAAGAAAAAATGGACGGGGTTAGGAGCTTTCAAATAGTCATTCAAAATCATGATGAGGTTTTCAGAGCTTCTTTCCTAGGTGATTATTTTGTAGCCTCTTAACCCCTTTTTGCCAGTCTGTTTCCATGGAAATATGACAAAAAGGGCTGTCCAAACCTCCAGCAGAGATTATTAGCATTCTTGTGAATTTCAGCTTTGGCTGCTGTCTAGACTGGGCAAGATCTTTTACTATCAGTTTTACATATTAACTACACTGTTTCTACTCATTGTCTTTTTTCTTTATCATTTTTACTTCTTTGAAAGTTCCCTTCACAAATTTATACTTATGATCAAGATCAAATTGATTGTGACATCACTGAAAAAAGCTTGTTTTACATTTTAATATTTGAACCGGCTGTAGAGAGCGTCAGAAGTTTTAGAGACGGGCAGAAGGGCCATGATTTAGTTACTGGGCTCAATGTCTGTTACACAGGTGTTGATAGATATGCAGCAAGCATCATATTTAAAATATTTAGCAACGGTTAAGACACAGCACTGAAACCAAGTGGGACTCTGTGGGCTCCTGGGCTCTGGAGCCTTTCTGTTCAGCCCCCATGACCTTCCCTGAGTTCCAAAGGGCAGGTTCAAACAGCTGCTAATCAGGGAAGGGAGGGGATTCAGAGACAAGGAAGGAGCAGCCAAGAAACAACAGGGTCCTGGGATACAAATAACAATATCTTTGTGCTCTTTACAGAACAAAAACCCCCAACAAATGGAAATTGTTAGCATTCTTCATTCCAGATTAAAGGGACCAGAAAAGCTCTTCAAGACACCAACTGAGGCCAGATTAAAGGAATGGAGGCCCTGCACACACACTAATTTTATCAGCAATCCCACCCTTGAACCACTGCTATAGGACTCCTCACTAAACTCACTAAACCCTCGGGGTTGGGACACAGTTTTTTGCGGTACGCAGGCCTCTCACTGTTGTGGCCTCTCCCGTTGCGGAGCACAGGCTCCGGACGCGCAGGCTCAGCGGCCATGGCTCACGGGCCCAGCCGCTCTGCGGCACGTGGGATCTTCCCGGACCGGGACACGAACCCGCGTTCCCTGCAACGGCAGGCGGACTCTCAACCATTGCGCCACCAGCGAAGCCCCAGGACACACAGTTTTGAGGGCAAGAGCCTGCTTTGTCCCCCTCTGCCTGGCACAGCAATAAAGCTATTCTTCACCCAAACTCTTGTCTCCACGGTTCGATTCGGCACTGGTGCACAGAGACAAAGCTTTCGGCATCTGCACCAACCAATCAGAGCAACAAGTTGGTCCCACTTAAATGATCAGCCCTATTGTATAACAACCAATAAGTTGTTAAACTAAAAGTAGCCCTATATAAGATGAGTATAGCATTAGACCAAAATAAATTATCCAGCACCACAAACTGAGCTCCTATAAAACTTACAAAAGAGTGTACACGAGAAAAGGATAGAAAAACATAGCAATTCGTCTTTTTAAAAATCAGAGTACATATTCTTTCATATGAAGGTCATTTGAAAATCAAAATCATTCTTATTACGGAAGACATTATGCTAAAAGATAGAGAAAGAATGCATATGGGTCTTTGACAGTACCCCTGGCAAGATATCTTGTGTTGAGTGTGAAAAAATAACAGCACGCTACATACATAGTTTCATCTGTTGTACCTTCTGAAATTTGCTGAGCAGCTCAATCTACAATTTTTGCTAGGGGAAATCTTAAAGTTCTGATTGACCTTATAAAGTACTTTCATTCTTCAGAACTCTTATTATTCTATAGTGGAGCATTTTACCTATAAGGTCTTGTCTTATGAATTTGAATTGAAAAAAACAAGTTTCAATGTATAATTATCTGAGTTAGTGGGTTCCTAATTTAAATTTAACAGCAACTAACTCACTATCAAAACTAATCTTGATCGATGTTTTCAACTAAATAGATCATAACAACAATAAAATAAAACAGTCTGATTAATTTTCCAAATCATCAGCACTACTCTCAAATGCAGTCTGGCATAGTGGTTAAACACATGGCCCTTGAGGGCAGGATTTGGTCAGCAAGCCAAATCTGGCTTTTAGCTTGCTTGTGTAAATAAAGTTTTAATGGAACACATTCATACCCATTCACCCATTCGCCCATTCCTGTGCGTGTGTTTTTTTTTTTTTTAAATTGTCTATGGCTGCTTATCTACTAAAAGGAGAGAGTTGAGTAGTTGTCACAAAAAAACACATTGCAGGAAAAGCCTGAATATTTATTCTCTGGTCTTTTATGCAAAAGTTTGCTGACCCTTGCTCAAGCCTTTAATTATAAGATTATACCATTTCCAGAGAAGACACTTTGAAGTTGAAGTCTTTTTTTTTTAAATTCTAAAAGCAGTCTATTAATAATGGATAAAAACGTGATTGCCTGCTGTGTGTACTTACATCCATAAACTCCACATTGGCTTTGGGACCAGTTGTTTCATTAAGAATCTTAATAGCCACAGGAATCTTCACTGTTTCTCCTTCAGGGACCCAAATACCCTTGGGAGGAAAAAAAATCACATTAAATCTATATTAAGACATACAACATTTAGACCAGAAACAAAATTTGATTAAACACTTGACCTATTAATACCTTAAAAAATAATTTAGAAGTTCCATATTTTGTCATTCAATCAACAAATGTTTTTCAAGCACCTGTTACAAGTTACTCAGCAACTTTGTTTTCTGCCTTCATTACCTGAAGGTGGATCATATGTGTATTCTGCTTTCAAGGTGTTTACGCTATTATCAAGTTCAATTTGTGTACATGAAAAGGCTTGAATAGTAGAAAAAGAAAAAACATTGAAATAGTACATAATAATAATATTTGGCTTGGATGATATCAACTTCTCACAACTTTGAGAAAGCTGTTCTGATTTTTGAACTTCAATTGTCTTATTTGTAATTTAGAAGACTGGGCTAATTAATGTTGGAGGTTCTTTTCAGCTTTAATATTATCTAATTATTCTGCAACTAAAAATAAAATGAAATAAAAAAGCATATTATTATGTATCAAAATTCAGATTGATTTAAGAATTAATTTTCTAAGGTGATTGTTTAAGAATTAATTTTCAAAGGCAAGTACTAGGGAGTATTGAGCACATATTAATTTGTCTATATTATTTAATATTGTGGGTGTGTGTCAAGGATTTTTACTATTTCTGAAGTAATATAAAATATTTATATTAGTCATTTAAAGTTCTCTCTTCCAGGGGGAGCGAGAAGATGGCGGAAGAGTAAGACGCGGGGATCACTCTTCCTCCTAACAGATACATCAGAAATACATCTACACGTGGAACTTCTCCTATAGAACACCCACCGAACGCTGGCAGAAGACCTCAGACCTCAGACCTCAGGCAAGAAACCCCCCCACGTACCTTGTTAGGGCAAAAGAAAAAAGAATAAACAGAGACAAAAGAATAGGGACGGGACCTGCACCAGTGGGAGGGAGCCGAGAGGGAGGAAAGGTTCCCGCACACTAGAAGCCCCTTCGCGGGCGGAGACTGCGGGTGGCGGAGTGGGAAGCTTCAGAGCCGCGGAGGAGACCACAGCCAACAGGGTGCGGAGGGCAAAGCGGAGAGATTCCCGCACGGAGGATCGGTGCCGATCAGCACTCACCAGCCCGAGAGGCTTGTCTGCTCATCCGCCGCGGCGGGCGGGGCTGGGAACTGAGCCTCGGGCGGATCCCAGGGAAAGGTCTGGAGTTGGCAGAGCGAAAACAGCCTGAAGGGGTTAGCGCACCACAGCTGGCCGGGAGGGAGTTCGGGAGAAGTCTGGAGCTGCCGAAGAGGCAAGAGACCTTTTCTTCCCTCTTTACCTCCTGCTGCGCGAGGAGAGGGGTTTAAGCGCGCCGCTTAAAGGAGCTCCAGAAACGGGCGGGGAGCTGCCGAAGAGACAAGAGACTTTTTCTTGCCTCTTCGCTTCCTGGGGCGCGAGGAAAGGGAATTAAGGGCACCACATAAAGGAGCTCCAGAAACGGGCGCGAGCTGCGGCTGTTGGCGCGGACAACAGAGACGGGTGTGGGGCGCTACGGTTGCTGCTGCCGCCACCAAGAGGCCTGTGTGCGAGCGCAGGTCACTCTCCACACCGCCCCTCCCGGGAGCCTGTGCAGCCCGCCAGCGCCGGGGTCCCGGGATCCTGGGACTGCTTCTCCGGGAAAACGCGCGGCGTGCCTCGGGCCGGTGCAGCGTCACGCCGGCCTCTGCCGCCGCGGACTCGCCCCACATCCGTGCCCCCACCCCCACCGCCTGAGTGAGCCAGAGACCACGAATCAGCTGCTCCGTTAACGCTGCTCCTTTGACCCCGCCCTGTCTGAGCGAAGGGCAGACGCCCTCGGACCACCTGCGTGCAGAGGCGGGGCCAGGTCAAGGGCTGAGCCCCAGGAGCTGTGCGAACAAAGAGAGGGGGTGGTCCCTCCCAGCAGCCTCAGAAACAGCGGGTTAAAGCTCCACAGTCAGCTTGAAGTGCCCTGCATCTGTGGAAAACCTGAATAGACAGCGAAATATCCCAGGTTGAGGAAGTGGACTTTGGGAGCAAGATATACTATTATTTCCCCCTTTTTTCTTTTTGTGAGTGTGTATGTGGGTGCTGCTGTGTGAGATTTTGTCTGTGTAGCTTTGTTTTCACCATTTGTCCTGGGGTTAGACCGACCATTTTTTTCTTTTTTTTTTTTTTTCTTTAATAGAAATTTTTCTTCTTAATAATTATTTTGTTATTTTAATAACTGTATTTTACCCTACTTTATTTTGTCTTCTCCCCTTTCTTTCTTCCTTTCTTCCCTCCTTTTCCTATTTCCCTCCTTCCTTCCTTCCTCCCTTCCTTCCTTCTTTCCTCCCTTCCTTCCTTTATTCCCTCCTTCCTTCCTCCCTTCCTTTCTTTATTCCCTCCTTCTTTCCTCCCTTCCTTTCTTCCTCCCTCCCTTCCTTTCTTTATTCCCTCCTTCCTTCTTCCCTTCCTTTCTTCCTCCCTCCCTTCCTTTCTTTATTCCCTCCTTCCCTCCTCCCTTCCTTTCTTCCTCCCTCCCTTCCTTTTATTCCCTCCTTCCTTCCTCCCTTCCTTTCTTCCTCCCTCCCTTCCTTTCTTTATTCCCTCCTTCCTTCCTCCCTTCCTTTCTTCCTCCCTCCATTCCTTTCTTCCTTCCTTCCCTCCCTTCCTCCTTTCTTCCTTCCTTTCTTGACTTTCTACTTTTTTCTCCCTTTTGTTTTGAGCCGTGTGGATTAAAGGCTCTTGGCACTCCAGACAGGTGTCAAGGCTGTGTCTCTGAGGTGGGAGAACTAACCTCAGGACACTGGTCCACAAGAGACCTCTCAGCTCCACGTAATATCAAACGGCGAAAATCTCCCAGAGATCTCCATCTCAACACCAAGACCCAGATTCACTCAAGGACCAGCAACGAACAGTGCTGGACACCCTATCCCCAACAAAGAGCGAGACAGGTCTACAGCCCCATCCATTAGCAGAGAGGCTGCCTAGAATCACAGTAAGGCTACCGACATCCCCATACACGCCCCCAGACGTGGACCTACCCACCAGGGAGACGGGATCCAGCCTCATCCACCAGAACAGGGGAACTGGTCCCCCCAACCAGGAAACCTGCTCAACCCACTGAACCAACCTCAGCCACTGGGGACAGCCACCAAAAATAGATAGAAATTCGAACCTGCAGCCTGCAAAAGGGAGACCACAAACACAGTAAGATAAGCAAAATGAGAAGACAGAAAAACACACAGCAGATGAAGGAACAAGATAAAAACACACCAGACCTAACAGATGAAGAGGTAATAGCCAATCTACCTGAAAGAGAATTTAGAATAATGATGGTGAAGATGATGCAAAATCTTGGAAATAGAATAGACAAATTGCAAGAATCAGTTAACAAGGAGCTAGAAGAAATAAAGAGGAAGCAAGTAAAGATGAGCAACACAATAAATGAAATGAAAAATACTCTAGACGGGATCAGTAGCAGAATAACTGAGGCAGAATGACGGATAAGTGACCTGGAAGATAAAATAGTGGAAATAACTACTGCAGAGCAGAAGAAAGAAAAAAGAATGAAAAGAACTGAGGACAGTCTCAGAGATCTCTGGGACAACATTAAACGCACCAACATTCGAATCATAGGGGTCCCAGAAGAAGAAGAGAAAAAGAAAGGGACTGAGAAAATATTTGAAGAGATTATAGTTGAAAACTTCCCTAATATAGGAAAGGAAATAGTCAACCAAGTCCAGGAAGCACAGAGAGTCCCATACAGGATAAACCCAAGGATAAACACGCCGAGACACATAATAATCAAACTGTCAAAAATTAAATACAAAGAAAATATATTAAAAGCAGCAAGGGAAAAACAACAAATAACACACAAGGGAATCCCCATAAGGCTAACATCTGATCTTTCAGCAGAAACTCTACAAGCCAGAAGGGAGTGGCAGGACATATTTAAAGTGATGAAGGAATAAAACCTACAACCAAGACTACTCTACCCAGCAAGGATCTCATTCAGATTTGATGGAGAAATTAAAACCTTTACAGACAAGCAAAGGCTGAGAGAGTACAGCACCACCAAACCAGCTTTACAACAAATGCTAAAGGAACTTCTCTAAGCAAGAAACATAAGAGTAGGAAAAGACCTACAAGAACAACCTGAAACAATTAAGTAAATGGTAATAGGAACGCACATATCAATAATTACCTTAAATGTAAATGGATTAAATGCTCCCACCAAAAGACACAGACTGGCTGAATGGATACAAAAACAGGACCCATATATATGCTGTCTACAAGAGACCCACTTCAGACCTAGGGACACTTACAGGCTGAAAGTGAGGGGATGGAAAAAGATATTCCATGCAAATGGAAATCAGAAGAAAGCTGGAGTAGCAATTCTCATATCAGACAAAATAGACTTTAAAATAAAAACTATTACAAGAGACAAAGAAGGACACTATATAATGATCAAGGGATCGATCCATGAAGAAGATATAACAATTGTAAATATTTATGCACCCAACATAGGCGCACCTCAATACATAAGGCAAATACTAACAGCCATAAAAGGGGAAATTGACAGTAACACAATCATAGTAGGGGACTTTAACACCCCCCTGTCACCGATGGACAGATCATCCAAAATGAAAATAAATAAAGAAACACAAGCTTTAAATGATATATTATACAAGATGGATTTACTTGATATTTATAGGACATTCCATCCAAAAACAACAGAATACACATTTTTCTCAAGTGCCCATGGAACATTCTCCAGGATAGATCATATCTTGGGTCACAAATCTAGCCTTGGCAAATTTAAGAAAATTGAAATCGTATCAAGTATCTTTTCTGACCACAACGCTATGAGACTAGATATCAATTACAGGAAAAGATCTGTAAAAAATACAAGCACATGGAGGCTAAACAATACACTACTTAATAACGAAGTGATCACTGAAGAAATCAAAGAGGAAATCAAAAAGTACTTAGAAACAAATGACAATGGAGACACGACGACCCAAAACCTATGGGATACAGCAAAAGCAGTTCTAAGAGGGAAGTTTATAGCAATATAATCATACCTTAAGAAATAGGAAGCATCTCGAATAAACAACTTAACTTTGCACCTAAAGCAATTAGAGAAGGAAGAACAAAAAAAACCCAAATTTAGCAGAAGGAAAGAAATCATAAAGATCAGATCAGAAATTAATGAAAAAGAAATGAAGGAAACAATAGCAAAGATCAATAAAAGTGAAAGCTGGTTCTTTGAGAAGATAAATAAAATTGATAAACCATTAGCCAGACTCATCAAGAAAAAAAGGGAGAAGACTCAAATCAATAGAATTAGAAATGAAAAAGGAGATGTAACAACTGACTCTGCAGAAATACAAAAGATTATTAGAGATTACTACAAGCAACTCTATGGCAATAAAATGGACAACCTGGAAGAAATGGACAAATTCTTAGAAATGCACAACCTGCCAAGACTGAACCAGGAAGAAATAGAAAACATGAACAGACCAATCACAAGCACTGAAATTGAAACTGTGATTAAAAATCTTCCAACAAACAAAAGCCCAGGACCAGATGGCTTCACAGGCGAATTCTATCAAACATTTAGAGAAGAGCTAACACCTATCCTTCTGAAACTCTTCCAAAAGATAGCAGAGGTAGGAACACTCCCAAACTCATTCTACGAGGCCACCATCACCCTGATACCAAAACCAGACAAAGACGTCACAAAGAAAGAAAACTATAGGCCAATATCACTGATGAACATAGATGCAAAAATCCTCAACAAAATACTAGCAAACAGAATCCAACAGCACATTAAAAGGATCATACACCATGATCAAGTGGGGTTTATTCCAGGAATGCAAGGATTCTTCAATATACGCAAATCAATCAACGTGATACACCATATCAACAAACTGAAGGAGAAAAACCATATGATCATCTCAATAGATGCAGAGAAAGCTTTTGACAAAATTCAACACCCATTTATGATAAAAACCCTGCAGAAAGTAGGCATAGAGGGAACTTTCCTCAATATAATAAAGGCAATATATGACAAACCCACAGCCAGCATTGTTCTCAATGGTGAAAAACTGAAACCATTTCCACTAAGATCAGGAACAAGACAAGGTTGCCCACTCTCACCACTCTTATTCAACATAGTTTTGGAAGTTCTAGCCACAGCAATTAGAGAAAATAAAGAAATAAAAGGAATCCAAATAGGAAAAGAAGAAGTAAAGCTGTCACTGTTTGCAGATGACATGATACTATACATAGAGAATCCTAAGGATGCTACCAGAAAACTACTAGAACTAATCAATGAATTTGGTAAAGTAGCAGGATACAAAGTTAATGCACAGAAATCTCTGGCATTCTTATACACTAATGATGAAAAATCTGAGAATGAAATTAAGAAAACACTCCCATTTACCATTGCAACAAAAAGAATAAAATATCTAGGAATAAACCTACCTAAGGAGACAAAAGACTTGTATGCAGAAAACTATAAGACACTGATGAAAGAAATTAAAGATGATACAAATAGGTGGAGAAATATACCATGTTCTTGGATTGGAAGAATCAACATAGTGAAAATGACTGTATTACCCAAAGCAATCTACAGATTCAATGCAATCCCTATCAAACTACCACTGGCATTTTTTTATAGAACTGGAACAAAATATTTCACAATTTGTATGGAAACACAAAAGACCCTGAATAGCCAAAGCAATCTTGAGAACGAAAAATGGAGCTGGAGGAATCAGGCTCCCTGACTTCAGACTATACTACAAGGCTACAGTAACCAAGACAGTATGGTACTGGCACAAAAACAGAAATATAGATCAATGGAACAGGATAGAAAGCCCAGAGATAAACCCACACACATATGGTCACCTTATCTTTGATAAAGGAGGGAAGGAAACACAGTGGAGAAAAGACAGCCTCTTCAATAAGTGGTGCTGGGAAAACTGGACAGCTACCTGTAGAAGTATGAAATTAGAACACTCCCTAACACCATACACAAAAATAAACTCAAAATGGGTTAAAGACCTAAATGTAAGGCCAGACACTATCAAACTCTTAGAGGAAAACATAGGCAGAACACTCTATGACATCAATCACAGCAAGATCCTTTTTGACCCATCTCCTAGAGAAATGGAAATAAAAACAAAAATAAACAAATGGGATCTAATGAAACTTAAAAGCTTTTGCACAGCAAAGGATACCATAAACAAGACCAAAAGACAACCCTCAGAATGGGAGAAAATATTTGCAAATGAAGCAACTGACAAAGGATTAATATCCAAAATTTATAAGCAACTCATGCAGCTCAATAACAAAAAAGCAAACAGCCCAATCCAAAAATGGGCAGAAGAACTAAATAGACATTTCTCCAAAGAAGATATACAGATAGCCAACAAACACATGAAAGAATGCTCAGCATCATTAATCATTAGAGAAATGCAAATCAAAACTACAATGAGATATCATCTTACACCGGCCAGATTGGCCATCATCAAAAACTCTAGAAACAATAAATGCTGGAGAGGGTGTGGAGAAAAGGGAACACTCTTGCACTGCTGGTGGGAATGTAAACTGATACAGCCACTATGGAGAACAGTATGGAGGTTCCTTAAAAAACTACAAATAGAACTACCATATGACCCAGCAATCCCACTACTGGGCATATACCCTGAGAAAACCATAATTCAAAAAGAGTCATGTACCAAAATGTTTATTGCAGCTCTATTTACGATAGCCAGGACATGGAAGCAACCTAAGTGTCCATCAACAGATGAATGGATAAGGAAGATGTGGCACATATATACAATGGAATATTACTCAGCCATAAAAAGAAATGAAACTGAGTTATTTGTAATGAGGTGGATAGACTTGGAATCTGTCATACAGAGTGAAGTAAGTCAGAAGGACAAAAACAAATACCGTATGCTAACACATATATATGGAATCTAAAAAAAAAAAAAAAAAAAAAAGTCATGAAGAGATTAGTGGTAGGATGGGAATAAAACACAGACCTACTAGAGCATGGACTTGGGGATATGGGGAGGGGGAAGGGTAAGCTGTGACGATGTGAGAGAGTGGCAGGGACATATACACACTACCAAATGTAAATTAGATAGCTAGTGGGAAGCTACAGCATAGCACAGGGAGTTCACCTCTGTATTTAGTGACCACCTAGAGGGGTGGGATAGGGAGGGTGGGAGGGAGGGTGACAAAAGAGGGAAGAGTTATGGGAACATATGTATATGTATAACTGATTCACTTTGTTGTAAAAGAGAAAATAACACACTATTGTAAAACAGTTATACTCAAATAAAGATGTTAAAAAATAAATAAATAAATAAATAAATAAATAAATAAATAAATAAATAAAGTTCTCTCTTCCTATAGAGACATAATTATATTCGAACAGGACTTGTGCACTGTGGGAAAGTATAAAGTTGGCAGGGTTTGGGTAAAGTACAATGTTAGCTAAATAACAGCATTTCTGAGTAAACAATTCAATCATTTGAATGAGGATACTGATAATACAGGGATGCAGAGAATATACAAGAATATTATTTTAAGTGTATCGTCCCAAAGGAACACAGAAGCAGATATGAGGTTACATGTAAAAAAAAAATCTCAAATTTTAATTTATTAGCCTTGACATCAAAAATGTCTTCTAAGGCCAGTTTTAACATTAAAATGAAAGGAAGAAAAAAAAATAGTCTACTATTCCTGAGCAGAACACCTCCACTTCCTGTTTTTCTTAATATCAGCTGGTTGTAGTTATAAAGAAAATATTTTTTAAAAGTTTTTCACTTAGTACTTCTATGCTAAGACATATGTATTTGTGTTATCCAAAGTGGTAATACTATAAGAGAAGACCTAAAAACAAGAATTATTAAAAAGTGAAAACAATAAAGAAAACAAGACTTTAACCTTTAGAAGGTGAATTTAAGGGTTATGTTCTTAGAGTGAATAGGAAAATCTATGTGTCAAATGCAAAATAATAAGCCAAATTCCCTGTGGTATAATTTTTTTTTGTAAATTATTAATGTAAAAATGAGAAAAAAAAAACCCAAGACCCACTTTCTTTTTGATGGTACTAAGGTGGGGAACAGGCTTACCATTATTCAAAAAAAGTAACCACAGAGGGGGTTACTGTATAAAGATATAGCATCAATATTAAAATAGTCCTAAAGTATACGTTTGAAATAAGAATATACATTCAGTGTGAATTAATTTGCACTGCTTTTTAAATTAGTATAGTCATTATTTTCCAGGCCCCATCAGACCACAATTCAACTATGCTTATACCATGATATTGGTTCAAATCTTTTATGTTTAAACACAGTGTATCTTCAACAAGAAGGAAGCATTAACCAAGCAATTGGCTAAGCCTACTTGAATTTCTGTGGTCAAGAATAATTCTTTAAAGTTTAAGACAGTATGTCCTTGTAAGAACTAATATATTAATTAAAACTTAGGGTCAACCATATACACTATAAGCATAAATTTAAATATACTTATGGAACTTTCAATAAGCTTTTAAAAGAGGTAATTTCAATAAATGTGCAACAATCTTGGACAATGGGCAAATAAGTGTTGTTAACAAAAATATTAATAAAGCTTTATTATTAAATAATAAAATATTATTAATATTTTCCCTTCTGAGGTCACTAGATAATATTTAGTCTTGAGTTATATGGTATACACAATTTAAAATAAAATTCAATTTCCAGACCGTGTCATCTTTAAAAATATAACTGTGACTATATGCAAGTTACATGCCAAGATTGAGTTTCTTTTAAAATGGAAGTCCATTTTTTTCCTAGCACAATATAAATAGAGAAACAGATAGGATACATTGTGTCTCTTTAAACATAAAAAGGATTTGAAGACTAGAAGGTATCAAGTCAGCCTAGAATAGTTTACGTTCAAATTAGGTACTCAGCTAATAATATTTTTTTAATTTTTATTGGAGTATAGTTGCTTTACAATGTTGTGTTAGTTTCTACCATACAGCAAAGTGAATCAGCTATACATATACATATATCCTCTCCTTTTTGGACTTTCTTCCCATTTAGGTCACCACAGAGCATTGAGTAGAGTCCCTGTGCTATACAGTAGGTTCTCATTAGTTATCTATTTTACACATAGCATCAATAGTGTATATATGTCAATTCCAATCTCCCAATTCATCCCACTCTCCTTTCCCCCTTGGTATTCATACGTTTATTCTCTACGTCTGTGTCTTGTCTGTGTCTCTATCTCTGCTTTGTAAATAAGATTGTCTACACCAATTTTTTTCAGATTCCATATATATGCATTAATATACAATATGTTTTTCTCTTTTTGACTTACTCCACTCTGTGTGACAGTCTCTAGGTCCATATACATCTCTACAAATGACCCAATTTCATTCCTTTTTATGGCTGAGTAATTCTCCATTATACTATGTACCACATCTTCTTTATGCATTTCTCTGTTGATGGACATTTAGGTTATTTCCATGTCCTGGCTACTGTAAACAGTGCTGCAATGAATATTGCGTTGCATGTGTCTTTTTGAATTATAGTTTTCTCTGGGTATATGCCCAGTAGTGGGATTGCTGGGTCACATGATACTTCTATTTTTAGTTTTTAAAGGAACCTTCATACTGTTCTCCACAGTGGCTGTATCAATTTACATTCCCAACAACAGGGCATGAGGGTTCGCTTTTCTCCACACCTTCTCCAGCATTTATTGTTTGTAGATTTTTTTGATGATGGTCATTCTGACCTGTGTGAGGTGATATTACATTGTAGTTTTGATTTGCATTTCTGTAATAATTAGTGATGTTGAGCATTTTTTCATGTGTTTTTGGACATCTGTATGTCTTCTTTGGAGAAATGTCTATTTAGGTTTTCTGAACATTTTTGGATTGGGTTGCTTGCTTTTTTGATATTGAGCTGCATGAGCTGTTTGTATATTTTGGAGATTAATCCTTTTTCAGTTGCTTCATTTGCAAATATTTTCTCCCGTTCTGAGGGTTGCCTTTTCATCTTGTTTATGGTTCTTTTGCTGTGCAAAATCTTTTAAGTTTAATTAGGTCCCATTTATTTTTGTTTTTATTCTCATTACTCTTGGAGGTGGGTCAAAAAAGATCAGCTAATACTTTTGAATTTAATCAAACAAAATATGCAGAACAAGAGATTAAAAAATTTCTGCATTTTGACCATAGAATAAAAGTTTTATTTTCAAGAGATTACATTATTTTTGGAAAATTCATGAGAGAAAATTAAGGTTTATATTCCAATTGTTAATAATTTCCATTAAATAAATCTGTCTTAAATATTAAAAAATAACATTTTAAGATGTAAAGTTCTTAAGATCTTTTTAGCCAACATATTTGTAAACATGTAGGCTTGCATATAGCTTTGAGAAACTTGTGAAAGCAAATCTTGGGAATTGAAGTAATGGACATTACAAGAAAGATTTAGTACTATCCCAACAGAGCTTCTTATTCTTGTTGTTTACCATTAAAAATAAATTTCACCACAATTAACCTTGGGCCTGGCCTTTGAATTGGTTTTGTAATTAAGTTAAATATGTAAACATGAAAATGCTATCATTCAAGCTCTCCATTTCCAGAAATATCTCTCTTATTAAAAACCCATGTCGTCACCCTCTCCTTCTAGCTAAACTGAACTTAGAGAAAAGAAAGAAGAGCACATTGCCCAGGTCTCTCGGGGATCTCCTCCTGTGTAGGGGTAAAGAAAAATGGGTTGGATCTGGGTATTTTGGAAAAGGACAAATTTGCCAAAGGGAGATGATATCAAAAGGAGCTCAGAAGGCATTGAGAAAATTAGGTATATTTTGGCTTTGCATCCGTGTTTCCTGCTTTCTCATAACTATATCCAACCCAGTTTGGTCAATAAAAATTAATGAATTCATTTGTTCAGCAACTTCTCAATACTATAAAGATTCTCCTTTCTGAATATTAAAGAGGAAGTTAGGTTGGCTAGAACAATAACTTTGGCTATTATTTAAAACAAGTTTGAAACAAAACTGAAAATTACTGATGGCATGTCTTATTTTCTACTTACTTTATAAACAGTTCCAAAAGCACCTGAACCAAGTACTTTTACTCTTTTGAGCTCAGTTTCTTTCAAAATACGTAGTTGAGCTTGATTAGGCGCCGTACCACTGGGTGTTAAGGGTTCTACCAACTACAAAACAAAAAGAGTACAGGTTATACAACTTTCGATCCAACAATCAGTGTTCCTCTCTTTTTCTTTCTGTTTGGTTTACTTTCTCACACATAGAAAACACACACAAGACCACTTTTCCTTGACAAACAATGTTTGTAAAATGGATCACTCACAATTCCTTCTGACCCTACCCTTTCTCTTCTCATGCTGTTCAGCTGGGTGAACACAAGTAACAAATGTGTACCTACCTTGAGGCATACTAGTCTAGGGGATTTTTTTCCCACTTTTTATAGAAATTTAGAGACTAATTAGGGGCTCTTAATTCTACTTTTTACATGCTTCCTCCTTTTGGACAACTTCAGCTGAGACTTAGAGATTTCACTTATGCCAGTGTACTCTTTCAAAGTTTTTTCTCATTTCAAGAAATTCAATACATAAAAATTAAATAAATACAATTTTTTAAAAGCTACCTTCTTATCATTTAATACCTAGCAGGGAAGTCAGGAGAGACATGTCAGAAGAGAAGAAAACAAGTTAGCACAATGTCAATACACCAAGACAGTGTTTCTAAATCTTTCATGTACATATGAATTACCAGAGTTTTTTGTTAAAATGCAGATTCCGGCTCAGTAGATATGGATTTGTGGCTGAAATCTGCATTTTTACAGAACTCCAGGAGATTCCTCTTTATGATGATGGTCCTTGAACACATTTTAAGTAGCAAGGCCCTAGAGCACATTCTAGGTTAAAAATTCTAAAAGGCTATGAATTGATTCTAGATCATAAAGGAATTCTATGAAATGCAGAGGAATAAAATAACCACTGGGGAGGGAGGTATGCTTTTTGTGCCTTCCTAAAAGGAAGCACACTTTAAAATTGGTCTTGAGATAATAAAAATGGTTGGAGATGGTGGGGGGGGGGACACTGCCACCAGGAAGAACAGTTTGGACACAGCATCAGGGAGAAGGAACAAGGCATGAAGGAGAATAATACAGGGAGAAGGACAGGTCTGAAGGGTGAGATTAAGTTGGGAAATACCACACCCTAAGGTGGGCTGGGTAGTCAAAAGAGGTAAAGTTAGGCTGATAATTTTAGATGTCATAGTTTAGATGCCATTGCCAGAGAGGATGGGTAAGCTGGAGAAAGGTATGTAAATGTGTGCCAATTTCTTGACTATGTGAACACAAAAATGTGGACAGAAGAGAGACTCTGGGTACCAAAAAGTTTATACTGTATGTTAAAATTTTAGAGTTTTATCTATGCTTGAGGAAAAAGGCAAGTCAGAGAAACAAGAGTTTTTTTAAATTTATTTTTAAGTTAAATAAAAGAACTAAACTTTAAACACAGAAAAATAGTTTGTTCTCCCTCAGCATAAGGAAATAATTAAGGCTTACTCCTACTCACATTGTCTTGAAAACCACCACAGTATTTCAAAGTATCTGTTTATAAGGCTAACTGCACTGTGGTCCTCAGCTTGGTTATTATTATAATGCTTCTGTGAACATCATGGTCTACTTAATTAGCTAAACAGAATATTGAATGTAGGTAAAGTTTAGGGATGTTAGCAAGAATTTGGGAAAGAATTTGGGAAAGGTGATAAAAATTATCAATATTCTTAAGCTAATTTTAACTGTGGCAACTAATACACTTTTATTTCAATTTCAAATTTATCTTGTAATAATGCATATAACTGCATTCAAGTCCCATAAATCTCAGAAAGAGTCACACAATTCTTTAACAAATCTGAAAAAAATCTCCTGCAGAGGATCCCATTCATTTGAATCCTGCTGTGCAGAATTTCTCTGGTAGATTTTTTTTTTTTTTTTTTTTTTTTTTGCGGTATGCTATGCGGGCCTCTCACTGTTGTGGCCTCTCCCATTGCGGAGCACAGGCTCCGGACGCGCAGGCCTGGCGGCCATGGCTCACGGGCTTAGTTGCTCCGCGGCATGTGGGATCTTCCCGGACCAGGGCACGAACCCGTGTCTCCTGCATCGGCAGGCGGATTCTCAACCACTGCGCCACCAGGGAAGCCCTCTCTGGTAGATTTTGATACACATACTACGTATACAGTAAGAAACTTTTTTTTTAGAAACTTTTATAAAAGTTTATAAGTTTAAAAGTTATAAAACTTTTAAATCATATACAAAAGTCATACAAAAATCATATGCAAGATTGGGGACTGGATTTTAGCAGTTTAGGCTAGATAGACTTAAAAATGTATATACATGTATTAAATATAGGCATATACTGTGCAATAATTTCATATTTTGAAAACTTTACAATTCTACCCGCAATTTTATTAAGTATCATTCAATTTTTTTCTACAAACACAGTTTTCCCCCCAGGAATTTGAGTATTATACCATTAAAAGAGCACAGTTTTATTTTGTGACCCAGTATGGTAGAAATTGAGTTTACATTTGGGGGTTTGTATATCATTGTTGCCACTTACAGGCTTAGAACACAATTTGCCTTCCTTGGCCCTTCATTTCACATCTGTGAAATTGGTATACCAATAATTATCTTAGAAGATTGTTAAAGGATGAAATGGTATATACATAGGTGAAAAACTCTGGAACATTACCTGCCATAATATAGGCACCAAATCGGTCACTCTTCAAGGGACAGGATTATAACTCATTAATACATTTCTAAATCACAGCATCTATCAAAGCATCAAGCTTAGAGTGCATCTCAATAAGTGTATATTGAAAAAAAGATTTTCTACTTTTATGCATGCAACAGAAAAAAGACAATCTGGGTCAACATGATTTTGGGAAGTGTATCAATTTTAAAAACCTTCCAACAACATATCATGCTTTAACAAAGTTTTCACATCTGAGGCAGATTTCTAGCTTCAGTATTTAAGAATTTAAGTTGAACATCTTAAGAATTCCTCTTCTATTTAGATGGTAGAAAATCACAGTTATTTACTTTTACTGAGAGAAAGATGAGAATTCAACAATTAGCTAATTTAGTCCTAAGTGATAACTTTCTATAAAAAATAGAATATGCTTATAAAACCAATCAGTATGTGTTTATTTAGTAATGAAATGCCAATTTGGAGGGCATTATTAGAAAGCACCATATTAACAGCACAAAACAAAACAATTCTTTTCATAGCAATGAGCTTTTCCTACACATAGTTAAGAGACAGAATTTGTCTTCTATTTATTCAATCACCTAAATATCCACTGCTATTCCAAACCTTTCATTCCTTTCCAACTCTAGTTTATTTACTTCACTTTTCAGAATTCTTTCAGTGACTGCTCCAAGCTGTCCATAAGGGAGAATTCTACCTGCCTCCACCATCCTAGCTCACCTGAAAATATGCACAGCACATGTGCTGTGCCCAAACTTTTATTCATCTTCACATGTACAAGGCTGAAAGTGATCAAGTTGATCTTTTTTAACATCCAGTTCAAGTCGGAATCATTAGTATGTTCACTTGTTGTATATAACTACCATTTTTATGCTTGAACGTGTCTACTGATAAGACAGCCCATTTAATTTCAGATAACTTCAATCATTAGAAAGAAGTATCTTCGGGCTTCCCTGGTGGCGCAGTGGTTGAGAATCCGCCTGCCGATGCAGGAGACACGGGTTCGTGCCCCGGTCCGGGAAGATCCCACATGCCGCGGAGCGGCTGGGCCCGTGAGCCATGGCCGCTGAGCCTGCGCGTCCGGAGCCTGTGCTCCGCAACGGGAGAGGCCACAACAGTGAGAGGCCCGCGTATCGCAAAAAAAAAAAAAAAAAAAGAAAAAAAAAAGAAGTATCTTCTTATATGTAACTGTATAGTAGCTTTCTGAAATTTTCAAATAACTCTATCCAGATTTAACTTTTGAGGGAAAAGAGCTAACATTTAATTCATTATCAGTGTGAGAAACATATGAATGAAGAATATTCCCATTTCTTTCAGTGTTAAGAGGAAAAGTCAAACTGTCACACTGACAGTGAGACAGAAAACAAATGCAAAGAAGGCAGACTGTCTCAGTACAGATTTGCTCTGAAATGTTCAGATAGGCATGGATACGTGTATCAGGAGAAAGAGGTAGGATTAAAGTTGAGAAGGATATGGTAACGCATGGTCTTCTGCACTTTTTTTTTCCCCTATAACCTTTATGGTGAAAATGATCATCTTGCATGCTAGAGAATTCAGTGTGGCAATACAAAAGAAATTATAGTATTTTATGGATAATTTACATATTCACAATAACTAACATGCATAATATTAAATGCATCTAATAAATAGTGTGATAAGGCCTATGTGATTACAAAACTAAGCTTTATCCTGAAGCTCATCTTTTCACTGCTGCTATAATGAGATCAGTGGCTACCAATTTAATGGCCCTAATTAAAGCATAAATTGCTTGCCAATCTGGCTTTATTTTAAACCAAAAAAATTCTATCGCTTTCTAACATTTTTCTAGTTCTGCTACTGAGATATTCTCTGACTCAGATATTTTCTAGTTCTGCTACTTGTATATCATAGAGCTTGTTAATGGACCCCTGTCTCCAAAAGAAACAGATCTGGCCCAATATGATAATTTCCTTGACCCCTGCCATTTGCCTTCTTCAAGCCATGAGGCTGCCTTGACTACACTTATTATATACTCTGATTTTCCATCAACTTTGTATACCATACTATAAAATATAAACCCTCAGAAGGAAATTGAATAGAATTTTCTCTTGGATTAAAAAACTGAGTATCTAAACCTTCTAAACCTAATGAAAATCCCTAAACACTTAAAGAGAAGAAATGAACACCTCACCTCTGTTTCCAGGAATCGTCTTAAAGCTCTTTTCTTTTTGATGCTCTTCCTTCTAACATAAACTGCAAATGTTAGACCCACGATGACCATGATGAAGAGCCCGCCAATGACTCCGGCTGCAATTAGAGGAGTCCTGCCAACCAGAATGGAAAAGAAAAGAAAACAGTATGAAGAGAGAAAAGACAGAGGACGAGGAAAAAGCAGTTGGACAAGCCATTGTCCACATATCACAAGTCTAGTCAATTAGAAGAAATGCAAATTAAAAATGCATTAAAGCTTTCACAAAACTTTTCTCATGGTAAAAACTGTACCTGTATTTTGTTTTGCTTTGTTTTTTAATAATAAACCATGCACAGACAACTAATCTTTGGGGGTGAGCAGCCACAACATGCCATTTGATGAAAAAATGTAAAATTTGATAATAAAATGAAGAATGTATGCCAAATTTTTTGATATAGGATCATTTTAAATCATTTTAATTTTACTTTTATCTAAAGAAGTAGAAGTGCATTTAAATAGTATTGTTGTGGTTTATAATATTATTTTCAACATTTTCTCTAAAGCAGGCTTTCTCAACAGTGGCACTGTTGACATTTGGGGCTGGATACTTGTTCATTCTGGGGACTGTCCTTTGCATTTTAGGATGTTTAGCAGCATCCTTGGTCTCCATCCACTAGAAGTCAGCAACACCTCCATCCTCTAGTCATGACTGTCTCCAGACATTGTCAAACGTCTGTCAAAACCACTGCCAGTTGAGAACTACTGGTCTGAGGACCTATGAACCCCACACCTCTGGTACACAGAGATACCAACAGAGAGATGCATTGACAAAAGTACTATTTCAAACTCTGGCAAGGGCAACTTTGCTGGGACAAAGGGTACAAGAAAGATGAAGAACTGAGTCAGATGGGTTTTCAGAGTTATGATGACTGGAGTAAGCATTATCATTAAAAGTATGACTAAGCATCATACACCCATGAAAGAGGTCTACACACTAAGTATTAAATAAAAATATGTAAATAGTATTAAAAAGGGATTAGGAAGAAATTGACTGGAGATTATTATTCTTAAAATGTTTCTCTAATATATTGTTAGCTAATGTATAATTTTGAAACTGATCATTTTGTTTTCTAAGATAAGTTTTTTGCTTGCTTGAAAAGTAATGTTTATGGTCTTAACTTCTTGTTCTAGAGTAGAGTAGTATCTATGATCTTTCTGTAGTCAGAGCCCTGAAATATATTAATTTCATATGCCATAGCAAGTAGTTCAGAATTAAAACACATAGGTGTTGACTATGAAGTCATGATAGATATCAAAATTAAAAAATAATTCCCTGAATGCTCATGCTTTCCATAGTAAAGTGTTTTATATTTTATATTCCTATTTATAGAAGAACCTACTCTATACAGCTACCATCCTTCAGAAAAAAAAAGAAATTACTTGTTCTTGAAAGGTAAACTTTTGCTCAAAGACAGATCAGAAATAACAAAAGCAGATGATCCTTAATAGAATTTTTAAATTTTAAAGAGCTCTGGGAAAAAACCTGGGTAACTTCTTCTATAAATTAAGTCATGCCTTTAAAACATTATAATTGTTATATTATTGTCATATAAAACTGCAAAGAGGGCTTCCCTGGTGGCGCAGTGGTTGCGAGTCCGCCTGCCGGTGCGGGGGACACGGGTTCGTGTCCCGGTCCGGGAAGATGACACATGCCGTGGACCGGCTAGGCCCGTGAGCCATGGCCGCTGAGCCTGTGTGTCCGGAGCCTGTGCTCCGCAACGGGAGAGGCCACAACAGTGAGAAGCCCGCGTACCACAAAAAAAAAAAAAAAAAAAAAAAAAAAAAAAAAACCAAAAAAAAAAAAAACTGCAAAGAAACCTTAAAATGTAGTTCATCCTATTCATCCTAAAGGTTGTTTACTGATAGCTCAAAGTCCTACAGCATACTGAAATGTTGCTATAATTCAACTAGATTTTCCTAAATAGAATTTTCTAAAGCCTTAAAAATCTATGCTGAGAAAATTTAAAGTACGGAAACAAACTCATCATTGTGATGTTTTGGTGTGTATAAGATCACATTTTTGGTATGCCAGTTATATGTGTTTTAGACAATATTTTAGTTTTCAACCCAAGGCATAATTTTCAGCTCAAGTGCCTAACACATCCCTGAAAAGCCACTACTATAAAAAGAACTGTATTTTTGTTTCCTGAGCCCAATTTTTTATTGCAAAGGATTTATGTATGATTGAGAATAGTCCCCAGTATTTTGTTAATTGTAGATTTGAAGTAAACTCTAAACTTCCTCTGCTTATCTATTTTGCAAAAGAATAAATGGTATGTGTTTATGACAATATTTGTCAATGTCACTGTAAATTAAAATTTTTTTTTTCATTTTAAGAATGATCACTTCCAATAGAACAAAACAAAATCCCTGACTCTACTTTTTTTCATCTAATTTGGATGGATATCAGTTATCATATCATTACTACTTAGTTTAGTCATGGCAATGAAAATAAAACATTCAAAAACTCAATAGACAGTAATTTCTATGATTTTTCTAGTTAGCTTTTAGTTTTGATATTTTCCTTCAGCAGTTCCTCGGTTGACTTGCATTCCTCTAGCTTTTTTCTTCTTTTACTACTCTGCAGGAATGATAAAGGTACAACCAACTTGAAGAAATAAAGAACTAGAGTTTCTGCACCTAAAACTCATACATAAATGATTTTTTGGACATTTTAAGAGGCCAAACTCTTCTTATTCCAGGGAAAGTTACTCTTGAAAAAGAACATTAACCACAAGGAAGCAACCAATTAAATTGAAAAGGGATAATATTCTATAAGAAAACTTGCTTGTTCTCTTTAATGAGTGAATATCATGAAAAAAGGTACTGATCTAGATTAAGAAGACTTAATATCCACAAAACCAGACATGAAATGCAACCCTGGGGCTTCCCTGGTGGCGCAGTGGTTGAGAATCCGCCTGCCAATGCAGGGGTCACGGGTTCGTGCCCTGGTCCGGGAAGATCCCACATGCCGCGGAGCAACTAAGCCCGTGAGCCATGGCCGCTAGGCCTGCGCGTCCGGAGCCTGTGCTCCGCAACGGGAGAGGCCACAGCAGTGAGAGGCCCGCATACCGCAAAAAAAAAAAAAAAAAAAAAAAAAAGCAACCCTGGTCTGGACTCTAGCATGGACAAGCCAACTGTACAGAAATTTTTTAGATAACTTGAGAAATTAGAATATGGATTAGATAGGAGATGAAATAAAAATGTGCTGGCATGTAAAGACGTGGACCAGAAATTGAAAAGACTGCGTTACAAAACAGTAGGATCTAAATCAGAAAAAAATTCATATACACATACATGTATATGTGTATAAAAAGATCTGGAAGAATGTACAATAAGATACTATGACTCTAGTGTTCTTATTTTTGTATTTTTACTTTTGGGCATTCTCTAATATTCTACAATATATTTATTTTCCCTTTGAAATAAAAGTTAATTAAATTTAATAAAAATACAGAAAAAATAAATCATCATCTAAAAGCTTAGTTTTACAATAATGGCCTTGTTTTCTTTCTTTATTTTTTCTTTTTGAATGTTTACTTTGCATCTTTTCAATTAAGAATTCATTTTGCTATTCCCTGTCCACTTTTATGATCTAAGTGCTCCTGCAGATATTTTCTATTCATTATAGCTTAATATGTCTGAGATATTTAATTACCACTATGTTTCTTACAATTAACATTATGTTTTATAAGACCACTCCAATCTGAAAAATTACACTACTTACACATTTCCTATGCCCCCCTCAATTTTGATGATTCCTAGATATTTGTAGGTGTAGGATAGATGCCCATTTTTTTTTTTTTCCTGAGAGTTAATGCTTCATTCTTTATAAGGGTCCTTTGGATAAAAGGGATATAGCTACTTAAGTTGCTTTTTAAAATTACTGTATATCCCTCCTATGTCTCATGCTGACTATTGCCAACTAGGCTATATTCCTGAAAGAGAGTGTGTCCTCTTATATGTTAGTCAGAGTAGCCTCCAAGAGGCTAAAATGTGACACTATTAATGAAATCAAAACCAAGAGATCTAGAATACTCTGTAATCCCTTATCTGTAACAGGATTATTCTTTGTTTCCTATCTTTTGCCTGTCCATTAAAAATCGCTGGGATCCCCTAAAGTATACAAGATAGGACATGACAAGTGATAAGTGCAAGCTTTTTCTAAAAGGATGCTATCAAGTGATATTTTACCTTATTCTGTGATTTAGAAATAGTATAATGAAACTGATATTGTCTACTCATAGAAACTGATATAATAAGGATTCTGAATCACAAATGAACTTGACTAATTTATTTAAAAGCATGTAACTTGGTTTTCACACTTTCATTTAGAAGTTCAGAGACAACACAATGCATTATACTCTACTGCCTTGAATGCAGTTACCTATTTTAAACAGTTATATATAGAAGAGTAGTGTCTCCCCAAACCATACTACTCATATAAGATGTATTCTTATTATTCATTACTCTGTTTGAACCATGCTTTTCCTCACTGGAGAATATAAAATGTGAGAGAATCATGGAAGCTGATTTTATAAACATCCAAATATTTTCTTTCATTGATCTGTTTCCTTCCAGATAACAGACCACAAATAAAATATAGTAAAGTCAATATAATTTATGATTAAAACTCAAATGGTTTTAAAACTATTCCATTATACCAATTTTCATTTAATGTCAAGGGCAGGCTGTTCTAGAAAAAATGTGCAGTGGTATTTTCTTTAAAATTGTAAATGTAGGGGCTTCCCTTCCCTAGTGGCACAGTGGTTGAGAGTCCGCCTGCCGATGCAGGAGACATGGGTTCGTGCCCCGGTCCGGGAAGATGCCACATGCCGTGGACCGGCTAGGCCCGTGAGCCATGGCCGCTGAGCCTGCGTGTCCGGAGCCTGTGCTCCGCAACGGGAGAGGCCACAACAGTGAGAGGCCTGCGTACCGGAAAAAAAAAAAAAAAATTGTGAACGGTAAAACTGGTAGTTTGACTAATATAGTCACCAAATCTAAATCGATAGGATTCTTTTATATGAATTTCACCAAATAAAATGATTTTAAATTTATAATATAGGTATATTTTTCTTCATTTCTTAAATACAGAATAATTTTCGGTTACAGATAAAGGAATCAATCTGCAGCCCTATAACACACTGACAGTATAGTTTGTAACTGACGGTATTGACTTTAAAACAGAGATCTCCACTTTTAGATGCTTCTAAAGTAAATAGTTTGAAGATGGGTCCTCAGAAGTCGCTGGATCAGACTTAGGGCTACTTCACTGCTTATCTATGGGCACTAAAGTTTAAGCTGATTTTTAAAAAATTTACACAGAAGTAAAAACAAACAAGAAAAGCTTCAGGCTACTCAGATAATTTTAACTATTTTTGTATAAGAAAGTTTAAATAAAATTATAAAATAGTGCCTCTAACATTATTATTTTGTGTTTACCTTCAAATCTGCATGCTTTTTCCTTATAGTGCTGTATCATGCTGGAAAGATGTTTTCACATCAGACCAGTCAGAGCTTTAATTATGTTGTGCCTCTGCTGGTTGTGAGCAGTGCCTCTATCAGATGACTCAGCTGAGATACACATAAGTACATGCTTCACGTAAGGCAATGAAAAATAAACATAGCAGGAGCCAGCTAATCTTTCTTGGATTCCTGAGATCTGATACACTTGCCTCTAGATCCTGCCTAGTACTATTCTTAAATCAAATACCTTTAAGCACTGGCAAATCATATGCCTCCCGTAGGCCAGGACAGTCTCGGTTTGTACCACTGTTAAGTACGAGTAGAACCCCATTCACTCTCAAAAGTGTCCTATGTGAGCAATAAATCAAATGTTTATCCTTTAATAAACACTTAGCCCAATTTAGAGAATCTAGGACACCTTAAGATAACAAGTCTTTACATATATATGTATAAATAAACAAACAAATACATACACATTCATACAGGACTAAGTATTAACAAGTTTCACTTCCTGGCAAGGTAAATTAATTACTGCCTGTAATAAACCTATATATAACATAAATGGATGTTTCCTAAATTAGAGTCAGATGCGATGATTCTCTGTAATCTTATATTTTCTTTTAAAAATATAACTAGATAACATTGGCTATCATCTTGTACCCTATCTTCCCTCTGAAAATGTTATCCTGACCATCAGACAAAAGCATGAGTATATCATGAACCAGAGGTTAAATGTATCCTCAGTAATATACTTCGCGTTTCCTAATTGGCTCTTGCTATAAGAAAAATGTAGTTGATCAAAAACATTTTGACTCTTTAGTGAAAGAAAATTCTTAGAATCAGTTGCCAACTGAGATAAATAATGCAACTTTGCAAATAGGGCCATTTTCAATATTATATTAATTATGTAAGTAAGCAGTTTAAACATAGCAAAAATGCTGTCCAAGTAAGAGGAAAACAAGATTTGACTGCCATTAGGAACTCATTAGTTTTATGGCACATATAGTATCACAAACAATTCATTTCATTTTCAATGGGAAATAATCTAATTGAAATGAAAATGTCAAAGACTTTCTATCCTGATATAGAAATATCCCCTTTCATAGAGGTAAACCAGAGATTTATTTGGTCTTATATACTATACTTAAGTTCAAATAATTTAAATAGATTGACTATGGACTTTTGATTCTAATACTTCTATATTTTTAATTAAAATTTTCTTTTTACATATACTGCATATTTGCACCACAATAACTATGCAATGTTGAGCTTATAACCTACATTTTAAAAATAAAGAAATAGACACAGAAAAGTTAATATACTTAGACAAGGTTAAACATAAATAGTAATGCTAACATTTTACATCTTGTAATCTCAAGTCCATCAGTTTTTCAACTATATATGTTGTCTTTCTAAAGATGATTCACTAGAATTTTTTTAGGGTAGATGAATACAATTCATCAGATTTTTCTTTAATACCTAATACCTATAGTAGAGAATACAAAATAAACATAAATTTATTTAGGTGGTTCTAATAAACTCTTTGATTTTGTATTTAGTTATATCTTAATATTGTAGTTCTCATCAGACTATCATTTTAGCTGCATTGTTATGTTCACTGTGATTTAAGTCTATTAAATCCTTTATGCTCTTATTGAAGTTTATAAATGATCTTATACTTCACTGAGTTTCATTTTATTTTTTCAGTGAGAAAACAGTTAAGAGGATTTGGGGGGCTTAAAAAAACACTGGATTTCCTTTAAGAAAAGCAAAATTAAGCTGTATCTATCATTCTAGTGATAGTCCATACTGCATTGTTACTCTGTTCAGTATTCCCCAAAGCGGCTCAGACTTGAAACAAGAGACCTTGAAACACTAGGAAATATTGAAATTCCCCAGAAGACATTTTAAGGGTTACTGACTAGGGCAAGGAGAGCCACATTCATGTTTTTTTTTTTTTTCCCCTCGTGAAAACTGTGCTTATTCTGACCCAGAATTCCACCTGCTCTATAAATATGACACATCTTTTCTTTTTGAGCAAATGAAAGTGATGTGGGTCAGACTCTGAGGTAGACATCAGTTGACAGTTACAGGTTTTATCTGATGAGACCTAGAGTATTACATTATATCTCTATCCTTTGATTAGGATTCACGATTCCTCTATTATACCTTAACTATGACCAGAAGTGTTGAGTGCTGAAGCAAATGAAGCAAAACATACTGCCCCTCTTCCTAACTAAATTTAAATGTTTCTTGACTTGTCTTCATGTGTTTAAATAAATCTTTTTTCCCCAATATTTTTTCAATATGAAAAAGTTACATATTATTCAATAACACAGTGTTACAAAGTATTTCAGAAGAGATATTACCATTAAATGAATATGTAAATATCATCTGGATTATTTTATGTCTAGAATTAGCTCTGAGAAAAATTTCTAATAGTTTCTTGGTAATTCCTTCCTTCTATTTATAAGTAATATTTACACCTATACACGGGTTTTTGTTTGTCACAATTTTAGGGAAAGCATACAAACCTGTACATTTGATTTTTGAGGCAACTATTCTCTGATTAAATACACCATCCTGAAGATACAAATAATCCACCTATGAATTTTACACTTATGATTTTTTTCTTCTTTACTGAGGTATAATTGACAAACACCTATGAATTTCTACAAATGAAATATTGAAAGGGAATTAGCTAAGGAAGAAATTTTTTGTTAACAGATCTCTGTAAGAGCTCAGATGAATTTTTAGTTCTCAGGCTTGTGTGTGTGTGTGTGGTTTATACCTATTACACAATATCATTAATGTTTATATTAGTAGAACACTTTTAACATCATCTGTATAGATTGAATATATAAGTATGTTTAATGAAACAAACAGAAAATTGTAAATATTTAATTACAAAATATATAATCCACTAAGTACTACTCCATTCTATTACCTATTCATTACATAGACATGGTAATCTGAAGCAATAAGCCAAAGGATTAAAAAATTGAAGATAAAAATCTGAAAATTTCAGTTGTGACCTACCAAAATTGTTCAGCATGCTAGGAATTAATTAGTTTCACAATAGAGCAGAAAATATTACTTAAATACTTCTCTCTGAAGTAAAGTGGGGGAGGAATAAATCATTAAAGGCACTATTCTTTGCTCTCCTATGTTAAAATTTTTCTTCAACTCATAATCTCCATTCATTCTAATAATTGTAATCTCACATATCTATGTTACTAACAGGTATTATAGACTATGGCAACTTGGATTCACCTTTATCTATCAAGTCATTACACCACACATTTGTGTCATGTTTACTGGGTATAATTACATAATACAGATTTAAGCAGTCCCATTTTGAGAGGATTCACAAACTAATTATTTAAGTAATAGTTTTTTTTATTTTACATACAAATATGTATATAAAGCATCTTTGATTTCTTTTAGTATGCTTTTAAGGCACCCCAATCCTTGCCTTAGACTAAAAACTTTTTTTTTTTGATGAAATGCTTACACAAAGGGAGTAAGAAAGTGTCCTTCTTAAAAGAAAAAAAAAAAAACAACTCCTTTTCATTCAGATGACATGTTTTCTACTTATTTTGCCCTGCTGGTACCCTTATTTCCCTCTGAGGGGACTTCCAAGTGGTAATGGGGAGTTGGATGAAATGAGAAGGGAGGAGACTATGAGAACAGGTACAGCTGCAGGGAAAATGCCAGGATTTTGGACATCCATGTGGGGTCACTGAACATTTCTTCCAGGATTAAAAAACAAAAGTGACTTTTACCAGGTGTTTTATATGTCTTATGTCAAATAATTCTTCTGACATGATTATTTATGTATGACGAATCTGAGGTAGGTTATATAACTTGCCCCAGGTCATAAGCATTCTAAGTGGATAGTCAAGATTTGAATCTTGGCATGGTTTCCTCTAAAATCTTTTCTGCTTCTATTAACATATGACTATAAGAGTATATTAGGAAGCTTACTCTCCTAATATACTTGATAAATAGGCCATGAAGAGAAGATATTTTCAAGACTGGTTAGCTATTTTAATAGTGCTTATTGGTGGCAGTGAGGGACATAGTAGGAAAGCATAGAGGATGAGGTAGAAAAGTATTTCCAGCAGCAGAAATGATTCAGTGTATAAACCTGATGGTGAAGGCAGACAAAGCAGGAGTCAAAGATGGCTAGGCTCCCGTGCCTGCGTGAGTGGAAGGCTGATGACTCCATTCATGGACTTGAGAAATCAGGAGAAAGACATTTGGAAGGAGAAGCATTGATTCTTTGGGGTCTATGGATTTGAGATGCAGAACAATATACAGGTATATTGTTATCTTTTCACTATGCCTTCAAATTTCTGTGTTCCCTTGTTCCTCCTCTAATATCAAGACTTATACCTGTGTTGATTTTAATAGCTTCTCATTTTTAGTTGAAGAGAGCCATGGATAACATAATGTCATTTCCTTTAAATTTTTCCAATACTTTCTTTTTTCTCTGGGAACACTAGAAATGCAAAAGAAGAAAAAGCTTGGTTCAAGGGCTTTTCTTCATTTCTGTTTTCTTTCCTCCCCCTTTCCCTTTGTTTTCCTAAGGAACTGTTATTTTTCAGTTTGATTTCTCTCATTAAGTTGAAGTCGGCTGTATCAATCTATTTTTGTTCTGACCTTTTGAGACCATTCATTTTTAAGTGCAACACAACTTTAAAATAGTTAATATATTTAGAAATCTTATTTGTACTATTGTACATGGAGCTGCTCTTCACATTGGTAACACATGCTGAAACCAGGTGCCTTTGTAAGTCTATATAGATCTTTGTTAATTTTGAGTCCTAATGACATCCCCTTTATGGAGAATTTAAAATTTGGCATTAAATATTAAACTTAAAGAAAGTTCTGTAATTGAAAAAGATAGCTAAACATAATGATTCTGAAAGGGGCCACTTCATACTTTTTATTTTATGATTTGGTAATTTTCATAGGAACAACCTTATGTTCATATATAAAGGGCTAAGTGCTAATAAACGGCCTCAAATTTATTGCCATCTCTGTGACCCAATTCATTCCATTTTGCTATCATATTTACAAGAGTATCTTCCCTTAGCACTATGTGTCTCTTTTATACACTCCCAAACTAAACTTAATTTAGTTGTTTATAATTATTCTCTCTCAGATTCTTTTCTATTTCTAGGTAAATTATAAGCCCTGTAAGGTTATTTCTACTTTCATATTGCCCTATACCTCCAGTAATATTCTCTAAGAAGATTCTCAATAATTATCATTAAATAAATCAAACAACAAATAGGATACTTTAGGTGATAATATATTTAAGAAAAAAATGCAATTATTTCACTTAAGACTTTTATAGTATTTGGAACAATTGTGAATTGCTCAATTCACTTGTGCTCTATTAATTATTAAACTAATTCTCATTACAATTTAGTTTCTCCATGAAATCAGTACTTGTCAAGGTCACTAATGGTTTCCTTATTGTCAAATTAAATTGTCAATTCTTAGATCTAATCTTAACCAATCACTTAGTAACGCATCATGTGGGTGATCACTTTCCCTTTCTTAAAACACTGTCTTTCCTTGAGTTTCTCCTCTATCTGGTCAGTCCTTTTCAGTTCTGTTATTTGCTTCCTCCTTACCTCCCTGACCTCTAGAGGTAGAAGGGTCCCAGGACTTAACCATTGGATTTCTTCTCTTCTCTACTTATATTTACTCCCTAGATATGATATCCTCCATCTCTTTGTCTATGTAGTGATAAGCAAATCTATATCTTTAGTCCAGACCTCCTCTCCTCTAAATTTATATTTTAATTTCAATTTCAATTGATGTCTCCACTTAGATAGCTAATATCTCAGTCTTAAAAATTCCAAAATAAACTTTCATTCCAATAGCGCTTCTCCTCCCAAAAGGTATTTCCTGCTCTTCCCTAAGTCTCTTATTTTGGCAAATGGCAATTTCTATCTTTCTGTGTTCTTTCACATTCCACACCTATTTAAGCTAGGAAAAAGCTTACAAACACATAATTAGATCCTTGCTCATTACTGTTCCTTTCTCTCTACTTAAGTATAGTCTATCCCTTTGAGGGCAAATTTTCTTTTATTTCTAATCTATAACATTTAGTTCTAATATATCCCATGCTATCTACTGACTTCCAGTTTAATTTAGCTCATCTAGGAGTTCTACAATAGCACTGCAATTTTAAGGGTCTTATTTTCATGACCAACATGTAAATTTCAAATAAAATTAGGGACATGTACATATTCAGAGCTTAAAGGTAAAATAATGGAATTTCAATTTTTGAAAGGACAAATATAAGCCCTTTAAGTGCTGGAATTGTGTCACAGATGTCCCCATGTTTTTTGGAGGCTAGTTAATCTCATGAAAAGAATCATTAAATAATTATTACACAAATAAATAACTGAATGCATACTTTACTTCTATAAATATTTAGATACTTTTAATCTTAAATCAACCCTTAAAAGCACGTAAATATTTCAACAATTTCAGAGTTGCATATATATATATATATATATATATATATATATATATATATTTTTTTTTTTTTTTTTTTTTTTTTTTTTGCGGTACACGGGCCTCTCACTGTTGTGGCCTCTCCCGTTGCGGAGCACAGGCACTGGATGCACAGGCTCAGCGGTCATGGCTCACCGGCCCAGCCGCTTGATGGCATGTGGGATCCTCCTGGACCAGGACATGAACCCGTGTCTCCTGAATAGGCAGGTGGACTCAACCACTGCGCCACCAGGGAAGCCCTCCTATATATTTTTAAACTTAACAAAAATGTAATTGTAAAGAATTTCTAGTGAAAAGAAAATGGGAAAAGTTATTTCATGTTTCTTGAACTGAAGCTAATATGTGTTTAATATTTGCTTATTTCTGATTTTTAAGTAATAAGTAAAATAATAATTTCTCATAAAAGCAATGAAAATAATCCTTGGACTAGTTATTTCTGTTTGTTTGTATTAGTTTAGTTTATCTCTCACCCTCACCATACTGTGTCAAAGTTTCTGGTTGACTAACCCAACTGTCATTCCTAATATCCTGCTCCCTAAAACCTTCTAATCTAGGGATTTTTAAAAAGCTCAACAACTTCCCCAGTCTCTCTACATCTTGATGTGAATATACAACAAATTTCTAGCCAATGAGAGAAAAGCAAATTTCAGCTAGAGGAATTCTGGGAAAGGAAAGGTACAGCTGATGAAATCTGTCCCTCCTCTTGTGTCCTCAGATGTAATGCTTAGAGCTGCAGCAGCCATCTTACTACCAAAACAGAAAGATAAGAAAATGACATGGATTCTGACCCCGATGTTACTGATCCATAGAACCAAAGGCAATAACAGCTCCCTCACTTCTAGACTTCTGTATTTTAAAGAATAATACATAAAACTATTTGTTGAAGCCACTAACATCGGGCTTAATTTCACTTGTAGCCCAAGTCCTAACCGAAAAAGGAACTATGTCCAGATTTTCCAAGTTTAACTTCTTTTCTTGCATTCAGCTGTCAAATGCATTATCTCTAGACAATCAGATTTTTAAAAACAAAAGATGAAACAGATGGCTCTTCCCTTTTTCAGGTAACAGTTAATAACCCTGGTGCTTCTATTATGTTTGCTTAATTATCACAGTCTCTTGGTTATTTACCAGGCTTTACCTACATCAGCCTTGACTGAATACTCTTATTGGGGGTGGGGTGGGGAGGTGCCCTACACATCTACAAGTAACACTAAGTAGAAGCTTGTAAAGCTTCTTCTAGAATGTAGTTTCTGAGTTGTGGAATTTAAATATGTTGTAATGGACAGCCTATTCATTGCCATCCATTTTCAAATAGTGATAAAATTCAAAAGTACTAAAATGTTTTCATAATTTACGAACCTCAAGCAAATATTGTACTGGAAAATCAATAAAGAGAACATGCAAAAAACAGAGAGTACTTCTTTAGCATTTAACTTGGCAAAACATGAATATCCAATTTTTCTAATTCCTGGGCCCATAGCAGATTGGAAGTAACCCAAAGGAAAAAAAATGATAGGGTGAAGCTGTTTCTATCTCTTTTAAAATACTCTGCAGAGGACTCAGAGAAAAGACAAACAAACCGTCCTTGCAGAGACTTTTGTTCACTGCGCTCCTGTTTAAATAATGTTTTTAGCATAGAATGGATAGCTTTTATATCCTAAGGGGAGGTCTATTGTGACCAAAATCACAAGAACACATTTTAGAGCATCTAACAATGTTTAACAATATAACTCTTTCTTGAACTTATATAAATGCCCAATCCCTAATTAGAACACATTTCTAATTATGGGGAAACCCACTTTTTTCTCAAGCAGTTGCTTAGAAGATGTTATGATTCTGCAGATGTTCTGAATACAGATTTAGAGCCACCAGATAACATAAACAAAGAAAACAAAATCAAACCTAAGTCAATTCAAATAACATTGAAATAATATAATAGCAAGACAACTTTACACTTTGCCTGAAACCATTTCATTTACATGCAAAATAAGTCATTCCTACTAAGGAAAAATAAATCCACATCTACATGAACCAGATTCTCTTCCTAGCTAGAATATTAATTTTTCAATCTGTTGTCTATTATTTTTTATTATTGAAATTACATACACTATTAACATTAGGCTATATTTGATAGTATATGCTGTTTTAGGCATCCAGGCATGGATATTTTAAAATCTCTTTATCTTGTAAATGATCATGAAGGAAATCTAAAAGCAGTATGAAGTTGACTTATTAATTTCTTTTAAATGTCTTGACTGATGCTTATCTACAAAATTTCTTCTCAGTCTTTTAATTTTTCAGATTACATCTTTATTTTTCCATGTGGGAAATTACCTAGGCAAATGGATCACCTTTACTTATAATCATGTCACCTGAGTTAATGCAAAATTTGTTTTTCTTAGGGCAAATAGAAGAACAAGAGATAGCAGTTAATAGGCCTTAACTTCACTACCCAGAAGTGAGTTGGTGACTGGAAAACACCATTATCTCTTTGGGACCACTGATATATTAGTACTTTAATTTTTTGCCAAAATAGTCAAAAACAAACAAAACAATCTAATTTAAACAATTTACAACAGTAAATTTAGGATGATATGCAACAGTCACCAACCTGTAACATTCATTCTAGTTATTCTTTATTATCAGGTAATGATGTCTTAGTAATTAAAAGAGAGCAAGAGGTAGAGAGAGAGAGAGAGAGAGAGAGAGAGAGAGAGGGAGGGAAAAGAAAGGGAGAGGCCCTTTGAAGTAATCTAGAGTTAGTATTTTTTTTAAAAGGTTTAGGCATTGCTAGAACTAAGTTAATTTTTAAGTTTTACTAAATTATTTCAAAACTATATAGGATCAGAGTCATCTTATGAATTTTTGAAACATTAAAGATCCATTTATGTATATCTGTCCATCTAGGATTACTTAAAACCAATTTTTTAAAAATCAACAAACTTTGCAAGAAGATCAATTAAGCTTATTTATCCATCAAGTCCTCTCTATACATGATTGATGACACCATAAAGACAGCAATACATTCATTAGAAGAAATTTTTAAATCAGGCAGTCCTTGGCAACTTTTGGTGAAATCTTTCAGCCATACTTTGAAGGGACTCATCTAATTTTAGATAGGTATAAAAAATTATGATATCAAATTATATATAAATATAAATGAGACTGTAACTCAAATATTTTCTAACTCAAATATTTATAGTTTTATAATTTTTAATATATTGTCTATTTGATTTTTTTGAATAATGATTAACAAATTTGAATGATAAATTGAATATTTCCAATGTATTTTAATTTATGCCAGCTAAACATATTTTTTATAATGCCAGATATACACATATATGTTATTTTATAATTTGTGAAAGACACAAATTTGGAACAATCTATCTTTCAATATAGGATTGGTGGTACATTAATGGTAGGGAAAACAATGCAACTATAAAAAGAAGCTATTGATCTGGAAGGCTGTTCATAATGTACTATTAAGTTAGTAAGGTAAGTTGCTGAATAATGTGTGGTGTTCCCATATCTGTAAATAAACGAAATCCTTTGTTATTATATGTATGTATTAATATATGAGTAAATGTGTAGAAGGATAAACATACATATATACACACATACCTCTATATTTAATACACTGAGCATGTTTTACTTTTGTAATTTTAAATATCATTTTAAAATATATTGAAGATAATAATTAACCTTTTAAAAAAAAGGAAGAAGAAAAGAAAAAGAAATACCTAAATCCCGGCTAGTTTGCTCTAACCATCAGGATGGTGAATTCTACCTTTACTGGCTTTAGATTTAAGAGAGGCACGTGGCACAAATTGCCAAGACAAGAACCATGGTTTGAGGATAAATTTAGTTACATCAATACATTCAGACGCAAATATATTTTATTTGTAAGGGATTGTTCCTTACAACATAATTCCTTACTCAAGAGCATTTCAAGGACATTGAAATAGGAAAAACTAATCCTGATTTCCTGATATACACCTGCACCATTGCACACAAAAAATTGCTGATGTTTGTGATAATGGTGTAATTTGGAGTAATTGTTATATATCAGCATTTTGCAATTATCATTACAGGTATTGAAATCTGTGAATTTCTCAGAACACACACAGGATGCTGTTAGATTCTGATTAGATATTTAACAGTCTTCTAATTTAATGAGTCCGGAGTCATTGATAGCAAACCACAACCTGTTACTTTTCATACAAAAATAAAAAAGGGTGACCTTCAGTTGGATACACATAGAGTAACACATTGCAAATTATTGATGATCTATGAATTAGCATCAGAATATTTTAAATGCAAAAATTAGCACAGTTTATATTTGAATTTTAAAATCTCAGACCATTACTCCCTTCACACATTCACACATACTAAAACATACCCTTCCTCCTTCTTGGTAAGATGGCTTCATCTAAAACTTCAAAGAAAATACAGAACATTAAACAGAAACTCCATCAGCCTTTATCTATTCATCTATCTGAATCTTCTCTACCCTCTATTTCTCTCTCCTGATAAAATGATGACAGGTGTCTTTTTGTCTGCAAGTCTAATCCTTTCACATTTCCTTTGCCCCCTAATTCTTCTAGATTTTTCAGGAAATTCCTATAACTGATGATCTCTCTCTCCTGTGTCTCTACCCTTTCACTCTCTATAAGGCCTTCCAAACCAGACTCAAATTTCATCTATCTTCAATATATCCTTCTCTTGATATTATTCCCTCTCTAACTATTTCCCTAACTCTCTCCTTTTCTTCAAGTGTAAATTTCTCAAACTACATCAACACTAGTTCTCTGTATTTCACAATTCCTATTCATTTTTATTCCACCTGTATATGGAGACTTCCATAGCTGCACATTAAATTTCCTACTTAACATCACTTGGATCTACCAAAATTACCCCAAATTCAACCCATCCAAAAATACATTCATGAGTTTATCGCCGCCACACTGTGTCACATATAAGTTAATGTGTTACCAACATCCATCCAACTTTCCAAGTCAGAAACCTAGTAATAATCATGAAGAGTTTCTTCTCTTAATTACTTCATATCTAGTTAATTACCAAACCCAGTAAAAAAATTTAAATTCTAAATATTTGTTGAATCTTCTCACTTCTCTCCATCTTCATCCAACTTCCTGACTTCCAATTCCCTGCTTATTCACGTCCAATAGCTTCAGCCTCCCACTCTCATTCATTGTACTATTTATGGCACTACCTCCAGAACTTTTATTTCAAGTACACTACTTTTAGGCTAGCAGCTTCTCTTTTTTTAGTTCACCTAAGCTGTTATCTCTACTTCAACAATATTTGATAATATTGGGAACTTCAGGCCATTGACCCTAATGTGTTTTCATTGTACATTCAGTCTCCCTTATGTGCCGACTTCCCTCATTACTCAACTTAATTTTTATGACCTTTGCTATTATCATTTCTTTTTCATATAGCCTTAATTCATTGGTCTCTACCTCCTGGCTCTAGTAGATACCTGGCAAAACTCCACTTCTTCCAGTTACAATGTATGCACAGTTCCTGCTCCTTTTTATGGCCAACTTCTCCACTTGCATACTGAATTCCATCCCTTCTGATAACTAAAGAAAATTTTGCCTGCAGTTGTTCATTATCTCCTGAAATATTTTTTTGAATCATTCCCATTATCTTACAAATATGTTATAATGCTTCCCAACTTAAGCAAAACAAATAAACAAAAAAAACTTTATCTTGATTTCATATTCTCTATTTGCAGCAAACACCTTTTGAAAGCTTTCTCTGTACAAGTTGTCTCTGTTTCTGTCTCCCAGCCTCTTCTTGAGCCATTTCAAGTCAATCCATTTTGTCGCCACCACTCCAATGGAAACTGCTCTAATCTTTTCGAGTTTCCCCCATAACCTCCATCTTGTCAGATAAGATGGTCAATACTTCTTCTCTATCAGAATTAGTCTTAGCCTCACTCCCCTTCACCTAGTAACTTTCTTCACTTGGTTTCCAGAATTCAATTTTTCCTGGTTTCCTCCTACCGTCAATTTCTCTGTCTTAATCTCCCTCGTTATATTATATCCTTCTCGTCTCTTCTGTTCCTTAAATGATGGAATATCCTAAGGCTCATTGCTAAGTTTTCATTTCCATCTGCACAGTATGCCTGTGCAATCCCATCCAATGTTATGGATTTAAATATGATTGATGATTCAGACCCCTCTCTTGAGCTCCAGAGTGTTACAACTATCTGCCCATGCAAAATCTTCACTCAGATTTCAAGTAAGCATCTCAAGCTTATCACACCCCAAAAAGAATTTATTTTCCCCACCAAATTTGTTCCACTTCTTCTTGAGTCTTTGTCTCAGTTTATGACATCACCTCTCACCCAGTTGACTCAGATCAAAAACCCAGGTGTCATCTGTAATATTTTTCTATTTTACCATCCCAACATCATCCAATCCATTTACAATTTTCCTCATAGTAAATAAAAATGCAAATAATTATAAAATGATATTAAATATTTTACATCTTTTACTGTACTGTAAATTTTATATTAGGGATTGTGTTAATTTTTTTTTCATTCTCTCCTCAGTGCTTGACGTGTAGTAATTATAATGAATATTTACTGGCTGGTTATTGTTAAGTAGCATATATAGAAGAGTGGGTTTTTTCTTATCATTTCAGAAAACAAATAAAATATGGTATAACTGCCACTATAGAAAAGATTAAAACAGAAACTTCACCTATGTTTATTAATAAATGTCTTAGATTTGTCACTAATGTATTAATATATAAAAAAGTAAGAATATATTTATATTGTGTTACCATCCTACATGAGTATATGCTTAGAACATGGGAAATATTGATATATTCTCACCAAGCAGTGCCAGGTACATTGTTAGACTAAAATATGCTCTGTGAGGACAAGCATTATAAAATGCTATCCATCAGAGGAAGGCTAAATAGGTAAAAGTCAGGACTAAGGGAAAGACAATGGGTGAAACTATTTTAGTAGGCTATAAAATATTCAATCAGCCTCACCATAGGAATAACTCTTAACTGTTCTTCCACTTGGGAACCAATCTAGTAGAAAGAAGGAAATGTGGTTTTTAGAATCAATCACACACAGTTGAGCTCAAATCTTTGCTCTTCCACTTACCAGCCAAGTGATTTTTTGTAAATTGCTTAATTACTCTGAACCTGTTTCATTTGTTAGATGATAATGGTGATAACTATTTCATATCATGAAAGTTAAATGTGATAGTGTAGTGCACCTGATAGACATATATTAGAATTTTTTTTTAAAGGATGGCAAAAAACAAGCTCTAAGTCTGAGATTTTGGAAAAAGCAATGCTATTCTAAGAAAGAAATAAGAACTGGTGTTTTGATTTTTCCATTGTTCCTTTCTTTCTTAGTGCATAGAACAATGGTGGCATTTACTCTGGGATTTGAACTTGGGATTTGAACACTAGGATTTGGGATCCAGAGGTTTAAGAAACAAACAACTATGGAAGTAGATTTTGCTTTTTTCATTTAAAAAATCGTTGTTTTTTTTTTTTTTTTCCCTTCAACAAGTAAACTTTTTATGGTAAGAGGTTTTGTTATTGCTATTCTATTTTAAATTCTACTAAAAGTAACTATAATTATTCCATAAATGACTCAAGCATATGGAATGCTTTACTCTGGGCACAGGAGCAGAATGCTATGAAAACTGCAATGGCTACAGTCATTCAGTGTTTATTAGAGGTGGGTTTCCCTTTCGTGATCATTCTTTCGTTGGCTATGAGTTACTGTGAATTTACTAAAATGAAATTATATCATTTTTTGGTTTGGGGGGGATAGTAGCAAAGAATGCAATCACTGTGAGGAATTTCATTGGTAAATCAGAGTGCTCTCTGTTAATTAGCTCCTGCCTACATACATAGTATAAAAAAATAATTGTATGTTTATGAAAGAATGATTAGTTAGGGAATGTGCTGAGGTTAATAAGAAAAAATCATGAAGAGAGCAATTTAAGTTAATATCTACATATCATTTTACATAACCACATCACAGAAGGGGGTCCCAGTTAATTAGATTCCTTTAGTTAAATAGGAAATGTGAAAAAAGAAGATACTTAGGGTCTAATCCAAGGTATGCCTGAGTTATATGGGAGAATAATTTTGACCCTTTTCTGAATAGACATATATATATATGTCAGGCATAAAAATAGAAACTTTGACCTATACCTAAGAAATGTTTCTGCTTAAGTATTGTTCATTTATGACCTATAAAAATTGAAACAATATTTTAATAGAAATATTGGCCACAAAATGCAATTTTAAGAGAGTCTTTGCAATATAATTCCATGTCTCTGAGTGATTTTCAATTTAAAAAGTAGACAATACTCAGAATTCTGAATGCAGACCCAGATGATCATATTTTAGTCTTCTCTTGTAAGTTTCTAAGATCTGTGGGCACATATAAATCTACAGATATATGCAATGGGTAGAGGCAAACAGATGTTTCTCCTTAGCTCTGTCTGACTCATCCCATCTGCAACCTATCAAAAATGGTAAAATAAATACCCTTTTGTGAACATGAAAAACCGTTCCCTCCATCACTCTCATTGTGCTCAAAACTGTTACCAAAATATTCATAGGAAAAAGGCCTACTACCTCTCCGTCTAGATATCACATTCTAGAATCAAAATCTGTGAACTCCAAGGTGAGGAGGTAAGAAAAAAAATTAGTTTCTGTTTATATTAAATTTTTATTCTATCCCTTTAAATATCTATCATAAATCCTATTTATATAACTGAATAGGTGAGTGTGTGATGAAAGGTTTTCCTTGGTAAGAGTATTCCAAGTTTTATGACAACAGCTCTAGAGTAGTGTTGTGCAACAGATATTGCAAGCAAATGGTTATTTAAAATATTCTAGTAGATGTATTCTTAAGAGATGAAATTAATTATGATAAAATTTTATTTAACCTGTATGTCCAAAATTATTAGCATTTCAACATGTAATCAATGCAAAATTTTAATGAGATATTATACATTCTTTTCTTCATACAATGTCTTTAAAATCTGGTATACATTTTACAATTACAGCACATCTCAATTTGTTTTAACCATATTTAAAGTGCTCAATGAGCACATGTGGCTTATGGTTACCATATTGAATGGGGCAGGTCTAGAGCACTCTTGGGGAAGACTCACCCGTCTGATAAATAAATGGAAAGGCAATAAACTTGGAGTTAACATCGGGGCAGTTTTATTCTAATTATACTATGAGTTACTGCTCACAAATGCAGTATTGAACACCTGGAGCCAATGTGCACATTGAGACCTTACCTTATAGAAAATAGTTATACAAAAGAACCCTGCTTTTAAATGTACAAAAGAGCCCTGGTTTTAGTTCTAAGACAATACTTTAATTGCTTGCTTTTGGCTCTTTTTCAGACAAACAAGAAATAAATTATTTGAAGGTAGCAAAACAAATTTCTCTCAGACTTAAAGGTGTTCTTATATGGCAAAGTTGCATAGGACACAGAAAATAAAGTTCTTTTCTTGCAGGACAAGAAGAAATAAGAAAGGGAGCATTGAAAGTGCTATGGTAGGTAAAGTAGGCAGAATTCAAAGATGGCCCATAGGATTCCAGCCTGTAGTGTATAAATATACATTCACCCAGTTATTCAATCAAATACTATTCTGGGTGTGCTATAAAAGGATTTTGCACACGTAATTCAGGTCCCAAATTGCTTGACCTTAAGGCAGGGAGACAATCAGGTGGGCCTGATCTAATCAAGGTGCCTTTGAATTTGGGTCTAGAGGTCAGAGAGGTAAAAATTAAGATTCAATAATGAGAAAGCTGGCACACTGTTGCTGTCTTTGAAGATGGAACAGGCTACATGACAAGGAATGCCCAAGGCAAAGAATAAGCAATGAAACAAGAGCCACAGTCCTATAACTGCAAGGACCCAGATTCTGCCAACCACCTGAGTAAATGTGGAAAAGGACTCCAACCTCTGGGTGAGAACATAGCCTAGAGAGCACCTTGATTTCAGCCTGGTGACATCCTAAGGAGAGAACCCAGCCATGTCTATACTTTTTTTTTAACATCTTTATTGGAGTATAATTGGTTTACAGTGGTGTGTTAGTTTCTGCTTTATAACAGTGAACCAGCTATACATATACATATATCCCCATATCTCCTACCTCTTGTGTCTCTCCCCCACCCTCCTTATCCCACCCCTCTAGGTGGACACAAAGCACCGAGATGATCTCCCTGTGCTATGTGGCTGCTTCCCACTAGCTATCTATTTTATATTTGGTAGTGTATGTATGTCCATGCCACGTCTCTCACTTCATCCCAGCTTACCCTTCCTCCTCCCCATGTCCTCAAATCCATTCTCTACGTCTGGGTCTTTATTCCTGTCTTACCCCTAGGTTCTTCAGAACCTTTTTTTTTTTTTGGATTCCATATACATGTGTTAGCATAAGGTATTTGTTTTTCTCTTTCTGACTTACTTCACTCTGTATCACAGTCTCTAGGTCCATCCACCTCACTACCCTCAGAATGGGAGAAAATATTTGCAAATGAAGCAGCTCATGAAGCTCAATATAAAAAAAAAAAAAAAACCCAATCCAAAAATGGACAGAAGACCTAAACAGACATGCCTGTACTTTTACCTATAGAACTGTATTTTTGTTTGTATTTCTGTTTTTAAGCTGCTAAATTTATGGTAATTTTTTATATGGTAATAAAAAACTTATATAGCAAGTGAACAATTCATTCACTTTACCTAACCACAAAGGTTTTTTTTAATCCTTACCATTTTAGTTATCAAATATATAATCCAGATTTATGATATTTTGCATTTCAAAATAGGTCTTGAGGGCAAACTCTGATAGTTTTAGATGCTAATTTCACTAATACTGTCACAATGGAGAAGTTTAATACATTCACTGTTATATAATTATTCTGATGTTTTTTTCTATAAAACACTGAAATCATTTCACACACATACTAAGCATGATTTTAAGGATTAAATAGCAGGAGTAGGTAAATGATCAAAGTTATATGCTATATGTGGTAACCCTCATCATTCTATAGCATATTAAATTCCAAGATATTCAAATAGTATTTGGGTGCTGACTAGATGAGAAGGCATTACCTTAGGACTTCCAATAATTCACTGATAACTTTTGTGTCAGATGTTAGTAAGGGACTAGGTCAAATGCCATTTTTTACTATATATATATATATATATATATATATATATATATATATATATACATATATATATAACTAGTTGTTTAACATTTATGTCTTAGTCATTTGAAAGCATGAAGTAATTTTTCTTTATTAGGAAATACTTGTTCATTTTTCCATATCTCTTACTTTTTCACTTCCTTTGTACCTTGTCAATGTATCTCTATATATACCAGCTACAGAAATGTTTTCAATGGGTTTATATTTTTAGTTGGTTGTAATTTAGACAGCTCTTAGTCTGAAAGATATTAGAAATAAAATATTATGAAATAAAATTTAATATTCTAGTCTACTAAAATCCTGAATAAAAATCCTGAGTAATATCGATGACATACTTATACCTCTAAATTGTACTCTATAAGGAAACAATGCCAGGGGTTGAATATTGGAAAAACACATGCAAAGTACTTTTAAAACTGTAAATATCTGTCTAAAGAAAGGAGCCGAGGCTTCAGGAATATCTTTCATTTTTTTGCTTCCATTTTTAATAAAACACATTGTATTGTCAGTAATGAATTTCAGTGAAGCTTAAGATATTCTGAGATAACTGACTGAAGGCAGTCCTGACATCATTCTAGATCAGAAATTAATAATTACAAACACCATAATTTCTATGCTGTAGCAAGATGCTTATGGGAAAGAGTGAAAAAGTATTCATAATGGTTCCCTCAATCCACTGAATTTTTGCTCTGACTCTTAACTAGTATAATAAACATCTTCCCAGTCCAATAATGTTATCTTTAGATTTTCTATTACAGTTCTAAAGTCAATGCTCTTAAAATCTCTTTTGACTTTCAACTGTTTCTGGTCACATTTTTACAGTCAGTGGTTTTGAGTTTAACATTAATGTTTCCAGGATCTGTAAAAGCTTTGTAACAATGTGTGGGCATTTTGGTATCATTATAAAAGCCACTCATGCAACCTTGTGCCACTAAATACTTTTGTTTAAAATAACCACTTGAACTGTATCAACAGGAATTAACAACAACTGATCTGAAATGTTTTACTCTTACCTTATGCTTCTTTGACAATTTTGGTATTTTATGAGTACTGGGAAGTGTGGGACCCAAATCAGCTGGAAAAGAAGAAATTCACACACTTTCCTTCACCTCTTCGAATGCTCTTTAATTCAAAAGCAAATTTAATGTCTGGAACATGGTGGACTAAGGATAGACTTACAATAAAAAGCCTGTGTACTTTTATTTATTGTACTTAGGGATCATAACACAACTGCCACTCAAATAAGGTAACTATCTACAGGCAACTTTGACCGTTCGATTTGGACATAAGAATTAAGTTCCTTGGGGGCAAAACAAAGAAAAAGGATTGTGCCATTTGTGAAAGTGGTGCCAACAATATCACATCATCTCTCTCATATATCACACATGGGTCACACAGCTAAAGAATAAGCCGTTATGTGACCTCTTAGGTAATAACCACTATATCGTAAAGTAAAAGTGTGACACAGGCATTAAAATGTGACAGGAATATAAAACGTTTCAAATATCTGGCTATATGAGATTTAGGGAGTTAAACTAAGTTCAATTACCTTATTTCACATTGTGAAGCATTCAGGATAATTGAGTTGAAACAAACAGCCAGATAAAAATGCTTGAACATATATTTAGTAGTTGTTATAATTTCTGTCACAAATTCAATAAAAATTATTAGTTTACAGTCTGAATTGCTAGCTAAGAAAAAAATGCTTTGCCAAATAGAGACTTTGCTTGATGAGATGAACACGTTTAGTCTCTAATGGAGTAAGGATTTTAAAAAATCTTTGGATATATGTTTGACAAAGAAACTAAAATAGAATCGAATACATTGTTTATCAGAGTCTATATGAAAACAGCATATATGCAAGCTAAAATAAATAGCATACAAATAATAATAATAATATTAATAATAAACTTTTTGAACATATTTCTTCATAAGATCCTTGATGGAGAAGGAAGAGCATCAAAGCTAAATGCTATTTTTAAGGCATTTATTTCAGATAAGGAAAGAATGGAGACATTTCAAAATATCAAGTATTATTTTCACTATAAGTAGCATATTCTAGGAGACTACAGGTAAAAAAAAAAAAATTCTATACTATCCTATCCAATCTTCCTGGAAGAAATTCCAGCAGCAGCCTGTAAGGTAAATCGAGTGTGGAAAACCAATTCGCAAATTGCAGGCTCGGGAAAGAATAACACTGCTTAGAAAATGAAAGTCGATCAAGATTGGAAACATTTCACCTGCTTTCATTTAAATCTTCAATTTCTTTTCTTGCTGGTTTAGGAAATAGAAGATAGCATAATGGGGCAGTAGGGAGTATGAACTCTAAATATCTTGAAATGGCCATATTGACATGATCAATGTAATTTTCTGTAACTAAAAAAAAACTAGGCTGTGGATAATCTCCCAGTTAAAGCATGGTTTATGAAACTTAAACATTATTTTATATGTTTTTGTCCTCCTATTATGTAAGATTTATTTTAATCAATTCAGACAGAAGCTTAAAGAAAACTGTGATGGAATTGGAAAATGGAAAATGATCTGAATATTACTAGACTAGTCACCTGCTTTCAATTAAATATATACCCACCCCATTTCAGAGAGGTAAGCATTTACTGCAATACTAAGGACCTGAAAAAGGAGGTACCTGTTACTTTTACTTCTCACCCAATCCATATCAAAATCCTCTATGGTCATAAATACTATTCCAAAGTGTCCAAGCTAAATCTCCCAAGTAAATTCCAAATTGCCTTATAAACAGCCTCTGGCAAGTCAATCAAATCTAACAGGTCAGTACAATTGAAGAACAGAGTCACATTGCTTTAAATTTAAGTTCAAAACAGGTATTAATTAAAGATATCTAGAGTTTTCTGAAAGGAACAATTAGCTACCTACTACCAATTCTTTGAGATCATTATACTTAGAAGTGTGATATAAAATTTAATTACTTAAAACCTGAGAAATTTTGATACGTTAATTCCATAGCCATTGAACTATTGGATTAATGCCCTGATATAAAATACTAATAGAACGCAACATCATGAGGTTTTTAAAAAGACTGTTTTGTTAATATTTCAACTAGAGTCATAAATATCACCAGTGAACATATACTAGATAATGGCTCCTTTGCATTATCTCATTTAATCTTCACACCAATTTTATGAGGTATAAGGATTCTCATTTTAAATATTACCATTATTGTCCCCATTTTACAGATAAAAAGTATTGTAGAGTCAACACTTGAACTCAGGCTTTCACATTCAAGAACCTCTGCTCTTTACCTGTACAACGGCCTACAGGTGATTTTTCATTGGAATGATGGGCTGAACTGTACAATCTATATGTTGCTACTGGTCATGGTCACCTATTTATAACAAAACTCATCTGAATTAGGTGTATTAGTCTGAGACTATAGGGAATGGCCTGGGAATCTATGCAAACAAGAGGACTGAAAATTCCCAAACCACTTTTGTTTAACTGTTGTAAATACTAAATCTATAAGATATACACTATGATTTTGAGTTATATAACCTCAATTACTATCATTGAAAACCACAAGTCACCCATCACTATGGTTTTAACTCTTTCTCTGTCTCTGCATATGCCTCTGCCTATGACCTACTGTCAGTGGTACCAGTGGCCCTCACTATGACAGTGATTCTCAAGATGAAGAAAGAAATGTTCTCCCTTCCTTCAAAGGACTATCAAAGAGGTAGAGGGACACATCAAAGCTCCCTGGGTGACTCTGAGAGACTTCCCTCCCCCTAGAGGGGTATGTTCCTCCATCCTCAACATTTAAAATATTTGATATCTAGAGAAATAATAAGTAATAGCATTTATTGAGTGATTTATTTAAACCAGGCACTATTTTATAGACTCATTCAATGTTCATAGCCAATTTATGAATGATATTAATATTCCCATTGTATAATGAAGAAAGTTAAGCTCAGATAATATAAGAAACTTCCTTAAGGTCACACATCTAAAAAATGGTAGAACCTGACTTAAAACTCAGAAAACTGAATTCCAAAGACATCACACTTAACCACCATACTACATCGCCTCTTGTTAATTGGCTGTGATAATTATCAAAAAATCATCAAAACAAATGTGAAAACATGCTTCAAAGTGATAGTACAGTGACTCAACCAAAGGCTCAAGGAGGAAAAAATATTTCATGTATATAGGAACAATCTAAAATAGACGCTAGTTTATAAAATTGCAGTTTGGGCCTTAGGTTCTCTTTCCCTCCCTCTTTCTCTCTCTGTCTCTCTCTATTGATTGTTTTTCCCATAATTTGACCTTGCTCTGAACAACTGTACTACCTGGTCTTGATTGTGCCCAAATGCCAAAGTGCCACTGTTGTATAAGTCACTTAACTATATCACATTCCTTTTTTTTTAGTTTAATTGCTCTATTTACTTCATTAAAATAATTTGTTAATAAGACATTTCACTCATTTGACTGTTTTAAAAACATTTAAAGGCAAAAATACCATATTACTGAAAAAAAAACTACAAGTAAATTACATGACTTAGATGAATCTCATAAATATAATATTTAGCAAAAGAAGCCAGATGTAAAGAGGACACAGTGTATGATTCAATTTATACAAAGTACAAAAACAGGCAAACTGACCTATGTTGTTAGCATTCAGGGCAGTTGTTACCCTCAAAATGGAACACAAGAAGCGATTCTGGTTCTGATACTATTCTGTTTCTTGATCTGGCTGATGATTACATAAATGTTCCATTTGGAGAAATTCACTGAGCTTTACACTTATGTTTTATGTATTTTTACACTATATATGTTATATTTCAATCAAAACTTTACATGAAAAGGCAGTGTTTTATCCAAAACAGTTGCTTTGCTAATTGTAATTTAGTACAACTTTCTCTCTTCCAAAAGATACAATTAATTTGTTTCATAAAGAAAGCTAACAATATTTACACATAACATTGTAAAGTTACTATTTTCCTAAATATGAGATGTTTTAAAAGTCAAATTTATTGAGGTATAATTTATATACAGTACAATTCATTTTTTTAACTGAATGACCATTTTTGACAAGCCCATACATTTGTGCAACCATCACCACTATCAAGATACAGAACAGTTCCATCATCTCCCCAAATTTCCTTATGACCTTTTGAAGTCTAACTCATCTCCCACCTCCCAGTTCCTGGCAATACTGATTGCCTTCTGTCTCTATAGTTCTTCCTTTCCAGGAATGCCTTATAAATGGAATCCTATACTATGTATTCTTTTAAGTCTAGCTTCTTTCATTTAGCTTAACGTTTTTATTTTTAAATAGATCTTTATTGGAGTATAATTGCTTCATAATACTGTGTCAGTTAATGCTGCATAACAAAGTGAATCATCCATATGCATACACATGTCCCCATATTGCCTCCCTCTTGAGCCTCCCTAGCATCATCCCTATCCCACCCCTCTAGGTTATGGCAAAGCACCAAGCTGATCTCCTGTGCCATGCTGCTGCTTCCCACTAGCTAAATATTTTACATGGTAGTGTATATATGTCGCTGCTACTCTCACTTCGCCCCAGCTTTGCCCTCCCAGCCTATGTCCTCAAGTCCATTTTCTATGTCTACCTCTTTAGTCCTGCCCTGCAACTAGGTTCATCAGTACCATTTTTTTTTTTTTTAGATTCCATACATATGTGTTAGCATACAGTATTTGTTTTTCTCTTTCTGACTCACTTCACTCTGTATGACAGACTCTAGGTTCATCCACCTCACTATAAATAACTGAATTTCGTTTCTTTTTATGGCTGAGCAATATTCCATTGTATATATGTGCCACATCTTCTTTAACCATTCATCTGTCGATGGACATTTAGGTTGGTACCATGTCCTGGCTATTGTAAATAATGCTGCAATGAACATTGCAGTACATGTCTCTTTTTGAATTATGGCTTTCTCAGGGTATATGCCCAGTAGTGGGATTGCTGGGCCATATGGTAGTTCTATTTTTAGGTTTTTAAGGAACCTCCATACTCTCTCCCATAGTGGTTGTATCAATTTACATTCCCACTTATTTTTATATTCTTCCTAACCTACCTGTTAGTCTCCTAGTCTAATTTTATTTTTTACTTTGTTACTGCTTTTTTTTTTCTTCTTTTGCTGCCTCAGGCGGCTTGTGAGATATTGGTTCACAAGCCCGGGGTCAGGCCGAAGTTCCTGCATTGGAAGCTCCAAGTCCGAACGACTGGCCTCACAGAGAACCTCAGACCCCAGGGAATATTCATTGGAGTGAGATCTCATGGATTTACTCATCTCAGCACCAAACCAGCTCTACCCAACAGCCTACAAACCCCAGTGTTGGAAGCCTCAGGCCAAACAACCAGTAAGACAGGAACACAATCCCACCCAACAACAATAACAACAACAACAAAGAGACAGAAAAAAAATATGTCACAGATGAAGGAGCAAGGTAAAAACCTACAAGACCAAATAAATTAAGAGGAAATAGGCAATCTACCTGAAAAAGAATCCAGAGTAATGATAGTAAAGATGATCCAGAATCTCGGGAATAGAATGGAGGTACGGATTGAGAAAATACAAGAAATGTTTAACAAAGATCTAGAAGGACTAAAGAACAAACAAACAGAGATGAACAATACAATAACTGAAAGGAAAAATAAACTAGAAGGAATCAATAACAGAATAACTGAGGAAGAAGAACTAATAAGTGAGCTGGAAGACAAAATGGTGGAAATAACTGCTGAGGAGCAAAAAAAAAGAAAAAAGAATGAAAAGAATTGAAGACAATCTCAGAGACCTCTGGGACAACACTAAACATACCAACATTCGAATTATAGGGGTCCCAGAAAAAGAAGAGAAAAAGAAAGGGTCTGAGAAAATGAAGAGATTTTAGTTGAAAACTTCCCTAACATGGGAAAGGAAATAATCACCCAAGTCCAGGAAGCACAGAGAGTCCCATACAGATAAACCCTAGGAAAAACACACCAAGACACATATTAATCAAACTAACAAAAATTAAATCCAAAGAAAAAATATTAAAAGCAGCAAGGGAAAAACAAAAAATAACATACAAAGGAATCCCCATAAAAATATCAGCTGATTTTTCAGAAGAAACTGTAAGCCAGAAAGGAGTGGCAGGATATAATTGAAGTGATGAAAGGGGAAAACCTACAAACAAGATTACTCTAACCAACAAGGATCTCATTCAGATTCGATTAAGAAGTCAAAAGCTTTTCAGAGAAGCAAAAGCTAAGAGAATTCAGCACCACCAAACCAGCTTTACAACAAATGCTAAAGAAACTTCTCTAGGTAGGAAACACAAGGGAAGAAAAAGACCCACAAAAACAAACCCAGAACAATTAAGAAAATGGTAAGAGGAACATACATATCAATAATAACCTTAAATGTAAATGGATTAAATGCCCCAACCAAAAGACACAGACTGGCTGAATGGATACAAAAACAAGACCCATATATATGCTGTCTACAAGAGACCCACTTCACACCTAGGGACACATACAGACTGAAAGTGAGGGGATGGAAAAAGATATTCCATGCAAATGGAAATCATAAGAAAGCTGGAGTAGCAATACTTGTATCAGGTAAAATGGACTTTAAAATAAAGACTGTTACAAGAGATAAGGAGGGACACTACATAATGATCAAAGGATCAATCCAAGAAGAAGATATAACAATTATAAATGTTTATGCACCCAACATAGGAGCATCTCAATACATAAGGCAAATGCTAACAACCATGAAAGGAGAAATCGACAGTAACACAATAATAGTAGGGGACTTTAACACACCACTTACACCAATGGACAGATCATCCAAACAGAAAATTAATAAGGAAACACAAGCTTTAAATGACACAATAGACCAGATAGATCTAATTGATATTTATAGAAAATTCCACCCAAAAGCGGCAGAATACACTTTCTTCTCAAGTGCTCATGGAACATTCTCCAGGATAGATCACATCTTAGGTCACAAATTAAGCCTCAGAAAATTTAAGAAAATTGATATTGTATCAAGCATCTTTTCTGCCCACAACACTATGAAATTGGAAACCCATTACAGGAAAAAAAACTGTAAAAAACACAAATACATGGAGGCTAAACAGTGTGCTACTAAATAACCAAGAGATCACTGAAGAAATCAAAGAAGAAATAAAAAAATACACAGAAACAGATGACAATGAAAATACGATGGCCCAAAACCTATGGGACACAGCAAAAGCATTTCTAAGAGGGAAGTTTACAGCAGTACAATCTCACATCAAGAAACAAGAAAAATCTCAAATAAACAATCTAACACTACACTTAGTTTAATGTTTTTGAGATCCATCCATGTTTTGTGTATGTCAGCAGTTTGTTCCTTTCTGTTACTGAGTAATGTTACAATGTATAGATATACGACAATTAAAAAAACATTTGAGTAATTTCCATGTTCTGGCGATTTTGAATAAAACCACTACAAACATTTATATATAGGTTTTTGTATAAACATGAGTGAAATATTTTGTTTTTTAATTCTAACTTGTACTTTCACCTGCACAAAATATTTTCTACACTGACTTTAGTCTATAGTAATTCTTATGCCTAGGGAATATATCAACCAGTTCAAAATAACATAAAATCAGAAATTGAATCAAGTAAAAGAAACCTCACAAATAGATCAACTTCTACAAATTACACTCTTAAAAATATTTTTTGCAATCATCTACATAATTAACATAAAGACTATTAAAGCTCTAGATTAATATTTTAAATATTGTTTAAATTGTACAAAATTAAAAATCAATGATATTACTGATTTGGACTCTACAATCATAATGAATAAAGGAAGAATAGGTAAGAAATGTGGCTTGAAAAGTAAAGGGTTATATGCCTCTTTCAAAACTCCCTGATTTAACGTATTATAAATTTCACCCAACTGGTTAGTACTTTTTTATCCATGATAACTGGGAAAGGATTTGAGTGACAAAATGGAAACATGGTAGATGTTACCTAGCATGTTGTGGTAAAGTGGAATGGCCCGTCCAAAGGTAGTAAATGCAGTCATGACTAGTGGGACCGCTACACCTGCAGGCAATTACAGAACAGAAAACATCATTCTCCATTCACAGTGGCATGCACACACATGCACCAGTGCTCACACATGGAGCCTTGGAGGAAGAACATGGGAAGCAAGCACACCAAGTACCTATCCATCAGGCCGATGCAGTCTTCAATACTTGAGCCTATGCACCTGCAGAAGATCCAAATTTTAAAAATACAAGGAAAGAAAAATTAGTCATTTTTAAAAAGAATATATAAGACAAATACTGATTGTGTCAAACTCTTAATTATGGTTATTAGACAATTTATGAATATCATGAATTTAAAGCTAGTGAGAAGGTTACTATACTTGATGGATACCCAGAAATAAATTGTAAATACTACACAAATGGAATGCAAAGAAACAAGTCCACAGTAAAGGAAATTGTACTCTGTTTCTGTGGATAATTTCCAAGCACATATTGCTCATTTCTAATACTTTACATTCATTTGAATCATTTGTGATATTATGTCTTGATGAATAACTTGATATTTCAATGGCTATAATTGGTTTCATGTATACAGTTTCTTCTAAAAGGCTTTAAGCTGAAGCAAAAAACCAAAATCAATAAAAAGAAAATGTGAACTATTCAATATAATATAATAACCTGATGCTTAATATTCACTATTAAAGATTGATTTTAGCAGAAAATGAGTTAAAGTGCTTTAACGTTATTCTCATGGATACTTTACACAATCACATTATTCCATTCCTTGGTTGTGACTGTCTTTAAAGCATACTTATCCTTAAACATGAATTCATTTAACAAGCAAATTAACTGGTTTCACCATACTGCAGTTTATCTTGATACTTGCTTTTAAAAAAGCAGTTCCATAACAGTCAAGTGAAAACAGGTTTTTATTTTTATTTTATTTTTTTTAACATCTTTATTGGAGTATAACTGTTTTACAATAGTGTGTTAGTTTCTCCTTTACAACAAAGTCAATCAGTTATACATATACATATGTTCCCATATCTCTTCCCTCTTGCGTCACTCTCCCTCCCACCCTCCCTATCCCACCTCTCTAGGTGGTCACAAAGCACAGAAGTGATCTCCCTGTGCTATGTGGCAGCTTCCCACTAGCTATCTAATTTACATTTGGTAGTGTATATATGTCCCTGAAAACAGGTTTTTAAACTGCCATAATATTTAACTCAAACAATAAAAAATAAGTAAATACTCCCCAAGGAAATGAATAAATTGAGACTCAGGTAAGTAAAGAATCCACAGAGGTTAACATTTAAGTAAAATTATATAAGTACACAGAATTCTGATTTTGAAGTATTATAGAAATATTATTTCTTCCATCTGCCAATAAATTTGAATTGTATTTCTTTCCCTTTTCTCTCATTAAACACATATAGCTGCAGTGCATTATCAAGATTCTTAGTACAGCTATGATTTATTGAACTGTCTAATTCTGGTAATAGTTTTTCCAAATTCTAATTTCTAAAACTGAAAAAGAAGTTGAAGTTAAAATCATTATGTAATGAAGTAATAAGGTGCTCGTGTATAAGGCCAGACTGTCCATTATATCTTTGGAAAACTCTGTAACATGTAAATATATATAACTATGTATAATAATAATTAAGTCACTATTTTCCTCCTTCATCAGTACCAGTTATAATATTCCTACTAGGTGGGAAAATATTTTTCTTTGGAGGATTAGCTTTGAGTGGCTTAGAAAAAAATTAATGTACAGAAATACAGAAATACATGAAATACACTATGAAAAAGACTTTCAAAAAAAAGCAAATAGGAAATAAAAATTAAAATAAAAATATAGAGCACATAGCATTTAATTGGCTACAAAATTCATAATCAAAACCATTTCTAAAAATAAAAAGCAATTAGTATAAAAGTTTGCAAATTGTCTTATATGGTTTTCTTCTATTCCAAAGGACTTATTTTTTTCTAGTTTCCAATTATACCTTCTTCAAAATGCTTTTTAAAAATGCAGTAGTGCCATTTTTGTAAAATTAATAGTCTACTTCTTACTTCCAAATGATAATCTGAAAGCTATGGTTAGTTTGTAATCTGTATTTACTATAACCTTTGAAAGATAAAAAATATTTGAAAGTAAGCTTTAACTTGAGGGGAAAGTTAAAGAGTGAATAATGAGAGATCTTCATTCATCCATTAAAAAAAAAAAACTGTGTCACATGCCTACTAAGTGTTCCTACTATTCTAGGAGCTGAGGGGAGAAAAAAGATACTTTTCCTATTCTTAATGAGCTCAAACTTTAATGAAGGAGACAGATGCATAAACATGTATATTGTACAATATGATAAATATAATGAGGAACACGAACGAGTGACTTAGGAGAGTGTGGAGGAGAGACACACAGTTTCAGAAGGTTGTGGTCACCCTCAGAGAAGATAGAAAACTGAAGTTCAGAGTTCAGAGTCCTGATAACCAGGATTGGGGTGGCTATAATTTCTAAGGGGTAAGAAACAGCAGGAGCAAAAGCATCGATCTGAGGAAGGGTAGAGAGTATATGAACAGCTACAAATAATTCTGAATAGTTAGAGAACAACATATGAGGCAACAGGGAGAAGGAAAAAAAGAAGCTAGATCATTAGAAAGGAAACAGAACTTGAAGACTGACTGCTTAGGAACAAATTTAATGGGAAACCACTGCAGGGTTTTTAAAAAGTTGTGAAATTGCTAGATTTGTGTTATACATTGATCTCTTTGCCCACTGAAGGCTAGTCAGCCGGGAGCCAGACAGATTCCTTTGGCATAGAGACTGTTTTAGTCTCTGTAAGAGATGATGAAGGATTAAACTAGGGAAACGGTAACTAGGATAGAGGCAAAGTTGGATTTAAGGAATACCTTGAAACGTATGCGGAAACAAAACAAAACAAAACAGTAGTTGGTGGCTGATTTGATGATGGAAGGGGAAAGATCAGAGGAGTTAAAGATGACTCATACTTCTAACTTTGAGAAAAGTGGTACCATCAGTGAGAGAATGCAAGAGGAGGAACACATTCCTCTGTGTGTGTGTGTGTTCCAGAAGCAGGGTTGGTAGTTTCAGTCTTAGGTATCTAAAGTTTAGTGTGGTCTTCCTACATCCAGGTAGAAATGTTCCTCAGCATCTGGAAAGATGAGTCTGGTGGAGGGGAGGGTGTGGGGGGAGGAGAGGGAAGCAGGAGGCGCAGGTACAATGATCCAGTTTTGAAACATCATACAGGAGAAAGCTGAAATCATGTAAGTGGATGTGATGGCTGAAGAAGGATCTATAAAGTGAGAAAAGCAGAGACTGAGGCTGAAACTCAGGGAATTCCAATAATTAGTAAACTACATAAGATGAGCTCATACGCCAGAAACATAGGAAAATATGTTTGAGCAAAATCAATTATTTGCAGTGTCATGGAAGCCAAATCATGAAAAAACTTCAGGAAATGGATGATCATTGATCGTTGTCAAGTGCAAGAGAGGTCTAATAAAAGAACTACTAAGAGTATGTTAGTTGTCATAATCAAGGTCACTAGAATTTAGGTTGCCGTGAGTTGAGAAGCAAATTGCAAGTAAGAGAATAGAAGCAAAGGAAAAGGGAAGAGCTACTGAGGGGGTGGGGTGTGAGGTCAAGAAAGTTTGTCTAGGAGATTTTGTAGGATATTTGAGATTTAAATGTATTTATAAGTTGAGGATAAAACAAGAATGGAAGACAGAATAAGAGTGTGGTCCCATTTTTTCTAAACACAAATCACTGTGTATTTAAAGATGTATATTCTATTTCAACTCTTTGTACTTTACATAAGCAAATAATTAGCACATGCGATTTATGTAGATTCAGGAAAATCAAAGAATAATGGAAACATTAAACATTTGAAGAGTCAAAATCCCTAATAAGAGACTGAATAAGGATGTGAAATAATACAATTCTCTAGATAATTAGTGTTCTAAAGTAGAAACTTTACAGAAAGTTCAGAAAGAGAAACTGTAACATGTTAATATAATATATTTAAAAAACTGGAATTCCAAATATTGAGCTGTGTTTAACATTTGCTCGTACTTACTGATTTATAAACACCTTGATATACCCATACAAGTAACATAGTTGAGATATTTTGACAAAATCTTCTCTAAATTTTGAAATTCAAATGGAAAAGTATTTTAAAATTTCATTACAGAAGTTATCGACAATAATTCCACATGCAGCCCTTCTTTTGTTCCCTCCATCAAGGAAATTCTTTCATTACATACATTTAAAAATATAAAAAGAATTGATAAGAAAAATATTAAGGCATATAGAAAATTTAATAGCATAAAATCATGATTCTAATATTACTAAAAATTTTTAATGAATTTTTAAGAGATGCTCTATTAAAAATAAATATACCAGTTCACATCTCCAAACAAAAATTAAATTGACATTCATCATGGATGCAAGTGATATTAGTAAAGAAACTATAATCTTTGCCCTTACGACTACTCAACTGCATACTAAATTTAGTTTACAAGTCCTCTTTAAAAATTTCTATCTGGCTAATTTCAAATATGAATATCATTTCTAAGTTTTAAATTCTTGCTAATCATTTCAAAATACAGAGGGATCTCTGATGAAAGGATATAAATTGTAAGAATAAAAATTCACTGGACTGGGACTTCCTAGTGATCAAGAGCTGTGTCTTGCTTATTTCTGAACTTAGCTATCACTGTATGTGATACACAACAGGTGTTCAATATAACAAAGTTGAAGAATGAATGAAATGAGAAAAGCTGCTAAAATAAAAGTTCTCTAGTCAAGGCAAGAAGAGACAATGTTATTTGTCCTTTAGGAATATTAGTGAGATATTTAGGAATATTAGTGAGACTCTCCTGATAGGTATTAGCTAAATGGATCACCTATTTTAAAAACATCTAAAGAACTTATTAGAGCCAATACATTTAATGTACTTTTAAAGTAATAAAAGGGCTCTTAAGGTATTACATGATAATTTTACTTTCAGATGATCATTAAACAGTATTCAAAGTAAGAACTTCCTTCTGAAAAAATGATTTGAAAGACTATTTCCATTAACTTGGTTCCTGAATTATCCAGCTGACATAATATTGGCATATAAAAGAAAAGCTGTTTTCCAAAGTGGAGTTGGCCTGGTGAGCTCACACTTACTGATTGGTCATTTATTACGTGTGTTTAGGAATAAAAATAGTCACTTGTTCCATCATCCCTACTGCCTCTATGATTTTCCTAGGGAAAGATTCTATCTCTACATGCTCAATTTGAAAGGAAGGGACTGAATGCATAGAGCACCTCATTGCTTCATTAAAAGGATCTCAAAGCACAGTGTTGCACTGCAGTAGTGTACAGAGGAGGGCTTAAGCATTTAGAAATGCCCAAATCCTAAATTCCATTCTGGAGCTGAGACCACAGAACTCTTAGGAAGTGAGTGAACCTGGACAATACGGATGCTGTTAGAAGAAGGATGGCAGGAAGATAATTGAAAACAAAGACAAGAAACCGTCAGTATTAAGTCAGTCATTACAGAATCCATTTACCTTAGAAGATGCCAGGGAGTACACTAGTCAAATTCTGTCTCAACATCATTCTGCAGCAGTGAATTTAAAGTCATCATTTTATTTACTAGGGTTCGCAAGTGATCTGGTCTGATTTGTTTCCTGTTACACCTTCATCCTCCCTTTTGGTTGACGTCCAACTTTTGTTACTGTGGTAAATTGATCTATTAGTTGTCCCTCCTTCTACTTTCCCCCCACTATATATCTTTTCTTTTATTATATAATCATGATTTAAAAGGACTGAGAGGAAGACACACCAGCCACACATCCAGACTATGTATGGCTCTGTGATCTCACTTTCATTTCCCTGATGGCTTTGTTGTAATTAGATTTGCAAAAACAGCAAAAGGTCTCATTTTGAATGGCAACAGCTGTTGACATCAACATTACATTGAATAATGTTTGTTTAATTTTAGATGCAAAACAATAAAACCCTCCTGTGGATGATTATTTTAGTAGGTAACGTTTTCCCTTTCTGTTGCTGACTCTTCCGTTCCAGCAATACCAGTATCTTCATGAAATACCCTTAACTGAAGTGTGCCCAAAACTCGCCAGGGGAGCAGCTTATTCTTTCTAATTTCCTTGAAGCAGAGTGTCTATGTGACTATTTCTGTATCCTCAAACCAGTGAGGTGGCATTAGCTCTTCCAAGCTGAATTTGAATTTGAATGGCAGCATATTACTTTACTTTTTGAGGATCTGCCACTTCACAGAGTGACTTAAGCTGATTTCTTGACCTGCAGGAAACTGTAGCAGCATCTGCAAATCGATGTCCTCTTGGCAGAAAATGATGTTGCTTGCTTAACTTCTTCAATATCTCCTAACAGCCAGCCCTTACTCTGGCAGAAAATCTTTATGGAATCTCATACTTTCCCGCCAGATCTAAAGTACCCAAGATGATTCTCCACAAGTGTCTCTGTGTGTTTGTATGTATGTGGGCACTCACAATGGAGAAGAGGATTTTTGGACAGAAGAGCATGTGAAACTGCCCTTGATTCTAAATTTATTCCCATTCTACAGGAAAGAAAAGGAAAAGTCCTTATTAAAAGAGATTAGCTGTCTTTTAAAGAAATAATTGTTGGGATTTGTTCGATGAAGTGACATTATTTCTTTTATAGTTCAGTGCTTTTCTTCTTTCTGTAATATGTCTTTGTTACTCAACTGTTATCAGTATCAAAAGTAGTCTAATTATTATTCATTTTACAATGCATCCTTTTGAAAAGTAGAAAAATGTGTACCCATCTTTGAATTATCCTGTATCGGTTGAAGAAACACTAGGTTATAGGTTAACCTATAATAGAATCACTTTCACAAAATGTACTTGTATTTTTATTAAAATACATATCACTAGGTTCCTTTTTTTTTTTTTTTTACCATCACTGCTTTTGCTTATATTTTGTTGAAGGAGTAATACAAGGCAGCATTTATCAAAAAGAGATCTTCACTTTAAGGTGATCGTAACAACAAAGAAACAAACAGAAACTCTATGTTAAAGATTTATTAAGCGTGAATCTCAAAAGTACAATTACTTGTCTTTTCTGATATCTTTAATCCTCAGTAAAATCTGGAAGAATTTCTATACTCCATACAAAGTATACCTGATTCCAGCTGCATGAAGGTGTCAACAGAAGTTACAGGAAAATGTTAAACAGAAATATTTTAGAGGGTATAAATTTGATTCCATAAAGCATTCTTATAGAAAGGAGTTCTCTTAAAATCAACACATTATATAAAGATGAATAGAATTTTGCATGAGAATATTATATATTCAGTAGACTGTTTCAGGGATAAAATGCATGTATGCACCTCTTGATTAGCAATACGTACATGATTAAGTTTTTGACCAGTCAAGTTGCTTACCCTTGGGTGCAGTTTGGATGGCATGGGTGGCACTCCCGATCCTGATCAGCATACTTGAAAATGAAACTGTTTGCCCCCTGTAAGCCGTCTGGACATTTTTCCACACAGTTCGGGCCATCCTTAAAATGGGAGCACTTTGTACAGTTGTCAGGTCCCTGAAGTGTGAAAAAAAAATGGAGGAAGAAAAATGGGTGCCATTTCCTCTGGAATGTATTCATCTGGTTTAGTTACTGAGACTTCAGTGGATGCCCAATCTTCTTCTAGAGAACTGAAGAGCATTTTCAGAAGTACAAACGGGGATGCTGCTATTGTAGCTTTTTGATCAGCAAAACTGTCCAGTGATTTTTTTCCAGAAGGACATCAGCATTTTCTTGCCTACTGAGATTACAGTGCAACGATATTTGGCAACAACACATTATTCCTAGAAATATTTTATCACAATCACTGGGAATATGTGAAAATTCTCGCTAAGTAGTTAATGAAAATAAGGAAATGATAGGAATTAGGTAACACTGAATTTCATATACAAGTGAGATGTAAACTTTCCTTTGGTAGTACCATGACTATTTGAACAATGAATTAAAAAATTTTCTGTAGTTGAATTATCAGGAATTAGATAGTATAGGCAAATAAAGGTTAATTTCTAAGTTACTCTCCAACTCATATCAGCTTATGATAATGCTAAAAATCATATCATGTCTATGAATAGGGAGTTTAGCAAATAACAGTACAATACTGAGAGCACAATAAAGTCACAATCTGATGAGCACAAATCAAAAACTTGTACATACAAAAGAAAATTATATGGAGAAACTTACTCAAGAATGAAGGTGATATAAATATGAGCATGATAAATCTAAATAAAACTAACTCACTTCGTACATTTATGTTTATAACTTATAATATCTGTCTAATATGTATAATTATAGTAAGCAGTATCATATAAATATATTAAATGTCATAACAAAAGTAAAAATCTTAAATTCATATTAAACATCTAAAAATTGTACCAAAAAATGATTTGGATTTGGTGCTGGGGATAGTAAGCATGCAAGAAATGATAAGTAGTACATTCTCAAATCAAATTGAGAACACTTTGGTGAAAAATAATATTTCCTTAAAAGATGCCCATATATTTACACATTCAGGTGGTTCTTGTTTTTTGTTTTTTTTTTTGCGGTACGCGGGCTTCTCACTGCTGTGGCCTCTCCCGTTGCGGAGCACAGGCTCCGGACGCGCAGGCTCAGCGGCCATGGCTCACGGGCCCAGCCGCTCCGCGGCACGTGGGATCCTCCCGGACCGAGGCACGAACCCGTGTCCCCTGCATCGGCAGGCGGACTCCCAACCACTGCACCACCAGGGAAGCCCAGGTGTTTTAAATAATGATATTACCTACTCAAAATTTACTTTTAGTTCTCCTTTTTGAACATCATATTGTCTTAGGATTCCTCTTCTCTTTGACTACTTCTTGGAACTTCTTACCTTGACTCTTTTCTCCCCCAAATCTGCTTATATCCACATAGTTTAACAATTATGACAGTTCACATTGAAGATAATTTAGGTAAATAAGATATACTAAGTACAGAGGGAAATATTTAATATTATTAAGTTTATAATTATAAACAATGTGTATTTGGGAGACGAGCAAGCAAACATTTTACAGAGCTATTTATTAGACAGGGTGTGTGGGGATCAGTCTATTCATGGGAGTGTGTTACATCCTCTATGGATGTTAATCCAAAAGTAGCCAGACATTGCAAGTGGTGATATAAGGCATCAGGAAATCAAGAAATATAATACTTTAAAATTTAAAGATAAAGGCAGCTAAGGAAGAATAGTAGTACAAAGAAGAAAGGGTAATCAGGAAGAGATTTCTGGAAATCCTGAGACTGGTGAGGTTCAATCAAGCACCTATCTTACTATATTGAAGTGAGATTTAGATTATCTATCTATCTATCTATCTAAACAGTTATAGGTATATCTAAATCTCATATATATATTTATGTATATAAACATATGTGTATATATATGTATGTACATATATATGTGTGTATATATAAACTTATTTATTCTGTGAAAGAGAATCCCTATTCAACCTGAAGAGTTTGCTGCTGGCAACTTATTTCCTACCAAAAAAGAATACTTCACATGTTTCCAATTTTAACACCTGCTCATGGGTATTTAGGCACATAATACTGTCTATTATACAAAATCATTTACTGTGCAAGTATGCTCAGTAGTGTGACATTGTACAAGACAAGAGACATGCTGATGTCTTCTTTCAGAACACAAGAATAAAATTTACTGTGAGTAAATTAGGCAGTGGTACTCAGAATTAGGAATTACTTTTCTATAAAATAATGTCCAGGTAAAATCAGAAGATGTAAAAAATTTATGAAACTAAAATTAAATTCACATTTAATCTTTAGAGAGACTTTAATAAGATAAATTTTTTTGTGCTTCCTTGTTTTTAAAGCATCTCTTAACTATTTAATTGTATTACCATGATACGAAGTCAAATGTCCTGAGCTGTCATAACTAAAAGATGTCTTGACAAATCTCAAAAGAAATGAAATGTCTGATTCTCTATCTCATTTCCATAATAAAGAGATTTAAAGAAATACATGTTGTCTAATACTTACTCTTTTATCATTATATTCCCAAAGCTTTTAAGAACCTAGGTACAGGGCTTCCCTGGTGTCGCAGTGGTTGAGAATCCGCCTGCCAATGCAGGGGACGTGGGTTCGTGCCCCGGTCCGGGAAGATCCCACATGCCGCGGAGCGGCTGGGCCCGTGAGCCATGGCCGCTGAGCCTGTGGGTCCGGAGCCTGTGCTCCGCAACGGGAGAGGCCACAACAGTGAGAGGCCCGCGTACCGCAAAAAAAAAGAACCTAGGTACAGCGAATGAACTGATAAATGCAACAATAGAAAAGAGAGGTGAAGGCAACATTCTTCCTTATCTCTGATTTTAAGCTACCCTTGGACCCAGTAATCTAGACAGAAAACTAAAGGATAGGCTAAATCCTGAGGGAAACATTTCATTTTTTTTCTCAGTGACAATTTATGTTTTTCTCTGGTAGCTGCTGTAAGAGAGAAAGCCACTATTCACCAGTATCCAATTCTCTTCCACTTCCAGCCTCACAGAATATGGAAATTCCCTCCCACTAGAGGGGAGGTGTGTGTCTCGCTTCGGACAATGAAATTAAGTAAAAGCAATTTATGAGACTGCCAGTGCTAAACTCTCCAGCCTTTTCTTTCCTGGCTGCCATGATGTGGGGATCCCATGTAGATGTAGAGATGCCATAACTTCAAAGCATCCTGGAATGCCAGACCACCATAGGGAGGGCGGCTGCCTTAGAAAGTTCCCCAGACCTGCAGTGCACTTTACATGAAAAAGATTTAAACATTTTTCTGTAAGCTACTGCAATATTGGGGTTATTTGTTGTGGCAACACAAGCTCTATTAACCTGGATTTAACAGCTATTTTAGCTTTAACACAAATTGTGTTTCAAAAATCAGTTTTCCTCCCTCCCAAAAAATCAGTTCCCTTCTCCTATCCCCTCCCTTCTCTCCCTTCTTGCTGTCTCTGTGGCTTATATTTTGTTCTCCTTTGACTTTGTCTGATGTCCTTTTCTTTTGTTCTTACATTCTTTCTTTTGGTCTTACATTCTCTCCCTTATCTTTCTTGAGAGGACTATACAGTAATAGTGAAAGTGAGTCAGAAAAGATAAAATTGTAAAGAAAGAAAGGATAGAAAAGAAAAGAAAAGAAAAAGAGAAAAGAATAAAGTAAAGAAGACCAAGTGCAGACAGATGAGGATATAAAAGCAGAGGCTTTATTTCAAATACACCCCTTTCAAGATTATCCTGAATGTCTGTCACATTTAAATAGGATAATACCATCCATTTTACAGATGTATATTCCCAGAAAGCATTTTATCCTTATTACTTTATGGACATTGTTGCCTAGAGAAAAAAAGTGAAATGAAAAGAGTGTGAAATTTGGAGTCAGAACTTCTATAGTTGAGTCCCAGCTCCACATCTTACTGACTTGTTGACTTTTGGAGTTACTTTCTAATCATTACCATGGGTTCAATTTCTTTATACTTTAAATGGAGAGTGTGATAGTATGCTTCAGATGTAATAGTGTTTGACAAATATAAATATCAATTCTTATCATTAGGGAAACATTAACAGTTCAAGAAAATGAGATTTCAGCAGAATAAATCATAAGACCAGGTGTGGGAATTCCAGTTAGCTTTATGATTTCTTCCTCTATCTCATCACTATATCAGTCTCATGAAGAAGTTTCCTGAACCTCTTGGGTATCCTAAGTGATATATGCCGGTTACTTGGCACACAAAACCACTTCTGTCTTTAGTTTTGATAAACAACATGTAGACCCAGAAACAGGCACATACCTAATATAAATTGTAAAGGCTGAAAACACGCAACCCCCTAGAGTGAGCAAAGTTTGGGCTATTGCTTGAGCTCAATCCTGGCAGTTTTTCAGATATCATAACCTAAAAGACTGTGCTCTTACCTGTTTAGCGTTTTAAGGCTTACTGATCAAGTCAGTTTTCTTGATTTCATGCTCTGATCTTCCACAAATGAGTGATTCAACTTAACTGAGTTTTTTTCTACTTTTGACTTATTGCCTTCTCTAATCTCTAGACATACTCTTTCACAATTTTAGCACTGAATAGTGATTTTAAGCATATGGTCCAACAATGCTGTCCTTACAGAATTAAAATGTGTTCACTAAAAACCTGGTTTTTTAATTCTTTCTTGGTTATCAAGTAACTTTGAAAATTGCAAGAATATTAATTTTTAGGGTTTTTTAATGTGTATTTTTATAAACTGTCTCAATTCTTTTAAGGAACAAAGGCATGATCAAATAGACTGTAAAACCAAAGAAATCAATAAGCTAGTTATTTACTAGCATACTTTTATACCATAGGAGGCAGCATAAGGAACTGAAAAAGACGGGACTACTCTTGCGGTTTGCCTTGTTCAAAGGAGATGGCCAAATTCTTGGTTATTGTAATTGTACATTTTCAAAGTCTCTTTCTTGGAAAGAGATTTTTTTTTTTTTTTCATTCTATGATGTATGGTTCCTAGATATGCTAGTTTTTAGAGAAGTCTCATAGAGACGGCTCAACTTACTTTAACAAACCCATTATGGAATTTTACTTTCCTGTGTTTCCTGACATTCTTTACAGAATCCACATTTCTCATGCTGCAGATTCATTGTATTTTAAATGACTATCCTTAGTGGAAAAAGAAAGTAGCTGCATATGCCCTTAGCATACTTACTTGGAGATCATTACATATTAAATTGTCTTTTAGACTTTGCTTCTGCAGGCCAAATCACACCACTTCTTTTTCTCAGAGGTCTGGTTTTCCAAGCTTAATCATCCTTGTGGTAGTCCTCGGAACTGTCCAAGTTTTCCACATCCTTCTTTAGATGAAGTTCCAGAACAGCTCATTGGGGCCTAATGGAAGTTTGGAGGGCTCAATGATAATTTTTTTCTAAGCTAATTAGGTGCTGAATAAGCACTCTGGTAGAAAAATTAATACTATTTACATTTCCAATGAATTCTTATGGAGCAGTGTTGAGCTCTTGGCTACACCCAAATGTTGGTCCCCAAGTTATTTACTGAATGATGACTCAACACGCAAATAAACTGGAAATTTGTCTAAAGAAGGATGAATATGACACTTTGGAATGACAAACTCATACTGACCTCATTATTAAGAAAAAGCCTCATTATTAAGAATGATGGGAACCAAAGGAAGGTCTAGAAAATAATGATTATTTTCTCCACAAGACTAACTTCAAACTATATAAATGTCAACTTATCCATAAAGACTTTCCTGATCCCATAGCCCCTTCTTCAATCATCATAGTTCAATACTTCTCTCAGCCATGGTATTTATCACACAGCTTTAGATTTTAGTTTGTGAGTGCTTGTCTTCCTCCTTTTTTACAATTTTCCTTCATAATGCCATTATAGTTAAATGATTAAACACAGGTACAAACGTGTTACAGTTTACCTCAAACACAACATGAACTTTCACATTTACATATCTTTACATGTTTCCTCATTCCAGATTCTTGTTCAAAGCATAGCTCAAACATCACTTTTCTTTGGCTTTCCTTGGTGTCCCAATTTCCATCTCAAAGATTTACTTTCTCCCTCAAATGTATTCATATAACAATTTATACATATTTTATCAATTAATTTGCTTCAATAATTATTTGTGTATCTGTCTTTTCAGCCCTGTGCAATCTTCAAGGACAACTCCATATCTTCTTTGGAAATACCTTATCTGGGACATAAATATTTAAGAAACTGAAGTTGTAAATATTTTATCTCTACTACTAAGCTGTAAGCCTCTTGAGGGGAGAATGTTGAATGTGATTCCCCACAGCATGCTGTAAATACCTATTTAATGGATGGATAAATGATAAAGCAATGACTTGACAGACATTCATACATGCAACTAAATAAGCCAACACAACCGTAGATGTCCTCAGGCTTACCGGTCCATGGCATGTGAGGATGCCATCTTCCATCTTCTCACACTGGGGGTCACACTCCACACAGATGGAGCCATTCTCAAACTCCCGAAATTCACTGTGAAAACATCAGCAGTATGAGGCAGTGTAAGCAAACAAGCTGTCAACTTAACAGATGAAGTAACATCTGCTAAAAGTCCTATTGGCAAAGTAAATTCTAGAGTTTGTTTCTCTAAGTGCCAGGAGCATCAGAATCATTTCCTTGTACATTAATGAGTAAGTTCTCCATTAGGAGAAAAGATAAACTGCAGCCAGATGGCTCTCCTGGCCTTCCATTGGGTTCAACAACAGATTCATTCAGGAAACCTCTCTCTTGTGAGAGAGATTCCAGCGGACTCAAAAAAAAAAAAAAAAAAAAAGGAAAAGAAAAAATTGGATGACTCTTGATGACACAGCAGAACCATTTCTGCTATTTTAAGTAAGTCTGTGCCTGTTTGTCTCTATATAAAATTTTACTCTTGGCTGAAGGCTTATTTTTTAAACTTTGACAGAACTATTGTATTTTTCTTGTTGCTAAGTTACATGAATGTTCCCCATCCTTGTCCTTCAAATCCCAAGATTCTTCAATTTATTTTTAGTGAAACTTCAAAAAACACTTTGATTTCTTTTCTTCTTTTAAAATATCTTTCTTGGAGAATTAGAAAAAAATATCTTTTTTATGGTAGATTTTATTTTCTTAGATTATTGATCTAATATAACATCTTTTTCAGTTTAAATTCTTTTTGAAGAATTCTATATGATATAAAATAAAAAATAGTTTAATGGTAACATTCTAAAACTTTCTAATTAAAATGTGGGATGATGGTCATCACTTCCCCAAACCTTACATTTTGTGGCTATTTGAATATTAAACTTACCAGTATATAAGTTTTCCATTTAATATCTATTCTAAAAGTTATCATTCCAATAATTGGGTATCAGTCATGTACAATATGTTTAAAACACACTATTTCCACTAATGTATGAGAGGATGAGGTACTGGGTATAAACAATTTAGAATGTCAGTTATGAGTCATTAACAAAACGACTAAATATTTATAGCTACTACATTATTTTGTGCCTTTGTATCATGACTGACCATTCCAAACTAATAGCATTGCAAATATGGAAATTATGGATTAATTAGGTGATAAATTCAAATTTATTTTTCCCTGGAGTGAAATAATCACTCTTGTTTCATAGTGAACTATCTCATTTGGTTATTATAAAGCCTTAACAGATGATTGAAATCCAAAGGGTGGGCTATATTTTCTGTTGGTTAGATTAAAATTACATATATTTCAAGGTAAAATAATGGTTTGGTTTTCAAAATAAATAGCATAAATCTATGGTTTATTTATGTATGAATGTACATATTTAGTTACATGGATTTTGCACTCGAAGTGTTTGTTTGCTATGGATTAACTTTTTATGAATTTTCTTGAGTTTAACATCTTAGTTACATAAAAAAGTTTTTATTTTGTATGTTTCAGCAACAAGTGATATAAAGTATTCAATAGAGGAAATCTTCAGAATATAAAAGTCAAAATGACCTGGTATTGGGGGTGGGGGGTGGGAATGCAGTGGTAGCTAAATTGTAAAGAGCATCAAAAGCATTATGTGTAAGTGAAATTATATGATATTTACAGCACACCCTGCAATCATCAGCAAAGTACCATTTCTGAAAACAGCTTCTTGGGTGACTAAAGAGTTAGGATACTAAATGAAGGTAATAATTTTTATGGTACTAAAACATGGGTCATGCTTTCCTTTCTCTTCTCCAAAACTCTCTTCCCCATACACAGAGTTGAGAAGTAAAAAGAATATGTCATAAAAAATCATGGAGGCAACCTAGCTGCCTTCTCTTTTATAGAGTAGACTTCTATCTGTGTGGTTTCTGGCTCTCTTCCTTTCTGCTCTCAGAACAGATCCTCCTTGCAATTTATTTATTGTCACTGTCTCCATCATTGCCTTTTTTCTTCCCTGTCCCCTAGTGATTCTGCTGTGACTTTCTCACAGTTTTGTTGTGTGCGCGCTACCTTAGCCAATCCTGTGATCTAGAGCAAATACTTTGGATTTGGTTGGTGTTCCCAGCACTAAGATTAATATTGCTGTCTTACATCCCTTAACTTCTCTAGACCTCATTCACTAAATATCCTCTGAAAAAGGAAAAAAAGGGTGTTTTGATAAGAGGTTGTGAATATTAAACATAAAAATGCCTACAAAGATCTTAGACTGACACTCTTTCTGATGTTTCTCTGTTGTTATTAAAGTTTCAGAAGCATTTAACCATGTTGCCAGAGAAGAAGAAAAAAATTAAGATTGCATTGCAATTAGTTTACTTGTTCATTTTCAATACTTGTGCATTGTAGTCAGGAGTTGCCAAAATATAGTGGCTTATATGATCTGGATTTGAGTGCTAACAGCCAGGATTAACTGATTTTTTTTTCCCCCTTCAAAAAATCCTCTTTTTAGGATTTATTCTTTAATGATAGTCAAACTATTTATATATATAAATAAGTTCCCTGATTTTGGTAAATGTCATATTTGTATTTATTTTCAGCAGTGTATAAAGTGACTGTTCTACCTATTTAATGAGCTCAGATTAATAGACAAAAAGGAAATGATGATAATTGTTTTAACAGTAGGAATTCAAACAAGACTTTCCTCATTTGATAATCACAATCATTACTATAATATTATAATATGTATAATAATAATAATCACATCATTATTATTTCCATTTTCCATGTAAGAAAACAGAGTTTAGGACAATTAGGTTATTTATCAGTGGATGGACATTTCAAGTAGGAAGTGATTAAGTTAGAATTTGAATTCATGTTTCCTCAAAGACTGTCTTACCTGCCAGGCAAAGTTGGAAGTAATTTGGCAATACCACAAGATTGAAGGTGGGGAAATCTATCATTGGGTAGGCAAGAATTACATCAGATATTTATAAGATACTTTCATTTATTATCTTTTAAACTAAATCTTGTGCATGATTTCCTAGGGCCCCATTGCTGCTGCAAAACTACATTAAGAACTTTATATTTCTTTAATATGTTTGATTTAATGATTTGGAAAATGTTAAGCTTTCAAAAACAATAGGATAATCAGTGTCGCTTATTTAGGGAACCAGTATTTTTCCTTTGCTTAGCTTTAATTGTTTCACAAAAATGAGACAGAGGGTAGTGTATACATCCACATATATATCAATTTCATATTTCTGACAAGTTTAAAACTGAAATATTAAAGAAAAACAATGGCATCTGTAAAGAAACAGGATGAAAATCAGACATCCTGAGTTCTAGGGTTGGTTTGGTGCTTTTACAATGTTATGACTTTGGTCAACACTTAATTTTCCCACTTCTCACTGTTTATAAGATGCTTCTGTTTGATAAAATGAATTCTATAATCTATTCCTTCCTTAGAAATGCACATACATATTCAGTAAACTTTTAATGTAACACAATGGAATTAAGGTCTATTAGTTCCATTTTAATGGCATCAATTGCCACACACACAGAGAATCATATCTGGTCTGATGTATTTTATGTACAGGAAATATCTTTCTTTCATAATAATGTGAACAAGCATTAATACAATTCAATTCAATGAGACAAGTAGCAAATAATTTGCTATTCATTATCGAATTTATGAGTTGATGTGCTTTACAAAATTTCAAGTTGAAATTTTCCTGATAAAACTATTAAACCCTTTTTTCAGTAATGCCTTTATTGAGAGATAATTCATATACCATGACATTCACCGATTGAAAGTGCACAATTTAATGCATATTTTAGTATATTCACAGAGTTGTGCAACCATCACCACCATTTCAAACTATTAAATTCCTATTTAAAATTGTTTTTATACTTAAACTTCTAATTTTAATTTCAATCATTTTTCCCCCTAAATTCATGGAGGGAATTGGTTTGGTCATCTTTCAAAGAAGAGACATATCAATATTATTAAGATCCATAGATTTTTATCCTTCTAATGTAAAATGCAAAAATAAAATGTTATCTGGGATCATGAAAACGGTTGTTAAAATGGGACAATTCATGAGGCAGAAGAAGAAAGAACTTCAAAACTACCCTTTTACAAAACTGTTGAAAATCCTTTCAGTGAGCAATATAGGAAAATTTGACTCAGGGACAGTACTAAAAAATGCATTATCACACTAATGAAGGACACCTGTGATGCATGAAATGGTGTGTTAGGATAAAGTGATTTTATGAGTACATGAAATGCCATGCAACAAGGTATATACTAAGTTTTATTGTTGTCAATTTGATTATTGTAGTACTGTAGATAAAATTTAAAATACTTGATGTAAAATATAGCTTAGGTTATTTTTTAACAGAACACTTTCAAAAACCTTTTCAACTAGCAACTACAAAGGTAATTTCTCTATAGGGCTAAGCAGTTGTCTGAGACAGAAATGTGTGTTGTTCCTAATACACAATCAAATAGACACGCAACCTAAATGGAAAAAAAAAAATCAAAAGTTGTGCAGTCATTCCAGGTGAAAATTAATAGGAAAACATGAGAAAAAAAATGGTTGAGACACTGAGGAGGAAATATTATTTATCACAATGTCCTTCATAAAGAAAATAGAAATACATTTTTCAATTTTGCATAAGCATAAATTGCTATAATTTATTAAGAATTATCTATTTTGGTACACATTTAAAAATATGTACATAATAGTCAACATGCATTTTGAATCTTGTTCATTCAAATAAAATGATTTCCCCTTAAAAGAATTCTTTTATATGTTTTCCCCTTTATGCAACAAAAACTCTTCTTAAAAATCTTGGCCAGCATAAACATTCTGAAATTTTACCCTTTTATTATCATTTTAATATCTGAACCAATCAGTACCTCAAAGCTCATGAGATAGAGACATTATAAGATACCTTACCCATCATAGAGGTTACAAGACTCTATGCAGGTCCTTCCCCTGCTGAAACGACGGCATGACAGGCACTGGTCTGGCCCAGGTCCCCAACACCCATCGTTTGAACAGAGATGGTTGCACACCATTCCTTCAGCAGCTGAAAAACACACCAAAATCAAGGGGAAATAAAACAGAAGCCTGCGTCCAAACTTACCATTTTAATATGAATCTTCCTAAGTAAAGCTATTTCTGAAGGAGTGAGAGAGATCTGTGGCAGATAACTTTGCTTGCCTACTTAGTCACCATGGCCCACCTTACCTTCCACTTCTTTCATATTGCAGAGCCCCAGTCACTGTGTGTGTAGCACCATTGCATTTTTCATAAAAGTGAACAAATATCAATTGCCTATATCAAAACTCTAGGGAGAAGTAGTAACAGAAATTAACCTTCCAATTAAGGTAAGGAACAAAGCACACCTTTCTAAAGCCAACCCTTTTCTCTGCTAACACACCACACATTTTGACGTCAATTCCATGTGAGAACTTCATGCAGAAACAGAACAAGTGATATTTGTCATAAAACAAAAAACATCAAAAGGGGAAAAGAAAGAAAAAAGAAGACTATATGAAATGTAAGGGGGAAAAGAAATGGAAATAATATACAAGTTTCTTACAGACCTCTGGTACACTGCGACTAAGATTCCCTTGATATTTGAGTCAAATTGGCACAAGTAAGAAAAAAGTTTTGAAATAATTTTAAATAAAGTGTGGTGGTTATTTATGAGGAGGTATAGAGATTACAGTAGTAACAAAGGTCTTTAGTCTATCTCTATATTTTTTGTTGATGGGAGAAGTGCCAAAGAATTTGAGGTCACGTTTTAAAACTGCCACTTAAGGTTTACCATTTCTGTTCCCTTTTATATCAAATAATACTTATTCAGTGTATTATTATTTATACTGAAAAACATAGTTTTAGTGAAGGGATAGCTATTGAATAAGAAGGGCCTTTATAAAAAGTCTTTATAAAGACTTCAAATGTTATTCTGGGTGTCTGAAAAGTGATTTGAGACATCTGAAACACAATTATATGTGGTTTTCATAAAATATTAATAAGTTCCCAGAAGATAAAAACATCAAAATACTGTTTTTCTTCCCATTAGTTACCAACCGTATTTATTAAGGGATGCAAATTATTACTATAAGAGCATTTGTGAGATGGGATGGAATAGCATTAACTATGATTGTAATTTAAAGAGGGGATCATATCTGTGAAAGTTACCTTCTCTAACAAATGCCTGAGAAAGTGAATTACCAGCATCTGTGATGCTGATTAGTTTTAAAACAGGGAAACAAAATCTCCCAATTCATGTGTTCTTTCTCCTATATTCTGGAGCCTTAAGGAGGACCTTATGTTAAACTGTATAAAATTCTTTCTCAAGGCAGACATAGACCTATCAAGATATCTTTTCAATTTATGACTACTTAATTGAATAATGTCTTCCAATATAATTTAAGAGAGAAACTTTGTGTGTATGTGTGTGTGTGTGTGTGTGTGTGTGTGCTTAATAGTTTTATTGAAGTATACATGACATATACTGCTCATACATAAAGTATACAATTTGATGTTTTGACAGATGCCTGAAATCATGAGTTATATGTATTCAATCCAGGCAATGAATATATCCATTACCTCCAAATGATTCCTCATGACCTATGTAATCCCTTCCCCTGGCCCATTCCCCTCAGACAGCCATTGGCCAGCTTTCTGTTACTCAATACCCATTAGTTTACATTCCCTAGAATTTTATGTAAGTAGAAATATACAGTATGTACTCTCTTTTATGTAGTTTCTTTAACTCTGCATAATTATTTTGAGATTTATACATGTTGCTGTGTGTATCAATATTCATGCATTTTTATTACTGAGAATATTCTATTGCATGGATATGCCACATTTTTTAAACCAATCACCTATTGCTAGACATTCAGATTGTTTCCCATTTGGGGCTATTAAAAATTAAGTTACAGTGAACATCCATTTACAAGTCTTTGTATGGACGTACACTTTCATTTCCTTTGGACAGCAATGGCTGGATAATATGGTAAGTATAGGGTTAACTTTTTAAGAAACTGTCAAATTGTTTTTCACAGTAGTTGTACTATTTTACATTCCCAACAGCAATGAACTCAACTCAGGAGCTGAAGTTTCCTCATATCTTTATCAATACTTGGTACGGTCAGCCTGTTTAATTTTAACCTTCCTAATATTATATAGCAGTATCTACAGATGTTGAACATTTTTTAATGTGTTTATTTGCTGTCCATATATCTTGTTTGGTGAAGTGCCACCAAATCTTCTGCCCATTTTATATTGGATTGATTGTTTTCTTACTATTAAGCATTGAGAGTTCTTTACAGATTCTCTAAGTACTGTTTCCTTGTCTTAGCCTTGCCTTTTTATTCCTTTAACACTGTCTTTTGAAAAGTAGAAGTTTTTAATTTTGGTGAAGTCCAATTTATCAATTTTATCTTTTATAAATTGTGCTTTGGGCATCATATCTCAGTAATTTTTGTCTAACCCCAAGGTAACAAAAGTTTTATCTGCTGTTATCTTTTAGAAGCATTATGAGTTTTGATTCATATGGTCTTTGGTCTATTTTAAGTTAGCTTGTATATTATAGTCAGGGTTCTCCAGAAAAACAGAATAAATAGGATATTATTAATCTATATCTATATCTACATATTTTATATAATTTGTTATAAAGAATTGGCTCACAATTATAGAGGCTGGGAATTCCTTTGTCTGCCATCTACAAACTGAAGACCCAGGAAAGTCCATGGTACAGTTTAATCTGAGTCCAAAGGCCTAAGGACCAAGAGCACAGATGGTTTAAGTCCCAGTCCAAGGGCAGAAGTAGATTGATGTGCCAGTTCAGGAGTCAGGCAGAGAGAGTGAATATGTTCTATTCAGGCCTTCAATGGATGATGCCTATCCACTTTGCTTCACTCAGTCTATCAATTCCAATGCTAATCTCATCCAGAAATATCCTGCAGACATATTCACAAGTAATGTTTAACCAAATACCTGGGCACCCCATGACCCAGTAAAGTTGACACATAAAATTCGCCAACACAGGTACTAGGTAAGTATCTATTCTTTTTCTTTTTTTTTTCTTTTTTTTTTTGCATGTAGATATCCAATTTTTCCAGGACCATTTGTTGAAAACACAATCCTTTTGCCAGTAAATTGCCTTTGCATATTTGTTTAAAATCAGTTGTCCACATACGTGTAGGTTTATTCATAGTTCTCCTTCTCCACTCTGTGTTGATCTATTTATCTCTCCGGGTATATTTCCTTACCTTTAATCTATATGTGTTTTTATAGTTGAGGTTTGTGTCTTGTAGGCAGCATATAGTTAGGTATTGCTTTTTTAATCTAATCTGACAATCTCTGCCTTTAATTAGGGTATTTAACCACTTACATTTATTATGACAATTTTGGTTAAAATCATTGATTTTACTATTTGTTTGTCCAATCTGTCCTCTTCCCATTTTCCTCTTTTCATGACATATTTTAGAAAACCAAATTTTTTAGGATTTCATTTTATCTCTTTTTATTTTTTTGGCTTATAAACTACATAAAATTTTAAGTTGTTATTTTAGTGATATCATTTGTGTTTGCAGTATATATTTTTTTAATCAAGCTTTTTATTTTTAGATATACAGAGAGATACATGTTTCCTTATCCAGTTTCCCCTAAGGGTAAGATCTTGCAAAACTATAGGACAATAACACAACCAGGATGTTGACATTGATGCTGTCAGGATACAGGAGATTTCCATCACACAAGTATTCCTAATATTGCACTTTTCAATTCATACACACTTTCTACTACCTTCACCTCTGCCTTACCCACCCACCCTCTCTTTGTGAAACCACAAATCTGTTTTCCATTTTTGTAATCTGGTGTCATTTTGTAAATGTTATATAACTGAAATAATACAGTCTATAATAACGATTTTGAGATTGGTATTTTTCCATTCAGAATACATCTCTGGAGATTGACTTAGGTTGTTGTGTGTATTATTAGTTTCTTTCTTTTTATTACTAGTAGTATTTTATGGTATGGGTAACCACAGTTTAACTATTCACCATGGAAGGATGATTGGCTGTTTCCAGTTTGGGGCTATTACAAATAGAGCTGCTATAAACATTTGTGTACAGGTCTTTATGTGATGTAAATTTTCCTTTGTCTGGAATAAATGCTGAGGAGTATAATTGCTGGGTCATATGATAAGAGCATTTCAGTTGTTTTTAGAAAGTGCCAAATTATTTTCTAGAATGGTACAACTACACACTCCCTATTATTCCATCCATATTTGCTTTAAAAATTCAAAGTGGAATTACTTGCTGCTTCTTGTTCATAGACAAACGTTTTCATATAAGATTTCTCAAAAATGCCCCCAAATAGCCTCCAAGAACCCCACAAAACTTTATTGAAAATTATAGCTCCTTTTATTCTGTTTTAGCTTATTTACTTTATAGTTATCATTCTAAATAACAGATAAATGTAATATTAAAAGATAATCTGAGGGAATGGTGACTATACAGAGCATTTTCCTGTATAAAGGATTGTTTTTCTCATATTATTAATTATTCTAGGTAACTCATAAAGTTTGTGGACTTTGCTTAATTATGATTCTCTCCATGTCTTAAATAATCATTAAATTGAAATATCATATATCATAACTATTTTTCTCTTCTTTTGAGGAAACTCTTCAAAAGTTGAATGATTTGATGTTCTACTTGGGAAAGGCTGACGGTTTATCTGTTACACTGATTTTGAACTAATAGCAAGAGTTCTTTCCTCTGATCCATTCATAATGCAGAAAAAGAGGGTTCTCTCACTGTACAAAATAAATGTCAGTAGAAATGAAATCTTAACATAGGTCTCATATCACTGATTCTTAGATGTATAAATGACTTCCCGTTAATTTATAAAGATGTAAGGAGTAAGAAAGAGAGTTCAATCAAGCTGATTGAATATAATGTGTAAAATCAAATTTTACACAATAGATGAAGAATTAGAAAGGAGTAAAAGGTCAATGATATTAAAATATTAAGTTGTAATACTCATTTTTATAAGCATTCAGCTATTTTAAGGTTATTTATAGAGCACTTCATATTCATATGTACATTTAGTACATTTATATACAATTTTTATATATACTTGCTTATGTGATAAACAATTATCAGAAGAAACCTTGAAGAGGGAAAAAAAGTCAAAAGTTATATTATTAAAAGCAACTTGTAAAGGCAAGTGGAGTATATTCAAAATCATACTGCACAGTATCATGAATCTCTGACTGTTTGTATTTATTACTTCCCTGTCCTTGTAGAAAATATAATCAATGCCTCAGATTCTTTGTATATCAATTTCTGTCTAAGACCCTCACATTTGTTTTCAGTTTCTTCCTTTAGGATGTTGACAAGCCATCAGTACACCCTTGTACTGCCCATTTCATGTTAGTCCATCAACTTCTTGATCTATTTATTTCACCAACTCACATTAATTTTTTCAAGTGTGAAAGCCTCTCACTCTTGTCCCTTCTCCCTTAATTTTCTGTTATCTGCTTTGACATTAGTTGAAAAAGAGAGTATTGGCTTCACGCAAACTCCTACCTTCTTTTCTGCTGCCTACTACCTTCCTTAGTCTGTATTCAGATGCTCAATTTCAGAGCAGTTTTACATCAGGGAAACAGTATATATTGGAGGAAAGCAATAATACAAACAGGAAACCATAATAATTACTTCTCATTCTTTCCAAATGACTAGATGATGGTATTCAAGGCTGGTTGATCATTTTCTGCAGAATGAAAACATGGGAAGTGTCTCCACAAAAGGCCAAGGAAAATACTTCTTTGAAGTTCTTAAGAGAAAAGAAGTTTTCAATCAGCACCAAGAATTCAACTGCTCTCTGACCTCCCAGAGTGATAGTCCCATAGGAAGGAGTAGAAGGGCCTATTCAATGGCTTACAGTTTGAAACACCATTCTAAAGCTCTCTAAAGAAACTTTAGCAATGTAGCTGTTAGGCAACCTTTAACTTCTCTTTTTTTCTGGAAGCTGTAAAATTGTTTTTTCTTTATCTCATCTGAATTATACCCGTCTATTAAAAATTTGGAGAGATAATAATGTGCTTAGTATTTCGACCTTTACAGAGAATATTGAACTTGCTTTCATTAAAATAGAGGCAAGCTTAAATAATGAATCTTGCTACTGTGCTGCATGTGTGAAAGTAAATGGATTAGCTCAAAATATTGAAATGAAGTACCTGTCTACAAGCACAAAGGCAGAAAAAATATCTTCTTTTTCATTGTACAAGACTACCTACATACGCTGTTTGCATTAGTTACAATATGTAGAGGCATGGGTTTGACATGGAATGTATTTGGACAGATACCATTAATCATTTTTTATAAAGGCTGAAAAATGTGATTTAGTTGTAATAGTTCAGTTTTTCTGATCAGGTCAACATAGGTTCAAATCCTTACACTATGACTAGCCATGCAGCCTTGGGCAATTATTTACATATTACTTACCTGTGAAGTAAATAATAATATCTACCTTTCTGGGTTATGATGAAGATTAGACATCATATTAGTAGTATACAATGCAGGGTTACTTATTTAACTAAGCCCTCAATAAACATACTTAAGAGAAATGTGGAAACATACAAGTATATCCATATGTTTACTTTTAGAAGTATTTGTTGAGAAACTACTTAGTTTATACCGGACAATGCTAAGAAATGGGGATATGATGGAAATATGAAATAAAATACATATTGTCTCTATGTAGGGATTACATTCCAGTTAGGAAGACAGCATTAGATAAATAATTATTTATATTGTATAATATATTTTTTTAAGAGAAAATATAACAGTTGTCCTAACCTAATGGGTAGGTAGCATTAGGTCAGTCCACAGAAAGAGGGACAACAATGTGAGATGAGAAGGATAAATAGGAATTATTAAGCAAAGAGGGCTAGGGGAAATTGGGGATTACAAGTCTAATCAAGAGAGTCTGAGCAGTGAATAAGATCAGTGCTTTCACAGAACCAACTGCACATGAGCACTGAGTGGGAAAGTAATATCTGATGAACTAGTGAGGTGAAAAATGGCCAGATTATGTAGGACCTAGTGACCATTTAAAGGGTTTTCTGCTTTGTCCAAAGAGCTGTGGGAAACTGATGAAGTATTTTAAGCAGGAGAATTAGGATCTTATTCTTATAATATCACTCCGATTGCTTTGAAGGGACTGACTTAAAAACATGTTTGAACAGTTGGTGGCTGAGAGAAAATAGTGACTTGTTCAGAGATGGGCATATGACCCAAGCAGGGTCAACTGGGGCTCTTTCCACAATACAGATGCTGGGAGAGAGAAAGTAGAGCTATTTTACCTGTACTTATAAACTTTGTGAATTCTCCAAGCCAAGGCCAAACATTTTTAATGAAGAAAGAGCTGGCCAAAGAAGAAAGCAGAATCAGGCAATGTCAAATGACTGAGTCCTGGTGATGTTGTTTAACCCCTAGATTCTTCTGTGCCTGAAGGAATATCCCTTGCAATTCTCAGTTCTGTGAGCTGATATGCTCTCTTGTTTGCTTTTATTTTCTATTTCTTTTTTGCCTTTTAATTATGCTTATTATTTTCTTTGTTATATGAAAAGACTTAAAGCTTGTACAGTTATGGCCAAGTTTTATTTTTTCCAACTTTGTTGAGACAAAGTTACTTCTAACATTGTTTAAATTTAAGGTATACAATGTGATTTGAAACATATATATATTATAAAGTGTTTATCAAAATAAGTTCAGTTAATACATCCTTCACCTCATGTAATTACAATTTTGTTATTGTGATGGTGGTGAAAACATTAAACCTCTACTCTCATAGCAACGTTCAAGTATAAGATAGAGTTTTGTTAACTATATTTGCTATGTTGTACCTTAGATCCCCCAAACTTATTCATCCTATAACTTAAAGTTTGTACACTCTGATCTGCATCACCCCATTTCCCCCACTCCTCAGACTCTGAAAACCACCATTCTACTCTGTTTCTATGAGTTTGATGTGTTTAGATTCTGCATGAAAGTGATATCATACAGTATGTGTCATTCTCTGTCTAACAGCTCACTTAGCATAATGTCTTGAAGGTCCACCTATGTTGCCACATATGGCAGGATTTTCTTCTTTTTTATGGATGAATAATATTCCAGTGTGTGTGTATGCATGCACACACACATGTGTATATATGACACATATTCTTTATCCATTCATCTGTTGACAGACACATTGTTTCCATATATTGGTTATTGTGAATAATGCTGCAGTGAACATCAGGATGCAGAGAAGTGGGATTGCTAGATCATATGGTAATTCTATTTTCAATTTTTTGAGGAACTTACATACTGTTTTCCATCATGGCTGCTTCAGTTTACATTCCCACCAACAGTGCACCAGAGGTCCCTTTTCTCTATACCCTCACCAGCTCTTGCTATATCTTCTCTTTTCATTAATAGCCATTCTAACAGATGTGAGGTGACATAAAATTGTGGTTTCATTTTGTATTTCCCTGATGATTAGTGATGTTGAGCCCCTTTTCATGTACCTGATGGCATTTGTATGTCTTCTTTAGGGAAATGTCTATTCGCATCCTCTGCCCATTTTTTAACCAGATTGTTTGTTTGTTTGTTTTGTTACTGAGTTGCATGAGTTCCTTATATAACTTGTGTATTAATGCCTTATCAGATATATGATTTGCAAATATTTTCTCCCATTCCGTGGGTTGGCTTTTCATTTTGTTGATTGTTTTTGTTTTTGCTATGCAGAAAATTTTTACTTAATGTAGTCCCACTTATTTTTACTTTTGTTGCCTCTGCTTTTGGTGTCATATCCATAAAGTCATTACCAAGACCAATGTCAAGGAAATTACCTTCAATGTTTCTTCTAGGAATATTGTGGTTTTGGTCTTACGTTTAAGTCCTTAATCCTTTTTTTTTTTAACATCTTTATTGGAGTATAATTGCTTTACAATGGTGTGTTACTTTCTGCTTTATAACAGAATCAACTATATAGATACATATATCCCCATATCTCCTCCTTCTTGCATCTCCCTCCCACCCTCCCTATCCTTTTGCATTTATTTTGTTAGTGGCATAGGACAGGGGTCCACTTTCTTTCTTTTGCATGTGAATATCCATGTTTTCCCAACATCATTTTGAAGAACTATCCTTTCCCCATTGAATATTCTTGTCTCCCTTATCAAATATTGGTTGAACTTATGTGGGGATTTATTTCTGGGTTCGTGATTCTGCTCCACTGGCTTATATGCCTGCTTTAATGCCAGTACCATACTGTTTTAATTACTATGGTTTCCAAACATTGGGGATATTATTCAACTTTCTGGACATCTGTATATTCATCTGCAAACTGGTGATAATTATACTTTACAGGGTGGTGGTGATGATTAAATTAAACTATACAGGTTGAGTCTGGCACTTTTTCTCTACTTAGCTAAATATTGCAGACACCTAAAATCAGTGAGAAGAAATGGATTATTCAGTAAATTATGTCAATATCCTAGCCAAATTAAAATTTAAAAAAAATTATGCTCTACCAAACCTTCTAGATGGATTAAACATTTCAATATAGTTTTAAAGTACTAGAAGAAAAAAGATAGACTATGCCAAGATCATAAACATAAAAAAGAGAATGACGTATCAATTTAACTAGATAAAAACATAAAATGTTTGCCTATCAAAAGACAAAATTTTAAAAAATTACTTATGGAAGGAAAATTATACACAACATATTTAAGACACAAAAATTTAATGGATTTAATTCATGATGAGCTCTTTCAAATCCAGAATTAAAAATGGATAAAGCTTATAACTGTAATATACAAAAAATAAATAGAAAGGATAAGTCAACACATAAAAAGAGGCTCAATATCAACCAAAAAATATAAATTTAAAAGACCTCTTTTTCATATTTCTGATCACCAAAATTTAAAATCATGGATAATATCAAGTGTTGTAAAGAGTAGTGGAAAATATTCCCTATCAAACATTGTTTAGGACAAGTGTAAACTAATCTAGTATTTTTGAAAGATGACATAGCAATATATACCAAAATTTATTATATATAACCTCATTTCACAGAAATTCCACTTTTAAGTGTTTAGCCCAAGGAAATGATTGCATAGTACAAAATGTTTTATGAACTAAGATTCACATTATGGTAGTACTGATATGAAAAATAGAAAATAAATTACCATTATTATGGCACTTGTTCAACACATATTTTTATACACAGCTTAATTGAAATTATATCAAGCATCTTTTAGGACCATAATGCTATGAGATTGAAAATCAATTACAGGAAAATAAAAACTGTAAAAAACCACAAATACATTGAGGCTAAACAGTGCACTACTAAATAACCAACAGATAACTGAAGAAATCAAAGAAGAAATTAAAAAATACATAGAAACAAATGACAATGAAAACACAATGACCCAATATGTATGGGATGCAGCAAAAGCAGTTCTAAGAGGGAAATTTATAGCAATTCAATGTCACCACAAGAAACAAGAAAAATCTCAAATAAACAATTTAACCCTACAATTAAAACCACTAGAGAAAGAAGAGCAAGAAAACCCAAAGTCAGTCAAAGCAAAGAAATCATAAAGATCAGAGCAGAAATAAATGAAATAGAAATGAGGAAAACAATAGCAAAGATCAATAAAACTAAAAGCTGGTTCTTTGAGAAGATAAACAAAATTGATAAATACTTAGCCAGACTCATCAAGAAAAAAAGGGAGATGACATAACTCAATAAAATTAGAAATGAAAAAGGAGAAATCACAACTGACACTGCAGAAATACAAAGGATTATAAGTGACTACTACAAAAAACTATATGCCAATAAAATGGACAACCACGAAGAAATGGAAAAATTCTTGGAAAGGTAAAATTTTCCAAGACTGAACCAGAAAGAATTAGAAAAAATAAACAGACCTATCACAAGCAATGAAATTGAAACCATAAATAAAAATCTTCCAACAAACAAAAGTCTAGGACCAGATGGCTTCACAGGCAAATTCTGTCAAACATTTAGAAAAGAGCTAACAACCATTCTTCTCAAATTCTTCAAAAAATTGCAGAGGAAGAAACACTCCCCAATTCATTCTATGAAGCCACCATCACCCTGATACCAAAACCAGAAAAAAAGATACCACAAAAAAAGAAAATTAGAGACCAATATCACTGATGAACATAGATGCAAATACCCTAAACAAAATACTAGCAAACAGAATCCAGCAGCACATTAAAAGGATCATACATCATGATCAAGTGGGATTTATCCCAGGGATGCAAGGATTCTTCAGTATATGCAAATCAATCAATGTGATTCATCACATTAACAAATTAAGGAATAAAAACCATATGATCATCTCAAAAGATGCAAAAACAGCTTTCGACAAAATTCAACACCCATTTATGATAAAAACTCTTCAGAAAATGGGCAGAGAGGGAACCTACATCAATATAATAAAGGCCATAGGGCTTCCCTGGTGGTGCAGTGGTTAAGAATCCATCTGCCAATGCAGGGGACACGGGTTCAAGCCCTGGCCCAGGAAGATCCCACATGCTGCGGAGCAACTAAGCTCATGAGAGACAACTACTGAGCCTGTGCTCTAGAGCCTGCGAGCCACAACTACTGAAGCCTGTGCGCCTAGAGCTCATGCCCCACAAGAGAAGACACTGGAACGAGGAGCCCACACAACGCAATGAAGAGTAGCCCCTGCTTGCCACAACTAGAGAAAGCCCGGGTGCAGCAATGAAGACCCAACACAGCCAAATAAATAAATTAATTTAATTTAAAAAATAAAATAAATTAAAATAAATAAAGGCCATATATGACAGACCCACAGCAAGCATCATACTCAAAGGTGAAAATCTGAAAGCACTCCCTCTAAGATCAGGAACAAGACAAGGACGTCCACACTCGCCACTCTTATTCAACACAGTTTTGGAAGTCCTAGCCATGGCAATCAGAGAAGAAAAAGAAATAAAAGGAATACAAATTGGAAAAGAAGAAGTTAAACAGTCACTCTTTGCAGATGACATGATACTATACATAGAAAATCCTAAAGATGCCACCAGAAAACTACTAGAACTAATCAATGAATCTGGTAAGTTTGCAGGATACAAAATTAATGCACAGAAATCTGTTGCATTCCTCTACACCAACAATGAAAAATCAGAAAGAGAAATTAAGGAAACACTCCCATATACTATTGCAACAAAAAGAATAAAATACCTAGGAATAAACCTGCCTAAGGAGGCAAAAGACTTGTACTCAGAAAACTATAAAACACTGATGAAAGAAATCAAAGATGACAAAAACAGATGGAGAAATACACCATGTTCTTGGATTGGAAGAATCAATATTGTGAAAATGACTATACTATCCAAAGCAATCTACAGATTCAATGCAATCCCTATCAAACTACCAATGGCATTCTTCACAGAATTAGAACAAAATTTTTACAATTTGCATGGAAACACAAAAGTCCCCAAATAGCCAAAGCAATACTGAGAAAGAAAAACATAGTTGGAGGAATAGGGTTCCCCAGCTTCAAACTATATCACAAAGCTACAGTAATCAAGACAATATGCTACTGGCACAAAAACAGAAATATAGATCAATGGTACAGGACAGAATGCCCAGAGATAAACCTATGCACATATAGGCACCTAATTTTTGACAAAGGAGGTAAGAACATACAATGGAAAAAAGACAGACTCCTTAATAAGTGGTGCTGGGAAAACTGGACAGCTACATATAAAATAATGAAATTAGAATACTACCTAACACCATACACAAGAATAAACTCCAAATGGATTAAAGACTTAACTGTAAGACCAGACACTATAAAACTCTTAGAGGAAAACATAGGAAAAATACTCTTTGACATAAACCACAGCAAGATCTTTTTTGACCCACCTCCTAGAGTAACGGAAATAAAAACAAAAATAAACAAATGGGACTTAAACTAAGTTTTTGCATAGCAAAGGAACCCATAAACAAGACAAAAGGACAACCCTCAGAATGGGAGAAAATATTTGCAGATGAAACAATAGCAAAGGATTAATCTCCAAAATATACAAACAGCTCATGGAGCTCAATATCAAAAAAACATACAATCCAGTTAAAAAATGGGCGGAAGATCTAAATAGACTTTTCATCAAAAAACACATACAGATGGCCAAGAGGCACATGAAAACGTGCTCAACCTCACTAATTATTAGAGAAATGCAAATCAAAACAACAAAGAGGTATCACCTCACACCGGTCAGAATGGCCACTATCAAAAAACCTAGAAACAATAAATGCTGGAAAGGATGTGGTGAAAAGGGAACTCTCCTGCACTGTTGGTGGGACTGTAAATTGATACAACCACTATGAAAAACAATACGGAGGTTCCTTATAAAACTAAAAATAGAACTACCATATGACCCAGCTATCCCACTACTGGGCATATACCCTGAGAAAACCATAATTCAGAAAGAGTCATGTACCACAGTATTCATTGTAGCTCTGTTTACAACAGCCAGGACATGGAACCAACCTAAATGTTCATTGACAGATGAATGGATAAAGAAGATACAGCATATATATACAATGGAATATTACTCAGCCATAAAAAGAAATGAAATTGAGTTATTTGTAATGAGGTGGATGGACCTAGGGTCTGTCATACAGAGTGAAGTCAGAAAGAGAAAAACAAATACTATATCCTAATGCATATATATGATATCTAAAAAAAAATGGTACTGATGAAACTAGTTGCAGGGGAGGAATAAAGATGTAGACATATAGAGTGGACCTGAGGACACAGGGTGGGAGGGAGAAGCTGGGGCAAAGTGAGAGTAGCAGCGACATATAGACACTACTGAATGCAAAATAGTTAGCTAGTGGGAAGCAGCAGCATAGCACAGGGAGATCAGCTCAGTGCTTTGTGATGACCTAGAGGGGTGGGATATGGAGGATGGGAGGGAGGCTAAAGAGGGAGGGGATATGGGGACATACGTATGCATATGGCTGATTGACTTTGTTGTACAACAGAAACTAACATGGTATTGTGAAGCAATTATACTCCAATAAAGATCTATTAAAAATAAATTAAAAGAATAAGGCATACTGAGTGAAGTCAAGCAGAGAAGGACAAATATCATAATATATCACTTATACATGCAATCTAAAAAAATAGTACAACTGAACTTATTTACAATAAGTGAAATTTTCTACAATCACAGATTTAGAAAACAAACTTATGGTTCCCAGAGGGGAAGGAGCAGGGGAGGGATAAATTGGGAAATTGGGATTGACACATACACACTACTATATATAAAATAGATAACTAATAAGGATCTACATCACAGGGAACTCTACTCAATACGCTGGAATGACCTATATAGGAAAAGAATCTAAAAAACAGTGATATATGTATATGTATAATGGATTCACTTTGCTGTACAGCAGAAACTAACACAACATTAGAAATCAACCATACTCCAACAAAAAGTAAAAAAAAAAAGAATAAGGAAGAGCTCTATATACTGACATGGAAGATCCTCAGTATTTAAATATATATAGTATGATCCAATTTATACATGAACATACATTTCATTATCTATTTACCTATTTACCAAAAAGTATGTATTATTTTATATGTCTATTATTTTGTTTTCTAACAATGATAAAAGCACTATTATAATTAGAAAAATAAAATTATTTCAATTTGAAAGGTAATTATGAATATAGTTTCTCTCATTTTTATGTTGGTTTTAAGTGTATATGTGCAAATATTTTAAAAATAGAGATGTCTGAGTTCAAATGTAACTCAGATTACGAAGGTTTGGTGTAGTACTTATCTCTTCACTGTTTATATTCTGGTGTTAAAAATTTATGCTTAACTATTGAAAGAAACTTCAAATACTTTTATAAACCTACTATAAAACTCCTTCCAACCAGCACTGTTTTGTCCCTACCACAATCATACAAATAAAGGAGGTAGAAAATGTTCCAGCTTTTCATGTCCTAGAGTTTCTCTCAATCTCAGTCTCTTCAAACCATAAAGACATCTGAATGTCTGCTTTGAAAATTTTGACTTAAAAGAGTAAGATTGCTCAAGCTATGGTCACACATTATAGATGAGGTGAGGTATTGTCATTGCTGTTTTAAATCATGTTGAACTCCAAAAACACTTAAAAATCAAGGCTGATTTTTCTTTTTAGCTACCAAGCTGATATACAGATTTAGATGAGAATATTTTATGGTGAATGTGTGTGTTTGCGTTTATGAGTGTGAACGCATGTGTATGTGTCTGAGGGTTGTATACATGTGTATGTGTTGTGTGAGCATATGAATACACACCTTATGCTGTATGTCTGTATATCCATATGTCTTGTAATGAATGTGTGTGTGTGCTCATATATGTCTTGTGTGTGGTATATTAAGAGAGAATGTGTAAAAAAGCAATATTTAAGTACATTTAAAATGAAGCAAGTATTTGTTTTCCTATTTGCAGATAATACTATAGATGATAAAATGGCCTTAATCACATGTGGGCAGCCATTGAAGGCTCAGTGTAAACATCAGCACATCTGAAGTCAAGTCTATAGGATAATTACATTTCTGAAAATGCAGGATCCAATGTACTATGAGACCAAAACCCAAATTTTGATAAATGGATTTCATGCAAAAACTGTTTACTGTAAGACATTAAAAATGAAAAGTTATATGCTTAGTATTAAATTATAGCACCACAAAACTGCTTTCTTCTAATTGCTTCATTTCTTCCTGAAACTGTAAAGTCAACTATAAAATATGTTCATGGTTTGAAAACTGGATAAATCTCCAAGAGACCTAACACTGAAAGTTGAAGAAAATGTTAGGTTTTTAATTTATTATTATTATTATTATTAATCTTCTTTTGTTTTTTTCAAAATTTAAGAGATGGAATAATTATATAAATTTTTCCTATCTTGCTTTTTCACATTTAATTTCTTTCCACATTTTCTTTTCCCATTTGCTTTTTATTCAGGTTTACAAAAGGTAAAAGAAGGGATTTGTGAAATGATTAAATGAGTTAAAGAAAAAGAATGTTTTTCTCTCATTCTTTTATTTTTTCTTAGTTTTTTTTTTTTTTGTCTTCATACCTAAATCTTACCTTTAAAAGGTAGAGATACTATTGTTTTATTTTCATTTTGTTTTGTTTTTTGAAGTAAGTGAAAGAAAAGGAGAGTATAACCCTGACGTAGGGAAATATTTATAAGTTAGTGTTGAAAAAGTTTCTATTTTACTTCCATTAATAATCTACTTTGTCTGTGGCATGTACAAACACAAATATAGTATTGTGGGATAAGAAGCTTAAGTAGAGAGAAAAAAAAAGCAAGCTTTCTGTCAGGTTTCAGAAATGTATAAAACCAAGGAAACAATCTAGGCTCAATGAAAGGATAAATCTCATTCAATGTGGACATGCATATTTTGATATATAATAATATTTTATATTTCTTGATTCTATGAGGAACAGAAGAATATATAAGAACTTAAGTTCACTCAAAACAGGAATCTCATGTTGCAATAGGTCTCTTTTCTCTGGAAAATACTTTTAAGGATCCAAAAGAGCTAAAATGTGAATTCCTCACAAATTATAAATTATATTTTATAAAATATGCTAGCCTGAGTTGCCTTAAACACTTTCTGGTACAAGGTGGGGTATAAATTAATTAATTAGTTCACGGACTACTTGGTAAATTTAAATCATGTTGGCCTCTTAAGAGTTTACATTTTTTAAAAAGTACTATACTATTCGTTCACATACTTAATGAACTTAATCATTATGTATGTATACCCTTGTGATTTTTCCAATGATGAGATTAAAGGAGCAAGAAGACTTCCTAAGAGCAAAATGTTTCTTAAGAAATGTGACTTTTAAAAGGACTGACTTATCATAACCACAAGAATATGCATTTGTAAACAGATCCTTTGAATTCTAAGTCATTTTATTTTGTATTTATTATAAGTAAGTCACTACTATATGCATAGTAGTAGCACTTATAGGATGCAGAATAAAGTAATGCCCAGGAGAAAAACAGGGAAGAATTAAGTATTAATCATTGGAGCATCTAAGTATAAGATGGGAATAACTTAGTTATATACTCATGAAAAAATTATTTGCTTCTGTGTAACAGAGAAGTGATGGAATGGATCAAAAATTAGTAAAATACATGAAAAAAGAGATCGCTCCATGCCTACAAAAACACATTTATGAAATGGACTTTAGCAAACTTCTGGAACAGCATTTTTACACATTTCAGAAGAACACATCTTTTTTTTTTCACCACTCCTAAACGGAAAATACTTTGTTATTCTATGTTATCAAATTCTCTGAAACAAAAAATAAACAGAAAATTTAATAGATTGGATTTCCATAAATTGATTGGATTCAAGGAATTACCCAGGATGCTTATTAAACATTTAGATTACCAGGTTCCACTTACACCTATTGAATCTAAATCTCCACAGGAGGGTTCTTATGATTAGGCAAGATTTGAGAATATGAAATACATTATAAAAACATGCAATGAGGGCTTCCCTGGTGGCACAGTGGTTGAGAGTCCGCCTGCCGATGCAGGGGAAACGGGTTCGTGCCCCGGTCCGGGAAGATCCCACACGCCGCGGAGCGGCTGGGCCCGTGAGCCATGGCCACCGAACCTGCGCGTCTGGAGTCTGTTCTCCACAATGGGAGATGCCACAACAGTGAGAGGCCCGCGTACCGCAAAAAAAAAAAAACCCAAAAACAAACATGCAATGTATTATAAAATGTTACCCATTTGATTATTTTACTCCAAACTTTTTTAAGGGTTGAGAAAAAGAAGACAACAATTCTGACCCACAGCTGTGTTTAACTGTTTGGTCCAATGTAGAATGAGAAAAAAATGTTTAAAGTTTCTAGATTTTTAATGTTTGGGTAATGTACTTACTACAGTTTTCAGCTTTCCTGTTGTCTCGGATCACTATTCTTTGGTTGATTGTGCTGAAGAGCGTTGTCCAGTTAATGGTATGATAATAACACAGGTTGCTGTTGTCAGTGATATAGATGTTTCCTGCACTGATTTCCTTCAGGGATTGGAACTGTAGAGAAGTGATGCCCTGTTGCTTGAGGATAAGCAAGGAAAGGCCACTAAAGAGAGGGGAGAGGAAAAAAATGGAACAGTAATAATTGTTGTCTGGTCATGACATGCATTCTTGAAGTAAAATAAGGATGTCATATCTTACTCCAAAAAGAATGTTAATAGAGTGTAAAAAAGATTTAATTAATAAACCTGAGATACAAATACTATTTCTTTACATGCTATATGCTGTTTTAAAAGTAATCACTTGACCCCCCCCAAAAAGCCCATCTTTTATAATTATGAATATCAATGATATCTCTGTCTCTGTCTATATATGTACCACTGACGTATCTGCTCACTGCCTTCCCTCCTAACCCCTGAATCTTAAGTTCCTCAAGAATGAAATCCTGTATTAAGACTAAATAATTAAATAAATGTTTATGGGGTGACTGTTCATCTACCCAAAGTAAGACATTAATTCTACTCTAACTATTTAATAGATTTAGACACACTTTCAGAAGGTAAATATCTCAGAGAATGACCATAGATATTTAGCTTTAATTTATACCGCAGAAACCAAAGTGTTAATTGTAATATTTGAAAAATGTATAAGGATAGGAGATGTTAAAATTTAAAGAGAAGAATAAAATTAAACTAAAATTTAAAAAAAATACTCAGAAGGCTTGGACAAGTGAGAAAGCATCTCTAAAAGTTAAATAACAACTACACTGTAGAAACAAATTATCATTTCAAGGATGTTGTTTTTTCAAGATAGTCCACTTTGTAATTAAATTCTTTTTCCATTTTCTAAAGACTAAATGTGTTTCCCACATTTCAATCAACTTATGAACATTATTTTATATTTTGGAAATCAAAGCTGTCCTCTAAATTTGCTTTGCTTTTAGTACTCATATATTTTTTCATGTGTTTCATATATACACATGCATGGAGAACTATAATATACAGATATATAACGTGTATGTGTACCCAAATGGGATGTAATTCACTCTCTCAAATCTTTGTTCCCATCATAACCACCCTTAGTTGTTGATTATACAATGTGAGCATAATAATGCCTTGACTTAGATTTATAACACTTTATTCAATGGATAGTAAAAATTGGCTCCATATAGCACTTGAATAGATTATATCTCTCAACTATCCTTTTTAATTAAGCACTTTTCCCCTTCACATTTTAGAACCTCTTACAGATATACCTGTTTTAATAGCAACATTCAGTGTACTTCCTGTGAACCATTATTAAAGAATATTTAATGACAGTATTGACTTTAGGCATCTTTCAGATTTAAGTAGAAAAGTTATCAAGATCTCCTTATATAAATAAACTTTTAACTGTTCATAAACAATAATTTTGTGCAGATGAAATCTGAAGTAAAATAAAAACAGTGGCTTAATAAATATTAAAACATATATTTTTATTATGTGAATAAAAATATTGACATTAGAAATTTAGAACACTATCCTTCTGAGCCCTGATTATCTGTCCATTATTAACCAGTACTGCATGTAGCATAGTGGACCAAATTCTAAAATATCAGCGCTGTGATGCTTTGTTCAAATGATAGCTCCAAAGACAAAACGAGAACCTCCTGGTAAAACAGCATTTGTATCCCATACACCGAAGTCATTACAAAGTCATTCAAGTCTGTCTTTTAATTATGATAACATATGATCAAAAAGAAGTTCTGTTTTATGGTTCACATCATGTACTCCACAACTGCCAAACACTAAAATTACTTTAAGTGACAGGCAGTTGAAAAATCAGGTTGTATACTTTAAAGCACAATCAGGGGTATTTTTCATTGAGCTTTCCTTTAGAATTTAAAGTGGAAAAACAATATTTCTAGAATCAGTAAATCAATGAGTCTGATGGCTATGACATAATGTACACATGATGCAGAGACCTGTAACTTTGAATATATACACCTACCTGTAGAGTACTCTTCCACCAATGGTCACCAGGTTAGAAAAAACACTGAAGTCAGTCATGTTTGGGGGCCATGATTGTATGTTCAAGAAACCTACAAAAGATAAGGGCAGTAAAATAATTCAGAATATCATTGTCTCAGTAACAGTGTTTAATACCAAATATTCTTAAAATATTATGAAAATGGGAGGTAAGAAAAAGGCAGCAAATATTCCTATTTTTGCACCATTCTATCTCATATTTCTTCTTCCAAGATTCAGTGTCTTACCCAAAGTTTCTGGGCTACAATACTCAATAGATGATGAATGTCAAAATAATGAACACCAAGAATATATACATACAGAATCATATAAGTGTATGGTTTAAAGATTTAAATGATTCTTAATTTGATTTATTCTTCTAAATGGAAAAATTATTTAGTCTAACTCGACGAAGAGTTTAATTTCTCTGAAATCTTTTGCCACCTTATCTGTACACTTACCACATCAGCTGTCTGTTTTGCATTCTAAGACATTTATGTATGTAACCAAGCCTCCTTATTTGGTTTTACATTCTTTGATAGCAAACCCATGTCTGATTCATGTCTGTGGGCCCCATATCATCTACTATGACAGCTCTGAACATATTAGGTCCTCAATAAACATGTGCTAAATGAATCCTACCTGCTACCCATCCTCAATAGTACTTGTGAAAATTAAATAGAAACACATGGGTTCAAAGATCGACTGACATTTGCAAAAAGAGTAACATCAAAATTTCAAGGATTTTTTTTTTAATTCCACAGATTTCAAAATGTGCACAGATGCTAAGGAACTAAGACACCCATCATTTAAAATAATACGTGTGGGTTTCCCTGGTGGCGCAGTGGTTGAGAATCTGCCTGCCGATGCAGGGAACACGAGTTTGTGCCCTGGTCCGGGAAGATCCCACATGCCGCAGAGCGGCTGGCCCTGTGAGCCATGGCCTCTGAGCCTGCGCGTCTGGAGCCCGTGCTCCGCAACGGGAGAGGCCACAACAGTGGCAAAAGAATAAAATAAAATAATACGTGTTTTCAAAACTAGAATTTGCTTTGAAAATTCCAATACTATATAATATTTTTAACAAAAGACTAAAATTCACATAGTTCATAGCACAACAAACTCACTTTAAAACTTACCTGTTATCTCTCGGACTGTCCGAAACACGTTCAGTTTCTCTGGGTCTATGGCTTCAATTGCATTGTAAGGGTCCCTAGGGGGGAAAAAAAAATGAAGCCGAACTTAAAATTAGATGAAGGGGTGAAAATATGAGAAATGTGACAAAAATTATTTCATTCCAATTGAATTTTAATTAGCAATAGGAAGGTTAGAAATGTTTTATCCAGATTTTCTATGCTAGATGTGGAAGGGGATTAAAAGGTACTTTCAGGAAATTTTGATGACACAGAATATGAGTTCTTCATTGAAGGCTATTCTAGATCCAGAGGAACGGTTCAATTTGACTATCCTGAATAAACCTCCAAATATAGCAATTCCATTTATTAACCATTTTATTTTGCCTTTAAAAGTTTATTCTCAATTGGAAAAATATACACTGTAAATAAATTATGTTATGGTGAGAATAATTGCCTTTTGAGTTCCTCAAAGCATACTAAATTGCTAACAGAACCTGTAATTTCATAAGAAGGGTGAAAACAAATACAGGAAGTAAACTTTTTTTTTTCTGTATCTTCACATTTATCTATCAGGGCAATCTTGTTCCTATCAGTTTATTTATGTTCACTTTCATATGACAGGAACTATTTGCTTCCCTCTATATGAATCATACTAACATTTGAAAATAAAATTTACCACAAATTTAACAATACTCAAAATGTGTTGTAAATTTTGGGGATTTTTAAAAATACAATCTCTTAATGCATAAATATATTTTTTGTAATTAATGTTATTGATACATAAATTCCCTGTCTTTACAAAAGTTAATATAAAATACCTTTAAAATTAAATATTTAATGGAATTTTTCATAAGTTTTCATCTCAGGAAAATATTTTTCATTTATAACATCCTGCCCATACAAATTAATTACATTCTTGAATATTAAGCCAAATATAAACATAATATTAAACATTTCTCAGTAATTCAAGCACTACTTTCAGATTTTCTTAAGTAATATATAGTAGTTTTTCTAGGTTTTATTACTTTAAAAGGTGCTCTGTGGTATTCTGGACAAGTAGAAACCTTATATTAGTATATACTCTTCAGAGGAAAATTAAATTCCATTCATTGGTCATTTCTCCAAGAGAGATCAAACTCTCTAAAAACAAGGAATTAGGCTCTTTTAGAAGTTTGTATCCACTTTTAGCAATCAACTGAATTTTATCCTTGCACTGGATATCTGTTGTTTTACCAGTCTCTGAGAACCTTCTTTTTCACATGGGGAATAAACACTAGGATACATGATCCATTGGAGGCTATCGGTCAATGTGCTCCACAATCCCCTGACAAACAGATAGGCATGTGGCCTTTCTTCTAAGAATTTGAGTCTGAATCCACTGGCATTTATTCATCCTGGCCTTAGAGCCTTGAAAACATTATTAGTTCAGCAACCTTGATCTCTGGAACCACCTTTTACTGGCTCTCTCTGCTTGATTCATCAGCATATTTTCTATACTGTGAACCATCCCATATCTTTTAAAAGAAAAACATTTCTTGCTTGATGAAATTACTGCTTCAAACTGAGAAAAACTAAGAAGTATAATCAATACATTGGGCTACTAGTTTAACATGGCGTGTTATAGAAGGCTTGGAAACACTATAAATGAGTGTCCCCATAATTCACACATAAACAATTAAGATTTTCCTTAATGTGACATGAATATCTTTCAAAAGCTTAAAGTCTAAATTAATATTCTAGCAAACTTGCTCTATTTGTAACTGAAGATGTATAGAATGAATATCTATGCTTTCGGTGAAAATGGAGCCACAAAATTAGGTTCATCAGGCGGAAAAATTCTGGTTGCTATCATTTTCTAGTGTGCAAAGATGTCTGCATGCACATGAAATATGAGCTCTGCAGTAGTAGAATGAACTTTCAATATTTGTTCTTTGATGAAAAGCAGTGTCTAGAATGGCTCTAGCCATATAATCAAATATTCCTGCTTTACTGAGAAACACTTAAAGTTCATGGCAAGCACACAATAATGGGGTCAGTCCAAACCTTTACTGAGAACACTTCCAGGTTGTCAGGAATGAAATGAATTCTGGACTGTTCACATGAAGCCCAGTGGACCACAGAAATGTTATATACTTAATTTTAGAGATTCAGGACTCTCATAAAATAAATTGACAGAATCCCACTTACCAACATAAAAGTACCCCTAGGGAGTTCCACCCTACAGCCACTTGAAATCCATAGATTTTAAAATTGAGAACTTTCCTAACTAAATTCAGGACCATGAAAAAAACCATTATGTCCACCCTGTCATTGTGTTGGGTGATCCAAAATAAAGCTCAGGATAAAGAGAGAGAAACATATTTTCACAATTCCATAGATATCACGTTATTTTCTTCACCAAGCTCACTATCTGTTTTCCATTGTCTATCATCATTACAGTCTATCATCTAAGTACTTTCTTGTTTGTGTCACACTGTGACACAGCATGAACATGCTTATTTGGTGAGCATTTTGTTGCTCTCAGCATATTCACAGGAACATTATTAGACATGACAAGACATGAAAGGGGATCCTATGATAATCCTGAACACTGAATTTTGCCTGCAGTTCCCATTCTAAATAAGCAAATAAGAGTGCCTAGTTTATTTCTAGCAATGGCGGTATCGTGCTATAAGCTGAACTGATCTCTTTTATATGTTAACATTTTAGTTGACAACTTCACAGTAAATTTATTTTTTGCAGAAATTTGTTTTTGAAAAGTACACTCTTACTTAATTATGGATTTTTCATTTCTATTTCTTTAAAGAAATAGCCTAGCTATTTTAATCAAACCATAAATCCTATTAAAAACTAGTTAGTAATGGAAATTAAGTGAAGTAAAAAATTTTGTTAATTTACTGAAAGCTTTCTGTTTATAATACCTCATGTTATTCACCTTTACAATCTCTCTCTTTGTCCATATGCACACACATATTACATACATGAATACACATATGCCTATACATAAATGTCTGAGACCTACTCAATTAACTTTATATTAATACTTTCCTAAAATGAAAGGGAAAGGCTTCAGAATATGTTTCATGTTGGCATGAGACTAGGAATGAGGAACATATCATATTTCACATATATATTTGTCCTGGAAAATGCCTTATATATTATGCTTAAGACACAATAATATTAATTATCATGTTAAATATAAGTGCTATAATTAAGGACAAATAATAATTTTCTGAACTAGGAAGTATGACTTATCGTAAAGTAAGGATTGTCATGAAAATAACTTTGTCTTTATTTGGTTTCCAGTAGTCTATGAAATATTATCTGTTGCACTATATGCTCTGCTATATACTAGATATAGTCACTGAGACTTTCCTCTTGAAGTGCCTTTTTCTCCTTTTTTTTAACTTTCTTTTGTTTCAGGGGGGTTAGCGATTTTTAACTTCTATTTTTGTTACTTTTCAATCTCTCTCTTTATCTCTCTCTCTCTCCCCTTTCCCTCCTTTACTCCTTCCCTTCCCCCACCTTTTTCTTTCTTTTTTATACCATTTATTAAGGTTTACTGTATGCCAGGCACTGGGCTGAACACTTGAAAAATGTATATTTTGTTTTATTATGAAGCTCCACAACAACCAGAGGATGTAGGTATTTATTATTAACCCAGTTCTCAACTTTACATTGGAGTTGTTTGACATGGAAGCCACACAGCTCAATACAGATTGTTCATGGTGGAGCTGACTGAATGTGTCCCATCTCAAAATGGTAATACCACCCATCTCCAATAGATTGTTGCCATGTAAACTAAGAGTAATCACATGCACATTTTTTTTAAAGAGACGTTAAAAATCTGGATCTTATTTAAAAAACAAAACAAAACACAAGAAACACCTCTTAGACCAAATATAACAGAAAGTGAATACATACTATTACAGTTTCTGGCACAGATCCATATTAAAAGCTATATTTTAAAGTAAAGAAATGCTTTATGTACTAAGACCTACGGTAATTTATTTGAATGGAAAAACACTTTGTTCTATTTCTCTTGTTGTTCCTATTTGACGTATTTATTCATAATGTGTTAAATTGTTTTGCTTCTAGAAATGATATATGTTTAGAGTAATCTTTTGAATTGAAATATGTGAGTGATATGTTTTAATCTGTAGCCCATAGCACTAATATTTAGGGATTAAGCAGTGATATACACAAATAGATAAAATATAAAGTAAAAATATTGATATTTTCATTGCAGTTGAAGGATGCAAACTTGGTCATTTTCCCAGTTAAAAACAGCAGGTGGTTCTGTAATGAAGGGGCCCAGAAAATGTTACAATTTTTATTGCTAAAATGAAATTCATTTAATAGATTTCTTACTAACTTCCCAAGTCTAAAACAGAAAAAGATGCAGCAGGGCAAAGAAAATACCTGAAAGTTCAGAATTTCAACTTACTGATTTGTTTTCTGTGAGATGCATTAATTTATGTTGTTTTGAACTAATTGGTTAGGAATTTGAATGAAATTCCCCACTTTGTCCACTGATACCGTTTCCCTAAACATATCCACAAATATGCCAAGCTTACTGAAATCTATGGATTTGAGGAAAATGTCCTGTAAATACATCTTAGCTTATATATAAATCTATATTTTTAAATCTAAGTTGTCACCAAATTCATAATCTGGATGTACTCCCCAAATTTGGTTTACAATCACTGCTGGTGAAATCTGGCATTTGATTTTGTTGGAGGAAAGCATTAATGTATAGTGGAACTCTGTCAAAAGGAATCAAACAGACAAAACTAAAGAATCTCTTAAGCTTTGTCTGCACTTTGTAAAACAATTTTCCATAAAAATGTAATACTGACCCATGAATACCAGTGACAAGGAAGATCAAATTCCCATTGATTTTGGTGCAGTTTATGAATTTGTCAATGTTACTAGAATCCACGGTCTGAGCAGACATCAATGATCCTGTGCCAATGCCATCACAAGCTGTAGAAACAAGATGCACAATTAGAGAGCTGAGAAAATTTTTCCTTAGTCAATAAATTATTGCATTTTTATTATAAAATAACAGTAGTTTTTCATTATAAAATGAAAACTATACCATCACCTTTTGGGCAAATGTCAGTGCAAGGTTTACACATTTTAATCCCATTTTCTTCTACTTCCATCTTGGAACTAGGGCAGGCACGCACACAGGAACTGGAATCAACCACAAAGTTATCTGATAAAAAAAGGTAAAGTTAGCAATAACGTTGAGATTCAGCAAAAGATTTTAAAACAAGATATTTTAGGGTTTGAAAATTATTTCCATTTGAAAATGATAGTATGTATGTTTCTTTCCCTAAAACAACTCTGTCTAAATATCTCCACCTGAAATAGCATCTATGAACACCTACATTCAAATCCAAGGGCAGTGTGTGTTAACAACACCTGGTACTTGCTTGACTACTGCTCCACATTCTGAATTGCCCCCAAGATAGTGAATTTCTTTTATAGACTTAGGAAACTGCATGACCTTTAGTTTGTATTTTTCAGGAGTTCCACTTCATTTCATGTCATGATGCAAGTTTGAAGTCTAAAAATACTTCAAGTTACATGAAGCACAAATGAAGCTGAAGTTAAACTGCCTTGGATGAAGGGAGTGTACTTCATACCCAAGAGGAAATGTTTAAAATGTGGTCATCTTTCAATGGAGTGCCATAGAAACTGTCCCATAGTTTTACACGAAGAAACAAAATGAAATTTGAAAGGGCAATACTTTAGGAAAGGTATACTAACTAAACCAGGAACATCTAATTACCTGACATGGTGAAATGTTTAGGAATCCAGTGGTCTGGAATATGCCAGAACATTCCCTCCCAAAAATAAGGACACATTTTTGCATCTAGAGCCTCCCACGATAAAGGGAAAACACAATACCTGCTAGGCTGCTTTGGGTTTTGAAAGCAGCATCCTATCATGTTTGGAAAAACTGCTTCTGGCCCAACATTCAGTAGTCTAGAAGGCTTCCAACCTTGAAGGGGGCCCAGAGCAGGAAAGGCACATGATGCAGGTCCAGGTTGGGGTACAAGCAATTCTGCTACTTGGATCACAAAACCCAAGAGGCTCTATGACATCAGAAGTTTCTCTGGCGGGAAAATATGCCACGTGGAGTTATGGCAAGTCCCGATCAGAAAACCCCAGCCGAGACCTCTAGGAATTACACACCATTTAATAAACAACTCCTGACATACTTTTGGGTCCTGGCAGAGATAGACTACCTAACCATGGGTCATTGATTTATCTTGTAGCCAGAATTGCCCCTCATACACAAGGTTTTGTTAAAAACCAGCATAACGTGGAGCAGGTCCAACAGCAATCCATTATAAGATGGAAGCAGTACATTTGGGATTGATGTGAGCAGGGGTAGACACACAAGTAAGTGGGTGGTCCAAATCCCACGTCATCCACCACTGTGCTGGCACCTTTCACTAAGCTCATACCCATGGCTGCATGGGGACCAAGAGAGGGCACGTATGACAAGCTGACAGAGGAAGATAAAATCTAAGCTTGGGGTGTGGGTGCAAGCAGCTGAAAATGGATGGCAGCTGCCCTGCAGCCTCAGTCAGGAGTAGACTTGAAATATAGTGGCAATGAAAAATCCCACCAATGGGCATAGTTCTGGGTAGTGCAAATGATCCTTTACTTTGTAGGGAATAAATAGGAGTTTAGAATAAATACGAACTCATGAGCAGTGGCTTGCCCTGGGAGAAGAAGTACTGGAAGATCTGGAATTGGGATTGAAGGGAGTCTGGGGTAGAGGCATATATATGAATCCATGGGAGTGGGTATAAAGTGTGAAGATCTTTGTATTCCAAGTTAACATCCACTAGAGGGCATCCACCACAAAAGAGGCACTTTGCTGAGACTGCATCACAGCCTGATCTTGCTTCATTTCCTTCCCTCATGGGTCTTGATTCTGAGAACACTTCTTAACAACCATAGTCTCTGTTTCAGGGGAACCCAACCTGCAACAGGTGTAACCATCCTTTCTGCAAGGTCTTTAGGGATACCTCATATTTTAAAACTTCCACATTTTTGCAGCAATTTATGCCAAGTGAAATTTTTCAAAAAGGTTATAAATATCTTCATTATCAGTTAGGTTCAGATTTTGCAGTCAAATTAGTTTCAAAAAATATTTGTTGTTTAGGGTTTTTGAATTTCAGAATTCTGAATTAGGAACTGTAGACCAGTATTTAGAAACTGAACTTCGTTGTTTTTCTAAGACAGCTACAGCTTAGTGAACCATGCCTATGGTCAAGGTCCCTCAAAGATTTGAATTTTACATAGATAAATAATGAACTTCTTTAAATTAATCTGTAATTGGATAGACCTATACTAATCCATGAAAGGAAGTTTATGAGTTACCATATCTATGGTAACTGGGCATTTAATTTCAAAAAACAGTCCTAAGTATTTAGCCCCTTGTCATAACTTAGGAGTTGAGAGACTTCAGATGAGACACTACAAAGGATGTAATAAAGAAAAGGAAAATTCCTTAGCTCAGGTTTTTCTGGTCTTCCACTCCAGCCCAAGCCTTGGGCCTCAACCTCAGGGTTTGAATAAAAAGGAAAGCACCAAAAATCTCAAAAAAGCATGGTTTTGACTATCTTTGGGGCAAGCCACCATAATATGAAGGTAATAGAGCAGGAGGACATTTGTCTAAGAAAACGAAAAAATTCATCATCTAGCCACATTCTACAATACTCTCAAGCCCCGTATTTTGCAAGTTAGTAGATGGGGAAAAACAGGGTAACTTTAGATGAGAAGTTGTTAGATCAAAAACATAACTTTGGATATAAAATTGTTTAAGATGGAAAAATCTCTACTATCCTAGAGTTGGTGTGTCTGTGATTTTAAAATGGTAATTTAGAGCCATGTTAAATATATATATATATATATATATATATATATATACACTCATAATTATTCTTTTAACCAATATAAAATGTTTAATAATAATGGCTGGAATCATCATTGCTTTCAAAGACTTGTTTTTACATACTATTCCTCTGAACCCTATCCCCTATCCCTTTGATCTTTATAATGTATCTGGGAAAGAGAGAGGGTACATATGATTATCCACGTTTTAAAGAGGAGGAAATAGAAAACTAAATAGTTCATCTAAAATCACATGACTAATAAGTGGACAAAGCTATAACCAAAGCCACTCTAATACCATGTCCCTTACCCTTCATACTTCATCACGTGGACAAAGCAAAACAAAAACAAAAACACAATATCTGTGTGCTGTAGAATGTAAACTCTTCTTTTTTTTTTTTTTTTTTTTTTTTTTTGCGATACGCGGGCCTCTCACTGCTGTGGCCTCTCCCGCTGCGGAGCACAGGCTCCGGACGCGCAGGCCCAGCGGCCACGGCTCACGGGCCCAGCCGCTCCGCGGCACGCGGGATCCTCCCGGACCGGGCCACGAACCCGCGTCCCCTGCATCGGCAGGCGGACTCCCAGCCACTGCGCCACCAGGGAAGCCCCTAAACTCTTCTTTTAATTGAGTATATGGACAAAAGTAGTGATTTTTTTTAGCCTTCCAGTAAGCAAAACATTGAAGAACTGTCTCATTGGTCTTTTCAAACAAAGAAACTGACTTGAACAGGTATTGAGACATATACTATTCTTCATGAAAGCTAAATTGGTCATTTTGAATCCCCAGGATGAGTTATCAATTTGGTAAAGGCACCTTAACATGCCCTTTATATCCACTGTTATTGTTTAACATGGATTTGATGTCAAAACTATATTCTATTACAAATAAATAATAAGAAATAATTTTAGGTGAAAATGTATTGTTATTAGAGCAGATCTCTTTCATTACATAGCTTGCTGCTACTTAACTAATCACTTTTCTGAGGAACAAAATAGTGTGCAAAACCATTGACATATAGTGAAAATACTGAGTTTAGAAGTCAATGAATGACACTGTACTTCAAACATGCCACTACTTTGCTGAGACTATGAACCAATCACTTCAAGTTTTTGAATTTTAATTTTCTTATTTGTGAAATGATAATAATAGTACCCATTCTCAAGTAACTCACAATATTGTCACAATTTTAAAATTCAATAAACTTACATGAAATTCCTCTGTTTCTAAATGATGAGCTAATTGTTATCCTGTTACTTACGTGGGCACTTCTTGACACAAAATGCTCCATAGGTGTATTTTGCATTGAAGTTATGCTCCAGTTGAAAGGTTGTTGGATTGTAGACAAAAGTTTGTGGACACTGAGTAACACATGCTCCACTATCATTGAAGTTCATGCAGGCCTGCAACACAGCAAAGATTAATTTTGTTTTAAAAATAACCTTCATAATACTTGTTAAAGGGACACTGCTACAACAGTTCTGTGATAGTTTGTATTGTTTACTCAGCGTACATCAATTTCATAAAAACTGGAAAATCTGATAAATTTCTAGTTGTAAGGGCTTATTTTTTAACTTAGTATTTGTTTTGTACTTCTCAATTTTACAAAACTGTTTTTCTAATGTCAGTAAACACACCATCTACAGTTATTGATGTTCTAATTGCTTGGTATCTATCCATTGATTTCTAAACTGAAAATTGGTTTAAATTATTAAAGTTAGATAATAGTGAAAACTTATTTAAGCTTACCCTTATCCAAACAGTTTATGTTGAGTCTTAGAGTCTGGCAGTGACAACTAAATCTCCATTTGCACAGGCTAGACTTTCCTTAAAGATGGTTTGGAGAGTTCGGTGCCTTAAGTGATATGGTAAGTCCATTCATCACCATTGTATAGTGAGAAAATGTAATGGTCATTCAAACTGGACTTAAAAGTCTCTGGCAGGTGATTAGTCAAGTGTAAATGTAGGGGGTACGATGCCAAAATGTAAAGAAGTAGCTATACTTAGCCCGTAATTAAATAATATGATACCATTTCCTATATGGTCTTTTTCATAATGTCATACCATTTACTAAAAGTCAGCAGTTCAAGTAAATTTGTTTCTGCTGACATATATTTGTATTGAGACCTCAATTTGTTAATATGTTCAAATGTATTTGAGAATGATTAAAAACAATTGTACCACCTAAGAGTTAGGTATTTGATATGAAAAGAGAACATATGTATAAGTACACGAAAACATGTGATTAGCAAAATAGGGGACGAACTAATTATCTTAATTTAACAATTTAAACATTCATAGGAATAATTTAGGCCTTGGAAGGCAAGCTAATGTGAACTCAAGCTATATTTTACATATCATCATAGATTGTATGTATGGTGATTAATAAGCACTAATTTATTCTGTTTCCTCAAAATATTTTCTTAATCAATTGTTGTTTTAGCAAGCACTTTATCACAAACATGACAATTCCCTGATGATGGTCTACGAGATGCATAATCAGAATGAGACTCACTGATAATACATTATTCACTAAGATGACACTCTCCAGGAAGAATCTATTAAAAACCAATCTAGGAAACTCAGTAAGTTTTAATTTATGGGTATAAAACTTCATGTGTCCTCATAATTGCTTTACTAATATATTTTATACAGTGTTGTGCACAGTTTGCTTGGCAACAAAGGGACATAAGCCAGAGAAATCAAACAAGTTTACCTTCCAGACAGCATACAATACAACATAACTTACACCAAAGTCTTGGTCTGGCATTCTTGAACATTCTGTACTAAATGCCAAAGTGGAATCACTGGACCATTCCATAAAAGTAATGAAATGAGAATTCTGAAGCTCACTCAGCACTCTGCTTATTGTGATAACGGAACCATGAAAAAAATGCAGTGAAGCTTCTAAGTGAAAGTTAACATCAATTGTTGGTGTTTATTGTTGCTACTGTTTTGAAACTACTGTTTTGAAACACTTGTTCAGCATCTTCCAGATCAAGCTTCAATCCCATGTCTGGTGATAGGCAAGGGAAAGGGTCTCAGTTCAAGATCTGCCGAGCATCTTCTGTATACTTTTAACATTTTTCTTCTCTTTCCTTCTTTCTCCCTACTCATTTCTGCAATACACACTTTTGTTTCACTATAAAATTAGGATAGACAAATTAAGTTTCTTGTGACATTAAGAAAAGTAAGAAATTACTATGTATCTACATCATAAGAGCTATAATATATAATTTGCTTATTTCCAGAATTAAGTGCCAAATTGAAAAAAAAGACTCAGTTCTAAATATATCTGTGTATTCTCTGGATATTTGAGAGGGGAAAAAAAACAAAATAAATTACTGTGTGCATTTTTAGCAACAAAAATAGTTTATTATTTTATGATTTTTAGCTTAAAATGAAACTAATGCTCTGTGTGTATGAAATTTCATTAACTATAGCTCACAGAATTGCCTGCATGTATTCAAAAGAATAGAAAGACCTTTATCAGGGATATCAAAATGTAATTAAAAAGTGGCCCCTACAAGCTATAAATGTTAATTTTGAGGCATAAAAGTGTCCTCTTCTAAAATAAAAATCACACAGATTAGCATATAAATTGCTTTAAACGTGCATTTGTAAATCTTATAAATCTTGAATAATATTAGCTTGTAAACAATATAAACTGTAAAACAGTTAAATTCCTAAATTTATGTGCTTTAATCTTGAAATTTATATTTGAGAATAAAATGCAAGTGCCCCCACTCAGAAGACTCGACTCAACGGTGCAACAACACACATATGTAATCACCGTAAATTCTGGAAGCATGCTGTTAGCTTTTTAAAAGATATCTCAATATGTTCTCCTTCATGTTGTCCAATAAATCTCACTCATAATATAAATTATAATCAGAAAGACATAATTCATTTAGTAGAACAGAACAATCCTAATTAATTAATAGCCACCCAGTGAGGGAATGACTTCTAGGAAGTCAAAGTATCGTTCTTAACCCTAAAATGGCAAAATTTAACCTTATCTTGTTTTTTTTTTTTTTTTTTTGTGGTACGCGGGCCTCTCACTGTTGTGGCCTCTCCCGTTGTGGAGCACAGGCTCCAGATGCACAGGCTCCGGATGCACAGGCTCAGTGGCCATGGCTCACGGGCCCAGCCGCTCCACGGCATGTAGGATCTTCCTGGACCGGGGCACGAACTGTGTCCCCTGCATCGGCAGGCAGGTTCTCAACCACTGCGCCACCAGGGAAGCCCTGATCTTATCTTAATAAGATATTAAAGACTCAATGTGCCTGAGTCAAACCAGGATGGAGGGGAGGACCAGAGAGTGAAAGGGAGAGCTGCCAGACTTACAAAGCAGTCAGTGTCCTTAGGTCCCGAGCAGCCTCCAGCACATTCTCGGTGACAGCAGTCACTAACGTAGGGTCCGTAGCATCTGCCATCACACTGTTCTGCACAGACAGTTCTTGTCACTGCAGAAAACAGAGATAGGTTCTCATCAAAGTCAGCCACCAAGAGAAACTTCTAAAGGGGTATGGAGTAGCTGAGAAAAGCTGAGCCCTGGAGAACAATGTACTCAACTGTCATTGACTCAGCTCAGCAAGCATTTACTGAAGGAAGTCTGCAATTGATCAAAATTACTGCATAAAACCCTTCAAAATTAATACATGAATTTGTTTTCTATATTCTTTCTTGTTCCAGCAAATACTTATAAGCTTTACAAAACTCACACAACTTAGCAAGAAAGAATCAAATTTAGAACAACTGAATGCGACATTTTGGCAGGTTGTGAAGGATGGAGTCAGCAGCGAAGTCATCTTACAGTGTGCACGGTGACGGCCTGCGGCGGGAGGTGTCCCAGGAGTGAGTGCAAGATTTTTGGTAGTCAATGCAGAAAGGGGAACAGAAACTTTTACATGATTCACATTATATCATTCCTATCAGATACATCGATGATAGATAGGTGATAAAATGGATATGTGACTGACAAATAAATAGGTAGGTAGGCAGGCAGACAAAGAGAGATAGATAATGGATCTGTAGTAGCACAACTGTTTCTATTCCTGAGATTTAAGTGAAATTTCTACTCAGATTTCTGAAAAAGGAGGGACTTGTGTAAGGAAGAGAGCAACACCCCAGAAGGAAGGAAAGGATGGAGGAGGAAAAGAAGGAAGGAGGAAAGGAAGAGAGGGAGGGAGGGAGATATATTCACACACACAACAAAAACTTCTATTAGTTTTTTCTTATAACATCCTTCAATCCAAGCTGACAGCAGTATGTCAAGGTATACATTGGACATCAAAATTATAGTACTGAGGGACACATTTCTGCTTATCACACTTATTCCAAAGATATATTTTTAAAGTATTTAGAGAAATGAATTTTACAGCATATGTATAGCACATCATTTCTTTGCTTCTGTATTTCTACTTCAGCCTTGTTTCTTCCCACCTCTTTGAGTTCTTCAAAGTTTCCTTCACTGCTATTATAGCAAGACACCACTCTAGTGTTCCTCAGAGCTGGTCTTCACAATTTTCTTTGGGCTAATGGCTCATATACCTTTATGAAATCATTCATCTCTACTCTGCATACTACCTATAGGTAGATAACATCAGATCCAGATCTGAATTCTCTATTGAGATGCAACATGTATTTCTAGGTGTCTACAAAAGTTCTCATTTAGATGTACAAAATGGAATGTATCATTTCCCCACCTCCACCATCGAGTATATCTCTCTTATTTGTTCCCTTACCTCAATTAATGATAGTACCATCCATCCAGTAGCTCAACTAAAATTTGGGGGCATGTTTTCTATTTCTCCTTTCCCCTCACCCTCACTTCTCATACCTAATAAAAATCCCAAATACTAGCAATAGATATTTTTCATTACTGTCCCTCCTCTCTACTCCAACTTTGTTCTGAGACTTACCTCTAAATTATTACATAGCCTTCTAAAAGATCACTCAGATCACAATCCTCTATGCCACTCTAAAAGTAATGATTTGAAAATATGGGCCACTGCATATAAATCAGTGTTGTTCCACAGTATGAAGCTTACTTCCCATCTCTGCACTAGAGGAGTAAACCCTTAGCAAGGAATAAAAGTCCTCTCTCAATTGACCACCATTTCTACCGGCATCTCTCACTACTCTCACTGTGATCCTCACATCCAGACAGAGAAATACCACTTGTGGTCCCCAGTTCCTTTCATGGTACTCAATTGTGATTTTCACTGCCTTTTCATGACAAAAAGAACCCTAACTGTCTTCTCTGTCTAGCAAATACTCATTCATTAGATCCACCTAAGGTGACATTTTTCTCTGAAACCTCTTCAGACACATCTCCACCCTTAGTTAATCTGACACACTTGCTTCTGAGCAAGTAAGCAGATGAATTAAATCTACTCATTAACTCTTCATATTCATACATGTGCTTATATTACCATTCCTATCTTTTAACCAATTGTTATATTTATTTAGATTTCCTAATTAGTAATTAATACCATATAAAGGAAACACTTTAATGGACACTTTTGGAAAAAACAGATTCAAATATAATTCCGCTCTTCCAGATTAACAAGGCTCTTTTGATGTATTAAGAGTTGCTCATTGAAATGGCAGACATACATTAAGTAATCAAATTACTAGATTTGAAATCAGTGTTATCACAGGACAGTCTACTAATTTGCTTTTAGTTGACAGGCTTTACTCATCTGGAAAATAGCATGAAGTGAGATAGCAATCATATCCTATAAATCATATCATGTTTTAATCCTAGACATATATGTCTAAGTGTTAATTTCTCTTTTTAACTCTATGGTGATTTAAGGTAACTATACAAAATGTTTCAATTTCTCTTTATTTATATACTTTGGTCTTTCCTACCAAATGAGGAAATTAATGTATATAGTATTTAAAGAAATAACCATGATTTTATTTTTATAAATTATTTATTAAATGTTCATAAGATAATTTTGCTCATTGAGTACACTATTTAAATATATTTAAATATAAAAACAATATGTTAGAAAAAGAATCTAATGTAGTACCACCTTAGGTGCAATAATAATTATTATACTGTGAACTTTTTTTTTTTTGTGGTACGCGGGCCTCTCACTGCTGTGGCCTCTCCCATTGTGGGGCACAGGCTCCGGAAGCGCAGGCTCAGCGGCCATTGCTCACAGGCCCAGCTGCTCCGCGGCACGTGGGATCTTCCCGGACCAGGGCACGAACCCGTGTCCCCTGCATCGGCAGGTAGATTCTCAACCACTGCGCCACCAGGGAAGCCCTACACTGTGAACTTTTAAAACATGTATTCAAATTATTCAATCATATGTGTTGTCAACTATAAATTTTTCAAAATAGCAATTTCTTCCATACAGTGGTCACCTATATCACATTTTCTCAGGATATTTTGATGTTAGAGATGCCATTCCATTTCAGGAACATGCAAAGAAACATACTTCTAATTCATTATTTTTTTAAATTTTGATTTAAGATATTAAAAGGGAATTCTGGGATTTGTTTCAAAAGCAGTCTACAACTGATTTTTTTCAAAAGGTAAGATACATTTAACACTAAAAAAGCACTATTTGTTATCATAGTTTTTATATGCCTAAAGTTCAGTAGGCATGAAACATATTTAGAAATCTTTGCTTGACAGACAATAAGTAGGCAAAAGGACAAAGCAATAAGCTTAATCTCTAAATAATGATGAGACACTTGTTTCCAGAAAGAAAACTTTCCCTTTGCACAGTCTGTTTAATGGCACTTGCTGATTAATAAGCATTACTTAATATGAATTAAACACATCAAACTATAGTCATATTTTATTATGATGGAAACACAAAACAAAAAGCAGGTCCCAAAATCAATTAGATAATTCACTTAGCCTCCATGGGAACATTAACTTATAATTGCTTTGGTTATTTTAATTTCCATCCTTGCTTGACTATTATTTCATTAGAATTTTTTTCCCCTATATTTATTATCTTTTCTAAATTGCTTCATTGGGTGCATTACAATATTTGGGTTGAATTTTAACTAGCTTGCTCTTTAGTGGTACATCACTAACTCTGATTGTTTAACATAAAAGATAAAACCTGGGAAATTAAAATGCTTATTATATTAGGGTCAGTAAATTTGAAATTTGAAATGGGGATTCATTAAAAATATCCATGAGAATCAGATGGATATTGGGTCCTTAACATTTAAGGAACCAAGCATCCTGTAGTAGTAAGGATGCTGCTGAGAGAATATCTATCATCTCAAAAAAACTAAAGTATTTATAAGTCGGTTTATTACATCAGCATTTCACTAATAAAAACAAGGGCTTAGTTACTTCTTAAAATATAATAACTACACTTAAAGTTACTCCCTTAGAAGAAATTAATTTTATTTGGAGAACTTTAGCAATGTACTAATCAAATATTTACTGTTACTTCTTATGAGTTACAAAAGGAAAATGAACATTCATAAATGGTGCAAAACAGAGCACTGACATCATGGTGACTAAACAAAAGGATTTCTGCCCATTAAAAAGTAAATGAGGTAAATTTAGGCAAAGTCTTTGTGTTTTCTTCCTACGTTTTACACCCTGCCCCTCATTTCCTCCTCCCCATCCATTCCTCCTTCATCATCTCCTCTATCTTCGCACCCTCAGTGCTTTCTGCTTCTCTTCACTTCCTCTACCCAGTGGCTCTGAACCAGGCTTTCTATTAGATCATTGAACAGGATTCTTGCATCAGTGAAAATTTTGATTTAGTTGATAATCAGTGGGGCCCAAGATTTTCCATTCTAATGAACTGCGAGGTTATATCACTGCCTACTATTCCACAGACCTCATTTGGAGTAGCAGATATAGAGTACTTTAAAAAAAATGCCTGGGAATCACCTAATTCCTATTAAATCAAAATTACCTGCCATATTCTAGGATTTGATACTTTTAATAAGCTCCCCCAGGTGATTTCCAATATGCAGTCTAGAGCTGAAAACCATTATTCTATCCAGTGAAAATGGGAAAAACTCTAGATTACTTCCATTATTTGATTGATTGACTGACTAATTATTCTTTGAGATTCAATCAAACTGACTGTCCTCTTCCTTTAATTTCCTATTGGTGTCGTTAAGCCCTCTATCACTAATAGGGAGAATAAGCAAACACAACTGATGTGCAAGCAGGTAGGAAAATGTGGGAAGAAAAAGACCTAAAGTGGGAACAGAAATATTGCTTGGCTAATACTGAAGGCAAAACTTTCAGATAAGTAAGAGACAGTCAGAAAACTCTTCCTTTCTCTTACCCAGCAGCTGTTTATGTGACGAGTATCCCGAGCAGCCCCCAATTACATTGCTAAACATATTTTAAAGCACGCTTATTTTTATTTCATTCTATTCAGTTAGTATTCAACGACCTGCTCCTCTATGCTGCCTAGATTATTTCTGTTTATTGACCCAATTTTGACAAGCTGTGTCCATGAAACACCTTGTGTCCATTAAATAGATGGTACTTCAGTGGAATGGTTTTAGTGTTAGGCTGTTTTCAGTTACAAACTTGGAGGTTTGAACAAGAAGAAAAACGCTTGGGTTAAGGCAGAGGTAATTTGGGTTGGATGTGAAGAATTTATTGACTATTAGCGTGATAAAAACACTGTAATGAGCCACTGAATGGGCTTCTTGAGTCTTTATTTGTCAGTATTTAAGGGAAATCTCTTCTGAATGCTTTAGACCTCCACTAAATTAAAGACAGTGGGCTTGATGAAATGCTCTCTAGAGGTACCCTCTAGTTCTACAATCTAATATTTATTCCTATGAGTCGTGAAATTGTGACCGCCCCCCCCAAAATGAACGTTTTGGGTTTTGTAACATGCTTCTAGAAAGCTACTATCATCAGAATCGACTTTAAGTGAAGCAAATAAAGCTCATAGACCATTCAAGAATATTACTTCCAGAGCATGCTGAAATGTGTAGAAAATCAGGTTTAATGACACTAACACTAAACTATATGCCACTATTAATTTTCCCAGGGGAGAATAATTGGACACATCTGTGTATCCAGTGCCTGATAGACTGTAAGAATTACATAGAAAGATACCTGGTCCTCTTCCTACTTTCTGATTCAATAAGTCTAGGGAAGGGGCCAGAAAATTCATTTTTTTATTGGGAGCCCCAAGGTTTTCAGAAGTAGCCTTTATAAACCAATATTTTTAATAGCTCTCCTCTAAGATACTCTCTCCTTCTTATTGTGTGGCTACTGCAGGAAGGGTAAAGCATTTATTTAGATGGGAAGGCAGAGACAGAGATAGGTCTTAAACTGGACTGCTGCTTCCTATCTCACATTAGATCACAGAATAATTGACAATAATTGTTGCCACACAGAGTCAAGCCTCAGGATACATAAAGACTATATCCTGATCTGGACAGGGAAGGAATTTTGAATTTTAATAATTTAATATTTTATCAATTATTTTAGACAGCACCATAAGGCCTAATGCATTGAAAAAAAGCCTAAGTAGAATTATAAAAAACATATCTGGGCTTTCTAAACTACCACAGTTATACCCATTTTCACATCACAGAAGAAAATATAACATTATCTTTTATTTCTAATTAGTCTGGTGATAGCTACTCTAAAGGAACTGACCATTCATACTGTAAGGTGAACACCCCTACAAGTATTATAATGGTTTAATCTTATATGCAATAACTGCTACAGTTCACCTGGAAAACAACAGGGCAGATACCTGCAAAGCCCTTACTGAAACTGACATTCAGAGTCAGTTAGTAAAAGTATGCCTAAATTTGGCAGCTACTAATCAGGTTTGATCCTTGTCCCAGTTAATTCCCTGGTGACCCATGGGCTATGACATGATAATATTGTTAGTTATGTCAAATAGGAAAGGAATCTTGTCTAATCTATTCTTCATCAACAGCTGCTTTATTCATTTATTTAATGAAGTTTTATTCAACCTATTTTTAAAAGACATGCTCAGTGGTTCATTAAGGGACCTTAAAGCTGATTTTAAACTACCCTCTTGGCCACCAGGGAAATTCTCCCTTATTAACAGGCTATTAACATCAGCAAAGTTTATGAGTCAGGATTTAAAAAAAAAAAAAATGAAAACAATATTGCCCTATTACATGAACTATAACGTATTCTTGAGGGTGAGTGTGTTTTTGCATAATCTTTCCAAGACTATATATATAGATTCCAAGATAATAAAGGAAGTGTATTAATTGGCATAATGAAACCATAAATAGTATTAAAAATATATTTTTACATTAGAATTGATGGCTACACCTTCCAAGACACAAATAATGATATACTGGAAATAAAATGATTTAAAAATGGAATTATCTTATCATGGATGTGTCACAAACCAAAAAATGAGGAAAAGTTGACATTCAACTTTTCCAAATCACCTTGCATAATAGCAGATCAAACATCTCTATATCCAGACCTGATGAAAATGAACACACACACACACACACACACACACACACACACACACACACAATCTGTTTTGCTTATCCTAGTTCCCTATTCAGAATATCAATAGACTGAAATAAAGACAATCTCTCCTACCCAGTATATATCTGGATGAGTTTCCTTCTGAAATTGGCAAAAAAAAAAGTGCCAATTTTGAAATGAAAATAATCAGAAAATATTAAAATGGAAAAGACAGACCCTCATCAGGTAAGCAAGGAATAAATATTTGTTGAACTAATGAATAATACTAGTCTAAAATTCTCATTTTAGGAGGAAGTTTAAAATCCAAGTAAATTGACTTGCTCATGGACAAATCCAAAATAATGTGCATACATCTCTAAGAGATATCACTATCTCATCAGGGTTTTCCAGGCAATATCTAGTTTCTTAATATCACAGCACAGCCCACATCTAATAATCAAATAGTATTCAATTTGGAAATTAAAATACCAAACGATGCTCAAATGCAAGGTGAAATACTACATTTAATAGCACAAGAAAACTGGAAATTAGCTATCCTCAGCTAAATCAATGTGCTCCTTTCTGATGTCAACTTTTTTTTCATCCAAATACACACTCATTCATGTTGTTTCTGTTTCAGATGGAAGGATGTTCTTTTCCTGCTTTAGAATGTTCCTGAGCTCTAGATCACCCAGTCCATTAATGTTCAAGTCCAAATTTTTGCATTGCAAATTATTTATATTCTCTCATCTATAATCAGCTTCTTTCTTTACTAGCCATTTCTTCATGCAGAGTTGAGACTCTCATAAAAATTTAAAAATAATTCTTCTTTTACCTCATGCTCTTCATTACCCTCAGAGAGCCAAGCATTTTTCAATCACTTTCAGTCACTTATAACATTTTGTGATGTATCTCAAATATCTATCTCCAGCCCCTTTTCACAATCTCTAAATATCTCACCTTAGTTTCCAATTAGTAACTGATATTTATTAGGCATTTCTACTTGGATGAATAAGAAATATCTAAGACTCATAAAGGACATAACTAAGCTTTTATTTCCACCCTCAATCCAGCCACAGCACTAATCTCTGCCTATATGCTTGATCTCAGTGACTACTGCCATCGTTGATTTAATCGATCCAATTTCTAGCTTGGAACCCAATCTCAAATTTCTTCTCTTCTCTCCCTCACAGCCAAATTGGTTGGTTACCAAGCCTCATTATAAACTCTACTATCTATTTCTTAAATTGCCTTTTTTAATCCTGTTTTTTCATGTTCTAAACTCCTGTTCTGCCTATCTGATGTCTGCACATTCTTCAAAGGTCAAGTCAATAGAAATCCCTTTCTTAACCCTTCACTGAATCCCTTACCTAGGACCCCTTACCTTGCATCCCCCTCAAAGTTTTTTCTTGGTGATCTCATTTCATGGCATACAGATTTCTATTACAGCCCTAACCCCATTACGTTGTAATTGGGTACTTCTGTGACCATCTACATCATGAATACAGAATCTTGGAGGCACAAACCAATTTGTATTCACCTTTTATGTTCAAACCTTAGCACAGTACCTGACACTTTAAAAGCATCAATAAATGTTTGAGAATAGTCACACACAAGCCCATATGCAAACAATCTATGGTGATAAAGACATCAGAGAGTTTCAAGGATTCTGTGCATTATTAATATCTACTTACAGAATAATATAAACCAATAATGTACATATATAGAGAGAGATAGAGATATTGAGGTAACATAGATGATACAGATATAGACATAGATATATAGAGATGAATAACATATAGATAGATGACAGGTACATAGATCATACATATAGAGATAGATATACATATAGGAAAGGTATACATCTAGATATAGATACAGGTACAGTGCCAAAATAACACCATACAGATAAATCTTCTTTGGAAGAAGTAGATCCTAACACACAGTAAGTTGGAAACTACTTTAATGATTTATATAACACTTTGAGGTTTCCACATTTGTTACTCTCTGGAGACAATTTAAGTATTTGCAATATTTATAATATATAAAGATTCACACTAATTATACATGAAGAAGTCTTCAAATCAAAATACTGTAGAAAAATTGAGAAAATACTATGAATAGAAAGTTTAATAAAAAATAGAAATGCTCAATAATTATGTAAAAAAGACATTTGACTTCAGCTATAATCCAGGAACTAGAAATTAAATCAGGGAAATATTGTTGTGCACATAATTCTTAAATGTAAAGAAAAAAAATCTAGTTTTCATGCACATTAAAGATTGGGCAAACTATTGGTTTGTATCAAAATTGATACAAGATTTTTTTTTTTTTTTTTTTTTTTGTAGTACGTGGGCCTCTCACTGTTGTGGCCTCTCCCATTGTGGAGCATAGGCTCTGGACGCACAGGCTCAGCGGCCATGGCTCATAGGCCCAGCCACTCCACGGCATGTGGGATCTTCCCGGACCGGGGCACGAACCCGTGTCCCCTGCATTGGCAGGCGGATTCTCAACCACTGCGCCACCAGGGAAGCCCGATACAAGATTTTTGAAGAGTAATTTGCTACTAACAAATTTGTGTACGTAAATTCACCTGTGACCAAGCAGTTTTATTTCTAGCAATCTGACACAGAAAAATGTGTACATATGGACAGATATGTACTTAAAATGCTCACTGGTTGTAATTGAGACTAACAGAATGTAACCTAATGTCCACTAAGAAGGAATTTTTTAAGTAAATTACAGATCACCCAGAATGTGGGAAACTCCTGCAGCACTAAATAAAGAATGAAGTTAATCTCAATCTGCTGAAATGAAAGGATTTTGAAAATATAATGTACAATGAAATAAAAGTGATAGAAGAGTAAATATAGTGTACTCATTTTTGTAAAACAGAATCCTAGAATTTATATACACTTATTCAGATACACATGAATGTACACATATATACCAAACATTACCATAAAGTAATCACTTTATAGAAAAATGTAGGTTGGGGGGAATGGTGCTCATTGATGGGGATATATTTTCACTTTTAATTCTATACATTTGAGTATGACAAAAATTTTTCTAAAAAAACCTATAATGTGAAATAATCTATGCATTTGGCATAGCAGGTTAATTATCCCAGTGTTACAGATGAATACATTAACATTTAAAAAATATTTAACTAGATTATCCTAGGTAACATAATTTATTATAAAGTAGGGTTTTAAATTAATTTCCAGAATGTATATATCTTCCTTAATATATTTACATTAAGGAGCCACAAACAATAGGTGTCTAAAGACCAAAGGGGGTGAGGGTGGGAGGAACATAGTTCCAAAATCTATTCAAAATACAACATGGGAGGAGGAACTAAGATGGTGGAGTAGAAGGATGTGCTCTCACTCCCTCTTGCGAGAACACCAGAATCTCAACTAGCTGCTGGACAATCATTGACAGGAAGACACTGGAACTCACCAAAAAAGATAACCCACAACCAAAGACAAAGGAGAAGCCACAGTGAGATTGTAGGAGGGGTGCAATCACAGTAAAATCAAATCCCATAACTGGTGGGTGGGTGACTCACAGACTGGAGAACACTAATACCACAGAAGTCCACCCACTAGAGCGAAGGTTCTGAGCCCCAAGCCAGGTTTACCAACTTGGGGGTCCGGCAACGGGAGGAGGAATTCCTAGAGAATCAGACTTTGAAGTCTAGTGGGAATTGATTGCAGAACTTCAACAGGACTGGGGGAAACAGAAACTCCACTCTTGGAGGGCACACACAAAGTAGTGTGTGCATTGGGAACCAGGGGAAGGAGCAGTGACCCCAGGGGAGACTGAACGAGACCTACCTGCTAGTGTTGGAGGGTCTCCTGTAGAGGCAGGGTGTGGGGGGCTGTGGCTCACTGTAGGGACAAGGAAACTGGCAGCAGAAGTTCTAGGAAGTACTCCTTGCCCTGAGCCCTCGCAGAGTCTGTCATTAGCCCCACCAAACAGCCCAGGTACCTTCCAGTGTTGGGTTGCCTCAGGCCAAACAACCAACAGGGAGGGAACCCAGCCCCACCCATCAACAGTCAAGTGGATCAAACTTTTACTGAGCTCTGCTCACCAGAGCAACAGTCAGCTCTACCCACCACCAGTCCCTCCCATCAAGCCTCTTAGATAGCCTCATCCACCAGAGGGCAGACAGCAGAAGCAAGAAGAATTACAATCCTGCAGCCCTGGAACAAAAACCACATTCAATGAAAGACACACAAGATGAAAAGGCAGAGGGTTATGCATCAGATGAAGAAACAAGATAAAACCCCAGAAAAACAACTAAATGAAGTGGAGATACGAACCTTTCAGAAAAAAAGATTTCAGAATAATGATAGTGAAGATGATCCAGGACCTCGGAAAAAGGATGGAGGCAAAGATCGAGAAGATGCAAGAAATGTTTAACAAAGACCTAGAAGAATTAAAGAACAAACAAAGATGAACAATACAATAACTGAAATGAAAACTACTCTAGAAGGAAGCAATAGCAGAACAACTGAGGCAGAAGAATGGATAAGTGATCTGGAAGACAGAATGGTGGAATTCACTGCTGTGGAACGGAATAAAGAAAAAAGAATGAAAAGAAATGAAGACAGCCTAAGAGACTTCTGGGACAACATTAAATGTAACAACATTCACATTATAGGTGTCCCAGAAGGAGAAGAGAGAGAGAGAAAGGACCCGAGAAAATATTTGAAGAGATTATAGTCGAAAACTTCCATAATATGGGAAAGGAAATAGCCACCCAAGTCCAGGAAGTGCAGTGAGTCCCATACAGGATAAGCCCAAGGAGAAACACACTGAGACATATAGTAATCAAATTGGCAAAAATAAAAGGCAAAGAAAAATTATTGAAAGCAGCAAGGGAAAAACGAAAAATAACATACAAGGCAATTCCCATAAGGTTAACAGATGATTTCTCAACACAAACTCTACAAGCCAGAAGGGAGTGGCCTGATATACTTAAAGTGATGAAAGGGAAGAACCTACAACCAAGATTACTCTATCTGGCAAGGATCTCATTCAGATTCCATGGAGAGATCAAAAGCTTTAACAGACAAGCAAAAGCTAAGAGAATTCAGTACCAATAAACCAGCTCTAAAACAAATGCTAAAGGAACTTCCCTAAGTGGGAAACACAGGAGAAGAAAAGGACCTACAAAAACAAACCCAAAACAATTAAGAATATTGTCATAGGAACATACATATTGATAATTACCTTAAATGTGAACGGATTAAATGCTCCAAACAAAAGACACAGGCATGCTGAATGGATGCAAAAATAAGACCCATATGTATGCTGTCTACAAGAGACCCACTTCAGACCTGGGGACACATACAGACTGCAAGTGAGGGGATGGAAAAAGATACTCCATGTAGTTGGAAATCAAAAGAAAGCTAGAGTAGCAATACTCATATCAGATAAAATAGACTTTAAAATAATGTTACAAGAGACAAAGAAGGACACTACGCAATGATCAAGGGATCAATCCAAGAAGAAGACATAACAATTCTAAATATATATGCACTCAACATAGGAGCACCTCAATACCTAAGGCAACTGCTAACAGCTATAAAAGAGGAAATCGACAGTAACACAATAATAGTTGGAGACTTAAACACCTCACTTACACCAATGGACAGATCATCAAAGATGAAAATAAATAAGGAAACAGAAGCTTTAAATGACACACTAGAGTAGATAGATTTAATTGATATTTATAGGGCATTCCATCCAAAATCAGCAGATTACACCTTCTTCTCAAGTGCACATGAAACATTGTCCAGGATAGATCACATCTTGGGTCACAAATCAAGCCTCAGTAAACTTAAGAAAAGTGAAATTATATCAAGCATATTTTCTGACCACAACGCTATGAGATTAGAAAAGAATTACAGGGAAAAAAACCGTAAATAACACAAACACATGGAGGCTAAACAATATGTTACTAAATAACCAAGAGATCACTGAAGAAATCAAAGAAGAAATCAAAAAATACCTAGAGACAAATGACAATGAAAACACGATGATCCAAAACATATGGGAAGCAGAAAAAGCAGTTCTAAGAGGGAAGTTTATACAAGCTATACAAGCCTACCTCAAGAAACAAGAAAAATCTCAAGTAAACAATCTAAACTTACACCTAAAGGAACTAGAGAAGAACAAACAAAACCCAAAGTTAGAGGAAGGAAAGAAATCATAAAGATCAGAGCAGAAATAAATCAAATAGAAACAAAGAAATCAATAGCAAAGATCAATAAAACTAAAAGCTGGTTCTTTGAGAAGATAAACAAAATTGATAAATCATTAGCCAGACTCATCAAGAAAACAGGGAGAACACTCAAATCAATAAAATTAGAAATGAGAAAGGAGAAGTTACAACAGACACCACAGAAATACAAAGCATCCTAAGAGACTACTGCAAACAACTCTATGCCAATAAAATGGACAACCTGGAAGAAATGGACAAATTCTTAGAAAGGTATAACCTTCAAAGACTGAACCAGGAAGAAATAGAAAATATGAACAGACCAATCACAAGTAATGAAACTGAAAATGTGATTAAAAATCTTCCAACAAACAAAAGTCCAGGACCAGATGACTTCACAGGTGAATTCTATCAAACATTTAGAGAAGAGCTAACACCCATCCTTCTCAAGCTCTTCCAAAAAATTGAAGAGGGGGCTTCCCTGGTGGCCCAGTGGTTGAGAGTCTGCCTGCCAATGCAGGGGAAACAGGTTCGTGCCCCAGTCCGGGAAGATCCCACATGCCTTGGAGCGGCTAGGCCCGTGAGCCATGGCCGCGGAGCCTGTGCTCTGCAACGGGAGAGGCCACAACAGTGAGAGGCCTGCATACCGCAAAAAAATAAACAAACAAAAGAAAATTGCAGAGGAAGGAACACTCCCAAACTCATTCTATGAGGCCACCATCACCCTGATACCAAAATCAGACAAAGATACTACAGAAAAAGAAAATTACAGACTAATATCAGTGATGAATATAGATGCAAAAATCCTCAACAAAATACTAGCAAACAGAATCCCACAACACATTAAAAGGATCATACACTAAATGATCAAGTGGGATTTATCCCAGCGATGCAAGGATTCTTCAATATATGCAAATCAATCCCTGTGATACACCATATTAACAAATTGAAGAATACAAACCATATGATCATCTCAGTAGAAGCAGAAGAAGTTTTTGACAAAATTTACACCCATTTATCATAAAAACTCCAGAAAGTGGGCATAAAGGGAACCAACCTCAACATAATACAGGCCATATATGACAAACCCACAGCAAATATCATTCTCAATGGTGAAAAATTGAAAGCATTTCCTCTAAGATCAGGAACAAGACAAGGATGTCCACTCTCACCACTATTATTCAACATAGTTTTGGAAGTCCTAGCCATGGCAATCAGAGAAGAAAAAGAAATAAAAGGAATACAAGTTGGAAAAGAAGAAGTAAAACTGTCACTGTTTGCAGATGACATGATACTATACATAGATAATCCTAAAAATGCCACCAGGAAACTCCTATAGCTAATCAATGAATTTGGTAAAGTTGCAGGATACAAAATTAATGCACAGAAATCTCTTGCATTCCTATATACTAATGATGAAAAATCTGAAAGAGAAATTATGGAAACACTCCCATTTACCATTGCAACAAAAAGAATAAAATACCTAGGAATAAACCTACCTAGGGAGACAAAAGACATATACATAGAAAGCTATAAGACACTGATGAAAGAAATTAAAGATAATACCAACAGATGGAGAGATATACCATGTTCTTGGATCGGAAGAATCAATATTGTGAAAATTACTATACTACCCAAAGCAATCTACAGATACAATGCAATCCCTATCAAATTACCAATGGCATTATTTAGGGAACTAGAACAAATCATCTTAAAATTTGTATGGAGACACAAAAGACCCCAAATAGCCAAAGCAGTCTTGAAGGAAAAAAACGGAGCTGGAGGAATCAGGCTCCCTTAATTCAGACTATACTACAAAGCTACAGTAACCAAGACAATATGGTATTGGCACAAAATGAGAAACATAGATCAATGGAATAATATAGAAAGCCCAGAGATAAACCCACGCACCTATGGTCAACTAATCTATGACAAAGGAGGCAAAGATATACAATGGAGAAACGACAATCTCTTCAATACATGGTTCTGGGAAAACTGGACAGCTACATGTAAAAGAATGAAATTAGAACACTCCCTAACACCATATACAAAAATAAACTCAAAATGGATTAGAGACCTAAATGTAAGACCGGACACTACAAAACTCTTAGAGGAAAACATAGGAAGAACACTCTTTGACATAAATCACAGCAAGATATTTTTTGATCCACCTCCTAGAGTAATGGAAATAAAAAATAATATTAAACAAATGGGACCTAATGAAACTTCAAAGCTTTTGCAAAGCAAAGGAAACCATAAACAAGACAAAAAGACAAGCCTTAGAATGGGAGAAAATGTTTGCAAACGAATCAACGGACATAGGATTAATCTCCAAAATATATAAACAGCTCATGCAGCTCAATATTAAAGAAACAAACAACCCAATCCAAAAAATGGGCAGAAAACCTAAATAGACATTTCTCCAAAGAAGGCATACAGATGTCCAAAAAACACATGAAAAAATGCTCAACATCACTAATCATTACAGAAATGCAAATCAAAACTACAATGAGGTATCACCTCACACCAGTTAGAATGGGCATCATCAGAAAATCTACAAACAACAAATGCTGGAGAGGGTGTGGAGAAAAGGGAACCCTCTTGCACTGTTGGTGGAAATATAAATTGATAGAGCCACTATGGAGAACAGTATGGAGGTTCCTTAAAAAACTAAAAATAAAATTACCATATGACCCATCAACCCCACTACTGGGCATATACCCAGAGAAAACCATAATTCAAAAAGACACACGCACCCCAATGTTCATTGCAGCATTATTTACAATAGCCAGGTCATGGAAGCAACCTAAATGCCTATTGACAGACAAATGGATAAAGAAGATATGGTACATATATACAATGGAATATTACTCAGCCATAAAAAGGAATGAAACTGAGTCATTTGTTGAAACACAGATGGATCTAGAGACTGTCATACAGAGTGAAGTAAGCCAGAAAGAGAAAAACAAATATCGTATATTGACATATGTATGTGGAACCTAGAAAAATGGTACAGATGAACTGGTTTGCAGGGCAGAAGTTGCGACACAGATGTAGAGAACAAACGTATGGACACCAAGGGGGGAAAACATGGTAGGGTGGGAATGGTGGTGTGCTGAATTGGGTGATTGGGATTGACACATATACACTGCTTTGTATAAAATTGATGACTAATAAGAACCTGCAGTATCAAAAAAAAAAAAAAACAACAACTAATACTAAACTTTCTTTGGGTTATTTGTATCAAATATGTTAATATAAATGTTTCAGACATTACATGAAATTTCTAAAAATCTTATATGTTCTGGTATAATGTTATAAGTCATAATTCTAGTTATTACTTTAAAATGTATATCTCAGAAATAACTTAATTTTCTTGTCAATTGCATTATTATGAACTTTCATCAAATCTTTAACCATGGTCATTTTTAAGTCTTTTGTCATTTACACACAGTTCTGGGTGTACTCTGATGCTTTTGCACAAATGTTCCTATAAAAGGGTTTCATCTTCAAGGAATTCATGGAAAAGACTTTGAGAAGTACAGGTTTCTGGTAACTGACTATACTGCTGAACTGAATGAATAAGCATTTTCAGAACTAATGGAAAACTGATGAATTCATAAAAGTGCTAAGAAAATAACAAGATAAAAAAATAATTATGTGGGACTGAATGAAATGATGAGGATGATTATAATTTTTGTGACTTCCTGTTTGAGTAAAAAAAAAAAAACATCCGACAAGGACTCAGAGGCAAAAAAATATACAAATCAATTATCACTGCAAAGTAAAGGAGGTGTTACAGCAGAGGATTATTGGACTGAATGTCAATATTATGACATAGTATGAGTGTGTTTCGTGTTTGGTAATTGCAATCATTGTTGCTTTTGTTGTGGTCATCCATTTACAATGCTTGGTGTCAGTTCATTTATCTCTTGTAAAAATAAAATACAGTGTGTGTGTGTGTGTGTGTGTGTGTGTGTGTGAAAATAAATAAATAAATTTTTAAAAAGGTACAAAACTTCCAGTCATAAGATAAATAAGTACTAGAGATGTAATGTACAACATGATAAAGATAATTAACACTGCTGTACTATACATATGAAAGTTGTTAAGAGAGCAATCCTAAGAGTTCTTATCATAAGGAAAAAATGTTTTTTTCCCTATTTCTTTAATTTTGTATTGATATGAGATGATGGATGCTCACCAAACTTATCATGATCATCATTTCATGAAGTATATAAGTCAAATCACTATGCTGGACACCTAAACTTATACAGTACTGTATGTCATTTATATCTCAATACAACTGGAAAAAAAATAAAATTCTAAAAAAAAAAAAATACAACATGGAATAACTAAAATGATCTACACATAACTGCTTTACTCTTGAAAAATAATTAGTTCTATGTCATTTTAAGTAATAACACAATTACAAATGATGAGTAATGAAGACTAAGATATTATTCAAATGCTCTTCAAATTTATAGCAAAAGCCACAGAAATAAGATTATTTTATATTTAGCATTTTATAGACCCTTATATATGACTGAATTTAACCTACTAGTTTTAAAGAGGAGAAAACTGAGGCCCAGCTAGGGCCAACATTCAAGTCCATGTCTCAGTAATAACAGAATTTTAAAGCGGAACTACCTAAAATAGTTACACCAAAAACACATGCTTCAAGCATATACAAAAGAATGTTTTCAAAATATTACTTTTATTCTCATAGAATGTATATTTGAGTTTATTATTTTTAAAAAGATAATCATGTCTGCCTCAAAGTTAAATGATGTTCCTTTTCGGTGTTGTTCCAACTTTTTTTTTTTTTCATCATAATTTATAGTACAATTTTACATCATGGCTCAGTACACATATCCATGATGAAAAGTTTTAAGGCATTATATTGACCCTAATTATGTGCAAAGCATTTTGATACTGTCTTTTCTATTCTATTGTAATCTGGTTTATTTTATTCTAATCTATTCTATTTCAATAAAAATTTAATGTTGGTCAGGGTCCACAGAAATGACTTTACAATCCACTAATGAGTTGCAACCAGTGATTGGAGAGCACTATTCAATTGCATGGACAAAGGTCAAAATAGAAAATTAGGGAACTAATCTTAGTGCTTCTTTTATATATGTGCAGCAAATTGGCCTTCTAATGAATTCAGGGACGTAAAGCCACTGGACATGAAAGTTTCTTTTTCTGAGGTTTTATGATCCCAGAGACTATGGAAAATCATCGCACAACAGTGCCTGCCACAGTGCTTTCCCTCCAGAGTTGCATCACTGAGACTGGTGATTCCCAGTGTTTTATATTCCCATTGTCACAATGAAAATGTGGGGTAGTTAAGTCTGATTTTGTCCTACATGGCAGTGTGTTAAACTGTGGGCCAGTATAAAACATTTGGGATTCTCTTTGAGTAAAATTTTTATAGAAAATAATATATCTATAGATATTTAAAGCTTTTATGTATTATTAATATATCACAAAAATCATCATCTCTCTGATACAGACAAAACTTTGGACATACCCAAAAATTAAAGAGTCATAATAAAAAGAGTGTAATATTTTGTTGTTCCTTCCTTTTTTAAAATTCTGAAATTACATAAGCAATACATGTTTTTAGAGAAATATGTCACTACAAATATGCAAAATTTAAAAAAATATTTTGCTACCACATCAATAACCAATGTCAATTTTGGGGTGTCTATATGCTGACCTCCCTGTTATAGCTCCATGGTAGTGTGACAGTTAAAAGATCACAAAATACACATCCATAAGTAATTCACTGGGTGTATATCCAAAAGAACTGAAAGCAGGGTCTAGAAGAGATTTGTATATCCAAGTTCACAGAAGCACTATTCACTATAGCCAAGAGGTGGAAGCAACCCAAAGGTCCATCAGCAGATGAATGAATAAACAAAATGTGATAAATATAAAAAAAAATAATAATAATTCAAGACAGTAACTGAGATTGCTTCTGCTGTATATTTTTAATCCTCACAAGGAATTATCATTCTTTTAAACTTTGACATCTAATTATGAAAATAATTAGTTTTTAAAAAATTTATGTAATTGTTTATAAGTGAAGAAAAGCATTGTTTACAAATTTCTTGTGAAAAATGTTAATCCTCTTCAATTTTATTAAAATACTTTGTTTTAAAAATACAAAACACTCTAATGTAATTAAAATAATATTTTTCTTCTTCTTTTAAAATTTCTACCTTTTATATCATGTTTTTTAATAAAAAAGATGCAGACATAGAGAATAGACTTGAGGACACGGGGAGGGGGAAAGGTAAGCTGGGATGAAGTGAGAGGGTGGCACTGACATATATACACTACCGAATGTAAAATAGCTAGCTAGTGGGAAGCAGCCGCATAGCACAGGGAGATCAGCTCTGGGCTTTGTGACCACCTAGAGGGGTGGGATAGGGAGGGTAGGAGGGAAGGAGATGCAAGAGGGAGGGGATATGGGGATATATGTATACGTATAGCTGATTCACTCTATTATACAGCAGAAACTAACACAACATTGTAAAGCAATTATACTCCAATAAAGATGTTAAAAAAATAAAATGACAAGTCAAGCTTTAATGGTGATAAAAGGCCGAAAAAAAGTCATCATGTCATAGCTTTTACCTACATTTTTCTAGTACTTTCAGTTATTTCATGCTTTTTTAACTTTTCATCTACAATCTATTTCATGCTTTTGTAATTTTTCGTCTACAATCTATTTCATGCTTTTCAAACTTTTAGTCTACAATCCATCTATAATCTATAGTCTTTCTGATGCCTTTTAAACTTTTAATGTATAATTCATCTCATGTCTTGTTTTATGGTGGGGATCTAACTTTATTTTTTCCATATTGTGAACCATTTGTTCTAAGACTATTTATTGAATAATCTATACATTTGCCATTAAAAAATGCTAGCTTCATAAAAACCAAATTACCATATAGACTTTAGACTCTATCTGAGCTTTCTATTACATTCCACTGAGCCAATTCCATTCTGAACTAATACCATACTGCTTTAATACTTATTACTTTTTAACATTTTAATACTTGCAGAGTGTCCTTCCTTTTAAATGTCTGGCTATTTTATTAAATATATTTTCCAGGAATACTTTAGACTATTTTTGTTCAATTAAAAACAAAAGGAAACATTGGGAATTGATTGAAGATGGTTAAATGCATAGCTTAATTTTAGAACAACTGACATTTTCATCATTTGAGTCTTCCCATCTTGCAGTGTGGTAATTCTTCATTCATTTATGTTTTCTGTTATGTCTTGGTAAAATACTGTGGTTTGATTTTTATTGTAAATTATCTGTAATTACCTGTAAGTGTCAGAGTCTGTCTCTCACCTCCATCCCTCCCCTAGTCAATGAAATTAAATACACCTTAAATACATGCAACATCCTCATTGTATAGAAAAAAATAATCTCCCTGGGTAACAGTTATTTGAGTTCAAGAAGTGTTCAAATCAGAACAAAACCTGAGTTATTCTTAGAGTCATAATGTTCTATCGTCTCCATTAAGACAAACTTCATGGGCAAAAGGACTTTGGATAAGCCAAAAATAACCATTATCAGTGAGGTAGTAACATGTGAAAATTATGTTTCTGCTTTATCTTTTATAACTTCATCATGAATTAATATAGTGACTATTTCTCTTGGAAATATCTATGTTAGTGGAGAGAAGCATCCATGATACCATTATAAACTGTCAAAATTTTATGCATAAAATTGATATTGGCTTGAGAAATGGAATATGTCTGATATTTAGGAAATTCACATTTATTCTTATATAATGAGTAAAAATGTTGCTTGACATAAGCACAATTGACGAGTATCCAGTATCCCCTTCTTTTCTTCCTCATCCCCATGCCAGTTACTTAATTCTTCCTTCAGCTGAACCAATTAAGTCAATAAATAGATGATACATCTCAGATTAATGCAAAGCAGAACTCTAAGGAGGATATTTTTCTCCAGGCTTGCCCAGCTCCCTAACCATGAGAGTGGTATTCAAGTGCTTGCTTTTCTGAGAATGACATCTCACTCTTCTTTTTTCCACTCCTGTAGCAAACAGTGAGTATGAGTGTTCTGTTCATCAAATGACACTCTCATATCACACGTAGATAATTTTGAACTCTTCTATAGTCAAAGACAGTATTCTAATGACAGTCAACTCTTTTGCTGCAAAACATTCAGAATAAATTATCACCACCATAATAACAAAATTCTTCTAATCGTAACATTTTGATATTTCTGACTTTTCTTCCCAATGTACTCTCAATAATCCTTCAAATGTGTAGTACTCACTCTCTGATCTCACTGCAAGGTTACCTACTTCTACCCAACCCACAGTTTGCATTCCTGTGGTGTAAATGTCTGACATTAAGCTTTTGATTGTCAAGGCATCCATTTCAAAGACATCCATCTCAAATAAACATATTGCCAGCTGTATGACACAGCTGCTAGTGAAACACCTTGAAAAGAAGGCAGACGGCCCCCACTCATGAAGTTCCCCTTTTAGAAAGCTCTAGGTAAACTAGATAACTAATGTTTTAAGTGACCCCGATTTTTCCATTCCCACACCTGAATTCCTGCTCTTATATTTTAAATTTGCCAATAAAGAGTGAATCTGTGAAACCCTAGGTACCCCACTCTCAACTCTCATACAGGAAGAGCCCCAGGTTCATATTTTGTCTTTCTCTCTACCCGTGACCTCCCCGTGTAGCCATTGAGCCTGCCATACCTCTGAGACCTGTGAGTGATAACCCTTGCTTTTTCAAAGTTCCCTGATGGTTGTTGCTGAGGTGTGTCTTGAAATCATAATAAGAACCACAAGGACTCGTCCAGCCACAATGTTGACTCTGGTCCAGAAAATGTCTGTGGGTACTCCCCTCAAGTAGTAGGGGTCCAGGTGAGTGCCTCAGGCATTCCTAGTAGATAGCCACACTATCAATAGGCTAAAACTGCCACAAAACAATTCCCCTAAACTATCTGTACATAAATCTGTGTCTATGACTATGCCTGTATCATCTATATCTATGGCTAATAAACACGCACATGCACACACACGCAAATATCCTAACCATGCAAAAGAGCATGAACAAAAATCATCTTATTTCAGACTTTTCATTTTGTAGATGAGGGAACTTAGGGAAACTGAAGTCCTTGAAACTGAGTTACTTTAAAGTTAGGACTACATCTCTCTTGATGCCCTCAGTTCAGTATTCTTTTTGACCGTTTCAAACACCCCTCGGCTTTGTCTTGTACCAGAGCATTTCCAGAGAACAGGCACGATTTTATATACTTTCTTTATACCCCTTAAGCCTTTAGCAGAGCATTAGATGATATTTCCTGAATCACATTAAACAGTATTTTACAGAGCATTTCAAATAGCTGTATCTCCTATAGTTAAAATGAACATCCCTTTCTTTAAATCTTTGAGAAAGATCATTAAATTACAACAAATATTATCAACTTATATCAAAATGAACAGCATATTAGGAGAGATTTTTCATTTCCACAAGGATATTTGAGTCACTTTTGGAAATGTTTTAGATGGGCATAATTTTTGAAATGAATGCAAATAATGAATCTATCGTAGTGCTTCCCTTAATTTTACAATATCTCCAGAAACTACAAATCCAAAAAAAAGAAAAAAAAAAGGAAATAATTGAAATCAATAAGAAGGCTTATGGACATGCAAAGTTATTAGTAAAATACAAAGGTTTTAATTAAAGATGTTGGCTTTTAACAAAGGCTCGCTGTTATCCTGATTGATCGAGCCTGCTGGCTCAGCGCTTTCTCTTTTCCCCATTAGCTCCCACTTGCTTTTCTCTGCTCTAATTGGATATTTACTACATTGGCACCTTCTTTTTAAACAGGGTTTGTTCCACAAAGATTGTAAATACGATTACACTTTAGCAAACTGTATCTGTATGCAAGTATGTAAGTATAATTAGTATATTATTTTCAAAATTTGTCATTTTGGTTTTGCAATCTATAGGAAACTTTTGGAAATTTCATGGAAAAAAGTATAATTTAGTTTCGAGCTGCTACATTTTCTTGCTGAAATTTTGAGGAATAAAAATATATAATTATTTTCTTAGGTGTTTTTTGTTGTTGTACGCGGGCCTCTCTCTCGCTGTTGTGGCCTCTCCCGTTGCGGAGCACAGGCTCCGGACGCGCAGCCTCAGCGGCCGTGGCTCACAGGCCCAGCTGCTCCGCGGCATGTGGGATCTTCCCGGACCGCGGCACGAACCCGTGTCCCCTGCATCGGTAGGCCGATTCTCAACCACTGCACCACCAGGGAAGCCCGTTTTCTTAGGTTTTAATATTCACTTCAAAGAAGTTCCAGATATATTTTAGAATGAATAAAAGTAGATATAGATATAGATATATAGATATTTCTAAACTTTGCTCTAGAACTGAATAGAATCCATAAACCAGACCAAGTTTTTTTTTTCCTTTTATGAAACTGGAAGTTTTAATATATTGCAACTACTGAAAGTAATTTTCTGTGTGCACAAGCATAATAAATTAATAAGAAAAATGCTAAATAATTTCTAATTTTTTCCTATAATGTCTGTATAGAAAGAGTAAATAACATAAAGTGTTGTTTGGAACAAGTTTTTACTTTGCCAATATAGTAGTACCCTCCATTCACAATTATCTACAACAGAACAAATACACTGCTTGTATTAATTTCAATGCTACTTTATTTTTAATTTTAAAAAAAGATTTTGAGATAACCTAGCTAGGAAGAATACTTTAGAAGTAAAGGGTAAATTCCCCAGAAGTTTCCTTTTGGTTAAAATAATGCCTTAGCTTTAATCAATTTAATGAACATTTCAGTGATCAGAAGACATCTGTTTATTCCAGTAGTTGAAACATGCATTTCCTCATTAATTTATCTTTTTTTGGTGTGACATTTTGATTTAAGAGACAAACAATTTTTTAACGTATTGTCAAGTGCACTTTATTTTTCATTTAGTTTCTAAGCAAGAAATGTCACTTATAGGGGCTTCCCTGGTGGCGCAGTGGTTGAGAATCCGCCTGCCGATGCAGGGGACACGGGTTCGTGCCCGGGTCCGGGAAGATCCCACATGCCGCAGAGCGGCTGGGCCCGTGAGCCATGGCCGCTGAGCCTGCGCGTCCGGAGCCTGTGCTCCACAACGGGAGAAGCCACAACAGTGAGAGGCCCGCGTACCGCAAAAAAAAAAAAAAAAAAAAAAAAAAAAAAAAAGAAATGTCACTTATAAAGCAACTAGAAGACTGAAGAATGAGTGGTAATCAGCTGAGAACATTTTAGTTATACAACCAGCAATTAAAGACAATTATAACTACTTTAATACACAATGTGTAAGGTTGGGGGAATCAAACTGTAATATTTTGATACAAGCTCCCCCCATCCTCTAAAACGCAGTTCCTAACTGAGATGACAAAAGGAACGTGTAAAATGAAACCACCACCCAGGCTGATGATAGGAGGCTGGAGAAAGTTGGCCTGATATTGTGCTTAAAGATAAAAAAGGATATGCAGCATCTATTTTAAATGAGATGTGTGCTTCACATATCTTGCAGGGACAGAGATAACTTCTTTCCTTTAATCATTATTATTTATTTCTTAAAGCTTAGTCTCTCTCACACCTAAACCTACGAGCTCAAACCTTAGGACTCAGTTCTTATGAATAGAGAGAGTTGTCATTCTTACCAGTAAGCCTGCTAAATAATACTACTATAAGCTTCAGATTTCACACAGCAGATAAGTTTGTCTCCCCTGACATGAGTACATTAATCCACTGAATCAATTTACTTAAGCTGTGCTGTGGAGCAATGCGGCCACGATTTAACTGAGCTTAAAAGCACTTTCAAGTTTGAGTCACGGCTCCATGTATAATGCAGGCCCACAGTATTCCTTCATAAGTTCTATTATGACCTTTTGCGACTATGTGAGAAATATTTCTGTTAGGTTTATAGGGTCATGATGATCTAACATCAAAAAGGATTTAAAAAGAATGAATTTAAGTTATTTTAGAAAATCAGACTCATGAGTAAAACAGTAAGGGAACAGCTGGCTAGATTCTACCAGCACAATTAACTTGCTTTAATATTTATAAAATTCTTTAGGTTGTCTAAATTTTTTTTTTAGGAGTTTGTTTAGAAAAACATTTTAATTTTTGGATCATTTTAGAAAAAAATCATTTTAAAAATGGCTGCTGGCTCCAGAGTTTACAGTCTGAACATTATGAAATGCTATAGAGGAAAATGATACACTTACATTATTCAACATGCAATCAAAGCTAACTGTAGCAACCGGTACACAGAAGAAGCTGCAACATGTTACCAAATTTTACTAAAAATTTAAAGTTTTTATAGTTACGCATGGTGAACTGTTGACCATGGCGTTGGGAAGAAAAATTTTCCTCTACCCTTTTAGATTCTTCTGGCTGGCCTACGAATTATATTGACATGAATCAGATTAAAAGGGGAAAATCAAACAAAAGTTGAATAACATGTATACACGGGAGAAATCCAACAAAACTGAATAATTCGCCAAAATGGTTGAAACTCTCACCTTAATTTCCATCTTCAGCTAAAGACAAAAGAGGAGGTTGGGCAAAGTGGTTTGGGACTTCAAAGGGGATGAAGTCAACTGACGTGGAGAGAGAAATGCAAAGGTTTGGTACACAAATGTTTGCGGGGCTATGCAAAGACACTGGGACTCAGAGAGGAATATTAACAAACAGCCTTTGCTAGGTTCCTCCTCATCTACCACATCTAGTTCACACTATAGTTACCTGTGGTGATAGTTCCCTCCCTGGAACAGGTCCTCTAACTACACTCTTTTAGGCAGTTAGGGGAAGGTTCCTTCTGAGTCTTTCAGGCCTTAAAAATAATCAGCTTAAATTAACCCTCATGCCAAAGAGACACATATCAGGGTGACAAATTTTGTTCCCCTGCAATAGTAAGCTGTCAATTTATTCATGCTCTCTTTCCATTTCATGAAATCTATTAAAAACAAAACACAAAACTTCTTCCTCATTTCTTCTTTTTAAAACGTCTGACGCCCACAGACCTGCTCTCAAGCTTACCATCATTGTCATCAGCATTTTTCCTTTCCCATATCTCTGTTCAGAGATGTTTTCATTCTGATCCTAACTCTTTGCTTCATTTTACCCTAGCAAGTCATTCATTATCATGGACTTGTTCTCCTAGAACCTGAAGCATTTGTCTTCATGGTGACTCCTCACCGTTTAGTGACACAGAGGATCATTCCTGGCATACTTGCTTTTCTAGGAGGAAACACCTGTGGGAGGATGTGAGCATTGATATAATGTGGTGAATGAAATGTACTCTTAATGTCAGTTTCCTTAGCTAAGGTGTGGCGCTTCTAAATATTTTACCTTTCTTCCCTAATATATGCAAAATCTCAAAGAGTAATTATCCATAAAAATAAGAAAACACTTGGCAAATCATGAAGTTGAATACCTCCAGAGAAGCCCTCAGTGAAGTGAACTTATTTCAGTCATAAAGAAAGAAATCATTTGTAAGTAATGATATAAGATCATGTCTTTCAGATCCTAAAATGTACTTCTGTATGGTCAGTCAACAAAACAGCAGAATATTTTCAAAAACTTGCCTAGACTGTTTTCTGATTTTTGAAAAGTTCAGTTAGGGCTCAGAGATAAGTGCATCTGAAGTGGGCCTAAGGGTAATATATTTTAACTAATAGAAGGGCTATCAGCAATGTAAAGGAAGCCTGGAAAATTTACATTTCTTTGGAAAAATGTTTAATTATGGATGTTACATCTCCATGGACTCTCTGGAGGTCTAATATATCTATGGAATCTCTCATGAGGTCTAATTCTCAAAATTTCTGATCATATTTCTAAAATTCAGGTCTTACAGTAAGTATATCTTTGAGTACTTCCAAAATACATTTTGCCTCTGGATGGTGGACTTTTAAAATATGGATATGTAATTTACTTTTCAAGTATCTCAAACAAGGAGAGAGAGAACAGGAGCAAATGTCAAGGGCAAGCAGCCTCTACTTCACTCCAGGGTTTTTGCTTTTTTATTCCCCAGCCATCTGTCAGTAGCCTTCACAGGTATAACTGGCCTGCAGGAGTTTTGCTTCCACATCCATTCATTCAGTTTTAAGTTGGATTAAGTTTTCTAGGAGTATCTACTTTATCTTATTATTATATTAGCTCTTATTTATTAGGCCCTTAGTATATGCCAAAACATATTTAAGCATTTCAACCATATTATTGTATTGAATTTGATTACAAAATAGCAGCCCTCTGAGGTAAGTGTAATATCTCCATTTTATAGATATGGTATCTGAGGTTTAGAAAAATTAAATCACTTTCTCATGATAGAAAGTGGAAACAACTGAGATTTGTATCATCTGGCTGATTATAAATCCAGTGGCCTTGCCCACTAAACTGCTATGCAATATTGTATACAGGGAACAGTACTATCCTTAGATTCAGGACACCTAAGTTAAAATCCCAGGTATCAGCTGTGTAAATGTAACAGCTCCCACAATCATTTCCTCAGCTTACATCTCCCCGATTGTGAAATGAGGCTAATGAAAACTGTCCTCTTAAACTAATAGGAATATTGTGGAAATAAATTTTAAAATGGAAATGTTTTATAAACCATAAAGATCCATGCAAATGAATACTATTCTAAAATTTGGATTTGCACATAGCAGATACAAGTAAATGTTTACTGAATTTAAATCTGATAGACTGTGGAGTAGGCATGGTGACCATTAAGCCAACTTTATTTTATTATAGTAAGTTTAATTTCTATGCTGGAAGATTAGGTGAATTAAATGACTGCATGGCTCATGATTTGATAGCATGAGCTATGGCTTGATGACTTTCTCAGTCAAGACTTCCTCCCACCCCCCCTTGGTGGCAAGTAGCAAAACTAATTTAAATGTACTAGAACATCGTGTTTCTTAAGGTTCCTAACAAAAAAAAACAAAACAAAACAAAAAAAAAACGCATTTGGACCTCAGGAAGACCAGAGAACCAGGAAGTAAAAACTGTCAAAAACTGTTACTCTCTCTCTCCAATTCTCCTTTGCCTCTGCATGGCTGATTTATCCTTCTGTGTCATGAAGGACTGGTTATTTCTGCTTCTCATTAATACACATTTTCTCCAATATCATAGTGAATGTGCTTCACACAGTAATCTAATCTTACTTTAGAATCCTGCTTAAAATTCTTGTCAAAACATTGTTGCCATAAAACATTGTTTCTATTAAATAAGTTAATTTAAGTCTACACTTTAATCCAACAGTATAACAGATGTCCACGATATCTAATATTTGTATGTTCAAATTTTTAATAATATTTTCTATGTGTCTTCTATGCTAAAAAAAGAAATACATTTCAAATAGCCTCCACATTGTTTTCCATTTATTATTTCAGCTGTTATTATAGCAGGAAGAAAAGTCTTTACCATTTATATAGAGCATTTTGTATTTCCTTTTTAAAGAAAACACTTATCCTTAAGATTAGTTTAAGTTCAGTGCTGATTTAAGTATCAGATGACTTTCAGAATGCTGAAAACACTAGATATTTGTCTTTATGTTCAGTATACTTTGTTTTTAAATGTCTTAGCAGTGATGATCATCCCTCATACTTATTTTAATGACTAATACAAGAAACAATATACAGTAAGGGTGAGATACATTTTGTTATTTAATAGTGAATCTATATTTATAATTTACATAGTTTATATCTCTGTACCTAGAACAGGTGGGTACAGAGTACGCTTTTCCTTTCTTTTTTCTTTCTCCAGTGAATGAATAGTGATGTAACTATTTAGGAAAAGTACTGAGATATTCAGTTAACCTGAAATTCAGTTAATTATCATTTTGTATACATTTGGTTTTCCTACTTCCTCTGATGTACAGACTCTGAAGTCATGGTTAATAGCAACACATTTGTGTTGCTATCATTAATCCAGAATCCACAAAGAAATATAGGAAACAACTACATATTACATTTAATTTGAGTTTACTTAGAATCAATCTATCACAAGGAAGCAAAAGCTCATTTTCATGTTTCTGATAACCAGAAGTGTGAAAAGCATCAATTATTAAAATTACTTGACAATTTCAAGGCTATGTCTTTTCACTGTTGAACACTTACAAGTCTGGCAATGATTTTCTGTGGGTCCCCAGCATCGGCCAGTGCAGGACCTATGGCAACGTCCACCTGTAGAACAGCAAAAAGCAGATGTGTATTATAATCTTTCACTCTGACTAGGAGTTAAGACCTCAAAGGAAACATTCTTGCTCCTTTATGAGGATTTTTATGTCACACTAGAGTTGAAACATAGCTCATAAAATGCCCACTTAAGTAGCAAAATCTGAATGTTAAATACATGTGAAGCAGAAATACAATCTCTTGATATTCAAAATCCTCTCATCATTTTATAAGAAAAGGAAATATACATGAATCTGTAAATGTTCTTACATACTCAGAAGTAAATATTTACATGAAATAAGTTTCACTTCAACTATTGGATATTTTTATTCTATTGATCTATCCTACTTGATATAATTTCAGAAGTTCAGGGCTTACTGATACCAACAGATGTCAAGGATTAAATCAATAGTTAAAAAGAAGTTGAAGTCTATGAAAACAAGAATATATTACAAACATGATAAACCGTCAAGGTTTTATATATAATTTACATTATCTTTTTTTTGTCAAAGCTCTATTGTGTCTTTTTAAAATTTTTTATTGAAATATAGTTGATTGACAATGTTAGTTTCAGGTGTACAGCAAAGAGATTCAGTTATACAAATATATGTATATGTATACATATGTATGTATGTGTATATATATATATATTCTTTTTTTACATTCTCTTCCATTATAGGCTGTTACAAGATATTTAGTTCCCTGCACTATATAGTAGGTCCTTGTTGGATATCTATTTTATATATAGTAGTGTGTATATTTTATTTGTTTATTTTATTTATTTATTTATTTTGCGTTATGCGGGCCTCTCACTGTTGTGGCCTCTCCCGTTGTGGAGCACAGCCTCCGGACGCGCAGGCTCAGCGGCCATGGCTCACGGGCCCAGCCGCTCCGCGGCACGTGGGATCTTCCCGGACCGGGGCACGAACCCGTGTCCTCTGCATCGGCAGGCGGACTCTCAACCACTGCGCCACCAGGGAAGCCCAGTAGTGTATATATTTTAATCCCAAACTCCTAATTTATCCCTCCCCCTCTTTCCCCTTGGGTAACCGTAAGTTTGCACTGTCTTTTTAAAAATGTCTTTATTGAAGTATACTTGATGTACAATATTAATAAGTTTCAGGTGTACATCACAATGATTCACAATTTTTAAAGGTTATATTCCATTTATAGTTATGACATAATATTAGCTATATTCCTGAGGAGGAGGTCATTAAGAGGTTGTGACTGCCAGTTGACCTGTGAGCTGAACCCAGGCAATCAGAGGCTCCTCACCCCCTCCATTGTCCTTGAAATGTATGTCCCTCCAACTAATCCCATGCTAGCAGCTGTTTCAAGGACATAGCCTTGAGAGAGTAAGGTGTTGCTGAGACCATCTGGACTAAATAAGTGACTGAATTTAGTTAGGACCTCTATACAAACTTTTAAGACTCTGGCAGGTGGATGCTGAGATCTACTCACCTTGCTGTTGCCCAAGACAAATCTCATAAATAAGTTCCCTTGCTTATTAAACCTGTCACCTACTAATCTGGAGTGGGCTGCCTCCTTCTTCTGTCTCTCCTTGTCCTTTATGTATGGGGCCAATTTGCAAACCATCTTTATATAAATATTTCAAGCATTTTAAACAGCTAATTTTTTTGAAAGCTTAATTTCAGTTATTTTATATCCTCTTCTAAAAATTTTATTGATACTACCTTCATTTTCAAATATCAGCCTTTATTTCCTATAGTCTCATTTTCCTTTTAACGATGATGCTACTATGGGTATTTGCCTCAGCAAATAGAGTTGTCCCACAGAGAAATTCCCTACAATCTCAACAAAAGAATATTAGCTAGAAGAAATCATGTATAATGACTTTCTTTGAAGTTTGCAGCTGAATTTCATAGGCTCACTCCAAATTTTTGTGAGTACAAGGATATGGAATGGGCTCATTTTTACAGAAAAGTGGACATGAAAATCTATCAAAGACTAAAGTTTTCTATAACAAAGTTCTTATTAAACCTTTTCTGTTAATTTTCTAATATAAATTGTGAATGAGTACATGCCTATTCAAGTTGTTGGGGTTTTTTTTGCGGTATGCGGGCCTCTCACTTTTGTGGCCTCTCCCGTTGCGGAGCGCAGGCTCTGGACACACAGTCTCAGCGGCCATGGCTCACGGGCCCAGCCGCTCCGCGGTACATGGGATCCTCCCGGACCGGGTCACGAACCCGTGTCCCCTGCATCGGCAGGCGGACTCTCAACCACTGAGCCACTAGGGAAGCCCCAAGCTGTTTATTTTAACATAGTTAACTTCACTGTAAAAATTATGGAATGAGGTTATATCAAAAGTTTCCATCTTTCCTTGACCCACAGTTTTTAACTCTTCCTCTTGGAAGTTCTTACAACTTGGGCAGCTTTTTTTTGTTGTTTGTTTTAGTCTCTCCTTCTGAGACTGAATGAATGAACCTAGTATGTTAAATGCTTTCACAGTTAAGGGACAGATTCAGCAGACACCCTTTCTCAGGCTAAACCTCAGACCATCCTACTGGTCTACTCTTCTGCAAGTGAACAGTACTATTTCCAAGTTAATATAACACTTAAGCTCAATCCTAGCCACCCTCTTAAAAGCATCTAGATCCTGGCCTCAACGGGGTTTATTTAAAGCAATTCAGTTTGTGAAGCACTGAGGCTGACATCACAAGCATATAGTATCCTGTCACTCTGCCATCTGTTTATTTAGATCCAAACATATTATAACTACATAATGCAAGCTCATTCTAGCTGACAGGAAAAGGACTCCATCTGGCTTGAACAATATAACTTTAATCAGTGATAATGATAATTATTATTAAAAACCTACCGGAGTTCTTTTGTATAAAGCTAATAAATCGAAATTGATTTATACCAGAGGAAATTAGAAAGAACTGTGGAACAAAATGGAAAGCAGTGCAAACTTTTTCTGAGTACAAACTTTTTATGAGAAAGTAGCTAATGTTAATGTGTTTCTTTAGATGTGTTAAAATCCTTTAAATCGACCCATTAAGTAGTCTGTTAATTGAAGATATCTGAAGCAGAGGATGATCTACCATTTAATCTATGACTTCTCTAATTGGGTTTGGGCCTAATAAAATATTTAGCTTTATTTATTGTTGCCAAACAACTATCTGTAGCTGTTAATAAAAAATGCTGAGTCACATTAGACATTTTAAAACTTCAAAGATCCCCTTTAATTGGATTACATTTTTTTCACCATCTTATTCTTGCAGTTTCAATTTACCATCTCAAGACCTACTTTCATATCTAATAGAAAAAGAAATATTACTAGAAATTTTGTTTACAATTCTTGCCAAAGTATCATAGCAAGACCCACCTAGTTGGGCACAAGTTATATACTGCCCACACAAACACAGAACGCTTAAATAATTTAACCTTGTCTAAATGCTGTGAAGAGATTTCATTTGTTAGTTTCCATCTTTCATTTATATAAAAGTAGAAATAACAATTACGCCTATAACAGGAAGCTGACAACTGTTTCCTCTCTGGGATTTTACTCAGACTTATATTCCCTCCACCCCTTTTGAAAACCAAAAGGAGGTGACTGCTTGGCCCACACACTTCAGAGTTCTGTCACGACAAGTATGCTTGGAGGACCATGAATTGAATGTGCCTCCGTTAACGGCTCCTCCTTCTGGCCTGCCCTTCATTTCACTGTCTCTAGGGCTCTGAGTTTTTTGGAATCTGCTCAGGCACTCAGTTCAGTTTTCGTCTTCAAAACTGTGTGATACACGGCACTTGGGCTAACACTATTTTCACTGAATTGTTGCAATTAACTACATGTCAAAGTATCTGACCAAGATCTCTGCCTACAACGATATATTTCTGAATTAATGCCTTTTTCACACTTTCACACCTGCAACCTTGGTTTGATTCTTGCAGACAATTGAATAGTGTAGTTTTAATGGGCTACAATGTTTAATATTTTAAAAGATCTGGTTTTAGCATTTTGTTCCCAACATCTCTGCTGCACAAAAGGGTTTCCTTAGTGATTATTAATCTCGAATTGGAAAAAAAAATCTACAAACTTTTTTTCTTACTTTCCTTCCATCCATCTCTCCATAAGTATTTCTTGAGTACCATCTGTATCTGTGTATCAGGAACTATGTTACCTATCGGAGTTAAGCTGAAACAGACATGGTTACTATTCTAAGAGAATTCAGAATGAATTCAGCATTATTCTGAAGGGAAAAGGTTTTGACTACTCTATATATAATGTTCACCCTCCATGAGTTTAATAAAAGAAGGTGATAAATCTGAATTTTCAACAGTCCCCTAGCTTAGGAAGGAAGAGTTGGACAAAGCCAGGTTGAGCTGGACTGTTTCCAATTTAATGCCTGGTAGCTCCAAAGTCTACTGTATTCCTTATATGTGATTTATCTCTGTGACATCTAAAATGAGGTCTACCCAGAGCATTTCAGTGGAGAGGATAAACATGGCCTCTGAAGGGTCCCTTGTGCATCCCTTGTGCAGGAAGGTAAATATTTTAACTATGGCTCAATATCTCACTGGGAACTTTCTTCTGTGCCTCGGTTCCTGGGTGTGCAGTACCTCCAGAGGCCTGATTTCACAGGGAAAAGAGACTGTATATGTAAATAATTTTTAGTGTCACTTAGCTTTATAACCTACTTCTCTAGTAGAGTGTTTTGAAAATGAGGACAGGAAAAAGAGGAATCAGTCAGATAGTAGCCTATGTAAATGGGAGAAACATTTTGGGGCACTGAGACTTTGCCAATGCTGTCCAAATCTGCTTATTTCCATGTATCAATCTACTACATCATTCTTTTTCATTATTTATTGTGATAATTCTTTTAAAACTATTTGAGAAAATACACCACTTAAAAATAAGAATCTGACATTTCCATTTAGCTTAGTGATAGCATAGTTATTTAAATTAATATTTCTACCTCCTGTCAACCAGACCCAATTGAAGATCTTAACTATAGAATAAAGCAAAAATTTAAACAAATATTCGTCACCTTAACAACTAATATTAAAAAATAAGTGCTGGGGCTTCCCTGGTGGCTCAGTGGTTAAGAATCAGCCTGCCGATGCAGGGGACACGGGTTCATGTCCCGGTCCGGGAAGATCCCACATGCTGCAGAGCGGCTGAGCGCATGAGCCATGGCCACTGAGCCTATGCTTCCGGAGCCTGCACTCCACAACGGGAGAGGACACAACAGTGTGAGGCCTGCGTACCGCAAAAAAAAATAAATAAATAAAAGTGCTGATTATTGCATTAAGCATTATTTCAATTCACAGGCAATCGCCTCTGACAATGCATTATTCATCATAGAAGTTAGCAAATATAGCTAAGTTCATCTTTTATGCTTGTCCAGAAGATGTTACTAAAAATGTAGGTCTTGTATTTTTTTTTTTTAAGGAGCTAGAGTCCCTGAGCCACTTTGATAATTTTAAGAGTCATAAAATCATGCTGGAAGTTTTGCTTTTATTTGCAACTGCCTGACAGCAGAGATGGGATTTAATATGTACCTCTGTACTGCTTTCTGCAAGTAATATGCCAGGACAATTGAAGAGTTACAAAATATAAAGTCACTGACAACCATAAACGATTATATCCTCAAACTGCCTCTAGTTAAAGGTGATGAAGTTACATCCCTGTATTCTTCTGTCAGTTCTTTTAAAAGCTGGCATTCTTGACCTCTTAATGCTACATTTACTGGGGAAGAGTGAGAGAACAGTATCTTTTTTATGAACATGAATTTTAAAAAAGGGAAGTGGAACATTTTTGAAAGTCTACACTAAACCAGCTCCTGTTCTTGGCCAGACAATAAAAAGATGAATAAGTCAATGTTCTGCCCTCAAGGAGCTTTCAAGAACCAGGAAATAGGCAGAAATATTGGTAAATATATTTGCCTATATAGGCAAATAATTATAATAAGCAAAACATAGGTATGTATAAAGTAGAGAAAAAAGATTTTTTTAAAAAAGGCTCTCCAGATGGACATTTCAAATGGGCTTGGATATCTTCTTTGCCCCGTAGAGAAGGGGAGGGAAGAAAAGTTCCAGGCTGAAAGATTAACCTAAGCAACAACACAGAGGCATGGATGAGCACAACTGTTTGGGACCATAGGAATACTTTATGGTCCCTTGAGCAGTTTGCACAGAAACAGCTGTTGAAGTATGAGCTTACAAAGTGTCTTGAAAGTCTTGGTTGGTGTTTACTCTGTACAGGTATTATGGTGTAGGTCAAGGTTTTTGAGCTTTGAATTGAAGTGGTTTGACCTGCAAGGTAGAAGAGGGTGTCAGGGTATGCTTCCTAAAAGTTAGTGTTGACACTTGAGTGCCTTGTGCAAAATGCTGATTTTATAGTCTGCAATGAGGTATAGGAATCCATATTTTTAAAAAGCAATCCCAGGGATTCTAATGATAATGTTTCCAAGACGACAAAGCGTATATAAAAAAAATAATGGTTTGGCATATAATTCCAAACTCTGTTAACATTATGGCTATATTTTGTGACAATCAGATCTGATCAGATGCTTGGTAACCAAACGTACAGAATTAAACAGTGTAAAAATCTAGCAGTCTCTCATTTCTCAGTATTTACTCTGATTTGTGAATATATTTCCATCAATTTGCATTTTCTTTTCCCCCAGGAGTCCTAGAAAATGCATAGTTTTTCTTTTCAATTTTAAATTATTATAAATCACCCATATGATAGTAAAGTTACAACATGATCCCAGCAAATGATATATTAGTAGGGTTAATAATATTAATGTAAGGTGGAATTGCTTTTTTTTTTTATCAGATGTTAAACTTCCCTTATTCTTACCTGACAGTTCTCATTGTTATGTGTTTATTCATCCTCACACTTTTGTCCTGTAAATTGAGCTTACATTTTCTTCTAGTCTTAATTCAATCTTCCTATATTATCTATGATTTGAAAGTGAATTATTGAATGGAAACTTTACTGTTATACATTTTGCTGTTCAGAAAAAAGATGGGCAGGTATTTTCACTAACTAGAAAGGCGAATTTAAAAATTAAAAGTATATATATATGTGAAATTTTTCATCTAGCAGTAAATTAAATCAGGAGTTAGTTGTTTAAAATGTTTTACTGATCACTGTATTGAAAAAGAAATAAGTAATATCAACCTCATTGTTATTCATTTCAAGCAATCTAAAGCCAAAGGATTGAGAGGGGCATATATGATCATGTGATCAAGATTAATTTTGGACAAAAGCGTGAAATATATCAAGTTTAGTCTGCAGCACTTCTATCCACCCCTTCCTCAAAGGCTCAGCAACCTAGGACTAATCTGTGACTGCCAGAGCACACAGTTATCTCCAAGCCCAGTACCACTTCAGATAGGATTACAGAGAAATAGCTGATAGGCTAACAGTTAATGTGGCACACAGAATTGTGCAAAGGTTTGAAAGTACTGAGCCTACTGAGTAAATTTTCATTTCTTCTGAGGCCTTCTGTAAACACAATCAATCTAGAGTAGATATGATAGTAGCAGAAACCCCAGGTACAAAACCTATGAGAGTGCCATTTTTCAGACTTCCCTGGTGGCGCGGTGGTTAAAAATCCACCCGCCAATGTAGGGACACCAGTTCGATCCCCGGTCTGGAAAGATTCCACATGCTGCAGAGCAACTAAGCCCATGTGCCACAACTACTGAGCCTGTGCTCTAGAGCCCACAAGGCACAGCTACTTAACTCGCGTACCACAACTACTGAAGCCAGCGCACCTAGAGCCATGCTCCGCAGCAAGAGAAGCCACAGCGATGAGAAGCCCGTGCACCGCAACGAAGAGTAGCCCCTGCTCGCTGCAACTAGAGAAAGCCCACGCGCAGCACTGAAGACCCAACGCAGCAAAAAATAAAATAAAATAATAAATTAATTAAATAAAAGAGTGCCATTTTCAAAACCTCTTAAATCATACGTAAGGGTAAACAGGTACTCTATTAACATGTATTTCTACCTGTAGATTCAAGGAGAATGGCGAGATCTACACAAATTCCAGTGTCAAAAAGAAATCTAGGGCTTCCCTGGTGGCGCAGTGGTTGAGAGTCCTCCTGCCGATGCAGGGGACGCGGGTTCGTGACCCGGTCGGGGAAGATCCCTCATGCCGCGTAGCGGCTGGGCCTATGAGCCATGGCCACTGAGCCTGCGTGTCCGGAGCCTGTGCTCCGCAACGGGAGAGGCCACACCAGCATACCACAAAAAAAAAAAAAAAAAAAAAAAAGAAAAGAAGTCTGATGATAACCTATTTAAAACTTAAAAATTGTTACTTATCGCTTACATCTACAGCCTCATGTGATCATAAGAGTGACTGATAGAAATGACATTAACATACTAAAGGAATTGTATTTCTCATTGAATATAAAGATCTGATATAATGCTGTCTATATTACTATTCCATATATTCTATACTTCTCCCAGTATACCTTTAAACTCCTGAAAGCTACAACAATCAACAGAGACAAACTTCAAAGAGAACAATAGCAAAGGGGCCAAATATGTAAAAGTCATACTATCAGCAAAACAATTTGACTCAAATTATAAGAAAAAAATTAATTTTTTTTCCTGAAAAACTGGAAGATTTCATATTTGATACTGTCAAACACTTCTTTCAAATCAAGCAATTAGAAAGCATTAATTATCACTGTTCACAGCTGTGAGCACAGAGTAGAATATAGGAATTCCACCCACTGAGGAACATAATTATCTCCAATCAATGTCAAATGTATTTCTAAAACATATAAATAAGAGGTATGAACAGACTGGTGAAGCTTACCAGCAGACTTAATATATTAAGACCTGTCTGCTGTTTGCAACCAATTACAGTGATAAGAATAGGTAGATTTATGAGCACTTATGATGAACCAGCCAGGGCCACCAAAAACAGCCAAGAGCATCCTTCAGAGTATAGTCTATCTAGATGGTACTCCCTTGAAGGTCTGCAGTGTACAACCTTATGTGGTGGCAGCCCTTTCAGGAACATTCTAAGAATTTTATGTATATTAACTCAAATACCCTAATAGGCTGATACTCTCCAAACTTTATTATGTCTAGCCCAGACCATGTGCAAACAGGTTTATACTTCGAACTGTCTATGAAATATCAATACCTGTATGATTAGCAGGCCTTTAAATATTTACATGTCCAAAAATTAATCCCTGATCTTCCCACCCCACCAAAAAATTATCTCTGTAAAGCCTTCTCCGTCTCAGTCAATGGCAGCACAATCCTTCCAGAGGCTCATGTTAGACAGTTTGAAGTCATTCTCAGCAACCCTTTTTCTCTCACATCCCAGATCCAAATTCATTAGCATATCCAGTTGACCCTAACTTCAAAATATATCTAGTGTCCAGTAATTTCCCACCACCTGCACCACTAAGCCACTGTCATCTCTTGCCTGGATTAAAGAAATAACCTCCTAACTTGTGTCCTAGTTTCCACTCTGGATCCTTTACAATCTCTTCTCAATATATTAGCCAGTGTGATTTTCTTAGACTAGGTTAAATCCCAATAACTTCCCATCTCTCTCAGACTAACAGCCAAAGTTCCTTACAATGGTCTTCAAGATACTAGAATACTTGGTTCTCTCCTTCTTGCCTCCATAACCTTTACCTCCTGCTATTCCCCTTCTGGCTCACTCCCCTCACTCTCACTCCTGCTGTTTCTAGGACATAAACTAGGTGCATGACCCACTCAGGGTCCCTTCTGTTTTACTTCCTTGGACCTCTGTTTCTCTGATAGCTTGCAGTCAGATGGTTCACCTGCTTTCTTGCTTTTCTTAGATGCCACTTCTCAGTGAGGTCTTCTCTTACCCACACTATTTGTGTTAACTATTTCAAATGGATTTGCTAGATTTTATTTCTAACACATGTTCAAATTAAAGTGCTATAAAATGAAAAGTGTAAAAGAAGAAAATAAATATCATGCATAAACTTTGTACTTTGGTGTTTTTCTTTTTTTTTGAAGTATATATAATTGTTTTTAAGTTAATATAATACTCTATATAGTTTTGTAACGTTCTATTTTCACTCTATATTTTATCCTGTACAGTTTCAAGAGATGTTAAATAAATGTGATTTTTTTTGGGGGGGTGGATTTACCTCCCATCATACAGACAAACTAAAATTCAATGAACTTTTTTGCTTTATGGAATACTTAGGTGATGCAGGAGATCAATACATATTTTTTAAATGAAAATACACATTAAGAAAATATCACTAATTTCACGTCATATTTTAAAGATTTAAAGGTCATGGAGGGACGATTTGGATATCAGAAAGAACTTGACTATATCTTTCTTTATGTACTTCTGGAAAACATTGATGGACTATGGAACTGATGTTTGGATCTGTAGATGACTGGCACATGTATCAGAACATTTGATAAAAGGATTGATGTCCTGGCAGGCTTAGATTGATCTACTGGTTCTAGTGGTGTGTCAAAGGCCTCTGTACAGATCTATCATATTTGACCTTTTAATCACTGAGTTGGATAAAACAATGAAATATGCTTACCATTTTTGAAAATGACACAAATCTGGACGAAGCCCTGCTTGCTCATACACAGGATAATGGTTCAGATTTTAAAAGCACTTGGTAGGCAAAATGAGTCAAAAGTAACAACAGAAATTTAAAAGAATCAGTGTAAAATTCCTGCATTTGTTTTTAAGTCAGTATTTCATGTGAATATCAACAGACTGATATACACATAACACAGAGTCTATCTGGCATGGGACAGGTAAGAATTTCAATTCTCACTCTGTTACTGTGTCATTCCTTAGTCAGGTTAGTTAACTTCTCTATTTTTTTTTTTAAGTGTTTATCTTATACATGGAGGCTTACACTATGTTGCATAATCCAATCTAGACATCATCATCCGCAAAATCATCAACCTTACCACATCATCTACCATTGATTGAGCACTTTCTACATTCTAACTAGTAGACTAAGGGCTTTCCACATAGTATCTCATTTAATTTACACAATAACATTATAAATACTCTTATTTGTTCCATTTTATAGGTAAGAAAAGAGAAAGCAGCCTTTAAATGGAAAAAGAGACTACTCCCTTTACAGCATGTCAGAACTTTTTATACTTAGCATATTTGCTTGTCAAAAGTTTTTGTTCCTGCCTATTTTTTAACTTCTAATTGACATTTACTTTGCTTCTATTATTTTTTTTATTAAGGTTCAACTGGAAATGGGGCTAAAATAAGTGTCAATTAAATATACACATTTTAGCAATTGGCAGTTATAATTGTAATAGGAAATTATACCCCCGGTTGAGAGAAGATAAAATATTTAAAAATACTATTATTTAAAAATACTCTTGAATATACAACCAATTTACAATATTGTCATTTACTGCTCTAAGAGTTCATATATATGCTGGTAAATGCAGAAAACATAAGCTTTGATATCACTTTTATCTGCATTCAGTTTTAGTTATTTACAATTAGTGGGACCTTAGGCAAAAAACTGTACCTAAGAGCTGACTTTCCTCATTTATAAAATACAGATGATGATACTTACTATATATGTTAGGAGTGATTAAGTGGAATGGTATATGCAAAGTGCCTGGCACATCATAAGCTTCAATCAATGTTAGTTCCGTTTTCCCTCCCTTACAACGCTGTATATAAAAACATAAAGAAAAACACAGTGAGACAAAGAGATGGAGATAGTCAGCAGAGGTGACACGGTAGACAAATGAAGTAACCTGGAGACAGAAGCATTTATGCAGAGTTGAAATGATCACTAAGGTACCACAGTCAAACTATAGGAAAGAGGGAGGGTGTGACATCTTAGGAACTTGGACAGGCTCAGCAGACACAGACAGTGGGTTTCAGAGGTCTCTGCATGCTTCAGCAAAGTTTGAGAAGTCATAGTCTCAGCAGGAATGTTACTAATAATCCAAATGCAGTGAAATTTCACTCTGCTACTGAATATTTCACTCTTGAATATTTCGCTTAGTTGCATAAAGGGAAGGGAGAGAGAACAGAGAATATTTCAAGGTATGTGACAGAAAGAGAAATCCATGGTGGCAAAATACTTTGGATTACTGTATCCCATAACCCTCATTTGTGAGTTCTGTAGTCAGAGGTGCTAATGGATCCCTGAGGAACCATAAACATGCACATGTTCAGTTTGTGAGTGGTCTCACATTTGAGAAGCATGGTTCAACAGCCAAAATTCACATGAAAGGACTTCACTCCTCTCAAAGGGTATTTTAAATGGGATACAAAGCATAGCCCATGACCACGATTCTAAATATTTTCTCAACTCTCACTCTCTGAAGTGTCTCATTCACTACAACCCCATCTTCCAAGTTCTCTCTTTCTCTCTCTCCATGCCTTTTCCCATCACAAAGTTTTCATCTTTCTACTCTCCCCCATTGTATCATTATTATGGCATTGAATGACTTAGCCATTCTCCCTAAATAGTTTTTATCCCATCCAGCTCTCTGGTTAAATGATTCTCTGCCCAGTTTTTAATGCACTTATATCCTAAGTGTGCAATGCAACATTCTAGGAGGACTGTGTGTGTGTGTGTGTGTGTGTGTGTGTGTGTGTGTGTCTGCAGGTGTGAGAGACAGTTTGGTCCAGTGTGCTGGAAATATCAGGCTGGCAGACACAGAATGTTTGAGCAGGTGGGAAAGGAAGACCTCAAATATTCCCACATTTGTCATTTATATCCTGTCCGAGTAGTCATTACTCGAGAAGCGATGTACTGGTTCTACATCACCATGAACATTACAAAATTTTCAATATCTGTGTGTGGCATGGTCTCCAAGAGCAGCCTGTTTTCATCTGGCTTCTACTTGACAGCTCCAAGAATAGACCTGTCTCCTCTATGAATTAATAAGAAATAGGCATTATCAAGGGAAAACTGAAATGGATGAAATTATTACAAGCTCCTTAAGGGAAGAAACCATTTTGTCTCCACCGTTCCTAACAGTACTCAAAACAGAGTAGGCTTCCCAGATTAAATAACCCAACATTTTCTTTACTATGAGACCAATATCTTCACACTATAGTGATAAGCCAGCTTCTTCCACCCTGAGTAAAATTTGAAAGGTCTTACAATATCTGTGGTTTGAGACTTTATAATTATGTCTGGGACCATTAATCTTGTGGCCTCCTTTTTTTATTATATCTGAGATTGAGACTGAGTTTTTGTTACAGATTGCTAGCCTGCAGCATTCAGTTGGGGAAATGAGACATCACTGAGACAGATAACAAAGAAAAATGGGTAACAAATTGGAAAAGATTAGGTAGATCCATGGCACTATATTAAACAAACCCTTTGAGGTATAACAGCCAGAAGTCTCATCTTATGTTCCTACCATTCTTTCATCTGCCAAAGGGACTTAGCTGTTTTTATACACATATATTTTTTCCTCCTCCAAGTCCTCACACTTAAAATCAAGACAACCGCATTAACAAAGAGGCACATTTCTAAAATGCCACTGTAAGCCCAAGGAATGAAAATATGATTTTAAAATTGATGAAGGTTATAAGAAAGTGACCCAAAAGGCATTACAGTAAGTAATAAGCCTAAAATGTCCTGGCATAAAATGTTTTCATTAAGTTGCCTTTGAAGTTCACACACAAAAACTACAACTCAAGATTAATGGATTTATAATATATTTTAAAAATAGTATTCCATCAGCAAGATATTTCAGTGGAGTCTCTTGTTGATGTACTACTAGATAGATCTGGAAACGGATCCATTACTTATAGAAAAATATATAAATGATTTGCAAACTACTGCATATATATCTATTGTTTTCCTTTGCAAAGTGCTTATCAGCTGGCATATTAAAGAATTAGTCATAGTTTAGATGTAATGCAACTTTTTCATGTAGCAGGCATCATTCTAAGCTACTTATTTCTCATGACACCCTTAGAAGGAAAATACTACTACAGATGAGGAAGCTGAGTCCTGAGAAGCTTAATAACTTGCCCAAGATCATACAGTAAGTGATAGACCTGGGATTAGAGCCCAGAAATATAGGTTCCAGATTACACTCTCTTAACCAATATAATTAAGTTTCTTATTTCTGTTAACAGTTACAAGAATAGAATAGTCATGTTGGACAAAGGAGGACAGAGCACACAAAATAGATTAAAACACACATAGGAAGACAAACTTTAACTTTGTCCCAATAAGGCCTGGTTTTGATAGGATTAGAGCAAATACTGAGTAAATTCAATGGATTTTAAGAGGTCAAGAAACCAGTAGGCAAGGATGTTGAATGAGATCATTAACACATACGTATTGATTTATGGTTTTCTCAGGGAATATGCCCAGTAGTGGGATTGTTGGGTCATATGGTAGCTCTATTTTTAGTTTTATAAGGAACCTCCATATTGTTTTGTGTAGTGGTTGTATCAGTTCACATTCCCACCAACAGTGCCGGAGGGTTCCCTTTTCATCACACCCTTTCCAGCATTTATTGTTTCTAGATTTTTTGATAATGGCCATTCTGACTGGTGTGAGGTGATATCTCTTGTAGTTTTCATTTTCATTTCTCTAATAATGAGTGATGTTGAGCATCTTTTCATGTGCCTCTTGCCCATCTGTATGTCTTCCTTGGTGAAATGTCTATTTAGGTCTTCCACCCATTTTTTAATTGGATTGTTTGTTTTTTTGATATTGAGCTCCATGAGCTGTTTGTATATTTTGGAGATTAATCTTTTGTTTGTTGTTTCATTTGCAAATGTTTTCTCCCATTCTGAGGGTTGTATTTTTGTCTTTTCTTAAGCTGGGGCGAAGTGAGAGTAGCACTGACATATATACACTATGGAATGTAAAATAGTTATCTACTGGGATGCAGCAGCAATAGCACAGGGAGATCAGCTCGGTGCTTTGCGATGACCTAGAGGGGTGGCATAGGGAGGATGGTAGGGGGCTCAAGAGGGAGGGGATATGGGGACATATGTATGCATATGGCTGATTCACTTTGGTGTACAACAGAAACTAGCACGGTATTGTGAAGCAATTATACTCCAATAAAGATCTATTAAAGGTGCAAAAAAAATGCATACTTATTCAAAGTCACCTAGGGAATGGTTTCCATGGAGTTAAAAGATGATTTGCTAAAATCTTTGATGTACCTGAGGAACAAGCAGCATTTAGCAGATGACTTCAATGAGCAGGGTGGAGGGGGTACTACAAGTGGATGTGAAGAGCATTAAAAATGGTGTCCTTCCCCATCCCACCTTCCATCCCCACAGAGTTAGAGGCATATTTACTTATAAATGATGATGGGGAGCTAAGAGAAGGCTGATCACGGTCCCCAGCATTAGGATAGGATACAGAATAAGCAGTTCTTCATAGGAGGAGCAAATCTCAGTTATAAATACTAAAAATGTTAACAACAACTAACATTTATTGAGCACTTACTATGTTGCAGGCATTGTTTTAAACATTTTCATTTATTACCTCAGTTAATTATCATGTGAGAAAAATGCAGGATAAAGGAGCTAAGCAATGACAGTTCAGAAATTACAGTTAGAAGAAACTCTTGGAGTCAAGATTCAAACTCATGTAGAAACCCAGAGCTTGAGATCAGCCACTAGGCTACCATCTGAGGCAAAGAAGCAGAAGAATTATTGTGCAAAGAGAATGAAGATGCAGGGGGCTTTGCTCTGGAATAGGGTTAGGTAAAAGCTTTTAGAAGGTAGGAAAAGAAGGGAGAGAAAGAACAATAATATCTAATTTTTCTCTATGATTATCCATTCAAATATTTTTAAAGTAACATATATTCTTACTCTAAATTAAGTTACTATTGATGAAACAATGTTTCATGTTTTATTTTTCTCCCTCAGATAAAATGTCTGGCTCCACTGTGTGGATTAGTAGAAATAATTTATTATTTCATAAGAACATTACAAAACTTCATGATATTAATTTATCTTTCTCTACTTATTCAAACAGGAAGATCCCTGTCAGTTATACAACCATAAGGAACTTCACACGTGTATTTATCCCACTAAAAATACACAGCAAATATTTTCAATAAAATATTTCATATTTAAAATTATGCAACTAAATAAAATTTAGAAATGAAGAGTGTTGGTTATCCAACATTTTATTGCTTTTAAAAATCTTTTAGTTTTATCATTGTATTTATTTCTAGCAAAGCAAATTTCTTTATTCTGAAAAACACATTTTGATAATCAACTATTAACTAGTAATAGTTCATTATCAACAAAGTAACTAGTAACTTGGGCATATAGGTAGCTCTTCTGATGCTGTATTCTACTTCCCGAGTACAGAGTTTGAACTGATTCTACAGAAAATATTTTTTTAAAAGCCACTTAGATCAAAATCTTAGTTTAATAAAGTGTGAGGAGGTAGGAGAATAAAAGTGGCTTATCAGGACACCTAATTTTGAGATGACTTTTCCTTTGTACATTTTTTAATCAAGGTTTTTTTTTTCTTTTATATATTTCTCTTACTTATACTTAAAGGAGAACTTTAAGAGAAATGTCACTGTGTAATTTCCTTTCCATTTTCTCTTCCCTGCTTAGAAAGAGCACCTACAATTGCCTAAAGAATCACCTCTAAATAGAACATAATTTGTTCGTGCCAGGCAACAAAGAATTAAATAAAAGTTGCATAGGGTTGCTTGCAACAATCTAGGCTTGAAAGATTGCTAAGTGGGTTAGCAGCTTGATCTCCCTATTCATCGTTCCCCAGCTCACTGTAGGGATGCCGGCTCCCCTGCTCCAACCCTCCAGTGCAACTAGCAGTCTTTTCGCCCACCTCTGCTCCAAACTGCAAAATAAAAATGGCATAGTGAGTGGAACCAATAGGAGAGGGGAGACGTCTGAAACTTCTTTGCAAATGGTATGAAAGGGAAAAACCTGAATACACCATTTTCAGTTACTTTTCCGTTTCAGTTCCTAGCTTTCTCTAAGTGATGAGAAATTAGAGAAGAAAAGGAAAACGTAAGCCCTTTAAATTCTACTTAATTGTGCAATTGAGTTTCAGGAAAACAATTACATTAGTAAGCAGGAATAAGCATGTGAATGGTAAGGAAATCTATGAATGATGGTTGTAGAACAGGACACAGACATAAACATAATCACTTTTAACCCATTACAGAGTAAACAAATCAGAGAAAAATAGTAGAGGGTAAAACTGAGTGAATTCAGCACAATTTTCATTCAATTCTACACAGTTGCTTTAAACACCAGTATACAAACAGGGCTTGAGGTTTGAAAAAAAATCAACCATGGAATGCTTTGTAATCTCTTTCACATTAATCAAGTACTTGTTTTTTGAGTCCACATAGAATTTTATTTGGTTTGGATAAGTCTCAAACTTTGTGAAAATTTAAGTCAATTTTGATCAACTTAGCATTTCAACCCCTACACATAATTCTTCCAAGCTTAGAATTATTTGTAAATCCTCTTATAGCAGGATGACTCAAAACATTATATCGGGGGCTTTTTTTTAAATTGTGGAAAAAATAGAATAAAAAATGTGGAAAATCACCAGAGGTCTCTTACTGACAGTCACTTTAAGTTAATGTTCCTAGCTTTACATTTTAAATATTTTTTTTATTGTGGAAAAATATGCATAACATAAATTTCACCATCTTAATTGTTTTTAAGTGTACAGGTCAGGGTACTAATACGCTCACGTCGTATAACAATTACCACCATCTACCCCATAACTCTTTCCATCTTATAAAACTGAAATATACTCATTAAACAATAGCCCCCCATTCTCCCTGCACCTCCAGCCCCTGCAACCACCACTATATTTTCTGTCTTTATGATTTTGACTACTCTAAGTATTGCATATAAGTAAGGATCATATGGTAATGTGTCTTCTTAGGACTGGTTTATTTCATTTAGCATAATTGCCTCAAGGTTCAGCCCGGTTGTAGTGAATGTCAGAATTTCCTGCTTTTCAAGGCAGAATAACATTCCATTGTATGTATATACCACCTTTTGACTATCTATTCACCCATCTATAAGACACTTGGGAAAGATTTATTTTTGATTATATTACTTTTAGTAGATTTTCTGTGATTGTTACCCAATTCAAACAAAGTGTGTCGCTCTTATTACTTTTTTTCCAATAAGAAAGACATTATGCATTGCTAAAGATCTCCAATTCTAAAAACTTTCCATTTCTAAAAATGTTAGGAGTTACTACTTCAAAGAAAAGCTGATTATTCTGATTGCATGGCCTTTTTCCACTCTGAACAGTGTGAAAACCATTTTCATAATATCAGCAACTTTTAGTTAAGTAATGATATTTTTTTTCAATGAAAATTTCCGTAAGTGAAAAGGCTTGTTAAAATCGAAAGTAATCTCAGACAAACAATAAAATCTTGATGGTTGCCCTTAACTCGACAATTTGAACCCTAGAGACCTGCTATTTCATAAAATTTTGATCTTTTCACACCATTCACTGGAAGAAAGCGAGTCCTTATTGCGAAAAATTTCTCTCAGCCACCCCAAATGGGGCTCTTAATACCTACCTTACAGACTTTCCATAAGAATTAGAAATAGAGTTCTTTCAGTGCGTGTCATATATCAGGCCCAAAAGGTCACAGGCCCTTAAAGCATTGCTATAGTTATTAATGAAATTAGTGAAGGAAGTTTCACATGACAACAGAGCGCTACATATTCTCTAAGAGGGTACTCATGTATTTGGTGGTCGCTCATTTGCATCAAGCCTATGCATTCTACACAAATTTTGAATCAGCATAGGTCTGAGATGTCTTAATCATAATAGGCTTTGCTAATCATTTTACTAGCATAGAAATCCTACACCAGATCAGTGCTACTTAAACCTGTCGCTAGAATCAATTAGAGAACTTTGATGATAGGTAGGCTCCCATCCTTAAACCAAACTTACTCAGTGAGAATCTCTGGGAGTAGATTCTGACAAATGTCCAAGTTTGGAAACCATTAATCTACTTATCATTGGACATAAAAACCCTTGCCTTTTGTAATGCTGGACCATGATACATAACATCTCTGCTATTTCCTTCCAACAAGCTATGGTCATGAAGATTTATTTGAAGGTAGAAAATTGAACATTTTAAGAGCTAGAGCAGTATGCTTGTGGGGTACAGAAGAGTCAATCTTTGAGGCAGAAACTCAGTTTACTTTGAAAGAGTAAAAGAGGCTTACTCTGTAAGCAAGCCTTTTAGCGAAACAGGTAACTTCTATCTGTTATTCTTGAGGAAATCTTGAGTGTAAGAAGTTAACATGAATGCAGAAGCTAAGTATACTGTTTAATCATTTAAATGAAAAATGTTAGCAGAATATGACCTGAACATATTTTCCTCTATAAATTTTGAGTTAAACTGGCCTGTCTCTAAAGAGGTTATTCTTTCCTGAGTTGTGTGTATGTGTGCATGTGTGTGTGTGTATGTGTGTGTGTGTGTGTGTGTTTATTCACCATTTGCCCCAGAGGAGACTAGAGTCCATGATCAGTTCATACCATGTATGATGTGTAGGCTTAATTTTCTTTTTGCATCCTTACAGGGAGAAATGATAAGCACTGTACTGGGCTTAGTCCACACAGGGCTACTTAGTCTACACAGGGCTACTGATGTTCACACATGGTAGTAGTGTACTTAGCTCACTGTCAGATTTTCTATAATTGTGAGAGCTGGTTCTTAAATGCAGCCATTACTAAATATTAAAATACATAAACCCCCAATTTAAACTTTATTTTAAAAAGGCAATATGTACTTAAAATTCATTATTTCCTGATTAGTTCACATCTATGGACTCTCTATGCTGGAAATACTACCTAAATGTATGCTAAGTGGGCATCTCTTCCAAAATCCACATTGGTTGCTAAAAAGCGATAACATTAGGAATGTTTACATCATGAAAATCAGCAAACTCTACAAATTGGCATGTTTTCCTCTTTATTTTGTGAAGAGAGGTTATTAAACCTTTACCGGCACACTACTGACATGATATAATTTTAGACTGAAGAGATGATGCTTTGGGACATGTATTACTAAAACTCTTGTAAGGAAGCCACATTATATTCAATGCCTGGAGTGGGCACTTTCTTACGCAATGAATTGATGTTTCTACTAATTCAGAAACAGAAAATGACATGAGCCTTCATCTGGAGAAGGGGCAAAAAGCCTAGGAGACAATAAAAGAGTCGGTTCTCAAGGTTTACAAATGGTCAGAGGGTCCCAATAGTTAGGGATATCCTCACCTACAACACAAGAGCAGGAACACAAAAGTCAAGTTTGGGCCTCTCTGCCCCTCAATAAACATTATTATTAGTAGTAAAATCATGTTAATAACTACTCTCATTTATGCTTTGAGGAAATTGGGGGTATAGTGGGTCCTCAGAGCAGTTGAGGGAGTACCCAGTACAGCTGTGAGGTTTACTGTAGTCATTTGTGGCAGAAGCTGGGGTTGGCGGTAAGAGAACACAGCCAGAGTGGAGAGACTATGGAACTTATTCCAGATTTTAGGTGGTTTATATGTAAAAGGAAAGTGAAAACTAATTTATAATCATAAACTATTGAGGACAATGTGTGTATATGTAAGTGTATGTGTACACAGATTTATACAATATGTTTATAAGTATATATTATACGCAAATGCATATATATATATGATTTGCAATAAAATAAAATACCCCATGAAATACATGATAAATATGAGAACTGAACTGAGCTAGGAAAGGTCTATTGTGAGAGAATTTTTCCATTCTGCCGCCTGGGGTTGCGGTAAAGTACCCCTGAGGAATATTCTATCACTTTCTAGAAAGCAAAGATCATACTTCCTTAATTTTATGTACATATACTATTTGATGAAAAAGTTAATTGAAAGAAAACTATTGAATTTGATGAAAATAAAGATTTGTCATAAAAAATTTATTCAAAAAGTGAAACAACACACTCTTATTCCAGGAAACTAAAGAACAAGAAAACCAAGCTAGCAGATATATTGTGCTTGTATCTTGTAACATGCTTACATAACAGTTTATCCTGGAGTGAATTTCAGTCAACCTGGAAAACCTCTTCTTATAAATATAATGACAAAGGCCCTCTCAGATAAGGGTCAGATTCAAGTCCCTACTCTATCACCAACAGATAAAAAATATGGCAGAACTGCCACTTGCTCTTATTTTTAAAAAATATATTCCTAGATTCTGTTCTGTTTGCTAATATTTTGTTTAGAAAAATTGCATCTGAATTCAATAAGTGACTTTTCATTCTTTTGTTTTGTCAGATGAGATTCATGAAGAATTTATTTTATACATCTTTTCCAAGAACTATCTTTTGGGTTCATGCAGATTCATTTAGGCTTTCTAATGCTTTTTCACATTTTTCTATTTCCCTAATTAAAACTTTTATCTTAAAACTTTTAAAAACAATATGCATAATTTGATTCTATATATGCATTTACGTAAAAGTGGATATGTGTGTATATAATACACAGAAACTGAAGCTGTATTGAAATGCATTGTGGGCAAATTTTGTTTTTTATTCTACTACAAAATTCTAAACTTTGAAGAGTGCATGTATTTTACGTAACTATTTTAACACTGAAGGAGTAACGACAGATGATAAACTAAGAAAATCAAGTTTAACTGTATTTTGACATCTGATTATTTTCTAGTTCAACAAAATTATCTAGATAGGATACAACATGCAGTATTAGTTAGGAGAGGACAATTATTAAGATATGTAAGAGTCATTAAAAGAAAAATATAGTTTTAAGTTTTACTAATGGTTTTAATGCAGGTGGAACACGTGGTTTAAACAAACAATTAGTCTTCAAATTATGTTTGTGAACTTAATGCTCTTTCATGAATCTTCCAATTGCCCCACACTCCCACTGTGTCATTAGCTGGTATTTGGTTTTAGAAAGCAATTGAGAATGAGAGGTGCATCTGGTGCAAGCTAAAAAAAAAAAGACTAGGATCTGCAGCATCTGAGTGTTGTAGCTTTCAGTGTCTCAGTGAGATCAAGCTATGAAATATTATCTTCTGGATACTAAAACACACATGAAACAGAAACATAATAGAATGTCAACTAATTGATATACAATGAAAATATAACTGTCACATATAAAAATAATTCTGCCCACATATGGTCAACTCATATGAAAAAAACAAATCATAATCAGAAGACAGATTATTCCTTTACTATAAGAAATCACTGAAATTTTGACTCATATTAACTCATTTCTTCCTCATAATAATCCATAATAAACCTAGGAAGTTGATAATATAAACTCTTAGCCAAGAACCTATGTGTGATCTTTCAAGCCTGACCATAGGTAGCTACGAAGGCTTTACCTGGCAGCCCTCACAGAGGAAAGCAGCCCTCCTTACAGCAGAGGTGGTGCACAGTCAATGTGCTGAGGTCTCTGAAGGGAGTTGCAGTCAAGGAGGACTCAGGGCTCCGTGACAAGCCGTGCTTTTAAGCATGTTGACATTCCTAGCCCAGGTGCTTCCAGTAGCAGGCCTCTTTATCAAGTGCCTGCCTTGGGTGCCTTTGCTGAAATGTCCTTAGAGGGGTGAGGGGGAACCCTGAAGATACTTTTTCTCCACTCTGGCTCATTACTCAGTACTTTCCCACTCTCAGCCCTTTCCCTTCTCCCTCCCACCTGCCTTCTGCCCCCCAGATCCATAAAACTTCAGGCAGGAGCCTTTGCTTGGGGGCTCCCTCAGCAGTGAGACAATTTCCTGTGTTTGTGTTGATCCGTCTGATCCATCTGACTCTCTCCTGGAGCTGTTCCATGGTGAAAAATGGCACGGTGGAGGCCTTGGTGCTTTTTCCACTGCAGCTTCTTGCTTATACTATTGCCTTAAGTGATTAAAGGCTTGAGTGTTACCTTCTTATTGGTTCTTTGTCTTAATTGACCACCATGAAATCTAGTGGCTCAGCTCTTTTTTTTTTTTTTTTTTTTTGCAGTACGCAGGCCTCTCACTGCCTTGGCCTCTCCCGTTGTGGGGCACAGGCTCCGGACGCGCAGGCGCAGCGGCCATGGCTCACGGGCCCAGCTGCTCCGCGGCACGTGGGATCTTCCCGGACCGGGGCATGAACCCGTGTCCCCTGCATCAGCAGGCGGACCCTCAACCACTGCGCCACCAGGGAAGCCCTCAGCTCAGCTCTTGACTCTCTCCTTTTATAGTCATGGAAATGGAGGTGCTGAGAGCATAAGTGACTTGCCCAAGGTCACATAACTAGTAAGAGGCAATGTTAGATTTCAAACAAGCCTGTTCGACTCCTAAATCCATTCTCTTAACTATACATCTTCTTGGAAAATATCATTGTCTATTTTTCCATGTTCAGGTTCTGATACACTCCCATTTGCTTAATTATTAGAGGGCAAGTGATTTCCATCATTTTGATATTCTCATGTTGATAAGTGTTTTTATAGAGCTCCAGGTAAGTGAAACATAGCTCACTATATGATTTTTTTTCACTCTGAAGGTCAGCTTGTTGAAGAGGCCCTATTGACATAGCTATTCAAGGATGTTAGAATGTTAGAGAAGTCTTGCTAGGGATCTGTACAAGAAAAAAGACACTCATCTCTCCTTTATCCTGCTAAAGTTTGGATTGAAGTATCTCAAATATTTTGAAAAGTACAATTTGGTTAAAATTATTCCAAAGTAACATATTTTGAAAGAAGCAGTATCATTTAAAAATTGTTTTTCCACACATTTCAAACCTTTTCCTCATTGTTTCAATTATAGCCAAAAGGTATGTCAATAAAAAGCCAGGTTGCTCTTGAAAACATTGCACTTTTCTGTTTTAAGAATTAGTACTCAGTCCATTCTCTACATCTGTGTCCTTATTCCTGTCCCGCCCCTAGGTTCATTAGAACCTTTTTTTTTTTTTTTTTAGATTTAGGGAGATCAGCTCGGTGCTTTGTGACCACCTGGGAGGGGGAGGGCATATGGGGATATATGTATACATATAGCTGATTCACTTTGTTATACAGCAGAAACTAACACACCATTGTAAAGCAATTATACTCCAATAAAGATGTTAAAAAAAAAGAATTAGTATTGTACCAAAAGCATATGTTAAGAAATACTTTGCAAAATATCACTTAAGAATCAATTATCCTTAAATTCTTTGTCAAAATTGTGTGATTTGAACATATTTACAATTATTAAACAAATCAGTGTCTCCAAACACTAAAGGAAAAGTAGACACATATTTTATCTTATAATTATTATAAATATAATAAAATATAAGTAGAAAATAAATATAATTAATAGAAATAGTGTAACATAATTATATAAGTATAAATTAAATTAAGCATATACATGTGTATTGCCATCTTTACCTGAAATAGACTTGAAATGGATAAAATACCTGTCTGTGGATTATAATTTATTCTTCACATCCATTCTCTTAAATATAAGTGATGGATGGAATAAAATATAACTTGAAATCATCTGATTTTCCTATTTATGACCTGATCTATTTCATGTTTATCTATTTATTCAGTATATATCTGTTATCCATCTATCATGTGCTAGAACAGAGGACAGGATGATGAATTCGACCTTGTCCACAAGGACTTTTCATTTTAGAGTGAGACAATGCCAGGGTTCAGCACTGGTTATTATAGGGTTACACAGGAAAAGTTACCTAATCTTGCTTATAGAAGAGAACACTTCTTAGAAGAGATAACAACTGATGAGTATCTTAAAGTATGAATAAAATTTGCCCAGCAAACAAAAGAGGAAGGGCAGTGCAGACAAAAAAATTTTAAGAACTCATTCTATAGAGGGGGAAAATAAGTAGGAATCTGCTGAAAACTCCAAGTCGTTGGTTTTGACCCTACGTTAGTCAGTTGCAGTGACAGTGTTTTTAGACAGGGTCATGGTTAGATTTCCATTAAATACAACTCTTGCTGGCATTTTGTCAGGTGGAGTTGTCAGGACTGAAGACAAGGAGAGTAGTTAAACACAGGGGCTCTTAACCAAGGGTTCTTGGGCTCCTAAAGGGGCTGTGGATAGAATTTATGAGGTTCTTGAACTTGATGGGGGAAATGTTACATTAGTTTTGGGTCTTACATTTAGGTCTTTAAACCATGTTGAGTTAATTTTATGTATAGCATAAGATAAAAATCTAACTTCATTTTTGTGTCTGTGGCTATCCAGTTTTCCCAACAGCATTTGTTAAAGTGACTTCCCTTTCTAAAATAATATTTATGCCAATTACTATTTCAAACTGTATTACATATTAATCCCACTGTTAGAATACTTTATGTAATATAATAATAAAGAAGTCTATTACTATATCACATAAAGTATGCTGATAAGTGTATTTCAATATAATTTATTTTGTTGTAATCCTTTATAATTTATTTTATAAATTTATTGATTTTATACATATTAATTGATGATATAAAATATTTATTTTGAGCCTATTTATTTATTTTAAATATTATGAGAAGGGGGCTATGGGTTCACCAGATTGCTACAAGGGTCATGGCCTTAAAAAATATTAAGAATTCAGAGATTGTTCCAAGAATTCAGGCAACAGACGAAGTCTTGAACTAGAGCAATGGTATTAAAAAATATGTACAATGAACAAATAGGCAAATTCCACAAATTTAGCAATTAAATAAATGTCAAGAACCAAAGATAAGGTGAACTCAGTCTTAACTTGGGTGATTTGATTGGTTGGTAGTGGGTAGTTCTGGAACTTAGTGGGGAAGCTGAATTTAAACCATGAGAACTGCCACTAATCACCAATGGGGAGAAGGTAGATGAAGAAACTGACTCAGGATAAAGCCATGGAAAACCAATATTCAAGGCCAGCCAATTTATTATTATCAGATATGGTATCATGCACTGTATATAATGTGTCAGCAAATAGAACTCATTTGTAAAGAATAAAACTTCAACAAGCAATTAGTGGTTAATCTGTAAAGAATCATTCGTTATGATTCTACTCTGCATTTATAGTTTGTGTACCTGCAATTATTTGCATGCAAAAAAACTACAGCTACTGGGGCCTAATTATAGCCACAAACATCCAAATTTGCCCTCAAAAGAATAACACAAAGAGATACCATCTGTGAAAGTGCAGTAAATTCCTCACACCTTTCCTGCTCCATATCCTGTAAGGCTGGTGGACACATTCCCTTTGGCTTCTGTCTTGGGCTTTATTCTTGCCTGATCTCATTCATGCATTATAGGCTAATAACTAATAATCTGAAAGTCAGTAGGCCTTTCATCTTATCCAAACATTATGGTTTTCCCCCCTCATATAAAATGTACTACAGTATGGGCAGACTGAAAAATGGAAGCCATGTCTGAAGCACATCATTTGCTTTGTTAGTGTGGACAGATTCAATTTTTCATTCACATGTAATTTTACAAGGTATGCAACTTGAACACTGTTGAACAAAGATGATATCTCATACAAATTTCTGCTTAAAGGTGACAAGCAAATTATGTTACTTTACTTTTCAAAGAAAGTTTTAGCCACTTATTAGAAACACAGATGTCAATTTGGTCAAGTATATTCATATTTCTCTGTTATTAGGACCATCAAGAAGTTTAATAATTGTCCCTTGGAATTTGATTTCCTACAAAAGTGCTATAACACAATGAGTACTGTTGCAAATAATCATTGAACTGTGTGAAGATAGTTATGATTTCAGATGGGAAACATAATAATAGATGAGAAATATAAAACCCAGGGTAATTCTTGATAAAGATTCTGTTCCCATACATATGTCAGTAATAATAAATGTGGGGACAACATAGCCTGCTTTATGAAAGTGAAACAGATTCCCAGCAGAATAATTTCTAAAGGGTTTAATGAGAGCTCAAATATTACTTGCTTATCATTTAATCATATTAAACACTTTGAATCTAATAAATCCTCTGTTGTAGAAATACTATATACTTTAAGAATGGGAAATTGGCTAGTTTATTAGGCTAATGACTAAAACCAAAATGTAATATATATTTCTTCTGTATGAAATATATATTTCTCCACTCTATTTATAGTGTTTAGAATTGTCATAAGGTATTACCATGAAGGTTTTAGGGGTAAATGAAGGCTTAGGAATTCTAAAATTTTCACTGGTTTTTATTTCTTATCTAAAAATTTCAGTGAATAGGAAAGTACATTTTTGTTCTACTACCTTTTTCTCAGTGGTGTATGAGTCACAAAGAGTTGAAGTAGCAGTTACACACCAGCCTTAAGTTTATGGACAATGGACCACCTGCTTAGACATTAGAAATATGGTAAAATAATTTAGATTTAGCAAAAGGGATCAGGTTAAGAAAATGAGAATTTGTAAAGAGGGAGTATCATTCTAAAAGGAGAGTTAATTCGAAGCAAAAAGAATGTCCTGTCATACATAACTAAACATTTCAATGGATGCAGTCAAAATTCAAAATACTATTAATGACATGATAAACATAAGCCATTCTTGTGAAAACAAGAGGTAGAAGAATCTTTTGAGACATTAAAAAGGATAATGCTACTCACATCCTGAGCTACCATTTGTTGACACCAGAGTCAGGTTGGAAGGCCATGGATTCCGAACAATATCTTGCCAATGAATTGTGTCTGTATAACAAAGAAACTTGTTCTGGTCTACATAGACTCCACCATTTAGGATTTCTGTATTAAAACAAACAAACAAACATAGATTTGTTGTCAAACTTTTTGATGATAAAAGGTAGTCAATAAAAATGATTTACTGTTAAGCTATTTTCAGTGTTAAAATTACAGTTACTTTGTTAACAGCCAAGATATCTTTAAAAATATCTTTTTCCTGAGCCATAGAGGTTGCAGAAATTTGAAAACATTGAACAATACAAAGAAAAACAACCACTCATAATTCAAGCACTCAGAGAGAAACACTCTTCACTTTTTGCTACAGATGCTATCAGTCTTTTTTATTTCCTCTGAAATTGGAATAATATTGCATATAATATTCATAACCTGCTAGTTTTGTTAATACTAAATGGTGAGTATTCAATAGTAATTAAATATTATTCTGTTATTTCCAAGGAGCATATAATATGTCAGGGTATAACTTAAGCAGTACTTATTTAACCAGTGCTTATTTAACCAATCCCTTCTTATTGTTAATTTAACTTGTTTCTCTCTGATTAGTTCTTAAACATTTTTTCTATAAATAACATTCACAGATTGTGAATATTTTTAAGACAGATTGTGAATATTTTTAAGGCTTTGGCTACAAATTGTCAATTTCCCTTAAAAATATTGTTTCAGTCAATGTGACATTAACACGAATCAGTTAGGTAAGTAATTAGCGCAAAGTGGAAGTCAAAATTAATGCTTCAATCACAAAACTGTTCTTTGTTCATCTCAAATGTAGTCAACAGAATTGCCAATTATTCATTAAGAACAACACAAAGCAAGATACTATAAAAACACTCTGGTTCATTGGAATAAGGGCAAGATTGTCGGATTGTGTGCATCAGAGCCAAGTTTTACTTGATTCTCTATTTCACTACTCTAGCCTTAATCAACTAACTGGTCCTCTCTGAACAATGGCTGATCATATACATAGATTCTCATTCAGATAGCTTTAGGTTATCCAGAAAAAAGGTAGATATTCCCTCTGAAAATACTATTCTTATCATTTTAAGAAATTGGTGAGAAATACACATAGCATCTTCCTACCCAATATCTACCACATTTTTTCTTCTTATCCAATACAAGAACAAGTTTAGAGAAATCATATATCAGTCCATAAAGCATCCAGATACAAATAACAAAAGTCCAATTAACAGTAATTTATATAGATAAGGGATGATTTTTCTCACATGATAAGAAACCTATCAGAGTCAGTGTGGATATTAGTTTAGCTGTTCTGCAGTACCCACAACCTACTATGTATGTTGGCTTTATTCATTCAAGGCATAAGATGGCTGATGCATCTAAAGGTGTTTGTCTGAATTCAAGGCAAGGTAAAGACAGAAGAGCAAGCAGGAGACTTCCTCCTGGTGATGCTTCAACTTTCTATTTGGAAAGACATGCTTTCCCCAAGGATTATGTCTGCATTACAATGGCCAGAACAATATTCCATGGCCATTCCTAGTGCAAGAGAGGCTGAGTGAGCAAGTATTTAGGGGAACATATTGTTATTCAAACAAAAGCCAAATGTGCAGGGGTGTTACTGAGGAAGAAGAGGTCCATGATATTGGGAAGGCAACTAACTCCATCTCTTGTGCTGGCCTTAAGAAAATCATCTCTCCTGTGCAGTTTCCCAAGCTAAACCTTTAAGAGTCCCCTTAAACCAAAAAGGGGTATAAAAGAATGAACAGAAAATACCATAAAAAAAAGGTATTTGTGGAAGTAAGATTGGTGGTCATATATATAATGCCTTACTACTTTGCATATATAAAATTCTTCAGATTAATTTTGACATTTCAGGGGTTTCCACATTTAAAATCAATCCCATTTCCATCATTAATCCTTTCACTGACTATTGGATCCATTTCCTCAAGTGAGGGGGAAAAAAAAAAGAAACAAAAAGATATTGGATCATCTTTCTACTTCTAAAACCCAGTTCACTCCTTTTCATGACCTAACAATACAACCTTCATCAAAGCAGAGGGGAGATGTAAGATGAAATAAAGATTGTGAAAATGGATTTCTACACTAATGTTTGGCATTGTCTCTATCTAAGAAATGTGACGATCTCATACTAATAGCTTTCTCATGAGACATTAGGTGATGCTCTTCTGCTCTAGGAACAATTCTTCATTAGGTGACAAAGAAACGAGATTTTGACTGCTATCCAGGAAATGAAGGTTATTTTTCAGTCTACATTTGGAAAAGTTCTACTTAAAAAATAAAATATGACGAGAAAAGGTAATAGCTCAAACATTGTAGAAAGAGTATATTTTTCAGGAGTTACATTTTAATTCAAATAGTTCATACTGACGGATCACAGTATCCATCTACAACTTCCTATCTAAAAATATTCAAATAGAATCAGATTATGTTATACTGAATAATAACCTCATCAAATCCTATTCTTTGATAAAAATTAATCTGTGACCAATGTTGACATTGGTTTCTTAGAAATACTCTGTTCAAGAGCTTGGCTTATACTTGGAAAATGATTTAGAAAAGAGGCAATAATAATTCAAGTATAATCTTACATGTTAAAATTTAAAATTAAGACTACAGTCATGATCAATCTGGATGAGATTTTTACATTCTGAATTCAAAACCCAGCATCTGCTAGCAATTCTGGATCAGGAGGATTTATAAAGTTTTAGCATTTAATAATGTATATGTATATTTTCCCTGAAAATAGTCTTTTTTTCCATTATGTTTGGCTTAGACCATAATCTGTTGTTGAATGTCATAACCTCACAATCAGAAAATGTATATTTTATTGATATTTATAGAATTTTAATGTACATTTCATCTTACATTTTCTTTTGATCAACTTGATTACTTAAACATGTCAGAAAATAATGTCAAAATTTCACTTATTCATTTATATGGTTTACATTATTTTATAAGTTTATACAGTGTTAAAATATTAATTTAATATGCTTCTGTGAGGAAATATTCAGTTAGATTTATTGCTGGACTAAGCAAATTCTAGGGAAAGGTATTGACCTGCAAGAAAGTTGTTAAAAGACACAGATTATTTGCTGGACAAAAGGGATAGCTCATGTGTCTGCCTTCACTGACTATAAAGGCTTTTTAAAAATTATATGTTTACATTAGAAAAAGGGACAAAGATGGTAAAGAGAAAAGCTTGGTAAGATATTTATCCAGGACGATACCAGAAAAGTGTCCAGCTGTACTTTAAATCTACCTTTGCTAACAGATTAGTTTCTATCAGTTTTATTAAAGATTTATTAGAAGGTACCACCTTTGTTACACCAAGAGTTTCTATCCCATTAGCATGAAATAAATTGATTAATAATTATATTTTAAGACCGTGACAAAAAGACAATTTCTAAGGAAGATAGGCAAATGAGATCCAGACTTCACTGATATTCAAACAAAGATGCCTGGAAGTGTGGAAGGACTCAAAAAATGTTGACTAACTAAGAAGTTCAAGGTAATCTCATTACATTGAATTTCACTTTCCCTGTAGGAAATATATCACAGTAAATAAAGAGAGACACAAATAGATTCTTGGTCATTGAAACAATTGGTAGAAAAAAATCTGTTATGAATTTTCTTATCATATTATATAAAAATATTTCCAGCAAGTTGACAAAACTATGTCTCCTTTAAAAATGCCACCATTAAATATAATAAGATATATTAAATATAACTTTCTATGAAAAAAGTATAATTTCATTTCTTAAAAAACTCCACTAAACACTTATATATGTTTGTGTCTCAAACACTTCCTACTAGATTAATACATGCTAGTCAAGTAAAAAAAGAAAAATAAAAAGCATGACTTTTTTTTTTTATTCAGACTAAGTAAACTGTAATCCACATTACTCTCCAATGTGTTAAATTTAGCATATATAGCACATGATTTGTAACTGAATTAATTAGACTAAACTCTATGAATGCAAGGGCTATTTTTCAGTGCTGTATCTATAGCATCAAACTTGGAGCAATATTTAGTCAATGAATATTTGTTAAATTGAACTGAAAAAGATTGTACCCTGATATTTGTCACCAACATCGATCAATTAACTTCTGTTATAGTTCCTAATTTTAAATTACAATCTGACAAAATCGAAGTAAGAATGAAAGTTATCTTTTTTCCATAAACACTCTACAGTTGATTTTTATTGGTCCTACATTTCATTAAGCCAGGGGTCATTTCTGTTTTGTTCAAAACTGTATCCCCAGTGTCTATCATGCAAGGCACAAGCCAGATACACAATAAATGTTTGCTTCATAAAAGAAAATATAATACCTGGAGTATAAAAAAATGAAATACATATATAATTTTGAGGTTAGAGTTCTTATAAGTTGAAAGAGAAATAGCTTTTATTACACAAAATGCTGATAATTGATAATGTGCAAAATTACTGCAGGCAATACATTTAATATTTATAAGGTACACTTAGATATATTTATTGGTATCCCTAAATCTATTTTGTTTACCAAATTCAGTTATCATTTATCAGGTGAATAATGATGATTATGAGCTATCCCAGACAGATAAAATTCCCCCAAACCTGTACAAATTACCTAGCATGTGCTACACAAAAGTCTAAATGCATGTTTTTATAGTGAACCATAAATCTACCTCATATTGTTCCTTAAAATTACTTTTTAGAAAGCTGTAAAGTGTCAGTATGACATTTTAAAGAAGGTGTAAAGTACTTGTGCTCAGCGTTCCAATCCAATCCACAACAGCAGTTTGTACATTTAACCATTTCTTCCCTCGATTCTCATTTGCATGAGTCTAATGAAGAAGGAAATGTTTGTTATTTAAATAGTTTAAATTATGTTATTTAAATAGTTATTTTGTGCTTTTCATTTCTTTACAAATGCTAGTTATTATAGTGAATTTGGGGGATGAGTTACCATTAAGAGAATCATTGACATTTTGCAAATATATTCTCACAAAAGAAAATGTGATAAAATACTAAATCTTGGCTGTTTTTTGCCCCTGCCCTGTAAGAAATAGCCTGATTGTGATGTAGCATCCCTGCTGAAAATACAGGTTAATATGACCTTCTTACTAGGTTTAAGGAGTCAACAGAATTGCTTCGACCCCCAAGCACAATTCATAAATAAGATTGAATGTCTTTCTCTTTTTACAAAATAAAGATTATAATTTTAAATGCAGTTAGCCATATTTCACTTTAGTCTACGTGATCAGTATCAATAGTAAACATTTTACCTCTACTCAAAAAGCTAACAAGCACAGTGATATAAGAAATATCTAATAAGCAAGAATGAAACACTTAACCTCAATCCCTGACTGCGTATTTAAATGTCTTGTTTTGCATGGGTGCATTTACAGGTCAACCTTAGAATTAAAATGATAATAAAGGTAAATAAAGATTAGAAATATTGCACTTGTCTAATTGGGAACATCTGAATAATGCATACATCAGAATTCTATTGCTTATCGAAGCCAAAGGTCACAATCAAGAAGTCAAAGTCCAAAGTGGCAAAAGCCCATTTTCAAGATGAAGCTACAGGAAGCAGTTACTGGATTTTCTCAGACATAAAGCAACGTATCTTTCTCACTATCATCACCTTAAGCTACGAGAGTCTGTTGGCAGATAATGATACAAAAGTAATATAGCTCACATCATCCACCTGTGATACTTAATACATCATCTCTGGAATGGACTTGGGCCAGAGATTCCTGTATCTTTCCCAAACCCAGACCTTTCAGCTGGGAGCACAATGAATTGCTGCTACCCCACTGGGTCAGCCCTCAAGGTTCATTATTAATAAGCTGAGACTCTAAAGGCTAATGAGAACCGGGTGCTTGAGGAGACAATAGCTCATTCATCATCAATCAAGCTTTGAAGTTTTTATACAGATGATATAAGGAGAGTTGAAGTGTGCAAAATTGAAATGTCACATTTGTATTGGGAGTGGGGAGAGGGTGATAATGTAAATGAGTGATGTAACCTTCTGTATTTCAGATCGATGATCAGAGTCAAAAGCTCATGGATGTGGGTACTGGATACCGAATGTTAGGAAATAACAGTGGACAGTTTTTCAAACAGAGCAAGGCAATTTCAAGAAGAAATTATTAGATTCATTGACTGAAAGTTAGTTTAAGATAGAAAATAGTGACAAAAATATCTTGATTTCAATTGAATGGAGCTTAGTAATTCTCTCCATAATGTTCCAAGGTACTAATACTTCAGGATCCAAAACAATTCTCAGATTTCGATATGTTGTAGCTTGCGTCCTAGCTCTGCTGAGAAGTCTACTATGACCATCTAGTTTTCAGAGGTGAATTGCCTCTAACTTTTATGACACTGATTATCTGAACCATTCATCTAACAGAACAAATGCCACCTTATCTTCTTTATTCCTTTGTATATTGTCTCCGCTATCATAATGTAGGTCTCTAGAAGAAAAGAACCATGACATATATTTTTCTGCGGCCCTGGTACCAAAGAAAGTGTAAAGCACATAGTAGAAATTCAAATGGTTTTGATGATTATAATGATACTGATATCTTCAGAACATGACTAACATTTGTAAAAAGTTCTTAGTTGCTTAATTAATAACATAATAGTGATATCTTCTCCTTATGCACTAGTTGATGTTTACATTATAAACTACATAAAATATTGAATACAATTTGTGTGACCTTAATGTATCAATTCTTTCTATCCATTAGGAAATTAGTAATCCACTTAAACATTCATATTCTCTGGAAAAATTTAAAAATAAATTTTGTCTTGTAACTGGCTTTAAATTACAAATACAGAATTTCTTTCTCAAATTGTCCTCTTACCTCATTATATAATTCTATGTGTGTGTCAACATGTTTGATATTTTTCTTCTAATAATTTCTCTCAAACTTGTACTCCCCCTGTATTTCCTTATTTCCATTACAATCGAAATAACATGCTGTAAGTCAATTAGACTCAAAACCTGAGATTTGTAACTAATACTTCCGGCTCAATATTTAGTCAGTCATGACACCCTAAATAAAATCCTCATAATGTTTATTTTAATTTTTCCCATTCTTTTTTATATTCCTTGCTCCTTCTTAATTTAAGTGCTATTATCTCATACCAGATTCAACGTTTTGCTTCTAACCTACCATCTCCACGAATCCATCTTACATATTAAAGTCATAATATATTGTATACTATAGCTAGATAGATAGAAAGATAGAAAGAAAGATAGAGAGGTTAAATGTAGTTAACTGGGTAAAACTAAGTTCAAAATCTAGTTATTCACTTGCTAGATGTGTGACCTTGTATACATTTATGAGACTCAGTTTGTTCAACTCTATAATGGGAATATTGTAATCATAGGATCTGTCACACAGTTGTTGATTATATTACACTTTATATTTAGTAATTACTCAAATAGCCATTCACTGATTATGTTGTCTCTTAAAGAGGGTCCCTGCAAACAGCCACAAGACAATTATACAATACTTATGTCTCATTGGTCTGAATTCAGTCATGGAGCCACAGCTGGGCACGAAAGGCAGGGAATCACAGTCTTTGTACTGAGCGTTATATGACTAGCTAAGCTTTATATACTATTTAAAACTTAGACAGATGTAATGGAATTGGGAGACAACAAGCAGTCTCTGCCACACTGAGTCAAAAGAAATCTCTTGGCATCTTATATATACTTATAAAACATAAACCTTGTGAATTGAACAGGCATAAAGATTTTTTCCAAAATTTGAATTGAAGTACAATATACATACATCGATGTGCATATATCATATGCAATGTGTTTTTACAAACTGAACACACTTATGTACTTGGCACTCGATCAAGACATAGAACACTCCAGCACAACAGAAGCTTTCCTCATATTTCACTCCCTATTGAAAGCTTTATCCTGGCTTTGAGCAAGATTGCTTTCACACAGTTTTGTACTTTATACATAAATGGGATAACAGTGTCTGCATTCTTCTTGTCTGACTCCCTTTTGCTCAACATTACGTTTGTGAAATTCACCCATATTATTCATTTTCATTGCTGTACGGTATTGCATGTTTTGTTTATTCTACATTGATGGGCATTTTCCCATGATGGGTATTTTCCATTTGGGCTATTACAAATATTGCTGCCAGGAACATCCTAGAATATGCCTTTAGTGACCATATGTGCACATTGATGTTGTAGACATAAGTAGAAGTGAAATTGCTGGACCACAGTGACAGTTTTCCAAAGTGCTTTTTGCCGATTTAAATTCCCAACCATAGGGTATGAGAAATCTACTTACTTCTTAACCTTGTCAACCCCTGTTTTTTTCTATCTGTCTCTTTGTAGTCATTCTGGTTAGTGTTAAGTGGTATCATTTTAATTTGTACCTCCCCAATGATTAATAAAGTTTAGCCTCTTGCATACTATTTTTGAAGTGTAACTTTTTAAGTCAAGAGGTTTATTTCCATTTATTTGAAAATGGATCTTCCTATGTGTGAAACATTTACAAAGCACTGAGGTAAACCTGATCTCTATTTGAAGTTATTAGGAAAAAACTGAGTAATTAATGTACCAGATGTTACCCTCCTAACTTTTTAATTTTGGGAGGGGAATCTGACTCAATGTTTTGAAAATGATATTTTACAATATATTAGAAAAATACATTAAAACTATATCAATAATTATAAAAATAAAGAGCAAAGTATGGCTTCTAGAAGTTGGATGAAAAAATTCACATTAAGTGAATATCTCTCTGATAAAAAAGATGAACACAATCAAAAGTATATAAAAAAGAATAAAAAATTCACTATTTTCTTGTTATTAAAATAGAACACTCCTTTACATAAAGATCAAATATTTGTATTCCCCTATCCACCAGAAAGCCTTCATTACAGACAACAATCCTCTTAAATAACTGCTCCAACTTTCCAGAAAATGTAATTGCTTCAGTAGAACAAATCCATAGAGTTCAATGTTTTCATTACCAGTAAGGGGGAAAGTCATATTAGTGCCCAGAAATGATTTGTCCCTTTTACTTACAGGCTTTAATACAATAAGCCTGGGATAAACTACAAGGTCACTTTCAAATATCTCACCTACGATATTAGTTTATATAGTTTTAATAACTCTTCTCACAATGTGTGATTTCTTCACTACTTTTTTAGAGTATTTCAGAAAAGTATGATTTCTCTTGATGACAGTAACAAATAATATTGCTGTATGTGTTTGTTGCTGGCAAGCTAAGACTTGCAAATAAAAAATAAAGCAAGAGAAAGCAGAATGATTTAATCTTGTAAAATGCTTATAATACGATTTTAAGCATCAAGAGTTTTAAGAGGCTATTTAAAAATAACAAATAAATGGTTTGGGGGCCTGGGTGTCTCTTGTAAAATGTCTATAATGTTAAAGTAATGCCAAAGATAATAAATAAAGACAAAAGTTTACAAAATAAAGAAGTCATAAAATAAGAGTGCAAAGAAGCAGATTCTAGAACATTTATAAAACCCACAAGTGGGTCTACATTGACTTCTTTTAAGTAGAGTTTTAATCTGGAGACAATTAGAAAAAGAATGATTGAACAGGAGTAGCCATCATTTTGTAAAGCACAGATTTCAAAACCTGAAATATCAGATATCATGGCAAAATAGAAAGAGAAATAGCTTTAGAGTTAGATTGGTTTGTATAAAGTTTTAAATTAGTATACCTTACATGCAGGAAAATGCACAAACCTTAAACTCTATGTTTTTTAAATATACATGTATATGGTGTTTGTGCATCTGTCTTCATGCAGCCACCACCCAGACAAAGACACAGAATATCTCTATCACTCCAGAAATTCTTCCCTGCTCTTTCCTAATAATGTGTTCCCAAATCCACTATTCTATCACCACAGATTAGTTTTGCCAGTGTATAAGTTTATATAAATGGAATAACACAGTACGTATTCTTTTCTCTTGCCTTCTTTTACTTAAAATAGTATTTTTGACACTTATTTATGCTATTGCCTATGTTAGTAATTTGTTCATTTTTATTGTATACTATTCCTACAATTTGTAGATTAGTTCATATTTTTTAAGCATATCTTTGCTATTTTTACCTGTGTGATTTCAGGCAAGTTAGTTTAAGTTTCTATTCTATTATCTAGAAAATAGGAGTAATAATATTTAACTTGTTGGTTTACACTGAGAATGACAATTATGTATATACAGCACCTGGTACATACCAGGTCCTCACAAAATGGTAGCTACTTCAAAATATGTTTTGAATGTAGCTCAGGAGCCTCCTTTGTTCAAAGTATTTAAACATATGTGCACATTGAATAAAGTATTGGATCTTTTGGGAGGAAAGAAGACCAAATAATAACTTCTGAGAATCATACAAAATTTTCATAAGTTAAGTTTGGTGCTTGGCATAATAATTTTAGAGCTAGATATATTAAGCTAAAATATTTTTAAATGTACTTCCAAAGTTGACTAATAAAAATTGGGGTTATCTGTATTTCAAAAGATAAACTGTTCCTGAGGACAAGATCATAAATTCTGTAACTCACTATTTCCCCCATAATGAGTAATCCTGACTATCTAGTTGGGTTAATCCTTTGAGTCATTTCTTGTCATCTCTGTAACTATATTCCATGACAGTACTTAGAACTGTTAGATTTCCTTCTGTTCAGTTCAGGTTGGTACATAGTTCACAGGTCACAAAGTCTCTGCTGGTAATTTCCAGGTGACCTTCACCTCGGCTGCCACCACCACTGTGCTTCATAGAAATCAGGGCAAAATCCAAAGGGCAGACACAAGTAAACTGAGCTGTCCTCTTCCATTTCAAGAGTCTGGCATTTTTGCTGAAGCAGAATGGATTCATTAGGAAACACAGAGCACTATTAAACATATCTGTGTAGCTCCGTGTTGGTCAGGGAGGTGGGACTGCTCCAAACTTTTGTTTAAATTTATTAAAGTTTTAAAAAAAATAACCAATAAATTGTGTATTAAAAACTAGCTGTGTAACAAGTATTTCTGTAATAAGACTGCTAGTTGATATAGGGCAAGAAAGTTCTTTACTCTTGAATGAAGAAAAGATATAATCAAATATTATATTTGCTCAGAGATTTTAAGAGTTAAAGCTATGTATTTAAAATATTTGAAGAAAAAAAAAGTTCACTAAAATTTCTTCAGAAACTTACATCATTTTTAATGAATCATTATATCCTATGGCTCCTAGAAACACCACTCTCATTATTTTCATATTGTGACATCTGATGTCATAACAGATGGCTCCACTATTCAATGGTGTAGCTCTGTAACCTGTATTGTCATGTCTTCGAAATTAAGATATACTTTTATCTTAGGATGCTTCCAGTTTTTCAGGGTTAATAAACATGATTTAAAAATTATCTGGGGTATCTGGCTGCTCTTTGAGGCTGGACATGAAGAAATGACCCAAGTGCCAAGATGCTTAACAATGTCAGATGGTTCAGTCAACTTGAGGAGCTGACATTCAAGAAGGAAAAACTACTGGAATGTAAATATCTGCACAGGCTATGGGGTCAGACTGGGTAACCATGACAGGCCCATAGACCACCTGTGAGATAACATGAGTTATCCTCCCCAAGTCTCAGTTCTCTTATCTATAAAATGAGGATATGGATATTAATATTACCTCCCTCACAGGGAAATTGTAAGGAGAAAATGAGTTCATACACGTAAATGCTTACCACAGTCTGTTATGTAGCAAGAATTAAATTGATGTATTATTATTATTATTGCTATTATTACTATTAAGTGGAAGATAAGAAAAGTTCTCTGGAAAACTGATTTCTTCTATCCTGCTTGATAATTATCTCTGCTCCCTCTTGTAAATACACTTTTGAGAGAGCTAAACTGGGGCAGGATTATTAAGCCAAGTTAGAATATGCGGGTTTGCATTTGCTCATTTTTAACAATTATTTTCAACTTACATAAGTTTCAGATGCCCTTTTAGGAGCATATTATAGGTTCTAGAAACTCATAAAATTATTTAAGATGCTGAATTCAGAATTTTGGTTTTTTGGGTGGGATTCCTATACCCCAAAGGCATAACAAAGGAGACACAGAATAATAAAGCAAGGAGCCAAATGCCTCACACACAGACAGGGATCAAACTGGGATTCAAAAGGGCCTATCAGGTTCCAAAGCCCGCTGTTAATCACCTCACTCGAATACCTCTTGGTAATACTGCCATTGTTTGAATATATTTATAATCCAATGTATCTCTGTATCTCTTACAGAAGTCCTCTGAGTTAATTATTACTAGTCTAATTTTACAGATGAGAAAACAAGTTTAGAGAGGTAAGTAACTGGTAAGTGTTCTAGAGAAATATGATTCCAACTCATTCTAACTGCTGAGTTGGGATCCTGCTTTTAAACTTTTTATTCTATACTCCCTCCATAATAGGAAGAAAAGACTGAGAAATTTAAAGGAAAAAAAAAAAAGTTTAAGTAGAGATGGAGCACAACTCTAGCTTATGTAATCTACTTCTAAGTTATAATTAAGAAGTCACAGTAAGGCAGGGTTCCCTGGTGGCTCAGTGGTTGAGAGTCCGCCTGTCGATGCAGGGGACGCGGGTTCGTGCCCCGGTCCGGGAAAATCCCACGTGACGCAGAGCTGCTGGGCCCGTGAGCCATAGCCGCTGAGCCTGCGCGTCCGGAGCCTGTGCTCCCGAGGCCACAGCAGTGAGAGGCCCGCGTACCGAAAAAAAAGAAGTCACAGTAATTTCTCTGAAGTCTTTTTGAAAATACTTTATTTGAGTTGAAAGGTAAAATTATACTTTTAAGGTATCTTTTCTGCATAAAAAACTGTGTATTTAAAAAAAACATCCTGGCTCTGTTATATGTTTGGACTACATCCCAACCTCATCATTGCAGATGCTTTCCTTTTGCCTCTGTTGAAAGTAGACAATAGGAAAAGGCAGCACAATAAAACTTCAAGAATTCAGCCTACTTAAGGACAAGCCCTTCAATTCAGTAAAAAGACTGAATTAAAGAAAAGAAAGGCAATTTTATTATGTTCAAGTACTGTGGGAACTCTACCTGTGCTTAGTTTTTGGAAGCTCCACTTTAATGAATAGGGTAAAATGATTTTTAATTACCCTATCCAAAATCATAGCCAGAATAGAATCTGCCTCTATGTGCTTTGCAACTGCATTTCTAAAGATATGAAAATGGGTAGTTTAACTGTGTAGGGCATCTGGTTCTCCTAAACAAACCTGCATTTTCCATATAATGCTTTTTCCTATTAATTGTTGTGGAGCAATTAATACAAAGAGAGCAAAAGAGCAAAGCATTCAAATGAATGAAATCAAATCAATGAAAATTTATTTTAACATTAAGTTTAAATTCTAATCATTTTAATGGCAAGCGAGGTAAAGCTCAGTTGATGAAAGGAAAAGGAATTCAAAATTAACACAAATGGTAAAATGTAGATTTATCAAGCTATTTTCTTTGCAGGTAACAGTGTTGAATTGAATTGTACACGACTCGATATTATAAGATGACCAAAATATTTTATTGGGGCATAAATTTTTAAAAATTATCCTCCTTTCTTCGATATAATTTAGTATATTCATCTTTAGATATGTCTATCAGGTACCATTTTTAATTTTAATAGTGGAAAAGGAGGGAGGTGATTTTACTTGGGAGTTTGGGACATTTTATTAATATTATTTACATTAATTTCATAAGTGTGCTGAGAAAAGAGATAAGAATATGATATATGATATGTAGATGAAATGAATTTTTATTCTACCTCTAACAAAAGGATATGTTTAATTTCAAAGACTTCATTATTTTCCAAATATAAAGTCCTTCACTAAAATTTTCTCACATATAAAGTAGGATTACATAGAAAATTAATCTCCTGTGATAATCTCTATTTTAAGCTACCTAGCCTCCGATACAAGGGGAAAAAGAAAGACAAAAAAAAATGAAAAAAAGGAAGACCAACGTGATCAGCATAAAAATCTGGACTACAATTGGGAATGTTAGCAGGATTACCACTAGTGCCTTCAGTTCTGCTTTTACCATTGTTACATATACGTTTTTCCTTATAATTAAACAACAACACAAATGTATTATTTACTCAAAAGCTATCATATTTTGAGAACTGTTCCTACCAGTTTTCTAAGTGGCCCTGGTCCTCTATTCTCATTTTACTTTAAAGCTTAGAACAATTAGATGGCAACATCTGGCAAATATTGCTCCAAACTAGATGCTAAACATAATTATTTTAAAAGTGCGTTTGTGCTGAGACCAGAAATAAAAAAAAGAATATTACCTTTATACCTTAAAATACATCTTTGAAATTAAAAAAAATTAAATGTTGTTCCCTTTGTAATCATTTAATATTTTCTTTTCTCTGGAGCTTCAAGAGTTATCTAAATTGCAGCTGAAGGAAGCTTAAACTAGCTAATTGCACCTAGCTATTTCCGTGCTTCAAAGCCTACAGAACCATCTGCTTGTTGGCAGGTGTAATTAATTAGCTAAGTGGAGGAGACACTCCCTTTTAGAGTGAACAGGAGGAGAGGAGGGAGAAGTCTATGAAAAACCAATTCTGGGCAGACCAATCGGCTGGGTGCCTCTGGGCAAATTTCCGATGCTGAAAACTCATTGAATTGAATGGTTCTTAATTTCACAAGATTTCTAATTACAGCTAGGATAATAAGATGGGATCCAAGTTGAATAAAAGTTGGCACCTTTTCAAGGAAAATCCTGCCACACAATGTAGACATCCTAAAGTGTAGAAGTTCATTTACTTATACATTTTATCCATTTATTCACCCAACTTTGCTAATAAGCAGTTTTGAGTCTATTTGGCTGACAGGTGGCAAATGCATATTTATAACAGGAAAATGTATCAAGTTAAAATTTTTTTTATCCAAACCAACATTTCTTTTCAGAAGTAGTCAAAGAGAAGTCAATCCAAAGTAGTGCATCATTACTCATGTAATAAATTTTAAAAAGACTACATTCTAAGAAAAAAAAGAGCAAAAATATTATAAAAACCAAAATCATAAATTTCCTATAAATGTACCTAAAAAAATCTCCTATGGATTTTTCTAAACAGCTTACATTAACTTTTTATTAAAGGGTCTAAACGAGAATGAATTCTACAATGCATCCTCTTGTAAATGCTCTGATTTGCAAAAAGCAGAATTCTCTCTTAAACTCAAATATCTCCTTGGGCTTGGCCTTCAGTGGATAAGGGGAGGAGGGCTCAAGAAACAGGAGTGGGTTGGACTGGTGGAAATGAGGGCACTCTTGCAACTACAGGGCGCAGTGGCCACCTAGCTTCAAGGAGTGTCACCAAGAGACAATGGGAGCTCAGGATTGCCAGAGCTTAGTTTTCTTCATGGAGGCCAGAAATCCAGAATTTATGGGTAAATATCCAAATTTTTAAACATTTGCTGTACAAAGCCAAGCACAGCGGTGGTCCAGTTATGCTCTTTGACTAGCAGTTTACATCTAGTTTAGAGTTCCTCAATAATTATCAAGCCTTTACACCAATAACCATATTGAGATTGTATCTCATTGATCAAGTCTTATCAGCTCCTCTACCTAGTGACAGAGAATGGAAAGGGAAGATGAGGCAGTTCTATAATTTATGAGAGATCAAAGAAGTAAAAAAGCCCCTACAGTTTCATGAAGAATGGAGTTGAGCAGGCAATGAATTCTATACTACCTCTTCATTCATTTTGTGATCCTCATTTATTGTAATGGAGGTGAAATAAGCCTCTGGCTATAGAATAAGGTTTGGTATGTGTGATGCTGAAATATCACCGTGGTACATCATACTCTGACCACTGAAGTCAAGTGGATTTTATACAGGTGAAGACTTATAGGTCACCTGAAAGATGAAATCCAGTAACCGGCTGTCTTATTAGCATGGTCATGTTTACAAGAGTAACTTAATAGCACAAAGAAAACTAGACTAAAGGACACTGGAAAGTTAAATTGCAATTTAGATAAAGGGGACAAAAGTAGCAAAAAGTTGCAGTCAGGAATATACTCCCAGACATTATTGGCCCTAAATTAATCAGCCTGGTGGGGATATATACCTGATACTTGGAGAGCAGAGGCAGAAAAGGAGAAAGAAAAGTTTAATCTGTATTTTTCATAATTCTGAATGGGCTTTTGCTAAAAAAAAAAAAAGATTCCTGTGCAATATATAGAATTTCTTCTGTGGAAAGAAGTGAATTGAGTGACATTGAGATCCCACTAGCACTGAAATCAACAGGCCAAAAAAAATTCCAAGGAAGCCATTCTATTAGTTAGACTTTCAAAAGAAAGAAATTCCAAGAATTGACATTAGACAAACTAGGATGCTTTCAGCCAGGGGTAAGGTATAGGTGAAATTTTAGCTGTGCATTGTTTTTTATTCTGCTCTAAAAAACACCAGGTAATAGTCAGAAGACTTCTAGGAATCAAATTGTGAACCAAAAGTTGATCTCTTCTCTATACTTAGGACACAAGAATCTTAAGAGACTTGGGCTCTTTCCCCTCACTCCACATCTCAGGGATTTTTCTTCTTTTTTCTTTTTCTTTTTTTTTTAGTGCTGTAGCCTCCCTCTCTTATCCATTTTGGAGGGATGTGGTTATGTTGAGTCCTTCTGCATCAAACCTTCATCCCTAATAGTGAGTGTTGCTTCTATCTCTGAGCAGTAGTTAGAGCCATTTCAACAGGCCTCTATGCTGCCTCTACCTGCCATAGGCTGGAAGTTGGTCTGTGATCCTAAAACCCATGTTTGTTTGTTTGTTTGTTTCTTGACTCTATTTAGAAGAGTTGGAGAAGAACAAAGATTTGTCTAACAAAATACCTGAAGGCAATAATAGTTTCTGGAAAGGAGTTTAATGGAGAAAATACAGAGTATTCAGGTCAAAGGAGAAAACATGTATGAGAGAGTATGAGTGTAGACAAATATAGAGAAAGGAGATAAGTGTTTATTTAAAATATTTTGCCAACACATTATTTACACTGATTTGTTCTAGGTGTTTCAAGAGATGGCTGGCCCCGTCTCCAAACTATATCACCTCTTGGCTATATAACTGTATTGTTTTCTGCCTTATTCTCTTGCTTCTAATCAATTAATTTACCATAGTCTGCTAATGTAATCATTCAAAATAATCCTAATAATATTAAAGACCAAGACTTTGAAAAATGGTGAAACTGACAGCAAATAAACATAATTCAGAAAGTAGTAGAAATTTCAAAATTATATATAGTTAGTATCCTCAGGTAATTTGGGGAAAATGTGTAAAAAATGAACACACTTAGAATCCTATAAGAAGAAACAACCAAGGAAGAAACAAGTGTTCTTGAAAATGACAAATATCATTTCCTACAAAGGTTTAATAGAAGTATTGGAACATAAAATTGAAGAACTCTCCCAGAGAGTAGAAAAAGCAGAGAAAGAAAAATAAGAGAAAAAAATTAAAGAAATAAAGGATATATTTAGGAAGATCAACATTAAGAGTTCCAGAAAGAAAGAACAAAGAACACGTAGAAGAATAAAATATCAAAGATATAAAGGCAAAATAACACCAGACTTCTCAACAGGGAGACTATATGTTAAGAGGTATACTTCAAATACTGTGTGAAATTGTTTTTCGTGTAGCATTTTAAACCCAAGTAACCATCAATTGAAACCATCAATAAATAAGTATAGAAGGAAGACATTTTTAGATATTCAAGGACCTAGCAAAATTCTCCTTATGATTTTTCTAAGGAACAGATATGAAGGTATTCTTCAGGAAAACAAGGGAACAAAGGAAAGTAGTGGAAAATATGCGATGCAGGACCCAACCCAGGAAGTCTGTAAAGAGAAATACAAGGATGCAGCTGACTTAGAGAAATGAATACTTCTGATGAAGTAAAACCGAGAGTTCAATAAGAGTGAACTCCAGAAAAAAGGGGACTGATAGAATTCATGATATTATAAAGAGTTTAGCAACAACTGGACTATAATAAAAACAAGTACTGCAAGATAATGGAAACCAAATAGAAACATGAGGAAAAACAAAGAAAAAAACCACACAAGAAAATGAATATAATTATATTTTTTGTCTCTGCCACAAATGATCTTTAAAAAAATTATAATAGGGCTTCCCTGGTGGCGCAGTGGTTGAGAATCTGCCTGCCGATGCAGGAGACACGGGTTCGTGCCCTGGTCCGGGAAGATCCCACATGCCGCGGAGCAACTAAGCCCGTGAGCCATGGCCGCTAGGCCTGCGTGTCTGGAGCCTGTGCTCCGCAACGGGAGAGGCCACAACAGTGAGAGGCCCGCATACCGCAAAAAAAAAAAAAAAAATTATAATAATGTGAGACTTCCCTGGTGGTCCAGTGGTAAGACTTCATCTTCCAATGCAGGGGATATGGATTCAACCCCTGGTCAGGGAGCTAAGATCCCACATGCCTTGCGGCCAAAAAAAGCCAAAAACATAAAACAGAAGCAATATTGTAACAAATTCAAGAAAGACTTAAAAAAAAAATGGTTCACATCAAAAAAAAATCTTTAAAAATTTTTATAATAATGTAAATACTGTATATTTTCAATTTTTAGCAATGAAATATAGTATATTTTAAATGGTTAAAGAATAAAATTGTTAAGGTTGTTAACATATTCTGTTCAACGGATAATGTCTAAAACTGACAAAACAAAAATAATCATATTCAAGACATTCAAACATATATTGATAACCATCAGAAGAGACAGCTAAATAAGGTAGAGTAGGCAAAGCAGAGGCTTGTTGATTTCAACTGTGTGAATGTATTATTTGTTAGAAAAATACATAGAGAACAAACAAGCTGAAAAAATTCAATAATGGCCACATGTAATGGAGATCCCTGAGGCCAGGGTAATATGCTGTTAAGATCATAGTGGCAGGTGGCTCTTGAGCTGTAATACTGCGTTCCTTTGAAATCTCTGAAATACTGAATCTCGAAAGATAAAAAGTAGAAAGAAATCCAACAGGGATCAGTTCTATGACACATTGTGCATTTACATCCATTTGTTACAGGAAATATTTAATGTTCTTCCTATTTCACATATTGCCTTTCTTCAGAGGAATTCTGTGTGCTTCCCATTTACTCTTGCTTTCAGTGAAGATTTTTAATAACATCAATATTTAAATAAATTTTTTTTTTCTGGGACATTTTCCCATTGACTCTATATTGCTATCCTATCCTAAAATTGTGAAATTCAAGGCATGTGGAAGTTAATTGACTTAGTTCTTCAGGAAAGGATGGTGAGGGCTTCCCTGGTGGTGCAGTGGTTAAGAATCCACCTGCCAATGCAGGAGGACACGTGTCGAGCCCTGGTCCGGGAAGATCCCACATGCCGCAGACCAACTAAGCCCGTGCAACTACTGAGGGCCACAACTGCTGAGCTTGTGCTCCAGAGCTCGTGAGCCACAACTACTGAGCCCATGTGCCACAGCTACTGACGTCCACGAGCCTAGAGCTTGTGCTCCACAACAAAAGAAGCCACTGCAATGAGAAGCCCACGCACCGCAACAAAAAGTAGCCCCCTCTCGCCACAACTAGAGAAAGCCTGCGCGAAGCAACCAAGACCCAACGCAGCCAAAAATTTAACAAATAAATAAAATAAATAAATTTATATAAAAAAAGAAAGGATGGTGAAATATGTCTCAATTCCTTTAAGAAACATTGTCACTTGTCTCCTATTTTTATAAATCTGACATATTTAATAATACTAATGCTGTAACTACTCTCAAAATTAATTCATCAATAAGCATCAAGAATCTTAAATTCGTCATTCTCTTTTAACTAGAGAATTTGCCAAAAGCATAATAAACAAATATTTGTGAGAGTATTAAACATAAATGCAAAATATTGGAGATTTGCAAAATATTTGGCACTACTGTACTAATAAACTGTGGTGCATGTATATATGCTAAGTACTCTGTAGCCATTGTAAACATGTTTTAAAATAGTTTAAAAATATGAGAATGACTTCATCAATTAAAAATAGCAGAAATCTAAATACAAGTTAAATGCAATTTGCTTGAAATATACCTTAGGCATATATATTCATAGTGAATACATATACAATACATGTACTATACATGTACAAAAATACTGGAACAAAATACCCAACTTATCATCTAGATGATGTTAGTAAAACTTTGAGCTTCCCTTTACTCATCAGAAAAAATGTATAGTACTACCTTGTAGTGTTATATAAGGATAAATGAGTTGATGGATATGAATATATCATAATTACTGCTAAACAGTAAGGGGTGTGTGTGTATAAAATTACTGTAAGCATAATGATATATAGCTTATAATTACATTATATACATAATATATGCTGAATATTGAGGTGAAGACATTAAAATTAAATCTTTAAAATTATAGGTAATTACATAGAAAATAAGTAGAATAATATAGAGGCATTAACATGAAAGCCTCAAAACAGGTAGAAACTCACTCAGCTGGTGAATCATAGTCTTTGAGTTGGACTTTTATAATATCTGATTTAACAAACAACTAAACCAATCTGAAAGTTTCTAAATAATGCTCCAGTATTATTGTGTCAGAGTACAGTCATAGTAGTTCCTAGAACCTGTGCACAGTCATTATACCACGTGACTTTTATCAATTACATATTCACACACATGAATATATAAACTGTGATTGAACATTCCACTGGTAGTATGACCATACATCTGATATCCACATTCAGTTAATATCTGTTTGTCCCAGAGTAATTGTAAATAGTGCCTCATTTTACCCTCACAATAAAATGTATGGTGATCTTATTATTTTAAAAAGGATAAGACATTCTCTATATTAATGGTCTTTACAAATGGTAAAGTTAAAGTCAGAGTTTAAATACATTTTAAATTTCAAAACTGCAAGTTTCTGGTAAAGAAAAATATAAAGTGCTATAATTATTACAATATTTTATAATACCAAATATAATTTTTCATAAAATAACTTTACTATAGAAAGAAAAGCATTTGACTTTCCTCAGGTGTGATGTTTCCTTGTTTTGCAAAAAAAATTCAGCAGTTTGCTTCTTCTCAAGAGAGTAAAGTAAAAAAGCAATGAATCAAATTTCTAGAGATTGTCAAAAAATGTTAAGAAGTAATAACAGAAAATAAAGAGAATTTTTCCCTTCAGGAATTTCAACTCTTCTAATATTCCATTTTCAGAAAACTCCATTACTGTGACAAGTTCTACCAGAAAATGTTTAATTCATTGCAAGTAGCAAACAACTAAATTTCTGTATTTTTGTTTATGGTGTATAAAGCTGATAAAAATGTAAAAATCCTATTGGTCTTAATAAAATACTGTTACTATATAAAGGTATCTTAATGTGTATCATTTATAAAGAAACTGATAAATGTTTCTAAAATGTAAAAAAAATTAATAGTACTTTAAAAAATTTATCTAACATGTTTGTGACGTTGGAAAATGAAGTTGCACATCTCAGCTAGTTTTGAATAACATAATGATAGAAAACTAATCAATCATCACCAACAACAAGCACCACCACTCATAAAACACACAGAAGTCTCCTGAAAAAATAATCAAGCTGTGATTTCACAGAAAAAATAATTGTGATCAGTATTTAACATTTACTTCCCCTATTTGTGGAAACATGGTCAGTAGTTAGCAAGTAATGGAGCTGGAAATGCTATGTTCCCAGAGGTACTATTTTCTACATGAGATGCAAAACTCCAGGCTTGACCATAAGTGGCATTAAAAATCCCAAGGCACCTTTCAGGGAAAGTGGTAGTGTTTGCCTCAATGTCCTGGCTTGATTCCAACTAACTAATTACACTCAGCCTGCCTGGATAATTGTAAATTGTTTTAATGTGAGAATGCAGTTTCCTTGTTTGATCCTAATGGTTGGGTCTTTCTTTGAAAAGTCCATCTCACAAAGTTACAGGGGGAATTCTTAAGGCTGATCATTTCTTTTAAACATACATGAAGACCCAGGGTCTGCCTAATAGCTATCTCAAGACTTCAAATAATTAGAGTACTGGAACTAAACTGATACTGAGTTTTGTATATATCAATAGATTTAGGCAGGACCACAGGGAAGACACAGAGAACCTCTCTAATTTGGAATCTCAACAGAGCATAGTACCTCCTTGTCAATGGTGGGGGGGCTCAGGAGAGCAGTTCTAAAACCTTTAGTCAACCTCCCTTAGGCATAATAGTGATATATCTGATTATTACCCTACTCAATATCAAATATCAAATATATATATATATATATATATATATATATATATACTAACCATGCAAAAATAGATAGTTTTTATTTTCCAGGACAAAAGTTTGGACAGGTATTGTACATTTATACTTCACCTTCTGATGCTGTAGTAGAGATTTCTATCTGTCTCCCCAAATTCCTTCCCTCCCTTTTTTCCATAGTAATAGAGATTTGCTGGCCATGTATTCACCAAACTAAAGACTGTATTTCCCAGTGTTCCCTGCAGCTAAGTGTGGCCACATGACAAAGTCCTGACCAGCGGGGTGAAGTGGGCAGAAGTAAGGTGCACTGCTTCTGGATTTTGCTTTTAAAGTTAAAGTATGAGCATGTATCTTTCCTCTTCTGTTCTTCCCCAAGGGTACATGGTTAATAGCCATTTTCAATTATACATATGAGAAAAACATACAATGGGATAGTGGTGGCACAAGATGGAAAGAATCTTCATTCCCCCGACATCGTGGAAACAACATATCAGCTGTAGACTCTTGTAGGATCAATGTTTTTGGTTGCTTTAGGAGAGGGTTAAAAACTTCTATCTTGTTACAGCTACTATTATTAATGTGGTTCATTATTTCTTAGTTGAATCTGTATCTTAACTAATAAAAAACATTACACATTATATATCTCTTCCTATCTTTTCCATTAAAGAATGTTTTATAATAGCTAGCTTCCTCACTTTACAAAGTTCTTCATATTACAATCAAACAAAAATTGATATCTTAAGGATAAATATATACTGTTTGAAGGATATGCCCAGTACTCTGTTTCAGTACTTTATTTACATTAGTTCATTTAATTCACACAACTGTTCCATTACCAGGATATTATAATTACCCCCATTTCATGGATGAATAAATAGATCAAGTTGGCCAAGGCCACACGTTCTTAAATGACAGATCTGAGACACAGGCTCACACAGTCTGTCTATAAGAGCCCTAAATCCACATGACAGCAGTGGGGAGGCAGGTAACACAAACGAGAAAAATGTGTGCATGGGGACCGTAACAAACTGGAGACCAGACGCTTTATCTCAAAGTTGAAGTTGCTTCATGGTTCCAGCCACGTTTACTGGAATGTAGACACAAGGTTGAATAAGGCTCAAAATTGTTTTTCTTCCAAGAAACGGGAAATTCCTATATCTAATTATTAAGACAAATTTTTAGATGATTAGGAGACACTGTGCAAGACAAATCATATCTGTGGCCTATCAGCAGAGAAGTTGTAATGCATCTAGATATGATAAACACAGTCTCTACCATCTGCCTAATGGCAAAGCCAGATACAATACGGTAAGAGCTAAAATAGGGCAGTCTGAGAACCCAGAGGAGAGCCATCCGTAGTCTGGCAGTCTTCATACACCAGGAGATGTCTCAGCTGAGTTTTGAATTACTAGTATTTGCTACTTAGAGAAGTATGGTAATTGGGGCAGAAGTATATTCCAATAAACTACTAATTAGAAATAGTCTCTAAATGATGAAAAGCCTATCTATTTTTTAACTACTCTGAAATGAGCATGAAATAAAGACAATCTTTCTTTTCATTCAAGGTAATATGTGTGACTTTTGAAAAAATGAGAATTCAGATATTAGTTCTTGGATTAAATACAGTAAAGCTAAACTACATATTTACATTAACTTGAATAACTAATGATTTATGAAAAGAACATTGAATTTTTTTTAATATATTCCACAGGCCCATTATGAAGACAAATTATGTGAGAAATGATGTGCTCAGTTCTCTGGTAGGTGGGAGGGTAAGCAGGGCCACTAAGAACAAAAAGTGGAGAATATAACTCTTATCTCTAGTTGAACATTTTTCCACATGTGTTTACAAAATATCTGCTCTAAAATAACATATAGTTTCAAATCTGTAAAAGTACTATTTAAATTTTATTTTCTTCTCACTTTTTCATCAAGTTTGAAAGTGAAGAACAATATTAGTTTTTGAAAGCCCAATTTTAAGTATTATTTCTAGATGCTATAAGACCCAAATAATATGATTCAAACCTTACCTAAAATTTTCCCTTGTTATTATTTACCTGTGGCCCAGAATACATGTGTGATTATTTAGATAAAATCATTTTTTAATTTATTAATTAAATTATTATTAATTGGCAAATTGGGGAAAGATTTCATGATGTCTACTGTGTGACAGAACTTGTCCTAAGAGCTAGAGATATAAAAATGAAATGACATGGACTCTCATTACAAGGAAAACTTTCTTCAAATAAAGAAAAAGACAGGGCTTCCCTGGTGGCACAGTGGTTGAGTCCGCCTGCCAATGCAGGGGACACGGGTTCGTGTCCCGGTCCGGGAAGATCCCACATGCCGCGGAGCGGCTGGGCCCGTGAGCCATGGCCGCTGAGCCTGCGCGTCCGGAGCCTGTGCTCTGCAACGGGAGAGGCCACAGCGGTGAGAGGCCCGCGTACCGCAAAAAAAAAAAAAAAAGTGTCACCACAGGTAAAGACACATGCTATAATGGAGATATACAAAGTGCATGGAGGGGAAAAAAAAAAAAAAAAGACTAAGAAATCTGCTAGGGGGAATTAGGGAAAGCTTTGGTCTGAAGCTTGTAGAATAAACAGACATTTGGCACAGGGATTGATTGCTAGGGAGTGAGCATTCTGGGAAGGTGCCCAGCATTTGCAGGGAATGGAGGTGTTAAAGGTAGTACTAACTAGTAACCACTAAAAGTAGTTCTGTGTCTCTAGAGTATGTGTAGCAGGAATGAGGCAAGGGCAGGTAGACAGAAGATGGAGCAGATTGGCAGGGGGACATTCACAAAGCTTTCAATTGTTTTCATAGTATAATGGAAAGTTTAGGTATAAAGTACATCAAATAATTCTGAGAAGGTAAGTAGCATGTTCTAATTTTTTATGTTAGTAAACGATTTTGTAAGCAAATCTGAGAATAGATTGGAAAAACTAGAGGCCAAAGTTTAACAGTAAGGAAAGTATTGCAATAGCCCAGGGTGGGGGAAAGTCTGAACTAGGCTAATGCACTGGGAATAGTGAGTAGATATGAAATAGAATCATAAAAGGTTTTCGTTGTTTTTAGATGTGGGTGATAAAGCGGACAATAACAAATTCCACGTTTCTGACTTTAATAAATGAGCAAATACTGAACATTGGAATAGATGAGCCCAACCAGTTTGGTAAGGGTTGACCATGATGAGCTGACTGTTGGATGGAGTTTAGTTTGGATGCTTGTGGGAAATATCTTACATTCAAATCATTAAGCATCATTCTAATGGTTAATTGAGTAAGGGATATAAACAGACAATTCAAGAGCAGATATTTACAACTCATAAATACATTTGAAAAAGTGCTCAACTTTTTAATAATCAATGAAATAGTAAAGAAAATGAGGTGCTAGTTTATTCTTACCTAACATCAGCAATGACAACCAGGAATGAGAAACTTCCCATGCTGGTGCAAGTGGAATGATATAGTGTCTGTTACTCACAGCTGGTAGTGTTGCAATGACTTTCAGGAGTTTTATACATTTATCCAGACACTTTTATCAAATAATATATTTTCTGGGGAGCTATACTAGTGAAAGAATGTAACATACAAAGAAAACTATATCCAAAAAGGTGTTCATTGATATGTTATGCAAATGACACAACAAACTGAAATTCACATAAATGTCCAAGTAGTTAGGAAGAGCTACAGAAAATATGGCATGAGTATTTGATGGAATATTTTATAGCTATTCATAATATAATGCATAACTACAGTTGTGGTAAACTGAATTGTTAGTCCAAATTATTTATACCTTTGTACAACCAAACTCTTGTTGTGGCCTCTCTGTAGGAAAAGTGTATTTCCCTATCACTTGACTTTAGGCTTCGTCATATGACTTGTTTTGGCCAGTGAGATGGCAGAAGTGACCATGTGCCATTTCTAAGCCTAGGCCTTAACAGGCAACATGAGATTTTTGCTTTCCCTCTGGGCTGTACCATAGCCATGGTAAGAGCTTCCAGTACTATTACAGCTGTGATCCCTTCACCTGGACCCTAGAATAAATTGCATGAAGCAAAACTGCCCCAGGCCATCCCAGCTAGGCCTGACACTTAAAGCAGAGATTCCCAATCAAGCCTTGTATAAACCACCAGACCAGATCTTTAGCTAACCATAAATTCATAAGAATAAATAATTATTTTAAGTTACTGACTTTTATTAGGGTAGCTTTTGATGCATCATTTTGGGGGCAATAGTTAACTAAAACAACTATGTGAAGATATTCATACAGAGAATGACAGAAAGGAAATAACCAGAAATTACACAATTGTTGATGTTTTTAGGTTTGGGGATTGTGAGATGCCAGTCTTATGGAAAGCTTAATCAGATATTTTTATGTAACTGAGCTGCAACCAATATAAGGGATAAGAACACCTTGAAAGTTAATTTTTCAAATGAAAGAAGTCACTCATTTTATGAGCATCTACGTTTAAAAATAAAGGTATATTACTTTGCCGTAGATTGTTTCTTTTAAAAATTCTATATCATATGAAATAATTCCTAGCAGAATTAGCTTTACTACCTTCAGTCCAAAATGAAGAATCTACAGAACCTTAAACAATCTTATCTAACTTAAAACATCTTCCTCACATACTATTACAGTGAACTCAGTGGCATTTTAAGTCCATATTTCTAAGGCTTTTCAGAGTATGTTAACTCCAAATAGTTTCACAACTTAAGAATATCAATGAGCAAAGATAGGGCTTCTATTTGTGTATGCAATTTTTGTACTCTAATAACTTTACAGTTTTGTAATAATTGGTTAATGCTACACTTTTCATCATGTTTTCCTCTTAAGTTTTGAGGGCCCAATTTGAGGACCAAGTCATTGTTACTCAATATTTACATTCATAGAAAAGTAGAAAAGGGAGATGGAATAAACAAAATGTAAAATTGGATATAAAATAAAATGTCTGCAACAGAATGAGTAACGCGGCTGAGAGTTATTATGACAAAGACCACTTTTTGCAGAACGGTGACTTAAGCTCTGCTGACTCTCCAAGCTCCTGTTTGGAGTACTCCCACCCAATCTGGGTACTTTACTTCAGATGGCCAATGTTTTCATGTTGCCCTCTAGCTACCAAGAACGTTTCACTGAAGCATTTTAGAATTACTGCTAAAAAATATTTTCTACTTCATAGGTTTCTTTAATCCTTCTTTATCAAGTTTAAGCTGCCCTGATTCTCACTTCTTTTCTGCTAATTGCTGTAGAAGAAGAGCATCTAGTAAACTAAGTCCCCTTCAGGGACTAGAGTACTTCATGTTATACCTGGTCCAGGAATACTTATTATTTGGCAAAGAGTACCTGCATATGCTGCATTACTAATGAATAAAAGTCTGCTGTTGGGTATCTCTGGCAGTCTGGAAAGCTAAGGTAGGAAACAATTTAGGTAAGAAGAGTTTTGTAGTGTGTTTCAAATTGTACCATTTAGACAACTATTTCATTTACACATGATCTGCCAAATTACTTCCCTTTTAAGTTAAATTCAATCCATAATATTAATTTATTTTCCTTGAAAAGATAAAATACTACCTAAAACAACCACTCAAAGTTTGTATTTTCACAAACTTTGGTTTCCTAAATAGAATACAGAACTTCTTTAAATTCATTATACCAGAAAGATTTGATTTTAAAATATATGTTTAGGGGCTTCCCTGGTGGCGCAGTGGTTGAGAGTCCGCCTGCCGATGCAGGGGACACGGGTTCGTGCCCCAGTCTGGGAAGATCCCACATGCCGCAGAGCGGCTGGGCCCGTGAGCCATGGCTGCTGAGCCTGCGCGTCCGGAGCCTGTGCTCCGCAACGGGAGAGGCCACAACAGTGAGAGGCCCGCATACAAAAAATAAATAAATAAATAAAATAAAATAAAAATAAAATATATGTTTACAGTGGAAAATAAATAAAAATTTGACAATGATTATTTCATGAGTAAAATTAAGTAAGACCTAAGGAAAGAAGGAAAATGGAGTGCACATAACCCCAAACTATAATTATACGTTATTTTTCCTACTTCCAAAATTTTCTGTAATGGTAAATTTCTTTACAAGACATGTAATTGACTTCACCTTTGTTAATTTCTCTATATTCTACATTAGTGTATAGTAAAACTTCTGTATCTTATTTACCATGCAGTAATGCTGTTTTAAGGCTTATAACAATTGCATTCTGAATAACTGATTTAAATAAAGTTAACAAATCAAAAGAGAGGAACAAAACTATTGCAGGATGACAGAGCAGATATAATTTATTTTTCCACAAGGGAGAAAAGGGACAGGGCTTTCTATATCACAAATCACTGTATGTTTTTACTTTAGTAGAAAAACAACCTATGTTTTAAAATATTAAGCTCACTGAATAGTTTGAATAAAATTAAAACATGTAGATTCTTTATCATCATCATAATGATAGTAAGTAGTTAACTATAATGAACATACTTATACTTACTTCCAAAGCTTTTATGAGACTACACAATTGAGAGCACATACTTATGAGACATTATTTCCTAATGGAGCAACTGTGAACAGGCTCAATGAAAAGAGCAAAAGATGACATTGTATAAATAGCAAAATGAATCCTATCTTTTATTTTTTTGTCTCTTCTGGCTTCTATAACTTTGCAACAACAAATTAAATATTAAATCTTGATTCTCTGTAACACTATTATGAAATTTTCTATTTAACAAAATGGTTTCTAGTCCCCAGCTGATGATCGAATTATTCTGAGCATTTAGCAATTCATGCAACTTTATTAAATACCTGTTATGTGCTGTAATCTCTGAAGATGCAGAGATTAATGACAGTCAGTCCCTGACCTCCAGGAGTTTATAATCTGGTTGGGAAAGTAGATTTTTAAAAAGTTCTATAAAATGAAGCTGAATTAAACATATTATTTAAAACAGTCCAGGTAGAAATGTAATATATTTGTCATAATATATTTATAGTTATGCATCATAAAGATAACTAATGTAAGATCCCTAAGGTCATTCTTAGATCAGAACTCCCAATTCAGACTAATATTGTGGATATTAACTGTCTATATATAACTTCCTTAGAATCAACTTATTCCAAAGAAAACATGAAGATCAACTTAGGATGAGCTTTTGGGCTTCCACTGAGATCTAAGAAAATGAACTAAAATATATTCATCATAAACTCTGAACTTTAATATTCCAGAGATATTTTTAAATGAACTAATTTTATATAATGAGATTTGCACAAAACAGTATTATGATCAAGAATCATAAAATGCATAATATCCCCTCATTTTTTTCCCAACACAGATGATGGACACCTCTTGTAGTTCAGGCACTGTGCCATGGATTGGGGCTGTAATCATAAGCAAACACATATATTGCTCCTGCCTTCATGGAACCTACCATTCAAATAGTAGATGATCAAAAGTTTTGCTTAATAATGAGTTATGGAAAAAATTTGTCACCAATCCCTGTTATCCTTTTTTTTAAAATCCATAGCCCTTAACAACTTCTCATGTACTATAGGCATTTACTTGCTATGTTTATTGATGATTGTGTGTCTCCCTTTGCTAACATATCAGCTTCACAAAGACATAGATCTCCATCTGTTTTATTCCGTGGTGCTCCCAAGCACCTAGAACAGTGTCTGCCACTCAATAAATATTTGTTGAATTAATACATGGACCTGACTTTGCTTAATAACAATGTTATGCAGAATGAGAACTAGAAACTGAAATTTGGCAAACAGGCACTACTCTGAGAGCCATAAAAGGATAAGCCAATATAAAAATAACATAAGTTGATTAATTCTATACCAGAACACAAATAATGCACATACTTAGGCTGTCCAAGTGTTTCTTCATTCATGAAAAAAAAAGTAATAACATATTTTACTTAAGGCAATCCTGATAGTTTAAGGAATATATTAAATCCGTGGCCCAACTGTTTTTATCAGAGTTATTCTTTTCTGAAGGGCTTTTTGTTTGTTCTGTTTTATTGTTATTCATTATTATTGTAATCCATACCTTAATTAATTTGTGAATATATTTATATATTTAATTTGACCTGTTCTGGGGAAATTAAAGTTCTTTGTTTTTAGTTTATTAGAACTGTTAGTATACATGCTGAGGTTTTATTTCTAAAAATTGATCCAATAAGAAAAAATACCTTTATATTTTGCTGACATACAATTTTTTAATAAAAAAAAGTCATAAACTTGGTAATAAAATAATATATGCCAGATTTGCTCAATTTAGTTGGGAAGTTTAAAAATGCCTTCAATGTATCTGTCCTTACTCAAGAATAAATCTAGATGTGTCAATTTTATTCCTTTACACATGATATTTACACACCTTTCAATCATTTTATTTTCACTATAAAATGAAAAGGGAACATTTTCACTGTTAAAAAGTCTCTTCATAGAATTAATTATACATTAACAGCTACAAGATATCTTCATGATCATTCTAAGCCAGGCCCCTCATTCTACAGTTGAGGGAGCAGGGGCAAAGAAGAAGCAAGTCTTGTCCTGCAGTGCTAAACTAGAATTCACATCTTTTGACATTTGGTCTGTACTGTGTTCATTCCAGGAATCTATACAAACTCCACTCTGTAGGAAAATAAATGAGTTTAAGACTGGAAAAACCTCAAGAAATGTGAATGACATGAATGATACTGATATTGAATCTTGGTAATTTTATATAAAGTGGACTGACTTTTAAATGTGCAATTGATCTAGGACATCAGCATTTCCTCAACATCATATTCATTGCAGAGTATTTTCATAGAATTTGTGAAACACTCCACTATTTCTTAGGGATTTTTTAGTTAAGTGTTAACTAGGTCTGTTTTGTAGTTATCAGTTTGTCACCAGAAAACAAACTCAATTCTCAGATAAGGAAGGTACACAGACTCTTCCACTACTATCAAATATTCTTCCAGGGCCCAGGCATGCCTCCACAATCTGGGGTACACTCTCCGGGGCCAAGTGCTTCTGCGGGAGACAATTGCCAGGAAGGTTAGAATCTTCAGTGTGATCTGTGTCTGGGCCTTAAAAGTCTTCTAAGGCAGCGGTCCTCAACCTTTTTGGCACCAGGGAACGGTTTCGTGGAAGACAATTTTTCCAAGGACCGGGGTTGGGGGTTTCGTTTCGGGATGATTCAAGGACATTAGATTTATTGTGCACTTTATTTCTATTATTATTACATTGTAATATATGATGAAATAATTATACAACTCACCATAATGCTGAGAGGAGGCGGAGTTCAGGGGGTAATGCGAGCGATGGGGAACGGCTGTAAATACAGAAGCTTTGCTCGCTCGCCTGCGGCTCACCTCCTGCTAGGCCCAGTTCCTAACAGGCAACGGACCAGTACCGGTCCATGGCCCGGGGGTTGGGGAGCCCTGTTCTAAGGGGTCATTGTAATCTTGCAGAGACAGGCTCAAATCAGAAGTAAATTAATCAAATGGATGACATGATACTTAGCACACATCCAAGACAGTCGTTGTTGTTGTTTTTTTCTTAAGAAATGGACTCTAAGATTCTTGAGACACAAATCACAAATTCATCAAATTCACACAGAAACTAATACATAAAAGGAAGCTTTTCTAGACGAAGTGGTGGGTTTTACAGAAATGCCTTATTCAGTTTCACTATTTTGCAGAGACCGAAAAGGAAGCCAAATTCAGAATGCTTAATATGATCTACGTCTAGAATGAGACTCATTTCTTGCCACTCTTGCCCACACTCACTTTTCCCAGGTATCACCTGTTCACACCTGCCAAACATACTCCAGCACCATGTGCCATTCCCTCTGTTGGGAGGGCTGTTGCCTCAGCCTGAATATGGCACCTTGTTGAGGTTTCAGGAGCATGACACCTCCTCAGGAAATTTGTTCCCACCAATCACTCTCTGCCTTTTTATTGAGAGAAACTCAGGTTCATAGAATTGGATTAACCTTAATCTTTGGGTGCTGAAACATTCTCATCTTGGCATTGACTTTTTATTTTCACTAGTTATTTTAAATAATGTACTAATTACCGGTCAACCCACCACACAAAACAAAAACTAGGACCTCGACAATAATCCACAATATATAACTTCCACCAAGCAACTCCTCTTTCCCCTAACCTGAAATCTGTGTTCCTCATTCCTTTGCTTTCATTTTATGTCCTTTCATTGCATCTACGTGTATTTATAAGAGGAAAAAATATACACATATACACACATACACATACACACACAAACATATACATTATTTTGGTTGTTTTTAACTTTATTTAATAGGTATCAGGCTGCATGCAATCTTTTAGGACTTATTGTTTTTATTTAATATTAGATTGTTGATATTCAACCATATAGTCAAACGCTACTCTAGTTCATTTATTTTGGTTACTAATGAGTGTCCAATTGCATGATTTATTCATCTATCATTTATTTACCATTTCACCACCCTGTTTTATTTTCTTCATAGGACATACCAGTATCTGAATTTATTGATCGTTTACTTGTTTACCATCTGCCTCTCACTGTTAGAAGGTGAGATTTTTTTAAGAACAAATATTGTTTGTCTTACCCACAATATCTCCAATTATTCATTTAACAAAATCGCATGAACAAATGAGTGAATTATTCATGCCAGATACACTGAACTCTGCAATTTCCCTGATAAGTCAGGTTGTTGGTGTCTCTTGCCCTTCCTGCTTTCTCTACCACAGCTCTGTAACTCAACAGCTTTGCGATTTTAAGCAACCTAACATGTGCCTGCTTCGTCTAACTCATCTGTATTTACAAATTCAAAATGGAGAAAATATAGATACTATGGAAGTTTTATGTGAAAATTAAATGATATAAAATATATTAAATGCCTGACATACACTAAACACACAGTAAATAGTGACAAGTATTACTACTACTGTGACTATACAGTATTACTTGGGATGAATACAGCCCCCATGCCCTTGGATAATTTTTTCATCCATCAAGGCTCAGCTCAACTTTCGATCCCTTCAGGAAAGCTCCTTGAATGTGTGTCCATATCACTTGTACATAGCCATGTTCTAACATTTAGCAAATTGCTCTGAATTTGTTAGTTTACTTATTCTCCAACATAATCCATGACTAGGCTATAAACTTTCTGTCTTTGGGACTATGTCTTTTTTCTTGAATGAATGACTAATCTTTCCTCTGATGTTATGCTCACCAAATACCCTTCAGATGGCTAATTCCAGTTGTCAGTTATTGTAAGCCACCTTAGATTTGATTAACTTGTAGACACGAACAATATCTGCTCTCTTCGCCTGTATATTAACAGCCCAATTTAGAAATGAGGGACTCAGACAAGGTGCTAAGTTGGAGGAACCTACTTTAGGTGGCCGGGGAACTAACTGGTTTTTCTTATGACACCCTTTCTTTACCACGGTCCCTTTCTCACTGCTTCTATCTCATACCTTTGATTTAGATTGATTTAATTGTGAAGCCTTACCTTGCTTCTTTCTCTTCATCTTTGATCTTTTAAATTCCTACCACTTAAAATATATTTTCAGTTAATTGTATAGTGGCTGCTAAAAATTAACATGAGTTAACACTGAATATTTGAAGGCAATAAACATAATCCCTAAGTAAAACTAGTTGACTTTTAATATATGTATAATTTTCATATTTGAATCATTGCATCAAAGATGTCTTAATGTTTAGTATGTCAGATGAAAAATACAACATGACCTAGATATCAGAACTCTTCATAACAATGAAATGAAATGAGATTTCATTTAACCAATATGATCTTTTAATTACATTTTTATTCATCTTGCACCACTAACTAATAGGGTTATGAGATAGTACATTTAACAAGGCCTGCATCTGAGTGTTTTAATATAGCCATATAAGATGTAAAAATCTAACATTGATGATATCTATTTTGTGAAACAACATACATAGGAAAGAAATTTAAGTGGAAGACATTAAAACATAGGTTAGAAAATAAGTTTAAAAAAAAATCAGAAGTTCATACTAACCTGAATGTGGTGGGACAGAGGGAGAATCACCAAATACCACTTGCTAATGAAAAAGCACTAAACTTGGAGGTTAATTAACACAAATCATAATTAAACCCCCTCTAATTAGTTACATTCTCATATTTCAGTTTTTAATATCATCAAGAAACCCAGTTTAGCTTCAACTCTGCTTTGATGGCTTTTCAAGATTTCAGAGTTAAGTGGCTACTAGGCATATAACAGTACAGTGACAATAATGAATTTACTGGGTAAAGAGAGGTATCCTTCTTGTCCAGTTCAAACAACTGCAGTCTAATATTGAAAGAGATTGTTTTACCCATGAAGGCTCACACTATATGTCTTATTCACTGTGTCTCTATATTGATTGGGCTATGATAGAGGTTTTCAGGTCCTTGTTAAAAATTTTAGCCTGGTGTTGCCCCATCTTATCACCAATCATTTTAATACCATAAAACAGATTTTTCTCTGATGAGTAGTCTAAGAATCAAATATCCTAGCAACTATCTTTTCTTATTGTCTCTACCAATAGGACCAGTATCTAAAAAAAAAGGCTAAGAGAAATTAGAATTTCATTTCTCCTAATGAAAGAATTAAATATGACAATTATTTAATGTAATAGTAATGTCTTCACTGTATTAAAAAAAAAAAACAAAACACCCAGTTCTATTTCTTTTTAACAAGAAACTGGACCAGAAATTCTGCAATCACAGGACAAATGTGGCATCATGCTAAGGTGACACGCTCATTTTTGTTCTTCCCAAGAACACCTTCAGTTGTCTGTGCTTGAAAATGACAAAAGGTAAATAAATAATTATATGAATATAAAAATTCATGTAGCTACTGTAGCTTTTATACCTATCATGTCCCAGCACGGAAATTAGTTTTCAGTAAATATTAACTATTACGTCTCACACTACTAATAGCATTTCCACAGATTGGAAATATAGGTCATAGATCTGAAAATAGTGTTGATTATTCTAAGTGATGCACATGGCTGGGTATTCTTTCAATACTGAGAACAGTCGTTTATATCGTACAAATTAATAAGAAATATTTGTAACATAGCACTCTTCCCAAAAACACATTACTAAAACCAAAGAAAGGCATTTTTCTCTTTAAGAAATGTCACAAATATAATATGATTCTACTTCACAATAGCCTTTTAGTCTCTAATAATCAGATTTAGCTTATAAGGATTTCCTAATGACAAAACCCTTCTTATCAAATACTGAGACAACCTCATTTCTTAAAAATAGTAATAATTTAAAAATAGCCAGCATCCTTGTGTATTAGACAGGGTTAGATTCTGGTGACTGCAATTTCAAAACGGTGTTGGTAGTGTAAAGTAAATGTGTGAGTCATCCTAGATAAAATAGGGAATGGGGAGATCTGAAAAGAGCTAAAGAACAGATGCCCTGTCTAAATGTGTTAACATTAAAATAGTTTCAGACACATAGACTGATGATACTGAACAGGGAGTCTAGAAAGACACCCCCACATATACAGTCAATTAATATTTCATAAGGGCGCCAATAATACTCAATGAGGAAAGGACAGCCTCTTCAACAAATAGTGCTGAGAAAACTGGATAACCACAGACAGAAAATAGAATTGGACCCTTATGTTACACCACCCACAAAATTAACACAGAATGTATTGAAGACTTAGACGTAAGACCTCATACTGTAAAAATCCTAGAAAAAAAATCTAGGGAAGAAGCTCCTTGTCATTGGTCTTAGTGATTCTTTTTTTTCTGAGATGACACAAAAGCACAAGCAACAGAAGCAAAAATAAATAAGTGGGGCTACATCAAACTAAAAGCCTTCCACACGGTAAAAGAAACAATTAAAAAAATGAGAAGGCAACCTGCAAAATGGGAGAAAATATATGCAAACCAGATATCTGTTAAGGAGTTCATACCTAAAACATGTAAAGAACCTACACTACTCCATAACAACAAGAAAATCCAATTAAAAAATGAGCAGAGGAACAGGATAGACATTTTCCCAAAGCAGACATCCAAATGGCCAACAGGTACTTGAGAAGATGCTAAACATCACTATTCATCAGAGAAATGCAAAACAAAAAACTATCATCTCACACCTTTTTGAATGGCTATTATCAAAAAGATAAGAAATAACAAGTATTGGCAAGGATGTAGAGAAAAGGGAACCCTTGTGCACTATTGCTAGGAATGTAAATTGGAGTAGCCACTATGAAAAATAACATGGAAGTTCCTCAAAAACTTAAAAATACCGGGCTTCCCTGGTGGCGCAGTGGTTGAGAATCCGCCTGCTGATGCAGGAGACACGGGTTCGTGCCCTGGTCCGCGAAGATCCCACATGCCGCGGAGCGTGTGGGCCCGTGAGCCATGGCCGCTGAGCCTGCGCGTCCGGAGCCTGTGCTTCGCAACGGGAGAGGCCACAACAGTGAGAGGCCCGCATATCACAAAAAAAAAAAAAAAAAAAAAACTTAAAAATACCTTAAATTAGAACTACCAAATGATTCAGCAATCCCAATTCTGGGCATATGTCTAAAGGAAATGAAAACAGAATATCAAAAAGATATCTGCACTCCCATTTTCATTACAGCATTATTCACAATAGCCAAGATATAGAAACAGTGTCTGTCAACAGATGAATTAATAAAGAAAATGTGCGTGCACACACACACACACACACACATACACACATATACATCCATATATATACACATATACACACACAGTATGAAATATTATTCAGCCATGACAAAGAAGGAAATTCTGCCACTTGTGACAGCATGGATGAACCTAGAGGACATTATGCTAAGTGAGTCAAATCAGATAGGGAAGGATAAATACTTTATGATATCACTTATATGTGGAACCTAAACAAGCCAAACTCATAGAAACATTGAGTAGAATGGTGGTTACCAGGTGCTGGGAGTGGCGGAGTCAGGGAGATACTGTTTAAGGCTACCAACATGCAAGTAGTAGATATATAAGTTCTGGAGATCTAGTGTAGAGTGCAAGATAGTGATTATAGTCAATAATACTCTATTATAAACTTAAAAGTTTCTAAGAGACTAGATCTTAATTGTTCTCACCACAAAAAATAAATGAGAATTATGTGACATGATAGATATGTTAGCTAATACTATGTTCGCAATCATATTGAAAAATATAAGTGTATCAAATCAACATATACACTTTAAAATTATGCAGTGTTAAATGTCAATTATATCTCAATAAAAATAAAGTGATTTTATGCATTGGATTGACTAAAGAATGTATATTTATGGGTCATATGTTGACTTCTGAAATAAAAAAACCCTGGATCCAAATTTCCCATATGAACAGCCATGAAATCTTTAGAAATGTATCAAATATTTTTTGAGGCTCAGATACTTGGTTTGTGAAGTGAGGATAATAACACTTCTCTCACAAGTATATGGAAAATAGAATATGAAAATACATATTAAAAAGTGCCTAGTACAATGTCTGACAAACAGCAGATACTCTGTATATTGTAGAATCCTTTTACCTGCACCCTGGCAATCTCAGCCTATCAGTTAGGATGACTTTGGGTCAAGTGCAATAAAAAAGTCTCAAATGGCTTCTAAAAAAGAAATTTATTATTTCATATACTGAGTCGTCCACGAATGAGGCATTTGCATGATTGGTTTCTTCAATGGTTTAACCATGTCTTAGATCTTACAATTTCTTCACTTTTCTGCTCTGACATTCTCAACGACCAAATGAAAAAGTAGTTCCCTTTCCATTTGGTCTCATCTTATAGTAGAGGAAAAATCTTCCTAGAAGTCCCTAAGCAGAATTCATCTCAAAACTCTTAGACATAATTACAATGCAATCTCCATGTATATCTTCATGCTCTATTCAAGATCTAACAAGGAGAATGGACTATCATGATTTGTTTAGACCTAGATTGAGCTCTGAACCACAGACAGGATCCTCTTCCCTGAGGGATGGATAGAAAAAAAAAAAAAAAAAAAAAAAACCCTGTATAGTTAAGCAGAGAGAAAAGGTAATGGGTTTTGTTTGGCAACCAGTTGGCTATACCCACATTGGGTTCTTTAAATACATTAATTTTTCCTTCCAGTAGTTTTATTCTTAGCATGAATATTCAAGTAGAAGAAGAATTCTTGGCTGACAGTACTCAGATTTCCACCATGAGACATTCTAGTATCAAACTAAATGAATGGATTAGCCTAGACTTAGTAGTTTTTACAGTGTATTACTTTAATGAACCACGTTTTGAAGTAAAATTTTCTAGAGGAACCTGTGTATTTAAAAGATAAAAGTAGATCTTCCCTGGTTGAAATGAATCATGGCATATTCTTGTGCTCCAGCTCACTATATGCCACCTCGAGCCACCTACTCATAACATTTATTATGAACACCAGTATAGTAGACCTTTAGAGTTCCTTCTAGCCTTTCAACTTTTGTCTATGAAATTGTCAGTAAGTCATCCTGTAGCAATTTGCTATCACATCAGTTTGTTCCATGGTGTCTTTGCTGGGCTGACTATATTTATGATAAGACAAAGGGATGGTACAAAGATATCAGACAAATGACTATATAACAAAATTGAAATAAATTGAATATTTATTCAATTTATTGAATAAATTGAAATTGAAATTTACTTAAATTGAAATTTAAGTAAAATGCAAAATCCAAATGAAACCAAAACAACAAAAAGAAAACATTGTAAGTTTACCCTGAAGCAACACGGGAGACAGTGCAGGAGAACTCTGGTCCTCTAGAAAGGCAGGTGTCAAAGTTACCAAGACTGCTCCACAATTCACAGACTCTGATGGCAGGTCTCAAAGTAGTGAAGTTGATTAAGGATGCAGCTGCTAATCACAGGTAAGGGGTAGGTCCTGAATGGATAACCTGGACCATAGTTTTTTTAAGCAATTTCTGTTTGAATTTTGGTTTTATCAATAAGTGGGTCAGTTTTTAAAAGAAAACAGGTAATTTTAAGAAAAAATAGATATTCTTTAATTAAACCATATTAGAAGAACAGGAAAAATGTATTACCTTGTTCAAAATAAACTAGCTGACCAACAAAAATTTTCTCAAAACATCAAAATATTGTCTAATTTGATGTCATAAATACAAAAGCTGTATGCAAGGCCTGGGGAATAGTAAACCTCAGTAGATATTTATCAAATTTGTTAATGAACCTGAATCTCACAAAACAGTGGATCTTAGGGTCAGTTGCTCAGAGGAAGGGTGAAACTTAAAGATGGACTAATAGGCAGTTGCTTACTTGAAGTGACATCTGAAATCATGAAGGATGCTGGCCTGTTAGGGAGAATCTGAAGTTCTCCAGGGGGGTACTGAATCTCCAACTGTAATATCAGATAGGTGTTTTTCTTACTTATTAATATACTTTAAAATATTTTCCTTAAGCTGATGTAGGCCAAAGTTTAGCACTGAGCTATAATGCATAAACATGCTAACCCCAACCCTTTACTGAGAGATCCTACAGTCTCCTCCTATGGAATATGTCTCTTTAACCTTTTTAGGGAAAGATCTTTAAGTCCATTTAACCTTCAAAGATAGACTAGTGGAATATTATATCACGGCAGGGGGATCTTAGTGGATTTAGCCAATACCTTAGGTTCCCCCAGGTTAACTGTCTCCACTCATCCTCCAACAATTCAACTCTTCAAAAGGTTATGAGACTGAAACAAAATATATCTTTTATGATTGATGGAATAAATCATCCAGATGAATTTCTAGAAACGCTGGGCTCCAGTGTGATTCTCTAGGCCCCTGCCATGATATTTTCTGCCCCCAGCATAAGTCACTCACCTAAAACCCCTGGTATTTAGGTTTCAGTGTTTAGGAAGAGGACTAAAGAGTCATGCATGGAATATTTAAACGTTAGTTTAGAATTTTAGATGACTGGGAAAAAGAGAGCATGTTAGACCTTCAAATATATTTCTATTTTGGGTGGCCCTAAAATTTCATCTTAAGATCAAAGCAAACTCATATTTAGTGAGTGGAGTCATCCCTAATTTGAGGCAGATCCCAAAACATTTAATCTAAGTCATCATTCCTACACACCTGTTCACTTTTTTGAATTCCCATATTTTACGTATGACTTTGAACTTGCATTTTTTGGTATGTTCTGATAAAGATAAATTATTTGTCTATGGATATCTTGTCTAAGATACAGTTTAAGGAAGATCCAGTACCATGGAGTGGGTAATGATATATCAAAAAAGAAAAAAAAGCAAATATTAATACTAAGTGAAGCAACAGTAAAGGTACAAAGCCTTTGGAAGCTTGCCCTGCAAGGAAGGTGGGTGTGTGTATCTGAGGAACAGCACTAAGTACCTTGGGGTTGGCAGGTTTGGTGCAGGAGGTACCTAGAACTGGAATTGGGAAGAATACAGAAGACAAATGAGAGAGAATTGACAATATCGCATATGTCTAGCCCTGCTTAAAAGTACAAAAAAATGTTAAGTACTAATAGAATAAGGTCAACAAAATTATGGAAGATCTTTATGCCTATTTCTTTATTTAAAATATACATTGTAAAATATATATTCCACGTTCTTCATGGAGCTTTATGAAGTAATTAGAAGGATTAAGTGAGTTCATTATGTGAAAATATTTTGTAAATGATGGCTGTGCTGGGGGTTCCCATGACTACCCTACATTTGGAGATTCACTGGAGATAACCATAGTAAGCATATATAGCCAGATCATAAGGTAAAAAAAGACACAGGTAAAGTATGGAAGAATCCATGTGTAGAATTCCTTATGCTTTCTCCCTTCCATGAGGGGTAACACAGATAGCATTCTCCTTCCAGCAATAAACATGCAACAACAGGTGTACAATGTTTCATCAAGGGCAGCCCATTTGAGTCTGGTATCCGAAGTTTTTATATGAAGCTGGCTATATAGCAGGTACCCGCTGCCTAGGACTTCCAGACTCACAGAAGGAAAGCAGGCATGCAGCATAAGCCACAGTGTTTGCACAAACAATGCAGATATGGAAAAACATTCTTATCAGTTGCGGAACTGTGGGAACACTCCAGAAATACAAGTTTCCAGACAGAAGTCAAGGACCAAACTAGCGAGCAGGACTTTCTAACTTTTAGGCTTGTTATGCTAACTCTTTTCTGTATGATAGCAGTTGTAAAATAGCATGTCACATATTATTTCATAATAAAAATTAATAAATAATAAAATAGTAAGTGATAATAAACAGGAATAACATAAATTAATAAAGGCTATGTAAAATGATATCACTAAATAATAAGAAAGTTTAGTTTTAATAAGGAATAATGTGTAAGAAACAAAGGCAAAAAAAGAATCAAATAGTTAAACATAACATAAGTAAGAGAAAGATAAAATAATTTCCCCTCACTAAAAAGGAAGCCAATTTTAGGCAACATAGGAAAAACACCATTAAACAACACTGGAAAAATACCATTTACCTTTATGACTTTTATGGTTCCAAAAGTATTTAATTATAATAATTTTTGGTGGTTAAACCTCAAGTGTTGTAAGATCATCTATAAAATATGTTAAAAATTCTATGATTCCATATCATATATTGCACATGCTAAACTGTTGATAGGTTACTCTTAAACCCAATACATTTGGCATTGAGTCTGCTCAATTCACAGCTAAGAAAAATGGAGAAAACATGAAGAGTTTTCACCAGAGTGCCCCCAAAATGCTTATAAATTCAGACATAGATCTAAAGGGAAAGGTTAAAAGTACTTGAGTTATTGAACGAGTAGACAAGTGAATGACTCAAAACTCTCTTTAAGTATATAAAGGGCACTTATATAGATTCTCTGCACCAAAGAAAGAACCAGAGGCTTGATCTAAAGCATGGAGGATTATATTAGATAAAAGGAAGAAATTATGGACAGTCAGAGTTGTTTCACACAGATATGTATCATAGATTCTCTTTTGGAAACATTAAGACTGGAGGGCTTATGTAGCAAAGAGTTTAAAATCAATCCAAACTGCCTACATCTGAATCTACCTCCTATTAACTGTGTAACGTTGAACACAGTGTTTAACTTCTTTGTGCCTCAGTCTCCTCATCCATAAAAATGAGGTAGTAATCACATTGTTGTGAATGGAAAATACATGTTAAAGCACTAGCATAGGCCCTGCCATCTCTACAGGCGCTAGGTGCCCATTAGCTAATATTGCCACCTTCTGTGGGTAACATACTATGTGCCCATGTGTTATATGGGTGGTGAATGAAGAGGGACAGTGGAGCAACAAAGTTATAGAGATGAATCACAAAGAAACATATGAACTAGTACAGAAGGCAGTCATAGACGTATCTATAAATCATATCTGGGAGCTGGTTCTGAGCACTGACAGTCTGAAAGGGGACAGACGTAGATGCCACCATTCAGATGGTGAATTAGACCATGATGTTTCATGTACACTGGGTACGGAATTGTAAGTGATAATGGGGGGATAGAGTGCGAGGAAGTCAACAGTGGAATCTGCTTCACCCCCATTTAATGGGATTGCTTTCAGCATACTGCAACTTGCTATAGGTTACATCAACCTATTTGAGTGAGTTTATAAAAGTTTGGTCATGTGGGTAATTTCCATGCGTGTGTGTGTGCATAGGGTGGCATTGATCCTATCTAAAAACTATCTAAGACCTACTGATGATCGCCACCTCTACATAGCCTCTGCTTCAGTCACTCCCTCTCAGTGTTTAACTTAAGTGGTAACTTGAAAACAAGTGTTAAATATTACATATAATACAATTTTGTCCTTAAAATGCAGAAAAGTTTTTCACTTCTTAACATATATTAATAATAATTTATAACTAATTACTAGGGACAAGTACATTGTAGAAAATAGCTGTTATAAATGTCTGTTATGAGACATTAAAAATGAAATATTTAAAATATTTTTCCCATTGCTCTTCCTGTTTCAACCCTCAAAAATGAATAAAATCCATATCTAGGCACTTTTGGTTATGTGAGCATATCTAAAAATGTCAGTATGTGACATTGCATCAGGTATAGACGATATTAAATAATATTATTAAAATTTTCTTAATGATAAACTTTTTATTGTTTGAAAACACAACTGAAATAGACAGATAGTCCCAGAAACATATCAGTGAGTCTGCGATTTGGACTATAACTGAATTGGAGGTTATAGTTCTTGTTAGTATAGTGTAAATTGGATTACCTTCAAATAAGTTGGACAGAACTGAAACTAGTGAACTCTGATTTTTCACTAAAGTAAAAGTTATTTTCTAAACATTCTACTGTGAAATTTGCCTACAGAAAGGAGAAAAGAAAAGCAAAAATGATTTATCAACTGAATAAGCCAAGGCAGTTTTACTGTGTGCATTCTTAATGCTTAATACAATAATGGACCACCTTTTGGACTGAAGTAAAAGATGGCTTTTACATAATGCTTTCCCACAAACAAAAGTAAAATATGGGAAGGAAAATCTAATTGTCACTTTTTACTCTCATATTATCTTTTCTGTGCCTTGAGCTGTAGTTCACTTTAAAAGTAGCTTTTCAGGTTTCCCTGGTGGCGCAGTGGTTGAGAGTCCGCCTGGCGATGCAGGGGACACGGGTTCGTGCCCCGGTCCGGGAGGATCCCACATGCCGCGGAGCGACTGGGCCCATGAGCCATGGCCGTTGAGCCTGCGCGTCGGGAGCCTGTGCTCCACAACGGGAGAGGCCACAACAGTGAGAGGCCCACGTACCGCAAAAAAAAAAAAAAAAAAAGAGTTTTTAGTGGAGAATAGATATGCAAAGTGTAATAAGAAATAAAACTTGAACTTTAGATGATACATAACACTTATGTGATGAATAAAGAGAAAATATTGTAAGCATTAAGGTAAAAGATTCGAAATATATTCTGGCTGTGTCCCCAAACAAATCTTGGCTAGATTTTTCCAGATGCTTATATTTTTCATAGTATAGTGCATTCAAAACACACAATAATAGTCATGGGTCATCATTCATCATCACTATAAGCATAACAATAAAAATAATACTGCATGTCTTTGATTTTATTTTTCTGCAGCAAAATCATTGATATAAAGTTTCTACAATCCAAATCTCTCTCTAAATATACTGAGACATTTCTATGCATTGATACAAAGAGATAAAATGCGTAAAACACTAATGTAAATTAAAAACATATCTTAATTTAAGTGTTACTGAACACTAATGTTTTACATTCCTATTCTCTGTATATCTCTAGACCAATGCCCCCCCCAAAATGGGGCAATGCTCTCCTAAGTGTGCACAAAAGGATCCACTGGGTTAAAGAAATATGATGTTAGAACGACTCCTTCTATTCATCGCTTTAACTTAAAAGTAAGAAGAAATAAAGCTAAGCTTTTAAAAAAATTTATTTTATATTGGAATATAGTTGGTTAACAATGTTGTGTTAGTTTCAGGTGTACAGCAGAGTGATTCAGTTATACATATACATGCATCTATTCTTCTTCAAATTCTTTTCCCATTTAGGTTATTACAGAATACTGAGCAAAGTTCCCTGTGTTATATGTCAGTCTTTGTTGGTTACCAATTTTAAACATAGCAGTGTGTACATGTCAACCCCAAACTCCCAATATATCCCTCCCCCTCTTCTGCGCTCCCCGCAACCATAACTTCATTCTCTAGGTCTGTGAGTCTGTTTCTGTTTTGTAAATTGTATCATTTTTTTAAAAAGATTCCACATACAAGCCATATCACCTGATATTTGTCTTTCTTTGTCTGACTTATTTTACTTAGTATGATAATCTCCAGTTCCATCCATGTTGCTCTGCTGGGCCCTTATTTGGTGAGTATGTCAAAGTTCTCTTTCTACAAAAGTTGGAGGAATCTCAAGGGAAAAGTTGAAGTGGCAGAGAGTAGAGGCTGGCAATGAAGTCCTACCTTGCTCTCACTTGACATTTTTGCTTTCAGTACATTCTAACTTGCTGCAGTTTATAAGAATGGGTCTGGTTAAGAGAGTTTATAAATTACATCACCTACTTTTATTTAAACTAACCCTTATGAAAAGCAATATGACTTTAAAAAGGTTCTTCAAAACTATTGAGGAAAATACTAATGAGGCAAGCACAGGAAAACAGCAAGAGAATGGCTGAGCCAGTAAGTCCCTTAGTACAAGTTCTTCACTCTTATTATGCAGTAGGAACCATGATGATCTAATCAAATCTGACTAGAAGTTGGCAAAAAAATACAACTTCAAGTAAACTATGCAATATAGATTTATGTCCACTGTCATTAATGACAAACTTTGCCTCAGCAAGATTTTATGCTTGAAATTTTTGCTAATAATAGAACTGCACTTTAATGCAATTTACACATAGATAGGTTTTGTTTTGTTTTTTTAAAACAATGGGGAATCCAGTTTAAAGTTTAAAAATCATTGCTCCAGTGAGCAACTGAACAAATGCTTTAGACTAAATTAGACATTTTAACAAAGTTAAATAATAAAATTTATTGTTCCTACATTCCCTAAATTAATGGCATATACCAGTATTTGCTTGGATTGGTCTATTGCTTTATAATGAATAGCATAATTCAAATATGCATGGCTAGTTTTATACAAATTTGAGCATTGAGAATTTGATATAATACAACACATTACTTTATGTGGAAAATTTCAGATAATTTCCTCCAAAATAATAAGTAATAAATAATAAATTAAAATTAAAATCAAATCAATAAATACTTTCAAAGCTGGCAAACTAAATGAGTTGCTACTGTGTTTAGACAAATGCCACTTTTACTAGTTTCTACTGCACCTCACTTTCGTTTATAGACGCGGGGACTTCTCTGAGTGATTTTCATGACTATTGGTCTATTTCAACATTAATGGTTATTATTAATCAAAATTTACTTTTGCACCTATAACAATGTCAACCAAAGTTCATCACGTGATGGTTCTGATCATGCTTCTAAAAAATTATGCCTGACGGTCAATTACTTTGATTAACTGATAAAATTCTTTGAAGAAAGCAAAATTAGTGCCATAACACACAATATTATTAGATATATCATTTGAAATATTAAAGTTAAGGCCGAGAAAATAAAATGTGTCATTAAGGCAAAGTATACCGCAATGGTTATATATTTAGGTATTTTGAAAATATGTTCTTCGTATTTTAATTTATACTCTAATATATTTTGTACATTATTTCATTATTAATTTCATTTATTTCATTATTCTATTAGACAATTATAAAAATATATAATTATGTGAGACCTTTAAAAATGTTTTCCTTGAATGAAATATGACTTTCATCTACTTCTCAAATATCAATAATATATTTACATGTGATTTTTAAAGCAGAATTACCAATTGTGTTTGACTTGATTAGAATTAAAATTTGTTTTCACCTGCTCGGTATCCAACAGTTGAACAGTGGGAATTCAGCCTAGTGAATCTGTACAAATATTAAAAAGTTAGTCATGGCTAACTCAGCAGTTAAAATTATATGTGATCATTTTTATCTGACAGTTTATGTTTCCATGATTATTTCAAATATGTCCCAGCATTATCGTCCTTAAGGAAACACGTTATTTAAAATCCTGCCCCAAATTCTTAAACGTATCTCTTAAAAAAGTAGTGACAGAAAATAGCACTTCATCAATTCCTGTATTAGGTTCCTGCCTTTAGATTGCTCTTAAGGTAAATCATTTAAACAAGGTGTTTGGAATTATTCCAAATATTGTTGTTTGCTGAACAAATAACTTAAAGTTTTGACATATTGTACATGTCACAAAAGGGAACAAGATCATCAATATTTTCTTGTGATAATTTCTGGCAAGAAGTAATGAAGTTTATATTAGCAAACACTTTTTCCTATTAATATGATGAGTTAGACATCTCAGATAAATAAGTTTTTTATTTTTTTCTGATTTAAATAGGTAAACACATATGAAAATTCATTCGAGAGTTGAGATGAATGTATTCACCAAAATCTTTTCTGGGAAAAGTCTTTTTAAACAATAAATTATTCCTGTATATGATTACAGGTAGTTTCAATTAGCATGTCTTTACACAGTTAAAATATCTATATGGATGTGATATTACAAATATAATGAGTACAACACAGAACATCTTCTCTGTCTTTTCAATGCCACATTATAATATTTAAATTCAAAGGAACCACAATTAAACATTGTCTAAACATATTAATTTATTAAGTTACTCAGGGATACTTTTTTAAACTAGGAATACATTTTCCCCTACAGTAGGTTTATGTATATCCAAGATCTAATTTCCCACATTGAATAACCTAAATGTAAAAGATGCCTAAATCAAAGAAAATACATTTGGATTCTTTCAAAAAAACAGGGGTCATATCTGTCTTTTTCATTGTTATATCCCTTGTGACTCTAATGGTGCTTGGCTAGTAGTTGGCACTCAATAAATATTTGTAGACTGAATGAACCTATTTTTTTAAACAAATTAACAATTAGAAAATCTTGGACAACTCACTTTTCTTGTTTCACCTATCCTTAAATATGTAAAATGGTTAAAAGTTGTAATAAGAATTCATTATATGTGAAAGAACGATGCAAAATTTCAAGAGCATGGAATAGATAACATTACTCTTATCTATGCCATTTTGAATATGAATGATATGCTTCTGTTTTCATATTTCCTTTCTGATTCCCACTATCTTTCTTCCCTTAGAATTTTCAGATGTATCCCTAAATCTATTAAAAATTTCAACTTCTTTGGGCTGAGAAAAATGATGTTCCAAAAACGTCTGCAAGGTAGTTTTGCATAACAGCTCCAAGGGTAAGCATATACCACCAAATGAGAAAAACTTAGTATTTAATTTTTAAAAATTATTGCCTTATAGAACTTTGAAGAAAAAATATTAAAATATGTTTTGCTTCTAAATAAGTTATTCAATGGCCATAAAAGAAATTTTTTTTTTTTTTTTGCGGTATGCGGGCCTCTCACTGTTGTGGCCTCTCCCGCTGCGGAGCACAGGCTCCGGACGCGCAGGCCTAGCGGCCATGGCTCACGGGCCCAGTTGCTCCGCGGCACGTGGGATCCTCCCGGACCAGGGCACGAACCCGTGTCCCCTGCATCGGCAGGCGGACTCTCAACCACTGCGCCACCAGGGAAGCCCAAGAAATTTTTAAAAAATAGTTTTTAGACACCTCTAAGCTAGTTTTATGCTTATGTTATTTAGTTTAGTTTTGTTCTACTTTCACTTTCACTGATGTGTGAGGTCTTGAGTAGCATAAAAATTATTCTTAATGTGATTTAATTTTTTTACATACTAAGAAAAGGCTATTTGTTATGTATAAATATTGAAAATGAACACACCCCTTCCATAATTCAATAGTGTATTTCACTGGTACTTGATAAATGCAGTACATATAAAAACCTAAGCAGAATTGGCAGCATTTTTAAGGAAACACATACATTTAATGTATTAATTAATTTAAATATATTAATAATAGTAGTTTTTAAATTAATGATGATGATTTCATAAATGAGGAAATGAGATTCAGAAAGCTTAAAATGAATTGCCAGCTTTCCCCAGAGAGCAAGAATCTGAAGTGGGATTTGAATCCAGTTTATCACCAATGCCGACGTTTTGTTTGTTCAAACTACAGTGCCTCACACATAGTAATAGATTCTGTCAAATAAAACTCTGGAAATAGCTCTGACTATTTCAACTCCCATGTTAGTGTGACACATGAAAACACTAATGTTTTACTCGATGAATGGGCATATGTAAAATAATATTTATTAATCACAATAGTATTAATGAATGGTATGTGTAAAATAATATTTATTAATCGCAATAGTATTCTAAAAGTCATACTAAGCGCAAAGAGGTCTTCAAAAGGAAGAGCTGCTTCTGAAAAGTGAGTGAACATTTAGCTCACTTAAACTATTAGCAACAGTACTTTCTATCTGCATGGTATTTACATAGCACTACATATTTTTTCTCATTTATTTTAATAATCATTTAAATATATATCTCATTTAAAAATAATAAATGAATAAATTAATTCTAAAGATAATTAAGCTATTTGCTAAATACCCCCAATATAATAAGTATCAGAGCTTTATCTCTTGATAAAGAGCTTTATTTCTCCCACATTGAATTAGTAATTCTTAACCCAGAAGTCTAAAAATCCCTGTAATTGTATATATAACTCTGTGTGTACACTGCCGATGTATTGGCCTCATAACTTTCCATAAACTCTCAATAAACTTTATAATTCAAAACTCTTAAAGAATCACAGTTGATGGGCTTCCCTGGTGGCGCAGTGGTTGAGAGTCCGCCTGCCGATGCAGGGGACACGGGTTCGTGCTCCGGTCCGGGAAGATCCCACATGCCGCGGAGCGGCTGGGCCCGTGAGCTTTGGCCGCTGAGCCTGCGCGTCCGGAGCCTGTGCTCCGCAACGGGAGAGGCCACAACAGTGAGAGGCCCGCGTAACACGCACACAAAAAGAAATATATGTAATTTTTAGCTTTTTGTGAATGGGAACCTCAATTTGTCTTTAGCACATGTATCTTTGGAAGGATTTAGAAACACTTTCCTGAACACAAAAGGGAACTCCCTATATTTTATGTTGGACCACTTGTTTAAGAACTTAAATATTGTACAAAACATACTGATGTATTGCAGACTTATTCTATCTTACCCGATATTTTGTCAGAATGACAAAAACCTGTCCTCTTCCAAGGTAAAATAGCTATGTTAATTTGTTAGCCCTTTTGTTGTCTGGTTATCAAAAGACATGAATGACACTTAGGATCTGAGAACATGCAAATTATTTCTTAATCTTTATATATTCCCTGAATTGTCAATTAGCCTAAGAAGTGAGAAGGGAGGAAAAGCATTATTCTTAACAAATCAGCATAGCTGATAAATGCTTTTTCAACTACACTACTGTATAGATTTTTTTTCAATTTACAGTGAATATCATTCATGTTGTCCACCATAGAAATAAGTTTTCCCCAGAGCATTTCCCTCTCACTATTCTAGTTTTAGCCATATCACTCACTCTAACAGCTGAGATTCATGCAGCTTTTCAACCATCTTTAAGCAAGGATATTCAGATGATTTAGCAGCTGCCCTGCTTCTTAAGAGCTCACTAATCCTTTAATCTCCAGATACCTTTTTTTCATAAAAGATTCACAAGCAAAACAAATGCAATATGGATCAAAAAATTTAATCAGAATGCTTAAAATGCAATTACATTCATCAGGGTGTTCTGTTAGGCTGAGTATTAAATCTGGGCTTTATTCAATATCCTCCTTTTATTATAAAGCAATATTTTTCCACTCTGTAAACCATCTGATCCCTAGGCTAATGTCCTCTCTGCGAAATATTAAAAAGAGAGAACACTATGAAAAATGAGCTGGAGAAATATTCCACTTGTTTCAATGAAAAAAGTTCAAATCAGACTTTTTCTGAAATTTTGTTTGATGAGTGACCAGATAATTTGACTGTCTGGAATTCTAAAGTTATGCTTTTAAACAGCTATAGGATTGTCATCCTACTTTAAATGTCAAATGTATATCCTCCTACACAACCCCTCAATTGAATAAAAAAATGTCGACAATTTAAATTTGAAAATAATAGTCTATTGTTCCAAATTCAGTATGTGCAAGGTTTAAAGGAATGTTGGCTTCTTTATGCAAGCAGAGTAGCCTCATAAGTTAAAAAAAAAAAAGAAAGTCCATCTTGTTTATATTTCTCCAATTCTCTATTTCACATCTAATAGCATTCAACTGTAATAATAGCTTTGAAATAAAGAGCTGTCCAGCACAGCATGATTTGAAACAGCTGGGTGCTTCTTCTAAGTTTACATCCTAGCTATAACATGGTGGTTTGAGTTTTGTAAGACATATGGAAGTTAAGTGAAGCAGTGAAAGGAGTTCAGGTATTTCCTCTGAAAAATGCCATCCTTGGAGTAAGGGAAACTTACTCAAAGATGCAGAGGCACTTAGACCTGAAGCTTCGCTTAATATTTAATGAATTGTTTATAAAATTTGTAAGTGGCCCAGTTATGCATTAATCCAATTTATCTATCTTTCTTCCCAAAGTGAACTTCTGCAAATTAAAGAAAATAGCTTTTTAAATTCTAATTTTTCCACATTAGGTAAAAATAGAAACAATTGATCAATGCATTATCATAATCCTTTAATCAGTAATCAAGTGATTATTACAATAACATTAAAATCTGTTATGTATAAATAATTCATTTGCCCCTTATTATACTCCCAACTGAGTCCACATGACAACACCGCAAAGACCAGCAAGTAAATTAAAAGTTTCAAGTGGCTCAATGTACAACTGGCTGTACATTCTCTAAAGGCTAGGAAACTGCCACAGGCAAAGATACTACACTACGATTGCTTGTATTACTGGTAGCGATAGGTCTTAATTTTTGAAGCCTTTCTATATGCCAGGCTCAATAGGCATTATCTTATTAAGTCTTCGTAATAGCTTCATGATGTTGTTCAGTGTGTACTATAAACATCTCACCTAGTCCACTTTGTCTAACTTTCATATACATGGTTGTTATAATTACTCATGTTACAGATGAGAAATCTAAGAACTAGAAAGGTTATATACCTTGAACAAGGACACACAGCAAGTAAGAGACAGAGCTGGGCTTCAAAGCCAGGCTGTCTGACTTGAGGCATGCTCGCATTTTCTAGACTAATGCTGCCTTCCAATATCCCCCTATACCCTGGAGTTGATTCTGTATCTGGATCTATTTGTCACAAGATATTTTTTTGAAACACAGAGCTTGAAATGTTATCTCCCTGATATTAGGTTCAAGAAGTAAAATATCTAGAAAAGTTGACCCTGGCTAAAGTGGATCCATCTTTTTATGTAGAGGATGTGCCCCCTTGTGTCATGTGCAGGATAAGCCATGGCCAGGCATGGTGTAGCCTGGATAACACAGGAAAAAATAGAACAAAAATGTTTGCAAGTAGTAGGATACTACAAGAATTCTCCCTTGTATGGAGACTGAAACTGAACCTTGAATCAGAATCTGGATCCTAATCTAGCCTAAGGGATTAAGATGCTACAAAACCAGCGCTTTCTGACGTTGTAAGTTTCTCAAGTCTCTGCGGGCTGCATTGACTACCTTACTTAGGAAGTGCCTCTTTAGGAACTGATAAGCATTTGGAGAGCAATATTTATTAATTTTTATCCGTGTATATTATTGCTCTGCTTCTAGTTTGGCGCTGGGGTAAACTGAAGGGAGAGCAATCATAAACCTGGTCAAAGATGTCAGTCTTGCAATACTATGAACATGCATTGGTCTTTGTGGTCAATCCTGGCACGTAAAAGTTTGCCTGGAAGAATCCAGTGGCCCAGGGTTAAGCACCTGAAGTCACCCCATAGAATGTAGTGTTATCTATCCTCTGAAATCTAGAGATTCCAAATATGAGGAACAGTCAACAGTAATACATATGCAACAAATAGAAACGTATCAAAGTAAATCAGTAGTTTGTCAGCTGGATTGCTACTAACAGAAGCTCAGCTAAGCTTGACATTTGTCACACTTTAGTTTTTTAGTACATAAATGTATTTCCAAATGACTGGTATGACATTGAGCAAACCACATATAAAATTTGTCTCAGCACATAATGGTTCAAATATTCTGCATAGCCTAATAATTCTCACATTTATCTATTTTTATATATCCCTGATAATTTTTAGACTAAGAAAAATTGGAATTGGTAGTATGTAAACAATAAATATATATATTTTTTCTCTTCAGGAATATAGAAAACATATTGATATACTTTCCTCATAAATAACAGCATGAAAAAATTCTGGGACTAGATATTTCTGCTTTATAAATAGTATGTACATATTATTTATTACCTAATCCAGGACAATTTTGAGAGTGAAAGTACAAAATAGTAACTAAGACTGGAAAAACAGATGAGAGTATTTTGAGCAAACTGGGGCATATGATCATCATATTTATAAAGTACTACAGAATTTGCACTATTTTTCTATGTAAGTCAAAGTTTGAAATATATTTCCTACTTCATTACAATGGATTCAAGCAATTTCAATGAAACAATGAAAGTACTGAATTATTATAGTAATAACAAGAATAAGTATATTTTCCTTTCCAATGTTAAATTATCAAAATTAATATATTTCTTGAGTAAGATTCCTTTAAGATAGACATATGGTACTAACTCTTAGATCTTCTAAATATCCCTTCATAGACATACTTAAAGCCACTCATTATTGTTTTAAAAGTATGCAGCAACCTAATTATTATTTTTATATTCTTTAAAAAAGATTTTATTTTACTTTTACATTCTCAATATGCAAAGTTACTGAGATCTTATTTATAAAGATAAAAACATTCATAGTCTCCAAATGATATTTTTATTAAGGTCACTTCCTACACTGGCACTGCAAAGCTTATAACTAAAAAACATATAATATCCTATGGCATAGCAAAGTACAAATATAAAGAAGGTGGAGAATAGCACCATATTCTATGCATAAATAGCATGTGTTGGCTTTAATAATGACTGCAGGGGAGAGCCATAGACTATTCTAATAAGAGTTTCTCTATGGGATCTCAGGTTACTCATTAACTTCTTGCTATGTTGTCCATTAATATATCCAGAGTTGACCAGTCTCAAAGGACTTGCCTGAAACTGAGACATTCATGCTACTACCATTTCTATTTTCCATTTAAGTTTCTAAGCTTCCATTACAGTTCTCATAGAATTGTGTACTTGTTTGCTGAGAGCTGCCAATTTTTAATTACCTCTCCTTCCCATTTAAGCTACAGTGGTAAGCAGCAACTTGTTCTATTAGCAATTATTCTCTGGAAGTTCTGTGAATGCTTTGTCTAAATCTGGGCAGAAATTCTGTTACATGTTGAGGTTGGGTTTTGAGTTCCTCCATTGCAAGTTTATGTTCACTTATCCTCTATGTAAGCAGCAATCAAAAATGTATTTAACTGACACGTATTTATTTATTCAACAAAGGTGAGAAATTGCACCAAGGATTACAGAAAGCACTATTATTAATAAGTTTTATTCTTACTCTCAATAAACATATGATCAAGCAGAGGAGAAAGATAATTAGAGGTAACTTCAGATATTCAATAGTATATGAAAGAACAGCTTTCTACAGGTATTCAGAAAACAGAAAGGCTTTTAGGTTGGGGTAATCAGATAAGACTTATCAATGAGTTAACAATTGGCAGAGATGGTGAAAAAGGTCATTTCAGATGGTGGAGCTGTCATGGATGAAGAGTAGAAAGAATAATGTGTTTGAAGAATGATATTAATTCATATATCTGGAAAATATGAATTAATATTCATATTAATTCACATTAATTAATGAATGGACTAGATCATGGTTCATTAATCAAGAGTTCAATACTCACCATAAACAGGACAGCACTAGTTAAAATTATTTTTTCTTTTTCTTAGAACTGCAGGATATCTAAAACTAAGTAATAGTAGCAATTATCTTCATATTCTGAGGAGTTTAAATTCTGATGTGCTCACAATTATATGTATTAAGTTTAAGGTAGGACATTGGGACCTTGCCATCAGACTCAAAGGTTGTTTTGACCGTGCTCTGCCTGAGAGTCAATACAATTACGGAACTGCAGCTGATCTAAATTGTTTCAGAGACTCATATTTGAAATAAATTATACTTTTAGAACTAATCAACCTGCAATAAAACTAATAACAGATAAAATGGCATACAACAAATTTTGTTTTGAATAAAAATCGACAGAAAATGCATAAAATCTGACCTGAGAAAATGGGACTCAGTTAAAAAATGAAAGCTTTATAAAAGAAAATTCACAAATGAGAAAACCCATCAGATAATATGTACTAACAGAGCAAATCATCATTTTAAGATCTACAAGGAAAATAGTGTATCCAATGAAAATAAATTTGGTAGGGAAAAAAGGCAGAATGGAAAATTACATCCAAAAAATATGTTGAGAAATTAAATTCCCTTAATACATTTCAATCCAGAAAATAATTTTAAAATCTGCACTAGGTCAAAACAACAGAAGCAAAGCATCTAGTGGATTCAATTATTTTGAATCCAGTATAGTTGCCTCCTTTGCTAGACTAGTAGCCCTTACTTTTCTTTAATGTTTATATTAAAAAATGATTTGTCAGAAGTTCTAAAATATGATAAATAAGAAATACGTGTGAGTTGAATAACATGGTTATTATAAAACTGAACCTTATGCCTGATCAAAAAAGGACCATATTTATCAGAATCACATGGTATATCTTGCAGTGAGTACTATTTTATATACATATCTGTCCCCAGTTCCTGGCACAGAGATCCAAAAACCCTTGTTAATTTTCTAAGTGATGAGAAGATTAAGTGGAATCTCTTGTTCTAATATTTGGTTTTGACCCAGTCCCTGACACAGGGCTCCTAAAACCTTTGTAAATTCCTAAGTGATAAGAGACTAGAAGCATCTTTTGTTGTAATGAGGCAACTCTGGGTGGGCTCCTCGGATGGCTCCTGGATGTGAGCTGGTCACCAGAAAGACTAAGCCATGGCTAGAAGCTGGGTATTTTCGGCCTCACCCCTCACCCTCCAGAGAGGGGGAAAAGGGTTGGAGATGCAGTTAATAATTGATCATGCCCACATGAGGAAGCCTCTATAAAATGCCAGTAATTGTCGTTCAGAGAGCTTCTGGGTTGGTGAACACGTGGAAGTTCTGGGAGAGTGGGAGCAGAGAGGGCATGGAAGCTTCACAACCGTCTCTGCATACCTTGCCCTATGCACCTTTTCCATCTGGATGTTCATCTGTATCCTTTATCAGATCCTTTAATAAACTGATAAACATAAGTGTTCTCCTGAGTTCTGTGAGCTGCTCTAGCAAACTAATAAGAGTCCAAGGAAGAAGGTCTTTGGAACATTAGGTCTACAGCTGGTTGGTAAGAAGCACAGGTGATAACCTGGGTTTACAACTGGAATCTGAAGTGGAGGGGGAGGCAGAACTGTGGGACTGTTCCTTAACCTGTGGAATCTGATGCTATCTTCAAGGAGATAATGTTAGAACGAATTAAATTGTAGGACACCCAGCCAGTGTCACAGAGAATTACTTGGTGTGGGGGAAAAACCTCCATTCATCTGGTGGCCAGAATTGTCAGAAATGTGATTGTTTTGTGTGAGACTCACACCAAACAGACTCAGGGGCGAAAGAAAAACAGTAGAAGAAAACTGTTGTTGTTGTTGTTGTTTTCCCCCAACATAGGAAGGAAAAAAACTGAAATTTTCAATTACCCTTAGGAATTAAAGAGGGCATAAAATGGTCCTTGTCTTCAAGATGTTTTTGTCTCATTGTGATGAGAGGGTAAGTGAAAAAATCACACAAGAAATACATGTGCTGAATGTTTAGAATACAGCAATCTCAATACCAATTTTTTGAGAATAGTTTCTTAAGAATTTTTTTTTCAAAAGCAGAAGCGATATGACCAGAGGCTAAGCATTCTACATTTTACTTTTATGAAGCACTCGGAATAATATCCACCTTGTTAGGTGCTTTTATTAATCTCGATAAGGTCTGTGTTGATATTCTCTGCTATAAGGACGTTTGGTGAAATAGCCACATAAAACAATTAAAATTATTAATAAGCCTCAACATGCATTGTATTATTGCTGTCATTATCTATAACTTCCATTCAGTTTCCACTGCTTATAGTCTAGTCTAGGCCCTCATCATTCAATTCAATGTCAGTCTCTTTTGGGTCTTGAATGCTTCCAATATCTTCAAATTTTAATCCATCTATCATTAGCAGACTCATCATCCCAAACCAGTATTTTCCACACATCACTCCATGCTCAAGCCATGGAAAGGCCCTCTGACTTGCAGTAAAAGAACAGTAAATGAGGACTATACTTACATTTTCTTTTAATGACTCAGGGCCAGTATTATATGTTTTAATACAGTCAGTCCCTGACTTATAATGGATCGATGGTTTTTTCTGATTTATGATGCAAAAGCAATATGCATTCAGTAAAAACTGTACTTCAAGTTTTTTGATCTTTCCCTGGGCTAGCCGTACGTGGTGCAAAATACCCTCTTCTAATGCTGGGCAGCAGCAGCAAGCCGCAGCTCCCCATCAGCCCCTCTGATCACGGGGGTTAAACATCGGATGCACTTACTACCATTCTGTACTCACACAATCATTCTGTTTTACACTTTCAGTTCAGTATTCAGTAAATTACATGAGATATTCAACACTTTATTATAAACCAGGTTCTGAGTTGGATGATATTGCCCAACTGTAGGCTAATATTCTTAGCGCATTTAAGTTAGGCTTAATGATGTTCAGTTGGTTAGGTATATTGAATGCATTTTCAGATTAAGATATTTTTCAACCCATGATGGTTATGTGACCCCATCGTAAGTTGAGAAAGACTTGTATAGAAAAGGTGAAAGATATTAATGCTAAGTCTACACTGACACTGGCCTTAAACTAGAAAACACTACCCTACATAAAAGCTTCGACATTTTTTGGGGGGGAGTTTATTTTAGTTTACTGCAATAGTAGTTTGTCTAAATAAATGAAAAAAAAAAAAGATGTTTCACTCTTTCTCCTTTTGGAATCCTACTGTTCACTCCAAGAGATTAGGCTTTTCTTAGCTGAATACTGTCTAAAAAGAAAGTGAGTGAGTTGCATGGTCCCTTCTCTGCTGCTTTTACTGGTGGCTAGAATTTAGAGATTGTCCCATAAAATAAAATTAAATAAAAAATAAGGATACCACCAGTGGCATACTATCTTCACTTCAAAATTTTTTAATGAAATTGTGCTTGGCCTAATAGACTTATCACCACAGCTTATTATTGGGTCTAGTACTGTCAGTTTGTGCTTCTCTTCCACTATCATCCTTTTCTCTGCTTGAGGAGACACAGGTCTTATTTCGGAGGGTGATATAAAGAATAGCATTGAGTAGACCAGCCTCTGAGACTCCACAGAGCTTCTTAATGCATATGTGGCTCTGAGCTGGAAATGCAGGCCAGATCCTTACATGATTTATTGGTGAGAAAGAGACTGAATCAACCACAAATCTTGCTCTTTCTTTCCTTCACTTACTTGTACTCTGTCAATGAGTTGATAGGTTCAGAGTGAGCAGTTTATGCTGCTTTCCTTTTAATTGGGAATCTATTCTTTATCCATTTTAGGTCAAGGCCTTTATTCTAAGGTGATAACTTCAGTCGTATGACTCTGGAAAACCACTTAAGTCTACTAGTATGACTTATATTAAAAATGACATACACTACCAAATGTAAAACCAATAGCTAGTGGGAAGCAGCCACATAGCACAGGGAGATTAGCTCGGTGCTTTGTGACCACCTAGAGGGGTGGGATAGGGAGGGTGGGAGGGAAGGAGACGCAAGAGGGAGGGAATATGGGGATATATGTATATGTATAGCTGACTCACTTTGTTATAAAGCAGAAACGAACACACCATTGTAAAGCAATTATACTCAAATAAAGATGTTAAAAAAAAAAAAAAAAGAAGACAACCCTCATGGTTGTTTATAATCTACTGGTGACCCCTGGCAGATTCAGACCATTACTCTACTAGGCAAACTCATTACTTCTTGATGGCCCAGGTCTGGAGGTCATTAGCTTCTTTCTCAGCAAAAAGAAGTACAGACTCCCAGTTACATGGAGGCAACACCCTGAACTGCCTTTATGTAAAGATAGTTATTGACTCCCAGGCAGAAGCAAATATCCCCAATTTATTCTTCTTACTTCATTCCCAAGCACACACACCAAAACCTCCCTTACAAGTATCAGAAATATGTTTTTTTATTTTCCTCTGCTTAGGACTTTTCACTGTTTATGCTCAACGAGAGACAACAATCCTGTTACCTTTACCACAATTTGTGTAAATATATGACAAAGACTCAATAATAAATGAATTTTTAGTTACCATGACTCAAAAAGGAGTCATTACCAGATTCCTCTATGAGTATGGTTGTGTGTGTTTGGGAAGGGGAGCTTTAACTTCTTGTTTAACAGATATGTTCTTATTCTTAACAACCTACAATTCAAAATATAGCCCTGGGGTTAAAGGTAGATCATATCAACCAAAGGAATAATGTTATGGTATTCTTAATTTTCTCAATTTGTAGCTTGAGAATATAAATTATTAACAACAAGAACAACAACAAATCTAGACCTAGATTTTATGAAATGACAAATATATTCTCAGTGAGAGAATACAGAGATGATTATCAGAGTAGTTTTATTATCTAAAAAATCATGGAGTCCTGAGTTGGAAGTCCCAATCTGCTGGGCATGAAAGAAGAACACTTTAGCTAGTTTTAATACTACATTCTCTGTATTTGGATATTTAATTTTTAAATAAATATATTTTTGAAATATACATAGAAGGGTGAACTAATCATAAATGTACATTTCAGTAAAGTTCCACAACGTAAATCACTTGTGTAATCACCACCTATGTGAAGAAATATAACACTGCCAATGCCCAGGAGTTCCCTTTGTGTCTCCTCCCACTCCACTCTCACCTTTCAATTGGCAACCTGACTTCTAGAAGCACAGATTAGTTTTACCTGTGTATCAATAAAATGACACACGTGATTATAGAGACTATACACTCTTGTGTCTCTTTTCTTTCATTCAACATTATCTTTCAACCATGTTATATTGAAAACAGACATTCATTTACTTTAATTTGCTATATATTATTCCATTGCGTACCTATAACAAAATTAATTACTCCATACTTCTATTGATTGAAGTTACCAAGTTACCAAGTAACGTTGCAATAAACAGTAAAAAAAATTTTTTTTAATTGAAGTATAGATGATTTACGATGTTTCAGGTGTACAAAAGCAAAGTAGTTCAGTTTAGTACATAGATTATTTTCCCTTATAGGCTATTACAAAATATTGAGTATAGTTACCTGTGCTATACAGTAGATCCTTGTCAGTTATCTATTTTATATATAGTAATGTGTATATATTAATCCCAAACTCCTAACTTATCCCTTCCTCACCCCTTTTTCCTTTGGTAACCATAAATTTGTTTTCTATGTCTGTGGGTCTATTTCTGTTTTGAAAATAAGTCCATTTGCATTTTAATTACTTTACATTCCACATATAAGTGATATCTTACGATATTTGTCTTTGTCTGTCTAGGTCCATCCATGTTACTGAATTTTTAACCTTGTTTCAGAAAGTACTATGGGAACATCATTCTCAGTTGTTGGCAGTTTGGTATCAGTTTAAGAAGCCTTTGTGGGTTACTTTATCCTCAGTTAATGTTTTCCACCATTAGAACCCAAAGCTTGGTAGTCTGGGGAAATGCTCTTCATTGAGTCACTTTTCTCAGCCTTAGCTAATCTTATGATTTCTTTCTTGTCCAAAGGAAAGGAAGTAAACTCCTGGAGATATGAAGGCCATATTTCTATGGCTTATCTCATTTTTCTAAGAATATTTAAATTTAATATAACTCTTATTAATAGAATTGTTTCTATTTTCATTAACTTGTGAAACTTGATTTTCAGCAATGTGATGGAAAACAAAGTAAAGGAATAAACAATGACAGAGCTCATACTTGTCAAAACTGTTTAATGAAGATATTACATGTAATGTAGTTTTATGCTATAACATGTCAGCATTCAGATTTTAAAAACATCTATATTAAAAATATATACTGCATATGGTTGCCAGGTATCATTACTCGTAAAGGCCCATATATTTCATTCTGAGTTTAAGTTCTCTTCATTGTGTGTGTGTGTATGTGAAATATTCCTTCTCTAATAGTAATTGCTAGCTGATATTTTTAACTTTCTTCCTTGGCAAAAGAGAGCTGGCAACAAATACACCAGTCCCTCCAAACTAATGAAAAAAAAATTGCTAATTCATAAAGCCTAAAAGTCTGGGAAGCCTCGCTATAAAGAACCATTTTAATCTGTGTATATATCCTGAATATCTGCTCCTAAAAATCCTTTTACCCTAAAACATCCTCATAGCAAGTAGAAGATCAGCTGTATTATACTACATTTTATATAAGATAGAATCTTCCTAGAACAACTTGAAATTTACTTTTTTCTTCTCTCTAGTTTTTCTTTAGCTTGGTTTCTGAATTTTAATCAAAACATACAAATTTTAAAAAGAGAATAAAAGGAATAATAGAAAATCCAACTTGGAATAAAAACCAATGACAATTTCATAAGCCTCAGCATATTCTGAGAACTAAGTTAAAAGCACATTTTCAAACATATTACTTACCATATTTTAATACAATTAATCTACCTGAAACTTTTTCATTAAAATCTATTACAAAGGTAAATATGAGATTAAAGGTTAATGTTTTACACATTATGATAAGTAGCTTACGAGGCAAAACTATTATCTAAAAAGAGGGATTTTGAAGCCACTGAACTCTCCAGTTTGGGGGAATGCATGCATTTATTACTGTAGGATTAAAGTACATAGGTAAGAATCTAATCACAATAAATCTTCTGTCACCTGCCTGAGGAAAAGGTTGAGTGCCTCTAGGATCTGAGAGGATGCAATTAACGAAGGCATGATCAATGTAAGTATTCTGTTATTTCTCTAATTTGAAGGCATGCGTCTGTTTCTCAAGGTGACACCCACATACACCCACTTATAGATATAACTGCAGTTATGTTTATATGTATATATGTTGTCATTAGGGGAATAAGACTGAAGGGGCCAGAGGGAGTGGGAAAGAGACATGGAGAGAGAAAAGGAGACAGAATTCACGGTAATACAGAGACCAACAGGTAGAGGAATGAGCAATGGCAATGAGCTGGCTGATGTACACAGTGAGGAAAAGCAGTAAACCAATTTAGGGGACTGAGTATTGCCCCTCACCCTTCTGGTGTCATGACTAATTGCATAACCAAGGTTATATGCTTTGATTCTCCAGAACTGTTAAGAATATAAAAGTATATTCAGTAAATCTACTTTCCTAAATGTGAAATTCAGAATTTATGAAATTAAAAGTCAAAACAAATGTTTAGGGACTAATCAAAATAAAGTCCTTAATAGAATTTGATTTAGATCATTTTGTGCTAGCTTACCAAGATTCTTCACCAAGTTAAATAAGGAACACAACCAACCAAAACAAGGAATGGAGGGTTAACAAAACTATAGTTCATAAAGGGCCATTTTTTTCCTACCAGCCATAAGAATCTTGGCTAGCATTTTCTCTCTTAGCTATTGACAAAAACCTAGTTGTATATAAGAAATAAAACTCTGAGATAGATGTTAGATAGAATATGGAAATATACTTTCTATTACAATCTGGTATGTTGTATGATTTTCCATTCCAAATAGACAATGTATCCATCAACTCAATGTGATAATCCTACCCTCTGTCTCCCTCACAGATGTATTTTTAAAATTAATTCAATTTTAATCTTCAAAGCTGTAATGAATTGAGTTATTCAGCAAGCAATGAAATCTAAATGAACAGGCAATGTTGTTACCCAGTTTCCTCCTACATTCCCTTGAACTCTCTTGTTCTAGACAAGGTCTTTTGATAGGTGCAGTTCACAAATATACAGTGACCATAATTTATGAGCTGTAACTTGATCATCACCTCCCTGTCTGGTTTACCTGCATTATCTAAGTTTTGTCAAATTACAAATATATTTGGATTCATTTTTTGTAGGCTAAATTTCATGAATAGTTTCATATACATATTTATTTTATAAGCTTAGGTGATAAAATTATTCAGGTAAATGTCTATTTTAAAAAATCATTCTGTGTGATTAATTTTAATATTAAAACTCCCCAAAGTGAATTTTAAATTTAAAGTTACAGAGCTATGTCTTCCTGGGGGAAAAAAAAAGAAAGAAAACAAAACAAAAAAACACCAAAACAAACACACATGCACAATTAACCCTGACTGCCTAGGGAAATATTTCCTTGTTTTATCATAAGAATACTTTGAGGGTGGTGACTCAATTTGTGAATAAAATTGCTTATGACCTCACATTGGATGTGAAAGTTGAAGACAAAAATGATGAACATGGGACTTCCCTGGTGGCACAGTGGGTAAGAATCCACCTGCCAGGGCTTCCCTGGTGGCACAGTGGTTGAGAATCCGCCTGCCAATGCAGGGGACACGGGTTCGAGGCCTGGTCTGGGAAGATCCCACTTGCTGCGGAGTAGCTAAGCCTGTGCGCCACAGCTACTGAGCCTGTGCTCTAGAGCCTGCGAGCTACAATGACTGAGCCTGTGTGCCTAGAGCCCGTGGTCCCCAACGAGATAAACCACCACAATGAGAAGACTGCGCACCACAACAAAGAGTAGACCCCGCTCTCTGCAACTAGAGGAAGCCTGCACGCAGCAACAAAGACCCAACGCAGCCAAAAATAAATAAATAAATTTTTAAAAAATTAAAAAAAACCAGAATGATGAACATGAAACAAGCAATTAGTAGGTTATACAGCCGGAAGTGATCAGTTCTGTAAGACTCACCTCCACAACGTGCAATAAGTAGAAACGGTTAACTCTAAAGTATAAGAAATGCAAAGCATTTTTATTAACCTCTTGTATTATTTGTGGTAAATAAATCACAGATTAATAATTCATTTCAAACTTATGGTATCAATGGTAAAACAAAATAAAGTTGTTGATGTAATCATTAAACTTCTCTCACAAGTTGCAATAATTGTGTAAAAACATAAATGGTTGTTATTTTATGTCAAAAAGTCTCTCGGCATTCATTTTAAGTATTTGTCAAAAGTCAATTTGATTCTGGAAGGCAGTGTTGGAAAAGCCAAAGATCAATTGCTATTGTAAGTCATAAACTCTAAAAAGCTCTTTCATGAATAATACTGGAAGTTTAGCATGGTTGTATGATAGAAAAAAAAAAAAGGATATTGCCTTTCACTCTGTAATTTGACTCTATTTGTGCTTTTTAATTACTCCAGTTATTTTCTAATAGTTCATTATTCTGATTAATTTCTAGCTACAGGGTCTTCAAAAGATTGTTATAAACCTAACTCTCTTAAGTTGTCGCTTTCTTTGTTTTAGCAAGCACCAAAAAACTCATAAGACAAGTTTATTCATGTCAAATTTTAGATTAGAAACAGATTGTTCCTTTTATGTGATAACAGAGCTGAAGCAAGAGGAAGTCACCTCAATTATCATTGTCCCTGGGTTTTATTGTGCACTACCCATCTAAGATACATAATTACCCAGGCCTTCTAACATGCAAGCAATTTACACATTTAAAAGTCTATAATTTTCTGCATTTCTGCCCCCTTGCTGGCACACTTAAAGTTTATTGACAGTAAATATTGTAAATTTCTATTTTTTTCCATAGAAATACTTTGTGCTATGTAACTGATAGAGAGATGACTTTCCAAATGGTAGGAATCTCAAGCAATGTATTATTTAAATATTAAAAATAGGATTATTCATGACTACATTAAAACTATCATGGGGTTAGGTTTTATAATAAATAACCACTAAAATAATTTGATATAAAATAAATTATTTCTTAATTCTTTTTATTTTTGAAATAAAAGGAAATACATTACTAAAAGAATTAAGGCAAATGTAAAGGCAATATAGATGTAATGTAAAGGCAATATAGACGTAATGCAAAAACCAATTTGAATATCACCATTAACAACACTATATATATTTTTTAAAAAGCTTAATATTAGAAACTAACAAAAAATTGTTTTTATAATTTTCTCATCTATCACAGGTGATATTTGCACTCTATACACACACATATACATACTCCCATATGTGTGAATACACATATTTTATATTTTAAATACTGGGGACAATAGTTCTAAATAATCAAAATACGTACTTAGAAGGAAGCATCCTTAGACATATAATAAGCTATTTATATCAAATTCAAACATTTATGGAGCACTTAGATGTTTAGCTTTATGCTGGGTTCTGTAGAAGATGTAAACTAATTATCTGTCAACCTCTTATATGCAGGGATCGATCACTCTATCTCATTGACAGCAGTGTATCAATGTGATGTAGCTAGTAGGTCTCACTGCTATTTCACTGAGGCCCTAATGAGACAAAAGTGATCTAAGTTTTGAAAAGAAACTGAAGAGAAAAAAAAAAAAATAGGTCTTGGGTTGTCTTTAAGAATTAAAATAGTTATAAAAAATGAAGAAATAGGGGCTTCCCTGGTGGCGCAGTGGTTGAGAGTCCGCCTGCCGATGCAGGGGACACAGTTTCGTGCCCTGGTCCGGGAAGATCCCACATGCCGCGGAGTGGCTGGGCCCGTGAACCATGGCCGCTGAGCCTGAGCGTCCGGAGCCTGTGCTCCGCAACGGGAGAGGCCACAACAATGAGAGGCCCGCGTACACAAAAAAAGAAAAAAAAAAAAAAAAGAAGAAGAAATAGGTGTTATGTAATTACTAAACAATAAGGAAACCAATAAACTAGAACAGAGGATCTGTAATTCTAATGGAGTAATAAAATTATCATTTAAATTTTTGACTATTCATGAAGCCAAAAAATATTTTTTTCAATTTTAAGCATAAATAATGTCGTGTGATTAAAAAAAAAAAAGGCAATTCCTTTTCTAATTCTACCTTTAATGTTGTAAATTATTTAAGTTGCATCTAAGGCAATATAACATAAAACCACTCAATAAAATTGTAATCGACCTTGATATTACTGAAATATTCGAAGACACTAGTAAAAGGAAGAACTTTATCTTTCTTCAAAACCTCATTCAAGGGCTTCCCTGGTGGCGCAGTGGTTGGGAGTCCGCCTGCCGATGCAGGGGACGCGGGTTCGTGCCCCGGTCTGGGAAGATCCCACATGCCGCGGAGCGGCTGGGCTCAAGTAAATAAAATAAAACCACTACCCCCCGCCAAAAAAAAAAAAAAAAACCTCATTCAAGATTCTGATTGCATGGCACATAGCACCATCATTAGGTCTAGAAAGTATATCTTTGCTGTTTCTTGGTCCTTTCTAAACATCTGTTGGGGCACTGGCCTAGGCGCCTTTTCCTGCCTTTGCTTCTCCTCTGCTGCTGCTGTGTCCTTGGCCCCTGGCATCAGGGCCTTGATCCCCAGACTCACCCCCACCGTCAACACAGTCGGAGCAGCCAGGTGTCACCGTGGGCTTGTTGGGATTTGCAAACACCTGCCCTGAATTCACATCAAAGGGATCAATTTCCTCCTCCTGGGACTCTCCTTAGCACTACTCAGGAGCTCCTTCCCTGCCTGGGGAACCCACTCCAGACTGCTGCAAGCCAAGTACTTGCCCAGAAGCTGTTGGTTCACATCCAGCAAGTCCTTGCCCCACTTAAACTTCTGCAGCCAAAGGACAGCAAGTTCCGGAAAGCTCTGGATGCAGAAGGTGGCAACAAAAACCTCCACTGAAGACAGTTTGCAGGGTCGGCCATAGTTCACAGCGCTGGCAGCCACTCAGTGGGTCCGTAGCCACAGGAGGCTCTCTAGCATCTTCCCAAATGTCATCTCCTCCAGTCTGACACAGGAACAGTCTAGGATGGGAACACCTGATTGTGTCACCAGCTGCCTATCTGCCAGGACATATGCTGGGCAGCCACAGGGCTGAGCACAAGATGACCGGAGACCCATGGCCCAGGCCCAGGCAGTGCACCAAGTCCAGGCATGTCAGCTTGTGGCTGATGCTGGGTGGAGTGTCAAAGTAGACCAACTCCCACAGAGCCAGCAAGAGAGCCCCCACTGGTCCCTGGCTGCCCTCATCCCAACTACCAATGTTTCCATAGATACTTGAAGCTGGACCCCAACAGTGGCCCCAGGACTCCCAGAAAAGACACCTCCTGCCACCCCCCGACCCAGCTTTGCTCCTGTGGCCCATGGCAGGGAGCCAAGTCCCTCTGTTACCACTTCATCTTTTAAACTAAATAACCCTAATAATTTAAGTAGTCTTTTGATTACCTCAAAACTATGCAGAATGCTATATATTATGTAAGTCACTAAATAAAGTTTAGATATGTTGATTTAATCAAAATTCTTTTTCACTCAACCTCCCAACTCCTCATTACCAAACACATATACATTTAGATGACAGCCTGTCTTTGCTTAGAATTTTATGGGAGATAATATAAATGGGACATTTAAAAAATATTTTCTATATTCTATTTAAATTTCTAATGGAATTTTATTTTGTTATGAAAAGTTTCAATTTCCAGGAATTGTAATTTCAGTCTTTTGGGCAAGAGCTAATGAAAAATCCACAATTAAAATACCTAAATTGAACTGTTTAAACATACTGCATCCAATCAGAACACTGAGATCAGTATCACAAAGCAAAACATTAAGATTAGTATCACAGAGAATCCATCCTGGACTAGTTAACTAATTTTTCTCTGTCTTCATGATTAGATGATAGCATTTATCCAACAATTTCACTTTAAACACATTGGCATTATTTTAATCTCTCTCTACCCTGTACTTTTCTTTTTCTTATTTTAAGTCTTATAATCATTATACTTTCAATGTTTCTTCTTCACTCTCAATGCTATGTCATAGTGTTAAGTCATGATTGACAAAATATCCAAACTAAAAAACTTATAAAGTATAGGTTGGAAGAGAGACAAGCTAGAAGACAAAGAGGGGCAAGAGAAAAAGAGAGAGAGAGAGATACCAAGAGACAGATACAGAGAAATGGGGAGTCAGTGATATGTTCCTTTTAAATTAAAGAGGAACAATACTAGAATCAAAGTAACCAATTAGAAAACAAATGCAGTACTCCTGTATTTATACTTTATTGGCTTAATCTATAATAATAAATACAACAGACAGAAAAGGACAAATGTGAAATGTTACCAAATATGACAGATAATTGAAAAGGACTCTAATTTTACTCACAGTTTGATTCTGAATAGGAAAATGTGGTAACATTAACAGAAAGTACAAGGTAAGAAAATAATCTTATTTCTGATTTTAAAAACCTGAATTTTGTATAGGTTGTTTTGTTGGAGGTGATGATTGAGCACCTAAATACTAATTTTGAGCACACATTGAATGTATTTAACTGGATTAGCTTCCCAATAAGCAGTCATTTGGAAGTTATTATTTTGAATAGAGAACAGACATTCTAAATGTTTTACATTTATACATCAGGAGAGTTAGGAAGGAAAAAATTGCATATGTGGCAAATCCTTTTGTATCTCTACCTAAAGTGATAAAGATTGATGAGAATTATACTAGTGACAGTCCATTGTAGACAGAATTTAAAAGCTCTATTATGGGTATCCCTTTTTGTTCCTGCTATGATGTCTACTAAAATGTCTTAAGACTGTTCAATAGTTTTGCAAATAAACCTAAGTAAAGTATAAACGTCAAAAATATTTCTCTATTATTGCTCAGGAGACTTGGGAAAATCTGTCTTGACCATAAGATAAAACGGTTCTAAAGAATGCATAACTTTTGGGGGTTTCCTAACATCTTGGATTGGCATCTCCTTACTACTTAGTGTCCAACATCTTTCGTGGAGTATCTTGACAAGAAAGGATGTATTCTGTTTAAAATACTCAGATGATGAGCTTTTGCATAGGTAAAATAGGTTGGTAATAATTGTATCTACTTCATAAGAAAACAAAATTTTTTGATAAGGCATAACTGAAGTGCAGTGTTGGGACCAGAAAGCGTTATGCTAAACCAAAACACAAAATTAGGTTTTGTGATTTAGTTTAAAAGGGTATCTCAAAGAACAAAAAACACCCTGTTCCTGACTATTTGGATGTCTGTTAGGCAGAACTAACTACCACTCCCAACATACCTCTCCATGAGTCTTTCCCATATTAGTTAATATTTTATCAGTTAATGGCACTATCATACACCCACATATTCAGAACAAAGAGCAAGAAGTCATTTCTATTTGTAACCCAGTCCAACTACAAGTCTTACTAATTCTATCTCCAAAAGAGATTATGAAATGGCTACATTATTTCCCATTTCCATCATGCTCTCTTGGAATAAAGTGAGAGAGTCCTAACTCTTTTTAAAATGTGAAATAACACTATGCTAATTTAAAGCCCTTCTATTGGTTCCTCTTGTAATTAGAATTACATGCAAACTTTTACCATGACCCATAAAAGGTACTGTATGATCTTCCCCTGGACTCTTTTCTGACCTTATCTCCTATCATTCCTATTGTTTACTATTCCCCTTTAAACTTCTTTCTTTTTCATGAACATAACTAGCTTATTCCTGTCTATTGACAGAGCCCTATAATATCATATTACTGTCAAAGTATAAGCACAGGCCTTCAGAGAGATTGTGAGAGTAGGATAATCCCGTGATAAAGTCCCGTGATAATACAGATATTGCTCTGATCAGAATTCGAAACTTAAAGACTATAAATTCTTTTCAGTTCCATAATCAAGTGTGAATTACATAAGTGAAGGAGCAAATGCACAGACTTTTATAGATATTATAAAAATGTGCCAGCAAAATAGCATTAGCTGATTCTGTGACTAATGTTAATCACAGTTTTTAAACAGCATTATCTAAGCTTGTCTTCTTCTAAAAATCCTCAGTAACTTGCAAATAAAAGCAAATATAAATTTGAAAATATACCAACAGACTTATGACAACAAACACATTGACCTAAAAGTATCTATAGTTTTTATTTTTCTGTTCTAGTGTTCTTAAATTCCAATGTGATTTTAATAACACAAGTAATCTGAACTGCCACAGAACATAACTTGTATAAAATGGCAATTTAGTCTATATATTTTTTTCAGAAACTTGTTAATTTTGCCCAATGCAGATAAAGAATGAGACAGTGTAGTTAATAAGTTATTATATCTGCTCTTCACTATATTCTTTAAGGGTTTTGATTCAGCTATATAAAAACAACAATCCAGGCAGAAAATTGGCAAATGGACCTGAAACTCATATTTTCTCCAGTGAAATCATCTTATAATCCTTTGTAAGAATTGAACATTTCTGCAAATACATAGATCTGCAAAGGGCAAAATTTACAATTATATAAATACACACCATCCAGTGATAAAGATAAAATAAATTTTTAAAATGGTAAAATATGGTTTTAAAATGAAAGTTTATAAACTTGTAATAGTGGCATACCAGAAATGGTAAGATTTTATACATAATATTAAAAACCACATGGAATACCATTATATATATGGCATATTCTATAAAGCAGTTTATTTTTTATCAAATCAGCTATTAAATTGAATCTTTGTGCAATTCAATAAATAAAATATATAAAACAAACAATATGTTTATTGTTATACATAACAAATGTTCCCATAAAAATTATGCTTTCCAGTCTGTGTACTATATGTGCTCATTCCATCCCATAATTATCAATCTCTATGATTGAGGAATTCCACTGCTTTGCTCTGTAAATTACTAGCACTCTTCGCTTTTCAAAGAAAGGCATTATTTACAATCATGACCTCTGTTTAGGAATGGGGCAAGATCCATATTCCTTTTTAAAGTTACCAGACCCTACTATGATATCCAGGATTATATGAATATATGAGGGGTTTTCTTGGATAGCAGCTCTTCCTCTGTTTAACAACTATCTGCAGATTTTAGGCCAGGCCTTTTTAGATAGAAAAGAATCTGGTATGTTTTAGCGGAAGGTGAAACATGCTTATAGCATGGATGGTCTGTCAAGAAAGTGTTGGCAAGTTAAGCTAGAGAGGAAGATAAAGGGTATCTAGAAAATAGGCAGCTCTTAATCTCACAGAAAATTTAGACTTGAAGCAATAAGAATTAGAAAATTAATGAAACTGCTGATTTCTAACTATGCTTCTCTCTTCAGGGTTTATTTTTAAAATTTTTTTTGGGGGGTATTATCTGTCTTTTTTATTATAAACATTCTAGTGGTGTGAAGTGGTTATCTCACTGTTTTTTGTTTTTAATATCTTTATTGGAGTATAATTAGTTTACGATGTTGTGCTAGTTTCTGCTGTACAACAAAGTGAATCAGCTATACATATACATATATCCCATATCTCCTCCCTCTTGCGTCTCCCTCCCACCCTCCCTATCCCACCCCTCTAGGTGGACACAAAGCACCGAGCTGATCTCCCTGTGCTATGAAGCAGCTTCCCGCTAGCCATCCATTTTACATTTGGTAGTGTCTCTTCAGGTTTTAGAACTCAAATCATTCTTGTTCCCATGGGTGGATATTGCTAAACATGGTTTTATGGTTAGTTCTCAGGATTTTTCTAATATGTCTAGGCCTTTAAATGAAGCATAAATAGTTCATTCGAACATTTTAGACTAGATTGCACCGTGGAAACAAATGATGTTGAATATGTTGTGTAAATAAATAATACAGAAGTATCTTTAAAATCTGATATTCATGAGTGATCATTTTTATCTTTTCATTGATCCTATATGTTCTCTAGCTCAGCTATTGGGCTGTTCTTTGGTGAAAGAAACCCTAATTGTAACCCCATATTGTAAAATATTGAAAGAAGTCCATACTGTAAATTATATTGAATGACTGAATTAATAAATACTTTAAAAAATTATTTGGTGTCATGGGCCATGCCTTTTCCACTATACCTCTCAATTTTTTTCTGACTCAGTTTTCTACCAGTTTCTGAAATGATGTCTCAAGTTCATTACATTCACCATGTCTAAATCCCAATTTTCCTCACTTCTCAGAGAGTCTATTGCATAAACTCCTAAACAGGATCCTTTTCTTGATATTTTTTCTAAAATAAAAACATTATGTTGCTCCCTGCAGAAAAATGTTCGATGACTTACCATTTCCTCTAAGATAAAATATAAGTATCCCTGTCATAGCATATAAGCCACTTTAGAATCTAGTCTTAACAATTTGTCATTTGATTTGTAACCATTCCATTACATGAACACTTTGATCCAGTCACACTGAATAGCTTCAATCCTGCCAGAACACACTATATTATCATGAAACACAGTATAGCACTGTGGTTAAGAGCCCAGACCTTGAAGCCAGATTGCCTGATGTATGTCAGACATATGGTAAACTTACAACAATAGCTGGCACAAGGTTGACTACAGAGTAATATGATAACTACTCTCAGTGTACAACTAATCCTTTCTCCCTGCATCTGCTTAACCTGCCTTCCTCCTGCTCTAGGACATGCCTCCTCATCTTGGCAAAATTTAGCTCAAATGTAACTTCATGTAACATGGTATCGGCCATCTTCCCAGTTGTTATCCTACAATAATTACATCTTATATAATAATTACATTTTACATATTAATTGCATTTAATTACACAACATTTTATCACCTAGTGGCATTCTGCTCTGTTTTTTCCCTACCACTGCAAACTTGATTCATTAGATTGTGGAGGCCAATTTGTTATTTTAGTAACACTAGTACCTAGCATATTGCCTGGCACATAGGAGAATTTTCAATAAATGTTTGTTAAACTAAGGTAAAATAATGTATAAATTAAATTGCATCGCTTACAATACAACATTGAACAAAAAGAAACTCAGCTCCATTTAAGGAACATTTCTATATACTGTTAGAGTGCACTTATTAAATTTTTCTATTAGAATATTATTAATATATAGATTATATTAATACATTTAGTATTCCTCTTTCCTTCATGATTTTAAGCTTTCTACAGGAGTTTCTTCTAAAAGTAGCCCCACAAAATCCTGTTTAATTTTATCCTTAAATTTCTATAGAGGCCAACTGACTTATCTGGGTGGCTTGTTGGCTTTAATTTTCTTGAGAACTAATAAGACCCCACTGTCCTCCTTGAGATTTGATTTTTCTTTTTTTTTTGTGGTACGCGGGCCTCTCACTGCTGCGGCCCCTCCCGCTGCGCAGCACAGGCTCCGGAGGCTCAGGCTCAGCAGCCACGGCTCACGGGCCCAGCCGCTCTGCGGCATGTGGGATCCTCCCAGACCGGGGCACGAACCCGTGTCCCCTGCATCGGCAGGTGGACTCTCAACCACTGTGCCACCAGGGGAGCCCTGAGATCTGATTTTTGTAGCATTCCATCATTTTGTGTTTCTTTCTCCAACTTGTTTTCCTTATTCTTCCTATCACTCATTTTATTGTAAGGTATACACTTCTAATAATATTTCTAAAAATTTAATTAAAAAATTCTTCCATTTAGCATTCCATAGATTGGGGAATAAAACTCAATAAAGACTATCTCAATGAATTTCATTTTTCCTGCCAATTAACTACAATATATATTTTTTTCTTTTTACTTCTCAAGCACCAGTGACCATAAAAAATGCAATTCTTTCTTGAAGTTACATAAAGATTATAAAATGTCTTTTAATTTTTTTTTTTTTTTTTTTTTTTGTGGTATGCGGGCCTCTCACTGTTGTGGCCTCTCCCATTGCGGAGCGCAGGCTCCGGACGCAGGCTCAGCGGCCATGGCTCACGGGCCCAGCCGATCCGCGGCATGTGGGATCTTCCCGGATCAGGGCACGAACCCGTGTCCCCTGCATCAGCAGGCGGATTCTCAACCACTGCGCCACCAGGGAAGCCCTAATTTTTTTAATGTAATTGTTACATTATATTGAAATACACTGTCCCAACCATTCACATTCTACTTAAATGATATTTTGCTACTGATATGGCCTATTATTTCGAAACTAAGTCCCTTATTGAGGTATTCATATTATTTTAAAAATAGGATTAGAAGATATACTGCTGAATTAAAGAGAAGATTTCTAAAGACTTAGAAAATAAATTACTATTAGATCAGTATTCTAATATCTATCAGTGATATTACTAATTGACCAATTAGAAATCACTAGCACCTATTGTGGTATTGTAATAACCTTCACATAAATAAAATATTACAATATATATGAAGCACATAAATAATAGAACTCAAATAGGGTATTCCAAATCAGAATACACAAGGTGCAAAGGGGCACCTTAAAACTTACAGGTAAATTTTTATTACAAGCAATTCTGCTTTACCAAAACAAAATAAGATAAAAACATATTTTCAGTCCCTACTTCTGTGAATTTCAGAGATATCAATGAGACTCTTTGAGTCTATAACTTGTGAAATACAGAATATTAGGTTTTGATGAAGAGCACCTGCTCTAAGGTTGATTTCTCATTGTCCGGATCAGTTAGAAGGGAGTTCAATTTCTCATTCATTCGACAACAAGCAACTATTAGTTTCTGTCATGTAGCAAGCGTGGTGCTGGACCATGACACAAATTTATTTAAGCCCTGAACTAATTTTTAAGAATTCACAGCTTAGTGTGGCAACATAAGTCTAATATCACATCATAGTGTGATTAGTGCTATCATCATGGCTGCATATTTTAGTAGCATCGCACAGGAAGTAAATAACTTCTACTGGAAACATTGTAGAAAGTCAGGCTACCAAGGAGCATAAAATCGGGAGAGAGAAGAAAAACACAACATAGGAGGTAAAAGGTGTCAGTTCAGAATACTTTAAGATATCAAAAGATATTTGAGTTAACTCCTATTTACTGGGCCCATGTTTTCCGGTAAATAATCAAATAATTTGATCTGTGCCAATGGATTAATCAATTTGACACTACTCCTTTACCATATGCTTTTTAAAGGGCCTTTTACAAAAGCAATACCTTGACAACCAGGAAAAACTTTAATAGTAGGTCATTCGGATTCTACTGTGTGCAAGTATTAGAGCATAGAGCCATACATATTCTCATGCACTACAGCTATGTTAAATGGCATTTTGAGCAGTAAGTATAGGACAACACTTCAAATCTTATTTCAAAAATGAATTAAGGAAATCTAAATTAAGCAAAAGCTCTCTAACGTGTTTACATTTATAAGCAAAGGATATACATTTCTGTCACATATAACTTTTAAAATTCTGTCTAAATAAATTACATTACGGTGAACATAAATTTAATTAACAACTGTGGCTATTACTTTTTCTTCTTATAGGCAACACTAACCTAGTAAACACAGATTCATAAGACTATATATGTTCACTGTATAGAAATATATGGAGAGAAAGAAAGAGAAGAAGAGAAAAAATGTCCAAAGGATACTGATAAAGTACTAATAAGGCTACTAAGTAAGGAGGGTACTAAGAGATGCAGAGGGTACAAGAAGCAGGCCTATAAATAAAAATCACCAGATTAAATAAGCACACACATTTTAATGTGCTTTGTGAAGTTAGACGTACATTTTAATAATTGCTTTTAATGATTATTCATGAATGAATTATTAATTAACTCTCTAGACTAAAAATATCATTCCAAGCTTGCTAAATAACATTTCCTCAAATGAAAAATAATTATATATGAAAAGAATAAAACCTTTCTCATCATTAGTACTTCTGTAAAGTCTTTGTATTGGATCTTGCTATAATTAATGCTTGGTTTGTTAGGACATTTCCACATCACAAATTACAACATTCAAGTTCACGGATGGATATAATGTACACAGGGAAAATGAATTATTTTGCAGTGAACCTAATAGAATTATATGTGTACCAATTTATGGCTTTGCATAGAAGTCTATGCAAATGTCAGTTAAAAAAAAAAGAAAAAAGGTTTTCTCCTGTTCTTTCTTGAGAACACTAATTGTTCTAAAAATCTGGGCCTGTGTAAAGATGTTCTGAGTTAGGAGTATAAAAATTCCCACCAGCTTGTAGAAAAAAAGTAGATTCTCAAATGATCACAAAAGCTATTTTTCTCCATTCTTAGTGAAAAATAAATTCAGAGTCATGCTAAGCCATATATGTTAAATAGCAGGTCAATATAAAGGTTAATACTTTATGGTAATTGCCCCCCCCCACATACACAACAATTACCTAAGACAAGTTAGACATAATTTACTTTCTATAGTTTCCCTATTTTAGAAAAAATGTTTTATACAATTTTTAAAGGTTACTTTCCATTTATGGTTATTAAAAAATATTGACTATATTCCTCGTGTTGTACAATAGACCCTTGAGCCTATCTTACACACAATAGTTTGTACCTCCCACTTTCCCACCCCTATATTGCCCCTCTGCCCCCGCCACTAGTAACCACTAGTTTCTTCTCTATATCTGTAAGTCTGCTTCTTTTTTGTTATATTCATTAGTTTGTTGTAATTTTTAGATTCCTCATGTAAGTGTATCATAGAGTATTTGTCCTTTTCTGACTTATTTCACTTAGCATAATGCCCTCCATGTCCATCTATGTTGCTGCAAATGGCAAAACTTTGTTCTTTTTTATGGCCGAATAGTATTACATTGCATATTCATACCACATCTTCTTTATCCATTAATCTGTTGATGGACATATAGGTTGCATCCGTATCTTGGAAATTGTAAACAACGCGCTATGGACATTGGGGTGCAGGTTATCTTTTTGTTTTTGTTTTGTTTTGATCCAAGATTTTTTTTTAACATCTTTATTGGAGTATAATTGCTTTACAATTGTGTGTTAGGTTCTGCTTTATAACAAAGTGAATCAGTTATACATATACATATATCCCCATATCTCTTCCCTCTTGCGTCTCCCTCCCTCCCACCCTCCCTATCCCACCCGACTAGGTGGTCACAAAGCACCGAGTTGAGTTGATCTCCCTGTGCTATGCGGCTGCTTCGATGGAGAACAGTATGTATCTTTTTGAATTAGTGCTTTCGGTTGTTTTGAATATATACCCTGGAGTTGAATTGTTGGGTCATATGGTAGTTTTGAGGAACTTCCATACTGTTTTCCACAGTGGCTGCACCAATTTACACTCCCACCAACAGTGTACAAGGGTTCCCTTTTCTCCATATCCTCACGGACATTTGTAACTTGTGTTCTTTTTGATAATAACTATTCTGACAGGTGTGAGGTGATATCTCATTATGGTTTTGATATACATTTCCCTGATGATTAGCAATGTTGACCATCTTTTCATGTGCCTGTTGGCCATCTGCATTTCCTCTTTGGAAAAATGTCTATTCAGTTCTTCTGTCCATTTTTTGTTGTTTTTTTTTTCCTGCGGTACGCAGTCCTCTCGCTGTTGTGGCTTCTCCCGTTGCGGAGCACAGGCTCTGGACACACAGGCCCAGCGGCCATGGCTCACGGGCCCAGCCGCTCCGCGGCATGTGGGGTCTTCCCGGACCGGGGCACGAACCCGCGTCCCCTGCATCGGCAGGCAGGCTCTCAACCACTGAGCCACCAGGGAAGCCCCTTCTGCCCATTTTTAATGCTTATGTAATTGCTTAAAACTATGTCTTCAAATAAGAATTTTAAATGACTTGGTGTAGGTGATATTTCCTCCAATAAACTAGGTGAAATTTAGCATTTGACCATGTATCACCACTGTATTGCTACCTTCAACACATTATATCTGTATAATCCTTTCAGGGACAGGGATCTTCTCTACAATAGAGTGATGCCTTAGGGTAGGTAGAGTTCTTCCCTTTTATGAGTGAAAATTTGACTTCTCACTACTCAGTAATTTCATGCCCTGCTATGATATCGCAGAAAATCCTCTTCAGCAGGTTAGCCATCCTCCTTCTGTAGATGAAACAACTGTTTTTCACTTGAATTCAAAGCAGTTCAGCTTATTTCCTCTGATCACAGAAGTATGTCACATATTACATTATATGAAAATACAACTTCTTTTACTGCAAAAAATTATTTTGTTAACACCCAAACATGTCAGATTACCCAAATAATGTTTTGCACAAAGGTTTTTCAAAGACCACATAATAAGCACACTATATTTCCAATGAAATGCCCACTCAGTAAGTTATAGCATACATTGTCATGCGTAAAATGCAGATACAAATAAAAAAATAAATAAAAAGCTTTTAATGTAAGGAGCATGTAGGTCACGTCTTTTCCAAAGCAGATATATCTGCATTTCTTTGGTTGTTGGTTATTAATATTTCATTAATTTTCAAGCTACTGCAAATTCCCCTTGAGATATCATTAATAAAATACCATCCATATCAGCAAGATTATAATCACAGTAGCCAAACTACAGAACCCATTTAATTACTTAGAAATTTTAAGAGTGCTGAGCACTTGCTTTAATCTAAAGAACTGAACAATCTGATGCTTTGATGATTACAAAGGGTCTTTAGCTTTCTCTGTTTTGTTGGTAATTTTAGTTATTTCTTATACATTTCCCATTTAGATGCATTCCTTTGGTTGCCCTTTTAGAATAATAATGAGCAACTTTTGAGGAAACATAAATGAGTACATAAATGCTTCTAAAATAAATTTAAGAATGGACAAATATGCAAACACTTAACATTCACAATATTAGCCTTTTTCTGCTCAGTTTCCCGAATGACATAACATTTTTGACTAAGGAATGTAGTCAACAAATTAATAGCGTTAAATTCTGCCAAAAATATTCCAATTTTCAGACATGCCCAATCCTCTACCCACCCTAAGAATACCAATTTTCCTGATTCTGTGTAATTCCTTTCGTACACGAGTAGGCATTTTAGATTTAGGTGTTAAAGCAATTCTTATTTTTACTCTAACCCTCTCTCACATATGGTCACGCACCTTAGCATACTACAGTCACTGAAAGAATGGCAAGGCAGAGAAGAAAAATGAAGCACACTTTCACCATTTTTTTTCAGATATGTATGCATGCTGAAGTCCTGTTCATTTGGAAATTTTACCAGATAACATAAAACAGTTAAAGTTTATTATTTTCAGGTAATATTTTCCCTCATCAATATGTTGTTTTTCTGGATAAATTTCAGAGTCTGTGTGTGCAGAGAAAGGAACCCATCACAAAAGTGTGCATATTGTGATTGTACTCAGACGAAGTTCAATAACAGGCAAAATATGTCTATATTAATAGAAATTAAATAGTGGATTGTATGGAAGCAGTTATTGAATGGGAAGAGGCATGAGGGAACCTTCTGGAAGTGATGGAAATATTGCACATCTTCACATATATACATTTATAAACAACATTAAGCATTAGATGGAACACTGATGCACTTTCCTCTATGTAAGTTATAACTCAGTTTTTTAAATGTTTTTCTATGGTGCCAAGAACAAATATTGGAGTTTAAGTGAAAAAGAAATTTTGATAAATTTGTATCCATTCCCTTCTTTTTGCTTTTACTGTTCCAGTTCAAGTCCTATTTATTCCAAATCTTAACCACTGAAAAGCCTACTTTTAGTCCAAGAGTCATAATTTGTTCTCCCGTTCTTTCTTAATTATGGAGTCACTGATTTTAAATTTGTTAACCTCCCTTTAGCTAAATGTGTTCATAGTGAATAACTTTGGACAATAGGATATAGGTGGATGTAGTGTGTACAACTTTTAGGAAGAGTACATTTAAGGAAGAGTATATATATATATATATACATTTTTTTTTTTCTGTTCTTCTCTCCTGTTGGCTAGAATTATGACGTGGTAGCTGGAGCTCAAGCAGCCACATTGGACTATGGCAGAATTCAAATGCTCAGGATGGAGAAGGAACTATTATAGATAGAAAAACTGTGGGATCATAATGCTCAGAGAGCCATCTCAGTTATAAAATGACTACTTCCAGATTTATTTTACTTGAGGAAGAAATATATTTTTATCTTCTTTAAACCAAATTTCATTTATGATGTTTTTTTTTTTCTTTTTCGGTGACTAGCAGAAGCCTAATATAAGTTGATACACTTTCTATATAAGCTTTTTTCCTATCCACTCTTTCTCACTATAATCCATCATTCAAACATACTACTGAAGTTTTTCTAAGAATATATCCGACCATGATCCCTCCTCCACTGAAATTTCTTATTCTTATTCAGAAATATTGCTATGATTCCAGGTATAGTAATATTGCTATTATTAAATAATCAGTTATAAAAAAGAATGCAAAATCTGATTTTGTATTTTTAAATAAAATACTAATTTGTGCAGGAACTGAAGATGTGAATCTACCCACCAAAATTTAAATGTTCATTATTTGGGGTTATAATAACAGATAATATTTATATTTGCATCATAATTTTCTGAATTTACTAAATTTATGACAAAAATATACATCACTGTAGTAACAAAAACAAATGACTCAGAAACAAAATTAAAATCATCCATGGTTTCAGAAAATTCAAATTTTTCTTAACATTTAGAACTTAAAGACAGTTTCCACTAGTGACAGCTAACAACAACAACAAAAAATTGCCACTCTCATTCTAACCATTTCCCCTGTTCTGGATGCTTTAACCAATAAACTAAGGGGAAAAAATATATTTATGCGAACTATAACAAGAAGAACTAAGATTCATTGAGTACTTAATTATAACAGGCACTCTCATAAGTACTTTTACCTCTGTTGATTTATGTGTACCCACTACCCCTCTATGAGAAAGGAACTATTAATGAGAGGTACAGACCTAAGGCACAGGGATATTAAATCATGGTAGGGCTAATATTTTAACCCAAGCTTTCTTGTTCAAGATTCTGCATTCTTATCTGCATTGTTTACCCTCTGTAGCCACATGCAAGATGACTGACAAAAATTACTACTTAATATCACTAATTTCTGTATGAATAAAAGACAGCATAACAAAGTTATATTCAAAGCAAGAAAAAAATATTTGCAACACATATGATAGAATATATAGGATGTTGATAATCTTAAGGAGCTCTAAGATGAACAATGAATACCCTATTGAACAATAAATACCCCAAAGACATAAATAAGCAGTTTTCAATGAAAGTAATATCCAAATAAAACAATGTTTATCCTCACTGATAATCAAATATTCACAAATTTAAGATACACTATTTTTTATTTATTATGTTGGTAAGTGCTGAAATGGTTGTTATTGTGATTTTGGCCAGGGTGTGGTAACACAGGCACTCTCATGTATTGTGTTAGAAGGACAGATTTATAAAACTTTTTGAAAGGCAATATACAATATATATCCAGGTTTAAAATGTGTATAACCCCTTCATGATGAGACTTCCTTTTTAAGAATTTAGCCTAATTAAATAAAATGTAGTTAACAATGGGACTTCGTGGTAGTCATATCTGTAACAGTGAAAAATTGGAAACTAGTTAAATGCATACCTATTAAGGATTGGTCAATCAAATTATAGTATATTTACACAATGGAATATCAGACAATCACATAAAAGGAGAACATATAGACATAAGTACTAATATGTGAAACGTCCATGGTATACTAATTAAACAAGAAAATTGTTACACAGTATTATGGATTGAATGATTCTATTTGTGTTAATATACGTGTTTATTATCTGTTTATTTTTTAAAGTCAGGAGGACTTTACAAGAAAGTGCTATCACTGACTGACTCAGAGTCTGGTAGGATGGAAGGAATGGGGATGAGAGTGGAAAGAAAGATTAGAGAGGAAAGTTATATTTCTACCTACAGATGACCGTATTGTTTTGCTTTCATGTGAGCATAATTACTTACATTATTAAAAAAACACTAAAAATATTTTCACCTTCCAACAACAACTAAAAATCTTTGCATTTCATAGTAATTTTTCTACCTTCCTCTTGCCATTCATTAAACTCAGTAGCTAAATCTGATTCTTAGGAAGATCCACCAGACCACTCAAATTTCAGGATCAAGACCTCACTCATACCCAAGACAGTGACTGCTTTCTTCTCTTCCTGGAATGTTTCTCTTTCCAATTCTACCTATCAAAAATTCCTTAATAGTAGGTAATTCGCAAAATGCTACTTAAATTGTGGAACATTCTTTTTCTCTTCTGTTTTCCATTCAAAAGAAAAAAAAAAAAACTATTAGAAACCTTGCCACATATGGTATGCATATAATCTATGTATATGCCTGTCTTCTCTAGTAACCTCTGGGCTGCTCACTGACAGGGTCTTCTATACTTTTTATCCTTCTCCTATGTCTAGTTCTCAAGCATGTATACAGTTGATACCTGCAAAATATTCACTGAATTGGTTAATTAACTATAGAGATAGCTCAATTGATAACTCAAATAAAATGATAATGAATGTGATTGTTTTGTCAATTACTGAAACATGATTTATCTACAGTGAGGTTTATTCTCATTTCTTTGAGAAAATGGATAGTAAAATTATTCACATACAAAAGAGGTACAGCAATGCTCTTAATATTTAAAAATTGTAAGATAAACGATGCCCTAGAGAAATGTATTCAGTGTCAATGTAGTACTGTAATCATTTTATTCAAAGTGTATCATAACTAAAATTCTTGTCAAGCTAACAAGGTTGAGAATCTGACGTTCTTAAAACTGTTCAAATGTAGCCAACCTGACTCCAAGTCAGGGCTTATAACTGCTACACTCAGGTACCAATTCCAACAACTGAAGAGATTGACAGAAAATGCTGAATCAACTGAATTCATATGCAATTTATATTCATTTCACTTAAACCACATTAATTACCCACAATCTTATCTTTGTGTTGAGTTCTAATCCCTGCTGATTACCTCCTTCCCCGTCTTGCCCCCCCAAAGCCCACTATTCTTTAAAAAGTTTGAAGTTTTTGCAATATAATTTCCTGGTGACTTCTAGACATTATAGAAAATCTCAATACGCTATCACTTAAGTGATAATTCAACCTATTTACATAACATTATTGATGAGGGACTCACTCCCTGGTAAGGTCTAATTCAAATTTTATATAGCCTTAAACAGAGGAAATTAGTTCAAAATTGGAACTAAATTATGTCTTTTTAAAATCTCTACCCATTGGCCCTAAGTTCTGCTTTCGGGAACAGCGAACTATAAACATAATTGTTTTTCAATATTAGAGCCTAGTCTATTCCAAGTTTCTCAGTTCCCTCTCACTCTATTATTATTATTATTAAGCACTTGCATCCAATAGCAGCATACTCTTGGATACCTGACCCCTGTAACCTGCCCATTCATCTCTTCGGCTCTCACATTCTTCCTGTCTTAGCTTTATTCCTAAGACCCGAGGCCAGTGTTAATTTCCTTAATTGATCAACTCTCTTCTTTTTCTCTCGAGTGTTAATATTGTAATAACTACTTATACTCTGATACTGGGTATGTCTAGTTGTTTCTCCAACATCTAGTATTCCCACCTAACTTTCCTAAAAACCCTGACTATAAAAGTGTGCCCTGAAAATCTATTTTCTACATTTACTCTGTCATCATATGTGAATTTCCTCCTTTTCGCTCTTTTGTCCAATCTAAGTTCCTGAACCCTAAATCAAGATTGTAAACCTTCTCCAAAATGGCCATCTCGCCCAAGAGGAACTTCCAGCTATTTATAATGTCTGTCTAAACAAAATTTTCTAAATGTGTCCATGTGTGCATAATATTTTCAGGACTTCACTATGCTTCTGCCTATAATACCTGCTTTTCAAGAGCATGGAGTTTTACTAGGCTCATATCTATATTTCATTTGCATTAACAAGCTCTATGATTGATCTGTGCAATTTCACCAACCCAGTCTTACAACCAATAGTTAATATTTATACATGTTATAGTGAAGACTTTACTTTTCCAATTGGATTAAGCTGAAAAAAATAACCATAACACTATATCTTACTTATTTTTCTACTGTGGAGGACAAACTCTGAGAAAAAGTAAACAAAATTATAATAAAATTAGAACAACAATAATAGTGCCATCCTATTTCCCTTTTTTAAAGGATAAAAAGTACATTTATTTTATTTCTAAAAACAAAATGAATAAAGTGAATGGATTACTTCTACTTTATCAATATCAATTTAGATAATGAGTTGAATATATATTTTATTCTTTTTAATTAATCTTTTAAAAAAGCTATTACTGCATGTATACCTTCTTTATTAAAGAGATATTTAAAATTAAAACTCCTTCAAAGGTAATGAAGCCTTAAACAACTCTTTATTTCAATCTGGATATAATCTTCCAGGGGAGCCATATCACAAATTATAATTTGTTACGACAAATAAAAGAAAAATGAAACTCATGTATTTTACCAGAGAGAGGCCAAAAGGTTAACATTTCCTCTCCGAGGGCTGAGAGTCAATAAAAGAATCTCTGAAGCTTTCACCAGAAAAGCTGGATCTTTAGTGATAGTGAAGAAAATCTATTCTGAAATTATACCTATTAAAGAAGACAGATAGAACAAAGAATAATGGAAGATCTGTAGAGAAAATAAACTGCTATAATTTTTTTTTAATGTCCAGAGTGAATTTCATTATCTTTAGTAAACCTTACACAGGAAGTAACATTATTTCAAAAGTGGTTCTTGATGAAATAAGTCTTTAAGGTTCATGTTGGTACTTTGATATTGAAATTTATCTTTCAGGACTTTAAGAAAGGTAAATTATGGAGAACAAACTATTGCCAGTTAGAAGAATCTAATAATGGGGAGAATTAAATACTATTAATACTTTTTTTCTATAAAAAATTCTGTAAAAGAAAACAGACACATGCAAAAGAATTAAACTGGACTACACTCTCACACTATGTACAAAAAAATTTTAAATGGATTAAACACTTAATCCAAAAATATAAGTTCTGAAGCTATAAAAGTTCTAGGAGAAAACATAGGCAGTAAGCTCTTTGACATGGGTCTTTGTAATAATTTTGGGGGTATGTCTCCTCAGGCAAGGGAAACAAAAGCAAAAATAAACAAATGGAACTACATCAAACTAAAAAGCTTTTGCACAGAGAAGGAAACTATGAGCAAAACGAAAAGTTCACCTATGGAATGGGAGAAGATATTTGCAAATGATACATCCACAAAGGGGTTAATAACCAAAATATACAAAGAACTCATACAACGCAATGTCAAAAAATAAACAACTCAGTTAAAAGGGCAGAGGATCTGAATATACATTTTTCCAAAGAAGATAGATGCCCAACAGGCACATGAAAAGGTGCTCAGCATCGCTAATCATCAGGAGAATGCAAATCAAAACCACAATATCATTGCACACCTGTGAGGACGGCTATTATCAAAAAGACAAAAAATAATAAATGCTGGCGAGGATGTGGAAAAAAATAAACCCTTGTGCGCTGTTGGTGGGAATGGAAATTGATACAGCCAATGTGAAAAACAGTATGGAGATTCCTCAAAAAATTAAAAATAGAACTACCATAAGATCCACTCCTGGGTATTTGTCCGAAGAATACAAAAACACTAATTAGGAAAGATATATACACCCTAATGTTCATTGCAGCATTATTTACAGTTGCTAAGATACTGAAGCAACTTAAGTGCCCATCAACAAATGAATTGATAAAGATGTTTATATATATTTATATATACATAAATACATATATATCAGTATATCTAACATATATATAATGTAATATTACTCAGCCTTAAAAACAAAATGAAATCTTGCCATTTGTGATAAACACAGATGAATATAGGAGGTATTATGCTAAGATAAATAATTGACAGAGAAAGACAAATGCTGTATGTTTCACTTATATGTAGAGTCTAAACAAAATAAAAACAAATGAACAAACATAACAAAAGGGAAACAGTTATAGATACAGAGAACAAACAGGTGGTTGTAAGAGGGGAGGGTGATGGAGGAAAGGAAAAATAGGTAAGGGAGATTAAGAGGTAGAAAATTCCAGTTGCAAAATAAATGTCACGGGTAAGAAATGGAGAGCATGTGGAGTACAGTCAATACTATGTAATATCTTTGTATGGTGCATTTCATAACTAGACTTATTGTGCTGATCATTTTGAAATGTATGGAAATACCAAATCACTATGTTGTATAACAGGAACTAACATACAATAGCATTGTAGGTCAATTATACTTCAAAAACCAACAAACAAACTCACAGAAAAGGAGAACAGATTTGTGGTTACAGGAGGAGAGGGGAATTGGACAAAGGCAGTCAAAAGGTACAGGCTTTCAGTTATAAGATAAATAAGTACTACAGAGTAAAACCTAAGAGGTTCCATCACAAGAATTTTTTTTTTTTATTTTTTACTAAAACGCTCCACAAGAGCAGAGGTTTGTTTTTCCATTTTTGTTTATTACTATAATTTCAACAGCAAGAATAATATGTAGACATGGAAGGCATTCCATAGGCATTTGTTGAAATAAAAACAAATGAGGAAGGAAACCTAGAAAATAATCATATGTTAAGCCTATATTTCTAACTAGAAATTCAAGAAGTTCAGAAGAAAGAATAAACATGTACTCATCGATTTTTTAAAGAGACTAAAAGAAATACAAAACACATGAGAATAAAAATAGAAGTCATACAAATAGAAATAAAAAGTTAGTAAGAATCTTACAAGTTTAGTTATGGCATCTTGGAGAAGGTCCTGCTGTAATTAAATTTTATCATGGTATATAAACAAAAGAAAGGCTGTAATATTAAATTTATAAGTCTTAACCAACATTCTTATTTTAATCGTATAACAGCTACTCAGTAAGGCTGTCCCATTACTTTTAGGGGCTCAACATGCTGCCAGAATCTTAAGCTTAAACCTACCCAATCTCTATACATAGAAGACAGATGGGCTTGTCTCTCATTTACATCTGATATACTTGAAACAGAGATGCACTATGGGTGTTCTACATAATTACTCTACACCTTTTTCACTTGTTCCATACCATTTCCAATTACATTACCATCTTTGTGCATCTTTAAACTCTGAATTCTTTGCTTTGAGTCTTCAAATTATTTTTTGAACATGTTTTCTTGGTTTTAAAATGTCAATATTCCTTGCAGATGTAGAGAATGGACTTGAGGACACGGGGAGGGGGAAGGGTAAGATGGGACGAAGTGAGAGAGTGGCATGGACATATATACACTACCAAATGTAAAATAGATAGCTAGTGGGAAGCAGCCGCATAGCACAGGGAGATCAGCTCGGTGCTTTGTGACCACCTAGAGGGGTGGGATAGGGAGGGTAAGAGGAAGAGGCAAGAGGGAGGGGATATGGGGATATATATATATATATGTATAGCTGATTCACTTTGTTATAAAGCAGAAACTAACACACCATTTTAAAGCAATTATACTCCAATAAAGATGTTTAAAAAAAAGGTCAATATTCCTTAAAAGACTCTGACATAATGCACCCTAGCTTGCATCATTTTCTTCTGCTTTATAATAGGACCACTCCCCTAAGTCAAGCTCCGTGTACCCTTAGAAGTCTACTGCAGTGACAAGAGATAGTGTGCAGAATCCTGGTTTAGAATTAGTGAATATTAGAGATGTAAGATAAAGGGAGCGGGGGAGGGGAGGTAATTCTGTACAAACACACACACACACAAGACAGCTGAGAGAAACAATGGGAAGAAAAACAAGTAGTGTTTATTGAATGACTTCTTTTAACCCTAGATAACCACATTGAATGACTGTATTGTTCACATGTTGGAATCACGGTTTTATTGAGTTAACCTACTCCATGCTGTTCAGCACTTGATTATCTCTCTCAAATGCCATACTGATCATTTAATTTGTCTAATCAAAAATCCAATAGGACCCTAATCATCTCAAAAAATAAAAAGTATGTGTCATTCATAGTCCTCTTTGATATAATTTTAACTCACCTACTCAATTATTTTTCCTAATACTGCTTTCTAAACAGATCTACCTTAAGCATGTCTCTTCAAATGCCTTATACTTTCCCTCCCAAATAGTTCATAGCCTGGTATTCAGTAACTTTATATTATACATCCGATGCTGTTTTCCTGTTTAATCATCTGTTAGTTATTACACAAATTTGTTGATACAGCAAAGCTGGTCTTTAAATGGTGCTTAATTTACTTTACTATGTTTATTGTATGTCTGCATTTACTAGCATATAATATAATATCCAAGAGGGCACAGGTTTGATTCTGTTTTGTTCACTAAATGTCACAAGCACTGGAACATTATTGATGAATAAATAATTTTCAAATATTTTATATTTTCATAATGGTCCTGAGTCAATTGCTTCCTCTCCATTCTCAAAGTGTCTGCCTTAAATTAGGCTCTCATTAACTTTCCTTCGACCACTGTAAGAGTCTTAACTAAATTTCATTCCTAATATTTCCCCAAGCCTGTGAATCCTCTCCTTAGCAATGTCTTCTGAAACAAAAATCTGATCAGGTCATTTTTCTGTTAGAAATCAGGTAACTTCTAAGAAACTGTATTTTGTAGTCTTGCATAAGTCTACTTTTCCAGTTTGTTCTACTGTCAATCCACAACCAGAAAACTTTTCTCTTGGCTACTCTACCAAAGAGAATGAACCTTTTAATATATTTCTAAGCACAGAGCACAGGCTAATGAGCTTTCATAAGAACTAATGGAAGCTCAATATCAGTAAAACATGGAAAAAGATGGTAAAAGAACATAAAACCCTCTCAAACAATGATTTTCAAACCTTTTAACTTAACATCACTGTAGCAATACGTTACATTGCCTGTTGTTTACATACACAAACACATATTCCATATATGAGCATATATATATATATATATAAAAGAATATATATTTTACGAAAAAGTCTTTGTGTATATATAACAAGCCTTTTATGCTTGCCATAAAACAACTCTTGTCAGGGTCAACAATGACCTTCACATTGCTAAGCCTGTTTTGTTTGTCTATGTTTTCTCTCCAGCTCACCCTATTTGATTTCTCATAAGTAACTGACACATTTCTTCAGTATTCTTTTAGTTTTAAAAATACTACTATCTTTCTTTTTATATTTCCTTAATTTTGTAGATATGTGAGTTGATGAATGTTCACTAAACTTATTTTGATAATCATTTCACCATGTATGCAATTCAAATCATTATGCCATACACTATAAACTTATATAGTGCTACATGTCAATTCTATCTCAACAAAACTGGAAAGAAAAAAAAAAGCACTATTATTGTATCTTGTTCTTTTCATAACTACCTCACTAGTCACTTCTTTACTCTCCTTTAGTGTTCTTACCTCCCCTCCCTACTGCTGCCATGCCTAAGGTCAGTCATTAGACTCCTTCTTTGCCTGCACTCACTAAGACGTTCTCACCAAGTTTCATGCCTTAAAATCACTACACACAGATCACTGACAAAATATATGTCTATCTCACACCTTTCACTTGAACATTAGATCTATGCATCCAACTGCCTTCTAAGTAATTTTATCGAATAGGATCTCAGACTTAACAACTCCAAAATTGAATTCCTGATTCTCCTTTCCAAATCTGAGCAGCACCAATCTTCTCTCTTTGGTAATTGATAAATTTATTCTTCCAGGTGTAAGCAAACAAACTTGAGAGCATCCTGGACTACCATCTTCCATACTCCACACTTAGTTCATCAGCAAATCCCTTCCCTTCAAAATGTAGCCCCAAATCAACAACTTTCACTAGTATTTTCACTGCTATCATCCTGGTCCAAGTTGTCCGCATCTCTCTTCCCTTATTATTACAGTAAGTTTCTAACTGGTTTCCTTATTTCTACCTTTTTTACCCGAAGTCTGTCATCTACACACAAGCTTGGGTAAACCATTTAAGAATTTGTAGTCTTCAGAAGAATGGTATAATAATAATATACAGAATGATCCTTTTAAAATGACAATCAGATCATATCACTTTTCTGAACTTCATAGATATTCAATCAACTTTTGAAAATGTGAAAAAGACTGTTTAACATGTTACATTAGGTCAAAAGAACTATGGATTGAGTTATTTCTTATAATAATTTCAAAAAGCTATTTTGTAACATGAATCAACATGCCAGTGGTATTCGTTCTTTGAAGTTAAAATTTCTTCATAATTTAAAATTTTATTCATTTGGCCTTATTAACAAAACATATAGAAGTAATTTGCTTAGCCAAATCTATCAAGCTACGAGAATACTTACCGTGGGGATTCAGCAATAATTTAAATAATTATCATGCTGATATATCATTGGCAATTTATATTACATACCCCATAATTATATATACTTAATATTCATAAATTATAATAGTATATATACAAAATATACTTGATATTATACAAACATTATCTAAGTTTAAAGCTTTCAAATATTATGATGAATATAAGTAAGATTGTATTAATAAAATGGAAGAAAAATTTAAAGAAAAAAATTATATAAGTATACACTATAAACAGTATGCTTTACCAGTCTTATATTAACACACCCATGTACAATTGTGTAATCAAATGTGGACTTAATTATATGAAAGTATGCCCATACTTACCTTATGTTAAACCATTCCAAAAATGAATGATTCCTAGATGCTGCTAGCGGTTCATAGATATTTAGCTTAGTAAGAATATAAATAAATTAGGCAATAGGATTTTAACTTTATCATGATGCATATGAAGGGCTATTTTCATCTGGCTGTTAAGATCACAAAGCATAATTTTTAAAAAATCCATAACTAAAGTAATCCTCACAAATTGAAAAATCAAAAGCAACAATATGAAAGCAGACCTGCAAAATTTGGCTTGTATCCATTTATTTTTCCTGTGCCTGCTCCTCTGATTTAGATGCAGAGGGACTTCCATCCTTGTGCCTGCCTCAACTTGAAGATAAATAATGGGGAGAATCATCTTTTACTTGTCTGACTCATCCTTGTTCCTTAAAAATACCTCTTATCTATGAATTTCTTCTAATAAGCATAATGAACTTTAAAACGGAGAGGTCATATTAATGCCTTTTAATATAGAGTCACTTTCAAGGCTAAAAAATAACATTATAAACTTTATTTCTGTTTTCTTTTAAATTAAATCATGTCATTATCTTTCTAATATGATATTGTTGATCATCATCTGCCCCAAGTCTTCTGGACGAAAGGTTTTATGTAAGGTAGTTTAATCATTTTGATAAAGACAAGGTATAAAGAGAATGCCTAATGACTGGGTTAAATGGGTTATTTCATTGGCATTTATTTTATATTTAATTTGTGCCTTTAGCACAGAAGAATTAGGAAAATTACCTGGAATTCAGTCACAAATGATATTACAGAGGCATAATAGATTTTCTTCAAGTGTCTATACATTATAAATTTAAGTTACTATGTATCTGACAAAAGTAATTTGTAAAAGAGTATTTCTAAAACTATTTATCTGATATCTATTCAAACAGCATTTTCTGCACTTTAATTAGAATGACCATAGAAATTTGCTAACCTTTCACGACACAGCAACTTAAAAATCCATTAAAGTTTTTGAAAAAAATGCACTCCTTGACTTTTCTGTAATTCTAAGAGCAAACAGCTATCTAACATTTTCAGGATCATTAAATTAAAAATGATAAGGAAAGAAAATCATTAACTAATTTATATTTCTCTTCTAATGGGAATAGAATTAGTAATTACTTTTGCTGGTGAAACATCCTGTAGTCAGTCACTTGTGTCTGAATCATATGCTTATCGTTTAAGGTACGGGGCCTCCTGACCTTAAATTACAAAATCTCACAGTTGCGCTTATAGAACAGTATTGATACAAGTGAAATAGAATCTTCATGCTTAACCATCCAAACTTTTATTCTCAAATTTTCTTTTCCTGTGCTGCATTTATGTTTTTACTTTTTATAAACTGTAACCACAGTTGGCTCAGTACCTTACATATTGTAACACAATAAATATTTACTAAATTAATGTGTGAATCAATTTAGGCATTTAAAAAAAAGAAGCAAGGCAAAAAGCTTTCATAGTCAAGACTTTCATTCAAAAATCATGAGATTCATGGAAGTCATAATGATCAGCAATTACAACTTGAAGTTTTACCTTCTTCCTAGGTTGACATATAACCACATAAGCAATTAGTTCCTTTCACATTTGACCTGCTGTCCTTGTTAAAATTACTATAGAATCTATGGTTTGACATTTTTGAAGCTACATTCACTTCATCCACTTATTTCCTTGATGGTATTAGTGATCTACCTGCCTTCTTAAGGTCATATTTATTTCAGTTCTAAAATTAAATTCAGACAATACATCCATCAGTAACATTTTGTATGACATTTATTATATTTTGTCTAAGCAAGTTAACAGATTGTGACCCTTAAACAGAAATTATGCAATCAACCACGAAGCAGTTTATAGAATATTTTAAATGATACATCCTTGCCCAAAAGACTTGTACAATTACACAGAATAGTGTTCTACAGTATTTAAATTTGAATTAAAAATTGTCTGTATCTCCACTGACATGAGCTGTCATAATTTACATGTTATAGAATACATTTCTAAGAAAGGCTCAAGAACAGAATGGTAGTTTACCTACCAGATTTCTTAACAAAAAAGGCAATATATCTGATAACTTGAGTTTACCTCAAATCATCATTTATTTTTGTTAATTATAGATCTCTCTATCCCTAAATACAGTAATATGATATAATGAAAGTGGTTGTTGGTAAGTCTAATATATGTGGCTTGATTGACAATCAAATGCTCTAATCCTGGTGAAAAATTACTCTTTAGAATTAGGTAAACAGAAATGTGAACTTACCCAACTTATAAACTTATATTGTCAACCTAAAGTAAACTCCTTGGGCCCTCCTGTTACAACCAGAGTATAATTTTAACACCACTCTCATCAGCAGACAAGCTGTTCTATGTCTATTCTTACAGAAGGGGCTGCTCTGTACACACTAACAGGAGGCCTCACCTTTCCATCACAGGCAGTATTCCAAATATAAATGCCCAGGAGCATCCTGAAACTGTAAACTGATTCCTAAACACAAGGCCCGTTTAAGAAGGAGAGCTTCAAAAAGTTAGTGGCTCTCGCATGTTCAATTGGAAATTCTCCTCATACTAGCTGGGATTTCAGAGGACATCAACACAGAGAAAACAGTTGTTCCCACATCTTAAAATAGCACAGATTGAACATCTAACCTTTCTGCTGCCCAGTCAGTGTCTAATTACTATTTTATGTTTAAACACACACACACACATACACACACACACACACACACACACACACACACACACAATTTCCATTTTGCATTTCTCATAATGAAATAGAACATAGATGGAAGTAAAGCAAACTCATTCATCTTTAAAAGTAGGAAATTAGAGAAAAAGGTATTTTCAGGAATTTAAACAAATAATGTCAACTAGTCAAACTTAAATTTTCTGTTAAAACATTGGCCCTTCACAATAACTCTATTTTAAAGTAATTGCCCTTTAGTAAAAGATTTGGTACCTCTTTAGATTATTCATGATGATGGACAATTTTATTTTCTAATCCTGATGTTATATTTAGCAACTTACTAAGGCTCTATAGAGGACATGAACTCTTGGGGCACTTAGAATAACTGTGTCTACCCAAGATTTGTCACATGTCCACTGTTTATAAGTAACCTAGTTTATTTACTAGATACTGTCAATGTCTCTTCCTAGCATTATAAATACACATTACTGCAGTTTAACCAGTAGGACTGCCCTAAATATAGTGGTTTCTTTTATTTTCCTAAGCAATATTTACAGACCTAATGATTTCTCCATCTCAAAATTATATACAGTGGCCCCTCCATATCCTGGGGTTCTGCATCACCAGACTTAACCAACAGCAAGTTGAAAATATTCTGAAAAAAAAAATTCCCAAAAGTAAAACTTAAATTTGCCACTGCACCAGCAACTATTTACATGGCATCTACATTGTATTAGGTAATCTAATAAGTAATCTAGAGATGATTTAAAGTATATGGGAGGATGTGTTTAGGTTATTTGCAAATACTATGCCATTTTATATAAAGGACTTCAGCACCTGAGGATTTTGGTATCTTTGGGTGTCCTGGAACCAATACCCCACAGAGACAGAGGGATTGAGCGTACTAGGATTCAAAAGTATCTTCTTAGCCAATATTTAAAATCTGAATTGGAATGGCTAAACAATGAATATTCAAGTCTCTTTGTTTAATGTGATCATATTTATCCCTTCCACTGTGAATATAGTGAGAAAAAACTTGGCTATTAAAAAATCAAACAGCTGTTGGTTTTATACGTATTATATACTACAAAATATTTTTTTATTTTGAAATACATTTGGATTTCTTTCCTATTTTTCTTTCATTTGGAGAAGCAAATGGGTGGTGATAGTGAACAATATAATAGGCTACTCTAACAGAGTGGAAGGAACATGTTCTTGATGCCAAAAGCCCAGAGTATGTGCTTTAGCTCTTTTCTCTGCTGGCCTTATGACCTTGGGTAAGTCACTTAGCTATTCTGAAATTCATTTACTTCACTTCTAATGATTTGTGCTCTCCCTTTTTATAGAGATTACATTGAGCAAATGGGCATTTTTCTACTATAGAGAAAAAATCGTCCAGTAAGTAGATACGTCAGATTCCCTCTGAAAGCGTGACAGGTACATGGCGTTACACTGTGTGTGCACGCGGATCCTAACAGGAACAGTGAGTGGCGTGCTGTCAGAGCCCTCGGAGGTAACCTGAAGGAGCGCTCCAAATATCCTCCTGCCAGAATTACACACCTGCGGAAATTTCTCACCCGATGACTGCGGAAGTATAACTGCTTTTCACCCTGGCCTTCTCACCACTTGCACAATGTTTATCCCATTTCAAGATGCCATCTGTGGTGATTTCCAGCATCGTTATCTCAGAGGTTGAAGGCATCACGCATAACTAGAGTATTTATTATTACGAACGCATCTGGCATTTTTGGAATTGTCAAAGAAACTGACAGCTCCTGTAGCCTGATAACTTCTTTCTACATTTTACTGTCCTTAATAGTAAACACCAGTTGACGTTGACACTTGTAAAGTTAAATAAAGGATGCCATATCCACGGGAATCATTTGTAAGAACAAAAAAAAAAAAAAAGGGAAATTTTGCATTTACATAAACATGATAGTAAGAGTACTTAATTCATAATGTTTTCTCTCTTTGCAGAAATGCAACTCTTTGGGCATGGATGCATAGGTACAGACTGTTGTGTGGCTTTGCTAGAAATTATGTCCCACTTTTCTGTTTGATTTTTGTTACGACTTTTGTTAGGTTTGGGGATTTACAAAATGATTTTTTTTTATTAGAAAACTTTATAATCTTCTCCACTTATATACAAGTAACTCCCTCACTCCTCTCCAGTATTGTTTTGCTCATTTGTAGGATTGGTTTAAATGTCTGATCTCTTCATTGGACATTATATGCTTCTTTGAGGGCAGAGATTACAATGTGTTCATCCACGAGCCCCACAGTGATTTATCCCTTATCTTGCAAAACGCAGTCAATGAAACTTGTATTAAATTAAAAATAAGTAGAAATTGTTTCGAATGAAAAGATCTAATGACATTTTAAGAGGAGTTTGGTTTTGTTTTGTCTTTAACCTAACACTAAATATTTAAACAAATAAAACAACAAACATTTCTACTGTTGGTAATGTGCAATGATGGGAGATTTCTGTCCCTATTTCACACAAGATAATACTGCACAAGTATTTATTGACATCTAAGAGCTGAAATATAATAATTATAAAAATTATTTAAATATAATGCTATTTTAAAGTAAATTATCAGTTGTATACATACAAAAGAGAAAAAAATAGTTACTGAAAACATCAATTTTCTAGAAAGAGTTTGATTTCTTCTTTCCTTCTGTCCTGCATATATTTTTTTAATATTTGCTGCAGATCAATTGCTGAAAAGCAGATTATTGTATTAATAACATCTCAGAATTGAGTAATTTTCTATGTATTATCAGACTATTATGAACTAGATATTTTACTCAATAATAATATAACAGCTAGAAAAAAGAACAACAGAGTGAAACAACTTTATTTAAAACCAATTCAGAGAATTTAATTGGTTTTAAACTCTAAAACCAATTCTTTTTCATTATCTAATATATACCTTAGCTACTGGTTTTTAGAAAACTAAAAGACTCCACTTCGTGAAACTAATTATCTCTAAAACCTCAATCCTTACAACATCCTTCACTGAAATATATTAAAATTAATTCTGTTGCACTTTCTTCCAGAATGTATCATATAAAACCCTATTCACTTTTCCTTTATTTTTACTTTTATTTCCTTCTCTCTTCTTTTACTGTTTATTGCAGTAACTTACAAGTCTCTTTTCTTCCAAATCCCTGACAACTTCCCTTATTTTCATTCTAATTAGTAAGATTTTTGAGTGCAAGATAAATATTATCATCCACAGTTTAAAAGTAGTATTAGAATAGACTGTTAATAATTAACTATTATGTAATTAGTTGACCAAATTTGATCAGCCTGGTTTAATCCCTAGAAAGTGATCTTGGAGATAAAAAAGACAAAATAGAAGAAGAATTTAAGCAGTATGTAAAAACCCAAATAAACAAAAAAACTCACTTTAAGAAAAAGGCTAATTAATTGGAGTCAGATACATGAAACTTCAAATTCTGTATCTTCCATTCATGTGTGGAAATGTGGTCAGTTTTCTAAATATCCTTCAAGTACTTGAATACACCATTTAAATTCATATGCAGTTTCTACTGAAATGGGTACTCAATAACTATGTAGGTGACTATTTTGCAAAAGAAGAACTCAACAAGGAATCATGATATTTAATCCCTTTGTGGCACTAATTTAAGTTTCTCCTAAACAATATATTGATCAGGATAAAAAAGAAAAGTTTGTGCTAAATGCCTATGGTTCGCTCTGTACAATTGATTTTACAAAATGAAAAAAAGAAAATACCACCTTTACTTAAAGCTCATTTTCTTGGTTGTATGAATGACCAGGTTTAACAAGAAAAGAAAAGAAACGCAACTGCTAGTATATCCTAGAGACTTGTTCCATTATATCAAACACATTTTGAATTGCTGAAACTTAAAACTAGTTGGAGAGCAAAATGACAACACATCAAATTATTAGCTAAATATAGTGCTAAAGGAAGCAAATTCTGAAAAGAAGATTGGCTGTTTAGAGATAAAGGAACATTAGGGTCAACCATTTATGTCAAAAGCAAGCAAATGCCATTCCAAGTATTCCAGATAATATGCACTAACAGAGTTTTAAATAAGTCTAAGCAGAGTGGTTATTAATTTCACTGTAGAATCAATAAAAGAAGAAAACTTCCCAAACCTAATTTTTTACGTCAGACTAAAAGACCTGGTAGTCACTGACCAACCGAAAACAAAACAGTCTTACACAAATACACAGCATTTACGCAAAGACAGGTGCTATTTTAGGTTAGACAGGAATGAAGCAGGTAAGTTTGTAAACAAAAGGATCCTCACAGATGTAAGAATCGCCAACTCAGGCAAATACCTTGCCTTTGTTAAGAGAATATCCAAATTATATTAAACTTTAAAACTCTTGTTCTTTGTATTAGTTTCCTATTGCTGCTGTGACAATTACCACAACGAGGTTACATGTCTGAAATCTGTCTCGCTGGGCTATATTCTTCTGTAAGTCTTGGAGGAGAATCTGGTTACTTGCTCTTTTCAGTCTAGAGGTTGTCTGCATTCCTTAGCTCATAGCCCCTCCATCCATCTTTAAAGCCAGCACAACGGACTAAGTCCTTCTCATCCTGCCATTATTCAGATTCTCTCCCTTTGTCTTCCTCTTACACTTTTTTTTTTTTTTTTCCGGTATGCGGGCCTCTCACTGTTGTGGCCTCTCCCGTTGCGGAGCACAGGCTCTGGACACGCAGGCTCAGCGGTCATGGCTCACGGGCCCAGCCGCTCCGCGGCATGTGGGATCTTCCCGGACCGGGGCACGAACCCGTGTCTCCCGCATCGGCAGGCGGACTCTCAACCACTGTGCCACCAGGGAAGCCCCCTCTTACACTTTTAAGGACCCTTGTGATTACACTGGGCCCATTGGGATAATCCAAGAATATTCTTCCCATTTTAAGATCAAATGATTTGCAAACAATTCCATCTGCAACTTTAATTCCCCTTTATGGTATAACAGGTTCCAGTGATTAGAATGTGGACATCTTTGAGGGGCCATTATTCTATCACTCACCCCTCAACTGATCATTTTGGAACAACTTCTATGTTCAGTACACCTTAATACTTGAATATGTTTTGAATATGTGCATACATGCTTAAAAGCTGTACAGATATATTTTTTGAAAAGTAGTAAAGTAAGGAAAGGTAAAAGAAAGTGACTGACATGTACGTTATTGTTTATACATTGTCAGTCAGACCTGATCTGAAAGACCTCTCTGAAACGGTGGTATTTGAAAAGTGACTTGAAGGAAGTGAAAAATTGAAAACAGAAATTAGAGAGACAGTTTCAAGCAGAGAGAACAGTAGCTTCAAAGGTCCTGAAGAGGGAAGGTATTCTGTGTGCTTGAGGAATAGCTAAGAGGAAAGCACAGTCTGGCTGGAATGGAGTGAGAGAGGGGAGAGGGGTAGGGGCTGAAGTGTGAGGGAAGAAAGGTATAAATTTACAACACAGAGCCTTGACCCTTATTTACCTAGGAGTGAGGCATACTCCAACAGAGGAGTCTCATGATTAGAAAAGGGGCATCATGGTTGCTGTGTGCAGAATCCACTGCTGTAAGGCAAGGTGGGAAGCATGAAGATGAGTTTGGAGGTTATAATAACAACCCAGGTAAGAAGTAACAGTGGCTCAGATTGTGGTGTAAGCAGAACAGGTAAAGAAACATGTAGGATTCTGGATCTTTTAGAAGAAAAAGGTGGTAAAATTTACCAGTGGAAAGAATTTTAAGTCAGAAAGGGGGAAAAAAAAAAGGAACAAATTCTAGACAGTGTCAAGATTTTTATCCTGAGCAACTAGAATAATATAGTTCACATTTACAGAAATAGGACAAACTATAGGGGAAGCATGTTTAGATGGAAAATTCAAGAGCTCCATTTTTGGACACATTATGCTTATAGACGCCTATGGGATATCTGCAGTCAGATGCTACTGGTTACCCATCAATATTCATTCTCTCTTCTTTAATAATAGATCTCTTAAGTTTTAGCCGGGCATAACTTTTAGACACTTTTGAAGCTTGGCACGATTTTGTGACTTAGTCTTTTTTTTTTATACCAGCTTAGTTAGTGCTTAATTAAATATAATATCTAAGCAAAGATATTGACTAGGCAGCTGACCACTATATATGAGTCTGTGTTCAGGGGAGAGTTCAAAGATAGAGAAATGCAAGGGGGAGTCTTTAGCATCTAGGTGGTATTTGAAGCCAGGGGTCGAGAAAAACTGCTGATGTCTAGTACTTCCTTCAGAAAAAAAAATCAATTTTCTCCACATTCATGGGTCCACTCCACTATGATGAAATGGGCACTGAATAGGATGGCTTCGCCTTGATTTTTTTCCTTTGATCGCCACTCCACAGACTCGTAATACTATACCAGAAGACATATATGTCCATCAAGCCCAGAGGAGAAAAGGGATCTTTGGTCTTGGAAGAAGATCAAGTCATCTTATTTTATTATTCATTATTTTACTGTTTTAGACAGAGGCCAGATTTTTTTTTTTTTTTTTTTTTTTACTTTCTACTTGGATATTTAAGATTATTTAAGAGTATTGTTTTGATGCTAAATACTATGGGCTTCTCTCTACCAGGGGTCACATACTGAAGAATGCAAAAGGCAGAAATGTTCTGTTTGATCAGACAATATCTATATTTTTAAAGGAAATCTGAGTGGCTTAGATGAAGTTTTATCTTTCTGGAAATCATCAAACCCCACAATGCTCCCTGGCATTGCTCATCCACACGTGCATCCAACTGAATTGGTACTGATAGGTATTCAAATCTGGGAGTTTGAGCTAAAAATCATTCTTCTTGGCAGAATTGAACCCTTACACAAAAGATACACAGCATGTTTTACCTTGAACATTTGTTTGTTTGATTACTTCAGCCACTGAAACTTCGCAGTGAAACTTTATAGCCTAAATCAATGCATCTTTCATGGAGAAAACATAGCTAGGTATCTCTGTCACATACATGATGTATTTCTTTCTACAGATAGTACAAGAGAGGGAAGGGATCAGAGTTTCACCAGACTGGAAGCCAGGACTTGAGCTGGGAAAGTCTCAAGGGACCACAAAAGGTTAAGGGAGGCTTGGGTGTTGAGGACCCAAGTAGGCGTAAGCATTTCAGGATACCACAGTCATAGTGACACTTTTGTCTTTGAATTCATGTTATATAATTAGCTCATGTTCCCTGACATTAATGTAGCTTTCGAAAACCTTATATCTTGGGTCTACAAACAGAGCGTAGCCTTGGTTACTTTTTCTCCTCTAGTAAGGGGCCCTGGAATTAAGAACCATTACGTATATTTTCTCCTTATTATTGTTATACTTGTGATTTCAAATCTATTGAGGAATTCTGACTCGCAAAACCTTACATAATAAAGTCCTTCAATAATCCACTGTGGGAAAAATCTGTATTATTAAATAAAATCACAAGTATAGCTTATCGTATATCAATGTGTGTATACCAAGTGTACATGAATAAATTTTATTGAGCCATGAATCTGAGCACCAACTGAATCAGGCTGTTCCCAGATTCGCTCAGCTTTTTATGAAACCTATTATTCTTATTTGACGTTACTGCAGTATAACAGACCATAGAGACATTTGATTACATTCCATTTTATTATTGCTTTGTAGCAAATTGTTCTCACCAATAAGTGATAAAAATACAAAGGCAATTGCAGTACAAATATGAAGACATCTATTCCCTTTTTTGTGTGGTAAGAGTGTCCAGAAGTGTATGAACAGCATAGACCTGGCCTCTTTATTTAGCTCATATATCTTGAAATAATTATATCACAGATAAAGAATTCATATATTTTACAAGCTAGATAAAAACACATTTATAAGCTAATACTTTTTTAAATTGTCTGTTTTCACTATTTTGTCTGTAACTTAAAAACTGAGCAAATATGTAAAATATTAGCTAAAATGTAAGTCTGTACCCCAGGTAAATTATTAGAATGCTGTGAGTACACAAGCAATTTATCCTGAATACTGATGCTCACATATGCTCACTTTTGTTGTGATAGTATTCAATGTATTCATAGTGGAGGAATACTCCTTGCAATAAATATCCACAAGCTATTTGAAAATCATGCAATTTCCACTTCCCTTTTTGATAAATATCTCCTGGCAGTGAGGAAGTACAACAGTGTAGATTTGATTTATGTGTTCAATTCCTTTAAAATTTTTGTTTTTCCATGATTGTCATAAGGTCATATATATCTGTGTGGGGTCTATGTGTCTATGTGTGTGCATGACTTTTCAATTTAAATACTAGATGTGAAGAAAAGATAACTAAGATAAACTAACAAGAACATCTTAATTTAATTCTCAATTAATATACTTTCCAAAGTCTGGACAACCATTCCATATAAATTAACTTTAATACATTGAAATGGTCATATCTTGTAAATGATTGTCTTCTAGTTTGATTCTGCTTTTTTGAACTTTTTTATAACAGTTCTACCCTTCTTACTTTGCCACAAAATGTTATATTGGGATTGTTGTTATTGTGTTTAAACTCATTTCCCATTATCTAGATAGTAACAGCATTAGACCCATGTAACTAAAACGTTTTAAAACATATCTCATAAGGAGACAATAGGTCTATATTATCACATCTCTTATCCTTCTCAAAGAATTCTCTTTTACTCAAAATAATGTGACTATATTCTGTTATTTTATTTTATTCATACTTGACAAAACAGTGTAGTGCCAACCAAATTGAACCATTTCTTAGTAATAACCGTCATCCTTGTTTGGGGAATACCATGGCCTGCAGCATCAATGCTTATGAGAACAAAATTCATTTATTTTTGTTACAGATTTCCAACTATCCGTATTCACTAGAAAATGATTCTATAATTTATATAAGTAAGGAATATGTGCAGCTTGCTGTCTGTATTTCAGAAATATTCTACAGTGTGTATAAGCTGAAAATGAGTCAGTTTGAAGCACCCCAAAGACATTTTTCAAGTTATTTTAATTTCTCTGATGAAAGGATGAACATCTTCATTTGGCCATTCCTCACAATTTGGCATATCGTTATTTTATTAAATATTTTTAATGTCAATATCTGTGCAAATGACTTGCAAAATCCAATGTAAAATCAAAATTAAAAAAAAAATAACGTGGAAGAGAAAATGGACCTAAATCGTTAAAGTAAAAAAACAACAAACAAACAAAAAAACAGAAACTAGGAAAAAACTTTGAGATTTTGTTTCATTCTCTGGCTCTAACTCTCAGTTTGGTGTCCATGAAATTGAGATACAACATGATCTCATGAGGCTGTAGTGACGAATAAATAAGGAAATTTACATAAATGTTAAATATAGGATGTGGCCTTTTGGGGATAATCACCACATGCTTTAAAAAATATTTAAGAGCAATAAAATATTGCACGGCATAACAAAAGTGAACCCAGAATGGGAACTACTCATTTCCCACTCCAACTAGCTTTTGCTATAGTGTCTGTCACAAATGGGCCTTTTTTCTCTGTGAAATGAGGAAATTGAATGTGATCATTTCTAAATCACTGTATAAATTAGAAAATAAACCATATCACAAATTTTCTTTGTGATGAGATTAAACATATAAAATTAGAAAAAAGTTTTAATGAGTAAAGAATAGCTTAAGCAAAACAATAGAAGATAAATAATTTAAATAAGACATCAAAAAGGAAAATTAGGGCCACGTCCGGAGCCTGTGCTCCGCAACGGGAGAGTCCACAACGGTGAGAGGCCCACGTACCGCAAAAAAAAAAAAAAAAAGAAAAGGAAAATTAAAATCAAATAATAAGTGGAGAAAATGAGGAAAAGTAGTTAAATATTCAAGGTCAAGAGATATAATCTGATAGAAGAATGATACGAAAGGCCTTGGCATAATAAGAAACAAAAATTATAGAAATACAAGGAAAGCAAGAGATTACATTATGTGACGTAAATTTTCTATATGTCAATAGAAAGTTGTTTTTTTTTGTTGTTGTTTTGGTACGCGGGCCTCTCACTGTTGTGGCCTCTCCCGTTGCGGAGCACAGGCTCCGGGTGCGCAGGCTCAGCAGCCATGGCTCACGGGACCAACTGTTCCGCGGCATGTGGGATCCTCCTGAACCAGGGCACGAACCCGTGTCCCCTGCATTGGCAGGCAGACTCTCAACCACTGCGCCACCAGGGAAGCCCCAAGATTTTTAGTTTTTAAACAAAGGACAGCTTCTCTTTGGGATATATAAGTCCTTTTGTAACTGAAGTAAATGAAAGCCTGGACTCAATGCTACTATCATGCTATGAGTTATAAATTTTAATATATGATTCTTGTATAATAATCAGTGCTAGGAAAGACCCCTGATTAGTCAGGTCATCTGTTTTTTTTCTTTTATTTTTACTTAAAATTTCTCTTTGGAATTTTATTAATTCATTAAACATTTATAAAAATAACTACAACACAGCAATAATGTTCAGAGATAGAGATAAACCAGACCTGTCTTTGAGGAGGTTTTAATTAAGTAGAGAGAGATGTGGAAAATTAAGTATTATAGGTGAAATGAAAAATATATGTATACAGTTAAATGTTTATAAAATTAGAAAAATACAAGCAAACTGCACAAATATACTTATAACATACTTTTTCATAATATAATCCAAATAAAATGATTATTTGAAACACAAATTTAATTTCTTATAGTTTATATGTTTCACTGTTTTAAATATCTTTTCTTACTAATATAATTGACTGATAATATTGCTATAGCTATATTATAGAAAGATAAACAAGACAAAGGAGGAAGTGGTTTTTCTGGTCTGCAGAACATGATGGTATATACATTCTATCAATATTTAAAATCTCAATCATGTTTCCTTGGATATCATCTATCTTTATATCTAATATTTCTGAGTAGTTTGGTGGAGTAGTAGTAGAAACAAAGACCTCAGAGCAGAAGATGGAATAATATTGGCTTCCTCTGTTATCCAGCTATCTGTCTAAATATGCCAGTCTTAATTTGTTTCAGCACTCTGTACTTAGCCATACATATTAAATCTATTCATATAAATACTTTATGTTCTAATATTATTATCAAGACCTAAATTCATGGCTTTTAGTACTTAGATGAAGGTGGTGCTGCCCTAGCATGTTTTGGTGGCTAATATATATTTTTTTCCAACTCAGATTACACCATTTTCTCACAGTAATCATTCACTCCCTTCAATAATGATCTTACTTAAAATGTCACATCAACATTTTATCCTGATTTAAATATTTTGTTTTATTTTTAATATTTTAAAAATTTTAATTCAACTAACATTTTATTATAGACACTACTACATTATTAAATATTTTGTTTTTAAATAGCACATAGCAGCTAAACCGACAGAGCCCAAAGTATGTATTCTAATCCAACACTCATTATTTTTAGAACAACTTTTTTTCATGAAATTCATACCACTAAAATTTAATTTAGTTGTATATGTTTAAAATAGTATAAACTGACTGATTCTAATATACCTAGCTTAAGTAATAATCATGAAAATGATAATAACTGTAATGAGTAACATTAAAAATCAATCTGCTACTACGTCTTTGAAACCTTCTTAATTCCAGGATCTGTGCTAATTACTTTTAATTTATTAACTTATTAATTCTTGAATGCTTTGAAGGTTTTTTTAACCAAGACCCTAAACAAATTATATATAATATATTTAATAGTAAACTAAATATATACTGTATTTGCTTCTATAATTTCAACTATTCAAATAGAATCAAATTTAAGTATTATTTTATATAATCTACATTAAATTTAAAATATCTAGGATGCTAGCATCTCAATTAGTGAAAATAAAGTTTAGGCATTAGATTTATCCATTGGGTAAAATTACTTTTAAATAGTGAGGTTCGGGCTTCCCTGGTCGCACAGTGGTTGAGAGTCCGCCTATCGATGCAGGGGACACGGGTTCGTGCCCCGGTCTGGGAGGATACCGCGTGTGGCGGGGCGGCTGGGCCCGTGAGCCATGGCCGCTGAGCCTGCGCATCCGGAGCCTGTGCTCCGCAACGGGAGAGGCCACAGCAGTGAGAGGCCCGCGTACCGCAAAAAAAAAAAAAAAAAAGAAATAGTGAGGTTCATGTAAATACTCCATATTAATCTATAGATTTTATATAAGCAGAAGAAAAATAAATGCCAAAAAATGTTAGAATGTTATATAAAATTGTAATTAACACCTGAAAAATAAAAACAAAAACAGTATGTCATTTGTAATCCAACAAAATGGTTAAACATTTTAGGGTATAATCTAAATTAAATATTAACAAAAGTAGATAAGTGAATGATATAAAAGGCTTTGGAATAATAAGAAACAAAAAATTATGTCAAAGTGGAAATATGTTATCTCATCTATTCCTTGTATATATGTGAATTTGTTCAACCATTTGGCAGGACAGTTTGAAAATATCTGTTAAAATTTAAAATGACTATGAGCCGATTTTTATTAGCTATTCTGGAGAAATGTCTATACATATGTATAAGGAACGTGTTTAAGAATGTTTAGGGAAAGACTCCAGATAATACTCTGTTGATGAGAATACTGATGATGTACTCATACTCATACATAAATACAAAACATAGACTGCTAGAAGGACCCAGGTAGATCTATATGTGTTAACATTTAAGGATTGCCAAGATCGTTTTACGAAAATGAACAAGTAGAACTTATAGAAAGAAACCTACCAAATTGATACCAGAGATTACCACTAAGGGGGGGTGGGGTGGGATTGGGTGAGGGGTTGTCAAGGATGGTGTGAGGATCCTAAAGCAAGACCCTCTTCAAACCTGTCCGCTTTGGGGACAGATCAGTATATAAGAACAATAAAATTGAGCTGAAATGTTCTCAGAGGGTTTGGTACTAGTGAGTGGTTTACCTCCTTAGATTAGCCTTAGATTTTACAGATTTATCTGAATGTGGTTATTATCCTTTTCCCCTTCCCATGGAAGGTCATTTTATTCCTTAATTCTTCCCAAAGCTGTTCCTTTTCCAACTATGAATCAACAAGTATGAAGAACTCCAGCTGGTTCTGTAAATTATTGCATTGAAGATTCAGTTTTTCATATGACAATTTCCAAAGTAATCAACATGATTAACAGTTTGTCAACAATAGAGAGCAATAAATCCTCCCTCAAGATTTCCAAGTTCCTTCACACTGAGGAAAAAGGTTAAATTTGGGAGCAAGTGGCTAATGTGATTATCCACACTGAGACATTCAGCTGACCTTCTACCTAAAACCACCTCCCTCTGTGAAGGAAGAGAGGAAGTATAAGAAAACCCTCTCATTTCCATTTGCGCATGTAACTAATCTTCCATTCCCACTTTTGCATTGCATAAATACAAGACATAGAATATCAAGTCAAAATCTAATTACTTACAAAAATTTTATTATTCAGATTCTCTTAAATAGGAAGTTAAGTGGTTACTCCCTCTGGAGCCAGACTGCATGGGTTTGAAATCTGAATCCACCACTTGTAGCAGTGTTGGGCATGCTACTTATCATCTGTACATCTCAGTGTCCTCATCTGTAAAATGTGACTGCTTGAAATGTCCTAATGTTTTTGTTTTATTTAAATCAGTTTTAAATGAAATAAAATTTGTAATATGCTTGGCTCAATGCCTTGCTATTTTTGTTTTCTAAATGAGTTTTAAAACCATTTGCACTTTAAGTGAAGACATTATTTTATAAGGCTTCATAAACATCATATAATATTCAACATGAGTAGTATCCCCCCAAGTTATAGAGTTACATGATATTACAGAGGAAGAAATTGAAAATAAAGCCAGGAAAATAGATGTCTATGTTACTGGAAGGCATAGTAGTCACTTAAATAAAAGTTAAATACAATAAAAGAGTGAGTGGAAGAAATAGAAAATAATTAGTTAACATGCAGGAACATGCAGAGTTCTTATTTAATCCCATCAGTTCTCAGGGTATTTGTCCTTTGGGGCTCATGGAATGGAACAGTCTAAAATTGTCACTGACCACAATAAGGGTTAGTACTTTTTAATCTTTTTAATTAATAGTGTTCGATGTTTTGCAGACATTCTACAAAAGTGATTAGTGTTCTAACTCCTCAGAAGTGAGAAGTTGTTTATGGTTCCATTTTCCACGCATGGCCTGTGATAAACAGATCCCAGAGAATAGCTGCAATAGGGCCAGGGCAGGCAATTCAATATGTAGACATACTTTCATACATTGCAAAGAAAATTTCCATGATCGCTGCCAAATCCATTGATCAAAATCCCAGAAAATGATATCCATTCTGTAAAATCTTCCTATAAAATACAGAATATTGTAAATAACCACTAATCTTTTTGAATTGGGCAGCACTATTTCATTTTACTTAAGGGTTTCTCTCCACGCGGGTGTGGGTATGAGTGTGTAATAAATCATAACTTTGTCTTAAGCTCAGTTCTAAATTAATCCACTGTGGTTAAATACACAAATCTGGTAAAAATTACTATTGTTTTAAAAATGCAACTGACATGAGCATTGACATGAAAATGTCATGTAATTTAATTTACAGGCAATTACATAATAATGTAGTCAAATATATCCAGCTTCAAAACAGCCCTTTAGGTTTATTGAACATCAAGAAGCATAATGGATTTGTTACTAAACTCTTACATTATACTATAGCTTTCACCTTTAATAGATGTGCAAGTCAAGGCTTATCTTTACTTACTATTTTCATTTTCATTCCCCAAATTGAACCAATGTGTGTCATCCTTCTTCCTATGCGACATGATAGATCTCATGGGTCTTAACAAGAGTATCTACTCATGCGGCAAAATGCTGAAAGGTGTACAATTTATTCTGAGCTGTTTATTACCCCCAACATACAGTCAATTATTTTTTGTAATCAAAGAACTTAAAAACCTCCAACTTCAACATGAATACATGAGTATGGCACATTTCAACCTTGACCAGAACACTGCAAGATGGGTTTTCCAATAAACTACACAAAACCCTTCATCTGTACATGGCAAGCACTTTTAAATCACTTGGAAAACAAAAAGCCGGTAGCTGCTATTAGCAAGCTCTTGACATTTCTTGGAGAGCCATGACTTCTTTTACAGTGTTCTGGTTATAAGTTTGAACTGACTCAAGCCTAGGATCTCTCTCTCTTTTTTTTTTTTGTGGTACGCGGGCCTCTCACTGTTGTGGCCTCTCCCGTTGTGGAGCACAGGCTCCAGACGCACAGGCTCAGTGGCCATGGCTCACGGGTCCAGCCGCTCCGCCGCATATGGGATCTTCCCAGACCGGGGCACGAACCCGTGTCCCCTGCATCGGCAGGCGGATTCTCAACCACTGCGCCACAAGGGAAGCCCCTAGGATCTCTTAAATGCCTGAAAAATTCTGTTTTCTTTTCTACTTGCTGGGTGATATGTAATTAGAGTCTTGTTTACCACCTCATGTACAGATCCATTTCAACAACAGACTATGATACAGTGCAGAGTATGGAGCTACTGAAAATACATATTTTGAATTGTGTTTTCTAATATTGAAGTGTTTTTTACATGACACACTACAATCAACACAAATGTACATTTTTAAGGACAAATGAATAAGACATTCAAATATAAATATGCTTTTAAGATAATGAATATTTTTTGCCTCTATGAGAAATAAGTAAAACTTGGTGCCAAACTTTTAAAAAATCATATTGATATATATTTTCTCATAGTCAATTCCCTAATAAATACTGTCACTTCTCATATACATTTCCCAAATCAGTTCCTTTGCTTCCATTATAAGAGGAAAATTCAGTTGTATTGCAAATTCTTTTTACTCAGAGCTTTCTTTTTCCCTCTCTTTCTTGTCATCAACCATCATACTATATCTGGGAAAATAACTTCTCTTGCTGGCTACTATGATCCCCTCATCCTCTGAGAGTAACAGCTTGTGGTGCAAGACTTGAGTTGGATCAGGTATTTGAAGAATATGAGCTGAGTGTAGAGATAGGATAAGACTTGTTCTTGAAATACAAGATAATTAGAAAGGATCAAAAGTGAAAACAAAACCAAGTAGACTGCCCAACTGATATGTAAGTATAAAAATCAAGTTAGAAAAAGCACCCATCTATACATTTAACAAATTTTCTTCACATCTCCATTGAGAGAGAAAAGGTCCTATTCTTTTTAAACAAATATAAATAAATAAATAAGTTATTTCCTAATTTAAAATAAATGCATAAATACACAAACAATAAAATATCAGCTAAAGATATGGGCTATAAATGAAATTAAACAGATAATTTTATAGGGAGTGACTGGTGCAGGGCAAGGGATGGGGTGCTGAGTTACTTTAAATAGGATTGTCAAGGAAGGCCCCTCTGAGCTCATGACTTTTGAATTGAAAATTGAATGAGAAGGAACCAGCCATAGAGAGAACTGTGGGAAGAAAAAGCAGTCATTGACTATCTGCTATCTTATTTCATCACTTCTAAGGTGCACATTTTTCATATATTAGCATCTCTGAAATTGAGGTGTTAAAATTGTGATTAGCCAGATGACAGTTATGACTTCATAATAACTCTCTGCACACTGTGAACTCGCTTGTTATTTCTGATGGCATGATGGTACAACTTCATAAGCAAATGAACAATTTATGAACAATTTGAGGAAGAAATAGTAGTTAACAGAAATTTGTATAAAAAATTTACACTAACACCATCTGGTAAGATAAAAATAATCACCAGCATTAAACTTGTATAGTGATTGTCAACAGTTTGGAAGAATATCCCAGGAACTAGATTGTACCATTCAATCACCCGTGTTCTGGATTGCATAGACAATGAAAATGAAGAGTTGAAAAGTGCTATGGGTTACTCTATCAATGGAAATAAGTTTAAGAATACCGTAACCAATTTATTTTGTTCTTTTTTTTTTGTATTTTTATGCATGCATAAGAGTGACATGCTAAAATTCCTATCTAAAAATTCTAATATTAAAAGTCTCTTTGAATGTTGCAAAAGTATTAAGTGATACAAAAGAACTCTATTAAAGTTTCATCATCAACATTTTTTTCTACTTAACGATACATAAAATAACAGTTTATCTTAAAATTGATGATGTCTTAAATACTGAGATCATTGCTCTTTACAAAACTCTGCTCTGTACTGGTGAATGAGGCAGATATGATTCCAACATGTACAGGGTTTCACCCTAGTGGGGAATAGAAATAATATAATTGTAAATTAAATAAATTGGTAATTACAAGTTGTGATAATTAGTACAAAGACACCAGTAAAAATAATTATGCACAGTGCACACAAATGTGTCTGGGGGAAAGGGGTGGGTTGGTGAATCTAATTTAGATTATGAGGAGGAGTGGATTGTCAGAGAAATCTTGTCAGAAGATGTAAATCTAAAACTAAGACGTGAAGGAAGAGTGGGTCATATAAAGGACAGTAGGAAAGTACTCCAAGGAGAAGAAAAAGTGTGTGCAAAGTAAAGTGGTGTATTCTAGAAACAGAAACATCTTGCAGTGTGAATAGTGAAGAAAAGAAGGGAGAATTGGCATGAAAAGGTTGGGACCTGAGTTAACTGCATGGCAGGGAGAACATGTAGGGCATTACAAGCAGAATTAAGGGATTTGTACTTCATTCCATGTGCAAATGCAAGGTACTGAGAGGCAATGACATCATCAGAATTATGTTTTTAAAAGATCATTATAGATGCCTTGAAAGGAGTGAAGTTTAGATGGGCAATGGAAACCTCAAGAGCCAGTAGAAGGCAACTACAATAGTACAAGTGAGAGCTAATGGTGGTTTAGACCAGGATAGCAGCAGTGGAGATAGAGACAAATGGATTCTAGATACAGTTTAGACAGTCATAGGACTTATTGATGGATAAGATGGAAGTTGAGGAGAAATAAGAATGCCCTTGAGCTTTCTAATTTAAGCATTCAAATGTATAACAATACCAATTCCTGAAATGGTGAGACAAATGGATAAAATGGTTGGGAGGTGAGAACTAAGTTTCAAGAATTTACATTTGGAGTTGTTAAGCTAGAATATATGTTAGTCATCCTATGTAAATTCTATATGTACATTTGTATTTATGAGTCTGGAATTAAGATGAAACCCTCTGATATAATACTGGAAATGTTTTACATATAAATAAGTCACCACAATATTTGTAGGTCTAGTAGAGGAAGAGGAGTCTGTAAAAGGGACTGAAAATAAAACATCCCGAGAGGATATCCATCCAACAAAGAATGGATAATTTGACAGATGATGGGATATGACATTATCATTGGATTTGGCAACATGGAGGTCACTGGCATTTTTGAAATAGAAGAGTTTAATTGAATGGTGTAAAATGAAATTTGAATAAACATGAGAAAATGGTAACAAAATGTTCAGATAACTATGAAGAAGTTTGGTTATAAGAGTGGACAGCCATAGGGACATTCAAAGTAAGGAGGTATACATTGCAAACACTGGGAAAGACTTAGAACAATGGGTTTTAACAAGATGAGAGGGGAGAGTATGCCTTGCACCACCTTGCTAAGTGGCAGAAAATGAAATGGTTCAAATGAAGTTAATAGTGGTGTACAGAGATATACCCTCACCTGAGCTTCCATTAGTAGATCTGATCTTTAAGAGGTTGCTCATAACTGAGTTTTAAAGTGAGTATTTTTCTAGTTAGGAGAGGTTATATCAAGTTTGCCATCCTCATGGAAACCCCACACTAGGTTCCTGTGTCTGTATTCCTATTAAAATATTTTGGAAAGACTTGCTCATATGAATTCTCTACAATCCAGGAACTATGGGCATCTTGAGGCTGCTGGTATCAGGGCTCTAATTTATACCAAACTCGAAGAATGATACTTTTGCAAAGATGAAATAAAACCAGATAGTTCCCCAGGGGCTAGCCTTAGAGATAACAGGGAACACTATGAATTTTCACCAGAAATGGTTATATTACTTTCATTTGTTATCCAGTAAAATTTAGATATTAAAAAATAGAAAAGCAGATACATTTAAAAGTTATGCTTGAATAGTCTATTTAATATTTATTTCATCAAGAGTGCTAGATACATATTAAATCAATCAAATGAATACAGTGATTGGCTATAGATTACATTTAGAGAAGTGAAACAAAGATAACACACCTCATGGTATACAGAGAGAACAAGAAAAACAAAAATAACATTGTGAACAACAGTAGGGAGAAGAGCAGGAATAAGTTGGTAATATCTCTTTGGTCATAATCATAGAGCTAAGAGTCACAAATATAGAGTAAAAATGAAATAACTAATAGACATCTCTTTTATGTATAGGAATTGATACAGGTGAAGGGGGTTAAAAAGTACAAACCTCCAGTTATAAAATCAATGTCATGGTGATATAATATACAGCACAGTGACTGTAGTCAATAACACTGTACTGCATATTTGAAAGTTGCTAAGAGAGTAGGTCTTTAAATTTTTATTACAAGAAAAAAAAATTGACCATATGGTAATGGATGTTAACTAGACTTATTGTGATGGCCATTTTGCAATATAAAAAAATATCAAATCATTATGTCTTACACCTGAAACTAATATAATCTTATGTGTCAACTATATTTAAGTGAAAAATAAAGTAAGACAAAAGTGATTTTAACAAAGACAGAAAAAGAACCAAGATGAAGGACTTATCTTCATCCCTACCCATATACTTCCCTTTCCAAGATGTCATTATATCTAAATCTTTGTGTGGAAGTACTCTTTTTTTCCAGCAATAGAAGAGCTTGAGAGAGTGGTTAAAGAAAATTGATATATAATAACTGTTCTAAGACATAAACATAAATATTGTGAAAAGTTTCCTTTTCATCACATAATCAGCGAGTCTACAGTCAAAGGCAATAATAAAGCTTTGAAATTCAAGGGTAGTTGGAGATAATTTGCTATACACACAGGGAGAAAATACTGACTAGTAACAGCCACCAGTTGGTAGAAAAATGCCCCTTCTTTGTAGAAGCTTCCTTGCTAAAATGGCACTAATGTTAGGGATATTTTGTCAACAGAGAAACCTTAAAAAGAGAAAATTTATTATAAAAATAATAAATGTTTTGTCATTTATAATGTCAAAGATGTAAACATCACCAATTTACTTCTGCTACTATCATTGTTGAAAGATGGAATAAAGTTATACTGGAACCAAAATAAGGCTTCTTTTTAAAATAACACAAAAAATACACGACAATATTTGTTAACCAAGACTATAATACTCTTGTTTTAACTCAGCAATATGCATAATCTTTAACAATAAATAGAGAAGGGTAAAGTAGAAAGATATTTCCATGTCATACTTTTTTTCCTCTTTATCTCTTGTACTGTTTTGAAGGTAGAGTATAATAAAATTATTTTTAATTGGAGGAAATGATCTTGTAATATTCTGCATTTAACCTTAAACTCTATTCCTTGCCTCAATTAAGTAGGAACAGACAGAACTGAAATGCAGCACTAAGGAACTTTAAGCTCTGCAGTCAGCTGAAAAGGCAAAGGCCAAAGAAAACTGTTATCTACCGTGAAGAGAAAGACAAAGAATTGCTGAAGGGAAGTGGTTAAGTGAGTAGGTTATGATGAGGAATGTCTGAAAGCCACATAAGTGCCAGCCTTGACAAGGCCAACAGCATAGTTGTGTAGTCAGCAGGACACAAGCACAAAGACACACATGGACACACACAAACACACACACATATACATTTTTTCTTTCTCTATGCCTATGTATATATATATATATATATATATGTATATACCTATATATGTATATATACACATATATACGTGTATATATACATATGTGTGTATATATATATATATATATATATATACATATATATATTCCACATTAAGAATGTCCATAAGCTGCTAAACATAACTAGAGAGTGCAGTGTCTGTCATAATAAGTACCTCTAAAAAGGACCCATTTTCACACACAGCACATAAATATTTACAGGGAAAAAAATACTATAGTTTGAATTTAGAATCACTGAAATATAGATTAGGAAATAAATTTTGCTTCAATGAACACCAAATTATTTTGTATATAATAAATTCTTGTTCTTTTTCCTTGAATGATCTTAAAAAATCCCACTAATTCAAACATACATCATGAAATTAATGTTTTTAACTTAATACATTGATTACTAATTCTTTTGCAACTGTTTTTTAAATTTTTTTTTCTTCAAAAATAAGTCCTTAGAGAGATTGGTTCAAGATGACAGAGTAGAAGGACGTGCACTCACTTCCTCTTGCGAGAGCATCAGAATCACAACTAATTGCTGAAAAATCATCAACAGGAAGACACTAGATCCCACCAAAAAAGATACCCCACAACCAGAGACAAAGGAGAAGCTGCAATGAGATTGCAGGAGGGGCGCAATCACACACACACACACAAAATCCCATAACCACTGGGTGGGTGACTCACAAACTGGAGAACAATTATACCACAGAAGTCCACCAACTGGAGTGAAGGTTCTGAGCCCTATGTCAGACTTCCCAACCTGGGGGTCTAGCAATGGGAGGAGGAATTCCCAGAGAATCAGACTTTACAGGCTAGTGGGATTTGACTGCAGGACTTCAACAGGACTGGGGGAAACAGAGACTCCACTCTTGGAGGGCACACACAAAGTAGTGTGCACATCAGGACAAAGGAAGAAGGAGCAGTGACTCCAGAGGAAACTGAAACAGATCTACCTACTAGTGTTGGAGGGTCTCCTGCAGAGGTGGGGGGTGGCTGTGGCTCACTGTAAGGACAAAGACACTGGCAGAAGAAGCTCTGGGAAGTACTCCTTTGCATGAGCCCACCCAGAGTCTGCCACTAGCACCAGCAAGGAGCCTGTGGGCTCTGGTGCTGGCTCACCTCAGGCCAAACAACCAAGAGGGAGGGAATTCACCCCACGCTCCAACAGCAGACAAACATATTAAAGTTTTACTGAGCTCTGCCCACCAGAGCAACACTCATCTCTACCCACCACCAGTTCCTCCCAAAGGAAGCTTGAACAAGCCTCTTAGATAGCCTCGTCTACCAGAGGGCAAACAGCAGAAGCAAGAAGAACTACAATCCTGCAGGCTGTGGAACAAAAACCACATTCACAGAAAGACAGACAAAATGAAAAGGCAGAGGACTATGATTCAGATGAAGGAACAAGATAAAACCCCAGAAAAACAAATAAATGAAGTGGAGATAGGCAACATTCCAGAAAAAGGATTCAGAATAATGATAGTGAAGATGATCCAGAACCTCAGAAAAAGAATGGAGGCAAAGATTGAGAAGATGCAAGAAATGTTTAAAAAAGACCTAGAAGAATTAAAGAACAAACAGAGATGAACAATACAATAACTGAAATGAAAAATACACTAGAAGGAATCAGTAGCAGAATAACTGAGGCAGAAGAACGGATAAGTGACCTGTAAGATAGAAGGGTAGAATTCACTATTGTGTAAGAGAATAAAGGAAAAAGAATGAAAAGAAATGAAGACAGCCTAAGAGACCTCTGGGACAACATTAAATGCAACAACATTCACATTATAGGGGTCAAAGAAGGAGAAGAGAGAGAGAAAGGACCCAAGAAAATATTTTAAGAGATTATAGTCAAAAAATTCCCTTATATGGGAAAGGAAATAGCCATCCAAGTGCAGGAAGTACAGAGAGTCCCAGTCAGGATAAACCCAAGGAGAAACACGCCGAGACACATAGTAACTAAATTGGCAAAAATTAAAGACAAAGAAAAATTATTGAAAGCAACAAGGGAAAAACAACAAATAACATACAAGGGAACTCTCATAAGGTTAACAGCCGATTTCTCAGCAGAAACTCTACAAGCCAAAAGGGAGTGGCATGATATATTTAAAGTGATGAAAGGGAAGAACCTACAACCAAGATTACTCTACCCGGCAAGTATCTCATTGAGATTCGATGGAGAAATCAAAAGCTTTACAGACAAGCAAAAGCTAAGATAATTCAGCACCACCAAAGCAGTTCTATAACAAATACTAAAGGAACTTCTCTAAGTGGGAAACACAAGAGAAGAAAAGGAGCTACAAAAACAAACCTAAAACAATTAAGAAAATGGTCATAGGAACATACATATCGATAATTACCTTAAACATTAATGGATTAAATGCTCCAACCAAAAGATACAGGCTCACTAAATGGATACAAAAACAAGACCCATATATATGCTGTCTACAGGAGATCCACTTCAGACCTAGGGACACATACAGACTGAAAGTGAGGGGATGGAAAACGATATTCCATACAAATGGAAATCAAAACACAGCTGGAGTAGCAAAACTCTTATCAGATAAAATAGACTTTAAAATAAAGAATGTTACAAGAGACAAGGAAGGACACTACATAACAATCAGGGTATCAATCCAAGAAGATGATATAACAATTATAAATATACATGCACTCAACATAGGAGCACCTCAATATATAAGGCAAAAGCTAACAGCTATAAAAGAGGAAATCGACAGTAACACAATAATAGTTGGAGACTTAAACACCTCACTTACACCAATGTACAAATCATCCAGACAGAAAATTAATAAGGAAACATAAGTTTTAAATGACACAATACACCAGATAGATTTAATTGATATTTATAGGACATTCTAACCAAAAACAGATTACACTTTCTTCTCTAGTGCACACGTAACATTCTCCAGGATAGGTCACATCTTGGGTCACAAATCAAGCCTTGGTATTTAAGAAAAATTGAAACCATATAAAGCGTCTTTTCCAACCACAGCATTATAAGAGTAGAAATCAGTTACAGGGAAGAAAACGTAAAAAACAACAACATATGCAGGCTAAACAACACGTTACTAAATAACAAAGAGATCACTGAAGAAATCAAAGAGGAAATCTGAAAATACCTACAGATAAATGACAATGAAAAAATGACAATCCCAAACCTATGGGATGCAGCAAAAGCAGGTCTAAGAGGGAAGTTATAGCAATACAATCCTAGATCAAGAAACAAGAAAAATCTCAAATAAACAATCTAAACTTATACTTAAAGGAAGTAGAGAAAGAAGAACAAACAAAACAGAAAGTTAGAAGGAAAGAAGTCATATAGATCAGAGCAGAAATAAATGAAATAGAAACAAAGAAAACAATAGCAAAGATCAATAAAACTAAAAGCTGGTTCTTTGAGAAGAGAAACAAAATTGATAAACCTTTTGCCAGACTCATCAAGAAAAAGAGGGAGAGTACTCAAATCAATGAAATTAGAAATGCAAAAGGAGAAGTTATGAAGGACACTGCAGAAATACAAAACATCATAAGAGACTACTACAAGTAACTCTATGCCAATAAAATGGACAACCTGGAAGAAGTGGACAAATTCTTAGAAAGGTATAACCTTCAAAGACTGAACCAGGAAGAAATAGAAAATAAGAACAGACCAATCACAAGTAATGAAACTGAAAATGTGATTAAAAATCTTCCAACAAACAAAAGCCCAGGACCAGATGGCTTCACAGGTGAATTCTATCAAACATTTAGAGAAGAGCTAAAACCCATTCTTCTCAAACTCTTCCAAAAAATTGAGGAGGAAGGAACACTTCCAAACTCATTCTATGAGGCCACCATCACCCTAATACCAAAACCAGACAAAGATACTACAAAATAATAAAATTACAGGCCAATATCACTGATGAATAAAGATGCAAAAATCCTCAACAAAATACTAGCAAACAGAATCCAACAACACATTAAAAGGATCATACACCATGATCAAGTGGGATTTATCCCAGGGATGCAAGGATTCTTCAATATATGCAAATCAATCCCTGTGATACACCATATTAACAAACTGAAGAATAAAAACCATATAATTATCTCAATAGATGCAGAAAAAGCTTTTGGCAAAATTCAACAACCATTTATGACAAAAACTCTCCAGAAAGTGGGCACAGAGGGAACCTACCTCAACATAATAAAGGCCATATATGACAAACCCACAACAAATATCATTCTCAATGGTGAAAAACTGAAAGCATTTCCTTAAGGTCAGGAACAAGACAAGGATGTCCACTCTTGCCATTATTATTCAAAATAGTTTTGGAAGTCCTAGCCATGGCAATCAGAGAAGAAAAAGAAATAAAAGGAATACAAATTGGAAAAGAAGAAGTAAAACTGTCACTGTTTGCAGATGACATGATATTATACAAAGATAATCCTAAAGATGCTACCAGAAAACTACTAGAGCTAACCAATGAATTTGGTAAAGTTGCAGGATACAAAATTAATGCACAGAAATCTCTTGCATTCCTATACACTAATGATGAAAAACCTGAAAGAGATATTAAGGCAACACTCCCATTTACCATTGCAACAAAAAGAATGAAATACCAAGGAATAAACCTACCTAGGGAGAAAAAAGACCTGTATGCAGAAAACTATAAGACACTGATGAAAGAAATTAAAGATGACACAGACAGATAGAGAGATATACCATGTTCATGGGTTGCAAGAATTAATATTGTGAAAATGACTAAACTACCCAAAGCAATCTATAGATTCAAAGCAATCCCTTTCATATTACCAATGGCATTTCTTACAGAGCCAGAACTGAAAAATCTTAAAATTTGTATGGAGACACAAAAGACCCCGAATAGCCAAAGCAATCTTGAAGGAAAAAAATGGATCTGGAGGAATCAGACTCCCTGACTTCAGACTATACTACAAAGCTATGGTAATCAAGACAATATGGTACTGGCACAGAAGCAGAAAGATAGCTCAATGGAAAAAGATAGAAAGCCCAGAGATAAACCCATGCACCTATGGTCAACTAATCTATGACAAAGGAGGCAAGGATATACAATGGAGAAGAGACAGTCTCTTCAATAAGTGGTGCTGGGAAAACTGGACAGCTACATGTAAAAGAATGAAATTAGAACACTCCTTAACACCACACACAAAAATAAACTAAAAATGGATTAAAGACCAAAATATAAGACCAGGCATTATAAAACTCTCAAAGGAAAACATAGGAAGAACACTCTTTGACATAAATCACAGCAAGATCTTTTCTGATCCACCTCCTAGAGCAATGAAAATAAAAACAAAAATAAACAAATGGGACCTAATGAAACTTAAAAGCTTTTGCACTGCAAAGGAAACTATAAACAAGATGAAAAGACAACCCTCAGAATGGGAGAAAATATTTGCAAATGAATCAAGGGACAAAGGATTAATCTCCAAAATATATAAACAGCTCATGAAGATCAATATTAAAACAAACAAACAACCCAATTAAAAAATGGGCAGAAGACCTAGATAGACATTTCTCCAAAGAAGACATACAGATGGCCAAGAGGCACATGAAAAGCTGCTCAACATCACTAATTATTAGAGAAATGCAAATCATAATTACAATGAGGTATCACCTCACACTGTTTAGAATGGGCATTATCAGAAAATCTACGAACAACAAATGCTGGAGAGGGTGTGGAGAAAAGGGAACCCTCTTGCACTGTTCTTGGGAATGTAAATTGACACAGCCGCTATGGAGAACAGTGTGGAGATTCCTTAAAGAACTAACAATAGAATTACCATATGACCCAGCAATCCCACTACTGGGCATATACCCACAGAAAACTATAATTCAAAAAGACACATGCACCCCATTGTTCATTGCAACACTATTTACAATAGCCAGGTCACAGAAGCAACCTAAATGCCCATCGACAGGTGCTCGTTTCGGCAGCACATATACTAAATGCCCATCGACAGACGAATGCATGAAGAAGATGTGGTACATATATACAATGGAATATTACTCAGGAACAAAAGGAACAAAATTGGGTCATTTGTAGAGACGTGGATGGACCTAGAGACTGTCATACAGATTGAAGTAAGTCAGAAAGAAAGACAAATCTTGTATATTAATGCATATATATGTGGAATCTAGAAAAATGGTACAGATGAACCGGTTTACAAGGCAGAAATAGAGACACAGATGTAGAGAACAAACGTATGGACACCAAGGGGGGAAAGTGGGGGCGGGGAGAGTGATGGTGGTGGAAAGAATTGGGAGACTGGGATTGACGTATATACACTATACATATATACACTGTATTTTATCCATATACAATATGGATAAAATAGATAACTAAGAACCTGCTGTATAAAAAATAAATTAATTAAAAAAATAAGTCCTTGGAGCATGTTTTGAATGAACCTATCTGTTATACAAAATAAAATGCATTCGCAAAAAGTGACGCTGAGCTGAGCCTGTAGCTAGAGAGCACTTTGCAGTTTGGTTACCAAAGGTGATGAAACCTGCATGGCTAAGCTGCCCCTGGCCTGTAGTCTTATTCTCCTTAATCAGGGAAGGTTTAGGAACTTCAAAAGGTATTAGGGAAATAGCCTAAACTGAAAAAAAAAAAAAAAGTATGTACATATGGTAATAGAATATTGGGCATGTCAACGTATCTAGTTCTGTCTCTTAAATATGTTCTCTTCAAAGGCAAATGATTTTGTGGAATGTTCTAAGTGAAGAATCAATAGAAATGGATTATAGTCTTTTCTAGATGGCAAAGGAGCAATATGCAGGCCAATTTATCTAGCTCTTTTTGGCCACAATTTATAAATTTTCAACGAATATTTACTGGGCACCTGTTTCATTGCCAGCAATCTGCCGAATGGCCCAGATTACCAGAGGTGGAGTGGAAGAAGCAAGTAAGCTATGCTTTAAAGGTGACGTTTATGAAATTCATTATGAGTCATGCAGTGCTATGTTATGTACTTTGAAAGCAGAAAATCTGGAATACCAATTTAATTATTCTGAGAGCAAGCTAAGTGACTCAGCAAACAGTTTTAACTCTGAGCCACAGCTACCTTATCTATAAACATGGTCATTGTGGAAAGTGGAAGTCAAGCTCTAGAATTTAATGATGCTGAAATTAGGACCAAGCTAGATGTTAAGCCACAATTGTTTAACTACATCTTTTTTTAAAAAACATCTTTATTGGAGTATAATTGCTTTACAATGGAGTGTTATAACTACATCTTATATTACTGCTTTTACATTTTAAAACAGTAATACTAGCCAGTGTTTAATTGAACATGCTTTTAGATGTATTTTCCCAACAATGGTTATAAAGCTACACTCACACGCTCTCATCCAGTCCCCCATAGAAACAAATTTGGACTATTATTAGTATGTAATTTACTGTAATATGCATTCGGTTTTAGGTGTTTTACTTACTTGTCATTATTTATTTTGTAATAGAACTTAAAGAATGCATCCAAGTGGGAAGAATATATTTTATTGCAGTGGCATACCTAATGTATTCCATACCTTGAGCAAATACCTTCTTTATATGACAAAATTATGTTCATTAATAATCATGTAGTAATCATTATGCTCATGATTTGTTATTCAGTTTAAAATAATTCATATACATTGAAAAATAAAATTTAATTTGTAAGATATTATTCAAAATCAGTAAAAATGATTTCACATGTGAACTAAAATTTGCTAGTTACTAAACAAAGTATTAATCTTATAGCTTGCAATGCTTTACTAGTTTAAAATTTAAACACAAAGGACCTGAAGCAATCGCATATAATAATAGACTTGAAATAACTCAAGTTCTATTGCTTCACCTTTATAATCATGTACCATTGCTATTATTGTTAACGTTTTTGAAACTATAGGTATAAGTAACACACACATATGCACAGGTATTAAACAGAGTGATATGTAATGACAGATGAGTTGGTCACATGAACTGTGCAGAACAATTTTAAATCATTTGAACAAACTTATTCTCCAAACTAAAGTGTGTAGCTGAGTCTCTGTATGGAGGGGGTCAATTGTAGAATTAGGATTTTCCAAATTAACTTCCATGTAAACCAAAGTTTGTTAAAGGATATACAATTAAAATGTGTTGATTTGAAGCTTGCACATGTATTTTAAAAACTCAAGAGTAACCATAGCATTTTTTTTGTTTAGAATTTAGAATGATAAAAGAATTTTTTTTACTAAGGTGTATTTTATAACTAATATAGATATAATTCATGGCCTATGGTAATAATTTAAAAGATTGGCTTGTATTATTGTTTCACTTTCTCAACAATGTACCCTTTATGCTGTACCCAAGGTGGAGAATTGTCACAAGTCCACCCTTGGAACACCACTGCTCTAGTGTCAGAAGTTTTACTACATAAGTTCTTTACTTTCTTACATAGCCTCAGAATTAGTTAGGGTAACATTAGCTGCTGTCATAAGAAGACTCAAAATGCATAATGGCCCAAACATATAGAGTTAGGTATGTCTTGCTCATATAAATCTAAGAAGTATTTACGTACTACTTATGTCAATGGTATGTAAGGGCTATTCCTGATTGGTGGGCAAAGACTTGTGATAGCAGATAGGGGCTGCTACTTCATAGAGTCATCTGGAATTCAGGCAGTTGAATTCCAGGTACCATGAAAGGAATTTTACAGACATTAACCCCTTTCATCTCAGTAATGAATTTAATCCATTGTTCCTTCATAAAATTCCTTTTTCTAATAATTCATACATACTGCCTAAAGACTTGCTAAACAGAAGAGTATGATTACACAACTGCTACTACAAGTCTTTCACATACCATTCAACTCACCCAACCCCAAAAACTAAGAACTGGGAAAAAATTAACTTTTGTGTTTATATCATCCCTTTCTATATTTTTTCAATTTTGGTACTTGTTCTCTAAATTCAATCCAGATTCATGCCCGGGTAACTGATACCCTTACTGTGTTCCATGGGTGCCCCTTATATCATCATCCACACAGCTAAGCCTTCTTTGACCAGAGTCCCAGACATTTCCTAACCCACTCTTTTAGTCACTGCTTATTAATTTCATGCATAAAATAAGAGCTGTTCTATCCTAAGATATACTGATTCAATGTGATATTAATCTATAACATTGTATACTAATATATGAGACCTACAAACACTGGCTGTTACTCTAATGTGATGAGCAAAATTTCATAAGCCACACATGAGAAAGTCAAGCTACTTTCTTTAAGAGAACATGGACTTCAAGTTAAATGGGATACAAAATTTTAATAGTGGTGATTTTTGGTTTCATTATACAATTGTAATGACTACAGGTAGGACTTGATTAAATTATATCTCTTAACATAAGTGCAACAATTATTGATAGGTTTAGGTTCTAGAAGACAGAATGGTGGAGGGCAAAGTAGAAACAGCAACTTACTGGTTAAAACACATTGTGCAGAGTTTTGAAAATAAATTCCTGGCCATAGATACAAAGTTTTTAATAAGCTAAAACAAATGACTTGTTACTGTGAAATTTTAAATATAATGTGGATATATTCTGTCCATTATACTATCTATCTATCTATCTATCTATATTGAGCCTCATTTCATTACTTAGAAGAAATAGGCACTACACTTTTTCAGAACATAGAGGTATAATACTACCACCAAAGCAATGGAAAGGACATTTGTTTTTACTTCTGGCTTCTGAAATAATGAGAATAGCTTATCTACTGCCCGTTTATGTAAATAATGAGATTCTAAAGTAAACAGAGATAATTATCTGACTGCACATCAACAAAATGCCTTCAAGCAAAAAAGCATGACAACCATATTAGCTTTAGATTCTGGGAAATACCAGTGTAGAGTGAGGAAAATACAACCACTAGGCAAAGTTCAAAACAATCAGATTCCACATATGGCTCTATCCCTGTGCCCTTTGAAAAGTCATTTTTCCTCTCTGCGCCTCAGTTTATTGATTGGTTGATCGGTTTTCCTTATCTATAAATTAAGTGAGTCGGTCTCTTTCACCTGTAGAATATTATATGTATAAGGAATGTAAATACTACTTAATCAGCATAACTGTTGGAAAAATACAATAGTATTTTCTTCTGTAATCTTTAGCATTTATACATATACTAAAAAGAGTGTTTACTATGTATTCTCTTACAGTATTTACTATTTCTAGCATTTACTATGTAATCTCTTTTATTAAAAAAATAATTCAATCTTCTATTATAATGCATACAGTAGTACATCAATGATACTCATTTATCATATAATTCTAAGGCACTCAGAAAAAGAAGAAGGGAAAACTGAAGTCTTTTCTATTCTCCTGAAATTCAGGAACAGGTCTGCTCAGAAACAACACCATTTAACATGGGTCACACACCTAGAATATTCACACAATACCAATAGCAGCAAGAACGATTCACTAAGGACAGAGGCAGGGCACTGATGATTTGTTAAATTTCACTGAGACCTTGGCCTCAAGAGTGAAAAAAGTCTTGTTAAATTTCATGCCCTGAACTTCATCTGTATGTAGAATTATATTTTTGAATTTTCCCAGAGAATAATAACTGTAACTTTTTATAAAGAGTGGGTTTGTTCTCAGCAAAGCCAACCCTTCTACCACCCACCCCTGGGAACACAACCGTCATTGTCACGTGGAGAAGCCCGCAATGTGAAAACCAGAGGACTGTGCCTGTTTGTTCACCGTTATCAAATGCCAGCCTGGGGGCTCCCCCTGGTTAAAGAGCTCTGACTTCTAAACCACAGAGCAACATAAACTCTTCTTAAAAAAAAACTTTTCTGTGCAAACAGAGGTTTAGTAGCATGCTTTCTTCCTGGGAGGAAAAAGAGCATGCCGCTTACCATGAATCCTTCAAGATGTATTCATCCTTTGCAAGCTCAGTATTCTGAATAGTTATATGAAGCTTCCCATGACTGGTCAGCTTTAGTGTAAGCGTTAATAAGGGCTCATGATAAGAAAATGATATTAGTATGACATCAAATCTATGTTTTGTTGTCTTTCAAGGAAGTAATTACTTGAATCACTTAGAGAAATTTTGAATTTTTGGTTAAGTTTTAATTTTTTTATTTTTTAAATAAAAAATATCTTTATGTGGCATATTGAAAATACGTTTAGCAGAACACTTCTTCCTAATCTACAGCTCCTAAAACAGTGCCTTAGGTATAAATTTAGGGTGACTGGAAGCCTAGTTTCAAACTTTATTTAAGAGAACAAGGGCGAAAACACTTTTAATTGTCCCCTTTAGTGGGAGAAAAGTGTCAATCTTCTAATAGCTTTAAATAAATAAATACACAAACTAATAAACAGACAAAAAGAAAACTTAGGTGCATGTAATAGGTACTCAACTCAGTGTCATCTTTCTGTACTTTGCGCTCAGTTAATACAGTCTGTGATCTCCAAATCTGGGTGTGTGATTTCACAAATCCTGACTGTTGACTGTGGCATCTGTCTCTGTAGATACACATACAGAAGTGGAATGTTTATCTTCAGAATGAATGTGTGTGTGGGTGGGTGGGTGTGAGAGACACAGAGAGAGGTGTGGGTGACAGAGGGAGGGAGAGAGGGGAGAGAGAGAAAGAGAGGAGAATATGATTGCGTAGTTCATTTACTCTTTTCGTTTTGGCAGAATATTTCAAAAGAAAGCCATGTGTTTTAAAACATAAAAAAGAAAACCAAAAGGGTTCTTGCAAGACAGACCCTAGAGCAGTTTGAAAACATCAAATAAAACCCCTCCAGCATCTTCTCCCCATGTGATGCCTTTGTACATTCATTTCAGCCTGTGGGCACATTTCCCAAGACACACAAAAGGTTTCAGTGCCATATTGATAGATATAAACATATATGAATTACTCATTTGCCATTCAGTGTACTGAGTTCCATACTGCTTTCTATGAAATTAATTTTATATGAAAATGAGTTCTTGGAAGACAAATATTATTCCAGACTATGATTAGAAAACTAAGATTATAACAAGTTGATTATGCTATTCCTTGGATATGTGTCAACACCACCACAATATGCATGGTTATGCATCATAGTTAGAAAATATACATGCACAAATGCAGGAATATCTGTATCTGTGTATGTGTGCATATTAATGCATATACACATATACATATATGTATTTTATATTTACTTGGAGAGAGATATATGTGATCTATATATTATCTAGTTATAAGCTTATTTTGCTGTGCCTCTCTTTGCTCTTCTAATTTATCTTTTGCTTATTTCGGGTATTTGTCTGTTTATTTTCCTTTTTAAGACTTTGACATAGATATGACCTGTGCACTTGTATGAATGTATTATTACAATTGTTCTACAGAAAGCTGATTCTGTAATCTAACATAATGAGTAATATTTTATATACTACCACTTTTCAATTTTAAGTCTCAGAAACTCTGCCTTACTTATGGGGTAAAAGATACCTACAAACATATGATATAAATTTATAAACGTACGTGAAACTCCTTAGAAGTCTTTCCTAAGCCTTTATCTTTGGAGTAAAGATTCTAATTTAGAGCGTAACCCTTGAGCTTCATGTGGTCACTGAGCCTAGAAACCAAGCTGCCTCTCTGCAGTTTTGTCACATCTCCACTGTTTTGACAGCACATGGTTCATTTCTGTTTCACACACTGACAGAGAGCCCCAGGCGTGCTATAACAACTGAGCTCCCAAAACACTATCAGCACCAGCCTGCCCTTTCTCTAGACCTTCAAGTTCTCAAGTAAACAATAAGTAGGTGTTTTAATTATTTTTTCAAAACCCAAAAAATATCTTTTAAAATCGATCTTAGCTTTTTAAAATAAGTCATCAAAATATCCTTACTGCAAGTTCAGTAAGTGGGGAGAAGTGAAAAATATACTTTGTATTGTTTCTGCTTATTTAGAACAAAGAATGAGATATATAGGCATTGAAATCCCATTCTTTCTTGTGTATTGGGATTTAAAAGGAAGCAATGATTAATGTGTTTCAGATACAGTATAAAAGTAATCTCTGGGGAAAAAAATTCTTAGCTGAATGGGTAACTTTACCCAGCAGAGACATTTGAATACTTTGAGAGGAACTAAGAAATTAAGAAATGAACAAAAATGAATAGGATTTGCTTGGCACCACTGGGAAACCTTGGCTTAAGCTCAGTATTTAAAAACCAACTAAATTGGTTTCGTTGCTCAGCTTATGTTCTTTTCTTTATCTCTCGAAAAGTCATTCACATTTTTTGTTTTGTTGTTGTCGTCATTGTTGTTTTCCTGAGGTTTCACAGACTTAGCAGAGAAGTAAAACAACTTATTAAAAGAATAGTGGGTCTACCTTTAATGACATATAGCTAAATGTAAATGCATGTGGATACTATTGCTACAGCACACAGTTATGACTCTGCTAGGAAATAAATAGACAATGAACAATTAAATGCTAATAAAGTCCCTGGATACCACATGGAGTTGCATTTTTAATTAAAAGCTTGAACTTCAGTTCCCAAGTGTTTAGAAAATAAAAATACAATATCATTCTCTGCTGATTTGGGAGGGTTAATGCCATGCCCTCACTTGTTCTAAGAAAGGAAATTGAGCACTAAGAAAATGTGACTCACACTTTGCCTTAGAACATTTCCAGGATGGTAGGCAGCAGGAAGATATCATCATGTGATTAAAAAAAAAGAAAAAGAAAATAAAGAAAATTAAAAACAAGCATAAAAACAAACCCAAAATTTCTTCTTCTATTTCAGAATTAAAAACTCAGTGCAAGAGGTATTAGGTGATATATCAAAGGTACAAGTGGGAAGAAAATATGAATCTTCTGTTTGCTAGTGAGGTCAGGCTTTACTAAAATCAAATACATCTGTCAATAAAGAACCAATACAGAACACATCATATAGATGTGGAAAGGATTAACTAAAAAATTAATACTCTTAAATACTACCACTCCATTGAGGACTATATAAAGAAGGAGGAAACAGGAAGGGAACTAACATATATTTTGTTCTAATCACTATGCTAGGCAGTTTGGATGCATTCTTCCATTGAGTTCTCATTTTCAGATGAGGAAACTGAGGCACAGGACTTAAATGATTTTGACGTTTCCCTTGTTAGTTGCAGTGCTAGTATGAAATTTCACATTGATCGGTTTTTAAAAATCAGGTTTGTTTTACTATTTCAAGCTGCCAGGACTAGAGGAGAGTGTGTTGGAAATATCATTTTCATAATCTAGAAACATACCTTCTCCTCTTAATGACATAAACTAGATTTTAATTTTGATCATAAATCAACATTATCAGGAAAAATTTCATTTCTGGATCAAGAATTTTTCAATCATTTTACTTCTGAACTCTGTTTTTAATACCTTGCCCTCCCCAAAACTATTCCTGACTTTATGCCCAAACCTCAGAGTATGTCTTGGGTAGAACAAAACTACTTAATTCCCTGTGATTGCTTTTCATTTTTTCATGGGTGAAGTGCTAATCAGAGAACTATAAACTGCAACAATCAGAGTGGGTTCTTAGTTATAAAAAACATCATAGATATGTATGGATTTTCAACTTTGTATGTTCTTTGTATTTCACTGATTTTATTGCATCTTGTTCACAGGACTTTTTCAACTTTACAAACTAGTTGACTTAAATAATTATTTGCAATTTTAATTAGAAATGTTTTGCAGAACAAAATCCACTTTGGGGGCCATCACTTTATGTCTATCTATATATGTGAAATTTAGAAATACACTATTTTTGAACCTTTGATTTCTATTAATTTGACAATTATATATTCCTCTTTATCTCTTCTTTAAAAATCTAAGATTTTGTGATTCAGAAGGAAAATGTTTCAAAGTATTCTCTGGTATTGAATAACTTACTAAGTCATATTTTAATGAATTAAATGTAAATGAACTGAAAAGATACATTAAATCTCTCCCTGATTTAAATTTAAATCAGACATCAAAATTGAATGAAATGGCTCAACAAATTCTATTCAGTTTTAAACATTTAAAAAGTATTTTATATTTAATAATAACCAAATGTAATATGTCACTGCCATAGTAATATGTATTAAATACATAAAACAGTTGGATAGCTACTTAAATTATGCAGATAATCTTCAATGAAAAGGAGTTGCTAACCTATTTTGTGACCTCTGATGTATTTATTTTATGCAAGTGATAGTTAGATTTTCTTAATTTTTAAGAGGCACTTGAGCCAAGACACTAATTCTTGACCCATCCCTTTCTGTGAACACCATAGGCCTGCATTTGAAGCATGATACAATTTTAATTGAAAAAATTTATCATTATGACATGTAATTTCTAACTACATGAAATGACAATGTAATGCATAGGTGTGAAATTCAGCCACACATTCACTATGTGAAAAGTGATAGCTGTGACATAGGCTGCTTCTCTGCTTCATTTCATTTTTCTACTTATGTTAGGTAAAAGATATATTTACAGGTATGCCAAGTACTAACTACTTCATTATCTCTTCCATCTTTTCCTTGCAAAACATACTAAAAAGTATTCTATGAATGACACTATAAAGCACATGTCAAATTTCATAGTATTTTGTAGATACGTGGTGAATTTGGATTACAACTGAGTCATACATGAACTCTCGAATTACTTTTGTTTAATTTTCTTCCCTTTAGTGAATAAGAATTCATACCTAAGCACATATAGATTGAAATATATTAAAAAATACTTTAAAATTGTTAACTCCCTCTCTCTAATACCTTAAATAAAATCATTTTTGGAATAATATAGTAGAAAGAGCACCAGACTAAGACAAGGATGAAAAAACATACCTTGACCAAATGTACAACTTCTAGAGCTAAATCAAAACAAAGTAAAACACATACCAAATACACTTGTTTATCTGTGTTTGTTTGTTTGTTTGTTTAATTCTAGTGTTAATTTTTAAAAAGCTTATCTGGCCATTTCCCAATTAGGGTACTTCATTTAATTCTGTTAGTACACTGCATCATTTTAGTTCCTAATATCTGTAGGAATAAACCTAAATAACCTGCAGAAATGTTTTTCAATATTGTGAGAAATAATTCAATCCACTATGCAGTCTGCATCTTTTTTACAATAATTTAACTTCTTAAGTAAAGTATCTACACTAAGCAAAGCCTCATTAGGAAATAGAAAAAAGAAAGACTGAATGAGGAGTATGACCTGGACCATATGAGTAACTTCACAGATTCTCCATTCATTCACACATAGCAGGAGATGGTAAAAGTTCAGTGTCACGTGACCTCCTTCCTTCTCAGAATCTCTATAGCATAGCAATAAAGGAAAATCTGGAATTATACCACCTGGCTTCAAATCTGAACCCCACAGATTATTGTAAGCTCTGTGGCATGTTGCTTAATATTTGAAAACTTCAGTTTCTTCATCTTCAAAATGTTAATAACCACAGTAACCTACTAATTGGAGTTTTATCATAAGGATGAAGAGAGACAATATTTATAAACCAGTAACATATATAGTAAATGCTTATTAATTATGGATGTCATCATTCTTATTGTTAATAATAATAGTAATAGTAGTACATACATCCTTGGATTTATTATGCCATATAGATATTTTGTTTCCTAGATTTATTATGCTAAAATGGGAAGGTATAGTTAAAAACAAAGACACAAAGACTAAAAGAATTTTAGTAAAATTATAGTTTAGAAGCTAGCAGAATTCATAGTAGGATTCTTGATGAGACATCACCAGATATATAATTCTACATAATATAGAACCAGCCCACCAAACATTAAAGCAGAGTGTTTAGAGGATTTGGGAACCATTAAAATTGAAATAGATACTTTATTTTGTCAATAGTTGCCAGAATATGCTCATTAAATGTCATTAAAATATCTAAAATTGAAAAATCAAAAATGCTCTTTCTGATATCAGCTTTTTTCCACATTACTGATACCATAAAAATCAAACCTCTAATTTGCATCACAGCACAAATGAAATTGAGTGAATTGAATGGTCTTAGAAGGAAGAAAAAGGTTATGGATTATCATTTTTCTTCACTTTTCCCTGTAGGTATTCTTCAAAATTGTTACGGTTATTATGATTTAATAACCAAAACAGTTTGACTTAGCTTACAATAGAATTATAGTTAGAAAGTATAAAATATATTTCACAAAATGGGCCATAAAGTATTAAGGGTAAGAGAAGGGTAAAATACTATGAGAGGTAGAATAACAGAGAAAAGCATTGTACTGAACTTCCAAGTAGACTGGTCAAAAAGATACAAGTGAAAAGAGATTTTCTTTTCTCTCTGATATCTTATAATAATCTAGCTGATATGTATTACTAAGAGAGGAAAGTTTAAGGGACATTCCTGGAATAAATGATTTTTTTTACCTTTGAAATTATTTCCTTCTCTTTTGCCAGTAGAGTCAATAAGCCAATTAAATCAGGAAAAAAAACCCCAATAATCCAAATTTCCTGTTTAGTAATGTTTATCACATCAAAAGGTGTTAAGCCATGCAAATTCACTTTTACCTGTTCTCTGATAGATACAGATAAATGGAAAATACCATTCATCGTTTATGAAATATTGGCCATTTCTATTGCAACTTGTTTCAAACACTTCCACAGTTGTTTTACCATTTCAAGAACAGCTATTGTGTTATGATTCAGAAAATAATAAGAGATTTGTTGTATCTCTATTTTCTTTATATATTATTAATTTATCAATTCTAAAATGCATACAATTTTCATAGTTAATATTGCTAAGATCTCGATTTTTCATACCATCTTTTACATTTATGCTGGGATTTTACTTTTCTTTTTTTAGTGTGGCGTGCAAACAATGGCCAAAAATATATTTTCAAAATTGATGATGACTTAGATTTGATGAAATACTGTAGTTACGTATTTGATAAAATGTTTCATAGAAGAGTTTCTTTTGTTATTTGTTATTAAATACATATTATGTAACAAAGAGAAACTTTCAACATAAACTGGAACATCCTAAAGATATGGGCATTGTCTGTGCCAGAATAATTCTCAGCAGACTTTTCTTTTTTTTTCTTGTTGTTTTGTGTGTGTGTGTGCGTGTGTGGTACGCGGGCCTCTCACTGTTGTGGCCTCTCCCATTGCGGAGCACAGGCTCCGGACGCGCAGGCTCAGTGGCCATGGCTCACGGGCCCAGCCGCTCTGCGGCATGTGGGATCCTCCCAGACCGGGGCACGAACCCGTGTCCCCTGCATCAGCAGGAGGACTCTCAACCACTGCACCACCAGGGAAGCCCCAGACTTTTCAATATAGTTTCTTAGCTGTAAAAGTCATTATAATCTCCTAGTCCTTAACTTTTTCAATGAAGTTATTTAAGAAATAGACATAGGGACCTACCTATAACTTGATGCTTACACTGTGGGAACTGAAAGGGAGAATAAAAATCTCATTTATAAAACGTCATATTTCTGACAAACAGAAATATAAAGTCATAATAACTAGCAGTTTAAAGCATATTAAGAAGCAAAGCACGGCATCCAGAACCCAGCTTACTCAAATATAATATGGTTAAGTCCTAAATCACAAATGACACCTTTTATAATTTACAATTTGATTATGTAAGTCAAACATGTTTTCGATGGTTGTAAATATAGACTGTTTCTATTATTTGGACCAAAAGCATTCTTCTTCTCAAATAATAATGAATGACATTTATTTCAGGAACTGCATTTAATGCTATATGTAGTTTATAATTCAACTTTCACAACTGTCTTACAAACTAAGTGTTCTCATTACACTCATTTGAAGAGGAAATCAAGGCTTAAAACATTGAATCACTTGCCTCAAAAAAGGATTTCAATGGAGGAGGTGTGGATTCAGAGCCTGTGCTCTGATTCTCCATGCTTGTAAATTTAATTGCCTCCTGTGTTGGGTTCAGTAAAATATGCTGTCCTTTAATGCTTCACTATCTAATATGATTGCCACTAACCACATTTGGCTATTTAAATTTAAACAAACTACATTAGGTAAAATTAAAAATTAATTTCCTTCATCGCACTAGCCACCTTTGAAGTTCTCAGTAGTCACATTTGGCTAATGGCTACTCAATTATGGAGCACAGACTGAATGTTTCTATCATCACAAAGTTCTATTGGACAGTGCTGCTTTAGAAGGTAAAACAGATTAAAATGAAGGCACTTAACTCCACAGAGATGCTTGACCAGAAAATAATAATATAATAATTGGGGAGAATACATTCCCAATGCTTTCACATTGCAGTTGGTGGGTAAATATTTGTCAGAAATATAATATTTACTGAGAGAAAACAGGTAGAGATAATTTGGACTAGCTCATGTCTCAGTACAACGTCTTGAATATACAAGTGGAAGAAAACAAAGCTAACAAATATTTGAACTGACATCACTTTCCAAAAGAATCCTTAACTTTCACCAGTAAAACGGAGTCTATTAATAAATGGTTGAGTTATGGCTAAGAGTTCAGTAACTTCGAGTTTTAAAAAGCTGTAGTAGAATGGCAGTAGCTATGAAATTAGTTAATAGATCTGATACTTTAAAATCAAATCCAGGGCTTCACTGGTGGCGCAGTGGTTGAGAGTCTGCCTGCCGAGGCAGGGGACACGGGTTCGTGCCCCGGTCCGGGAAGATCCCACATGCCGCGGAGCGGCTGGGCCCGTGAGCCATGGCTACTGAGCCTGCGCGTCCGGAGCCTGTGCTCCGCAACGGGAGAGGCCACAGCAGTGAGAGGCCCGCGTACTACACACAAATCAAATCCAGTATTTACCGTATTGTCATTTTATGTGTTTGCTTGTATTTTATTGTCAACTTACCACCATTTCCCATACATACATTCATGATGTATTCAAGTATTATACAACAATTAAAATCAGGAAGTTCTTTCTAAAACACAACCTTCATGTCTGCTGTTTAAAGTTTGGATTGTTTATGTTTACAGCCATTTGAATATTTCGCTGACTATGGCCTCACCTAGAGAAATTGTCCTAAACATTTCTTAGCAATGGCACAATATGAAGAGATGAAAAATAAGTCTAGATTCTAGAATAAGGTGCCCTTATTAGCCACAACACTTTAAGCCTCATTTCCTAGATGTAAAATTACAATAAAGATACTTTCCAGGTCGGTATTAAGGAGCTATGTGTAAAACAAAGAAAAGGAACCTTGAAAGCATTTTGTAAAGTTGAAACTCCATGACAACATGGGAAATTATCAGTATCATGCCTTTGGTAAACATGGGAAGAGAACAACATGTAGCCTCTTTCCTTATCTCTGGCTGAGAGTTTTAGGGTCTGCCAAGCTTGGGGCTGCCTCCTGTGACTAAACTTGTCAAAGACTCCACATGTTCTTTATTTCTGCTCAAATACAGTTGCAGGCTATCCCCAAATATCACTTACACTGTTTCTCGAGTTCTGATGTGCCATGAAGCTATGCGTCTGGCCCCAATGTTTTTTGGTGACTGGGAGTGATGCAGAGAATTTGCCAACTCTTTTCAGTTGAGTATCTGCATGCCTGGCAAAGCTAATGTCCTGGGGTAAAGATGAGGTAGCTATTCTGATATCTTTGCTTTTTTACTCAGAGTGAAATCATGGACTTATGGTGACAACAAATCAATTTCTCTTACTACATTTAAGACCCCGAGGAGCAAAGATTTTCTTCCATTCTCTAAATGTCATAAGTAAACAAGCATGGTTTCTCAACAAATGAGCTTTAATAAGGGAATATGTTGACCTTACATGTTTTCTTAGAATATATATGCTTTCTCTTAGGGAGGGGAACATACAGATCTTGCTGTATCTTAGAGACAAGAAAGAATAATGACAGGGGTTAAAAGTCTCAAGCAGGGACTTTTTCTGAGAGACGCCCATAATGTTAGTTTTTCCCCCAATTTTTCCTAAGGATGCTATAGGGATGAAAAAGAATGTAGCTCACAGAATAGGACCTTTTCAGGAACACTGAATGGGATGTAAACCGAGGTGGGTGCTTTTTATGGGCTGAGTAGATTTTCTTGGTACTAGTGATTGAAAACATGATGACTAGTGGAGAAAAAATGGTTCTGTTCCCTGAACATCCCTTTTCCCATGTCTCATTTCTCCAGGAACAATCTCCCCTCTGATCAGTCGTATAGCAGGAGATATTCCCATTTTACCTTCATTCAATTTCATAAATTCACTCATCAGTTCTCTAAAGCTGAGAATGAGTCCTAGAAATTTGCTGAAATGGTCACACTATCTGCTCCCATATTTATAACATTTTCTTTCAACTATATTTCTGTTTTACCTATACACATAAACATATTGTTATCGTTTTCCTTTTTCTAGTTAATACACACTGTTTGATATGACAAGCAAACAATTCTTCTTTAAAAAATACTGATTAGAGTATCAATTAGAAATTGCGGACCTGATCTAAAAATTGACACCTTCATAAGAATGCACCACTCTTCGCTGATTTCATCTGACTCACAGCATTCTCACTATAGGTTAGTTTTGATAAAATCATTTTCCAAGTAATTTACCTTAAGCTAGGAGTATTCCTGGAATCATTTTTTTTCCCTGCAGATATCACAATATGCTGAGTGCTTCTTCTTATGTAAATATTGGTAGTACTTTTGTCAAACATCGTATTTAACAGCAATCCCTGAACTAGGCTGGTTGAAGCCACTCATACATTACTAAGACCTTTCACAGAGCTGCTGAAGAATGCTTAGAGACTCTAATGTCAGTAAAAGAACTTTGAAAATGTCTCTTGTCTTGGTCAAGACAAATGTCAGGGCCAATGAAGGGTGAAACATGATGATGGGAATTTGAAATGAAGAGCTAGGGCAACAGGTGCTTGGGGTGAGACACTGAAAGACTAGAGAGAAGAGCTGTGAACTACTGAAGGCAGCAATCATACTGAAAGTAGACAGAGAAAAGCCTCAGGCTTCTCACCGCCGAGGAAGAGAGCTTATACGTAAAGTAATTTCAAAGTACGCGGGCCTCTCACTGCTGTGGCCTCTCCTGTTGCGGAGCACAGGCTCCAGACGCGCAGGCTCAGCGGCCATGGCTCACGGGCCCAGATGCTCTGCGGCATGTGGGATCTTCGCGGACCGGGGCACGAACCCGTGTCCCCTGCATCGGCAGGCGGACTCTCAACCACTGCGCCACCAGGGAAGCCCTGGAGCATCTTTTTGTCTAAACAAATCACTTGTCAAAGCCCCAATGAAGCAACAGGAACCTATTTGAATATGCAGAAACGGGTACAATTATTTCGTCAGTGTGTTGACACAAAGGAAAGCTAAAAACAAAACAATAAGAGAACTAAGGTTTCCTAAGCATCCTCTGTGTGAAAGGTACTGTGGTTGACAAGTTTCCTGCTTTATTTTGTTAGTGCCTATAACTAACACTGTGAGGTGGAATTTTCCTCTAGGTTTTAACAATGAAGAATCTAAATCTCAGTGAGACGTGGACTCTTAAGTGATGATAGGACATTTAAACAGAGATTTTTCTGATTCCACATCCATGTTCTTTGACATACACTGAGTCAGTTACAGGTGGCCTATTTCAAAATTAGATTATTTATTTGACCATTACAAATAATGCCAAAGGGGGTTAAGAAATTTAAACATTAAAAGTTGCTGCATTATTTTGGTGAACTATTTTACTTAATAGCCTTTGCATACTTGAAGGCAGACATTCAGATGTAATGCTCAGATGTGACACCGTTCAAGTGTTACATCAATTCAGATGTTGTATCTCCTAGACTAAGCATTTAACTTTACTTTGAGTCTGTCAGAATTCAGTAAATTTAATACACCCTTATTATTGTGGGCTCTCAAAATAACTTAAGCATTTTATATTTTGGTTATTTTTCTTTTGTCTACATCTCAAATAATAATCTAACTGAGGTGACACAGTTAGCCAATTAGAATAGCCATAATATATTAAAGGCATTAATACATGAATCTGTAGGTCTAAAAATATGTAGCACATTTGGCTAACACTTGGAAAATATAAACTGTGTATTTGTATTATCCTAAATTTCACCCATTCAAAAGATATATTCTCATAATTCATAAGGTGAAAATTCAAATATTCTTCAATGTGAAATTTATTAAGAAAAATGAACATATTCCTGTATTAAATTTGTACCGGACTTCCCTGGTGGTGCAGTGGTTAAGATCCACCTGCCAACGTCAGGGGACATGGGTTTGATCCCTGGTCCGGGAAGATTCCACATGCTGCGGAGCAACTAAGCCTGTACACCACAAATACTGAGCCCGCGTGCTGCAACTACTGAAGCCCGCACGCCTAGAGCCTGGCTCCGCAACAAGAGAAGCCACTGCAATGAGAAACCCGTGCACTGCAACGAAGAGTAGCACCCACTCGCTGCAACTAGAGAAAGCCCGCGTGCAGCAACGAAGACCCAACACAGCCATAAATAAATGAGTAAATAATAAATAAAAATATTTGTACCTGGCTTATAAGCATTATAAATAGGATGTGTATACTATAATATATATAAGTACAGAGATACCTCTCAAAGATTCCTTCATATCTACAATATAATATATAGATGAAATTGTATAATACTGTCCACCATTACTAACAGATGAGGTAAATTATAAAAGGGAAAAATAATAGTGGTTTTTACGTCCCATATAATGAAACAACCTTTATATTTTGGCCAGAAAGGTGACTAAACAAGTAGGAGCTCATCAGCTGAAGGTTGTAAATATATTATATTAAATGTTGGTTTGAATTTCAAAAAGGAATATTTGGCTAAGAAAGAGCTGGTAAAAGAATTATCAGAACATCATTACTGGGAATGATTAATAAGAGCAACAGCCACATGCAAGTGACCTTAAAAGAGGAAGTAATAATGAATTCTGTCCCGCTCTGTCCTCTGATGCAGCAGTGTCATTCCCAGTGGCCTTGAGGTGATTATACGCCTGAAGAGACACACTGATGGAAGTATGTTCTCTCTCTTGACCAGAAAAGGATGACCCAGTGTTAACAGGGCACCTAGAGCTTGCCATGACAAGTTCCTTATTCCCTTTTGGATTGTGTGGCATATGCTTAGTCTAGGGACCTGCCTCTTCTCCACTCTGCCCCACCTCACCCATAATGAACCAGGGAAATGTGATTGGCAGCAGTAAGATAAGCCTTTCTGGAAAATATGTTTAAGTATGTTTCTTGTCTTTGGGCACATCCAAAATACAAGTATCTAAGTGAGATCTGTAGTAATGTTTATAGTCCAAGGAATAGCTTTTGGTGAGCATCAAGTTAAGTTAGTTAGAATGGGTAAAGTGGTGAGTTAATTTATATGTGTAAGTGGTAACCAACCATTAACCGTTATATATGACAGTCTTCATGTTAACCAAATATCCCTTTTACACAAAGATAGAGATTGCAGGAGGCATACATACTGTTATAAAGGCATACTAGTCTAAAGTCAACACAGCAAAAAGCGATTCAGGAGAAACACAATATGGATACATCAAAAAGCTTTAAAATCTCAATCTGAAAATTATTTTTTACAACACTAGTATTTGTTATTTATCTTGCTGAAAGTGCTCAAAAGGAAAATTTTGCTTAAAAGGAAAATTCTCAATAAATTATTATCGTCCTTGTAATGGTTTACCATTACATAAAGTTGGTGTTAGACAAAATGGTAATACGGAAGAAATTTTATTCCCGGCATCTTTTTTATTTCCAAACTCTTTTATACCCATGTTTCCATCCAGGCTGCTAGTGTATTATTTGCATTCTCACACCAGTCGAGAGTATATTTCTTGTCATTCAATCAAAAACTTATCTGTTCTCTGTACCATTCCTTCTCTTCCTTCCAGGAGATAATAAATAAATGAAAATTATTTGGATCTAGTAAGTGTGAAGAGATTAACTAGATATTTTGCTACCATTTCTTGGTATCTTTAATTAATTAGAACATTGTTTCTCAAACTTTAATAGTCATCAGAATTATTGGAGGGATCCTTAAAATTGGTGGGTCGCATCCCCAGAATTTCTCATCCATTAGTGCTCAGGTGAAGCCCAAGAGTCTGCATTTCTAGAACAAGTACCCAGGTGATGCTGATGTTGCTGGCCCCTTAAGAACTGAGTTAAAGGGCTTCCCTGGTGGTGCAGTGGTTGAGAATCTGCCTGCCAATGCAGGGCACATGGGTTCGAGCCCTGGTCTGGGAAGATCCCACATGCTGCGGAGCAACTAGGCCCATGAGCCACAACTACTGAGCCTGCGTGTCTGGAGCCTGTGCTCTGCAACAAGAGAGGCCGCGATAGTGAGAGGCCCATGCACCACGAAGAAGAGTGGCCCACGCTTGCCGCAACTAGAGAAAGCCCTCGCACAGAAACGAAGACTCAACACAGACAAAAATAAATAAATAAATAACTGAGTTAAAAATTTAATTCACTACTGTATTTAGGCAGTGAGATATGTGACTACTCAGCAGGTTTTCTATTTCCCCTTATTCCACAAGGTAAGTCTAAACTTAAGGCCAGCCCTGGTAGCCCTACTCTTAATATTTCAATAACATTAAGTTAAAAAAGAAAAAAAAAAGTTTACCAATTTTCTTTGGATAGCCCAACAACAAACAAAATATAACAAAAATCTTTTCAAAACACGAAAACAATCTCACCTAAAGTGAACTCCAATGCTTGCTTGCTACTTTAATCAGGTTACCTAGAACACTGAACTCTTTAAGATATCACTGTAGAGCAACCTTTATCCCCAATTCCTCTTTGATGAAGAGCTGAACAGTTATGTGTCTCCTGTCCTTCCTCATACATTCTTACACACAAACACAGTCATGCTTACTGTATAACTTCTGATTTTCAAAATTGGAGTTACACTCTTGATCTTATTACCTAAACTACGATCAATGATTCTAGATTATCTCTAGGAATAACGTTGGCTCGTAATTGTCAACCATGTAATAAATATATTAAAATATCTGGAAATTTTCCAAATTGTCTAAATTTTCCACCAGTTATTTTGCTGTACTTTTCATTAATTCATATTCAAAAAAGGAATTAATAATAACTCTTGAACAAATACATATTTTTAATAAATACTCAAATCATTCTTTTATTCATTTATTAATTACCCATCTCTACTGCTGCACAGGAAAATATAAGGCTTTTTGGCAACTTAGGGAATAATAATATTTTAAAAATAATAGTGTTATATTTTGATATGAAACAAGTCAAACAACTGTCACAATCATAAGTAAGATGTGGGGTAAGCTCACTCAATAGACAAGGGATGTTGAAATGTGGCAGAGTTTGACAAAATAACTCCTTTTTAACTTTTTAATGGTATTGATGTTAAATGTCGAAATAAATAAGAGAACTCTTTAAAGACTAATTTTCTGTGTGAAAAGATTCTTCAAATAGCACATATTTTGGAATAACATAATTTAAGTATCAAAAATTTGAGGATACATTTATTCAATTTTTCTTTAATATAATCAGAGGAAAATCATGAAGAAAACACAATGCCTCCTAGGCAAGTTTTAACTAGATCATGTTATTTTTAGATTCCTAATTTCAATCATTCAATTTTTCTCTATCTGTTCCATTTCCAAAAATCTTCCTCCTATCATTATTTCCATGCAAGTAGCAATTTAGTCAAATATCCTGCTCTTTAGTAAGAAGACTATCTTTGAAAGAAAAAAAAGGTAAAAATGTTGATGAAGGAATCTATAAATTCTGAGCAATTTGCATTTACCATTATGTCATCAATTCTATAGCAATCATGTTCAAAATAAATAACATAATCAACACTCCTTTCTTCATCCAAAATATTCCAATTTTAGCTCATGTATGGATAGCTATGAAGCTACTTCTAACTTAAAATTATATATTTTATGTCCGCTATAAATAAAAGAAGCATATAATTTTAATAACCTGACAATATTAATCTTATCTGTTTCTTAATATTTTAAGGCAATACTTCTAAAATATTTCAGATTCCAATATCAAGAAACATCACCACTGTGTGGACTCAAACACACGCAAAGTCAATAGATATTTTGATGCAAAATATATATATCATATTAATTTAGATTAAATTAATAGTTCAAACTCCTTTTTCCCACTGTGATATAATTACTAATTCGTGCATTTTGGTTACAGGCACATATGGCAAAATTCACAATTAGAATCCCTGTACCAAAACTCTGAACTATATGAATTGAAAAGATATCAATGGGATTGCAAGGACCAGCTTACAAAACAAATTCCCGCAAAGTGTTTTAAGTAGCAAGATGATAATTTAAGTTGTTAGCAATTACCTATTTCCAATCTTAGGGGGAAAAAAATCACTGATGATATTAAAGCATTATGAGAAAGAATTACTCATGGCATTTAGTGAGTTACTCAATAAAAGAAATCAAAACTGGATTAATACATTAGATATGTTTTTTTAAAATAAGGGATTATACAAAAAGCTAGATTAGTGGAACTAGATATAATGGTTTGTGTATTTACTGAGCTGTAATGAAAGTGAAAGTTAGGGTATTATTGCAGAGATTTGATGATATGGTTCACTATTCACTTAAGACCACCAAACATAGCATTCTTAAACCTGCTTCATATCTCAGTTTTCAGTCACTGAGCATTTCCTTTGAGCGTACTTCTGCTCAACTGAGATACAGTCAGACTGCATTTACAATATCTGTACATAAAACAAGGGCATTGCAGGGCATCATTTCTCATAAAATGAATAAATAGTATATATTTAAATGCTTTATAATGTTCCTCAATGTAATACACACTGGAGAAACCATACACCCATATGTGTGTGTCTATTATATTGACAATAAGAGTACATTTGCTATTTTATATATTTTCCTTACCAGTCAAGTTCTTCAATCCAAGTTCTTGAAGTCCAAAGTTTCCATCTTTTCTGTAGTTTAAAAATATTGCCAAGGCATATCGATCTTCATAAAGTTTTGTCCCACGAATAATACGTAAATTCTCCAGAGGCAGATAGCGAAACTGATTAAGAGCCACCAACACGTAGCCTGTGACTTCTCTTATAGACTGAAAAGACACAAACAATTGCCTGTGTTAAATAATTAAAAACTGTTTGTCAGTATGTTTATGTAGTCATTTAGATAAAAATGAGTTATTTAATTCCAATTTTCAGCTTTTAATTGAATACACTAATTTCCACATTACATATAAATAATTGCCTTGACACACAAGATCACAAGGGTTAGAATCTCATTTGAAGAATTAGCTGTATTTTTTTTAAAGTCATGAATGTGCTTATAGTAAAAAGAATGAATTTTACTGTATGAAGCATTCTTCATATCTGAGATCTGAATATAATGAAAGGAATAAAGATCTCATTCTCCGACAGACTAACATGAGGTAAGAACACATAACCATCAATCAAACTTTATATTTAAAAAAACCAAATTGGTAAACTTATCACAAATAAAACAAAGATGCATTAGTTTGTAGACTGTAGACTGTGGGACAGATTTCAAGCTGCTATATTAGTGTTTAAATCTATAGTTATCAAAGAACAATTGCTTTATACATCTCTGGTGAATATATGCATATACATATATATATACATTTGCATTGGATACTGATTATGGTTTCTAATTTGATTACAACCACAATTTTTATTTTGACTGTTTATTGTTTAAGTGTAGTTATCTATAATATAAGTTAGTTACTTAAAGGTTTGTGAGACATTTTAAAGCAAAAATAAGTCACAAAAAAGGCTTTAGGCTTCATCTAAAGCTATAGTTTTTAGTAAAATGCACATAATGACAGTAATGGATATACATCTTATTTTTTAATTAAACATAATTCAAAAGTGCTCAAATATTTGATACTATTTAATGTCAATTTCATGCTATTTTAGATCTCTTAATTTCAGATGTCCCAATGCTCAGGCCTTGGTCCTCTCTTCTATCTACTCTTCGCGCCTTGTCTTACCCAATTTTAAGGTTGATGATCTCCAAACTTTTACCTCCAAACTCTCTCCTAAACTCCAGACTCATAACCAAGCCTACTCTGCATCTTCACTTGGGTGCCTCATAGGCTTCTCAGATACACCTTCCCAAGACTGAACATCTATCTTCCTTCCCCATCCTCCCAACAGTCTGGGTCATCTTAGTTGATGTCAATCCATCCTTCCTGTTATTCAGGCCAAAGTCTTGGGATCATTCTTGATTTCCCTTTCCCACACCAAATGCAATTCATCCTATTTGTTCTATCTTTAAAAGGATTAGCAATTCACCCACTTAGGGCATCCACTGGTATCCTCTGAGCCAGCATCATTCTTCATCCAGATTACTGTAACGGGTCTTCCTGTTTCTACTCTTGATCTCTTTTGGTGTATTCTCAGTTAAGGCTAGCCCTGATGTTTTTAAAACATAGATCAAATCATGACACTTCAATTCTTAAAACTGATGTGCCTCCCAAATCACTCAGAGTAATAGTCAAAGTTCTTTCAAGGATGAGTCAAAACCTATATCTGTGTTGTCCAGTAGAGCAACCGTTAATCGTGGCTATTGAACAGCTGAAATGTAGCTAGTATGAACTGAGATGTGTTGTCAGTGTAAAATACACTCTGGATTTCAAATATTGCATGTTGAAATGAAAACATTTTAGGTAAACTGATTTTTACTAGATGCATTATTAAAGTTGATTTTTACCTGTTTCTTTGTACCTTTTTTGTGGCTACATGAAAATTTTTAATTACATTTTTATGGCTCTCATTGTATTTCTACTGGACAGTGCTACACTGTATGATCTGGTCATCATTCTTTTTCTGACTTCTCTTTTTAACTCTACACCTTGCTCACTCTTTCCAGATTTGCTGGTCTCTTTGCTGTTCTTTCAACATGCTGAGCATGGTCCTACCTCGAGGTGCTCACTGTACTTTTAAGGGCCTGAGCTTCTCTCCCTCTTGTTATCTTCTTTGCTGATTTCCTCACTGCCTTCAAGTTTTTGCTCAAATCTACCTTCTCAGTTGAGGCCAAGTCTGACTGATCTATTTAACATGGCAACCCTCCCATCTTTCCTTGCTCGAATTTTTATTGTTTCTACAGTATTTCTCACACTCTAACATACTATATAGCTTATATATTTACTACATTTCATATTTATAGTCTTTTTCTCTATTTCCCAGAATATAAGCACTATAAGGGCAAACATTTTAATTTGTTCACTCATGTTTCCCAGGGGACCAGAACAGTGCTAATACTTAGTAAGAAACCAACAAATGTTTGCTGAACACTGTGGCTCTTCTTTGGCCATACCTTCACTGCTAGGTAGTCTACAGTCCAGAGGAGTACCGACCCGCAGTCTGCAATGCCTTCTTCTAGACAGATCATGCTCCAAACCCCTGTGAACCCAGAATTCCACTCCTCAAAAGCCACACACACACACACCCAAGTACAGGGCTTGTAATATCTTTCCCAGTTCTGTTCTGTTCCCCAGACCACAGACTGTGCTACCAATTTGCATACAGTTAAGAAAGAAGGGTGGTGCAGGTGCAGATGTTTAAGGGGAGAGTGTATGGATGCTGGATGTGTGGACTAGAGTGTCCATTCACTTGTGTGCAAGACCTCTCACAAAACTGGATAGAACTAGATGAAGGAGGGGCTGCAAGCTGGAGGCCATCTCTCTCTATGCCACCATATTCCTGAAGAGTCCAAAAATTCTAACATTTCACTTGGCTTTCCAGGTTGTTATAAAGATATATCCATCAAAATGGGAGGATAGAACTTATTTTATTGAATAACATTTGCTTGATTTATAATAAACAATAAGCCCCACAATATGTAGGCCTCCATGTATACTCTTGTCCCAGTCCACAATTCTTAAGGACAAACATGCTACCACTTATCATCGTGATGAGTAGAATGCTAATAGAGCAAAGGTGGCAACAAAGAGGCAAGGGACACATGAAACTACTCATGTCTGGCATCGAATTGGGAACTCTATGTCACAACGGGAATTCCTGAGACACTGAGCATTTTGGATTGAAGAGATGAATGCTCTGGGGAATGGGAAGAGGGGTTAAAGATCAGCAGTGGCATGCATTGTTTGCATGCTACAATTTGTTTTAAAATCACACTTGCCTGGAATGGTGGAGCCCTAGAGCCCTACAAGTTCTCCTTCAACCACTGTTCCAATGATTGAGCTGTTATCCCTTTGAGTTCTTAAAAGAGAGATCATAAACACTTTCTAACATCATTTGGTCTAAAAAGTAAAATTATTTCATTCATTATAAAAATAATTTATTTTTTGGCTTGTATATAATTATTATCAGCTGCTCTAGGTTACAATAATAGCACTATAATAAATGTTGGGGCAGAGAATATATTATCAATCCTTTGTCTAAAACATATTGTAATATCCATCATTCTTCCTAACAAACTCACCATTAGCTCTAATTTCACCTAAGAAGTGGATCTTTTTTAACAAAAACTGTAAAAATCTATTGGCTTATCTTAGGATAGAAGGTCACATTGATGGGATTATCAGAGAAAACACAGGTGAAGCACACTCAGGAAAAGGAAGAGGTTTATGAGCAAAGACACAATGTCAGTAGACAATTCTGCAGTGTTTATTAGAGGGATAAATTCTTTTTAGCTATTAATTGATAAAGATGCACCATTTGGCATGGCTTTTGGACCACACATTAGCAGAGTCTACAAATAACCTGCAAATAATGAAGTCTTTAGTATAAAAAGTGTTATGGATATAAGCCAAGAACAATGGTGAAAATATAGAATCAACTAATCATAGAAGAGGATGCTCCAAGTGCCCTTAGCTACATGAGAAAGTAAAATATAACTAAGAGCATCTTTGTTTTCACATAGTATTTAATGTATAAATATTTGAATTAATTGCATTGTAAAATGTATGTACTCCTCATTCCAGAGTGTGCATTAAAGTATTCTTAGAAACATATTTGTTATCTTCATAAAAGGTCAGGTTAATAGCAACAGCTACTCCCTTGTCCAGATTCTGGGACTGGAGGGATTTACTGTTTTAATTGAGATTCTTGTGTCTAAAATGAGTCACTTTCATTACCCATTCTGCTTATTTATTACCCCCTGGTCTTGCAAAATAATGCATGTAACTTAACCATTAGCTTAACAAATAATCCCTTTGCAGTGGGAACTCTGGGCATCAAGATGTGTTAATGCTGAGAAAGCATATGTTCAAACCATTTTGAACAAAGCCACCCATGAGTAGGTGATATGTAATTCATTCATGATGAATTATTTGCTAATAATTATGGTGAAGATCCTATTCACTCATCCCACATACCACTAACTCCTACACAGCAAGTAATGTAAATATTAAGAGGAAAAAGATTAAGCAAATCCCTCAACCCAAGATTTATATCTGGAGGGGCTCATGGAATCAAAAAAATTTTAAAGAATTATGGGAGATGAATATAAAATTCTTATATTTAAAAGCCACAAATATGCCTTGATTTTGTCCTCTTAAGTTTTCTGTCTTCTGGAATTCAGAGCCACATTCTTGTAGGTACTCTTAAAACCTTTCTGGGAACAAATATCTTGAAACATCTCAATGGGAAACTCCACTGCAGATAACATGAGCTACCAGGCATACTGACTGCAAATAAAATTACAGGAAGCAACTTAGTAATGGCAGGACTGCTTAATAATGAAAAAGGGTCAGTAACATGCTTATGAGTTAATCGGCAGGTCACTAAGAATTCTGGGTAAAAAGTAAGAGATACCTAATGGTCAGTTAAGCTTACAATGTCTGATTAGGTCACATAATCATGTTAGTTATTCATTGTTCCTTTCTTTTCAGCCATTAGAAAGAATGTGAGCAGCACAAGACTTTTAAATGTCTCAAAAATTTTTATAAAAATAAAAACAAGTTTTAAGCATATGGACTTATCTGTGGAAAGTATAATGTTAAGAAATGTGGGCTCAACTGCCAGGCAAAGCCAGGCGATGCTTTCTAACGTTGTGGTGTTGATCAAGATGTTTATCCTCTCTGAGCCTCAGTTTCTTCATCTTTAAAAAATAAATAGCAATGCCTCTCTTATAAAGGTGTTTTAAGGATTAGAAGATATAAGACAAATGTCTGTAAGAGTTCAGCAACTGCTAGCTATTACAAACACTGTTAGCTCTGTTAATAGCCAAGGCAGATGAACTATCTGTGGACAATCGGAGTTGAAGACAAAAATATTTGTAACATAAGAACATTTTCCTTTATCCTCTTTGTTGTGTGACCTTCAGTATGTTTATATTTTGCCACTTCAACTTGCAATTTATTCCTAAATTATCGAATTGGTTCCTTATATTGTTTCTGTGTATGTTATAGCCCTTAGTACAGACCCTGGCACTGAAAAGAGATTCAATAATGACTGTTGAATGAAAAAGGAGAATGCAATGCTTAAGGTCCTTTTAGATATTGTTTTCCATGGAAAATGATTTTATGAACCTTCTGATAATAACAAAACATTCTTTGAACAACACAATCATGACGTGTCGAAGGACCACAGTGGTTAAGTAGAAATCATCAGAATGCACCAGAAAAGAGAAAACCCTGGCTCTGGTTCTGGTTCAGTATGGTTAGTCCCAGGAAACTGCCTATTCTGTCAAATGAAGACTGAATACCCACCTACAGACATATCTCTCCTTGTGGTGCAAGCTGCTGCTGACTAATACTGATTGATTTCCATTGTCAATGTATGCTTTGACACAGCTACTTTGTTCAAGGAGTGAATACCATTGACAATCATTAAACTTTTAAATGCTTCAAAACTCTTCTAATCCAAGGGACAATTTGTTGCCCATGGCATTTGATGATGGAAATCAAAAGAAATGGAAAAACGAAAGAAATCTGACCAACTTCTCATACCATATTAGCAATAAACTTAGAAAAAAAATGCATGGTTTGTTCTGAAGGACAGAAATTCATAACCATTTTTCCCACATAATATTTTAAGAAAAAAATGTTAAATCTGCAGTTATAAACTTCCCAGTATTTTCAGTGGGTGCCATTCAACCAAAGATTAGAAGAGATTGTACTGCTGCACTGGGCTTTCCATTTACCTTCAGATCAGATCATTCCAGAAAAATCAGTCTTTATTATTTCTAAATCTCTATTGCATTTCACAACTCTTATAACCACTGTTCATTTTTTTTTGTATTTGAAACAATTCTCTTATTCTTTAATTACAGTTGATTTTGTCTAATTTTGTACTTAGTGGGAATAGCAAATAGTTCCTTAAATGTTCCTTCATGTACCTTAAGATTCAACTGATTGCAGTACCTCACAATTTCTGAATATTTAATCAGTGTTTAGGGAAAATTTTACACATACTAAAATCAACAATACATTCTTGGCTAAATGTGTAAAACACTGTTTTCTAGATTTTTTCCTACTCAAATTATATATCAATTCCTTGTTATTTTTCTTTAATATAGGCACCTTTGAAAATATACCTATTTACTTTTGTCAAGACTTTCTGTAGCAAGTCAAAATAGTTCTGAATTCCTAACTTCTACTCCAGTGCCTTATGCACTCATACCCAATTAGGTATTATCCACAAGTAATACTAACATATTCCATTAGTCAAGATGTATACAAATATAATAGTGATTACTTATGATAAGTAGACTTGAATTAAATAAATCTGTAGTATCACAGAGAATAGTGGAGAGCAGAGAACTATGGGAGTGGGGGATTGGGAGAAAAACCCCCTCTGCTCGTAGTGACTGCAGAATTTATGTGTTCTCTGATGGTGACAAATGTAGTAGCAAATTGTAACCTCTCTGACAGTAGGGCTTTCCATTAAGTTTCCCTAGGCAATTAATTTCTGTCTCTGCCTTTATAGCAAATCTGGGAATTTCTAAAGCAGAGAATATTCTTAACTATGATAAGATATTAAGAAATTTACCACAAAAAAATTAGTAAGCGTATAGCAACCATTACATATTCCTGTTGCATAGACACAGAAGTTGACTGTCAAATATTTAACTCACATGTGAAACCTCCAAACATTATAGTGTATTTGGCTTTAGAATATTGCTTTCAGTTTTCCCACTTTCCTTAAAAATCCAATGATTAGACCATACTGGCAAGCAGGAGCTCAAAGTCTGATCTAGTTAGATTTGGGAAAATAGAGTAATGCAAAATGTCAGGTACCTGACTGTGGTAGATTTAAATTCATGCTCATTTTATACAGCATGAAATAACACTCAAGAGACAGAGAATCTAATCCAGTTCTTCCCAGCAAAACTGCAATCTCTCAGCTATTACCAGCCAGTCTCTTATGTGCTAGTACTGCTACCACCCCTACTCTCTAAGAAATCTACAGGCTATTCATTCATCACTGGCCACCTAGCCAGCTTTCAACCCATGACTTCCTTGCAGTGAATACCATAGTTCCATTGAAAAGAGAACTACTTATCTCACCTCTCTCAAAGTAATCATCTTTTTTCTTTGTCCTCTATATCTTTCTTAGCTGGCCAGAGGGTTCTTAATAGTCCCCCTTCAGATCTACATTCCTAATTGGTCCTTCATCTCCTGACCTTATCTTGCCTATACTGCCATATCATAGACATTTTACACTAGAATTAGATTGTACAAATTAAATTGGTAGCCTTTGTAAATCCACTTACATAATCACACACAAATCTCAATTTTAAGTGTCTATATTTAAAAAAAAGAAAATCTGTACTGTTAAAATTTCCATCATCTCTAATTTAAAAATATTTTTCCCATGTGTTTATACAGGTTGGATTATATTTTTAAACCTCAATTCCAAATTGACATTTTAATACTCTTTTATAATTATCTAAAATATAGTATTGAGATTTAGTGTTTCTGGATCAAGATGGTGAAGTAGGAAATTCCTGAGTTCACCCCCTTCCATGGACACACCAAAGCTACAAATATATACACAAAAGTTATCTCTCAAAAAAACCCAAAGGCTAGCAGAACAGGTTTTCTACAACTAAAGATACAAAGAAAAGGACACACTGAGATGGCTATGAGGGGCAGAGATGCGGTCTGATTAGAAGTCTCACTTTTGGTGTGGCCACGCACAAGTAGTGGGATATCACAACCATGAAAGTCCCCCTGAGGAGCAAGGAGGCTGAGCCCATAAGGCTCCCCAGGCTGTGGAGCCTGGACTGGGAAGACCCCATAACATCTGGCTTTAAAACCAGCAGAGCTTACATCTGAAAAAGCAGGAGGGTTGTGGGAAACTGAGACTTTACTCTTGAAGGGACTGCACACACACACACCATGGCAAACTAAAACCAAAATCCTACAACAGATACACAAAAAATAAATTAAAAGAAATGCAAATATAGGACTAACAAGAGTCCGCAAATCACAAAGGAATAGGACAAGAGAAGAAGAAAGGAACAGAGAAGAACTATTAAAACAATCAGGAAACAATTAACAAAATGGCAATAAGTATGCTTATCAATAATTATGTTAAGTATAAATAGACTAAATGCCCCAATCAAAAGACATAGGTGGCTGACTGAAGAAAAGAACAAAACTAACAAACAACCACCCCCAACAAATAAAACAGTACCCATATATGTGCTGCCTATACAAAACTCACTTCAGATCGAAATATACATACACACAGACTAAAAGTGAAAGGATGGAAAAAAGATATCCCATGCAAAGGAAAACAGAAATAAAGCTAGAATAACAATATTAGACAAAATACAACTTAAAACAAAGACTGTAACAAGAGACAAAGAAGGGCATTATAAAATGATAAAAGGCTCAATCTAACAAGACGTATAACACTTGTAAATACTTATGCATCCAACACAGAAGCACCTAAATACGTAAAGCAAATATTAACAGACATAAAGAGAGATATTGATAGTAATAAAATAATAGTAGGGCTGACCTACATCAATGGATAAATTATCCAGACAGAAGATCAATAAAGAAACATTGGTCTTAATTGACACATTAGATCACATAGACTTAATAGGATATATAGAACATTCCACCCCAAAACAGAAGAATAAACATTACTTTCAACTGAACATGAAACATTCTCCAGGATAGATCACATGTTAGGCAACCCTCTTTAAATTTAAGATTGAAATCATATCAAGCATCTTTTCCAACCACAACAGTATGGAACTAGAAAGCAATTACAAGATAAAATAATGGAAAAAACCACAAACACATGAAGGCTAAACAACATACTACTAAACATCCGTGGGACAGTGAAGACATCAAAGAGGAAATTTTTAAAAATACGTTGAGACAAATGAAAATGAAAACACAACATTCCAATATTTATGGAACACAACAAAAGCAGTTCTAAGAGGAATAGCCAAAGCAATCTTGAGAAAAAAGAACAAAGCTGAAGGTATCATGGTCCCTGACTTCAGACTATACTACAGATCTACAGTCATTAAAACAATATTGTTCTGGCACAAAAACAGACATATAGATCAATGGTACAGACTAGAGGGCCCAGAAATAAACCCATACATCTATGGTCAATTAATTTATGACAAAGGAGGCAAGAATATAAAATGGAAAAAAGACAGTCTCTTCAATAAGTGGTGGTTGTAAAACTGAACTGCATGTAAAAGAATGAAATTAGATAATTTTCTCACACCATATACAAAAATGAACTGAAAATGGATTAAAGACCTAAATATAAGACCGGAAACCATAAAACTCCTAGAAGAAATCATAGGCAGAATATACATCTCTGATATAAATAATAGCAATAATTTTTTGGGTCTGTCTCTTAAGGCAAAGTAAACCAAAGCAAAAATAAACCAATGGGACCTAATTAAATTTAAAATGTTTTGCAAATAAAAGGACACCATAAACAAAACAAAAAGACAACATAGGTTGAATGGGAGAAAATATTTGCAAATGGTATGATCGTATTTGGAGTATGGTCTTTAAAAAGGTAATTAAATTAAAGTGATAAAAATAAATAAATAAATAAAGGGAGGTCATTAGGGTGGCCCTAATCCAATCACTGGTATCCTTATATGAAGAGAAATTTAGGACACAGACACACATGTAGATAAGAATATGGGAAAAGACATAAAGAGAAGACAGTCATCTATAAGCCAATGAGAAAACCAGAAGAAAACAGCCCGGATGGCAACTTGATCACAGATGTCTAGTCCCCAGAACAGTGAAAAAATAAATTTCTGTTTAAGCCACCCTGTCTGTGGTATTTTGTTATGGCAGCTCTAGCAAACTAACACACTGCCTAAATTCACATTCTAGCATTTAGCTGTGTTATACTGTGTAAATGATTTATCCTTCTGTGCCTCATTTTGTTTATCTGTAAACTAGTGATATTAAGTTCCCAAATTCCCAGCTTATTTTGAGAAGTAAATCCCTGTAAATTGCTTAAGAAAAGGCCTGGCTTACTGCAGGCTCTCAGTATTAGCTGCCATTGTTTCTTCTGAATACAGAATCTTTTGTCTTCTTTAACATGCTGCCTCTGTTACACAGCATATATTAAACTCTGCTTCTCTATTTCTAAAGGAATAACTATGTATTACCAAAGTTTAGATGAGAGAAATTCTTGATACCATTTCAATCTACAATTGAGTTACAATACAGTTTTACATTTGAGGTTTTTGTAAATGTGATTTTTCCCCTCTCAAATTGTAAAAGAGGAATATGGGCCTTCAGGAAATGACATGAAAATAGTTGGCTCTCTCGGAAAGCATCTGGGAAATGGCCTTTGAGGATTCAGAAGTTAGAGGTGACTGCTTTTGTGACTGGTCTGTTTTTATTTTTAAATGAAAAGGGTGAGCGATTTCAGAAATAGAGCCAAAGTATCAGGCTTGAATTTGACAAGACTGACAATATACACTTTAATAACTGTGTCAATATTTGCCTGTAAAAATGGAAAACAAAAGGCTTAATTTATAAAGAATAAATACTTGCTTGAGTCATCTCTTACAACGACAACAAGGTCTTATGTTACTTACATGTAATTAATGCTCTTAATATTCACTTCAAACAAACACAGCACGTTTTCTATAGATATCTGTAGGTACAGTAAGGACTACAGACATGATAGGAACTGAGATCATGGGCCTTGAGACTAGGTACTAAAATGTTTTTCTTATTTAGTATGCTTTTGCAAGTCAAAACTTTCTAAGTGGGTATTAACTGTTCCTGATAATTATATTCATTCATATTTATTCAGTGTTTTCTGTATGTGAAACATTTTTATAGGCCTTATACCATTTCCTGGTCACATCAACTCTTTAAGTACTATTATCTCCATTTTACAGATGAAGAAACTAGAGTTAAATAATATGCCCAAAGGAACATAGACAAAAAAAGTGAATAAGGAAATATTAAAAACAACAACAGCAACGAAGATTTGTCTCATTCCAGAGCTTTAAAATCCCAGTCATTTTAGATATAGCCTTCAAAAAAGAAATACATCTTCTTTTCAAATTTTTTGGAGCAATTTCAGATTCTGGATCTGGAGCAAGAACTTTATAAGATGACTTGAAACATCACATTATGCCAAGTAGTGAGGATGTTATCACAAATTACTATGACCAGGTCAAAAGGGTTTAAGAACCAATTGACAGAGATCCTTCCCAGCTACTGATTGGGGAATTTGAATTCCAAAAATGATAATAATAATAACAAATGACTGAGTTCCATGAAACACATTTAAATCTATGAGATCATAATAATATTAAACTAATGAGTCACCTTTGGACAGTAACATATGAGTTGTAACACTGGGTAACCTAATAATAGATTTAAAGCATGTATTTATAAAGTATTCCAACTAATGAATAAGAAAAAAGTCAAAATGAGTATTAATCAGCATTGGTTTATTAATTGTAACAAATATACCATACTAATATAAGATGTTAACAATAGTGGAAACTGAGTGTAATCTATATGGAAACTCTCTGTACTTTCTTTACAACTTACCTATGCAACTAAACCTTCTAAAAATAAAATTTATTTTAAAAATTAGAGCACTATCACTCTGCTTTTTTTTGGGGGGGGGATTAATGGTTCTAGGTATTTAATTAACATCAGTGGCTGGTCACTGCAAATGATATCACAGTAATAGAGAAAATTAATAGGAGGCAATTCTGCATCGTTCTTCTGCAAGGTTTATATCAGCTTTTGTTCCAGACTACCTTTTCAAGGATGTGTGTAGCAAACAGCAATGGAATATAATGATAGTTTTCCCCTCCAGGGCAGAGGACAAATTTGTTAGCAGCCCACTTTTTAATTTTTTAATTGGGGTATACTTGCTTTACAATGTTGTGTTAGTTTCTGCTGTACAATGAAGTGAATCAACTATATGTAAACATATATCCGCCCTCCCTCTTGGATCTCCCTCCCTCCCCCACCCTCATCCCACCCATCTAAGTCACTACACAGCATGGAGCTGAGCTCCCTGTGTTATACAGCAGGTTCCCACTATCTATCTATTTTACACGTGGTAGTGTATACAGATTGAAATTTCCTATGCTCAAGAGTTCCTCCACTGTGACACAAATCCATTTTGTGTACAATACCTACCTGTGAACACTTCCCAATCACACCTATGGGAACTGCCCCAGGAGAGAGGAGAAACAATGTAAACAAGAACTGATGCTGACTGTTGTGCCATAGAGTCTCAAGTCCTTTACCAACACAAGTGCCAGGCTAAATCGTTAGCTTGCAAGCAGGTTAAAACCTCAAAACCCTTGACAGTTCTCATAACAACCAGTCATTCTGTGCCTCTAGCTGAACACACCACCACCTATGGTTTCACCAAAAGCATTGAACATGAATGTGATGAAGTCTCTGGATCCAGCTGCTGATTTGGAGGAACTAGAGAGGGCAGAAGAACATGTTGAACTCTATCATGAATAAGCAATAAAAAAAAAAAAACCCAGGTTATAGAAAATTCTATGGAAAAAAAATCATCCAGGCTTGAATGGATAAATTATAAGGGATGGGGAAGGGAAGAGGAACCTCTAATTAAAAGTTTTAAATTAAAAATAAATTACAAAATCAAACAATAATGTCTAGGGTTGCATACTTCGGTGAGTATAAAGAAATGCAAGAAAGCAATTTTACAAAAGTAAGGATGGTGGTTACTTTTGTAGAGAAATGGGTTTGAGATTAGGATGAAGCACATTGTTGAGTTCCTGGGGATGGCTAGCAAAGTGCTATTTCCTGATGTAGACTAACAGTTACAAGACTGTATACCTTTATAAATTTCTGAAACTGGTTTTTGTTTTGTGAAGTTTTCAATATTTGCATTGCATGTGTAACATAACGGTTATAAAAAGATGTTATTTGATGGTAAACACAAGGAAGCACACAAAGGTGTCTCTTTATGTCTACATATTTTACCACTTGATATCTGAAATTTAGGAATCAAGCAATTTCAGATTGCATGATATTCCTTGCTATCAAGTCCTCTCTATTCAGACTCAGGAACTGAATATGTTAGTAAGGCACGGTTGTGCAATCTAGGCAGAAAGAATAACATGTCTTATGGCAAAGTGCCTTGAGAGAGTCTGTTGTGTTCACAGGTCTAAAAGTCCCAAACTGAAAATGAGGCCAGGAAGACAGGAGATACAACTGGAAAAAAGGTAATGTAGGAATTCCAAATTTTATCTTCCAAGCAGCAGGGATTTAATGGCACTGTCTACAGGAATGAGGCTGTGATTTGTTTTGTAGAATTATCTGCCTGGTTTCAGTGTAAAAATGGGGCAGGATGATGAGAGGCTTGTAGAGAGAGAAAAGTAAGGAAATTCTTGCCAAGCAAGAGATGATGGTGGCAGTGAATACAGAATAGCTGGGGATGAGATTCCAGCCATCTTTCTGAGATGGAATAACAAATACTTCAGTGACTTACTGGATATGGGGATTAAGGAAGAAAATAAAACAGGAAATGACTTCAGTTCTTTTTAGTTTGGGTGATTCAGTAGATGGAGTGATCATTAACTGGGTGAAAGAACAAATTTGTGAATATGTGAACGTTTGGTTTTCTGAAGCTAAATTAACATACTCTTCTTTGCAAATTCTTTTAAATGATATTATCATCTGCATATCTATTAAATCTGATATATTTTTCTGTTTGTTTTTTAACTTAAAAATAAATTATGTTAGCACCTGTGATTTAATATATATTTATGGTTGTTGGTTTTTATTATTCCTGTATAGATATAAAACAGTGATTCTCAAGCCTTTCGCTCCCCATGGGACATTTGGCAATGTCTGGAGACATTCATAGTGGTCACACTTGGAGTGGGCTGGCATTTTGTGAGGAGAGATCTGGGTTGCCAATAAATATCATATATGCACAGGACAACCCTTGTCCACTCCCCAAAGAGAAACTTCAGATCCAAACTGTCAATAGAACTAAGACTGAAAAACTCTGCTACAAATTTATTAATCTGGGGCAACTGTTTAATTTTATCACTTGTAGGTTTTCTAAAAGTAGTGAAAATTAATAGTGTTCACTAGTGTACTGTTAACCTGATCCATAAAATGCATATACATTATGAAGAAGATTTACATGGATATTCTTATAATAATGTCTATCTTCTTAATCTAAAGTTATCCTATACATATCTAAAAATACAAGCAGGTGGAAAAATAGATATATAATAGCTATACAGGTAGACTGACAGAGATGGCTGCATGGATGCTGGATGGATGGATAAATAAATACCTATTCATATGGGTAAAGTGTACAAAAATAAATGTTTTTCTGTTTCTTTTTTTACCTCATAACCTAATTTATCAGTAGCAAAGCTTTCTATATTAATTTTTTTCATTTACTGTTAAAAAAAGCTTGCCTAATGCAACTCAGGGACATTAAGGCTAAGATGTTATATTTAGAAACAAATTTATAAACAAAGTCAGCTATTTTCTTAATAGACATAATTCTCTTTTCTCTCTGAAAAGGTATCTTTTGCTACAAAAATTATATTTTGTAGTCTCCAGGCTATACTCAGTACCCTCAGTTATTCAGTGACTAACTTAAAAAAAAAAAAAAAAAAAGTAATGTCATCTTGTTAGGAACACATGAAGAATGAACAGTCTCCTGCTAACTTCTTACATGTGTGGCAGACAAAATATTTATTATCATCTTTTTAGTTATTCTCATTTATTTTATTCCCTTTAAGCCAATAAATAAAGATATATGGTGTTTTTCTCTTCTGAGTTAACTCCATCACCTTCCACTTGGGGAAAGATTTGTTAATCACACTAGGCTTGAGTCGTGGTGCCAACACTGGATTACACTCGCAAGTGTGGCTTGCATGATATGCTCATTAACACTAGAGACGTCGATATCTTTTTCATCTCCTAGAGAATGAATGTGGATACTGTCTCCTCATTCCAATCACTGTCTTCTTTATCCATACACCAACATTATCACAGCACTAACATTTCATATGTACATTAGAACTTATAAAGACCTTCAACATAAATATCACCTTGAACCTTCAATTGGCAACCTCTGAAACAAATCACTAAATCTCAAAAGATATTTTTAGAATTATTTTTAACTCTAAAATGTGTTGAGGCTTTAAGTTCATGAACTATAAGAATCTTAGAAAGGAACTGATATTAATAAAATTACGTCATAGGTAATATTTAACACTTTTAAATGACACCCCTGGAAAACATTTCACCTCCCTTTCCTAAAACTTGCTCTTTTAATCCTGCACTAATTTCCTAAAGCAGTCCCCAATCCTAATATCTGATGCAATCTCTACTAGCTGACACATGGATATAAAACTTATAAAATATTCATGCTAAGGTCTGTTTAGCTGACACAGTTATCTCAAATCCCTTGTAGAAAGTGTCAATGTACAAAAAAATGGATAAAACAAATTAGGTCCTGGGGATTAAGTTTCTGCAGAAGGACATTTTTCTACTGCTCAAATTCAACTACCATTCCTACCACTCTTATAATTGATTACTTTTATGAACACCTACTATATAACTGGCACTGTGCTTGATGCTTTTACATATAATTTCAATTTTAATTATTATTATCCCCATCTTACCTTTCTTTTAAAGACATGTCTAACTTGATGTGTTCAATTATACCACAATTCCACCACATAGACTGTCAGCTATACTGCACAAACACAAGGCCACTACTGATTACCTAATTTTTATAATTAATTATTCCTTCATTACCACTAAATAATTTATTGACACTGACATGCCATGAAAAGGGAAAAGACAATGAGGACAGTGTATGAAAATTTTGTGCATCAAGGGTTCTATTGCAAATATTGTTATGTGTTCTGACATTAGAACAATATTCTCAGTATTTTACCAAAAAGGTCTGATAAAGATGTTATTATTCCTATAAAATTATATTAGTCCTATAAAAGTATATATCTCACTCAAAAAAGGAAAAACTAGTTTAAATTGACAATTTTAATAAGTCATAGATGTAAATGATCAATATAATCTGTATTGCTCTTAGTTATTTTAAACTACCATAAAGATATGAGTATGTTATCTTCAAAAAATATTTGTCTGAAATAATCACATTTGAATAAATGCTCTGGTGTTAAAAGGCATTTCCTAAAGTAAAAGCTCTACTTTTTTATTTTACTTCAGAGACTGAAGTAAAAATAAAACAGCTAAAATCAACCAAATTGTTATATACACGAGTTTTTATAAGTGATTAGGTAATTCAAAGCAGAAAATCAAAGATGATACTATCTTCAGAGAAGATTAAAAAAAAAAAAAAAACCTAATTGAGGTTCTGAATAATTGAAGTAACATTGAAACTTGAAAGGAAAATCCCTCTCACAAAGTATAATACCATGAAATTTAAAAAGCTATTGGTTTTCATACGTGTCTATAAACTTAAAGTTATATAAATGCATTTACTTTAATCATGTATAAAAAACATAAAGTCATGTTTAAGGAAGAAAGAGCAAAACATATTTCTCATCACATTTTATAAATTATTTCAATAGAAAATATTTCAATATTTAATTTATTTTTAAACACTAAAATGGAAAAGATAAAACCACTCAATGACACAAGGCAGATGGGTTTCTTAACATATTAGAAAATATATTTTACGTAAGTGCTTAAATAACGTTGGATTTTTTAAAGTCTATTCCGTTCTAAGTATTATATTAAAATTTTGAAAATGCTACTTGAAAAACCAATACCCTCTATTTCTTTCTAAGGGCATTAAGGCTTCAGAACACATTTTGCTCAATTTCATCTGAATTTTATCACACCTTTATAGAAAAGACAGAGCAAATGAAGGCTCATAAAGATAAAATGACTTTTAAGGTCATTAGTACTGAAGTTTTGTATAATTTTGTTTGCCTCTCGAAACAAGGTCATGAGCTTTAGGTAGCATAATATGTATTTTTTTTTAACAGCAATCTCCTGTACAGTGCCTAGCATTATACTTTATATAATACGGTAATTATTCAATATTTATTTCATTGAGTTAAACGGGCTGAGGTTTCAATTTATAGCCCTCAACTTCTGACACTTAGGGTTCTAAAAGGACAAATGCATGAATGGTTTCTCTGAATGTATTTTAAATCTATAGAAAGACCATTGTTCAAAATCTCAACTTTGTTGAATGTGTTCAGAATAGACCGTTCACTCATGTATTCCAAATTCCTTCATTCAGTAAGTATTTAATGAATGCTTGCTAAATGCCAGGTCTAGGCTTTGTTTGGGACTATCTAGACGAATCAAACCAAAAATCTTCTCCTTAAAAGCTTGGCATGTAACAGGGAACTGCAATAAGTACATAGTAGCTGCACTTAATGTAGAAAGTGTTATGTAAATGTGATAGACAGTGATAAAGATAATGAATTCTGAGAATTTTGAGGTGACATATATTAGCAAATTATGATATCATGCAGAGAAAAAAAATCAAGTATTTCCATCTTCCAATCTTTTAATTATCATTTATAAACATGGCAGATAAAATGGAGAATTACCAAAGAAATAGCAACACCTTAAAAATTTATGAGCAACGCTCTCGGATGATGGGATGATGGCCTAATTAGCTTTACCAAGAAACAAACAGAGAACAACACCCTGTGAAAGATCAAAAGTAGATTTCATTGATAAATAGAGATAAAGGGAATATGTTCTGCAGATAAAAACCAGACAATGCATCAAAGCAAAGAGCCAAGAGGACACCAAACTAGCATCATCTGAAATTCAGTTATATTTTTTCTCATGGAATTAGAATATTTTTATCTTGGTATTTATTCTTTAGTTAAAAATTTGCAGGTTATCATTACACATAGCATTTAGCATTTTATATCCTTGATTCAATAATATGCTACGGTTACTTAATCATCTGGATTACAAATACTCTTTTTTCCTTTTCTTAAATTTTTTCTTTTACGCTAACTACATAAAACAAGTTAGAGTCTGATAAAGCATCAAACAATTTTTATTGTAACTGCATTTAGGCTAATTAGTGATCACATTAACCTATGGTAATTACACATTTAAAAGTTCTTCTAATCTATACATATATACTTACATACTATGTGCATATATACTTACATACTAAAGTAATAAAAAAAGTCAAACTGTTTTAAAAAATCATTTTCTTGTCCTTTCTCCTTCAAACTGAATATTCTTTCACTTTTTCTTTGATCTCACAAACTTGTGATTCCAAACTCCTTTAGGCATCACTGGTTTTTCAGATGTACAGACCAAGCTTCAATGAAAACACCCTCAAATGTTTACCGTGAATGGTTTAGGGGCACAGTTCATGAAAATAGTTTTTCTAGTCCTTGATAGTGAAGCAAATGGAGCATGATTTCAAGAATTGCCTTGCAGTTCCCCAAAAGTTTACAACGAAAAATATTAAGAACGTAAGCTTTAATTCAGATTTTAGTCAGGGCCAAAAAGGCCATGATTAAGATGAGGACATTTTTTTAAATGAATTAGAGTGGAATATGAAATATACAGAATAGAGATTGTCTCAGAATTCTTCACCCCACAAGTTTCTTATTGCTTTAACTATTCTTTAATCAAAATGTTATAGATATATTTGATTTATTGTTCTAATATACTATTGTCAGCCATCCATATGTGTTGAATATTTTCAAATCATAAACTGAAAATAACCATTGGATTGGATAAAGTAATAAAGTCATAGGGGATTTCCAAGTTTCCAGATCACAATACCAATGAGAGTACATAAAACCAGGACTTCTTAAGTATACATTTGCTTATTTTTTCTTCAAGATTTTTTATTTTAGGGGGCAAGGGATTACACTTATTTATCATATAAGTAGTTGCCCAGTGACTCAGTGACTATTTTCTTTTTATTTTCCACCTTTCCTAGTTCTTTCCAATTCAAAAAGAAATGCCATTTCTACCCAGTGGGGGCCCCAGTCAAATTGAAGCCAAATCAGGAAACCATAAACAAAATGAAAAGACAACCTACTGACTGGGAGAAAATATTTGCAAATGATGTGACCCACAAGGGCTTAATTTCAAAAATATACAAATCTAATCAAAAAATGGGCAGGAGACCTACATAGACATTTCTCCAAAGAAGATATATAGATGGCCAACAGGCATATGAAAAGATGCTCAACACCACTAATTATCAAAAAAATGCAAATCAAAACTACAATGAGGTATCACCTCACACCGGTCAGAATGGCCCTCATCAAAAAGTCTACAAATAATAAATGCAGGAGAGGGTGTGGAGAAAAGGGAACCCTCCTACACTGTTGGTGAGAATGTAAATTGATATAGCCACTATGGAGAACAGTATGGAGGTTCCTTACGAAACTAAAAATTGAGCTACCATATGATCCTGCAATCCCACTCCTTGGTATATTCCGGAGAAAACTCTAATTCAAAAAGATACATGCACCTCCAATGCTCATAGCAGCACTATTTACAGTAGCCAAGACATGAAAACAACCTAAGTGTCCATCAACAGATGAATGGACAAAGAAGATGTGGTGCATATATATATGTAGTGCATATATATATAAATGGAATATTACTCAGCCATAAAACAGACTGAAATATTGCCATTTGCAACAACACGATGGACCTAGAGATTAACGTACTAAGTGAAGTAAGTCAGAGAAAGACAAGTGTATGATATCACTTAAATGTGGAATCTAAAAAATAATACAAATGAACTTATTTGCAAAACAGAAACAGACTTACAGACATAGAAAAAAAATATGGCTATCAAAGGAGAAAGCTGGGAGGAGGGATAAATTAGGAGTATTGGATTAACAGATACACATTATTACATATAAAACAGATAAACAACAAATATTTACTCTATAGCACAGAGAACTATATTCAATATCTTGTAATAACCTATATTGGAAAAGAATCTGAAAAAAGAATACACACACACACATATATATGTAGCTGAATCATTTTTATGTACACCTGAAACAAATACAATATTGTAAATCAACTATACTTCAATTTAAAAGAAAAATTAAAAAAGAAAAAAAGCAAAACCCTAATTAGTAATGTACATTTTCTGCCAAACAAGAGTTTAAATAAAGCCTACTTTTTTTTTTTTTTTTAAAGTCACTGTAGAGTATATATCAAAAGTGGAAAAACAGCACTGAAACAGATGCAGGACACAAACTTCCTTATCTTTTTCCTACCCTTCCTCACAAAATTATTGAGTCAAAACAGAGATGCAGAGAAGCTTTATATTGTCTAGCCATATTGCAGATAGAAAGTAAAATAAACATCAGGCATTTCAAAAGTGTGTTAAAACATGCCTTCTTTAGCAAGGGAGTGACTAAAACTAAGACAACTGCCAATGATACTAATAAATCAAGTACAAAAAATTTTTTTAAAGATATCCCCTTACATGCAGAGTTGGATGCATATTTGAGCAATATGTTAGAAAAAATAGAAATCTATTTAGGTTAGAACAAATATTTCTTCTTTTTTTTTTTTTTTGCAGTACGTGGGCCTCTCACTGTTGTGGCCTCTCCGCGCAGGCCCAGCCGCTCCGCGGCATGTGGGATCTTCCCAGACCGGGGCACAAACCTGTATCCCCTGCATCGGCAGGCGGACTCTCAACCACTGCACCACCAGGGAAGCCCTACAAATATTTCTTTACCAAAAAATCTGTAAGTCCTTTAATGATAAGAGCCTGAAACCACTGCATATCATTTATGGTTTAGTGTAAGTAAGGATATTTATGCTAATTATATACTAAACTGTATATACTATTTTCTTCAAAGTGTATATTAGATCTTTCTCAATACAATTTATGCTTTATTGTATTCATTCTGTTAAGAGTTATGGAGGCCCTCTCTGTGTGGTTGAAGATGGAGATCTGAACTGAATAGGAAAGCAATTCTTATCCTATTGCCCACAGTGGCTGTAAGGGTGGTCTTACAGAGCATTGCTGAACTAGACTACGGTCTAAATGATCTTCAAATCACACTTGCATTTTATTATCAGTGGCTACAACCAGACCAATCTCTTGATCTTTGTAACATCAATACTCAAGATAGCCCATAGTAAAAATTCCAAGAATTTGGGAAGGAAAAGAAGCAGGAGAAAGGGGGAAAAAATGGAATAATAAAAGAAAAGAAAATGATGAAACAGCCCTAAGCTAAGAACTCTCAGTTGTGGTCCAAATTGTGCCGTTTAGATATATAACTTTGGGTAAATTACCTAAATCTTCTTCTTTAATCTCTAATTTGAAGGAGGTCTACTATATGATCTCCAAGATTCCTTCCAGCTTTAACTCAAGTATAAGAACATTTTCTCATAATAGAAAAATAACTTTAGCAATTTAATGTTTATTCTTCTAAATATTTTCATCATGAAGAATATAAATATTTAATCACTATGTTGAAATGCATATATTCATGGGATTCCTCATAAGAAACTAATATAACCAATGATTTCAAATTCTTACATATTCTTTAAAATGCTTACAAAACTCATATCAAGAAACATAAATAATACCCACTCTTAAATAACTGGCAGTAGGGGAAAATTATTATACCATTAAAACCTATTCCAATTTTGTCCAATCAACCCTGAATTCAGTGATTCCGATGTGTTAAATTTAGTTATAGAGAATACTAAATAATCTGTGCATAAGGTTGAAACAGACCCAGCCACACTTTGAATACTCATTGCCCCATGGTCTGAATTTTGGAGCTTCATCTTGTGTTTTTCATAGAACAATCACATTTGAAAAAGACACACGGTCAAAGGAAGAGTTGGTACCAATTCTATCAGAAAGGCAACTTATAAATAAATTACACATTTGTACTCAGCTTACCAAGTTCATATTATTTATTTCAGTTTACATTTTTGGAAGAATAAACTAATTTGGTACTAAAGAGGATATTCTTTGACTATTTATGTATATTAGGATGCCTTACTCAATTGTGTGCCTCATTTACCTCCATTTCACTTACTTCTTGTATACAATTTTTCAATATGTCATTAGTAACAGGATTCATAGGAAGAATCATCTTGTAAATGCCAATGCATTTATTATCAGGGACCAAGTTAGTCTCAAAAACAGTCAGTGCTTGGGATTTATGCATTCTAAAATACTTTATTTTCTACCAAAACATTCTCTCAAAAAAAGAAGCATTAAGAAAAGCACTCTCGGGCTTCCTTGGTGGCGCAGTGGTTGAGAGTCCGCCTGCCGATGCAGGGGACACGGGTTCGTGCCCTGGTCCAGGAAGATCCCACATGCCGCGGAGTGGCTGGGCCCGTGAGCCGTGGCCGCTGAGCCTGCGTGTCTGGAGCCTGTGCTCCACAACGGGAGAGGCCACAGCAGTGAGAGGCCCGCGTACCGCAAAAAAAAAACCAAAAAAAAAAAAAAAACCAAAAAAAGAAAAGCACTCTCCTTCCAATTGGCTAATTATTCTTTACTAATATTATTGAATATACATTTTACTCTGAAAATCTTTTCTGTGCCTACTTATGGATGTTTAAGAATATTTTATTTAAGAATCATGTAGCATAAGTAAATGTTCTCAATAATATAAACTATTATAGTTCACTACTATTTTGCATTCACTTGTACAGAATAGTCAGACAGGTTATGTTTCCATCTTTGGTGAAATTAAAGATAACTCATGGGAGGTTTATATATTAACATAATAGGTCATTTGCATCAGCTATTCTATTGGAGTTTTATAAGCAAAGCTGAATCAATTAAAATAGATAAAACTCTAATAAAGTATAACTCTAAACAAGAATTTCATCACTCATTCCCTGGAGAATGCGCAAAGATACCTGAGGACAAATTTACTTAATTGTTCCACCATAAAGCCTTGGGTTTAATCACAGACTTCTTCATAGGAATTCCTGGCAGTTTTAATTAATTAGCCTAATTCCGTATTCATTCATAGAATTGAAAATATTTTACATCCATTCTCTTAGCTGAAAAGCCATTATTTATTGATTGATTTAGTTAGTTAGTTAGTTAGTTAGTTGTTTTGAAGCTTCAGGATGTCATAGAAACAGAGTTCCTACCACTGGGGACGGAAGGTGAATCCAGATCTCTAGCAGTTATTCAGAGCTGATTGATCCATTCATAGCTTCACTGTAGAAATTTTATCAGAAGGGAATCAAATTAAATCTGCTTTAATGATATCCATGATCATATCCAGCATTTGTTCTTTTTTGAATTTGAAAATTATATCTGTTCGGTATCCATCTGGTAGATGATATCAAGTACCATCTGCATTTTAAATATAAGTTGTAAAAAAAATCCAAAATAAAACCAAGTTAACTGTCTCAAAATCAACTGTTATGTATCTGTGGCTTGTATATTCCAAAAAAGAAAATAAACAGACTGAAATAGTAAAAGAAAAAATACCAATTTCTTTCTGTGTGATCTTGGGCAACTTATTCAATCCCACCGTGACGCAAAGATTTTTAAACATGCCGGTACACTCTAGGGTGACTAAAGATTACATGAATGCCATTACAAATTTTAATGATGTCTTTATGTAAAGATGATTTAGACTCTAAGAGTATAATCAATAAAAAAGAGAAGGAAATGCAGGAAAGAGGGCAGTTGTCCCTTCGATATCCAGGTATTTAGCAAGGATTGATTCCAGGACCCCTCGCACTTACCAAAATCCACAGATGCTCAAGTTCTTATATAAATATAAGTGGCGTAGTACAGTGGGTGGATGTGGAGGGTCCTCGAATGTGTGTCCCTCTAGAGCAGCATTCAGCTGAGGTGGAAGTGAGTGAAGCACACCGCTTCCCCTAGGGTTAGAAAACTGGTAACTGCCACTGGTCATCCTGCCTGACATAGGGAAGCAATGTTTCTGAGATGGATAGAGAAATTGAGACTTTAATATCATCTGGGTCACCAAGATGAGCCAAATGAGAAGTCTTTTCCCTTAAGTTTCCAGTTAGGAGAACAAAATAAGTCTTTTCTTTTTTTCCTCTTGTGAGAGAGAATGAGAAAATAACAGAAAGAAGATCCCGACGTAACCTTGTACATACTGGTATTAGGTTTGTGACTTGTAGCCAAGCCAGTTGCCAAAACAAATCTATTGTTTGTTTGTTTGATAACTTTCCCTATTCTTTTGGCCTAACTTCTTAGAGTATCTTCTTTACCTGTTGGAACGTTATCTCCCAGGCCTCATTCCATTAAGGTATTGCCTTAAAAAAAAAGTAACTTGGAAAGAACATCCAGTTAGAGGTCGACAAAAGCGAAGACAAAAATACCATCATATTTAAATAATTTAAGCTACCCCAAACACTTCTATCTCCATCATTCATTGCTACAATATACACATTTCTAAAAACAATTATAAATGCGCCTAGCTGCCTTCCAGATTGTGTAAAAATTCTTTCATCCATTTTACTCAATAGTTCTAAATTACTAAATTTAGTAGGCATTTTGGGCAATGAGGTTTAGTCTTTATGGCCCCTGGGCACTGGAACACTTGTTTCCTTCACTATGATAAGGACTGCAGAATCACTTCCAGGGCATTTCTCAGCCTTCCTTGCTGTAGGGTGAATGCAGGGCAACAGAATGAATATGAGTGAAGGTGATTTGTACCACTTTAGCTACTCTGATCAGAAATAACTGCTTCAGACTTGAATTGGGTGAGAAACACTTGTGCTAAATCACTGAAATTTTAATGTCGACCTGCTAGAGCACTTCATGTTGCTTGTCCTAAGTACTATCTATCCTAACCAACTACACCTCTGGTGACCTTAGGACACTTCAGCCTCCTAAACTGCTGCACATCAAGGTGTTTTCTAACTTCACGGAAAGGTCATTTCATCATCTTGTGCAAACCTGATCTAAGGTGGTTGAATAATACAGCATTTTTCTTATCAATTTAGTCTTTGAATAGTATTTTTTTCTCTACTTCAACTTCTAACATCAGAAAATCATCTAAAATCTCTCCTGGAATTTTGCTGGATATAGGAAAAAAAAAAAAGAAAGTGAAACTAAGACCAGGCTTGATTTCTAGGTCTTGGTAAACATGAGTGTTTCAGAATTTTAAGGTTCTGCATAACAATAACAATGTAAATGTTCATATCACCAACTCCCTGTTTCCTAACCAATACCACAGAGGCATAATAGACCGGAACAAAAAAAACAAGCACACGTACAAACATCTCTCCATAATATAAGAGTATCTCCAAGGCACAAAAGCACGATTTATGTCTATAAACAATGGAATTTTTGAAGTTATTAGATATGCATTCAAGATAGGCTTTAGAAAACTGAACGGAGATATAAAATGATTGTCTGAAAAAATGACAAGGAATTATCAGATTTGCTCTGGCTAAAATAAACAAATTGCCTATAAACAGTTTGTATATCAAGTTTATATAGTTTCATCTCTTTTTTACCCACATTATTACTTGGGTTGTAATATAAGTTCAAAAGTTTTTATAACTGCACGAAAAAGCATGATTCGTCACTTTTTTTTTTATACTATTTTTTTGTGTGTGTGTGTGTGGTATGAGCCTTTCACTGTTGTGGCCTCTCCTATTATGGGCAGACGCGCAGGCTCAGCGGCCATGGCTCACGGGCCCAGTCGCTCCGCGGCACGTGGGATCCTCCCGGACCGGGGCACGAACCCGTGTCCTCTTCATCGGCAGGTGTACTCTAAACCACTGCGCCACCAGGGAAGCCACCGTCACTTCTCTTTCCTGGATTATTCTAGACTTTAGTTCTCCTACTTTTGACAAAAAATTATTCTTTTGGTAATTCTGAAAACTAAGATTATGTTAATTTTAAAGGAAAGTATTTATTATAAAGCATATTTTTACCATCTTCTTTCTTTTAGGTCACTTTATCAGGCTTAGGTAGCCAAGAGGGGAAAAGTAGAAGTTAGTTATTTGATAAAAGTCCAGCTTCCCCTGCTATAATTTACATCATGTTATTTTATTATATTCAAGGAAATATACAATTATTTATTTACTTTTAAGTTGATGTCTCCCCTCACAAGAATACACGCTCCATGAAAGAATGGACTTTGTTTGCCTGTTCACCCCCAATTCTCACAACTATGTCTGTCTCAATAATATTTATTAACTGGAATATCAAATGATTTAGACATCTTTGTGCACAGCAAATTCACCATGTAATTACTGATCCTCCATTTTCTTTCCTAATCACAGCTCTCAAATCAATTCTGTATTCCAGTTTCCTTTAATACATGTTTTAATGGTATTTCCAATTAGGTAAAACCACAAACACTGTGATGTAGGAGACTTGTCAATATGCTGGCAGTGAGGATTCTGCAACATGACATTTAGTGGCAACTTTATTTTGAAGATTCCTGGACACTAAGGGATACAGCAGTTATTTTAAAACTTAAATGAAATCTTATAGGGCATTAGACTTCTTATAGGTCTGGGCAAGTACTTTGTCCCTGGAATAAAAAGAGTTAAGACCTACGCTTGGGGGAAAATTAATGTATCATTTACTTGTATGCTGATCAAAAGAATTGGTGAAATGTATTAAGTATTAAGATATAAATTCCTGCAACAGAAATGTCTGTCAAATTTAGAATTATCATTCTAGAAAATTATTAAGAACTATTGAGAGGCTCTTCAAAGCCTGACTTACAGTGCATCTATAGAAACAGTTAAGTTGACTGAAGTGATGATGATGTAAGTGGTTGAAATTTTTTCTGTGCCTCATGGTCTGATTGAACCTTTTCTTCTCAAAGCATTTTAGTTAATCGGCACCACTTCCATTAACATACAGATTTACTTAAAGATTTGGGAAGATACTAACTTCTATTCTAGAGGCTTTTTATTTGTTTGTATATTTGTTTTAAATAATATAATTGTATAAGGGACTGTTTCCTAAGTGGGAAAATAAAGTGCTACCATCACAAATCACTCTACTTAATCAATTCATTTACACAAATAACAAATCATTTAAATTCGAACAGGATGAAAACTGATCATTCTTAGTGTTCCAAGCAGGAATTAGTGTTCTCTTTCTGGATTTTGTTGACAGAGATGGAGTGGGGTAACAGCATTCCATAAAGAAGAAATAGTAAATTCCACATTTTCTTTCCAATTTAAAAAGAAGCTGCTAGCTTAAATACCTGCATTTGAGTACCTATACCAATAAAATGAAATGGCTTTTCTTTAACAAATATCAAATAATTCATTCAGAGGTATGGGTAAATGGAATTTGTGCTAAGTCAAGAAATGTACTCTTGCAATTATTTTTGCGACATTACTATATCTCAGTATGAGTTTTCAACATCCAAAAGATCTAGTTATTTCAATGCACTTTTTCTTTTCAATTGATTTTGCAAAATAACTTTGTCTACACTCAACAAAAGAACAATATACAAAGTCTTTTGAAAGCATATGTGCTGCCACACTGTTCTGATTTAATAGTTTGATCACTCTCCTTTGGTGGTGAATGCAGTGGACCACTGGAAATTCCAAAATTCTTGTCCTTTTGGAGGCATGTAGAAATATGTATATATAAATAATATAAATATAAATATATATATTTTCTATATACTTCCAAACATATACATATACATATGTTTGGAAGTATATAGAAAATTATGAGTATCAAAACAAATTATGTTTCACGTTCTCTTAAAAAAAGTTGTATAGAGTTCACAGTACAGTAGCATAAATATAAATAATAGTTATAATAATTCATAATATTCCTGACAAGATCTCTACTACAGACAGTCCAATATTTTAGCAACAAACCATTTTATTTCTAATTCACAGTACCTCTGTTGAGCACCTATGGTATAAAATCTTAGCCTACTTGGAAGCTAAAACATAAGAAAGCATATGTGACCCTCGCCCTCAAGGAAATTTACTTTCTAGTAAATGAGATAAAACATGAATGACAACAGATACAATAAATGCAATGTGGTCAAATTTGTGGGAACCTGGATAGAAAGTTTTTTTTTTCCAGTTAAGATTGCCTGGGAGTGGTATGAATGAAGGCTGTGAAGAAATGCAACAGTGAACTAGTAAAACAAACAAAGCAAAACTTGATGATCTTCAGTTTTATATCATAAATTTTATCTTCTCTAGTTTAGAACTTGTCTCATCTTGATTGAATTTAGATGGATGATCATATTTTAGGAGCTAATTCATTCCTTCATTAACAAATGCTAACTTAAATAGGACTGTCTCTTCCAATACATTTTATGTATGTATGTATGTATGTATTGTCCACACCACGGGGCATGCAGGATCTTAGTTCCCTGACCAGGGATTGAACCCATGCCCCTGTTGTGGAAGCCTGGAGTCCTAACCACTGGAACACCACGGAATTCCCTCTTCCAATACCATTTAAGTTCATGCTTTCCCATGTGCTAGTAGACTTGCTTAACTTGGCAATCGTAAATAAGTTCCTCTTAGATGAATATATCAGCAGAGAAAACCTGAGCCATTGAAATAGCCTGAGAAAATAACAGCAATTTTTCATCAACTGCCCACTACATGTGACTAAATCAATTCATCCCCTAATAAATAAAAGCTTGGATATAAAATATGTGGTTCATACCTTTTTTCTATTTCACTTATTTATTGTTTGCTTTCAGTGAAGAAATTTTTTTATGAATTTCATAGCTGAATATATTGACACATAAATAGATCAAAAGATACAAAGTGCTCTCAAACACTTAAGAAAAAATATTCCAATGAAATTCCTTCCCTTTGTAATTGTCCCCTTGGTCCATTTTGTAAACAATGTTCAACTATCTAAAAATCACACATATCTATCATAGCAAAGAGATTTTGGGGCATGCCTCCCTAATATGTGTATATGTTGTTATTTATACATTATATACATTTATTGCTACTTTACTAATATAATAAGAAATCTCAGAAAAACTTGTAAACATTCACCACTAATTTTAGTGCCATTTCTGAAACATTAAATTTGATATTGTGAAACTTTAAATATTTCCAGGAAAAAAAAATTCTGTTTTGTCTTATAGATGCTTTGTTTAAAAACATCAAGCAGGACGTCCCTGGTGGCACAGTGGTTAAGAATCCTCCTGCCAATTCAGGGGACACGGGTTCGAGCCATGGTCCGGTTGGATCCTACATGCTGTGGAGCAACTAAGCCCGTGGGTCACAACTACTGATCCCACGTGCCACAACTATTGAAGCTGGTGCTCCTAGAGCCTGTGCCTCGCAACAAGAGAAATTGCTGCAATGAGAGGCCCGCGCACCGCAACGAAGAGCAGTCCCCGCTCGCCACAACTAGAGAAAGCTCACGCACAGAAACCAAGACCCAACGCAGCCAAAAATAAATAAATAAATAAAATCTTTAAAATATATATGGTAAAAGTGCCATGCAAATGTTGAAGGCCACATACCATTATTAGCTCATGTCTCAAGACTCATTTTAAGTAGGTCAAAGTTCATCATTAAAGATAGTATATGGAGATCCCTATTTCATACAGTCTTCTTAATCATATGAATTTCTTGCTGCTTTCTTGTCAGACTTGATTAGCTCATCAGTGTTTTTTTAACCTTGCAGTGCAGTTGAAGAACACCTAGGAGTATATGTGTGTCAGCACTGCTTTTTTTTTTTAACCCCATTGGTACTTATATTATCATTTCTCTTCATCTCAAGCCTCTTGAAAGAACTTTTTAATTTGTGAAGTGTTAGTTTAGTTAAAACTCAATAATATTATCTGTCAAACCACTTAACCAGGAACACAATCTGCAATCCCCAGCCATACACTGAAAGCAAAGTAATGCATGAGGGAGGGCACCACTGTGCACCCCTCTGCATGAAGGGATCCCCATTCTTCTCTAAGAGCTCATGGCGTTAAGTGCTTTATATGGGACGCTGGACCAACATACAGACTAAGGAAGCACACCCGTGTCAATCACACATTAGGAAAGCTTACTTTGCTTTTTTTATATTTTATTAGATAAAAAGATATATAAAGAGCCAGATTCCAACAGATGACCTTGCAGTGAAGCACACCTTGGAAACTGCTGTCCTACATTCTAACAGAGTGAATTGCTAAAATCCAAACCTACTTAAAACTCTTTAGTGTCTTGTCTTTGTTTACAGTTTTAAGTCCAAACTCTTTGTATGGATTTCAAGGCCTCTGGCCTCTATCTTAAATGCACGCTGTGCTGCAATGACACAAACTATTTTGTCTTCCCCAACATAGTGTGCCTCCATGGTTTGCTCTTGTTCTCTCTCTCCCTTCAGTGTGGAATAGCCTCCTGCACATCCTGTTGTCCTTGAAACACTCATGTCACTTCCATAACACTTTTGTGACACACCAGAGCAGAACTAATCATTCTCTCTTCCAAACTTCATAAATTAAGCTAGTTAGCTAGATTTGTACTGCACTTAGCAATAAATTAATGTATAAAATAAACCATAATATATGGTTACTATTGATATAATCAGGGAGCAAAAGACCACTACTTATCATTATTAATTTTGAAAATGCTAAAACAATGTCAGGGAAACAACTAAGAAATGCAAACCTTTAAAGATGAAAAATATATAAAATAAATATTTCTTATATGAGTTCACTAAATAAATGCATATTGAGTGCCTTCTATATGCCTAGATAGAGATTCGGGATAAAAAGAGACAGTCCCTGCTCTTCTACAATTTTCAGACTAATGGGTGGTACAAGTTAGTAACAATTAGTGTTACTAAGGGGGTGTCCTGGATATTATAAGAACATACCAAAGAAGACCTAAGTAAGCCAGAGTTTCATAAAGCTGCCATGAGGAAGTTGTCTTTTAAACAGAAACCTGCAGGAAAAGGTAAAAAAAAAAAGAAAATAATAATAATAAATAATAGTAGTAGTAGTAAAGGAAAGAAAGTTCCAAGAAAAAGGGAAACTAACTTTGAGATCCCTGAGATGATGGGGAACAAGACTGTTTGGGAATCAAACTCCAGGCAGGATGTCTGGAGTACAGAAAAAAAGGATCTGCCAAATGGGGAGGATGGAGACTTGGGGCCAGGAAAGAGTGCCTTGCAAGCCACCGTCAGCAAAAATTATGATGAAGTTCGGACCAAAAGAATACTGAGAGATCCTTCAATCAAATGCAGGACATTCCTAGAGGAGCCTTCCAGGTTATCTGATTCTATAAGGCTCTGTGCCTTTATTCTTGGCTGGGCTATTTTGCCACTTTGTAGAGACCTAAGTTAACTTTTGGAGAGCTAATGTAAGTGCAAATGATTCCTGTCTACAGAAATGCAAATAGTTTTGTCCAGTAAAAATATCGTTGATTTCTGCCTTGTAAACAAAGATGATTCCAAGCATTATGGTTTTATTATAGGATACAGTTTTGTATCTATTAAAAGAATCATTTAAGCATTCCTTATTGACTATCTATGTTTAAAGATCAGATTCTCTTTGGAAGATAGAAAGTTCTGTTGGGAATCTAGGTGAGATGGCAGAGGTACAAGATGAAGCCAGAAGCAGTGGGAATAGAGAGAAATGGGGTGGCTTGAGAGACGTTTAGGAGGAAGACTATCATAATGATGGTAAGGGAGAGGGAAGAGTGAAGGAAGGTATGACGCTGGTATTTCTGAAACGATAAATTGAGTAGGTGGTAGTTCTAGTTACTGAGAGGAAGGGTGAAAAGTAAAATTGCATTTTTAGTAGAATCTTTGCATAGCTATAGAGTTTATTCAATCAGTATCCAATGGACATTTCTTTATTGCTGGCTTATTTTGTCATGCATTTAAAAAATAGCCCCATGATATACCCAGCACACAGCACTGAGAATAAAGGCATATACTGAAGATAAACAAAATTAGATTATTTTGTATTATATACCAATCTATAAAGTTACTGAGTGCACATGTTATGTTTAGAAATAATGACTAAGAAAATAAAATATTGACATTTGATTCAAGTATTAGAATTGTAGGTTACTTAAACTTGTAAGTCCAAGCACTAGAGAATATAGTCATGTATATTCAACTAACTGCTTCATTTATTTAAAAGTATTTCAAGGAAACAAGAACAAGATGTGTTAGAAAAATGACTACTGTAGAAGTTATCAATAGCATTCTTTATGTTAATGATAATATATAAAATGTTTAATATCCTATTTCCTAGTATAACGAACAGTGATATGTTACTGATCTATAATTCAAATTGTTATAATAAAAAATAATTAAAAATGAAAGAAAATACCCTTAAAATAGCATATGTGCTGTCCAAAAGTCATAATTCATGATGTTACAGTGAGCCATTTTCAAATGTTCAGTAAAAAATTTAAGATTCCCTCTTGGTGAGTAACAGAAGTAGTATGACCCTTATGCCTGAGGCTGTCATGGGTTTAGGTGCCAGTGTCTTTAACCAGAATATGATTTATTGAAGGCAGAAAGTATTATTTGAATTCAACACTGTGTCCTCAATGTTGAGCACTTCAATAGGAAAAAGAAGGCACTCAATGACCGTTAGTCAAAAAAAAATGAAGAATAATGTACAGCTATTTCTATATTATTGGACAAAACAACCTCAAGCCATGTTCAAAATTTATCATGTAATCCTTAAGGTGTTATTGTTTTCATTATCAATGTAACATAATTATATTTCAGAAAACATAGAAAAAATTGTATTGTAATCCAAGCATACTAATATGCTTACTGATAATATTTTAATTTTGGCAAAAAAGACTCTCAGCAATTGTGAGAAAACAATTTATAATGTTAATCCAAAATATGTATTCTTTTACAAATCCTAGATTTGTGTACTGACAATGATAGTGATAATTGTCTGAATGTGATAAAGAGTGAAATGAGGAAGGAAGGAGGAAAGAGACAGAGGGAAGGTAGAGGGAGAGGAAAAAAGGAAAGAAAGAATGAGGAAGGGAAGGAGGGAGAAAAGGAAGAAAGGAAAGAAAAGAAATTCATAGCAAAATTATTTATTTCTTTACTCTTATTTCACTGTTAAATCACTAGATTTTCAGTATTTGTAATACTGTCTGGTGAGTACAGTGAACTTAAGCATAAACATGGGAATGTGTCTAAAATTACTTTCTAGAACAGCTCCAGCAGAACAACTTCACAGACTGCCTCACTGAACAAATCAGCCAGCAGTAACAGGGTTCACAGGTGACCAAAAAGTTCACAGTGGATGTGAATGGAATAAATTATTAAGTACTAAAATTTTCTAAATGCTATCAGTAAAATAACAGCTCTAGTCCCATGAAACTAGTGCCTCTTGTGTATTAGAAGGAGGAAAGGGTAAAATATAATTAATTTAAATAATAATAATTTATTACATCAGTATATTTTACAAAATATCATACTTGAAGTTTAAAAAAAATCTCAAATAGAAGTAAATATTTCCTAAGAACTTATCACTTCTTTTCCAAGACATCCAAATCTAAACTAAAATCTCCTAAAAATAATGAAGTAATCTAAATCTTAAGTCTAGTCTTAACAACCAAGCTCTAAAATCATCATACCTTAAAATGTTGTAACTGAGGGATCTTTGAAATTATCTTGTCTGTACTGGGTTGAATAGAGCCCTCCCAAAATTCATGGCCCCCCAGAACCTCAAAATGTGAACTTATTTAGAAATAGGGTCTTTGCAGATGTAATTAGGTCAGAAGAGTTCCTAATCCAATGACTTGAGTCCTTATAAAAAGGGAAAAAAGAGACACAGAGACAGACACACTGGGAGAACTCCATATGAAGATAAAGGCAGAGGGCTTCCCTGGTGGCGCAGTGGTTGAGAGTCCGCCTGTTGATGCAGGGGACACGGGTTCGTGCCCCGGTCTGAGAAGATCCCACATACATGCGGCGGAGCGGCTGGGCCCGTGAGCCATGGCCACTGAGCCTGCGCGTCCGGAGCCTGTGCTCCGCAACGGGAGAGGCCCCAACAGTGAGAGGACCGCGTACCGCAAAAAAAAAAAAAAAAAAAAAAAAAAAAGATAAAGGCAGAGATTGGAGCGAATTGTCTACCAGCCAAGAAACACCAAGGATGCCAGCAACCCCCAGAAGCTGGGAGAGAAGCATGGGACAGTTTCTTCCTCAGAGCACCCAGAAGGAACCAACCGTGCTGATTCCTTGATTTTGGACTTCTAGCTTCCAGATCTGTGAGAGACTAAATTTCTGTTGCTTAAAGCCACTCAGTTTGTGATACTTTGTTACAGCAGCCCTAGGAAACAAAGACACTGACCAAAGCCTTTATTGTGTACATGAATACATTGGATCTGGAGAGGATAAATTATTTATTCAAGATCATATAGCTAATTATTGTTAGAATCAATATTAGGTGTCATTATCTACCAAGCAGTTTTTACTGAATTTATGATTTATTACACTCACTGCAACCGAGATTATGTTGAACTAAAAGTACAATGTTAGAGGAAGCATTACACCAAAACTGCTTTCTCATTCAAGTTAAATAATTTTAACTTCACACTTGAGAGGTGTTATAGCCTGTTGGTCAAGAACATGGACTCTAGGACCAGATTTTCTGAGTTTGACACTCTCCAGCTCAATTTTCTATTAGCAAAGTAGGAATAACAAGAATATTTAAAGCATAGGGTTGTCGTTAGGATTAAATGATATAACATTTGAGAGCACCTAGAATACTGCCTGGCACACATTAAGGTTATGTTACTGTTGGCTGTTTTATCTCTGAAAATATTCACTAACTACAGCTAAACATTTAAAATAACTGATTCTGGATCAAGTAAACCTTATTTAATAATCACACAGATGATGGTGAAATTAAAAGCAAAAGATACTTTACATTTAAACAGGTATTTTAACTAAGAAAAGACAAACAATGTCAATATTTTCTGAAATATAAAAAAATAAAAAAAAAAATACTAATGCAAGATACTAGTTCCAGCCATAAATATGAATAAATCTATCACTCATGACTATTTTGTCTTAATTATCAAGGGATTACATGGCTAAATGCTTTAGTAGGTAAAGTGAGATCTTTGAAAAAACATATACAATTGCCCCTTAAACAACAGAAGTTTAAACTGTATGGGTCCATTTATATGTGGATTTTTTTTTTCAATAGTAAATACTGTAGTACTACATGTTTCCTCAGTTGGTTGAATCTGAGGATGCAGAACTGTGGATACAGAGGAACACTGGTACAAAGGGCTAAGTTATACTAGGATTTTCAACTTCCTGGAGAATCGTTGTCCCTAACTCCACATTGTTCACGGGTCAACTGTAGTAATAACAACTAGATTCAGATGAACTGAATTGCTCCTAGTTTTTCATATCACCAAAAGGTCAATTTAGATGATGGCTGTCTTTCTTGTGTTTTTACACATTTTTATTACCTAATTTTTCTTACATATCTTTATATCACTAGGGTACAGAGGATGAGATTGAGAGAGGTAAAAAACATACACTCATTTCTCATTTCCAATACCTCACAATTGATAGTTACAAAGTACATTGCCAATCACTTAAACATCTTAAAATCTCAAATGATTTATAATGTGTTCAAGCAAAACTAAACTTTAAAGTTCGAGAAAAGTATAAAAACAAGTGAAGTGTGTAATATCTTGGGCATTTGAAAAGGAGATTTTACTTAAAATAACTTAACCAGGTTAGAATCCACGTAAGTTCAGAATTTTGAGGGCCATACTTTCATTTTTTCAATGAAGTATTATTAGTGAAATTACACATTTCTGGAATTCATAACCTTCAAAATCTGTTTGATATGAAAAATAACAATGTAACTATTTTAATTTTCTTTGCAAATATTAATTAGGGCTTTTTATCATCAGACATGATTAAAGAAAAAGAATTCATCAGGCAGAAGAAAAAGATTTTTTAGACTACAAACATTTTCACTATTAATTAATACCAGTTACCTATGAGCTTACAATAAATTAATATTCAGAGCTGTTTTTATTAAAGGTACAGGTTTTAACAGACACATAGATCAATAGAACAGAATTGAGAGCCCAGAAATAAACCCACAATTATATGGTCAATTAATTTATGACAAAGAGGCCAAGAATTTACAATAGAAAAAAAGACAATCTCTTCAATAAATAATGCTGGGAAAACTGGACAGCTACATGCAAAAAAAAAGAAAGAAATAAAAGAAACTGGACCACTTTCTTATATCATATACAAAAACTAAACTCAAAATGGGTTAAAGACTTAAAGGTAAGACCTGAAATCATAAAACTCCTAGAAGAAAACTAAGTAGTACACTCTTTGATATTGGTCTTAGCAATAATTTTTTGGATCTGTCTCCTCAGGCAAGGGTTACAAAAGCACAAATAAACAAATGAACTATATCAAACGAAAAAGCTTTTGCACAGCAAAGGAAACCATTGACAAAATGAAAAAGCAACCTACGGAATGGGAAAATATATTTTCAAACAATATTCTGATCAGGGGTTAATATCTAAACTACATAAAAACTTACACAACTCAATATCAACAAACAAACAAACCACAAACAATTCAGCTAAAAAAATGGGTAGAGGACCTGAACAGACATTTTTCCAAGGAAGATGGCCAACAGGCACATGAAAAGATTCTCAACATCACTAATCATCATGGAAATGCAAATCAAAACCACGACAAGCTATCACTTCACACCTGTCAGAATGGCTATTATCAAAAAGACAACAAATAACAAGTGTTGGTGAGGATGTAGAGAAAAGGGAAGCCTCATCCACTGTTGGTGGGAATATAAATTGGGGTAGGCACTATGGAAAACGGTATAAAGATTCCTCAAAAAATTATAGAACTACCATATAATCAGGCAATTCCACTTCTGGGTATTTATCTGAATAAAAAAAAGACACTAATCCAAAAGGATATACACACCCTTATGTTCACTGCAGTATTATTTACAATAACCAAGATATAGAAGCAACCTATTCATTGATGAATGAATAAAGAAGATGTAGTTTATATACCACACCATATATGATACATATATATACATTATACATGTATGATATGTATACTTATATACACATTATATATGTATATGCATATATATACAATGGAATATTACTCAGCAATATGAAAGAAAAACACACTACAACATGGATGGACTTGGTATTATGCTAAGTGAAATAAGTTAGAGAAAGATGAAACTGTATGATTTTAGATGTGAAATCTAAAAAACAAAACAAATGAACAAACAAAACAAAACCATAGATACAGAAAAGAGACTGATGGTGGACAGAGAGGGAGGAAGCGTGAGCAAAAGGGATGAAGAATATTAAGGGGTACAAACTTTCAGTTATAAAATACATGTCATGGAATGTAAGGTACAACACAGGAGATACAGCCAATAATATTGTAATAAATTTCTATGTTGACAATTGTTATTATTTATTTTGGTGATCAATTCTTAATGTGTATAAATGCTGAATCACTACCATTGTACACCTGAAATGAATATAATATTGTATGTCAACTATACTTCAATAAAAGTAAATAAATAAAGGTATAGGGTTTAAGTGTGAGTTCAAACTATCACTACTTAAATTCTGGTTCACACCACTCACTAATTTTCTAATCTTGAGCAAGTTGGTTTCTCTCCAAGCCTCACTCTCCTTATCTATAAAATAGGGATAAAAATCCTAGCTACCTTAAAGTGCATCATACAAAACCATGTCACTATGATCATCTATAAAGCTCATCTGCCCTGTTTGAAATCTACTTTTCTAAAATAAAAATCCATGCATGAATTCAGCCAGTGTTCTCTCATTAATACAAACTGTAAGATGGCCGTATTTTCCAATGCTCCTTTTTACACTGTATCTTCATTCATATCTTCTTTTATGAATAGAATTATATCCGTAAGAGAAATCTCTAAAGGTCCCTTTTCTGCTTTTTGAATGATGAAAATCACAGCAAGGCAAGACAAATATTTACCAGATGAGCTACTTTAATTAGAATGGGCCTCCAGGAAGAAGTTTACATGGTTAAGTTACATTTTTCTTGTAAGAACCAACAAAATCCTCAATTTTACCAAATAATACTGTCATTGTTTCATTAGATTCATCCAATGTGCCAGTTCTATTTGTTCATTCATAATATTCCTAAAATATGTTCTTATACATGTACAATTTTCTTTTTATTCAATTTAATATAGTAAGAAAGAAAAACCAAAACTTTTCTTATGCCCTCCTTCAATCATGCAATGCATTGAAATTCCACTACCCAGACTACCATCTCATATTAAGCATCCACTTTTCAGCTGTTAGTAGGGGCCAAAAGTTGGGATTACCCAGTAGGTGATTCGCTATGCCATGAAGCATATTGATTATCCTGGTAGAGGAGCAGTTTGATGACATTCCCTCCCTTATGCGTGAAAATGAGTCTTCAGTAAATACAGTTAATAATATGATATTAAAAGAGCACTGCATTCACTTTTCTAACTCCACCCATGTTTTGTTTGAATGTCTTCTTCAGAAACAGAGTTCCTATTCATTTTATTCGTAGGAATTTGGTATATGAATTTGGTATAGGGCAAAATAGAATCATTCATCTCTTAGCTTGTATTTACTACCATATTTAAAATACAAATTAGTAACATCAATAAAAGTAATACCCAAAGTAAAGATAATCCCTGAAAATAAGTATAATTAATTTAGAGAAAAATAGATACCATATTGTGTTAATACTCATTAAACCCTCTAAAAAATTATTTACAAAATAAGAGAAAGGATTTATCAGACCATTTCCAATCATGAATCTGCCAGGCAGTAAATAACTTTTAGGCATTTGAATAGATGTCTACTCAGGAAATGTGAAAGTGGATTTTTGTGTGGGCAGTGAATTGTATAACACTTTAGAAATTTATATTGCATTATTATAATAAAAAGCCATAAAAATGTCTGTGGGATTAACATAGTTAGGGCTGTAGGAGTTCCTGCAACTTCAATGTATTTGTGCATACTGCAGTCATCCTACCTCTTTTTAACAAAGCACTATAAGTGTTCCTAGAAGGTTACCTTAACCTTCAGGCTATCTTAAAATAACTGTATTTTCTACAAGATTCCACAAGATTTTTCTGAGTGCATACTATGTGTGTAGCATTGTACCAGATTGTGAAGACAATAACAACAACAATAGTAATAATACATTAAAAAAAACCCACTATTTAGGCAGTTCCCAATTTAGAACAATTCAACTTCTAGCAATTTGTTAAATTTAACATACTCAGCTTGTTACACCCATGTTATTTGAAGTGGGCAGGACACTTACAAATATATTTAGAACACTGTCACTCTTTCTGTTTCTTGGGTGCTCAAGTGAAAAGTTCATCCAGGGACATGCAATGGTATCTTGGACCAGCCTCTCTTGAGAATGCCAGATGTTGCAAAATTTAGAAGATAAAAACATAAGTAACTAATGAGAATAAGGAGGTGACTCAATAGGAATGCCAGGTTAGAAGTTAGTAAACCTAGGTAACTAAAAATTGTTCTTAACATTATACTAAAAATACTTTAAATAGAAATATTATTTTGATTATATAGTAAACCTTCAATGGGCACAATTCATTTGCAATGCAAATACTAGCATATAGAAATTTTAATTGTTTTTAAAATTCAGTATATAACAAATGCATTGTTAATACTCAATAGTATTTTAAAATAGATTATTAAAATTCAATTCTAGTGATGGCTATAGCTGACATAGTAGGACTTTTGCTGCGGATTTCATATCCCCATTTCCTCAACCAATATCTATTGAATGTTTTTGTTGTGAATGTTCTGGAAAATGTTTCAGAACTGGATATAGAATACTAATAAACTCATATTATACACCATAAACAATTAAAATACACAACTGCAGATGGCAACGAATGCTGTGGATAAAACTTAAACAATTAAAATTATTTTTAAAAAACCTCTTTTTTACTGTATTTGACCAACAACCAAGGCTTTACCATTTTAAAACAGAAATGTGATGAGGGGCCTAAAATACAAATAAAACAGAAAAACAACAAAATAAACCTGGTCGTTCAGCAATATTAAAGGTGTGCATTCCGATTGCAAAGTAATAGGAATAGTATTAACCTAAATAGTACAACACTGTGTTTAAATACCCTCCTTAAATGTTTTGTTGCTTCTGAAATGAACAGACATATTGTCTCAGAAAGGAGATATGTACTGATTTTTTTTTGCAAGTTAACAGACTTAGAAACAAACTTGAGAAAGAAAGGCTGTTGTATCAACCTTTAATTACTCCTGTCCCACATGATACAGAAAAGATCATTTAATTGGCCATTAAGGTTTATCCCATAGCCTGAACAGGAAAGAGAACAGAGCAAAATGAATGGAAAGGATGTCAGATAAAAGGGGAAAATCAGAGGCATTGAAGAGAAGCATGAACATGTATGCCTGGTGGTGCCTAGATGTCTTCTCTAGGTGATGAGCTGAGTGAGTGTCTGTGCTGGGGAGAAGTAGAATGGATGGCAAAGTGAAAATTAAGTTGACAGGCTTAACTTGACAGAGAATTAACTTGACAGGCTGCACTGAGGCTCTAAAAGGAGACTCTCTTGGTGTGGAGGGAGTGACGAGGCATGACGATGTGCAGAATCTTAGCAGGTTAGGAAGACAGAAGGGTTACAGCCAGACTAGCTGAATGGAGAGGGGGTCTAGTTTGCATTACAGTGTTTTCCTACATTGATCACAAATTGAACAGAGACTCAGCAAGCCAAGTGTGACCATCTCTTTCTCTCCTCCACACACATACATACCTTCAGAGGTTTTCAGTGGCACACCTGAGCCAGGGAACTAGGTAGAATGTTGCAAAATCCCAGCAGTGTATACAGTCAGTGACAGATGAAAGGCCAAGAAAGAAGGAAGGGGCCTGGGATACCCAACCAGAAAAAAAAAAATTGTATGTATGTATGTATGTATGTGTGTGTGTGTGTGTGTGTGTGTGTGTGTGTGTGTGTATGTATGTGTGTATGTATGTATCTATCCATCTGATACACAGAAAGAAAGAGAAACCCATGAGATCATCAGAGGCACAAATCAATCAAAAACATCCTCAGGCAGCTCAAGACCAGGATCTGACCAAACATTCCCATGGACTTAGACCCACCATTCCTCACTTTATAAGGCGGGAGGAGTGAGGGTCTGGAGGATATCGTGGATACTGCATACACCCTTCACTCTGCCTCCGGGAAGTCATTCAAATTTCCCTCACGCAATGTACCAGACACCACAAGCTGTGGCAGAGGAGAGAGATGAAGACATTATGGGCCCCAAAGTAAGCATTATCTAATGTGGGTGTTTTGCTTTCTTCCAGTTTAATTAACAAACCAAACCAAACCAAACAAGAAGGCAATCAAAAGCTTTAACCTGAGCTAATAATCAACAATCTTTACCCGAAACCCAATAGGCAAGTGTTCGAAAGGAAGATAGGATCAGTCATAGACCAAATAATAATTTTCTCTGCTCAGCTGTGTGTCAGTGAATAAACACAATTAACCCTGCAATAATTGTGAGTGCAGATGAGCACTCACTCCAGAAAGCAAGTTTTGGATGAAACCCAAAACATCCAATAATCTGATTTATAAAGAAGAAAGGACAGAAGGAAGAGAGGGAGGAGAACACACGACTATACACCCACGACTACACAAGGCTTCCTAAAATTACCATTATGTATTTCTTCTTAGATAAGGTTTCTTTTCCTAATATATTAAATGAAATATAAAACATAAAACATGATTATGAAAATAGTAAATAATTTCCATTATCCCCAATTAGCCATATATTATACAAAAAAAAAAAAAAGCAGGTCCCATTGAGAAATAGATCTATTTGCATACCAGTGTTTCTTTGAAAAAAAATCAGATTCAGTGTGCTGTGTAATTAAGAATATAAAACTTTTTTTATCATTGTTAGAGGTATTTTTCCAATACATTATGTTATCGTAGTACTTATGTTTCAGGAACATCAGTATAACATTTTATACAGTCACACATATAAATTTTCTTATATCATATACTATTTTCATATTTAGAAACCCCTTACTATCTGAAAACCCTTAAATATTTATTTATATTTTCTTCTAGTAGTATGTATAGGATTTGATTTTTATATTTAACTCCTTAGTATCTTTGGAATTCATTTTTGCTTACATTCTTTCACCAAATAATAGTTATTTTTCCCCAAACAATGATTCTGAACAAGTATATGTAACTTGTCAGTTTAGAAGCTATCATCTTTTAGACATGAATTGCATCTATAAAACTGTTTAACTCAAAGCACAGTCCAAAGAAAGTCTTAGACATCACACTGAAGAGAGGAATAGAATTCAACCAGAGTGAACAACAGCAAAAAACAGCATAATTTACAGAGAAGGCATTCCTAGGATACAGATGGGAGTCATTTTGCAAAGAATACACTAAATTCCTAATATTTCATGAAGCTGTGAACAAAAACATGAACACAGATATCCAAAACAGTAGAGTCTAATATGACTGAACTTCAAGCTATCAAGGCGTTGACATTCTGACAATTTTCTGATGTGGGTATTAAAGAATCTCATGGACCAGAGCTATCATTCCAACAGAGAACAGTGAGAAACATGGAACACAGAACAGAAATTCTGAGAAGAAGATTCAGAGTCATCTCCCTTAGACACCCTATTAAAGCAATTCATTAACTTCTTGTTATTTTCTAGGCATTTATTGTCAGATTAGAATAAAAATGCTTTGTAATTAGCTTTGTTTAATAATGTTTAAGTAAAATACATTTTTTCCATTGTTTTGATTTCTCATTCAAATTGTCTGCTCTCTATAGGATATCCTGAGTTAACTGTCTCAGATATTTTAAATATATATCTAAATCTGAATGAACTGTGATGATTACAATAACATTTAAGTGCAAATTTCCCTAAAATCTCTCAGTGGCTTCCTATTGTCTATACAATTAAAATTCAGGCTCCTCAACATTGCTTTTAAGGCTTTTGCCTTTTTATTCTCATTTCTAAACACTATATGCCTCTTGCAAAAAGAGTTATTGATACACTGTGAAATATTTCAAGTCTGAAATCTGGGAAGGATGCAAAAGTTTTTGTTCATATTTTGCATTATATTTATTTGGAAGCAAGCTGCAAAGGAGAGGATTTGGGTAACCATCTATCCAGGTAATTCCGGGAGAAAAATATCTTATCAGAGATATGCTCCAAATAAGACTATATTAAAAACCATCTCTTATCTAGTGCTGATGATCTTTCCAAGGTTGATGAGAGATTAATGGGAGTGGCTGATGGATTGATCTACATGGCATAGAGTGAAGTATTGTGGGAATAGATAAATTGTGTTTGCTAATAGGAAAATGGGTGCAGAAAATGAGCAGAAAAATCTAACTACTATTCCCAATTTCAGTCCTCTGAAAGATAGATGACATTGATTGGATTTGTTTCTGTTTTGCTAATAGAATATAGATAATTAGAAGAACAAAGAACAGTACCCTTATGACAAATATGAATCATTAAACTACTTAGATTTCAATACTTATGATTGGACATTATTATTCTGTCAATTACAAAATTTGAAATAAAGTTAATAAACTGAAAAATATTATACCTTATAATTATGCAGAAATACTGAATTCCTGATAGTTACTAAACATGTACTTTCCCTAGGCCCTGCACTTTACTGCCTGTGTCTCAAATACCACACCTAATCCCCCTGATTTTTCCAAACAATCTTAAGCCCCTCTGTGTAAAGTGTAATTCCTTCAGGTCTCAGTTGCAATGTGACTTCACCCAGCAAGGCTTCCCAGCTGCCAAAACCAGGCTAAGATAAACGTCTTTGTACTGTGTACTCCTATATCCTATCCGTGATGACACATATATACACCAGGGATTCAGTAAATATTGTAGAATAAATTATTAATGAAGGAAGGGAAAAAGACATTTTATATCCAGAGTGGTCCACTTAAGTCAACAGGTACCTAGGAGAATAGTATCTTAAGGAATTCTTATTTGAGTCTATTATATTACACAGTGTACAACAGATTCAATATGATACTTGCCTTCTTGTCCTAATAGATATGTTATCTTTACAGAAAACATTCATTTTTAACTTGGGGGACAGTCAAGGTAGACACTAATTAGTATCATGATTTCTTCCTAATATTGTAAAAATAATTTTAAATAATCTTACCACATAGGTCCTTTTGGTAGAATTTTATATTTTTTGTCATTTCTATGCAAGATTCCATTATCTTTCTAAAAAGTTAAAATTTGGTTTATTCTTATTTTTTTCATGTGGCAAAAACCTCCAATTAATTTTAGATATTATACTTGTTTCGTTATTCATCAGCCTCTAGTAACTACTGATAACAGAATATGTTCCTGTATTGGGTAGTATTCAAAATTTAATGAAAAAATTAGATTCTCCTTCCCTTATTTAAGAGTGAAAGATGGTAGATTATTTATAACAAGTTATTTATTTTTTCTGGTTATGCCTATAGGAGAGATATTACCATAACATATTTAACCAGATGAATCCCATTAGAAATTGAAGGCACCCACTTTAAAGTCTAATTAAGGTTTTCCCCAAGCTATAAGCATGCTTGCTCAGTAAAAAGGAAACTTAAAAATATTTGTTTAAGACTGTGGGTTTTGAAAAAAATACTTCCTAGACAACAATCTTTTATGCACGATTTCTGAATATTTAGGCCTTTGGTTCATCTCTTCATTTTGCAGTACAAGTTGTTTGTATAGCAAAAGGAGCTTCACATGGTTGGTTCACTCATTAATAATTTCTATTTATGTGCCAATGAATAAGAGAATGGTGTCTCTGAAGCCACCTAGATGATCATATATGTTCAATTTTAGTCAATTACTATATAAAACATAAACGCCTTGATAAAACAAAGATGAATTCCAGTTGTTAGAAAAGATCAAATTGATGTTTTCCCTGTATTTGTGACATAGACAATCACTCTCGGTTAAGAACCAAACAACACTTATGAGAGCTAAAGGTTTGGATACCTCCCTGGACTGCCTTTTGCCATGAAGCAAGAGAAGATGGCAGAAACAGAAATGGAAGGTCTGCAACTTGCAGTCTGACCAACTGAAGAGACAAGGGGAAGGAGTATGGGCCAATATGTCTAGATTCTTGCATGTGAATCCCCTATTTGCTTCATTAATTGCAAATTTAGATGAGTGCCTTTGTCCTTCAATCTATCAAAGATGTGATGGATCATAAGGAAGCAAGGAACCTATCCAAAATCTAATACTATGACTTCTCAAAAAAAAAAAAAAACACCAAACAATCAAATGTATTGAAATTAACAATGTCTGCAAAAGTTTACAAAAGGAGATACACATATCTTGGTAAATATATGGCAAACTGCTAAATTTTAAAATCAAAGTCAGCTAACTGAACATCGGTGAGCAGTCTTCAACCAATTTGCAACTACGTAAGTTCTAGTGAGGATTTGTTCTCTAAGATTTGGCAGAATTATTTCTGTCTGGAAATTATTTTTTGATTAGTTGGCTATATAAAGGCATGCTTACATTTATGTCTTGACATGAAAATCTGGCATATTTCTTGATGGAATAAAACAATATGCATATATTGGACCCAATGTGAAGAACCTAGACTAACATATTCCATTGGATTGTCCAAAACTTTCCCTTTTCAAATATTCAGGTCAATGTATTACAGAAAGATCAATTAAAAGTGAGATATGTCAGGAACCATTCATACAATAAGTCAAGTAAGCACTTTATAATTTCTTGGGGGTCCATAACATCCACATGTGTGATGGTGGCGGTGGTAGTGGTGTTGAGTGTGTACTCACATGCATATGAACATATTTGTGTGTATGTTAAGTCACTTTTAGAAGACAATGCTGGAGAAATAATTATATTTAGTACAAATATCGAATATATGTTTATACAAACAATCTCTAAAATAAGCATAATAAGTGACAGTATAATTCATAGTAACATTATAATTCAACAGTATAATTAACATAAAATACAATTTTAATGACAAATTCTATAGTAAAATATGTTGATGTTGTAGACACAAGTTAAGTGGCATCTATATATCTGTATTAAATGATAAATTCTATCTATCAGAAATATTTATGAACATTAATATCAAACACTTCTTAAAAGATTCTATGCCATTGGTAGAGTGATAACTTTAGTCAAAATTACATTATATGTTGATTTAATCTTAATTACTCAGTAGTTTTCTCAATCTCACTCTCTTCATGTACGCACATAAATGATTTGTCACAGATTAGTTATCTGTTGCTTCTCCCACTCCTCTTTCTCTCCTCAATCTCTCATTTTCTCCTGTTGAAGACCAAATGTAAGCGAATATACTTGTTGAGTTTCTGGAAAAACCATGTTGCTGCTCTACCTGTATTATTTTGTTTGATGTTCAATATAACATAAATTTGATAATATTAAATATATTGATCCTTCCACTTCCACCTTAAAAATCTAAACATTATTGATTGCTCTCATACATCATACTAATCTGGAGATTATTATACACATGTGCACACACACACACATACACACACACACACAAATGCCTGACTTAGGTAGAATGAAATGTGTGAAGTCCAAATATACCTAAAAGTTGAAAATATGGTTTCCATCAGAGATCACTTATGATCTGAAATCAGTATAGACTTTGTTAAATAAATAATTACATTTTTAACGTAAGAGAAGACTGTTTTCTTGCTTAGGATATGAAATGACACTAGTCCTTTGAAGTGAGTTCTCTGTAACAGATGTTAATGGTTACTTTAATACCTCTCCATTTATAAACAAATTAGAAGTTAAACTGTGTAATGTTTTTGAAAATAATTGCACAACTATACCCTGCAGGTTGTTGTGAGGATTAAACAGGATATAATTATATTACCTATAATATTGTGATGTAGTATGTAATCTTTCTAGTTTTTAACAAAGAAAGCAGTATAAGTCACTACTATGATTGCATTTATGCCTATTTTTCTTCTCTTCATGAGGGACAAAAATAACAAAAAAATATTCTTCAAGTTAATATTTAAGCATTTAAGAAAAATATTTTACAGAGGAAATGTTTAGTCATATCCCTTTTTAATTATTTTTATTTCTTAGTGTATTTTTATTTTAATTAAGCTAGCATAAATCTTTCAAAAGAAACATAATTAGATTTTGTTTGTTTGTGGTACGCGGGCCTCTCACTGTTGTGGCCTCTCCCGTTGCGGAGCACAGGCTCCGGACGTGCAGGCTCAGCGGCCATGGCTCACGGGCCCAGCCGCTTCGATGCATGTGGGATCTTCCCAGACCGGGGCACGAACTCCTGTCCCTTGAGTCGGCAGGCGGACTCTCAACCACTGCGCCACCGGGGAAGCCCGATTTTTTGTATATGTAATAACTGATAGTTTATTCTTTTCTGATCTACAGCAGACTTTACTACATAGGAAAATTAGTTTTTCCCATATAACTCTATGCCTCCCACTTACCTGATTTTATTGACTGCCTTAATTAAATGACAGAATATATTAGCAATTGATTTCATGTTAAAGTAAGTAATTGTAATTAATTATCTTTAAAATCTTTAACATAAATCAATTTTCTATCAGCTCTCATTTTTGCTTTTTTTAGAATTCATGCTCTTTGGTCATGGTATGTAAACCACAGTAATGCGTCTTCTTTTGGTCAGATGGTTACACAAAATATCCTCTTTTTCCCTACGTTTTTAAAACTCAGCAGTGGTCTCCTGAATAAGTCTAGGATGCCCCTGGATAGTTAAGACTCCTGAGCTATATTTAATTTCAATTAGCTGAAGATGCCTCAAAGTAAGAGTAACGTTAATACATTACCGTGAAGTTAAACAACTGAATACAGAAGAAGAATCAAGAGAATGGGATTAAATCCCTATAAAACAGCATATGCACAGAAACTCCCAATGTTTGCTGTTTTGTGAAGTAATCATGTTGATTTACACACTAAAGTAATTGTGACTATAAGGGGATTATTTTGCTTCAATTTATTCTGCAACTACCTATAATGTCTTTCTGTGTTTGAAATTCCTTTTTAAAAAAATGTGCTAATATTTTAGAGCTAGAAACATCTTACATGTGTATCTTACTATAGAATCTTTTTTAAAAATTTATTTCATTGACGTATAGTTGATTTACAGTGTTGTGTTAATTTCTGCTGTACAACAGTGATTCAGTTATACATATGCATACATGCTTTTTTTTATAACTGATTTTTTTTGATGTATAGTTGCTTACAAGGTTGTTAGTTTCTGCTGTACAGCAAAGTGAATCAGCTATACATATACATATATCCCCTCCTTTTTAGATTTCCTTCCCATTTAGGTTACCACAGAACACTGAGTTATCTGAGCTATACAGCAGGTTCTCATTAGTTATCTATTTTATACATAGTATCAATAGTGTATATATGTCAATCCCAGTCTCCCAATTCCTCCCACGCCCTCTCTTTCCTCCTTAGTGTCCATACGTTTGTTCTGTACATCTGTGTCTCTATTTCTGTTTTACAAATCATCTGTACCATTTTTCTAGCCACGTAGAATCTCTTTAGCAAGTTTAGTTTGATGGTCAGGAACAGGTCAATCAATGATTCATTTCTGTCTCATCTTTAAAAATATGTATCTCTTTTAATATTAGACCAGTATTTACTATGACCCTATGAAAAATAAATTTGTTATATGTTACCTCTAGTTATATTATAAGCAACTAATAGAACATTTGAGGGTTTTCATAATTCCTTTCTAAAAGACATTGTTACAGTTTCTCATCTTGACACTGCTTTTCTAAAAAAGAATATTTCAAAACCTCATTTTTAAAAATAAATAAAATTAACATATCATTTATCTTTCATTTCAGAAGAAAGAAGGAAAGTATCAGACAGACATTATTTGATATCTGTCAATGTTATCTTTGACAATGTTTGAATGCTAAGACTGATCTTCATAGCACACTGATCAGGAGTTATTACACTAATGTCAATTTAAACATTCAGCTACAAAATATTGACCTTAGAGAAATGAGGAGTTAAAAATCACACAATTTTTCCTGTGTCAGATGAATATTCTCCAAGCTCAGGAATATTTTTGCAATATTAATTGGCTGCTACTTCAGCAGGTTTCTGCTACTGATAGTCAAGGAGGTGGGTCTGGTAGTAAAAACAATGAAGGTCAGGTATGGGTTTGAGAGAAGGAAGGAGAAATTATATTTTCCCTCTTTAGTAACCACACCATGGCAGATAACATGGTCAGAAGCAAAACTACTTCTGAATTAAGAGCCCTTGAACAAGAGAGAGTGAATGTTACCATTTAAGAGAGGGACACTGAGAATGCTTCTAAAGCTGAATTTTAAATTGACTTAAATTCTAAGTTAAGAATAGTTCATACAATCACAACAATATGGTTAACAAGATCAGAAAAAGAAATCTACCAAAATTTATAAATAAATAGAATTACATATTCATATATATTTTATAACATACACTTACTTATGTAAAACTACAAGGAGATAAACATTATGCAGTATTAACCCTAGACAAAAAACAAAAATGTATGTCTGCCCTAAATGTAAGGAAAAATATATATATATATCCAACAATAAGCAACAATTCACATTGAAGACAGAGAAAATATTTTGGCACCTCTCATTTTTATATTTTGTTCTGGTAGAAAATAAACACTATTTCATATATATAAACTTTGAAGATGGCTTGTTAGGTTTTTTTTTAACATTAAATACATTTAACATACAACATTTATTTTAAGTGTACCCTATAATATTTGATTCTTTTTAAAATTTAGGTTTCTGAATATCAATTAAAAAATTTGTATCTACCAGATTTAAAGAGTTGTTAACTTATTTCTGTTAGCAACAGTTGTTTTAGGCTATTATTTTAAATTCTAGATATGGGTAGTAGTTGTTGAAGGAAAGGATCATTGCTTCACTTCATAGAAATAGGATGTATGCCTAAACTTTTTAATTTCTTCATGTTCAGTTATTTCTTTTTATTGCTCATATGTCCTGAGATTACTATATCTTTCCCAAATATATTAGAATCCTATATTTTCTGCCTTAGATTTGAATTATCTCATAGGTTGTTATGTTAATTCCCTGAGAACAAGATTTATTTTTCATGCGATTAATCAGTGCCACTTGTGCTAAGAAGCTATGAAAGAATTTCTGCCTAATAGCCAAGAAAACTACATTTATTGGTAGAGAAATCCTTAGCTGCAGCTACTAAACTGCTATTAGTGCAATCCTTAACAGTTCATTACCACAGGAAGATGCGTTATGTACAGTGTGACTTAAATGAGAACCACTTTTAAAAAAAATAAAATTGATTTGTTTATCCTACCCTGACAGATCTCAGCCCAGCAGAATAAACTCCAAAGTGATGGCAAGAAGAAAAACTATGACAAGATTAAATAGCATCTCTTATTTTGTTATGAAAGAAACTTTATGAAGCATTCAAACTAACATGTACAAATTGCTTCATCTACGAATTATCAATATGTTAGGAGGCAACAGACTCTCCATACCCAGCCTCAGAAGGAAATGAACTTAAAAGCTCCAGTAAAGAAGTAAGTAAGGGGAATTTAGCCTCATGTTTGCAGTGTTACCATTAAATAATGCATACTTGGTAGTACCTTGAAATTTGACACATAAGTTTGGTGTCATTTATAGATCATTTCTAAGGCAATGCACAGATTTGACTGTTATATTGATGCTAGTGAAAGAAAATAAATGTGATCAAGAATAATGCTGTATCAAGATAGTTAGAAGGGCATAATGGTCTCCTCTGTCCCACTCCCAGCTCCCATTATATGACCCCAAAAAAGATGCTAAGATAAATACATAAATATAAGACTGATATTGACAAAACAAAAATACCAAAAGTTTCTAGAAGCTAGAAAACAGTTGGAATCAACTCTAGTAAGAGACCAAAGGAAGCCAGAACCTAAACTGCATGCATAAGAGAGCATAGGTTGAAGGTTGTTACAGCATGGAGCAGTATATACAAGGAACAGAGGTTAGTACAAGAGGTTTCTTCAGAGGGATTAACTATACTCTATTTGAAGCCAGTGACAGATAGCCTCACTATTATCACTCTGTTCCCAGACTTATATACTTTTGATGAGCAGAAGACAAAAGCCAAGCTTGTCCCAGGATAAGCTGAAACCCTATGGCAAATCATAACAAAAATACATTCTGAAAAGAAAACGAACAGACAGAATGGCAAATATTTGAAAACAGCAACCTTTATAAGACAGACAACCTAGAAACAGAACTGACAGTAAGAGAAATAGAGATAATAATACAAATAAAAGAAAGTTTAAAATAAACATAGTAAATAGCTTGGGGAGAGGCAAGAGAATGTTACATTTATATAAAGCAATAAATTTTGTTATGTAGGAAAAAATAGAAGCCTTGGAAATTAAAAAATATATTGTCAAAACAAAAATCTCAGTTGACTAGCTGAATGCCAAACAAATAAGTAAATAAATAATAAAGGTGTGACTGCAAAGCAAATAGTGATTGGAAAGACTGAGCTGAAGTATTTCTCCATAACTCAATATGATAGAACAAGGAAATAGAACAATATGAACAAAAGAGACACAGAGAATAGACCCCTAATTACTAGCAGACCTCCCCAAAGAATCTGAAAAACATGAGTTTTGTTTGTGTGTTTGATTCTTATTGCCACAACTCACCTTGTATGGAATGCAGGAAAAAGGAGCTACAGTTAGATTTAACAAAATTAAGTTACAGAACACTGAATGTAAGGAAAAAATTAAAGAAAACAATCATAACTACAATAAAAAGTAACATGACACCTAATATTTATAGAGATTACTGTGTATATTGCATTGTACTAAGTAGTACAATACTTAATCTAATGTAATGATTACAGTATCATCATATCACTCTATTTTACAGATGAAGAAACTGAAAACAAGGAAACTAACTGATCTGAGCAAAGTCATAAGCAAAAAAGTTGTGAAAATGGAATTTGAACAAAAGCAGACTAACTCTAAAGCCCATATCTTTATCACTATTGTACTGTTACTGTTAAAGGAATATGTTTATGATTGCTATCAAATTTCTCAGTGCCATATCAGATGCTAAAAGATAAATGAACAATATTATCAAAACCCAGAAATGATTTTGAACTCCAAATCCTAAATCTAGACAAAATAATATACAAAAAGGATAACAAAAAAGGACATTGCTAGACAATTCTCTTTTAGTTAGGTAATAAAGTCCATCTTCCAGAAAAAATACAAATATATACTTTTGAAAAAGAAGAAACAAAACTTTTATTATCAAAATGAGTACTAATGCAAATGTTAAAATCTAAAATTAAAGTCCTAAGTGGGGAGAGGAATGAGATTGATAAGAAAGGAAAAGTAAATGGTCACCTTTTCCTCTCTATTCTTACATATATTTTTTTTTTACCACTATCATGCATTTTTGTGATAAAAAATTTAAAGATAATAAAAAATGAATTGATTTAACTAATTTAAAAAAATGTAAGGGAGAATGACATATCACTGAAGCAATAACAAAAACTGATATTCCGTAAATAAAACCATGCTTTGAAATAAATAAATCACTATGTGAGAAAGACAATTAAATATGTTGTTTTAATTGAGAAGCTAAATGTATACTTGACATGAACCTTATTTACTACTTAAATTCAATTCTTCCTTCAAAAAAATAATGCTGCCTTTAGAAACAAGAAAAAATTATAAAAAGAAAGAAAATGAAGGGCTAGGGAGGAAATAAAAATATTTGTATGAAAATGTATTAAATTTATAAAATTAATAAATATTTTTCTCATATACATTCACAAGTCATTGTTATTTAAAAAATAACAATAATCATGATTGTTATTGATAACCACCAGTGGTTAAGCACTAAAACGAGTCTAGAAAAAATTTAATTGAAAAAAAAATGTAAGTAATGGAATTCAACCATAAAATATTGGCAGGACATAGAGCTGGAAAAGTAGGTCTGGGGTGGATTGTGGAGGACTTTGAATAAACATAGCCCTAAATAAAGTTGGGCCTTATCATCATGCTATTCATGACGAATCAGTGTAGGGATACGAGGAAGGGAGTGACATCAAAAGCCATAATTTTAGGAACAATGAATTCAGGATTTGCAGAATATATTTTCAGAAAAAGAGAGACAGTTTACAAACCAAAACAGGAATCCAGGCATGAAGCATAAAGATTCATGAGAAGGGGGCTTCCCTGGTGGCGCAGTGGTTGAGAATCCGCCTGCCGATGCAGGGGACACGGGTTTGTGCCCTGGTCCGGGAAGATCCCACATACTGCAGAGCGGCTGGGCCCGTGAGCCATGGCCACTAAGCCTGCGCGTCCGGAGCCTGTGCTCCGCAACGGGAGAGGCCACAACAGTGAGAGGCCCGCGTACTACACACACAAAAAAAAAGATTCATGAAAAGAACAGTAAGAGCAAGAATGAGAAGAAGGGGGAAGACCTTAAAAGGTGAGATTTTTTTTGAAGGTAGTTAATTGGATGTGGAGTAGAGGGACAGTGAAAAGGCAAGGAAGAATAAATAAAGATATCATCAAATAAATAAAGATATCATTTCTATGTTGATTAGCTAGGAGAATGGTAATCCCATAAAAGGAGAGAGAAATTAGAAGCGTGGATCAAAGAATTCCAAAACATGTTACATAAAAATGTTCAAGGAATCCGATGAAACTTAATGGAAGTGATCCAAAAAGCTAAAAGATGAAAAATTCAAGGTACCATTGACATTGTATTTTTTTCGCTTTAAAATTCAATCCAAGCATGCATCTTTACCATTATTCTGTGAAAACCAGTAATGACTAAATCCATATCTTCTATTAAATTGCTTAAGTCTCAGCAAAGAGATACTTAAATTCTTGGTTCATTGGTGAACAGTGACTGGTATTTTTATTGTCTTTCTATTTTTAATTCAGGTATAATTCGTGATGAATAGGAACATTAGAATCAATGAACCATAATGCTTAGCAGATTTATGATACTTGATTTCTTATTCCCCTCACTTTGTTTCTAGGTTTATTATCTTATCAGAGGAGCTGAAGGAAGATGGAGACAAGCAAGAGGTAGGGATCCTTTGCTACATCTAGGTCAATTCTTAACAAATCAAGTCAAATTAGCATCAAAATAACTTAACCACAAACAGTCATAAATTACAAAGATTGATAATTTAGTTTTATACATTTAAAGCACTGAATGTGAAAGACCAGAAGATTAATTTTCCTCTTGCACAGCCCAGCCCAGAAAGTTCTCACAATAGGGCAGACAGTCCAATATACAGGGTTCAGAGCCCAAAAAAGACTAGGATTCTTATTCCAGGTCCTCTACTCACTGGCCAGGTAACTGGTAGCTTGTACACACTCTCTGAGCTTCAGTTCCTTCAATGTAAATGAAAATGAAAGTCTACATTTTAGGGTCATTGCAAAAATTAAATGAGATAATCTATGTAAAGCAGGTAGTGATGCACGGTAGGTCTTCTATAAGTGCTTTTGATAAATGTTAACTTACACTAGTGGTATGACCACTAGGGGTAAAATTATTCATTGTATTGCTTAGTAATCTAGATACAAATAAATTGTAGTAGTACTGTTATTACAGTAAATACACTTTGGAAAATGGAAACTATATAACAAAGAGACATTTGTAGAGCTAAAAAAAAAGGATACTAAGGGGAAACTATTCACATTTTCTATACATTCATAGACAGCAGATTTTGAATCTTCACCTTTCAGGCAGTATTTGGGGTTACCAAATTGACTCCTTATCCCTCAAACTGTGATCATACTTATACACCATCCATCACAAAATAAGATACCTGTAAAATTCTAGAAATAAATCTCATTTTTGCCTCTCCTGAAGTGAGTAAATATATTAGCTTGAACCACACTACACATTCTATGCATCCTGACTCCTACTGACATTTGAAGTTATTTAAATCTTGAGCCATAAAATTCTCTCTCATCTCTAAATGATTCCCTATTCCTGCCAATTGGGTTTTCAACAATCCTACCAACTCATTTCTATGGAACTATTTCCAAGTCAGCCTTCTACATTTTATTTTTCTATTTTTAATATTTGACTGATTTATCCCAAGACTATGAGATTTCCATTATCTGGCACTTGATTTAAAGGAAAGCAACATGAAACTCTTGAGGTAAATTCCTAACACCTGCCTTAGCCAGACCAAATGAGCATGGGCTGGAGAAAGACCTTTTATATATCACTCTCCAGAAAGATGTTAATCATTTAACACTTTCTTAAATGTTACTACACCCTCCGAAATCTGTATTAAAATTTGACTTGTATTCTAAGACCATTCCCTTTTGAGCCTGATTGATATCCCACACATATACTTTTTCCCCTTAAGATTGAATTATTTAACCCAATTCACATTTACTTATTTCAGCAAAGTAGAAGTCTGGAATATCTTTTCACTAATTATCCTTTTCCCTGCTTCTCACAGATTCTTGCTTAGTGTTTCATTTGCATATTGCCTTGTTGTTGTTTCTCTAATACACTCTATCTCAAAATTGGCTCTATGATTGAATTAACTTCCATAGGTACATATTAAATTATGAACTACAGAAGAATCTATTGCCTTCGACTCCAAAAATACACCACACCAGAGGCATAAACATATATCTTTCTTTCAGTTCAACATTTAAAAAAAGAAAAAGATTTGCAAGGCATGAAATTCTTTTGAACATCTGAGTCAAAGTCATCCTGGGTACCTGGAGTTAGTTAAAAAGCAGAATTTGAAACCTTGTAGCCATGACCTCCAGAGGGCAGACCTGGAACATCTAAAGTACCATCTTTTAGACCACAGTAACAGAGAACTGGGCACTAAAACCATTCATTTCAACACTCATATACATGTTTATTGGATATTACCACAAAGTTCTAGGCATGAGTTATAAGACAGAATCTGTATGATCAAGGTCTGTCAAAGGAAATTAGAATGTGATATAATGTCTGTAATAGTGGTTGAGTATGGGGAAATACATAGAGGTGCTTTGGAGAATCAAGGAAGGCTTCCTAGAGGAGGTGACAACTAAGTTGAGTACTAATTAGTCAGAGAAGGAATTTTGAGAGAATGTTCCAAACCATGATAGCAGCAGATATGTAAGCCTGCAAGTGAAAGTTACTGTAGGAATACCATATGAAGTTCAGAAAAGCTCCTTATTGGATAGCAATAACACCTGATGAATTTAAGTAGTAAATTATGTAAAAGTAGCTCTTAAGCGTGAAAGTTTTACAGATTACTGATCTAAATTTTATTTTATATATTTTTTATTTGTCATATGTTAAAGATAACCTAAAAATTACATGTTAAGATAGAAAAGAAGTGTTTCTATAAAACTATGAACTGCCTCTGGAAAAAAAAAAAAGAAAAATATCAACCTATTTTAAACCTGTACAGGCATTATAAACTGATTCAAGTTGTAAAAATTATTACCTAACCAATGACACCACAGCGAATAGTACCTGAATGTGTTGTGATAAGATAGCCCTCGGAGGTATTTAGAAGGTTGTAAATCCCAGAATCTTTCTAACTATACCCCATCCTAGGAAACAGAGAATTGAACATTTTGAATATAAATAGATTTTAAAAGTTTTATCTGTATCGGTAAATTATACCTATAAAGCTTTTTACAAAATGCCTCTTCTCCATATAATGCTAAATTGTAAAAATATTCTAAATTTATGAATCTCAAATTAAGGTTCACCTCAAAGTTCTAAATTATGAAATAATGTTCATGTAGATAATTACTTTTCCAGTTATAGTCAACCTAACAGCACTGAGAATTCCAAACAGCATGATTCCTGTTATAAATACACTTAGAAAAACAATCCAAACCCCCCAAAATTATTAGGGAGATTTGTGATCTTCATACATTATTTTGAAAATTTTGACTTGATACTGCCAAAGAATATCACGTTTAACCTGAAAATTGAAAGAAAAAAACACCCCAAACTCAGAAGGTAGTCAAATAAATGCATTTATAGAGCACTGGTTGGTCTCTGACATGTAGTTTGCCATCAACATGCCAGGTTTCATATCATGTTCAGTGTATCCTATTTCTCCGAAGTGACTGGCAAAGCAGAAACTATCTTATGCTAGTAAGTCTCCAGTCTTATGTATCTTGCCAGTTTATAGGAGAAAAGTAGAATTCCATTACAAATGTATATATTGAAGTAATGCTGTATTTAATCAATTCTAATCTGTACATTCCTCCACATAGTAACCTCACGGAGAATGGGACGCGTGCTAAAACTGATGATAAGAAAGCCCTGTATCAAATTTGATGAAATATGGTTATACTACTACAGTGGCTAATACTAATAATGGTAATGGTAATAAGTAGTAAGCAACTAACATTTATTGATTGCTTTTAATGTACTAGACCCTGTTTGAGTATATTATTTGTATTAAATAATTTAATCCTTAAAAACTTGATATGAAGAGACAAGTTAATAAAAATGTGGTTGAATTGGCAATAAATCTGTTTGATTACTCCTGCTGGAATTCAGATCCCTTTTTCTGAGTGCAAAAGAAAAAACAGTCTTTTAAAATTCAATCAGGAAGATATTTGTACTATATGCTACTCTATCTTAAAACTATCCCAAACTTCAAAGTAATATTAATCTATATGTGTTCTTTAACTCTTACTCTATTGTTCATTACTATATCCTCTCAGCTCTTATGGTAAACCACCTTCTTAAAATTCATAACTGAAAATAATTACGTATCAAAGGAAATACTCCAATATCAATTTTAAACTCTTTTTTTAATCCATAGAGAGAATAATCTGCTGCATTAGAAAAAATATTTAGTTCTAGTCATCCCATATTCTTTGCTTCTAGAAATATTTTCCTAATTTGCTAATTAATTTACATTATTGGACACAAATAGAAGCCTTGTTAAAATCAATATTCTTCATAGTTGTAATTTATACTTATGTAATCTCTAAGCACTACACAATTGTAAACAAATTACTTTCATGTTTACATCTGTGATAATTTGAAGTCACGCAGATAAAGTTGTCAATAGAGGACATAATTACTAAAAATAGCCACTTGACCAATTTTATAGTTATCTGATATTAAGAATAGTTAGACAACACTTCCAAGTTTTCTTTTTAATTTAAATGCCATAATTAAACTAAGCCAAAGCTTGCCTTAATCAAGAAAAATGGCATTATTCCTAAAACACAAACTATTTCACAACATAATGATAACCAGCACTACTGGCAAAGGACCTTCGACAGTCAGAAAATATTTGATGAATGAATAGATAAATCAATGAATAGATGGATGACAAACATAAACATTCATCTATCTTCTTTTCAAAAATTTATCAAGTTAATACTATTATGTTTGAAATATATTTGAGTTATTGAACTTCATTTTTACAACTACATAAACAAGAATAGTACTAAATTTAATTGTATTATTTTAGTCTTTAATCAGCTTTGTTTTGTTCTGCCAGTTTCTAAAAAGTTCTTTAAAAGTTATAAAATGCAAATTATGATATATTAAAAGTTATGCTAAAAGGAACACCTTGAGTTTAAGAGTGTCACTTATTTTGGTACTCCCCCATTACATAGGCAAGATTTATTTATTCACTGAAGCAATTATTCATTGTTCAAATGTGTTCTGTTTTCCATTAGAGCAGGCCTGAGGATATGAAGATGAATAAAATGTATTTTTGAGGAGCTCACAGTAGGTGTTTACTACAGGTTTGTTGAATGACTGAATAAATGAATATGAAAATTTTGAAAGCCCTGCACATGCAGTCACTGTATTTACAAGACCCCAAAGTGACTACATTCATTCTAACAGTTCATGACACTGTACTCTATTCATGAAGATGTAGCAATGAGTTGAGCTCATCATTCTCCCCAATTTATGCTCCTGCCTTTATTTTCTGTCCCAGTGAGTGGTTTCATCATGTAAATAACAGCCTTAAGCTGAAATTTGAGAGTTTTACTGAGATATTTTCTTATCTCCATTTCTTTGACATTCTGTTGCTCCTAAATGTTTTTGAAATCCTTATCCTTCCATCCATTTCTGCCCCCACTACACTTCTTTAAACAGTATAACACCCGTTTTGTTTATGGAATATTCCCCTCCTTCCTCTGGTCATATTCACACTGTAATTCCCCTGTCCCTCAGACACCAGAATAATCATTCCATTGTATCCATTCACTCCCTTTTCAAAATCCTTACTAAATTTTCCCTGCCTAAAGGCTAAATTTTACCTGCCCTGGAATGCTGTTCAAGGTGAAGTCCCAGATATCTCTCTGGCCTCTTTTCTGACCAAGCCAGAACAGAATTGACCTGGGCAGTCTTAAATGCCTCCCTGTTGGCTCCTGGAGTATCCTGAGACTTCTCTGTTACAGCATTTATCACATTGCTTATAACTCTCTGCCTCCCCTACCAGACTATGTCTCCCTTGAGGACAGGGATTAGGTATTATTTACCTTTTAATCCTCAGAAACCAGTACTATAGTAGGCCTCTCAAATCTAACTAGGATTCCATGGGTCTGAGAATACTCAGTAGGTATGTCCATTTGCAGGAAAAGAAAAGTATTATTATTAGTTATTATTATTTTAACTTTCCAGGAGAAGACTGTATATCTTTGAGAATGGCTAAGGAATACAGTGATGATTAGGCCAGGCCCAGGCATATAGAACTGGAAAAGAGTTTGAGGAACAAAGTAGAAGGATGTATAAGCCACTGGGCCTGGGCAAGTACACTGGTTGTAATTTTAGAGCCTGGTAAGTGTACTGGGGCTTAAATAGTTTTCCCCCCAAATTCATTCCCACAGGAGCCTGTCAATGTGACATTTGGTAACAGAATTTTTGCAGATATAAAAAAGTTAAGACGAAGTCACACTGGATTCAAATGGGCCCTAAATTCAGTATGACTGGCATCCTTATAAGAAGAGGCAAATTTGGATGCAGAGACACAGCCACACAGAGAAGACCATGTAAAGATGGAGGCAGAGATGGGAGTGATGCCTCTATAAGCCAAGGAACTCCAAGGATTCCTACAACCACCAGAAGCAGCAAAGAAGGAGTCTTGCCTAGAGCCTTTCATAGGACTACCGCCTGCCAACACCTTGATTTCAGACTTCTGGCCTCCAGAGCCATGAGAAAATAAATTTATGTTATTTTTAACCCACTCAGTTTGTGTTACTTTGTTACAGTGGCCCTAGGAAATGAATATAATAACTAAACAAGATACTGAGGGTGGGGAAGAGCATTTTCCTTATTTCTACATGAAAAACAACTTGGACTTAATGCCAGTGAACTTCAGAATTTCTACCTTCAGGAACACTGGAGAAAAAAAATTCTTTTGATCCAGACTCAGCATTGTCACTGTGAACACTGGCCAAAATAGCAGGTGTGAGATGCCATTTGTAAGTGGCTTTAACAACAGCCAACATTAACAAGGGAAGGTCAGAGGGGAAGATTATAGAATACTGTTATCATATATAGCCTATGTGACACATCTCTGGGGTCTTCCCAAAATAAGTAGACAAGATTTTTGAGGAGAGTTGTATGTCCTAATTAAACAGATCATGGTAAGAACCAATAGTTCACCTTTGGAAATGGCACTATATTAATATTCTTAGTCTAGTAAAAGTCTGGTTTGGTACATTGCTGACATTAAATAAGTGTTTGTTGAAATATTTATTTCATCATTCACATGATGAAAGATAACAAGAAATAGTTGCTAATACAAAAGGAAGAAATTATTTTTAAAGGAAAATTTTCATTTTATGATAAGAATGCTATTGATTAATTCAACAAATATGTTGTGAGAACCTACTTCACAATACATGTTAGAGGAAGAGGAAGAAATTATGAAATATACAAAAAGAAAGCAAACATGCTCTTTTGCCAGATGGTTCACTGTCTAGTTGGTGAGTCAGACGTGAAAGCAAACAATGTTAATCATATTTGATTAGAGATATATACTAAGTACTTTGGAAGTCAAAGAGACAATCTGTAACTACTGAGGAAAACTCCTCAGAGGTGATATGTAAATTGCTTTATGAAAGTTTAGTACATAGGAGTTTTCCATGACAAGAGAATTAGAGAATTTGCCATGACCTAGAAATATGAGAAACCATGGCATATTACATTATTTTGGTGGTATTAAGGTTTAGGCCTCATGAAAGAGAGATGCAGAATGTAAAATATTTATGCCATCCTTGAATTTCCACTTTCTTGAGTCACCTCAACAGAAGTATGTGTGAGAGGTTGGATTAAAGGCAGAGAGAAATTTAAAATACTTTTTCATTTTATCAGGGCAAAAATGTTAAAGACTAAGTAAAGTTATTTGCCCCTTATTCATAATTGAAATATTTTCATCATTCCAAATTTCCCTGTAACAAAAATGATATGTATTAATGTATTAATGGATCTATAGTCCCTTCTCACCTACTGTCCCTCCCTTCTAAATTCTGAGTGAAAACATCAGGCAGGTTTAGTTTAAAATTATGGGTCTGAGAACTAATATGTTATGTCTCTGATACAGGACATCTCTAAAAACAGTGAACAGAAAATCTGCAAAAGCTGGCTTGTCCATGTTTGCATCTCTCAAAAAAGTATAAACTTCACTGAAAACTTAGGTAGGCAGTTGAATACAACAAATGATTGAGGACCTAGGACAGGTCATATCAATGGGGGTAAGACAGCTAGGTCAAGGGCCTAGCTCTAGGAATGAAGATGAAAAATGTGGTTCAGGCAATAGCAAGAAAGAAGCTTGATCCTGAGGATAAGAATTGCTGAAACTAAAGATCCTGACATATTTCTCTCAGAGGAGATGAATTAGTCTCTAAGTAGCTTTAGTCAATCAAGAAGGGACAGTTGTTAGGAATAAAATGAGTATTTAAAAATTGAAGAATCAAGGAGGCTTTATGGAGGAGGCATTATTTCATTTGGTTCTTCACTAAATTCATTATCCCCAATTTCTAGAAAGAAATCTAAAAGGACAAGGAACCTTATTAACATTGGGTCATCAACCACATAATTCAATCTTGAGAAATGACTCTCCTATAAACAGACTGCTGAATTCTTTACTGAGAATTCACTAGGAAAATAAAAAAGATGCAATTCCAATCCTTAGTTAAGGACAATATTACAATAGATAGAATTCATGGCTCTAATTCTGAAGCTTTTTTCCCCCTTAGATCAAGGCAAGTGTAGATATGTTTTATTTTTAAGAATATATTTGTATATATATTATATATGTTTAAATAGTAAATGTGATTTGGCTTTTGTGGGAGAGGAAGCATCAAGTGACGGAAGGCAAATAAATCTTTTCAGAAACAAATGAATTCAATAATAGCAAAGGGCATTTAGAAACTGAATAAGTAGACTTGCTTTTATACAAACTACTATTCTTTTTGAAGTTTTCACCCCTGTAAAAGCTCCTTTTGTGAAACTAGGTTTTCATCAACTCCCACAAGCAAACTGTAACACCAAGGAAATGTTTAAAACCATCAAAATGGTCCCTTACAGCAAAACACTAAATATGAACGCAGCCGTTCCTGCTACACTGATTTTGACGAGCTTGGGTTTTCATGTAACACATCATAAAACTATTATTATAGTGGCACCCGCTGGTGCTGCTCCAGTTTTAAGTACAAATCCATTGCAGAATCTACTCCTACCTGCTTGGAATGAAGTTCAAAACAACTTGCTTTAAAATAAAAGTATTTGTGTGATACCCATCTTCAAATAGAAACAGGCTATGTAAAAACTGACTTGAAATTGGACACTTAAATTTATATTACTTAAGATGCAGTGCAGAGATCTGTATATAGAGGCCATAAAAAATAAGAGAATGTATATTTTATGCTATTGTAAACAGAGGGTCAATGACAAATATTTAGACATATATTATCTTTAGAGTATGATTACATTGATTAAATCTGGGCATTGTTTCTTGAAAAGTATTTGGTCTCACTGAATTAGAGGCTCTGAACTAGAAGTTTTCCTCCACCCCAGAGAATGTAAAGAGTATGAAAATTGTGGTGTGTGCAGTTCAGAAAAATTCAAAGGTGACAGGAATTACTTGAGGAAATGTAACACTCAGCTCAAGGGCCATAGAAAAGACTTTCTATCTTTATTTTTTATTATTTTTCCTGATTAAAATATAATCCGTAATTGTAAAAATTACAAAGGAGACAGATGTGAAGATATATATTTTCCTAATAATAAATATTGAAAATTATCTATTTTATCTCTCAAACTCAGGCACAAATTATATTGACCTTTGTTCTTTCTATACCTTTGCACATTCTAGTTCCTTAGTGGGAATCCCCTCCCTCTCTTCTTTACCTGATGAACTTACTCTCATCCACTGACACTTCTAGACAATACTCAAAACCTCCTTTTTTTCCACTAGTGTACATTCCTTGTGTCTCTTTCAATACTTCTGACATACTTGTACTATGTGTTACTAATAAGAATTCAATTATACATTCTCTACTAATTATATTATTAGTAATATTTAATATAAAAATGTTATAATTTATAGAACACCTACACAGGCACAATATAAATTTTATATATAATAGATTTCATCTAAATTAAATATGTAATAGATTTCATCTAAATTATATATATAATTTAATCAGATTTTGAAAGTTAAGTAATTTACTTAAAGCCACACATCTTGCAAGTATTGATTTCTGTATTTTCCTCTCTTATAAAACTGTCAACTCCCAGAAGTCTGAGAAAGCGTCTTAGTCTTTCTAATCCCTGGTAGGTTCTCAACAGACATCAGTTAAATAATACATTTGCTATAAATGAACAATGGGAACCTACATCATTTTGAAAAATTAACTGAGAGTATTTCTTGATGTATTTTAGACTTTAAATATATTACCTTTTAAAATTCTTCATAAAATAAGCATTTATTATTATTTACTTTACTTTGTTAAGATTAGAGAACATGTCTAATTAAATGACATATGAGTATGGTACTTTTTCCAGTCACTTCAGAAATTTATAAAATATTCTCAGTATATAAGTGACTTAATATATATGATCCTTAATATTTCTTGATTAATCTAAAAACAGTTATCCATTTTCAAAACTAATCCTTCATTTCTTATAATATGTGCCAGATGTGAATGATATTGTTAAAGGAAACTTCTCGCTTGATTAATAATAATGGATAACATTTTCACAAACCAATTGATATGGGTCTTATAAAGTTTGAGCATTCAATGTGTATTAGTTCATTTAATTTTTTAAACAACTCCAGTAAGTACTATTATTATCATCATTTGGCTAATGAGAAACTAAGTCACAGAAGAGGTAAGTAATTTATCCAGGGACACACTACTAGTTAGTGGCAAACCCAAGATTAGAACACAAGCAGTACTGCTCTAGAGTTCATACTCCTACCGTCATTCTCTACTGCCTCTCACACCCACGTCTCATTTCAACCTGGAGACATAGTGTTTTTGCCTCACTAAATAAATCCCATACTCTACAACTATTCTTTTTGCTTTGAAATACATAATCAATAGTAAACTCAATTCTTAAATACACAATCAGCATGGAATTTAATTCTTAAACATGTGAATGGCTGTTAATAAATCACGAATAAAAGTTGAATAAATAAACGATCACAATATTTTATTCTTCACTCTTTACTGATATCTAGCTTGTACCTTATAACTTGTTCTCCCCTTTTAAATATTTTCCTTCCTCTTCAAGTCCACAGCTAAGAGAGATATTTTTCTGAAATGTAAATCTGTTTCTTGCCTTATGTCTCCAATGACTGTCCATTGCCCTTGTGATACAGTTTGAACCCATACCAGGGATTTAAAGGCAAGCAAGAAAGGTCTTATAAAATCAGATGAATGACCAACTCTCACACAGATCTTCCACTCACAGTTTTGTGCCTGAATTGCCCTTAGGTCTATCCCTTTCCTAGAGTTCATACTCAAGAGTCCCTTCATTTATCATTTGGCACATTATAGTAATACTGTTCAAAGTTCTTTCTAATTTTCTGCATCTGTCTTCCCCACATAATTTGAAGCTCCCTGAATATCTCTCAATGCAACTCAAATGAGGGTAGTGCCCATAACCATCAATCTTAAACTCGTTCCAGCTCTCTCCCTATCTCCACTCCAGTACCTAACATTTCCAAGGGGAGGATGATTCCCCTGCTCTCCAGATAACCTTTCAAGTGCCATTACTTGAGGCTCTATGACCTTGGTTTCCCTGGCCTTGAATAGTTCTGGAATGCAAGGTCACAGGGATGTGAGATAATCCTAAATTCCACATATCTAAAGACAACACAACACGTTGTTAAGCAGTCGACTGCCTCTAAATATTTTTTAACCAAAATAGAGTATTTCCTAAATAAAGGTGAATATCTATATTTAGATTTTTAAGACCTATAACTTCTGAATTAGTTTTTCATCTTATAAGTTAAGTAAGAAGTAAATAAATTAATAAATAAAATGCATCAATACATTGGCTGCCAGGAATGAATAATATATTAGAGAAAATACAATGTAAATGTCTGTGGTTGCTAAACAGTTCTTTCAACAATGGCCTGAGATTTTTTTAAACTGTTTTTTTTTTTTTCAATTTATATGACCCCTACTTGGTTTTCATCAAGTTCACATCAGGGGAACCCTCGGATAATCAGATAGAAACAGGTCTAGCATAGGAAAAGCTCAATAACCAGTGGGAAGCAGACCCAAATCCATAATAACCAATGAAAAGCTGACTCAAATCAAAGTAAATAAACTATCAAAAATTTTAAAAGAATAAAGTAGAAGGAAACAGGAAACAATTGGAGATAATCACTGTTATTACAGGGAAATACGTTCACATTAAAAACTCTTAGATTTGATTACTCTGGAACATATTCACATGCAGTGCTTTTGTTTTCATTAAATTTATGAAGAGTAATCTAATAGCATATCACACAAATTTTTAAAACTCTAGTATCAAATATGAGTTTAAATGGTTTAATTTTTGTCCTCTAAATCAGATTTAATATTATTTTAAGTAAATAGGTTTTTGTCTGATTCGAAGATTAGAGATGGGGTAGGAAAATCTGTCTTTCATATGCATGATGAAAGACTCCTAGAAAAATAGGGCCTGTGATTTATATTTTCAGCTAGTAAGATTTTTATACAGCAGTGTAACCCACATATTCTTATTTACAAGAAAATAAGGATTTGGCTTATTTTTCATGGAAAATTTGTTTTATTGTATTTTATTCCACAGTAGTTCTCAATCTTTTCCATTCTAGCATCTTTGGTGGCCTGTGGAAAGATCCCAGTTATACTGGGATGGTGCCTATGTGTGTGGCTCAAAGAAGCTCATGCAAAATGGGTAGTTTTATGTTTTATAAATGATATTTTATACTCTTTCCACTATGCTCCATACCACTTATTTGTTAAGAATAGAAATAATATATATTTCCCCAAGGAATTATTTAAGAATGATGTACAGTCCAAGAAAATACATTTTACTACCTGCATAGTTCCTGTAAGACCACACATGTTAAGTTCCTTACATAATATTGAAAGACTGCCTTTAAACTTGTTTGGGTTCTTTTTTTCCCCCAAATAAACCAAATTTCAGATAAACCGGGTATTTAATAATTTTAGGGACTTTATTAACATTAAAAAGTATAAAGAAGATGATCACTCCTCATTGATGCTTAATAAGAATGACAACTCTGAGCCAGTGCTACACATCTGTCTATAGTAATCCATAAAATAAGCTCAAAGGTAGAGAGTATGCCCATTTGATAAATGCGAAAAGGCTTAGAGAAGTTAAATACCTCATTTAGAGATACTATGCAAAGTAAGATGAATTTTAATTCAGTTCTGAATGCAAAGGTCATGCGTTTTCCAGCAAACAATGTTGACAAACATGTAAATTAATATTTACCCTATATCTACTGTGTCTCAGGTATTTTCAAGAAGACTTCCATGAAATTTTACACATCAGCCGAGACTCTTAGCATCTGGAAATGACTATTACATATTAAATAATAAATCCCAAATAAGAATCTGCATGATGGTGCCTCCACTATGGCCCACAGTGAATCTATCTCAAAAACATTTGTCCAGACTTCCCTGGTGGCACAGGGGATAAGAATCCACCTGCCAATGCAGGGGATGTGGGTCTGAGCCCTGGTGTGGGAGGATCCCACATGCTGCAGAGCAACTAAGCCTGTGCACCACAACTACTGCGCCTGTGCTCTAGAGTCCGCGAGTCACAACTACTGAGCCCACGTGCCACAACGAAGAGTAGCCCCCACTCGCCGCAACTAGAGAAAGCCTGTGCATAGCAACGAAGACCCAACGCAGCCAAAAATTAATTAATTAATAAATTTTAAAAAAAGAATTTGTCTAAGTACAAATATTTCCTCTGGAGTTTTAGTAATAACTATTACTACTGGTTGCTAATGAATATTAGAGACTTTTACTTTTGATATCTCATTTAAATTGAAGAAGAGGATTTTTCAATGTAGAAGAAGAAGGTTAGTGGCATTCTTCTGCATGGTTCACTAAAGAGGACAATAATATGGGAGACTAACTAACATTGTATTTATCTTGAGTCAAGAACCTTGAATGGAAAATAGAATTTATGGTTAAAAGAAACATGGCTAACCTACAAGTTGCAGTGAAGGATTTACCACTAACCCAGGAAGAACAACAAGCGATATGAGAGATGTTTCATTAAATACTTAAGGAATATGGTGACTAAAGACCCAGTCTCTAGTCCCAAACATGGGATTTTACACGTTGAATAACTTTCTCATTTTTGGCTTTACTCTGAGATAAAGTATACATGGGTCTGAGTAGCTATCCTGTTCCCCTTGCAGATCTTCTGGAGTGCTCCATTTTCCAGTTGTCTTTGGCTTTGAGACAACTTAATGACTTCAAAACATTGGGTCACTCACCAAATATGACCTAAGGATTCTATACTGAGAAAATATTCTATCTTAATGTATTAATAGTAACCTAGTATATGAAGACCTTAAGGTATATGTTAGAGACTAGGTCTTAAAGTCTATTTCATTGTTTCCTACTTTTTGTTGAATTCATAGATCTCTTTGAAAAACTATTAAAATCTACATACATGTATATACGAGACATAGAGAAATTCTTGTACTCAGTGAAATTTACATGTAGTTTCAGAAGGTTCATGGAACTCCTTGAGCATGACTAGAGATGTTAATTCCAGACTTTCTGGATCCTTATTCGTCCGTTCTATTCTTACCTTTCTTCCTAAGAATAATATGGTACGGGGTCAGGGATAAATCTCTTATACTGAAGTTAAAAATAAGCTAGACATACAGCCCATGTTTAATGTTAAGTGTTCTAGCCATCAATGCAAAAAGGTAACTTACTCACATATATAATTCATAAGGTAAATTTAAACTATAAAGAATCATCTCTTTGTTCAGAAAGCATAATTTCTGATAACAGAAAAGTGATTCTCACATGTCCTCATGAAGAAAATTCTATGTTATCTAATAAATGAACATTGTCATCCACAGTATCCTTATTGTACAGATATACCCACAGAGCATGAGATGCATGCTTGTTGCTTGGGGTTTAAGATAAAGTGCTTTGTTTTGTATTAAAGCAAAGGAATTCTGCTTATTTGGGGAGTAAGATTTTTTACAAAGTTCAGTAGAAGTTTGAACTAGTCAATAATCCTACATTTTGTCTGTCTTTTCCCTCTAAGAAAAATACTAACTTCAATATCCTGAGACTATCTTAAAACCTATCATGCAGTAGAGGTTCATAAATATTTGTTTATTACTTGAGAGAGTGACTCCTGGGAATTACCAGCCTTCTTACTTGTTTGAATTCCCAGACTCAGTAAATCTTAGGTCATTTTATAAGGAAAATATGTCTCTATTAAATTTTTCTAATGTTTCCTTTAGATTTTCAACACAGTTTTCATAATTAAGCCAGGTTAATTTATACACCTACAAGTATATAGCTTTACTCTTCCCATTACTTATATTCATGCAAACCAAAACCAGAAGACTTTACCAAAATGTTGTCTCTATCTGTAACCCCAAGATCCTCAAGGCTCTTATAATTCAAATAGCTTCTTATAATTCAAGTAACTAAAACTAACAACATTTTTAAGTGCCACCAATTTCTTTCAACACAACTTTCTACCTACTGTCTCTGTTGTTATTTTGTTGATCTTTGTCTTCCACTTGTTATTTATTTACATTCATTCAACATGCAATTGGTGTCACAGAAGCAATGTCTTTTTTCAAGTTTCCATTTTGGTGCGATTTTATTGTCTAATCAAGAATTATTCTATGACTTATGACTGAAAACTTAGATGTTTGTTTTAATGGACATTTCATACTACTAGATTTTTTTGTTTTTCTGGAATCATAATGTATTCATGGGTACCCTGGATCACACAGATTCCACATATTTTGATTCCCAGTCTATGGGTCTAGTTTTAGAATATGGTCACCATAATTATATAGCATTTTCTCAAATGTTTTAGAAATCTCTCATTCCTGAGAGATGCTTACTTTTCTAATTTCACCTTTTTATAATTTTAACCTAGAAACGTGATGGAAAAATCACTACACATTTGGAGTTTTTACTTAATAGTGATTTGACTTAACTGAATCTCCTTACAAGAGTAATAAAGTTTTATTTAGTCCTTCAGAAGAAGAAAAGTTGGAAATAGCAGAAACTTAACATTAATAGTATATATTTTAGTAAATTTTTGCATGTGTTTATTTTGTGCATATATTTAATTAACAAAAAGAGAATAAAATCACAATTTTATTGGTTTTTATCATTGTAGAGGTGTTTATTGACTTGACTATTAATTTTTTTATTAATCTTTATTGAAGTATAGTTGCTTTACAATTTTGTGTTAGTTTGTGCTATACAGAAAAGTGAATCAGTTATACGTATACATATATCCCCTCTTATTTTTAGATTTCCTTCCCATCTAGGTCACCACAGAGCATTGAGTAGAGTTGACTACTGAATTTTTAATTAACTTGTTATAAAGCCTTTCATTAAACTGATCTTTAACAGACTGTTTTCCATACTTGAACAATCCCTGCTTATCATTTGAAGTTTTTTGGCTAGTATATTTTTAAGACATAAATATCTGGAAATATTGTCTCATAGGTATTTGTATAATTATTTGAATGATGCCTAGGCATCAATAGATAATTCCAATGGCATAAAAAATGACCTTCTAGATGGTATTATTTGAGGGCAGATCAAATAGGTGTTTTGTTTATTTTGTATTATCCTGTCTCAAAATTTATTATGACTGAAATGGTCAACAACACATTCTTTTGAAAGCCAAATTCTGCCTGTGCTAACATATTCTCACCTTCGTGTAAATTTATACAATTAGATGAGAGTTCTTAAAAATTACTTGAAATGGATATTCGTGGGGCCATCTTGATGGAGGGGTAACAATGCAGAGATACAGAAGTTTGAGGCCTTTTAATTTTTTACATTATTATTTTACTATTTATTTACTTATTTTATCACTCACACATAACTTGAGCTTAGGGAGCTTCACAAGAAAATCTCTGTTATGGAATATCTGTCCAGGCAGGACAGAGGAAAGTGTAAAATTATGGAAGGACTGTTTACTCTGGAGATCTCTAGCCTGGATATGGGCCATCATACAACTCAAGCTTTTATGCTCATCGGATGAGTTATATTCATATCTCAGCATAAGTTCTAAACCTCGAAATTCTTTTACTACTTAATATTTTAGTCCATTGTATTTCATTTTGAAATTTAATAACTAATATCTTTCCCAGTTCCAAAATTCTATGATTCGTCATCTTCTTGGATGGATTATTCTTTTTTTTTTCTGCCTCTTTCTTTCTCACATACACATGGATGAGACAATATTTCCAGACGTTAATCTCTTAAAAATGCACTAGTCAAGAACCTTTAAATGACAGATTGGGGACGGCTCAAGTAAAGAAAACAGTCTGTTAAAGATCAGTTTAATAAAAGGGTTTCTAAGCGTTAATTCAAAAATTAATAGATAAATCAATAAAAGGCTCTAAAATGATCAAAATAATGCAATTAATCTTTCATTCTGTTTATTAATTAAACATAGTAAAATAAATAAGCACACAAAATTTACTGAAATGCATATTATCATTGTAAACTTTCTGCAAATTCCAACTATTCTTTTGAAAGAAAGAAAGAAAATACTATTACTTTGATAAGAAGTCAATTAAGTCAAATCATGCCACAGGTATCTGAATAGCAGTGACACCTGTATTAGGACAGAAGCATATAGGTTCTTAACAATGCCTAGAGAATGAAGATGTGTTTGTGATGATTTTTAGGGCAGAAATATAAAATATATAACAAAACCAGACCTGAAAATTCTGTTTTGTTTTCTTTTTTTAGATGAAACACATCAATTATAATTTCTGGAAAGTAATCAAATAAAACAAGTGACTCCCCTTATAGCACAAACAGTGGTCACTTGCCTTTCATCCCTAAAATTCTAATTAGATAGTTTTCCCTTCTCTTTTTTCCCCAGCTTTTCTCCCTTTGTCTCTCATATATACACATATTTTGGGTGTGAGCCAACTTAACTCTTTGTATTTCAAACTGCATAATCAGGCATAGGTGGACACAGAATATTTCATTCTTTTTTCGTGAACATATTGTTTTAACCTAAATGAAACACCTGCAAAGAGATTCTAAACAGAATATTCTCAGGTTCTATATCTGGCTTTTTCCTTCTACACTCTTTCTCCTCTTCTGATTTAACTATTTTCATTTACAAAATAGGTTATGTTTCTTCAAAATAACTTTTTGCAAAGTATCCTAAAAGCAAAGAGAACTTTAACTTTATATTTAACATTATTTCCAGTAATATCATCTCCCTTATTTATGAGACTCCCAAAAAATCAATCATAATAACCAATGAACTCAAAGAAAATCCTTTATTTAACCATGACTTATGTTCACATACAAGTTCTAAGACAAAAAGGGGGCTCAAGTTGTTCCTTAGATCTTCTTATTTCTTAGAATCCCTTGCCAAATTTCTTGTAAGTCATTTTGACATTCAAAAGGATTTAGATCAAAAGGTTCTGTTTCTGTTTCCAAAATCATTTTTTTTCTTTTACTTTTACTGACATTCCAACAACACCTATCACTTCCTACTCACCTCTAACTCTCTTTATGAGTTGGCCTTCATATCTGTGGATAAATCAAGTGACACATTCAACCACATAAAAAGGGAAAAGAGTCAAGCATTCAGACAAAAAGGATTTACTGGCCTAACATCAACCCTAAAATCTGCCCTCTAAAGAACAAGATTTTAGTTGGAATACAGTGTAATATGAATATCAAAATGTGCAGAAAGATCAAGGTGTGACAGTAACCAAAGACCTTGTTGGATCCAGGACAATGTAGGTTTAAATTGCTACGTGATATTAAACTAATTGTTAAGATTCCCTGAGCTGTCTTCATTATAATAAAGGCCTATTGATATCTTCTTTAAATAGTTATTCTAAGGCCAACATGTAACATTAATGTAAAGATATAATAGGTACCTAATAAATGGCATCTAATTTGTCAGTATTAAAGCTGTTACTATAGACATACTGGCACAAAGTAATGCATGATAAAATTCTTGAAGAATGAATAATATTTATAGAGGAAAATACGGGCATTTGGATTAATTGGTGCACTTAAGAAATTATATCACTCATTTTTAATACTATACCAATTATGAAAAGGCACCTGAAAGGTGCTCAGATAGTAACTTAATTTACAGAGTACTACCTGAGTATCAGCATAGCATATTTTAAAGTATTGTTTTTTGCTCAACAGCCAAGAAATAAAGCCAAAAAGATGGTTTCAGTCATATTGCTTTGTGTGTGTCTGCATTTAAAAGAGAAGTAGAAAATCTTGTCCAAAGATAAATTGTTTTTAAAAATGCTGATCCTCCAAGCACACTCCTGATAAAGGCAGATAACTTCCTTTGTTTATTATATCACTAGAAAGTGTGAACAGTTCATTTGAACCTGTAAGATTTTTTTTCTCACTGATGCAAAATCATTCAAGTTTATTCCTGTTGCATTAATTGCATCATATGTCAAAGTATTAGTTTATCAAGAACTTCTCAACTTAGGCAATCAAAGCTTACATGAGAAAAATATTCCAGCTGATAACTAGTGAATATATTAATATTCCTCTCTATTTTTAGGGCAGATCATGGGTCATCTACAGAAGAATCCCTAAGTTAAGTCTATGTGCCAAAATTCACAGAAACTCTTCTTTTAGTCAAAACACAATTAGAGCTATACTCTTTTGAAATGCCACCCTAGAAAATAATTTGCCACTTTCTGTGTAACTTGGGGCAAACATTTGTACCTTTCTCAATCTTAATCCCAATTCAACTGGAATCAAAATAAATAGTGGATGTATAAAGGCTTTGAAAACTATATAACACTATACAAATACTATTATTAATATTAATGCTAAATGGATATGTAAGCTAGAATAATCAACAGTCTTAAGGTAAAATGTGATTTAAAAAATTAAGAACATGCAAAAAAATAAGCCTTTAAAAATAGCCATAATACATGTTCAATAAATGTTTATTGAATAAAAGAATGAATGAAAGTGAATAAATGAATCAGCATAAAACATATCTGAATGAAGATATCATAAATATAAGTTTCCAGTCATCTTAATGGGTTCTGATAGTGAAGTTTACATATTGAAAGTTGTCTTGATATTTTTATTTAACATAATAAACAGAATATTCTTCTTTGACCTCCACTGTAAGATATTTTATACATAGATATCAGATCCCTTATAAAAATTTCTGGAAAGTATATTTAATGAGCTGATGAACAAATTCTTAACATGGAAAAACAAATTTTAAGCCTACTCTTTTGTTAGCGGTCACATTAATATTAAATTATTGTAAACACACCATTTAAGTTGTATCAAAAACTTTCTTGGTGATAATTACTAAAAATCAGTGACACTGTGTACATGGTCCTAAATGATGGATATGTTCTTTCCAAACTGAATATTATCCTCTTCTCAGATTATTGAATCATATATTTTTCAATATTGTTGTTTGAGTTATATGTTTGCATTAACCCTTCCTAGAAGCAACATATTCCAATGGCTGAAATTCAGTACAATTGCGCCGTCTCAGGTAATCTCTTGAAGAATGATTTTCAAGCATAACCTGTGTTTCAACACAAATAAAACCATAAGCAAGTCTTCCTAGCATTTTCTAAACTAATTTTTCAACAAGGTAAAGAAAGATACGTTCATTAAAATGATGAAGCAAAATTACATTTTCAGAAAAAATAACATGGTTAGTAATGTTAGAATATTTAATTGATACTAACAAAAATTAATTGATACTAACTATAATCCCTAATATTTGTTTTTACAAATTGTTGTGCCATATAGCAACATCCCATTTAAGGCACACCAACATTAGGTATGCAGTGCAGGTATTATGTCTAGTTTATTCATCTAAAATGGGAGGTAATATCTGCACTAGTTGATATTCTGAACCTCCGGTTTTTTCATGTGTAAGTTGAGGTTAATTGTAAACAAACATTTTAAACACTCATTACATTTAGCCATGGAAAGCACAATGTTGGTAAGATTATATATAATTTCTGTTGTTATATATTAATGCTCATATCCACTGATACAATAACAGTCTTCAGGGTTTTTAGTGGTGTGTCACATGATTAAAAATTCAAAAATTCAGAAGTCTTATTAGGTATGGGGTTTTGTTTTTAATTTTATAGAAGTGGGAGAGTTGAGCCCTTTATCTATTTAATTATATACTTTCACACATACAAGAGAGATCCAAAAAACAGATAAATATATATTTTTTAGGCAAAGTTAACAGATACAAACATGTCGTTCATCATTGATCAATTTTGCAAATCAGTGAGATTATGGATACTTAGAGGTCTGGAGAATTTTTGAGAACGAGGAGTGAGTTTGGTATATAAATTCTAACTCTTTGGCTTTGGTTTCCATCATGCTTGATCCCTCAGTTTCCATTTAATCAGTTGCCTGAATAGAGAATATACTTGTGTGGTGATAGTTACGGATAAACGTCCGGAGTTCGGTCCCTTAACTAGAAAAATCTGGATAGATCTGGGATTTGCATAATTGTCCTTAGGATTGCAATGATTCTGTTTCTTTCTGAACATAGGTCACTTTGCAGCTCTGTCTTTCTTATTTCCTTTCTCTCTCTCACTTCATTTTTAATTTTTCTTGCATCTGAGTCATGTGGTTTGAGCAGAAACTTCTACAACTGTGGAGCATCCTGAATATTGTCCTGAAGGGACAATATTGTCCCTTAAGGGACACAGGGACAGGGACTCAATGCACAACCTGCAGCCATCAAAATCTAGGAATGCTCTGCATTTCTTCAAAACTTGTGATTGCACGGAGCTCAGGAAAGTTCAGCAATAGGAAATGAGGGCAATTGCTACTTGCTCTCTAGCAACCAGCAGACAGCAACTCTAGAACTGCTCTGTGAATACCAATAATTCCTTCAACTAATCAGCAGTGTCCCTGATTTCTTTCTTAGTTTCAAGTTCTGTGGGTTCTGTGATGCTCTGTCAGATCAGTAAGACAAGTACAATCTTGTGACACACCAGGGGACTGACAAATTAGTCCCTCTGATTTCTGTAATTCTCCAAACCCCTTGAACTAAGGAAATGGCTAAGCCAAACTCTTCACAAATATGTCCACAACCTAACCAACTCGCTATGTTAAAGGAAGTTAAATTGTCATACTCAGCTTTACCTTCTTGTAAATATCCCTGCTTGGTAATGTTTAAAGGGAAGAAAGATAATTATGATTTCATCCTTCTATATTTTGTGAAAAGAACCCTGACTTTTACATTTCAGAAAGACAAATTGTCTCATAAATGATACAATGGAAATTGGATAAAACGCCTACTCAGTTGGTTTTAATAAATTATGGAAACTGTTTTTGTTTTGTTTTCCCTTCTAGGCAGGGGAATTCAGCTGGTTTCAAGGGTGGTCACCACTACTTTTAAGAGCTACTGCGTTGTAAAGTTAAAAGGCAACATTCCGGGGTGGCATCGGCAAAACTGGGAAATGGTTCCTTTTAGTTTAATCAATCTCCCCAATTTGTGCCCTTTCTCCCCTTTTCTCCCCTTCAATATCACAACACACTCAAATTCTATACACTTTCTTTTCAACACTTGATTTAAGGAAGTGACCGCTTTTAAGAGCATTCACTTTTTTTAAAGATTTTTTTGATGTGGACCATTTTTAAAGTCTTTATTGAATTTGTTACAATATTGCTTCTGTTTTATGTTTTGGGTTTTTGTCCGTGAAGAATGTGAGATCTTAGCTCCCCAACCAGGGATGAAACTCACACGTCCTGCATTGGAAAGTGAAGTCTTAACCACTGGACCGCCAGGGAAGCCCCAAGAGCATTCACTTTTATACGAGGCCAAGCAGACTTAACCAAAAGGAATTTATGTCTAAATGTGAAATTTTATTGCAAAAAGTAAGTAGGTGGGAGAGGGACATTCTAGAATAGGATCTTACTGGCAGCTTTCCACATTCGCATTTAGTAGCAGTTTTGAATAACACCCAAACATAACTAACGCCTACTGTTTAAATTACAAATATTTTTATATCTGTATAAGATTATCTATAATTCAAGATTATATTGGAGGCTTACCTTCCTATGGCAATCAGTACATACAAAGACATGAATTCTAAATATTCATGATATCATGCTTTCTACAGTTTGCAAATCTAGGTTATAGATTTTAAAAGATAAGAATGCTGGCTTGATTCAGATGCTTTCACCTCTTGTAGAATCTTCCAAAAGTTTACTTCTAATCTTGTATTTTATTTGTACTCATACTTCTGAGGCTTCATATCGATGTGTCCAAACATTTTCTTAAGCTCACCTACGTATTTAATGCTCAGGATAATATAGAGTTTAATCTGTATCATATCTGAAATGATGTGACAAAATTTTTAAATTAAATTCTACAATTCCTTCTCCAACAAGCATTCTCATTTGCCTCTTATATTCCCTACCTTAATCTGCATTTCTCTGTCCTATATTATTTTGCAGGTTGTATATTGTACTATCAAGTGATGCCATTCATGTATACTAAGTTGTGAATATTTCATGTAAATAGTACTTATTGGGCTTGTACAGAGAACAACTTGCATTGTGGTTGTTGTAGTATCCCTGGATACTACATACCCAGATCACCAAACTCAGAGCTTTGATTTGTTCATTATTTGATATAAATGATTTCCCTCTTCACCCCATATACATTAAACCATTTAATCCTATCAAGCCTACTTCAAAAGTAGCTTCCTGTTTCTCCCTTTCTTAGTTTACTACCTTTGTCCAAGCCCCTTGTAACATAATCCTGCAACTGCCTTCTAACTAGCTTGTCAATTTACTACCACTCTCTCTGCTCTCTAGTCTCTCCATCTTCTAGGTGCTGGTGTTCTTGCTGCAGTATAAAGTTTATCAATCTTCTGGCTAAATAGTTCTTAGTGGCTAGTTGTCTTTTTTAGTAAGCAACTAGATAAAATACAAATTATTTTTTTCAGGAGACAATGTTGTCTTTGTTTGGGTTCTTCCAGAAGCTGACTCTAAATCAAGGATTCAAGCACAATTTTTTGGTGAAGTCATCTCAGGAAAGAAGGGTAGGGGAATGGGAAAACAAAAGAGGGATAAGAAAGCAGTGACCAAGTGGGATTTATCAATCAAGTTACTTTTGTTGGAAGCCTGCTAGGACTTTCTGGGGGCCTATGAGTTATTGAGTTATTTAGCATTATCATATTTAGAATACGAGTTACTTAGCACAGTGGGTGAGGGAACTGGGGTATTAATCTACCAAATTTAGTTGAGGGCTGTTCCTTAGGGATATTAGTTCTCCTGTATTTTTGATTACAACTGTAAGCAAAGCAGGTTCCAGGGGGCAAAACCAATAGGAAAGAGTTACAGGAGGAGGCAGTTTGAAATCTGGCCAGCAGCCACAAAATTTTAAGCACTGAGAAGATATGGGAGAAAAAAAAATGGGGAGACATATATAACAGCATTGTAATCCTTTCGTATTTAAAACCAAAGGCTACCTTTCTACACTAATGGTGCTCTTACCAGCCACCAGCTCCTGCCACATGAACTGTCCCACTTTTCTCAGACACGATATTTTTTTTAATAATTGCGTGATCATGTCCATCTTATTCTTTTAGCCTCATTCTTTGACCACCAAACTCTCTGATTTTAAGAACAAGCCAAAATGTTGTTTTTTCATTAAAGCCTTTCATCGCAAGTTTTTAATTCCTTTCCAGGATTACAGATTATTAAATTATAGCTGTATCCTTCAAGGTGCCAAAAGTCTAGGTAAAATGTAAATCTTTGAATTAATCATCCAAATATGTCCAAGTAGCCACATTTCTGAGGAATGTGACTTTTTATAGCTGAATGATTCATACATCATTCCATGGTAGTGGTCGTGAGGAGTAAAGGAGTAGCATATATGAAATATTAGAAGAGTGCCTGGTACATGGCAATCATTATATGTGACTACTATTATTTTAGTACCTTTAAGAACCATCTGGAAAGCTTCCGAAAAATACATATCCCCAGGCTATAAACCCAGAAATTCTGATTCAGTAGCTGAGCTCCAAAAATACAGATTTGTGAGCAAGCACACTAAATTATTCTCTTGTAGGACAGCCTATGGCAAGGTGACCAGATCTCTGGGTATGATGAAAGAACCTTAATTTACACCTGTTGTCATGCTGTAATTATTGAGTGACTACTTTTACTTTCAGAAGTGTCTCAGTTTGGAAAAAAAAAAAGTTAAAAGGTCACCATATTTATGGACCATATTTTGATATCACTGTTCTTTAGAAAAGATGATGGTTAAGCGTATGTATCACAAAGGTTATTCTCTGACACTTTATTTTCAATCATATGGCAGAGAAGACTCAAAGAAGGAAACAGAAGTGGCGATGAAGATTATTATGGCAATTTCCCCAGTCACTAACCTGTTTCCTGTTGCAGCAATCCCTAGTGAATATAGAGTAGGAATTAAGAGAGAGTCTGAGGAGAAAGGAGCTTTGCTGTCTTTTGGTGCCTCCTTTGAACCTGAACAAGAACATTCTTAAGTACATTAATATCGCTAAACATCATTTTAGAAAACAGACTCTAAAACAAGATTCAGGCCATTAATGAAAGTTTGGAATTTTCAAACATGCCATTTCTTATGCAGTGTTGATGCATGCCTTCTCAGATAAAACCAGGAAGATAATGAATTGTGGCTAGGTTTTCAGCAAGTTGTAGCTATTTACAGTAATGTGGTAATCAGAAGTGACACTGTAGATCTATGTGTTTATTCTGGGTTGCCATGTTGTCGTTATAGTGCAAAACTGAGAACTACTAAAAAACATCAAATATATGCATCAAGTTAATTTTTCACTCCTTGTGCCTCAGGCTGATTAGCACAAATTAAATTTCCCACTAATAAACTCAAGATGTTAGAAAGCAATATGGAAATGCCATATATGGATTCTGCTGATTATGATTATAGAATTCCAGCCTCTTTGAACAACTTGTTAATGTACAAAACTTATTTTATCTCACATTTACTGAAAGTTTGAAAAGAAGAGATAACTGAAAATAGCAAGGCAGTGATTTTTTTTATAACTTTAGCACTGAGACTGTTTATTTTGATCGATTATTTTAAAAAGTAGAAATAAAAATATGTAAATTCAGTAGTGGCATAATTTTAAGAGAACATTTTAGCAAGCTAGTTTAATAAAAATTGACAATAAACCAACATATGTTTGAAATCAGCATTAGATACTACAAAATGCATAACTTCAGAGCTTTATATTCAAACATGAACAGAAACCAGTCTATTACAGTACCTTTGCCACTTTTTATAAGGATGTGTTTAAACATCAGTTTTCTACCAGATGGAATATTTTAGATGTAGACATGATTCTTAGAAAATGGAAAGAATCATATTTTTTTTTAAATTTAAATGAAAAATAGATAGGAAACAAAGTACTTTAGTAGCATATGATGGGGGGGCATTGTTGCTATCTCTCTTCCCACAGATTTCCATATGGAGCTGATTCTTGATGAGTTTAGAGGTAAGGAAGTAGATGTGCTAGAAAGTGGTTCTTGTAATGAGAATGCCAGGGAGAAATACGTGTATGGGACTGAAAGTGTAATAAGAGAGGAGGAAAGTTCAGTGTGTTTTATTTTTCTGAAAAATAAAAGAGTAACAAAGAAGAAATGGAGGAAGAACAGCTGACAGAGAAACAACCACAACCCTCAGAGAAAGAGTGAATACTTTCATTCATTTGAGAGACGATAAGAAAATGGGAAAGGATACTGAGGGATGAATTTTAAGTCTGGTCATTTGGTGACTCTATTTATAACAGTTTAAACACCAAACAAATGGTAGGGAGAAATGGTGCTCATAAAAGTATAAAAATGTTTTATTTTAGTCCAGTTGGAAATGTACGATAATGTTAGGGGCCTGGTTTCTATTCTCAAATCTTTTACTTATTTTTTGTACATTTTTAGATGGGTAATTTAAAAAAAAATAAATTAGTGATATCAAGATTACTTCTCTAATGAAAGTAGTGGAGGACCCTTGGGATCTCAGAGAAGTCGGGTATGTAGCCAATCATTTGCATTATTAAATAATATTTTATTAAATTTAGTAATGCAACTCAAGGCAACCAAAACAATATCAAGTCAGAGTATTAAAATTGATGACAAACAATTAAGAACAAAACGTCGTATTCATTTTTCAAAGAGCCGACCTGTTAAAATATTAAAAGCATAAACTTTAAGATTTATATTCAAACACAAGAACATTATGCTATCTTCACAATACGGCTCTTAGCATTTATAAATTAACTATTTAAAAAATAAATTATATCATAACATTTACAGTATGAGTATTACCAGCAGTAATAACCTAAAACAGTAGCATGGAAGCCATATTAGGTAGTAGTTAAAAATAAAGTTTCTAAGGTCATAGAGACTTTAGTTTGGTTTAATACCATCTCTGCCACTTATTAGCTATTTGATCTTTGGTAAATTATTTAACATCTCTGAGCCTGAGTTTACTCACATGTAAAATGGGGATATTAATAATAAATGAGTTTGTGAAGATTCTGCAGTGAAATAACATAAGGAGAGTACTCAAAGCCACAAAAATTGTAAAAAGAAATCTCAGTGAATAATAATCAATTATGAATCATTGTTTACCATCATTTATCTATAGAAGAAAACAAAGCCCTTTAAACAATTGTACATTTAATGAAATGTAAAAAAAAAAAAAGTCTTTTGTCTCAAAATCAGTAGTTGTTATGAGCAAACATGTTATTTCCCTACTTTGAGGATAGTATGATTCCCACTTGTTGTACACATAATAAAGATAATTACACACATATTAAAGAAGCTATTTGTGTCAGGCTACTAATCTCTCTTTCTTCTCTCACTTTTACATACACCTCCAGAGAGACTTCTCTGTAGGAAATATCCATTATGCATTTAATCTACCTTTATCTGTATTTGCTTTTATTCTGTTTTTTCTACTTTATGATGGCTCAGGAGTAAGGCAGACAATTAAGTCTGCTTTTGACTATTAGGCTTTTCTAACGGACAAAATATAAAGAAAAAAAATATTTAGTGAGTAAATATGGCTTCATTAACTGACATTTTGATAGTTTTCTCTATTTTCTTATCCTATAAGTGATAAGAAAGGAGTAAATAGCTAAGATTCTCAGCTAAGTGAAAGCTGTTTTTTTTTAGATATAATGATTGATGGGGAAATGAAAGTGTTTCATTTACTTATATCTTACTTCAGAAAGAAGTTAAGTGAGTAAGAGTATAGGCAAATGTTTATTTGGAGGAGTATATAAATTTAAAAGTAAATAAAGTTAAATTAGGTATTGAGATTAATAGATGAAAACATTTGGGGAGAACATTTTAGTTCATCAAATGCTAACATTTTTATTAACATAGTCAAGATGTTAGACTCTTTTTCTCTTATTTCACAATCAAGACTGAACTTATATAAACATAAATAACTTGGGAAAGACCCATTGATTTTTCCCTCATTTGACACTAAGAAATAGATATGAATCTGATAAAAAAAATGCTCAGCCAAAAGAACAATTTTACTTGAACAAAGTGAATGTCTACCTTTTCAAAATTCAGTTTTGTGCTTAAGTTTTTAAGAAATAATGCCTTAAAAACTAGGTTGCTTGACATTTTTCCTACCTTATAACTTCCCACTGACAAGCAATAGAAAAATATCTGGTTTAGATAAGGCATTATCTAAATGTTAATTCAGATGCTACTAGTTTTAATAACAGAATATAAATTATATCAATTCTCATCTTTGAAATACACTGCTAGGAAGTGATTTTTCTAAAATGCAAACCTGACCACATTCATCTTTTTTTTAAAAACCATGAATGCCTCCCCTGTATCTACAGAATAAAGTCCATACTTCTTAGGATAATTTGATTCTTCCTCTGTAAAGGTTCTTACCTGGTTCTGCTGTCCCACCCAACCCCCACTTAATGTGCATTAATGTCAAATGGCTTGTGTTGCTTGCACATAGTATGCTGCATTTCAAGGCCATGGCTTTGCATCTATCCCTCCTTCTCTCTAAGATACCTCCACACAACTAACCCCCTACACCTGAAAAATACCCATCCTTTAGGACCCATTCAAGGTTCATCACCTTACAAATCCTTTTCTGATGTCTCCAGATAAGACCAACCTTTTCTCCCTGCCTTGTAATGAAATGAATGCATTTCACTCATTGCCCATATCACATTGTATTGTTTCTGTTTGTATATTTGACAGTCTCCACTACGAGACCATAAACTCTTCGAGAGCAGGTATGTGTCATTGTACTTTCCCCTCATTAGAGTATAAGCTGCTTGAGGGCAAAAACATTGTTTTGCTAACCACTGTCTCTTCAGAAACTAATAGTACCTGGCATGTAAGTATATGCTCAGTAAATAGAATAAATGCTTCACTGGATAAGTAAATGAAAGAGTTCATCTTATCTCCATTTCCTAGGAGAGTACCTGACCCAAAAAGACATATAATAAAAAGCTGACAAGTTGAACTGATCTAGAAAGAAGTTTGATTATTAGTATGCTTTCGATTTCTTAGTGATTGTGCATATGTACCCTAACTAGGGCACATGGGGGTGAACATTTTATGGATGTATTCCCAATTCCTCATTTATTACTTAAGTAAAATTTGCATATATTATATATCAATGATGAATTAATATGCTAAATCTTCATATCAGTCAAAATTCAGACAAAACTTATACAGGATGAAGCCCCTATATTAAACTCATCACTATCTACTTCAAGTACATGTTGAGAAGAAAGTTAGCCTTCAGTTTCCAATAATTCCTTTTCAAAGGCTTCTCCTAAACTGAGAATGTCCCCAGTCACAATTTGATTCAAAAAAGAAAAGAAAAGAAAAGAAAAGAAAAGAAAAAAACCCAAAAAAGCCCTACTAAATCCAAATCTTAGTTCAATCCCTTGTCTAGTTAGAGATAATATGAAAGCTTTAGTTTTCCCTAGTGAGGAAGGAGATTACATTTTTTTAACCTCACTTTGTTTTGGAAGCATATGTTAGCAAAACTTACATACACAGCATTAAAGCAGACCCCGAAAGATACTAGAGAAATAGTACAGATCATGGAAAAATACATTTTCTTATGTTATGCTTATATAACATATAAGTTTAGATCCCTTTAAAAATATGAGCTACTACACCTTGATTGAAGGTTACAGTTCTCTAAAAGTCTGGGGATAAGGGACAAAGCAATTCCTATTGTGCATCTAAACTACCCTGAACTAAAAAATAAATATTAGGGATGCAGTTATATTATAGTCACGTGGTAGAAATGATCAAGATAACTTTGGGGGCTATTTCCAGGCAGAGGAAACAGGGTACAGTAGAGAAACTTATTCAGCTATCACGCCTTTCCTTTTCGCTTTCACTCACAGTCGTTGTTTCAATCAGCCATTGATCAGTATCAATACTGAGAGTTTTTCTTGTCTGTCTTTTGTGTTTGTTTTTTGCTTTTATTGTTTTAGGTTTCATGTTGTTTTAAATAAAAGGTTCTGTTTCATTTGGGGAAAGATTAGCAAAATGCAGAGGTAAAGGTTGGTACTAAATTTGGAACTTTTCTGTCTTCAAGTTTCCAAGTCCTATGAACAACATGGAGTCCTGCCAAATCAGAGAATGAACATGTATGGGAGATGAGAATGAACTTACCTGAGAGACTGTAGATGTGAAAGGAGGCCTTGGCCTAATGAAGGCAGCAAAAGGATGAAAATTGGCAAGAAAAGGTAATTATAGCCTCTCAAAAACAGCACCAAAACTTTTTAAAAAAATAACTTGTTTAAATGTATTATAAATATATTCCAAACTATACAAAAGTACTTAATTAATGCAAAATAACGATTAACTAATTCCACTGCTAATTATATTCAGAGTTTGTACGTCCGTTTATGTCCCACCAGAATGAAAGAAGATACATTGGGTTTTCCTTGGCAGAAGAATACAGAAAAATGTCACAGGCTTAATATCTGGATAACAATTAGCATTCTCTCTGTGACAACTAGGTCTTCATATTTTGACATAAACTTCTTACATGCAGATTGATTCTGTGGAAATTGTAAACTTTTCCATGGAACATGGTAAATCTCATAGAACTGATACAACCCCTTGAAATTCTGAGCTGGATAAAAACATCTAGTCCAAACGACAAAGTTCAGATGGGCACCAGGAAATGAGATCAAATCTTTCCCAAAGCACTGACTCAAAGGTCACCACAATAGGAGAATGACTCAAAATCTCAGGGATTTTGGAAACCTTAAGCTGTTGCATTTCTTTGCATTTCATTATTTTATAGGAAATTACTGTTCTTTAATCATGTATATATTTAAAGTACTCATCGTATTAAATATATGATTTTCAAAACAGTGATGAAATATACTATTGGGGTTAACAATATTTGGGGATAACTTTTCCTTTATATACGCAGAAATTCATGACACCTTTCTTAAAAAAAGTTGAGAAAATTTTTATATTTCCTTTTATGAACACAACATAAAATTCATTATCCTAGATAATGATCTATTATATTTGAATTACTCGTTTGGTAGGAATTATTTTTCTTCATAAAAAATATAAGAAGAGAAAAACTACAAGTAAATCTTATTGATTAGTTATTTGGTGATTAATTAGAGTAAGTGATAAAAAATCTAACAATTCTTTAAATTTAGGCTTTTTACAGATGAGCCCTACCTTTAACAGGTTCCCCGGGTTCAGGTCCCCAGAGCTGTCAGCAAAGCATGTGACTAAAACCAAGAGAATAAGGGGTCAAAAATACCTCTACCTGAGACTTTTCTTTTTCCTCCAGTTTGAATGTTCCAGTCCTCAAAACTATTATGAGTTCCTCATGCAGTCCCTCCCCTTTTTTTTCTTCCTCCATAAGGAAAAGAAGAAATACTTTTCTGGCTATTTTTCTTCCTCTCTAACTAAGAGAACAATTGGATTGTTAAGGTTCCTGCCAGTTTCACCATATCAAGAAACCATGATGTTAAACTTATAGAGAAAAAGGTCAATTTTTTTATATTTGTGGGTAATAGCGCTCAGCTAAGTGCTGGACTGAAATAAAAAATGAGAGTCACAGAAGAATATGCTGTGTTCTCAGTTATTTAAAAAAAAAAAAAAAGACCAAATGTTCTTTCTCAATCTTTTTCCTTATTTCACTGTCCATGTACATTTCTTCTAGGAAATGGTCAGAGGAAGTGGGGGAAAGTAAAATTAGGCAAAATATAAATGTATGTATGACTGTGTTCATTGTTACCATCGTGATACAAATTTTGTTTAGAGAAAGTAACAAAGCTTCTGGCAAATTGGTGTTTTGTAAATCAAAGTGAATTTAAATGATCAACATCTTTCTTAACACCGACATTATCTCCAAAGTAAAAGTTCATTTATTTGCTTATTTATTTGGTAAATATGTATTATGTACTTATTATATTTCAAGTATGCTATGCTAGATTTTGTAGGGCATAAGAATGAGAGAAATAACATCTGCTTTCATGATATTCACAGTCGAGCAAAGGAAACACCTAGCACAGGAAATTAGTGAGTGTTCAGTATATGTTTGTGGGATAATATGTGAGTAATTGTGGGATAAAATGTGAGCAATTGTAATGTGATGTGGTCTATAAGTCATGTGTGTGTGTGTCTGTGTGTGTGTGTTTTATGTGGACTGTAACCTTGCTGTGAAGGACACTAACTTATACTCATTATTTTGGAATTATTACAAATAAAATCTTTTTTGAAGAGTTAGAACTAGCATTAGTTCCCTTCGTAGCTAACCTCTGACAACTATAATTCTCCATTCTTCGTGAAGGGTCTTGAACAGAGGATGCTTTCCATGACTACATTTTGCTTTTTTAATGCTTAGTACCTCTTTCACTACAGATTGAGAACTATAATTGATACTTTAAAAGAAAGTCACAACATAATTTCATGGATTTGTTTTAAACTTTTCAGAACTTATTAAATAGTACTAAGCATTGTTCAGTAACTCTCTCAGACTGAATAGCAATAATCTTAGCCAGTTTTAACTGAACAATGAACATGCGCCAGCTTCTGTGATAACCATTTTATACATATTTTTAATTTCTCAAGAACCTTGCAAGATAGAAATTATTAGTACCTCTCTCCTAATAAGGAAAATAAGGTTAACTGAGTTAGTTCCTGGGACCATTCTGACTCCAGGGCCTGTTCTCCTTCTACTACAGAGATGCCAACCTACAAATCCCCTAAAAGAAAGAATCCATGTCATTCCAAGCATAGCCTCTGGATTGTGTTTTTAGCTGCATCCTAAACAACAAAACATGCCCAACCATTTTACACCTCTGATAGAATTATTCTGTGGAAACTGTTAGTACACAGTCTACCAGATTTAAGTTAACTAATTTGTCTTATTGTTCACTTTTTTTTCTAAATTTTAAGACAGTAAATAGAACACTAAAATAAGAAAGTAGACACCTTCAAAGTCCATGCCAGTTTTATAAATACATTTAATAGAAATAGAAATCAATTGCCTATTTTTCTCAATTACATGGTGTATTTATACCTTAACCCAATCTGATGTGAACATTTATAAAAACGGAATTCAAAAATACAGCTTTTTGTAAAGAATATGTGAAAGTGTCAATATTGATGGCTTTGCAGCCTGCTATCTCAAAATAACAAAATAAAATTTCAGCAGGAATTATGGTCTCAGAAATTTAGCCCTTTTTTGTTATTTTGAAAACAAAGTATTAGGGCATCACTACTTCTAATTCCTCTACTAACTGTCCTACATCCATCTCCATACTTAGCAATGGTAACATATATGTGTTGATCATAGGCATTTGGGAAATCCATACACATTGAGTAAGATAAGTTAATGAGCTTCTCTGTGACTTCTCATTTTGGCCTTTAGGCTGTTTATGATTAGGCTCTAATCTAAGTCTGTAGTTCCTGTTTGTTTTGTTTGTTTGTTTGTTTCTCCTGGGTTTCCACTTCATGACCTTCCACTGCAACCAAATTGATCTCTCTTTGTCATCTTCAACTTTTGCATATTTAATTGCCTCCTTCTCCTCTACCTACACAGACTCTATTTATCCTTCACTATCAGCTCTTTAAATCTTGCTTAACTACCCTGTTCTAATCTGAATATGGAAACTTTTCATAAGTCTTCTAACAGGCCCCTGAATTGAGATCTGGGAGTAGTACTGTAGGGTCAACAAAGTCTGATACCAGTCACTTGGTTCAAATCCCAGTTCTACTACTAAGAGATATGATCTCAGCCAAGTTCCTTAACCTCTGCTCTGGTAGCTATCACTTCTGTAAAATGTATGGATTAAAAAAGGTAGACATTGAATGTGTTAATATACATAATATATTCAGAACAGTGTTGCATATAGATGGTCACTGAGCTATTATTATTAAAAGAAAATTAGCAGATAGGTCACATAATTGTAGCTGCCTACCACTCATCGCCAGTGTTTACTTGTTGCTGTTTTTCTTTATAATCCATTCAAAGGGCTTTACAGTAAATGGATATTTCTGAGCTATTGAGTTTTGAAAAAAAACTCAGGTTACCCATTGGTATTAAAATACAAGGAAAATTCCCAAACCTCTTGGAGGAAACTGCTCAGGTATGTCAAAGAATAATTATCACCATCTTCAGCTTATAGAATTGTCCACATACATTATTTCATTTTGGGCTAGTTTAAGTTTTTAAGTTTTTAGCTTATTTAATGACCAGAGGAATACAAAATGAGAGAAAACTGAAAAAGAAATAGCAGCAAAATGGATCATATTACACACAAAAAATTAACCACCAGTAGCATCTCACACTCAAATTACTGTGTTCTTTAGTAGCATAGATGACAAAAAATAATAAATCATGGAAAAGGGAATCAGGAAATAATCGTATCAACATGGAATACCCTCTTCTCTGCAAAGGCTCAAAGACATCTCTGGAGTGTCAAAGGCATGTCCTTCAATATTTAACTTTTTCACTGTTCCTCATTTCAAATTGAACAATATGTTAATTACCTGATGAAGCGTTATAATTACGCTAATAGCTCCACTCTTACTTATAATTACTGCATCAACACTTTCTTTTTCATATGCTTCAATCTATACCTATTACATTGTCATGATGAAGACACATTAACATTATAATACCGTATAATTAGCTGATGAGCAATTAAATTATTCCACTGCTCTTGTTCCTCTTTGCCAAAAGGTTGCTTCCAAGCTCTATTATCTCCTCTTTCTCTTCAGTTTGCTTTAGTGGTTCTTTTCCCCAAAAAACAAAGAGGCTCACAAGCTGTATTCAAAGCATTTTGATTTCAAATTCAGAATGGATAAGTGCTCAAGTTGGTGTTGGTCGAAGAAATAAATTGGCTTTATATACAAGTTTTAAATGCTTTTCATTTTGCTTCAGTGATAAAGAACTGCAAATCTACATAACACAATAAAACTTTGCAGGATCATTCTTTTTAAATACTGATTTTTTGTTTCAAAAATTAAAATTTTCCATAATTTACAGTAAAATTATTTAAACTATATTAGATACTATTTGAAATACAGCCCTTATGGATTATTTTATAGATAATTCAAACTAAACTTTCACAGAAACTCTGAAGCTTTGAGGATTGTAAACATAAAATAAAATCACATACTGACTGTATAAGTATGGCAATGTGCAGTCTATCCTTTTGACTTGTCCAGCTACCATTAAATACGTTTTCCTTTAAGTGCCCATTATCATTCTTCGAGATTTTAGTCCCTTAAGAAGGTTCCTGTGTGAAAATGGATCTCTTTCCTTGGTTAAAGACTTATTTTAGCCCAAATAAACTTTAGAACTAATTGGAATACAGTTTTAATGACTCCAAAATGACTCCATGTGGCGTCCACATGGCTTATCACTGCAATCACTTTCTGCATGTATGTGGCAACCTAACCCAGTTGCTGTTTAGTCCACATTTTATGAGAACTTAATCTTTCTTAGATAACTTTGGAGTAACATTATGAGCTATGAAAGAAAAGTGGAATTCACTTTACAAGCAAGGCCTATTTCAATAAAATGACTTGTCTCAGCTTAGTTTCCTTTGCTATGGGGCAGAATCTATTGAGTATGACGGTCTCATATGCAGAAACTTGCCTCTTTAGAAAAGCCATATGGGCCCTGCAAACTTCCAAAAGCCATTTCAGATTATTAGTAACAATATATTTGGAAAGTAATGACAAACAAGTTACCTCTGACTTGAGATAGACTGGAAAATGATTAAGTCCTTGCTTAAGTAACAATTACTTTGGCTACAATCCTGTGACTTTCAAAGTCCTTAACCATAATTTGATATTTTTAAACCGAAAAAAGACTCATGCTTTCACAGGGGTACATTGTTTATTTTGCCTTAGGTCAAATATAATCTCTCAACCTCTGACAAACTGTATTAGCACTGCCATTTGTTTTTCAATTGTTATGGAAAAAAGCAAAGTTTAACCATTAATGAATGAGAATCTCTGTGTAGAACACAGAAGTAGGCTGTACTTTATATCGAATAAAACTTGGTCTACTAACAGATATTAAAGTTCAAAAGGCATCAAAATGCAATCAAGATTAACACGTCAGGATTTTAAATAGAATGTTAGCTGGAATAACTTGAGACTCTCACTCCAAATTATTAATACATTGTAGATAAGAATCTTATATTGATTTTAATTATTTATATGCAGTTAAAATGCCAACTGTTTTCATCTCTTGTAAATAGGGTTCCTAGTACGCATGTTAAAAGTAGGAGTGTAGAGATTAAGAACCTGAACCTTGAGTCAAACCCTGCTCCAGCACTTACTGTGTGACCTTGAACAAATCATTTAATCTTCCTAAGCCTATTTTGCAGCTATAAAATAACAGCAGTACCTATCTTGTAAAGTTACTGGAAGGATAAAGGGAAAAATTTAACATAAAGCAGTTAGCACACTGCCTAGCATAATGTGATCACTCATTAAATATTAAATAGTTTCATTATTCCCTATTATCAGCTTAAAGGTAATTTTTCTTTCTGTTCTTTGGAAAACACGTCATGCAAAATTCATAATTATCAGGTGCTATAATTTCTCATAAAATATTTAATCTGGAAAAGATTTTATTTTATTTTTTTTTAGTCTAAGTACTTCACATGCATTTTCTAGGAATATAAGTTTAATTAGTGCCCAAGTTAGCACTACAGGGCAGTGCTCACTCCCCAAATTATGTCTTTCTATTATACCTTTTTATTTAAGAGATCTGTAAAATACATATAACTGGACTACAGTCTTTTAAAATATATGAAATTTTAATCATATATACAAATTACCACATGAAAATAAAATTTAAATTGTATAATCACCTGTAGCCCGTTTGAACTCTTGGCATTATTCAAGGTATAAAACCAACATGTTTATTTTATTCTCTATATAGAATATACCTGTAGAAAACCAAATCCCTATTTTCAATGCTGATTTTTCTGCCTCCTTTCACTTGAAGTATTGAGCTTTTGCTAGTCTATTTAACACTCCCTCTTTTAAACAGTACCAGAATTACTATATTTCTTTCACAATGAATTATTATATCTAACGGCTTCTGAAAAGTGTTCTTCCATTTCTTCCAGGAGCGCTGCTGTATCACAATGCTATATCACAATGAATTTAGTAGTCCTTTTTTTTTTAATTTTTAAAATTTATTTATTTATGGCTGTGTTGGGTCTTCGTTCCTGTGCGAGGGCTTTCTCTAGTTGTGGCAAGCGGGGGCCACTCCATCAAGTGGGCCTCTCACTATCGCAGCCTCTGTTACTGCAGAACATAGGCTCCAGACGAGTAGGCTCAGTAGTTGCGGCTCACGGACCCAGTTGCTCCATGGCATGTGGGATCTTCCCAGACCAGGGCTCGAACCCATGTCCCCTGCATTGGCAGGCAGATTCTCAACCACTGCACCACCAGAGAAGCCCAATCACAGTGAATTTTAACATCAACTGGCTTTTGGAAATTCTCTCCCACATATTCTTGAAGACTATATAAATTTTGAACCCCTAATCATATAACTTTTGATGGTAGTATTCAATACTTCAAAAGAATGAAATATTTGTTGTTTGTTAATGCCATCAGGAGTATTTTATTCCCACATTCCACAAAACTGATACCCTTGTGGTTGAGGGAAATTCATATTCCCAGCTCCTAATAATAGAAAAAGAAAACATTATGACCCCAATTGAATCTAGGGAAAGTTTTCCTTTTTTTTTTTTTTTTCTTTCTTCTCAATACCAATTGTTACCTGCTGTTTTGGTGGGAAACTACAAAGATTGACAGGACACCCCAAAACAGATAGGAATTCAAAACAATCAGTATCTGGCAGGAATGGAGTCAAAGACCTAATAATAAGCCTTCCTCACTTTGTTACCAATCACGTGATAATAGTAACATAATAGCCATCAAAAGCTTGAAACGCTTTACTCTCTCTATAATGTTTCTTTAATTAATTATGTTAGGTGAATCTCACATAAAATTATTTATAATTAATTATGTTTCCTCAGCTTAACCTCTGGGGCTTGGATTCCCATTTGATGGTTAAATATACTATATAACAATCAAATTGATCTTTTAATATAGTGCGGTAATATGACTCTCATCCACTTTTCAAATCCCATTCCCCAAAAAGCATCTTCAGAAGATCCCAGCTATGACTGATGTTCTGGCCTCAGGGTTAAGTAAGAGTAGATAATCTCTGGAAATGTGACTTAACCTTTCAGTCAGTAAGAGTTAGGGCTGATAGATGAACACAAAAAGCCTTCTCTTCCCTGTTCCTAGAGATGAGCCACTACTGTGTCCAAGGATAGCTTTTACAATCAAAGTAGTCTGCTGAAAATAACCAAGAGTGACAATCAGCTCTTAGCTTCCAAAGGAACTTCACATTGCCTCTATCCTTTACAAATGAGGAGTAGTGTATCTCTGGAAGAGATGAGTCTTTGTGGCTACATTACTAACCACAAGAATTGAGATATCAAGCTCTTCTACTCTGTTCATCAGTATATTCTATGGAATGAATAATCGTGGATTCAGTGGTATCCTGGGATTCTCTGATCACAGCTATCACAATTCTTACCATCTATAGTTTGCCTCAGACGAAGAGAATTTGGATATATGAATAAAGGTAGGATACTCAACCCACATTAACATTTTTCAGGCATGAAATAGAGAAGAGAACCTGAGACAGGTGGTTTTGAATAGAGATATGGAATCTAAAAATGGAGAAACCTACTTTTAATGAGACATAATGAAAAAGCAAAAGGAAACAGAATCACAGCAGGTCAGTGCTGCAAGAGACCTATGAATACAAACTAACCCTTCCCTTTAAAGATGAGGGAACTGAGGCCCAAAGAGGTGAATGCCATTAACCAAGTTTGCTACATAGTAAATGGTAGGATGCTGGGAGTTCAATTTTCTGACCCTAAAGCCGCTACAATAACAAAAGTGGTGAGGGAGCATTTTGCTGTTTATAATTTAAATGTGTACAGTTTTGAAATAAATAAATAGTATAACTTGGTCTAGATCTGAGACTTCCCACTCCTACATAAATTCCTTTTCATGCATTTAGTAATACCTGGCAACAGTATCAATTTATTTATCATTTATCTTCATATACCTCGATTAATATGAAATTCTAGGATAAAAATAATTTTGTATCACAGGCCAGTGATTTTTTATATTTTTCTACCAAATTGTCTATTTGCCACTGTAAAAGAGATGCAAACTCCACAGCCACGGCTGTACAGATCCTAACACAAATATATAAGATCTAATGGAGAAATTTCTTCAGAGAGTGATATTTTGTCTTAAAAGAATCATGTAACATTTTTTATTTGCCTGTTTGCATGGGAAAATACTGTTTTCCCCACAAAAGTTCAAGGTAAATTAATGCTCCAAAGATGTACAAGGTTTGCTTTGTCTAACCTTGCAGAATTCTGCATATTCTCAGGAGTTCATATACTTTAGTATATACCGATTATAAGCTATTGACCTTTCCCAGTTTGGAAGCCTACTATAAGCACAAAGAACTGAGTACAAACAAATTCATACAAAAATGATTTTTTTCTGTTCCTCTGTTTCATATAACAGCAATTCTTCTCCAGAAAGTAACATGAATTAAAGGAAAGAGAAAATTTACATTGAATTTTAACTACATATTTCATAGTGTTGTCTTGCAGTAAAATAAAAAATACTTTTTAATTCCCTACCTCTAATCAAAATCCACCTATACTTTTCCAGCAGTAACTCAAATATCTACTTACTTTGAATAATAAATAAGTATAAAGTGATTAATCAAACCAAACGTTCCAAATTATTCCCTTTAGTCACAGTGACTCACCTAAGTGGATTTGGGCAGGATAAAGTACAGGATGTATTTTCATAAAACTAATAGGAATTTTCAAGAATAGAAAAGGAGGACTTCCTGGTGGCGCAGTGGTTAAGAATCTGCCTGCCAATGCAGAGGACATGGGTTCGATCCCTGATCCAGGAAGATCTCACATGTCGGGGAGCATCTAAGCCCGTGCACCACAACTACTGAAGCTGGCACACCTAGAGTCCGTGCTCCGCAACGAGAAGCCTGCGCACCGCAATGAAGAGTAGTTCCCGCTCATAACTACAGAAAGCCCGTGCGCGGCAACGAAGACCCAATGCAGCCAAAAATAAATAATAAAAAAGTTTATTAAGGGGGGAAAAAAAAAGAGTGGAAAAGGCATGAATCTTTTTCTCATCCTACCATCTACCCATGCTTAAAGACGCTCCACAGTAGTAATTCTTGAAACAAACATAGCATGCTTGATATGAGATGATTCTAAGACAGACATTGTCCCTGTTTTCACAGAGTTTAGAGTGATCAGATAGTAAACATCCATAAATAAATAAAAAGCAAATGGTGATAGGTTCTCTACAGAGAATTAAAAGAAAGTGATATGAGATTGATGCGTGGAGAGAATTGTATTTTATCGGATGCTCATGAGAGGACTCTTTGAGAGATGATATTTAAGGTGAGCCTAAATTGACAAGAAAAACCATGCATGTAAAATTGAAGACACATTTCAGAAAAACTAAATAGCTGTTACAAAGTCCCTAAGGCAGGAATAGAAAGAGTGCCACGTAGCTGGAGCAACATGTTTAAGGAAGGTGAGAGAGATGGTGTCAGAAAGACGTGCAGAATGAAATTCTGTAGGATTTCATTATTTTACAAAAGGGTACAAAATTTGATTTTACTATAAGTCAATGGGAACATTGGAGTATTAAGTAGTGGAGTGATGACACTATGAAACTTATTTAAACTGTTTTAACCATATAGATGGTTGTGTAAAGTAAGGACTTTAAGGGTTGCAGCTGGAAACAGATTAGTGCCTGTGGTTTGGACCATGGTGCTGATATGTACTTAAAACCATGGGAGTGGAAGAGATTACCTAGGTTGATACTGTGTACTTATAGGAAAAAAAATACCTCTAAAGTACTTCAATATGTAGAAAATAAGTAAGGGAAAGGGTCCAGTAAAGAAGACTGAGACTATTTAGTGAGTATATTGACTTGAAAATAAATTGATATTTTATTTTTTGTTGTTGTTAGCTGCTCTGAGCAGTTCGTGAGATCTTAGTTCCTGGACCAGGGATTAAACCTGCACCCTCGGACATGAAAGAATGGAGTCCTAACCACCTAACCACTGAACCACCTGGGAATTCCTTATAAATATATTTTTAAATGATACAGTTAAAAATAGAACAAGCAATATACCTCTATCCTATGCATATTTAAATATATCATATATATACTTATGCATACAAGGGCTCAATGACTATTTGCAAAAATGTGTGTGTAAAGCTATGTATCACAAGTATTCCCATAAAAATAAATTAATTATTTTAAATCCACACACAGAGGTAAAACACTTATAGGCAAAGGACACATCATTAGATGCTGACTACAAACAATCGTGTTCTTTGAGGTTGTCTGTCAACCTCTCCATCAGAGATTTTTTTTCCCTGCCCACTTCCATCTGAGCAGATCTCCAGCCTTCTCACCAGCTCCTTTCTTTGTCTCCATCCCTGCCATCTTTCTGGTTTATCCTCTCCATCCAACCCGCATCTCTGCATCTCTTGAAGATTATATTCTCCTCACTAAGCTCTCTAAACACAGTAATCAAATTCACTCCCATGCCCACTTGTGTGTGACCAAATGCATCAGTGTGCTTAAAGGGATGAAGGCCCTTTATTTTATTAGACCACTTGTCTAGGTGTTAAAGGACGAAAAGTATGTCAGTTCACTGTAGGTTTACCTAGTACAGTTGGGTCAGAGACTTTTATTGTGCATTCGAAGGAGCTTTCGGGTAGTCCAACAGAAAAGTAATTACCTGGAGAATTATGATTTTCCATCGCTAGAATTTCTGTCAATCTGTTGATACAGTAACTATTCAGGTACTCCATTCTGATTATTTAAATGCGAACACACTGATGGCACCAATGATTTTGCTTCATCTTTTAAGACTTGGAAAAGTTTGAAAGAGTAACTCTCCTTTTCCAATTACCCTGAATTAAATACATTTTTGTTAGACTAAATCATTGTTATATTATGTTCAATTAACTTTTTTATGATAAAATATGCATTATTTCCTCAACTTTGTAAGATTTAAGTGTGAGAAGAAAAATGAAAAGTTTCAAGAAAAATTATCATTAACTATAGCTCTTAAATAACTTTGTTAAAATACATATAGATACCTATCTTCCTAACCTCCTAAGTCCTCTGAATAAAAAGTAAACAGCAAAATAATACACGATTCTCAATGTACCTGCATTTTCCCAAGTCAGGCAAAAACAATGTAAATCTCTTAATGGGGTGTGTACATCACATGGGTCTCCTATTAAGTGTGCTGCACATATAATCTTTTGTGTTGGTACTTTTGATGGAATATTTCTACATGTTTTGCAAGATACAGAGTAAGAAAACCCCATGTGAGATGATGAGACAATACAGTAAAATTAACTAATTAAAGGGAATAAAGGAGTTAGACTATAAAGATAAGACCCCCAGGAGTTACAATAATCTAGGAGAGAACTTTGCAATTCCATAGATATTAAGAAAAATCATGAATGATTAAAGAAAAAATAATCCATTGAAAGAAAATGTTAAAAAAATGTTTTTGAGGTAATTAGGTAGATTTCACTCTATATCAAATACCCTAAACAAATGCAAGATAAAACCAGTATCAGATTTTTATTGAATTGGAAAAAAAATTACCAAGTGAGCAATAAAATGGACATTACCACAGTCCTAGCATAAATTTCAGCAACTCCCTGGAAAACAAATTAGCTTTAGGTCTCAAGAACTTTAAAAAAGGTGACATCTTTTGCTTTCATAATTACACTCTGTCAAAAATGTCCTAGGAAATATTCAACATTGGGTACAGTTTTATATTCAAGGACATTTCCCCAACGTGATTGGTAATTGTGAAATTTTGAAATATTCTTAATCTAAAAAAAGGTAAAATGTTAAACAAGGCTACATCCATAGACTGGAATATTATGCAATCATTGTCAGTGTTCTATTTCAGTGTTTTAATGACATGAGAAAATGTTTATAGTATAAAGCTTAATTTAGAAAATCAGCAAGCTTCTTCAAATATATCTTTTGACTCAATTTTGGTGTGTGTTTCTGTGTGTGTGTGTGTGTGTGTGTGTGCATGTGCACACGTGTGAAACAGAGCTACATCAATTAATTTTTTTCTAGGTAGTAAAACTGCAAATGTATTATATAAATTTCTTTATTGATTTTTGCATATTTCAGAATTTTAATTCAAGAAGTATATATTATATAGTGGGAAAAATAAAAGACTAAACAGAAAATTTTAAAAACAATGTAAATTTCCACAAGGGAGGTCAAGGAAGATAATGCCCAAAGAAATGCCCAATAGCTTTGCAACAGGAAAGGAAATGGTTAGAAGAAAGAAAAGGACATTTTATTGATGTGATTAAAGCAGAAGTTATAGTTTATAGAGTTGGAGAGTAAATGCAGAGCGATGAAAGGGGGAGGAGGTCAGTGGGGATGGGCCTTTTATGAACTTTGGTTATGAAGAGCAATGCAGATACAGGACAAGGAAGTCACTCTTTTAAGGCCCATTACTACACAGATCACTCAATCAAGTATGGGATCTGTCCTCAAGAAACATAACATTTTACAGGGTTTTCCTCAAAAATTCTCTCACATTCATATTTCCTACCAAGGAGACTCAGGAAGTATGACCCAGCAAAGTTACCTTTAATCCAATAGGTTCTGCCCACTTGTAGGCTTTATACAGACAACTTGGCCTTAACAGCTCTATGCATTCCCTCATCATCAAACCTCTCTCTACCTTTGACTCTGAATTATATGATTAAAAAATAGCTGCAGCAATTTTCAGTACATATTCCTTCTTTTTCTTAAAGCAGCAGCTATTGGATGCATATTTAAAGAAGACATTTTTTAAAGAAAATATCATCTTAACTAAAAGGAAAATTCAAAATATTATAGTCTATGTAAAACTTCCATTCCTACATATAATCTTTGATCACTTTTAATATATTAAAAGGAGGTTATAGAAAAATATTTTTTCACATTTGTTAGATTAGTTAAGGAAAAAAAAATACACATAGAAAAATAAAATATTGGAAAAATGCCCCCTGACACAAAGTAATTACATAGAATATAGCAATTGTGAAAAATATGAAAATGACATGAGACTCCACATGAAATACAATAATATATTAACACACAGTTGTTTGGGTAGATTATTCTCTGAATTTATTGAACGAACAGCTTCTATCTATAAACTATCTGTATTTGAGGAATTTCACTACATCCTGTTAAGATCCTTGACTCCAAATTGGCCTTGTTGACAAATCAAGATATTCTATAATCTATTCTAACCACAAAACATTTACAAATAAATGACATTATTCTTAGCTTTTCTGACCCAAATATACTAGCTTTTGCTATTAATTAAAAAATGAAGTAAACCAAATATGTGTATGCTTATAATCATGTTCTTTTTTTAATGTAAGAAACAAGATTTTATCTCATTTGCTTCCAAAATGTGGGTAAGGGTTCAGTGTGATAGGAAGCAAGAGACATCAGAGCATGAGAAATTCTCATAAAGGAACAGATTAAATGAATTGAAATTATTGGACAAAAATATTACTTTCTTGGTATAGAATGGAGTGACCAGACTGTGAATCCTTGGATAAATTTATTGCAAATATCAATATATTAAATATTTATAAATTATTTTGATACTTAAAACACTTTATTGATCTCATGCTGAATGATTATATGTTACATACTTTATTAAATAAGGAAAATAGTACACTCAGAATTTATGAGAATTTTTTCTTGATTTTTAAAGATAAGAAACAAGTGAAATATTTAGGTATTTGATTATCAACTATATTTCCTCATTTTGTACATGGATGTAGATAGGGTATATATGAATGACATTCCAATATATAAAAGTTTGTGTTAAATTTAAAATAATTCTTTGGAAATTAGCCCATTTGAAACTCAGATGTGAATCAACTTGTCTGTCAACGTATTTGCCAGAAAGTTATAGTAAAAGCAGAGGGGAAATTAAATTATTCCAATTCTGTATTATATTAAACTGAATACCACAACTAGGCAAATGAGGTAGAGAGGGAAAAATCTAGTTGAGAAGAGGATTTAGACAAGAACAAGGTGTATCCTAAAGAGGAAAAGACCTTACACTTCTATCACAATCAAACTTCAGGAGTCACTATCAGGCCATAGAAACAAGCAGAGGAGGATTTATCATAAAGCAAAATAAAGGATAAGCTTCAGGGTCCCTCATTTGCACACACCCCTTGCAAGGCCCTGAACCTAATTTTATGTTATAATTTTATATTCTTATTAATTAAGTACCCCCCGTCACACACACACTCATAATGTACAAATGTCAAGCCTCTCATAACCTAGATCTCTCTGGAAACCAATGGGAGAAAGAACTGCCATATCTGCATTTAAGTTTAATTGCTACTGGGTTTAAGCAGAATGTAGATATATGATGGACTTCACCTTTTCCAGGTATGAATATGTGTTTACTAGGGAAATAACTCATCATATAATTTACTTGTACTAAAGGAGGGACTGGAAAACATAACCAGATATTGTAAAGTTTCAATAGAGCAGACACTTGCAGGTCAGCCAGTAAAATATAACCATGATTGGGCCCTCAAATGGAAAATTCTTGGACTCTAGTTAAAAAGAGAAGGCTCAACTCCTGTTGAGCAACCCAAAATTGAGTTGATTCTCAGTGGATGAGTAAAAATGGTACAAAAAAGTTGAGGTATCTTTAAATGCCTGGGAAGATTCTCCTTAAAATCTTGGAGATTTAAGTTTTCTTTTTCCAAATAATACGTATGCTCTTTTAATAAAAATTCTATTTTATTTTTTGTAAAGTGTCAATTTCATTAAAACTATTCTATATTGAATGTCACTATCAGCAGGAATTCCTTGGAGAGAATTGTGAGAGGTTACACTCTAGCAAGAATTGAGCATCATCTTCTGCTGTTTACCTGATTTAGAGATACAAAGTTTAGAGACACAAATTTCAAGGGAGGATATTTACATTCAGCAGCACAACACTTTATTGAGCAATCACTATGTACGAGGCACTGGGCTAAGACAGAGAACAATGCAAACATAAATTAAGACTCGGTGCTTGCTTTAGTTTCAGTCATACAAATGATTCAATATCAATAATTGATTCTTTAGTGCAACAGATTCCTTGAATAAAAATAACGTTTTGTATGCTGTAGGTGACAGTAAAACAACTTTTTATAAAGAAAACAGATGACAATTATGAACTTATTAACTACACATTCTGCAGCCACAATCCATTTCCTCCACAAATGTATAACCTACGGCATGTGGCAATGACTCCTAGACAACAGTATCACAAAACACATTATATCGTTTTCAATATTTCTTCACAAACTATAGACTAAAATTCATTTTCTTCAATTTAGGATTTGAAAATTGCTAAATTTAATGCTTTTACATGCTTACCTTAACTCTCTTTGAAAACATCCACCTTCTTTCTATATAACTCCTCTGGCCAGCAACTAACTCTCCTGCACAATACTATTTCTTAGCAAGTTTGTCTTGTTCGTTCTTTTTTTCTAAGTGTCCACCACAAACTATTTTAAGAACTAAGTCAAGAACTACAGTCTTCACGATGCCTCCCTGGATGACTACAGATGACTTCCTTTATTGGTTGTGTGTATGTGTGTGTGTGTGTGTGTGTGTGTGTGTGTGTGTGTGTGTGTGTGTGTGTGTGTTTGGCAGATAATGAGAAGAAAAAGAGAGAACTGCTGTATCTCTGAATTTTCTAGATACTGAAGCTGCTCCTTTTTCTATTTAAATTAATACACATAACACCTAATTTACCATCTTAACCATTTTCAAGCATATAGGACAGTAGTGTTAAGTATATTCACATTGCTATACAAAAAATCTGCAGAACTCTTTTCATCTTGCAAAATTGAAACTCTATACCTGTTAAATGACAGCTTCCCATCCCTCTCTCTCCCCAGCCCCTGACAACCATCATTGTACTTTCTGTCTCCGTGAATTGGACTCCTCTAGTTATATCATACAAATGGAATGATACAATATTTGTCTTTTTGTGACTGGCTTATTTCACTTAGCATAATGTACTCAAGTTTCATCCATGATGTTGCATAAGTCAGAATTTCCTTCCTTTTAAAGGCTGAATAATATTTCATTGAATGTATATATATTTTCTTTATCTGCTCATCTGTCAATGGATACATGGGTTGCTGCCACATTTTGATTATTGTGAGTAATGCTGCTATGTGAAGCCCATTCTTTTAAGATGTAAAACTAGTATGGTAGGCAAAATTCTAAGATGGCCCTAAGATTTTCACCTCTTTGTGTACACACTCTGCATAAGCGCCTCTCCTTGACTATGAACAGGACCTGAATATGATGAGATATAACTCCATAATTATGTTACTTCATATAACAGAAGGAATTTTGCAAATGTAAGTAAAGTCCTTAATCAGTTGATTCTGAATTAATCACAATAGAGATTAGGATGGGTGGGCACAACCTAATCAGATGAGCCCTTAAGGAGGATAGAGAGATTTTAAAGTCAAAGAAAAATGTTCTACATTCCTTGAGAAGCAAATGACCATGTTGTGAATGGTCTATGGAGGGGGCTATGTGACAAGAATCTAAGGGTGACCTCTAAGAACTGAGTGCAGTCCCTAGGCAGTAGCATGCAAGAAAATGAGGACTTCAGTCCTACAACCACAAGGAACTAAATTCTGCCAACAATCAGTGAGGCTTGGAAGAGAACCCAGAGCCTGATTTGAGACTGAAATCCAAGCAGACATCTTGAGGACCTGAGCAGAAGACCAAGCTAAACTGTACCCAGACTCATGTCCAAAAATAAACCATAAGGTGTTTTAAATTGCTAAGTTTATGGTAATCTGTTATGTAACAGTAGAGAACTAATACCCTTGGTTTTCAATTTGGGTTAAAAACCTTTATTGCCAGTATTTCTTAAGTACAGACTACAAACCATAATTACATCATCTCTATTAAATTCATCTTTGGGAACATCAAACACACAATATGTAATATATTTAAGGGCTATAGATATTTGTTAAACTTTTTACTCCTACAAAAATAATTGCACCTCTACAGGGTTATTTTTGATTTTTTTTTTTCAGCTTGATTTTTTTGTAGCTTTGTTTTCCCTATAATTTGTTGTTATTGTTGCTACATGTATGCATGCCTGACTCTGGTAGTCAATTGTATATTTGTATGTTCTAGTCTGTTATGAGTTGGAAGACCAGAGGATCATGCTTACTTGTATTGTTTCTACAGTGAGAATATCTAAGCTATAAATAAGGATAAAACAACATCTGAACTTAAATTGTCACTGTTTTCTGTCTACCTCTCAGGATTTAAAATTGCCAGAAAAAAAAAAGATATATGTTTATGTGATGAGAAAATATTATAAGAATACCAATTGATTGTTGCAATTTTAGATTATTTTTTAAAAATTTTAATTGTTGTCTTCATTGGAAGCTCTTTATAAGGCAAAATGGCTAGATAGAAGGTATTATCTGTTCTCAATTAGTCTTTGCCTTCAGGTGACTCTAGTGAGTCAGGGAAACATGTGTGGGCTTCATACAGAACTAGTCCATCAATTTTCAAATTAGAACCATGGGATATGTTATCTAGTACTTTCTGAATCTACACATATCACTTACTGACTCGTTAATAGAGAATATGTGTTTTATTTTTCTACTAGTGGTAATTCAGGTAAAGGGTTGAAAAAACTTACAGATAAGAACAGTGAAAAATACTAGAAGGGAACAGGGGAGAAAAATAAGCAAGGGTCACCTTTTGAGAAAAATAGGAAGGCTTTTGATAACAGATTACTATAAAGTAACAGGTTTCAAGTATTTAAGTCTTAAAAAATTTTTCCTTATGTTTTTTATGCTGTCTTTCCCCCCACCCCCTCTGCATTTTGTAGTGTGTGCTCTATTTGCTTTCTGAACCAAGGTAAAGGTAAAGGTTCCTTTACCTGAATAACTCTAGCTCTCACATCTCACTTCCTGGCACAAAGTTTAGATTGAGGGCATCTAGGGAGATTTCTATATACATAACCACTTTCTGCAATGCACACATCTGAATGTGTCTAATATAATCACTTTATTTTTGCTTTCTTTGTGAATAAGAAAAATTTCATCCCCCATGTTTACAGACATGCACAGAGACAAAAGTGATGGAATGCTTTGTTAACACCGCTGCCCACACACAATAGTCCTCCAGATTTGATATTTTTCCCTCTTTAGAATTTAAATGATATTTTTTGGTACAGCATTAGATATACTATCATATTATTTTTTTAAAAAGGTAGGATATTTAAAATAGCATTAATACTGCTCTGTTGATATTACTTCTGGAGTAAACAACTGAGTGAGAACTAGTTTCACCGAGTTTCACTGTAAAATTATTACTGTCTTAATTATCTGAGCTAGTATGGAAAATAAATGTACTGCAATTATGATAAAGGTGATTAGGAATACTGTATCGTTCTCATTCACTTTTGGCCTATTTTTTTTTTTTTCACTCTTATAACTAAGAATCCCATATTTGTTTTCTGTTGCTTTAAACATGAGAACCTTAAATAATTCAGGCAAAAATAACCATTACTACCACTACCACCCACCTCCATATAGTGGGTATTTTTGACTTAATAACAACAAGAGAAGGTACATCTGCAAGCTTCCATAATAGACAGCCAGGAAATGTAAAAGAGCAGCCTTTCTGTAACAAATCAATACTGTAATTGGAATAGCAACCTGTCTCCCAGAGAACAAAGGAACTGACATAAGGAGTCTGTGTTTGCTGTTTGCCATCCCCCATATCTACAGATATGTTTATAGAAAGAATGCATACACCTCCTACTCAGAATTAAAAGGGAGGTCTTCTAAGCTTTGAAAGGCAATATTTGGGTTGTGTCAGAGGCTAGTATTTTATTTCTTTATTCTGCTTCTGATTCCATATTGACATACAAATCATTTAATTTCTTTAAGAATTTTAAAGTAATTTCTTTAAATTGTCCTTTAAGTAATTCCTTTGAGTGCTCTCAGTACTAAATGTATAAAAGAGCAGTAGATGTAAGGATTAAAAGTGAAGCATGTGAGCAAACTGTTATCAACCTAGAGGCTTTATTTAAATAGCATGAAGTCACATAGTATTCACTAAAGCTTTTATTTTTTAAGGCTCATAAAAATACATTTAAATAATATTTTCAACAATTTTTATAAAATACTTAAAACTGATGTTGCTTTTACTATCTACAAGATATCATTTCTCACAGTAGCTCCAATGGAAAGCTACTGAATTCCTGCATTGGCAACAAAAATACCTTCCTTCAGTAATCACAGAAGCCCAGGATTTAGTAAGATATTAAACTTAAAGAAAATCTGAACACAAAAACCACCTTATCTTAAACTATACTGTGGTCACCTTTCCCCACTTCTACCCTATTCCTTCTCCCATGGACTTTTATTTTCTTTCACTCACCATTTCCTCTTTATGTGCAAGGTTAAGTTTTACACTGGTCGAAATTTTATTAGTGTTTTAAATATTATTATCTATTATTATTATAATCATGATGCCCTTCTTATATTATATGTTTAATAATTATTCAAATACCATGATATCAGAGTACTATACAACAATACATAGATAAAATAATAATAATAATTTGGGCAAGAAAGTCAGACTTAGGTTCAGATTGGAAAACAGAGATCCCAAATCTCATGTACCATACCCCTTTTATTCCAGCTTTATTGAAGTCTAACTGACAATTAGAAATTATATTTTTTTTAAGGTTTACAACTGATGATTTGATATACGTTGTGAAATCATCACCACAATCAAGCTAATTAATATATCCATCACCTCATATAGTTTTCTTGTGTGTGTGTGTGTGTGTGTGTCTGTGTCTGTGTGTGTGTATGTGTGCTGAGAACAGTTAAGATTTACTCTCTTAGCAAATTTAAAGTACACAATACAGTATTGTTAACTATATTCAGGTTGTTGTAAATCTCCAAAACATATTCGTCTTGCATAACTGAAACTTGTATCCCATGACCAACATCTCCCCATTTCCCCCTCCCTCCAGCCCCTGGCAACTACCATTCTACATTCTGATTCTATGGGAATGCTTTCCCTGGGCCAGACACTCGCCATATAGGACATAAAGAAGAGGCCAGAACCCATTCCAAGTCCTGTTCCAGACGACAACTTGGGAGGGAGAATGATTCTCATGAGCAGGGGATTGGGTAGAGTGGGCCACCAAAACAAAGCCTGGAAGGATTGGACAGCCCATCGATTGGGAATCATCCCTAGCATCAAGAGAGTTCCTAATGGAGGGGAACCTAGTGATATGAATATCCAAGAGCACAGCATAGAGATGCATCTGCTGGCAGGGCTCATGCCATCCCCAAGGAAGAAACTTTCACATTTCCACTTTCCCTTTTCCCTCTCACATGACAGTCCTAGAGGGTCAAAAGCTGTAGTAAGTGAGCCGTGGAGGCAGAGCGAGTAAAAAAGAGAAAGAAGCCACCACATCACCTTTCTGGAAGACAGTGGCTGTCAAACAGTGGACTTAACTGGCAGAGAGGGAGGGGAAGTTTTACCTTTGAATGAATATTAAAGTATTGATGAATATCTTGGAATAGACACTCTTAATGGAGAGAGTCACTTAGAGGTGACTGCAGTATTGCTAAGTATCTCAGAGTGAGCAGAAAAGTCATGGGTACTCTGACCAAATTCCCATCCAGAGCCAGGTGATAATGCCACCAAATAAATGTTAAACAGACAGTGGAAAACAAAAATTGTGTTTTTTATAGGCCATAATTTGTGCTTTTCAATATTCATTACACTTCAACACCCATTTCAATATTCATCACAACAGTCCCTAAAATTAGTCATCGTGGAAGAAATCTGGGAGCGTTGGGAGTAGGTATGGCTGGAAATTATCAAGTGGACCTGAAAAATGAGCCCTGAACATTAAGTTCCCTTTATACTGTTAAAGAGAATCCCATCTATCAAAGTTGTGAATTAGTATTCTTCATTTTAGATATGCTCATTATGAGAAACAGAATCCTTTCTGATTTCACATTACAAATTTTGATTTTGTTCTTATATGAAGAGTATAAAAACATAATCTGTCTTTTCTCAAAAGCTTATGTGTTCATTAGTTGAATAGGGTGTAGAAATGACTGTTTTTCTACAGATCTATATTTACATGTCAATAAATTTGAAAGTGAGACCAAATATACTAGAGTAAATGAAGTCTTAACTGTGCTGACTATAGTCTCCCTCTAGCTTTCCCTTCCTTTCTGCTGGTCTTCTCAATTCTTTAAGTAAGGAAATTCAGTGTTTCAGATGGAATCAACTGTCCAGTATAATTGTAAGAATCCTAGATCAGGTTGATAAAAAAGATTTAATGGAAATGTTTAAGTGGACATTGGCTTTGGAACCAAATCAGCCTGTGTATGATGTGGTTTCCACCATTTACTCGCTACATAGTCAACTTAGTTAACTATCATAAGTGTCAGTGTCCTCATATGTAAAACAAAGGAGTATAGTACCCACCTGCAGAGCTATTGTGAAGATTAAAAGAGATAAAAGTTTATAAATTGTTTAGCAAATTGTCTAATACAATGGAAGTACTCACACACACATACAGGAGACCTATTTAATAGCGGAAGATGAATAATATGCCTTTGATACACCATTCTAGGCAAAAATGGAATTTTTTTCTATTCAAATCAGGAAGCTTGATATCAAGCATAATAATTTATTCCCATTTACCTTCAAAAAGAGTAAAAAATTAGTGTAAGAACGATGTTTTCCATCAGAATCAAAACATATGATTTAGAATAACAATAAAATTTTAAAAGAATTACTACTAATAAAAGGATAAATAGGCCCACAGAATATGTTATTTTATGAGGAACAAATGGGATACTTGATAAATAACTTTGGGATAACTGGCTAGCCCTTTGGGGAAAAGTCATGATTCCTACTTCACTAGTTAAACATAAATACATTTCAGATGTTATAATGTGGTATATAAAAAAAGAAAGCATTTAAATACTAGAAAAAAAAATGTAAATGCATATTTTTACAGTCCTGAGATTTTATCACCACCTAAAGCACAGTACTAAACTCAGCAACCATAGGAGGAAAAATTACAGAATTGAGAATATAATAATTAAAAATTCATAGATGGCAAAACAAACAAAATTAAAACATAACCTAATAAAATCAACCAACTAAACCAAAGAAAACAAAATGCCATAAATAGGTTAAAGGTAGAAACCAACTTGGAGGATTTATATACATTATTCTTGCATAATCATAGGAGCTAAGGATTAATTCAGAGATTAGTGTCAGTTGTGGCATGATTATGATTTGCCAGAGAATCCCATCTATTAGGTACCACTGCTTTGAATGGCACTTGAATGGCCTTCCTCAGGAGCAGTGGCTATTAAAGAACATTAAAGCTGGAAGTGACTTTAGAGATTATTCTGTTTTACTCTCTGCATTTTACAGACAAGATAACTAAAACTTGGCAGAGTTAAATCACTAACTATAACAAGAGATATGTACAAGATGCAGTAAGAACAACAACAACAACAACAACAACAAAAACCTCCCTGCCTGAAGAACAAGAAGGTCAAAGAAATCTTGGCTTTAGAGAGGGCCATGGCAGGGAGTGTCCCTAAATACAGAAGCAGATGGGGTCAGGCTACTACATCTGTGCTGATCTGTGTATTTCTGATGGAAGCTGGATAAAGAAAAGTTTAAAAAAGAATTAGAAGGATAAGCAATAATTCTCCTGAAGGACAGGGGTGCTGAGGCTAAACAAAACAACAAAAAATATATACAATGCCATGAGGCACAGCACAGAAAGAAGTCTAGCACATTGTAAGCCATTAGATATAAGTGAATTATATTGGGTATTAACGGTGTTAAATTAAGTTTAAAATATGGGCCATGTGCTAAATATGTATGTGCCATGTTAAATAATTTTGACGCTGTCCTATAGTCGATGGGAGATCCTACAATAAGGGACTAACATCATGAGGTCGGTGTAATAAAAAAGGGAGCTTGGTGGATGCTTAAGGATGGATAAGAAGAAAAAGTTTGAAGATTTAAAAAAGCCCATCTCTTCTACAAAATCCTGCTGAAATATTCCACTAGACCTTCTGGATTCTACACTGGCAGAATGAGACTTCCTTCTTCTTTCCCTCTTTGCACTTCATGTAGGTTCTATTTTTTATGCATTGACTATACTGACTTATATGAATTTTTAGCTCCCTAACTAAAATGAGATTCTCCAGCAACCTTTTCAACCAAAACAAAACAATAAACTTCCACACAACCAGTATTAAAATGTTCATTAAAATAATGCATGAGTCTAGGTTCTGTGGGTTCCAAAAAGGAAAAAGGCCCACATCCTATTCCAGTGAGCTTCTTGTTTGTAAAATACAGCATATAAACAGGTAACCATATTCTAAGACAGTATAAAAGTATGAAATTGTGTTATATATATGTATTTACTTCTACACACTTGAAAACAAAAGAACACTCTGTAGAGAAGTTGCCATTTGAAATAGGCCTTGACACACAGGCAGGATTTGAACACAAAGTGATTTGGTAAAGGCAAGAGAGAAGTACGAAGAACAGGCAGAGGAGTTGAGATTTAAAAAAAGAAAAAAGGAACTATAATTTCTTAACAAATATTCTGTTGGTACTGAAATTTCCCCGATTTTTTTTGTGATTGTTATTAACAGTTTTAATCCAGATCCAAAGAAGTTACATAAACATTGTGATTGAATAAAGTATCTAACTCTTTTTTAAACTATAGGTTCCCCATACCTAGTACCTCTTTTTTTCTTTTAATTTGTTCTATTTTTTTCTATTTGACATGTGGGAAGACAGTTCACTCAATCACCTTGATGGTTTTACTAATTCCCGGGTTTAGACAAAACAATAGAAGGTGGTTCCTTACCAAGACTTCAGATAGAAGTATCTATTTGCTGAGTATATTTAAAGAGATGTGCTAAGACAGACCCTCTCTGGAAAGTACTTTGCCACTAATGACTATGAGGGATAGAAAATTATGTAAATTTGGTGAATGAATATTTTAAATACCCAGTGTGTGAGAGTTAGGGGTTAATTTCATTAACAATGTTTTCCTTTGTAAGCTAAGTCTAAATCTTTCAAGATATTAGAGTGAAACTTATAAAACTGCCTACAAAAAAGAGCAATTTCGGGCTTCCCTGGTGGCGCAGTGGTTGAGAGTCTGCCTGCCAATGCAGAGGACACGGATTCGTGTCCTCGTCTGGGAAGATCCCACATGCCGCGGAGCAGATAGGCCTGTGAGCCATGGCTGCGGAGCCTGCACGTCCGGAGCCTGTGCTCCACAACGGGAGAGGCCCAGCAGTGAGAGGCCCGCGTACCAAAAAAAAAAAAAAAAAATCAATTTCATTGGTTAAACCTAATAGAAATGAAAATGATTTTATTTCTTCATACTTAGTGTAATCAATATTATTTACAATGATCTAATATATTTGTTATGGCATATTCCCATAAATTAATCGAGCAGGTTTATAAACATCTAGATTAATATCCAGATTACTTTACTTTTCAAAGACAGATTACTGTTTCCATTTCTATATAATTCTCTAATTCAGTGTCAAATGTGTGCTTAAAGGGCAACTGGAAATATTTGGCAAGATGTGAGAAAGTGGAAACTGTGGAAAATGTCTATAATGACTTAAGCAGATTATGTATCACTAAGATCCCTCTGGGATGTCAAGGTCAAAATGAGTGAAAGTATTCACTGCTCATCAGTGTAAGTCAGGGAGCAGAATGTAGGCACTTTATAAGAACTACTACCTAACCCTATAGAACCAGACTAATTTACAGAATTTAATGCTTAGTTGAGATAAAAATATGCTTAATTCTCAGTGAACTGCGTATGAAGGTTCATGTAACAATCATAAGTCTGAACTAGAATTATTTAATAACCAGTCTGGTTGGAAGCAATTAGTCTCCAGGGAATGTTAGGCAATTTTCCCTCAATTTGAGTTAAACATTATGCCAGAAAAAGAACTCTAGTGACTAGTCACTTTGTGACTGCTGAACAGATTTCTCTCTACCTTAACAAAAGCCAGAAAAATATATTTGAGATGAAAGTAGCCACTATTACTCATTTGATTAGGTCTTAAAAGACTCTTACGCTGGATGTAGAGCACTGAGAGTAAATTTGAATACCTTTGGTTGGCTCTGACTTGGGCCCTAAACTCCTCCAAAAGAATATATATGTGGAATCTAGAAAAATGGTACAGATGACCTTATTTGCAAAGCAGAAATAGAGACACAACATAGAGAACAAACGTATGGACACCAAGGGGGAAAGGGGTGGGGTGGGAGGAATTGGGAGACTGGGATTGACATATATACACTAGTAATGCTATGTATAAAATAGACAACTTATAGGAACATACTGTATAGCACAGGGAACTACACTTAATGCACTGTGGCATCCTAAATGGGAGAGAAATACAAAAGGGAGGGGGATATATGTATATGTATGGCTGATTCATTTTGCTGTGCAGTAGAAGTGAATACAACATCGGAATGCAACTATACTCCAATAAAAATTAATTTAAAAAAAGAATATATAGACGAAGAGGGTTTTCTAGGAAGTAGGGTGACTTGGTGGCTTTTCGTAGCCACTCAACAAACCTCAGCCTCAACAGCCTTACCTAGGAAAAACAAAAACAGTTTTGGCTTGATATACAAGGGGGAAACGTATGCATGTGTCATTCTCTAGGAGATTAAGCATGAATGTGTGGATTTGGAATATCACATATGTGGATCTCAGATTTCCAGCTAAAAATACAACCTCAGCAATGTGATACACCCTTAATGTACCGTCTGTTAATCTTAATATATGTACTAGGAAGAATCTAATGCCCTTGAGAGTTATCCAGGAAGGGAATTATTCCAATGAAGAAAAAAGTCCTTTTAATATTTTCTGATTCTGATCACAATACTCTCTCTGTGGTTACAGTAACGACTGAGCAAAAATCTGAACAAATGAATACACAGATGGGTCAAAAAATTTTTGAGAAACATATTTGATCTGCTCTAGCATTACTGGATTCCACTATATTTAGCTTCTTCATTTCCAAGAGGGTACCCAGGTGAAATACAGCAAAGTGTCAATTTGCCTTAGGCATTTTGTTTCAATAGAAAAAGTCTAGTATTCAGAAACTCATGTCATAATTTCATTTCTGTGACTTTTTCCATGATCACTGAAAAGTCATTGAAACCCTCTACGACATGGTTTTAAAAATTAGGGTAGGACCTCCCTGGTGGCACAGTGGTTAAGAATCTGCTTGCCAATGCAGGGGACACGGGTTCAATCCCTGGTCTGGGAAGATCCCACATGCTGCGGAGCAACTAAGCCCGTGTGCCACAACTACTGAGCCTGCGCTCTAGAGCCTGCAAGCCACACTACTGAGCCCACATGCCACAACTACTGAAGCCCTCGCGCCTAGAGCCCGTGCTCCGCAACAAGATAAGTCACTGCAATGAGAAGGCCACGCACTGCAACAGAGAGTAGCCCCCACGTGCCACAACTAGAGAAAGCTGGTGCGCAACAATGCAGACCCAACACAACCAAAAGAAAGAAAGGAAGAAAGAAAGAAAGAATTTTTTTAAAAAATTGCAGTAGATCAATTTTATCAAGCTACAGAAATGCCAGGGAAAAATGAGGCCCAAGAAACATTTTTTTTTTGCATTGTGAATTCATATTGGAGAAATTAGCAGTAAGAGGGTAACTAAGAATGAAGTCCAACTGTATGGACTTAAGGATATAGGAAATGAAAAAATAGAACCATGATCTTAGAATCAGTACAGAACCAAATGGAGCTTTAGGATCATTTAGGTGAGCTACTGAATTTTACAGAAAGCAAGTAAAGCCAGGCAAAACGACTGTCCAAAGGTCAAAAGCTCACGAAAGGAAGAACTGGGATCAATCTCAGGTTCCCTAATTCTAATCAGATATTCTTACCACTACATCATAATGGATAATTACAAAGAGAAAAAGAAAAAAGATGGGTAATTGTAGTAAAGTTTCATTAATTAAATTATTTTCTAAGTTCTCCAAATCTTGAAATATCAACAATAAGACTTAGAGTTCTGAGATACTGCCTGCTTATGGGATATTTAACATCTATCCCATACAATCTATCAATAAGTATATAATTCTTCACTAAAGTTAATAAATTGTACTGCAGTTATATGTTAAAACAAAGACTGTTCATTTATTTTGCATGCACTGGCAAAGAAACCAATTTTTGAGTGAAAAACAAAATATTAAAAAAATATTCTACAATCCTCTAGGGGGTGGGACTTCAAGAATGATGGAGTAAGGAGCTCTGCAGACCTTCTCCCCCAGCAAAACAACAATATAATACAACTGGTGAAAATCATTAAAACATACACACACACAATCATTTAAAATGTCTGGATACTGTCCTAAGGACATAGAGAAAATGGAGAATAATTCATTCAAGAAAATCTACCCAATCTCTAATAAAATAGAGAGGGTCTATGGAATTTGAGTGGCTTCATTGCCTGTGTGCCAGCTCTTTGTTTTGGAAGCTCTTCTGGAAGTATGTTTAGGTCCCTCTCCTCCCAGCTCCCAGTCTGGGGTTACAGTTGTATCCTCAGAGGGGCAGACTACTGGCATTCTCATCCTCCAATCCCACAAACCCTGTTCCAAGTTGCAGGGGCTCTGCTTCAGGCAGCCTTAGCCAAAATGACCAGGTTTCTCTTTGTCCCACCCAGCCCCCAATGATAGGACACAAATTCTCCCCAGGTGCAGTAGGCTGAGAATATTGGGACCCAGATTGCCCTCACCCCTATGGTAGAGGTTCCATGACAGGATGGGCAAGTTGAGACTAGGATCTGGCAGCCTACCCTCATTGCCCTCTCAGAGGGCAGAGTTAGCTCCTGGAAAAGAGGATTCCTGTACCCAGCACCTATGCGGTGACACAGAGTTTCTGCATGGAGAAAAGGCAGGTCTTTAGTATAAAGAGCTCTGTAGTTCTGCCTTTGGAAAAAGAATGGAGAACTTACTCCATGCATAAGGCCATCATTGAAAACAATGGTAATCTTTGTAGAGAGCAATGAAAAGGAGGCTGGTAGCTCTGATACAAGCAAAACAGCAGAACATCCAGAAGCTTAGAAGATTGAAAGAGGGGCCAGGCTGATACAGCCAAGAAGAGCCCTCTGGAGGTCAGAGAGAAAAAAAACACAATTCAACAATAATAGTTGGAAACATTAATACTCCACTTTCAATGATAGACAGAACTAGCAGAAGATCAACAAGGAAACAGAAAAACACACACAAAAAAACAAAGAAAAACTAGACTTATACATTTACAAAACATTTCACACAAGAGCTCAGAATACAGCTTCCTTTTAAGTGCAAATGGAACATTTTACAAGATAGACTACACACAAGCCTCAATAAATTTAATAAGATTGAAATCATACAAAGTATGCTTTCTGACCACAGTGGAATGAAATTAGCAATCAATAATAAAAGGCCATTTGGGAAATTCACAAATATGTGTGCATTAATAACACACTCAAATAACCAGTGTTCAAAGAAGAAGAAATTGCAAAGGAATTTAGAAAATACCTTGAGATGAGTAAAAACAAAAACACAAAATACCAAAACTAGAGGTTCAACTGAAGCAGTGCTCAGAGAAATTTATAGCTGTGAACACCTATAGTAAAAAAGAAAGGTATCAAGTCAATGACCTAACTTTCCACCTTCAGAAACTAGAAAAATACAACCAAACAAAACCCACAGCAAGCAGGAAGAAGGAAACAATAAAGAATGGAAATAAATAAAATAGAGAATAGAAAAACAATAGAGAAAATCAACAAAACCAAAAGTTTGTTCTTTGATAAGATCAACAAAATTGACAAATCTTTAGCTAAACTGACCAAGATAAACAGAGAAGACTCAAATTACTAAAATCTAGAAAAAAAAAAAAAAAAAAAAAGAGTAGGTATTGGTACCAATCTTACAGAAACAAAAATTAATGTAAGGGAATTCTATCAACAATGATCTATATGCTCATAGTTATATAACTTAGATGGAAATGACAAAGTCTTAGAAAGACTCTAATTACTGAACCTGACTTCTGAAGAAATTAAAAACTCTGAATAGACCTATAACAAAAGATTGATTAAGTAATTTAAAATGTTCCCACAAAGAAAAGTCCAGACCCAGCTGGCTTCATTGGTAATTCTACCAGCTATCACAGAAGAATTAATGATAATTATTCACAAACGCTTCCAAAATATAAACAAAGAGAGAACACTTCCCAGCTATTTTTGAGGCCAATATTAACCAAATGAGATATCACAAGAAAAACTACAGCCTAATACCCCTTGAATATAGATGCAAAAATACTTAACAAAATATTAGCAAGACAAATCCAGCAATCTATAAATAGGATTATAAATCATAACCAAGTGTAATGGATCCCAGAAATACAAGGTCAGTTTAACATTCAAAAATCAATGAATGTAATACATCATATTAATAGAAAAAAGGACAAAAACCATACAATCAACTCAACTGATGAAGAAAAAGTATTTGATAAAATCCAACACCCTGTTATGATAAAAATGCTAAATAAACTAGGATTACAATAGAACTAACTCAACCTGAAAAGGCCTTCTATGAAAAACCCACAACAAACATCATACTTAATGATGAAAATGTGAATGGTTTCACTCTACAATCAGGAATAAGTCAAACAGGTCCACTCTTGCCACTTCTATTAAATACTGTACAAGAGATTCTAGTCAGACAAATGAGGTTTTTTTCCAAAGATAATCAGTTTAATTAGGTCCTAATTGTTTATTTTTGCTTTTATTTTCATTATTCTAGGCAGTCGACCAAAAAAGATCTTGTTTTGATTTATGTCAAGGAGTGTTCTGCCTATGTTTTCCTCTAATTTTATAGTATCCAGCCTTACATTTAGGTCTTTAATCCATTTTGAGTTTTTGTTTGTTTATGATGTTAAGGGAGTGTTCTAATTTCATTCTTTTACATGTAGCTGTCCAATTTTCCCAGCACCACTTACTGAAGAGACTGTCTTTTCTCCATTGTATATTCTTGTCTCCTTTGTCATAGATTAGGTGGCCATAGGTGCATGGATTTATCTCTGGACTCTCTATCCTGTTCCATTGATCTATATTTCTGTTTTTGTGCCAGAACCATACTGTTTTGATTGCTGTAGCTTTGTAGTATAGTCTGAAGTCAGGGTGCTTGATTCCTTCAGCTTTAGCAAAAGGCAACCACAAACAAAATGAAAAGACAACCCTCAGAATGGAAGAAATATTTTCAAATGAAGCAACTGGCAAGTGATTAATCTCCAAAAGATATAAACAGCTCATGCAGCTCAATATAAAAAAAAAAAAAACAACTCAATCAAAAAATGGGCAGAAGACCTAAATAGACATTTCTCCAAAGAAGACATACAGATGGGCAGAAGACATATGAAAAGATGTTCAACATCACTAATTATTAGAGAAATGCAAATCAAAACTACAATGAGGTATCACCTTACACTAGTCAGAATGGCCATCATCAAAAAATCTACAAACGATAAATGCTAGAGAGGGTGTGGAGAAAAGGGAACCCTCCTACACTGTTGGTGGGAATGTAAACTGGTACAGCCACTATGGAGAACAGTATGCAAGTTCCTTAAAAAACTAAAAATACAGCTATCATATGACCCAACAATCCCACTCCTGGGAATATATCTGGAGAAAACCATAATTCAAAAGGATGCATGCACCCTGATGTTCATTGCAGTACTATTTACAATAGTCAGGACATGGAAATGTCCATCGACAGAGGAATGGATAAAGAAGATGTGGTATATATATATATAATGGAATATTACTCACCCATAAAAAGGAATGAAATAATGTCATTTGCAGCAACATGGATGGACCTAGAGATTGTCATATGGAGTGAAGTAAGTCAGAAAGAGAAAGACAAATGTCATACAATATTGCTTATATGTGAAATCTAGAAAAATGGTTCAGATGAATTTATTTGCAAAGAAGAAATAAAGTCACAGATTAGAAAACAAAATTATGGTTACCAAGGGGGGAAGAGGGGGTGGGATGAATTGGAAGATTGGGATTAATATATATACATCACTATGTATAAAATAGTTAACTAATGAGAACCTACTGTATAGCACAGGGAACTCTACTCAATGCTCTGTAGTGACCTAAAAGGGAAGGACATCTAAAAAGGAGTGGATATATGTACTGTATATGTATAACTGATTCACTTTGCTGTACAGCAGAAACTAACACATTGTAAAGCAACTATACTCCAATAAAAAAAAAAAAAAAGACATTCAGACTTGAAATGAAAAAGAAACCTATCTCTATTTGCAGGTGATATGATTTTACATATAGAGAACCCTAAGTAATATGCACACATACATACACACACGCACAACTATTGGAACTAATCAATAAGTTCAGCAAGACTGAAGGACATAGAAAATATACCAAAATAAACTGTATTTCTTTCACAAGCAATGAAAAATCAAAAAATGTAATTGTGAAAACAATTGCATTAACAATGGCATCAAAAAGAATTACTTAGGAGTACATTTTTTAAGGGAAGTTTAAGACTTCTACACTGAAAATTCAACTATAATTTACTGTTGAAAAAAATTGAAGATCTAAATAAATAAAAAGATATCTCATGTTCTTGAATGGGAAGATTTAATATTATTAATATAGAAATACTTCTCAAATTGATCTATAGACTATTCAAACCTTAACAAAATCCCAAATGGCTTTCTTGCAGAAATTGACAAGCTGATGTTAAAATTCATATAGAAATTCAAGGGACCCAGAATAGTCAGAACAATCTTTAAAAAAATCACAAAGTTGGAAGACTCATACTTCTAGGCTTCATAACGTGACAAAAAGCTACAGTGTGGTAGTGGCATAAAATAATAGACATATGGATCAATGGAAGGGAGTTGAATCCAGAAGTAAACCCATATACTTATGGTTAATTGATTTTTTGACCAGGGTGCCAAGACAGTTCAATAGGGAAAAAAACAGTCTTTCTAACAAAGGACAAAAGGACAACTGTATATCTACATTTGAAAGAATGAAGCTAGACCCCTGCCTCAGAATATGCAGAAAAAAAATTAACTCAAAATGGATCAAAGACATAAATGTAAGAACTCAAGCTATAAAACATTTAGAAGAAAACATAGGAGGAAAATGACCTTTGGTTTGTCTATGGTTTCTTTCTTTAAATATCTTTAATTTTTAAATTGAATTTGGGGGGTTTTTTCCCTTGTAATTCAATCATGTCAACAGTCTTATATTTTGTACTCTTACTCTGTAATAAAGCATAATTTTTTTCTCAGATTTAAGAATAAGATTGCTATTTCACTCTTATTTTTCATAATGTAAGAATAGCTGAAATTTTCCATTTTTCTGTAATATGAACTGTTATATTCAAATTATTTGCATTATTATTGTTTTTAAAAATTTCCTCACAAAATTACGTTTATTTCTGGTTTTGATGAGATGATAGACAAAGCAACAGTGACAAGGATTCAGTATGATGATTTGACTCTGACACTAATAAACTGTGCACCTTGGGCATGTCTTTTACCTCAACTTACCTGTATACCACTGAAGAGATGTGGAACAAGGGACCTGTTAGATATAGTTTCCTGGGTAATCTGTAACTTTGTCTATCATGTTGATCACTTTTTGGCCCATGTAAAAGCACTTGATATAAAAAATATTTGTTGAAGGCAAATCTCTATGAATTAATCCATACCTGTATTCTAAGCTACTGGTGACCTTTGTATGGACATGAAACAATCAAAGCTCCAATCAAAGCAAACAGAAGAACTAAAAAAATAAGAAAAGTCTGAAACACAGTTTAAATCAGTATTCATTGATTTCTGGGATACTACATTCAAAGAGCAATAAACAGAGGCGGATTCTAAAATAAGTGGCCATAGACACTAATCAAAGAGATAATACATTTACAAGATAATGCAGTCTCAAGTTTTTCAGGAACATTTGCATAATCAGGTGGTAGCAGCTTCATGAATGCAGTTTTTGAGTACAAAAGACAATAATCTTCCATCACTGTTGAAATCATTAAAAGCTATAAACTACTGCATTAAAGTGTGTAGTTTTAGATAATGCTCAATCAAAATATTTATTCATGAGAAAGAATACTTTAACAATAGACTCACAAAGTGCGTCATTTGTCTTTTATGGTTTTCATCATGAAAGCAATTTGCTGTTGTTCTAAGGTTGTTCTGATGAAACATATGACATTTGAAATAATTGTGACATTGGCTAAATAGTCTTTTACTAAATGATTCATAGTTGGAAAGGCACATCTACTTTTCTAGTCTTGGTAAGTCATTTCACTTGGTTGAATTGTGTTAATGAAGACAATAGGTACTTACTGGGTGCTTACTATGTGCCATCCATGACAGTGGTTCTTTGTCAATTGTTATATTTAATTCTCCCAACAACATCATGAAGTCAGTATTGTTATTCCAATTTTACAGAAGACAGAACTGAGGTGCAAGGAAATTAAATAGCCTGCTTATGTCACACAGCTAGCAGAATTAACAAGGCTTGAATACAAATTTGTTCTGCCTCCAAATTTTGTGCTGTCTGTAGTATTTTTCTAGATAGTAACTTCTAAATGTTTGCATTTAGACTTAAGTATAATGAGTGAGTGGGTATAGAGTGGCAACTCCAGTCTAACTCTGCTAAATTAGATGGATAACATCATCCTCACCTGGGATTAAGAGGCTACTGTTATTTCTACTTTTATGATGCTTGCCTTAGGTGAATTTTGTATTAATTTACTGAAACAGTCCAAGTTATCCTGCTCTAGATATCACAGTGGCAAGCCAGGTGATAGGAACTTTATTAGAATAATAATACTTCATATCCAAACTGTAAATTCACAAATTCTCAAAATTTAATCATTCTGAATCTACACTGTATTCTCTTGCTGACTGCTCCATCTGCTATGGCAAAGTGTAGAACTCTGAGTGTAGAAGGGACAGTTCTTCTGGAATGAGTTCCCTGGAGAAGGATGTATGCTTGCCACAGCAAGCAAAAGTGCTTGACAGTAAGAATTTGTTCACACTATGAGAATATTGCAGAATTGTTTTAGATCTACTAGTCAAAACTCATTATAATAAACTGCAGACCTTTTCATAAACTCCCACTGCTATGCAGTTTTAGTCCCCATTCCTAGCTTTTGATGCTTTGCCTGATTTATTCATCCAGCCACACAAGAGAAGAGATATTTAATAAGTGCCTCTAAGGGCCAACCTTGGGCTAGGCACCAGAGATCCAAGATCCAAAGATGAGGAAAAAGAAAGCACTTATTTTCATGGAGCATGAGTTTATTAGGGGAAATAGAATTTAATCACATAATTAAATTAATGGGTATATATTTAGAAGTTGAGTTAAGGCTAAAAAGACGTACATCTACATCTACCAAGCTATTAATGAGTTACTAGATACTTTGTCAAAATCCAACAACCTGGGGAGGTAAAAATTAACCTCCATTTTACAAGGGGATAAGTATTCATAGAATCCAAGGGCATTAGATTTGGAAGGGATATTTTAGGATCCATTTGGTGTTAATGTTTCTCCAGTTCATATTCTCTCTCAGGCACTGATTTAGTGGTTCTGTGGAGGAATTTGTATTTTTTAAGCAGCTCATAGGTGATTCCAGAGGACTGTCAGATTTGGGAATTCTGGATTTAGCCTGACCATCCCCCTAATGCTTTAGTTTCCCTTCTTTTCATCAAATAATCCTCTAAACCTTGTTTGAAATTCACTGGCACATTTCTAGAGGTATACTACCATATCTTAGGACCGTGTTAACTTGTTCAAGTTCATAGCTAAATTGTAGTAGAACTAAGATTCAAACCCAAGCCTTAGGTTTTATTTTTGTTTTTGTTTTTTTGCGGTATGCGGGCCTCTCACTGTTGTGGTCTCTCCTGCTGCGGAGCACAGGCTCCCGACGCGCAGGCCAAGCGTCCACGGCTCACAGGCCCAGCCGCTCCGCGGCATGTGGGATCCTCCCGGACCGGGGCACAAACCCGTGTCCCCTGCATCGGCAGGCGGACTCTCAACCGCTGCGCCACCAGGGAAGCCCCAAGCCTTAGTTTTAATTGAAGGGCTCTTTTCACCATAATACATCTAGTACTATCTTCGCATATAATAAAAAAAAAGCACTAAAAAGGTTAAGATTTTTTATTAAAATTAAAGCACTTAAGGTATTAAATTTCTATGCCTTAGAAAATTCTCTGATAGGTGTTTTTAAAAAGAAGTACTAATTAGTGGCTTTTGTTAATCCAATTTTCATCCACAAGACAAACCATATTTATTTTGTAAGAATGCTTTAACTGGTATAGGCTATTAAGGACTTCATACAGTAACTGTCTTGGGACACTGGAATATAATACTGAATGCATGTATTCTAACGGCACAGTATAACTTGAATTAAAAATAGAATAAAATTATACAACCATTGAATTAATTATATTAGACATTTTTATTAAATAGTCTTAAGTATTTATCACAATTGGCAGGGTCACCTGAAGTGAACTGTATATTAGACTTCATGTCTATGAGTAGTATATCTCAACTTGGATGGTATATCTGAGAGCCAATAATTCAGAAAAAAACATAGAAATTAATCTTATATAATTTTAGGTATGAATAAAAATAACAGAAGAAATTGAGTTGTCTATTTTTAAACAATTATATAGTTTATAAATTTCTTTATGTAGAGAAATACATTATTTATTTGGTTTTATATATTGTCTATCAGAGTTAACTAAATTCAAGGGCAAAATAATGATGTAGCAGTCATGGGGTTCAGTAAGAAGATATTTTCAATGGGACCTCATCTATATTTGAAGGTTACTACCAATATTATATATGAAAACTTCACTTCAAAGTGGAAAAGGGCACAAATAAATCTGTTTTGGCTGAAAACTAAAGTTTCAGACATTTTGATTTCTTCGAATGTCACATTTATGATAATATCAAGTTAGAATTTGGCAGCTAGGCACATGTCTTAATTTGCTCATAATTTTAACTACAGAGTTTTAAATTTATTCTATCTATTAATATATTTAAGCAAAATCTTAATTTAGAATGACTAAAAAAGAAAAGAAACACAGAAAGAATGAAAATGTTGTACATATATATATAATTCAGTTTATTAATGATGAATCTGGTATCTAATCTACTTAAAATATTTAAAACTATTTCTGAAGGGTTATATCTAATTAGTCCATATAAACCTAACTCAAGTCATAGTTTACATTTGGAATTAACAAAACATTAGTTATTTTAAAATATCTGCTGTATTTCAGACTTTTAATCACTTCAACATTTTAGACAATTCATTACGTATTTGACAAGTATCTTTCATGTAAAAAGTACAGTGGTAGATTATAAGAGATAAAAATGAATAAGACAGATGCTTTACCCTATTTGATTTTACCATATGATAAAGAAGATAAATTTGATGTAATTTGATCCAACAGTGTTCATTAAGTGCCTGTTTTTAAGCATTAACTCATAACTACACTAGGATACATATCAGAAAATGAATGAGATGATATTTCTTTTCCACAAGTTACTTTGTGGTTTAGTTAGGGAGGGAGAAAAGTAAACAAATAATTAAAATATAATATAAGTGATCTAGTTGAAATATAGTTTTTTAATGAAGTAAATGGAAGGAAAAACTAAGATTTTGGAGAGAATAAAGATAGTTCACAGGTTGATGGAGTTTAAGGGAAAAGTGAAGTCAAGAACCAGGTTATTTTTGGACAAAGAAACCCCTATGTGCAAAGGGCACAGAAGCCAAATTGCCATTGAAGAACGGCTTGTGGAAAAACTGTTTGTTTTTAAGAAATAAGATTAACATGCACACTTTCAAAATGTTTGTTCATCAGAAGACAGTTTAAGGGAGTGAAAATGCAAGCCACAGAAAGGAAATATACTTGCAACACATGTAACCTATAAAGGCCTTGTAGTTAAATTATTTAAATTAATTTTATAGTTCAATAAGGAAAAGAGGACCCATCCAATAAAAAATGTGCAAGAGATAAAAATGGTCCTTAAACATATGAAAACATGTACAATCTAATTAAAACCAGAGAAATGCAAACTAAAACCACAATGAGATACCACTACACACCTATTATATTGTCTAAAATTGAAGTGACCTTCAAAATCAAGTTTCCAAAGATATGGAAAAATGGGAATGATTATATTGGTAAATACATATTAGTACAAGAAGTTTGGGGAAAAATTGTCATTGTCTACTAAAATTTAACTTATATATACATTATAGAAGTTTCCAGAGCAGTCTGAAAAAGCATTACTCACAAGATACTCAGTTGGGTTCCATCTCCCATAACTGGCATGTTGAATGCAGTTTGGTTGATCATTCTGACAACAGACTCCTGCCTTCCTCACCCCCTCCCTTTTTATTTGCTTCAGCAAAATAACATTTAGAAATAATAATCAATTTAAGACGATGCTTCAAAACATGTTTTGAGATGTTTGAGATGAGATGTTTCACAAACAGTATATTTCATCAGTTTGTCATCTTAGAGGTGATAGGGAGGGAACCAGTGAAGAGGCTATGAATAATTTCACAAATTAAATAGAAATGTTAAAAAAATTCATAAGAACTTGCAATGTAAACCTTCAGATAACTTTTGAATGTAAAGAATGACCTTTTACTAGCAGGTCTTCATTTAGGTGAACTCTGAGGCTATGGTGGTTTTAAGAGCAAAACATGTAAATTAAAATAAAAATCATGATCTTCACTAGAAACACATTCATAATGCATGGCAAAACTAAGGCTGAATAACCATTACATACTTGAAAAACAATTATATTACAGACCTTAACCTTAAAAGATTTATTAAGCCACCTCCTAAAATGTATTATTCTTTCTTGCCTATTTTCTTTAAGTTGAAGGATACCAGCTCTGTGTTAAATTCCCATTATGTGAGGAGCTGGCACTCTTTATGATTGATGAGTTGAATAGAAAGTGATTATAGTTTTATAAGTCTACAGGATTTAGAACAAGTCTAGTATATAATCTTAAGATTCATATCTATTGGTCTGGAATTAACTTCCATTATCTAAAAAATTGTACATATATATATATATATATATATATACATACACACACACAGAAACTAGCTTTTGCTTACATTACATATACATACATACATAGATTAATTTAGATTAGGTTATGTTACATTATTTTTATTTTGTATTATCAAGGAAACAAGACTCAGGACATCTGAACCTAGTTGTGAGAGGGAAGGAAAAATGTTATGGTCATATGTGTAAACTCTTGCTCTGACATATATAATACTTTGTAATAAGGTATTCAGCAAGTAAAAAGACACATTGCCTAACCTGAAGTCTCTGTGATGATGTTTATTTGTTTTATGTTTAATAATAGTACCATATAAGTTTGTTCATATTCTTACAATTAACTTTCTGTAATGGAGGTTGTTAAGAGACTATGGGAATTGTTATAATGAGAAATAAAATAGAGTTGGTCATTCAGCAAATTCTATACAGCACAAACCCAATTATTAAAGGCATAAACACCTCAGTTGCTTTCCTAGGAACCTAACCGACAGTTTTGGTAGGATGCATCTTGGTTCTTTCAGCTGCTCTAGTTAATTCATTAGATATGCTAATCGTATTAGTGAGGCCATTGGCTCTTTAAAATATATATAGAAAGCGGTTAAGAATAAAAATAATAATGGCTATTGCTGGCAAACATAAAGGGTATAAAAATAGATATAATTTTTGGAAGGTGGAATTTGGCAGTGTCTCTTAATAATGAGATTTTCAAATTCTTGACCTAATATTTCTGCTTCCAGAAAATTATGTTTGTGTGTATGCATTTAGTAATTCATATACATACATGAATGTTTATTATAGCATTATATTTAATTGTAAAAAGGAAAGAACATAAAACTCAATCAATAATATATGGTTAAATAAGTTATGCTTTTCATGTAAGGGAAAATGAAATAGTGAAAAGGAGTAGAGTAGATGTGAAAAAAATAAATTATAAAGCAGTATGTATATTATTACTCCATTTGTATAAGTTAGTATATATATATGTCTTGTGATACATATGTCTTGTTAGATATGTATCTTAGAGATGAATTACTGGGTAATGCTTTTTAAGACTGCTCTAGAAACTTCTATAATGCTTGCATGCCATACAAAAAGGAGAAAGAGTATAAACCATTAGGCATTAATTTTTAAAAATGAAACAAAAACCAATAAAAATAAAAAAGCTTTTTCTGGATGACAGTATGGGACTGATCATGTAACAGCATCACACTATCTCAACGGCACAAATCAAAGGATGTCCAGCAAAATCACAATACGCCTTTTACCTTCTGACTGGTGTTATGGTAAACATGCCAATGAGAGCTCTTCCTGTGCTTGAGCCTGAACAAATTTCCTGATTAAAATGATGCTATTCCTTATGGAGAGGCTCTTCCAAAAGCCACACACTTTTCCTACTTCTTCTGCTTTTAATGAAACAGGATGTATCATTTTGGATAATTCTTTTCCAATGGTCATTGACTGCAGCTGACTCTATAAACATGTGCATTCCTTGTGTGATCGAAGCTGAATGCAACATTATATTACCAGTGAAAAATTAAGAATATATGTATGTATTTAAGGGGTTGTCAGCTCTGAGATTACATGTGACATTAATTCCTACCGGCAGCAACCATCAATTACAAAGCATTTCACCTTGCAAACTTCAGCCCTCATTAGGCTTAAAAAGATATTTTGTCATTTACTTATGAGACTTCAACTATAGCCAAGAATTGGCTGTGTAACTGCATTGCAAAGGTTCCAAAGAACAATTATAATATTAAAGAATGAAGACCTAAAAGATAAAAAGCAAAGTGATTTTTCACATTTATGAAATATTTTTTCAGTAAGTGACATTCTATTGGATGAACCGCTGTAAATCCAGTGATCTGAAAGGGAGAATTCTATCGTGTAATAAGACCATCTTCACATTTATGTAGAAAAGCAGATGTTTACAATTTTTGGCTCTACACTTAAATTATATATGATCAATTAATTCACTTAATTATAAATTGTTAAGTATTTATAAACTCATATTTGTATAAAATACATACTTCTCTTAAAATATCTTACATGTTTAATTTTTAAGAAAGAAGGAGAACATTCAAGGAGATTTTTATTCGCTTGTTAAATGTGGCAATATTGTTCAAATGATGTTAAAATTAAAGTAATAAATGCAGATTCTGAGCAAAGAAATTGAGAAATAAAAATGACTATAAAATAATACTTTATGAGAGCATTTGCATATTTTGGCATAGTAAAATGGCATATGTGTCTATTAGAACAGGACTCTTTTTTATTAAAGGCAATCATTATGAAAGAAAATAGCTGAAGTTTTTCAAAGTATTTCTGACTTTCTATGAGAATAGCTATTTTTCATAAACTGGATTCATACTACACTCAGTTTTAAAAATCTGAAAGGGACCACTTTCTTGGCAGTGCTTTTTGGAAGATTCTGAATAATGTTGGTGTCACTAAAATGTTAGGGAAATATATATGAAGCAGTGTCCTAGGGAAAAGTAGTAACATAATAAAAGAGTGCAAACTACAATTAAATAATATATATATATGCATGTAATTATAAATATATATTAGAATTAGTGTCATATAGTAGAAAAATGGAGAAGACTTCTCTGTTCTTGACCAACCAAATACGTGTCAGTCAGCTTTAAGTGTGCTCATTTGTCACATGAAGATTTATATTGGGAACACATATATGAGTAAGTCCTCAACATCTACTGATGAACAAATGAACAAGTCTAACACTTCTATGATTGACCATACAAGAAGTAACATAGTATCGTTTGTTTTTACTAATAGAAGCCATTAAGATAAAGCATCTGTACATGGAAAAAGATAAGGGAAGGTCCATGAGTAATAAATGAGCAGTATGGATATATAGAGAACAAATCATGACAGATAAACTTGATTGTTTTTTTCTGATAGATTTAGAAAATTAATGGGTATAGGGAATGTAGTACAAGTAATATATTTGGATTTTCATAAAGTATTTAATTCAATGTTTCATAAGCTCTGACTTGTAATATTAATTCAAATTGTCTTGGAGATGATTATTCTCAGATGGCTTGAAAACCATTTAAAGAGCTGTAAACAGGGGGTAATGATAAATGGTCAGAGACAGAGTTAGGGGGGAGGAGTGAGCTGTCACTAAGGTTGATTTAGGTCCTGAGTTTCAGTATTTTCATTACTGACATGCAAAGTGGCATAAACAACACACAAGTGAAATTTGAAAATGACATTAAATTGGAAGGCACCATCAACACAGAAACAGTAAATCGTCAAGATGTAAGCTGGAATGTAAAAGGGACTATGCAAAAGACTGCCCACACTAAAAGGCATTTTGGATTTATTACAAGCAAACATAACCAGACAAACTGGCAAAACAGGTTGACAAAATAAATTACAATCCCATAAGTAATGCATTATGGAAATTCCTTTAGACAAATATATACAGATTTTCATTCATGTCTCAGTACTGACAGATCTATACTTAGAAAGGAGTCACGAGATTATACAGTTTAATCCAAATTCTGATTTTCAAGATGGTATTCCAAATAGAAAAATATGTATCTTTATAGAGTGACTTTATATGTTGAATTCTCTATTTTTCTCTATATGAATCATTTGCAGGAAAAAAATTCCACTATAACTTGGCTGTTCTTTGACACTGAGCACACTTATAGGTCTTCATTTCCCTCATGAATGCAGTTGAAGTGTATGTAGGGAATATCACTTACACAAAAGATAATCATGAAGGTAAATCTTCTGTAAATGACTTTTGGATTATCCATGGTACAATGCTCCCTCTTCACCCATGCAAATAATTGAGAGTCGATTGTACACACATATAAGGAAAGATAAATAGGAAGACAAATGACTTCCATGAGAAGATTATTACTTTACTCCACTTTATCCCCTTCTATTGGAAAACTCAACAAATTAGAGGGAATTCAGAGCACTGAAACAAAAAGGCAATAAAGTTATCCACTTATAAGAATGAAATAAATGAGCTAACCCACAGAGTGCATCTGAGAGCCACGAGAAAGCTACAGTGGGTAACACGTAACTATCGCCTGAAAATCCGCAAGAGGAAAAAAATTACTTTTGTGGGATAAGGGCAATTTCCCTCTTATCCAGATTCTCAAATAAAGAAAATTACAATCTAGAGAAAACACTATTGCCTATATTATTGTGAACAAATTTGATTTAGACTTACTGAAGAAATATTTCTGAAGGAATGAAGAACCAACTCTTGATTGTCCATGGGTAAATACATTAAGAGTTAGAAAATAGTAGTGAAATTCACAGTGATTTTGAAATTAGATATACCTAGGTTTAAATTTTGACTCTGCCACTTACACAATATATATGGGTGTGGTCAAATATCCTCATTTGATAAATGGAGATAATAAATCTAACTTAATTCACAAATGTATTAAATGAGAAAATAGGGACCCACAGAATGTAAAAATAATAAATATGAAAAAAGTCACATTTGGCTTTGAAATATATTCAAAAATGTTTATATTTTCCATATTGCAAATGTAAACTTTCTTTTTTTTTTTTTTTAAACTATCCTCTCTAATTGGGCGGAAAGATGGTAGAAAGAGCATGATATCTGAACTCATGAAGTCTTAAGTATGACTACTGCTTCCCCACTTACAAATCATAGGACTTGGGTAATTTATTTAAAATCTGAGTTTCATGTTCCTCATTTTTAAAACTGCAGAAATGCTGTGCAATTCAGTAGATTATAAGACATGGGAATGAGCATGTAGTGTATACAGAATAAACATTTACCTTCCTTTACCCCATCTTTATCTTTTTTGACCTATAATACCTACCTTTTACCACCTGTTTGTTTCATTTTCCTTAATAAAATGCACCTCTTGGTGCATATGTGATATCATCAGTCTCAACATCCAAACTAAATATTGGGTACATCCTGCCTATATTTTCTTTTCTACCTTCTAGAAGCTCAAAAATTATCCAATAAGATATATTTGAAATTACATAGGTCAGGATGTTACATTAATGAAAGGTTGTATATTTTTACCTTAAGTATTCCTACATGTGTGTTGTCTTGTTTTGTGAAATCTCAGAAATAAAATATTAGCTGTATTTATACAGCTCATTCTGTTCAGCACTGAATATAAACGAGTGATAAATAAAAGCTTTTTGATAATAGATGACAGGCATATACTCAACCTCTTTCTGCCACTCCTGACCCTTTCATGTTGGCACTAGTGTCTGGAGGCTGACATCTGACTGAAGAGCAGAGAAATAGACAACTGGGCGTAGGTCATCTTTTTTACATATTTATTTTTGACAGTTGTAGGTCATCTTCATAGGAAAAACTATAAAGTAATATAAATATATTAAAAATCAACCGGGAACTTTAAGAGCTGAGATTCCCTCTTCTCAGGAAATTTATTATGTTAATGTCCTTTAAAAATACTATCATACCTTCACCATTTCTTCAGCAAGTTTTTCCTTCACAATAGGAAGATGCATCTCTGCCCCTCCCCCAAAATCAATCTTTTCCCCACTGTTCTGTTTCTAACTAGAAAACATTTCAACTCCCTGGAAAGAAAACCTTTCCAAAAAATATAGGTGGGCAATAATAGAACAGATTCTCTCAGGGCAGTGGTTTTCAACCCCAGGAGTATGCAAGCCATGTTGTTCAAAGGACTGAATGAATGTAGAGGAAGGAAGGCTGTTCTGGTGAGAGTGAATCAATTCCAAAGAGTTTTCCACCACTAGGAACTTCGCAAGGAAAAAGAGGGACCTCCTCTGTATTTCTTGAACATTTCTGAATTGAAAACAATTATTGAGCACCTACTATGTTCCCGGTATTATACCAAATACAGAGATAACCAAAGACACTTCCTGTCCTTCAGAATATCCTGACCTACTGAGGGAGAAAAAAAATGTAGAGGTGATTGTAACATGATGTGATCAGTGTAGTGAGGCAGATAGGCCTTTGGGGCTATGGCAGCATAAGGAGGTGGCACTTAACCCAATAGAGAGGGCTCTTATTTCCAACCTATTCATAATGCAAGGCCATATGTTTGTGTGCAATAATTTTTAACATCTTTTAGTTTGTCACCTTGCTGTTTCAATGGTTACTAAGACAGCCCAAAAAAGGCTAAACTCAATGATGCTATTGTGCTTTACAAACTGCAACAGATTTTAGTTCTATAGTAATAAAGCATACACCTTCAGTGCACAAAATCTGGCAAATAAAGAAAAGATAAGGGAAAAAAAGTATATAACCACTATTAATAGTTTTATTCTTTTTTTCATTCCAGTCTTGTTCCTTTCTCTCTCTGCAAACAGACAAGTAGATCATTGTAATAAGTATATATTAATATATGTACAATGTATGATATATATGTATATCCATGGGCATATATATTTTACACCTACAGTAATAAAAATGAGTTTAAGTTCCCCAAAGCCCCAATATCATTATCTAATACTTATTGAGCACTTATTATGTGGAAAATAATAGTTGTACCTTCCTTATAAACTTGTGATAACCAAGGGTGCTTATACATGTAAAGTATTTATAACAATGTCTAAGATATAATACTATGCCAATAAATACAGCTGTTATTAGCATTATTGCATTGCCTTCAGACAGGTATGGAAAGAAAGCGGGGACAATGCTAAAAAGTTAAAGCAACCACTCGCCCTTCTCTTCCAAATCCAGAAATGTTAATAAAAGATATCATGGCCAGGTGATACATGGAAATCATTTGAGGAGGTTCTTTAAACCTGAGGCAACGTACATGGGTAGAAGAATACCTTTTCCAAAGATAAAACTCCTGGACTCCAAGAGCCCAGCAAACTGTTCAACATTCTAGATAAGACTACTGGGAGGTTTCCAACAGTCTCAAATATAGCCTACCAGAGACATTACCCCTAACCCCTAACATTTGTCTCAACTAATTGCATCAACGTGTATCCTCCAGGGAAGACATTATCTACCAGGGAACATTCTTCAGTGATACTGAGCAATGGTACCTTAAAGAGCTAATCTGTCAATTGCTATGAGCCCTCTCCATGCAAAATATGTCTATAAGCAAGATTGCTTATGGTTTTAAGGCATACACAAAAACCTCTAAAAGCCATCACTGAAATACACTTCATAAAATAATGTCTGCACCATTTTTTCCTATGTTGCTTAGAAACTAAAGAACATTTCTACAAACAAAGCAAATAAACCCAGAAATACAAATAAATTTACTGCCATGAGTAGACTGTATATATAAATTTATGCATGCTAATGAATATAACTTATAATAACATTTCTAATGTCACCAATTTCTAAACTACATTTTATAGCTATAATTTTGTCATCAGTCATTGTTTCCATACCACACCATCATGGTTCCTGGCACGTAGTAAGTGCTTAACAAATGTTTGGTGAATTAATAAAATCTATTCACAGTCCTCACCCTGCTGGGTTTCTCTGTGACACTTCCAGCAGCTCAGCACTCTACACAGTCCAAACAGCTTGAGAGGTGAAAATTTGCACTCTACCGAAAAGAGTTCTAAACAGGAGGCCAGGAGGCAAGGTTCCTAGTCTTGGATCTGTCTAGACACCTGCATTAACTTTCCTCATCTATAAAACATGTTTGCTGCACTAAATATTTCTAAGAGCTAAATTCTAACAAGAGTCTACATTTTTTAAGGAAGATGTTATAGATGTATTTTAAAAGCAGAAAATGGTTAGAATCCTAGCTTTACCATTTACTAGTGACCTTGGGCAATTTATTTAACCTCTCTAAACTTCAGTTTCTTCTTCTGTTAAATAGGAATAGTAATAATACTCACTTCATGGAGCTGTTATGAGGGTCAAATGAAATAATGTGTATAAATAAAGTGCTAGGTACAGTACATGGCACAAAGAGCTCAAAAATCATTATTTGGCATTACTATTCTTACTAATACTCTTTATTTATTCTTGTTTTGCTATACATCTGCTCTCTCTTCTCTGAGCCAGAAACAAGTGGAGATTTCTTCATCTAGTTAGAAGCTGGTGGGAAAAGGCCATCAAGGAGACTGAACGCTGCAGCTTTAATATATAAAGGACAAATCAAGTAACAACATCAAAAGGTTATTGAACTGTGTAGTCTTTGAACTCTTTAATAAATAGAAGCTTTCTATTATAGGAGTCATTTATTTTATAGTAAGACATAAATGAAATTATAAATCACATTAAAGGAGGGACTTCCCTGGCGGTCCAGTGGTTAAGACTCCACGCTTCCAATGCAGGGGGCACGGGTTTGATCCCTGGTCAGGGAACAAAGTTCCCACATGCCACATGGCACGGCCAATAAATAAATAAATAAATTTTTTTTTAAAAAAACCCTAAACTAAAAATAAATAAATAACATTAAAGGAGGACTGGAATGATTATGTTTATCAAAGGAAGGTATGGATTTTAAAGATTAACTAGTAGTACTAAACAAACTATTGTGGAAGGAGGGTTGAATTGTATAAAGGATATATTCATCTATATCCCATCATATGTACTAACTATCGCAAGAATACTGATAATCACACAAAATCACCGTATGAAGGAACCGGGACTTGGACATGCAGCAAACTCGCAAATGTCACAGAATGACTGAATGGCAGAAATGAGATGCAAACCCTGGCTGGCAATTCCCCGAGGGATGGCTAAGAGTCTCAGGGTTCAATGACCTGCTTCTCTCTGGCTAGCACAGTTCCACTTCAAGAAACACCACTGCCAGCAAGGAAGCAACACACATGGTGGTTATGATCAGGAACTTTGACTTCTAAAGTTTGAAAGGTACACAGTTCATAGGAATTACCTAAAAAACTAGCAGAAATATCTTTGAATAACTGAAGTATTAGCAGATTGATGACAAAATAGCTCATCGCATTCCTTTATTTTTAAGCAATCATGTTTATTTGAAAACATATTGACTTTTCTTTTCTCATAGTCTTAGAACAACTTCCAGAAAAGAAATAAAATTGTCAAAAAATCTTCTGGGGAAGTAATCCATGGCTAACCTCTTTTTTATAGCTCCCGTCTTTCCTGTGGAATCTCCTTTCAGGGAAATACATCTATCTAAGAATATTGAAACATGATTTTTAAAATACAAAGCCCTTGAAAGTTGTTTAGAATAATTTAAAAATATTTTCCCACTAAGTTTAGTGAATTTATACCACACACTTTGAATATCATTCAAATATGTCTATTTTGTGTGATACTTGCTATGTAAAAATTCTAAAATGAAACTTCCAGTTTAAACTTATTACTGGAAGAATAACAAATACGTCATTGCTATTATGTTCAACAAAGTACAGAAACAAATATTTAATTTCTACAAATTACAAGCTTTCACTGAAGGGTATACGTTGAATAAAGCAATACAAGAAATTCAATCATTGCTAGCACATACTGATTAAGAACTAATGATAAGAAAATAGTTTGGTGGTTTCAGAGCCAATGAAAATGTCTAGGTCTAGAAAATACAGTGTGGTCGAGAAAAAAAATCTTAGAACTTTTTGAATTCTAAGTTTGAAAGTAATGCAATTAATATTGAAAAAATAAAATTATTCAACTTTTAAAAAATTTGTAGATTATCCTTTAGGAAGATGCTATTTTGTGGGCTCCCTAACAGTTTTGCAGTGATGCAGTCAGTTCATGTGTCTGATACCCAAATAAATTTTTAGAGTAGTTGAGCAACCCCCTCAAAGAATTTCTGAGCAAGCAAACTGTTCCACACGTCAAAACCAGTTTCTTTAGCTGTCAGCCACACTAGCATATGGATTTGGCTTTAAAAAATTCTCTCTTTTGTAGTAATCATGATGTGTACACTATGCTGTTTTCAAATGAGGTCTTCGTTTTCCTAAAATTAATGAATGCATTCTTTCTCTAGACAAAATGAATAACTCGAGCCTAAATGACTTTAACAAACCGTCTAAAAAAGCAATTAATTTATCATATCAGAAGGTCAAGATAATAAAATTGTTCTATATTTTTTTTCCTGATGGGTTTGGTTAGAAAGAGTATTAGGAGGGTTGATGAAGAGGCTTATTTTCTGTATTTTATTTAATAAACAAAAAAAATTCTGGTTTGTCCAAGCATTTCAAAGTTCAAATAATCTCACTTTTTCAGAAAGCCTTCTCTGATTCCTCCACGCTTCACAGATCTTTCTCTGTCTTGTTTTTAAACTTTTATTGCCCTTGTCTGTGAATAGAGCAGAAGATAACTTTGGAGGTCATCTAATAATGTAAGACCCTCATTTTACATATGAGAAAACTGAAATGACTATTTTTTAATTGCTTAAACTTCTCAAGGCTTTTTAAAAAACTATGCTTCTTTGTATACATTTATTAAATTATTCATTTGACCCAAAGCTCTAGATATGTAAGAGGGAAAATAAGAAATAAGTTCAGTGACAAAAAAGTAGTAGAGGGGGATTTCATAGAACATTCTACAAATGTGTTTCTGTTGTCCCACACGTTTGAACAGATTTCTTTCATAATTATAATTTCATGCATCTGAGTCACCACCATCCCTCTCCTCAACTATTGCAGTGATCTCCTCGCTCCCCTCCTGCCCCTCTTCGGTCCACTCATAGCAGCCAGAATTATCTTTTTTACAGAAAAACTCCAATTATTTTTGTTTCCTGTTATAATATCCTAAGGTTTTTCTATCATTCGTGTCATAAAATCCACACACAAATCAATTTTGTCCTTGCCTACCTCTACAGTTCTACAGCCAAGTTTCACCTGTTTGGGGCTTTCATAAAAGCTGTTACGTTAAGTAACACCTCTCTGGGTGGAATGTTCTTCTGATCTTCAACAGCTGGCTTCTTTTAGTCATTCAGGTTGCATCTTAAACGTCACCTTTTCCCAGAGCCCTTTCCTGACCCCATAATCTCATTATCTAGACCCATTAAACCCCTATCACTTCCATTTTAATTCTTTGCATAGCAATTCTGGCTCCAAAAATTTTTCCTGTTCATGTATTGGTATTTGTTTCTGTATTTTCTGGTTCCCCTCATCATATCCTAGAATTTGAGCTTCCTGTGAGTGACATTTGGCCATTTTTGGTCACTGCTGTAACTCAATGTCTAATAGCATACCTCACATTTTATAGAGAGTAAGTACTTAATTAACAAACATCTGGTTCTTAGACCAATGATTAAACAGTATTAATTTATATATATATATATATATATATATATATATATATATATATATATATATAGTACACATCTGGGTTTAAAATAGAAAGAAAATAATGAGTTGTATACCAAATATTATGTTAAATAACAAGATGCCAACAGCATTTGTGGTACCAAGTTAACTGATTTTTAAGAAAACAAAGAATAAAGTATTTCCTAATAAATCTGTTACTTAATTTTAAATGTAGATGTGTGGTTGATTAGAAATCTTTTTCAGGTCTTCATTACATTAAAAAAATCAAAAGTAGTGAAATTGTTTATTGCCACTATTCAGTTAAATGCAAGGGACTGCATAGGATTGGTACATGGTCCAATCAATTCGGTTCTAAACATGTAAGAGGCAATGCTCTGATAATAGTATAGTATTGTTTAAGTTTGGATGCTTTTATCTGACTTTCATAATAATCATGAGCAATCAGAGCAATTTTTTACATACTATTTTACATACTACTAGTGATTCATTTAAGGAAAATGAAGCAAATGCCATAAAACAAAACTCAACTATTCTTTCAAGTCCTGAAACACTTTAATTGAAAATAGAATTATATAATAATAACAATAAAACCGGTTACCATTTGCTACTACCAATGCACATGAATATTAATTTTGCCAACTGTTGGCAAAGAAAAATGAATAGAAAAATAAATTAGAAACTAATATAAGAATATACAAATGACTTGTCAATTATACCTCAATAAATATGAAAAAAGAGGGTATAAGAATGTCAACTTGATTTCACATTTTATGTTATTAAAATAGCCCTACTTTTCTGAGTGACCTCATAAAATGTAAATTATATGAATTTGAAATTATGAAGTTAAATTATACTAATGAAATGGATGTCTGGGGATTTCACTTTACACTTTGGGGAAGAAAAGATTCCAGAAAATGTTTAAACAACTTTTACACTGGTGGTTAGTATTAGATTTTAGTCTTCCTGGATGAATTGAACATTTTAAAGTTTGGGGAATATCTTCTTTAGTTTTTGACTGTTTGTTTCATCCACATTACATAAGAGCTGAATCCTGTGTAGCTTGTGCCTACTGAGTATTTTAATTGTTCTGAAATCTGTTTCCTTGAGAAGAACAAGTCACTTAGATCAACCTAGTTGGAGGTCTGCTTATAAAACTTCTATAAGGCCTTAACTATCTCCACAATAAAGTGTCATCCCTGAGCCTTCGCCTGTCCTGGTCAGATGTGTTAGCTCAATTTGCACCTGTCAGTCTCTTGGAAACGTGCATCAGATGTATGACATCATTAGAACACATGGCTGGTCAAAACATGCTCAATCCAGAAGTGGTGGCACCCTAATTTACTCCTCTGAAAATAAACAATGAAATCTTCTCTAAGAGTATTAAAGATACTACCCATCAAGAAACTTAAACAAAATATGATGTAATTTTAAAGAAATATCATGAAAATATTAAGCCCATTATTTGTAATCACTGCCATTACATCAGTTATTTACTTGTACTATATTTCTTGAAACCTTTTTCACTTGCAACAATTTTAATAATATTTTTATTCCTTACACCTAAGCTAGAAACTTTCACTGCTCTAATTTTTCCTAGGCTTCTAGTGTAAAATAGCCTCTATAGTAACATGGAGCTTTAGTGGCAGTGAGTTCAAGCTGGACTAGCCTATAGAAGCATCCAATCTGGAAGCTGGTCCACATTCCCTGGACTCCTGAAAACTGACTTCCTTGCTCTGTCCTTGAAGGACTTTACCTGAGTGCTCACCCAGACATGTTTGTTCCCCGGTTCCCAATCTTGGATGCACACTGTAATAATATTTGTATCTTAAACACAAAACAAAATACTGATACACAGACCATTCCCCCCAGAGATTCTGATTTAAATCCTTTGGTATCTGTTCCCCCCACATGTCTTGCAAAAATGTTCCCATGAAAGCACAATTTCTTTGCCAGCATCTCAAATGATTGATAATAAAACAATAGTTTAATATAAGGTAACACTGCCTCTTGGGATTTTGTTTGTTTCCTCTGTTCCTTCTCTCCACAATCATTGATGATTTTCTCCAGCTGTTAAAATTAAACTAATGTGACTGTACGTGCAATGTTTCTTTTCTCTGACCAACCCCCCCAAATCAATTCTATGTCTATCTTATATAGTCTTGGTCACACCCATCCTCTTGATATGATTATTTAAGCTAACTTTAAAAGCAACTACTCAATTCCCAGTGTGAGTTCATAACTAACACTTTCCTCAAAACTAACAAAGACCTCTGTGTCCAAAATATTAAATGTCTGAAAGAAGGAAAAACAGAATATAAAGAATAATTGCATTTCTTTGGGGGCTGAGAAAGAAGGAGGAGGAAGCAGAAGAGTTGGAAAGAGGTGAAGAAGATGTACAGAGAGAGATTAAATCTGATGTGACAGGTACAAGTCTCTTCCCAAAACTCAATTACAGAAGACATATAACTTCATTTTTTTCAATAAACGGTAGTTATCGATACATTAACCTAAATTTAAGTTTCATTTTGAGCCCTTATTCTACCAGGAAGAAACACTAAAATCTCAGATGATTAGGCAGTTACCCACATCCCTACTTCACTGACTTTTTCATAGAGATTCATCTAATGGAATTTGAAGGAACTAACAGGAATTTATGGGTGATGGATTTACTTGCTGTGTTGTAGCAAAAGTCCTTCGACCACCACTAAATGCTTCTACATGTTTTTACATGCCCCTTGTAGGGTGAGGTATTGTTCCAGGTTGAGAACCATTAGATTAGCTGAAAGGTGGAATGGACAAGTAGTTTAGGAAAATATTGCACTAAAAATTGGTTAAAATTCCAAAATACTACCTTGTCTATTTGTATATGCATAGAAAAAGAAAAAAAGAAAAAAAATGTTAGCAGTGGCTAATTTTAGATCAAGAGATTACATTTTTAAATAATTTGTGTCTTTTTGTTTGCTTATGTTTTAAAAATAAACTTGATTTATTTTATAAGAAAAAAATTAAAGCATATTCTAAAAGTTAATGAAGTGAAGTAAAACTTACTAATTGGTTAACTCGGCGCTCAGGACATTGGTCTCACTCTTTAATAAAAGCACATTGGCAAGCAAAGGCTCATTCTGCTCAGTGTTCTTTTTTCTAACTATGTGAAGTTCCCACACATGATGTCCTTTTCCGTTCCATTTCATTAACGGAACCTCTGTAACCTTGGAAAAATGATTACAACTCTAGGTCACAAGTGGAGAGTTATTAGTGATGTCCAATGGGAAACAACTCTTTCTTCCAAAAACTGTCTGATTATATCACTGTGTGTACATAATTTTTACATATTTTGTGAAAAATATGTTAAACATTTCAATTTTAACATTGTTAGAGAATTCTTCATAGCTGAGTTGTAGGACAAGGACAGAGAGACATTTCACATAAAATTAAAGTCTTATTTATATATTAGCTATTGCATTGATTTATTTAATACTGCTCTTGCTCAGACTCAGAAATTAAACTTTAGAGACTTAAAAAAGAAAGACTTTCTGCCCCCTGGAGACAGGAATTATACCAGTTTATAACTTTCTTGTGTTAACAATCAAGTTCATGTTAACAAAAGCAGGTGGGGCAAGGAAATGAAGAGGTAAGAGCCATTCCAATTTTTCTGACCTATGTGCCTCTTAATAGATCAGGAAGTAACAATACATGAGGCTAAGAGAATCTATATTGTTTACAGGAAGAGAATTTTAAAATACATTTAAGTATATAGAGATTTAACTAATATCAATCTGATGTGCTTACTACTGTATCCCTCCATGACTAACATTGTGACACATGTTTACTGTATAATCAAATAGGTTATATATGTTGAATGAAGTTTTCTTTTCAGTGGATATGACTTTTAAGATATTGGTGTACAATCAAATTATTCATTGGAGAAACAAAAGTAAACTCTATTAAGACAAATTCTAGTTTACTTAACGTGTTTGTTCAGCTCAGTTTGAGCAACTATGGAGTTAGGTAGGCTTTCTCCTATCTTCTTCCACATGAAAAATCCCTCACTACTTCATTTTGTTCCAGAAAGTAGGCACCATAATTTTAGAACAGACCCTCTCAGAGGAAGGTGCAACCCAACAGGAAACTGTCCAAGAAAGGTCGCATGTAATAATAAAATAAAGACATAACACTTTGGATTTCACTTATTAAGTACTTACCACTGCACTAAGTACTTTCATATATAGAAAGTCATTGAAATTTCACGAAAACCTTATGAGATGGATATTATTACTGTCCTTTGATTATAGATGGGAAAGATGAGAGAATAAATGTTCAACAAGTTTGTGGGGAAAAGAAACTAGAAATAGAACTCAGAATATCCTAACCAAATCCATGGGCATCTTGCATCTATAACCCAGTGGTGTGAGAGAAGTATATCTCCACAAAAAATTTATATTGGAGAGGATAACAGCAAAAAAGTTAAAAGTAAAGACAATGAAGCCACTCTGCTTGGGTTTGACTCTTGGCTCTGCCATTAATAAGCTATGAAATCTCAGTCAAGTCACAAAATCTTTTCAGTCTCTCCTCTGTAAAATGGGGAAATTGCTAATTCTTACCATGCAGTGTTAGTGTCATGATTATGTGAATTAATATATGTAAAGAGCTTAGAACTGTGTCATACATTTAGAAGTCAGTATAGCATTAGAAATATATAAGTATTTGCTCTTATTATCATGCCATTTGATTACTTTTATGTAAGAAATGAGTGGCTATTACTGATCACTGGAGAAATAGATACTTTAATTATCTGATACATCAGAAAAAAAATGTAGTATATGTATTTCCAGAGAAAGAAACTATGTAAGTTATTGCAGTTACATAATAGTGAGAAAACTTGGTCCAATTACAAATTAGTATTTTAAAAATAAGACACCTTAGTCCATAAATAAAACTCTCTATATTAGTGACATTATAGTCATATATATCACAAAGACTAATCATTAAATCTAAGTGGATATGAAAAAATGCATGGTATGTAGTTTACTTTCATTAAACAAGTCATAAAACAGGGCTTAAAGGTATATATGAAATTCTCCAGCACAATTTCTAAGATTCTAAAAAGCATCTTGTTTCTTTTGCATGTAAACATCAAAAGTAATGTTATTGGGGAAGAAACACTACCTTTGCCCAGGAGCACTCCCAACACATCACTGCATACGTTGCCTTGATTGCTGCATTGTAAGAATTGGTCTGGGGCTTCCTTGGTGGCACAGTGGTTGAGAATCCGCCTGCCAATGCAGGGGACACGGGTTTGATCCCTGGTCCGGGAAGATCCCACATGCCATGGAGCAACTAAGCCCGTATGCCACAACTACTGAGCACACGTGCCACAACTACTGAAGCCCACGTGCCTGAGCCCGTGCTCCACAACGAGAGAAGCCACTGAAATGAGAAGCCCGCACATTGCAACAAAGAGTAGCCCCTGCTCTCTGCAACTAGAGAAAGCCTGCGCGCACCAACGAAGGCCCAACACAGCCAAAAATAAATAAATAAATAAATATATATATATATATATATATATATATATATATATATTTTTTTTTTTTTTTTTTTTTTTTTTGCAGTACGCGGCACTCTCACTGTTGTGGCCTCTCCCATTGCAGAGCACAGGCTCCGGATGCGCAGGCCCGGCGGCCATGGCTTACGGGCCCAGCTGCTCCGTGGCATGTGGGATCTTCCCGGACCAGGGCACGAACCCGTGTCCCCTGCATCGGCAGGTGGATTCTCAACCACTGCGCCACCAGGGAAGCCCCCAAATAAATAAATTTATAAAAAAATAATTGGTCTGAGAAAAAACAATTGTGTGGCATTTCCTGAGTTCTAATTTGAGCTATTTTGTAAGGTACTGAAAGCAATTGGCATTTGGCTCTGTGTTACTCTATGCCCCAGAGACATGCAGTTATCAAAACAACTCTTGTGTGTTACACCCCTACTTATTAAATTGATTTTATTAAATTTGTTCCTGGATGATTTGTTATATGCCAAGCTTTCTCTTGGGATCCATTTCTAAAGAATTCATAATGGAGGTGATAACTTCTGATGGGTACATTTCAGAAAGTTCTTAGATTCTAATAAAATCCCCAAAGTTTGCATAAAACCCTAGAGAAAACATCCAAGTTGTATAAATGTTTTGGAATTAAGTGCTAGAAAGATATAAAAAGTAACAGAATATTAATTGTTTTGTGATACAAATCAAAGAAAGGAGAAAAAGGCGTGTGACTCAATTATTAATGCAGTTTTAATTTGAATCAATGTGCCAGAATGCAGAGAATTTATGACTAAATTTCTCGAAAGGAAATAAGGTTGATACACAATGGGCAGAATTTCATGAGCACCCAGAGCTATTTTCTACATGTCTTAATATTTTGACAACATTGGAAATATGCAAAAGGAGAAAGAAAAAAGATGACTCCAGCTGCAAATGATGTTGTGATTTTGAAAAACAAAAATTTACAAAAGGAAAATGAGGATTGTGCTTCAGAGAGAGAACTTTAGGTTTAGGCATGAATTGATGAAAGGAGGTTTAAGAGGTCAGTTAACAAATTAGTATAGAGGAGGCAAAATCTGAGAAAATAGTGATAGGAAAATCCTAGATTTTAAAACTTTAGTAAACTGATAACAGTGTAACATTTATGTAAGTCAAGTTATAAGCTTAAGTTGAGATAGGAAACAAATATACAAAAAAAAAAAAAGAGGAAAAGAAAAGAAAGAAAAGAAAACACCATAGTAACTACAGGACAGCCTCAGAGAATTTGGTGAAAATGTTAAATATTTTGCATGTTATTTATTAGGAAGCATGTGTTGTTATCTCAGTGATGAAAACAAAGCTTAAAGGACTATTTTGTTCTTCAAAGTAAAGCAAAACTGGTGAATTACTCAAGGTTTCAGATTTCTTAAAGTTTATTTGCATGAGTAAGCCATTGAAGCTCACACAGTACACATTTCATTTGTTCTCTAAAATACAGTGACCTTTTCACATTAAACATTTTATTATTACTTAGTTGCCTGCTCATAATTTCAGCATTACATAAAATAAATCTCTGGCTTGAATAATCTGCTTTGCCCTTGGAAAACTAGGGCAACTAATAGGCCAGAGAATGATGAGAAAATGTGGGATGAAGATGCATAGATAAGTCAAACAGTGGGCATTTTCAGGATTCTATTTAACTGGAATCTTGAATACTTTGCTATTCAAAACAATCTATCATTTTGCCAACCTCTCTCCTACATTGATTCTATTCCCAATTCTCCATTAATATTATGTCTAATATCTACCTGCTCCTCTATCAAGTTAATGATTAAGGGAAAAATATAAGCCAATATACAAGACGTTATTATGGTTGAGTTTTGGGCAACTGCATCCCATTTAGACACAGCTTGATGAAGGAATTTTAAAAGTTTATTTAGTGCCTACTGTTTTGTTTTTTTTGTTTGTTTGTTTTTTGCGGTACGCGGGCCTCTCACTATCGTGGCCTCTCCCGTTGCAGAGCACAGGCTCGGGATGCGCAGGCTCAGTGGCCATGGCTCACGGGCCCAGCCGCTCTGCGGCATGTGGGACCGGGGCATGAACCCATGTCCCCTGCATCGGCAGGCGGACTCTCAACCACTGTGCCACGGGGAAGCCCTTTTTTTTTTTTTTTTTTTTTTTTTTTTTGTGCCTACTGTTAAGGCATGTGCTGAGCACTGGGAATACAAGGGTGAAAGACAAACGTTCCCACAAGAAAATCACAGTTTAGAGACCGGAGTTGGGGTATAAAGACAAGGAGAAGAATCAACAGTCATAATTTGATTACTGTTTTAATAGAAGACACAGAATGCTGCACAAGGGAAGGAGGAAAATGATGTCACTTCAATTTAAGAAGGCATGCACTATATGAGGAGGTGACTCGAGCTGAATCACTGACTTTGGATCTGTTGCAATGACTCTTCTTCCTGTTTGAAAAGAAAGATTTTGCATACGGACGGTCTATAGGGAGAAAGGCAGTGAGGCCAGATCTGAGAAAAAAATCTGCCTTTTGTCCTCTAGTTTCTTTAAGAAACACCAATGGGAAGCTCAATGTTTATGTAGGGTTGGTCAATGTGTTGGATTATAAAAGTATGCAGTTCAGGCTTAGACTCTGGCAGTTCAGTCTTTGACAGACATGAAAGGAAACCTCCACTTTGATGAGAGTGGATTGTTTAACAGGTAATTGGAAGTGGGACATTGGCTTTTAAAGAACTGTCAGTGCTTTGAAAAAATAAAACTTTATTTTCACTTCCAGACTCTTAGGAATATTGTAAAATTTTGTTTTATAATGTGATGTGCAGATACATTTAGAAGATGTTCAGATAAAATAGGCTGAATGTTAGTATTTATATAAGAAAATTTGTCTTTGAGTTTAAATAAAGCACAGTCTTATAAGATTGGTACTCTACCAATCAAATTAATGACTCTTAGGTTTATCAAGAAAGGATACATGAAATAGCAGAAAAACTGGGGGTGGGATGGGAAACCATTTTCTACTAGGTACTATACTACCCATTTAACTGCCTGCACATACTTAGAAGCATTCAGCTATGTATGTGAAGGGGTTACTGCTCAAAGAAATTCTGAGTCATGAAATTCCTCTTGAGGAATTCTTATATTCTTATATTATATAAGAATATAATGTATACTTTAAATAGTGTCACGTGTTCTGTAGTTACAAGAAAATTTATAAGAAAAAAAGGTATCTATCAAGACCTTCTCTTAAGTAGTAAAGTAACAACCATCCTCTGTTTATGATAGCAACAGTGCATTGTGATCAATGTGTCTTTTGAACTACAACAGTCCATATATGCCTTGCTATAGCTTGACTTTGATGGCCTTGGTAACAAGACACAATTAATGACACATCTCTAAACCACATGTAACAGGCACAGATAGAAATGATCATTTCTCTTGAGGTATGAAAACACATTGGCCTTGGGACTTCCCTGATGGCACAGTGGTTAAGAATCCGCCTGCCAATGCAGGGGACACGGGATCCATCTCTGGTCTGGGAAGATCCCACATGCCGTGAAGCAACTAAGCCCGTGTGCCACAACTACCTATCCTGCTCTCTAGAGCCCGTGAGCCACAACTACTGAGCCCGTATGCTGCAACTACTGAAGCCCTTGCACCTAGAGCCCATGCTCCACAATGAGAAGCCACCACTCACTGCAACTAGAGAAAGCCCATGTGCAGTAACAAAGACCCAATGCAGCCAAAAATTAAATTAAATTAAAAAAAAAAATCTAAGTTCAACACAAAGCAGTATTATTAAAAACACACACACACACACACACACACACACAAATTGGCCTTGATTTCTTACTAGCGCTACCTCATGTGAAAGCTTTAACTTGGCTCTAGGACAATGCCAATTTATAGTTCTAGTGGTTCATTTCAGAAGTCAGCTCTATTTAGCTTTATTTAGGGATTTCTTTTTCTCCCAAGATGACTTTATCTAATTACATTCTTTAAATCCCTTCCTCCTTTATTTATTTATTTATTTATTTTTGTTATAGCTATAGGGGCTAGTGAGGATTAGAAGGCCTATCTACAGTTATTGAGATATCTAAAGCCTGCTAATTCTATTTTAAAGATAACATTGACCACACAGATAACCACCTCTACCAGATTTATGCATGCAGGTGAGAAGTTGAATGCTAGATATGCTATAGCTTTAAAACAGCTGTCCAGTTGAGACTGGATGATTATTTCCATATTAAAGTGAACTGCTGGCAAGGGATTGTATATCAATAGTCTTACAGTCATTACTAAGTATTAAGTGTTAGAATACTGTTGTTGGTGGTGTTTTCTTTTGTTTTGTTTTTTTCCTCTCTTTTTTTTTTTTGAGCCCCAGGATAAAAAGAAAGCCTGCAATAGATCAGTTGGCAGGATGGCTCTTTTCAGCTAATGGTTTGTTATATCAATGGACCTTATCTTGACCTCAATTATAGATATCAGCATTTACTGCAAAAGAAAACAGCATCTAAAAGTGGAGGGTAAGGTAAGAGTGGGTGAGGGGAAAGAGAGCTGGAAAGTTTTACATCCCTAGTACTGAGCCCAAGATGTCGCTATAATTTTTGAAGCCAAATTATTCTCCCTTATCACGGTATCTGATATGGGAAAATAATATTTGTCATTGGTGTTATAAATTGGTGGGATGATTCAGCCTTAATTCTGTCATTCTCACTGATAGTATACATTCTTACAGGTGTGCTCGTATAAATGTTTATAGGAGTGCTCTTTTTACAGAATTAGAATAAATCAATTTTACAAACCACAACTGCCCACTATGCGCTATGCATGATGCTTAGGTGCAGGATACACAAATAGATAAGTCACATATCACCATCCTGAACCTCAAGGGAATGGCCAAGTAAATACACAATTGCAATATGGTATGATAAATGAAACAAAAGAAGGGGATACTGGGACCTGTGGGAAGGAAAGGAGGAAGCAATCATTCTGCTTGAGTGGGTGTGGGGATGGTTTTTCCAGAAAAAAAAAAAAAAGTCTTGATAAATGCAAAGAACCTTTTAAGAATTTAAATAACTAGGTCCTGAGTCCTTTAGCATCATTAGAGCAAAATTCTGGAGGGCTGCTGTTCTCCTGAGATTTATGTTTTTGTTTATTCTGCTTATTGCAAGCCACAGGTAAGTTGATAAATTTGCATTGCTAATCATCTTATTTCAAAACCTGCTGACATTTTAGTGTTGTTGTGTATGAGATGTATGAGTTAGTCAGAGTTTAATGACTATTTGTTTATCTAGATTTGGGTAGAGCCAAGAGACCAGGCCTTGCTTGGTGAGTCTGTAAAGGAAATCAGCATTTTTCCACATACAAAACTTAAATATAGAGAGCTAGCTGATAAACTTGCACTAATGGCATTAATAAATAGATATGCAAAGCACAAAATACTTTTTTTAAAAGTACATTCCAGTGTGTGACACATAGTAGGCACTCAAAGTACAATTACTGAATGAAACAATTTAAGAATAAACTTACATGTTACTCTGAAATGTATTATGCTTTTGGATCAAGATAAAAACATAATTTTATATTCAAATTACTTTTAAGATAGAAAAGACAAAATGTTCTTTACTATAAAGTTGAGTAACAACTTTATAGTAAAGCTGTCTCTGTCTCTCTTCCACTCTTTTCTTTTTGGGTCAAAGATTTCCAAGTTTCTTGAGGGACAAAGTATTAGGCTGTATGAAACGATCAATGAAATATGCATACCACAACAAATAACCAATCAATCTATAACTAGGGAAACAATATTGTAATGATCCCAAAGCTATAAGAATTTAAATTAAAAAATAAAAAGTTAAAAATATTCCTATCATCTGGAACTGAAAATAATATATGGCAAGTGAAAGTTAGTTAAATCAGAAATTCTTCATAACAGACCCCTAAACACTGATCACTGCCCATGTATCCATGTATCTCCATTTATTTTATTCCCTTAAAAATAATTCTTGGACAGTTTTTCATAAATACATTTGCAACAATCATAAAAAGATTGTAAAGTGCTTCCTTTCCTCCCAGAAGCTTATCCAGTGACCCTGCATGCTTTACTCCACCACGACTTCCATGGTTTCCATCTCCATCCTTTTACTTGGGGGCTAGATTTACCCTTTCTCAGTCACAAGTTTCTCTGTTTTCTCACAGTATTATTTCCACTGTAGTTTTTACAGGTTATGATAATTTCCTTCTCAAATTTATTACATATATAGAACTGTGCACTCTGAACTTACCCTTATTTCTTGCCTTCTTAGAGCAAACACAGCAGATTTTGAAAACAGAAAAAGATCTGGTTAGATCAATTAATGTTATGAATTCTGTCTTCCTCTAAAAATGAATCTTTGCTCTTTACCACTGGTCATTTTCTTAATTTTTTTTATTTTATCTATCTCTGCTTTACTTTTTGATAATTCATTTTTCTATTGATTTTTCAGTTTCTTATTTGTGCTAATTAAAAATCCAATCAATTTGCTTCTAAAATTAAACCATTTTGGATTTCAATAAATTAAACTAACTTTTAGCCATTTTATCTCTTTTATCTCTTTGACTATTAGGTGTTGATAGCTTAAAAACAACACTGGTGTTAATTTTAAATTTTTTGGTCATTTTCATCTTCAGGAATCGTTTGGTCTATAACAGAAAAGATTCTTTTTCAAAGGGAGAATTTGTCCTCTTTTTTCTCCTATGTTATATATGTTCATTCTAAAATATCATGTGCTTCTCCAGACAACTAATAAACACTTACTAAGCATGTGCAGAGGGCATACTATTAGGCATTATACAAACATGATTTAAACATCATAAGTAATAATACAAAAACCAATTGATATAATATCTCTTTTTTTTTTTTGGTTTTTTTTTTTTCGGTATGCGGGCCTCTCACTGTTGTGGCCTCTCCCGTTGCGGAGCACAGGCTCCGGACGCGCAGGCCTAGCGGCCATGGCTCACAGGCTTAGTTGCTCCGCGGCATGTGGGATCTTCCCGGACCAGGGCACGAACCCGCGTCTCCCGCATCGGCAGGCGGACTCCCAACCACTGCGCCACCAGGGAAGCCCTAATATCTCATTTTGAAAGCTCTACTGGTATCCCAAATATAACAATTCCTAAACTGAACTATCGCTGCCATCAATTCCAACTCAGTGTCAATGGAACCTCTTCTACAAGGTGGCCCTTCTATCTTTGTCTTCATCCTCAACATCTACACTCAACAGCGAATACTATTAATTCTATCTCCCAACCATGTTTCAAATCTGTTCACTCCTTTCAAAATGACAATATCTTCCATTATCCAAGCCACTATTATCTCCTGCTTAGATTTCTGCAACAAATTAACCAGTATTTCTGCTTCAACTTTTGCTTCTCTCTACTTCTATACTCCACACAGCAATGTTATGTCTGTCCCTCTGTCTCTGTCTCTCTATCCACTCATCCATCTGCCAGCCCATTCACCCACCCACCCATCCATCCATTTATTCACCCATCCATCCACCCATTTATTTCAATGTATGACATATAGAACTTGCCAGTCCGCTTCTCTTCCAGAAACTTTAGCCACACTGAATACTCAATTCCTTTCAGTTATTTGAAATTGCCTAGCTTTCTTCCTGCCTTAAAGCGTTACACACTCTGTTACTTTTGCCTCAGAAGTTCATTACTCTATTCTTCACTTTCAAGTAAGCTGAAAGGGCACTCATATTGAGAAGAATTTCTTCTCCTTCTAGACCAGCATTGTTCAATGTATGTAATGTGAGTCAAAACTCCAAGCTGCATATGAAATTTAAAATTTTCTCCTACCTACATTTAAATAAGTAAAAAGAAACAGGTAAAGTTAATTTTAATAATATATATTATTTTAATACAACATATCAAAATTATCTCTTAAATATGCAATTGATATAAAATTATTAATGAGATATTTTATATTATTTTTTAATAAGTCTTCAAAATTCTGTGCATATTTTAAAATTCTGGCATATCTGGATTGTGAACAACAGGTTTCTCTCTTTTGTAATAAAAAAGATAAAAATAATTCTGAGTGGATATACACCAAACTTGAAAGGTATTTCTGAGTTGCATAAGGAATAGAGTGGTTGTTACACAGAAGTAGGGAAGACTACTTTTCCTATGTTTCACAACTTGATGTTCCTTTTTTTGTTTAATGCATCTCTTCTACTTCTTAAGTGAAAAAGACATTTCCATTTGAAAATAATAATTACATGATTTAAAGGGGAAACTTTGCAAAACGTAAAGACTTATGGACTATTATAAATTCAGTGTCATTTGCAAATAAATTTTATATTTTTAAAGAGTACATGTTGCTCTCTCTGTACAACACAAAAAAGAGCTGGATAATTATGCTTAAAGGCAAGTCATGGTTCATCTTCCAGCACTGAGTGGTTCTTAAGAATTGGTAAGGAATTAGCCAATCAAAAACAGTTAAACAGTGATGTCCTTTGATCTAGAAATGCAATATGTGGAGGACTATACTATCGCTTATTATCCACAGTCAGATTTGTGGATCTTTCCTAGCCCTATTTCATGCTTCCCAGGCACTTCATTCACACCTCTATACAGTTAGTATCATATCACATTATAACAACTTGATTGATTTCTGTTTCCCTCCTTGCACTGTGAGCTCTCAAGTTCAAAGAACTTCTGTTCATCTTGGTAACCCTGCCACCTAACACAATGTCTGGAACATAACAGGATATACTGTTCAAAATTAACCTAATTTGGTGTATGTGTCCATGTGGTATGTTTTTACTAACTTTGAAAATAAGCAATACAATTTATCAGTACTGCTGTATACATGTTCAAGTAATAAAATAAATTACTGTACTTCATCATTCACCTGGATTTCCCCATTAGATGTTTGTTTAAAAATATAATACATGCATATAGAAGCATGTATAGAAAATAGCTGCTTAGCACTATAGATTCATAATGATCTATGTTTGAGATAAGGTTAAAAATGAAAAATTTCCATTCTTTTAATAACCTGAGAAAACAGTAAGGAATAAAGAATATTCTTGACTTTGGTTGATTTTGTTTTTATTTGATGTAAACTGATTTACATTTTCATCCCTAAAGCTGACAGAATCGTATACTGGATGAAACATGTCCTCTGCTATGAGGGTTGAAATTTTACTTTATTAAACATGTTTTAAATTAGGGTTAAATATATATGTTCTTCCTCATTACTCTATGATATTCTTAAGGCTGGGAAACACATATAAAGTAAGACATACTTATAGTTTCATATTTTAGTAGTATAAAAATATCAAGCTACTAGTCTTAATCAAAGGGACAGACTGATTCCCAGAGCTTGTCTGACCATCAACCTGCAGAATTATGTAATCCTGCTTTGCTCAAGGAAAATAAAGATGCTGACACCCAGTCTTTTCATCTTTTCTCTCCTCATCAGGCTGTTATCCAGGAAGAAAAGATCCAAGATAACTTGATATGTGGGCAATTTGTTTTGTAGCTTCTGGAGTTTTCAAAGGAACAGAGAGAATTTGCACATTCTCTAACACTTATTTCTGAAGATCAGTAGAGCTGACAGCGTCTTCAGGTTCTAATTGTCCACCGAGGTGCACAACTGAGACCTGTGCAGATCTATCTCCCTTGACGCTGGTGGATGCTGTAGTGGATTGCTGGAGAAGAGTTTCCCCACCACTTCCCCAATGTCCAGGCAACAAAGAGAGCAACTCGGAGCTGCTGACAAAGGCCTTAGAAGTTTGCAAACTTTAACTGCAGAGACCCCCTTTTCAAATAAAACCTTATTTAGAAAACTCTAATACATAAGACAGATAAAAGTAGAGTCACTCTGGGTAAAGAGCAGCATGACATAGCCTGCTGGATCATGATTGCCATTATCTCCTCTCTTTCAAAGGCACCATGGAAAATCATGTGGGGGGCCTCTATTGGCCGGCCTGCCTATCTTCACTTCCCTTCCCATGTTTTTTCCATTTTTCCTTCCCGTTTTCCTTCCCCCTTTTTCTTTTCCATTTTACCTCTTATTTTTTCCCTCAATTCTTTCTTCCTTCTATCTGTCCTTTTATCTTTTCTCTAATGACAAAAATATTTAAAAATGTGCTTATTGAACAGGATAGTTGGAGACTTGAATTACAAAGAAACCTGAGCATTAACTATGTTTCTTGGCTATTTTGCTTTAAAAATATCAGAGAAAAATTAAATATGTCAAAGTTACTATGCTGAAAATTATCTATCAACAATCCATACTCTCGAATTCTTTACAAGATAACATGGTAAATGAGAATTTACCAAATAATTTATGTGATTTCTTATTAGAATTATATGTAGAGAGAATAGCATATATAAAGAGAATAGAAATGTATGAGGCATGCTAAATATAAACTTCATTTAGAGAACAACAGTTTTTGGTTAAAATTGTAACCAAATTTAAGCAAAATACTGATCATATCATATCATATCAAATATTTTTTCTCTAAATGTATTTTACTTTTTAAAACATCATTAGAGAACTTAATCATTAAACATTTATGGAGTGCTCAATATATGACCATTAATTTTCTTAACACTTTGCTTGTATTAACTCATTTTAAACTCATTACAACCCAAAAGATAGATGTTATTAAATTTCATTTTTCAGATGAAGTTAAATATTTTGCCCAAGTTCAATGGGCCCATAAACAAGGGCGCAAACCATGCTATTGACTCTGGAGCCCATGAACTTAACCACAACACTATAAGGCATATCTAATGTCACACTAAAGCAGTTTGAAATTCTATATGATAACAAGATATTTAAAAAGTAGAAATCAAGTGGAACTGAACTTTGCTAGAAAATTTTGACCTCAAAGTTGGGTAAAGAATTATATTTTTGAAATTCTGTTATATGCCAGGCAGTATGGTAGATTCTCTACATTTTAGCACTGCATTTGTCCCCCCTGTGGATGTTGGCATTCTTATTGCAAGAAGAAACTGAGGATAAAAAAGGTTAAGGAATTTGTTCAAGACCAAATAAGTAGAATTTATCAGACACCAAAATCCTTTGTGTTCCAAAAAGATAATATTTCTCAAAATACCTTGGAACTAGAGTACTCCATTAGAAATTCCCTAAGAAATACAATTTAGATGACTTCTGGTAATGCCACTGGCCCCAAAATATCTCCTCCTGCTGTAGAATCCCGTAAAATAAAGATTCAAAAAAAAAAAAAAAAAAGCCTACATATTTTCTACCAACTTCCTACCCAATGCACGAAACCCTGTCCCTCCTTTCCTGATCAATCTTGACTGAGTATCCTCCACGGAAAAGTCAGAATTTTATGATGGAGACAGTGTTTTACAGTTGAATGGATGTGAGATTTGGAGACAGAGATCTGGATTCACGTCTTGGCTAGATCCCCCTTTTTGCTGTTTGACTTTGATAGACTCTGTCCTTCTCTGCAAAATGTTGATAATAATGGCAATGTCATTGTATTATCATGAATATAAAGTAAGAAACACTCAGGGAAGGTAAGAGAATTAAATAACATTCACTGGGTGCCTACAATATACCAGGCTCTTTAAATTCATCTTCTGTTTTTTGCTGCTTTATGGTACCAATGCAATGGCACAGTGCCTGGAAACTACAAGGTGTTCAATTAAGAGTTCTGTCTATTTTCCCCATCTAACAAGGCACCCCATTATATTGTTAGAATGGTCTAATTGTTAGCAAAATTTTTATTTTAAGCTAAAATCTGTCTCCTTTTAACTTCTGCCTAATTCTGTCTTCTGGAACAACTCAAAACTAAACCACTCCCTTTTCTATGAGAGCCCTTCAAATATCTGAAAACAATTACCATGTTTTCCTTTCATCCTTTCCTCACCAGGGTCAACACACCCACTTCTTTCAACTGTTACTTCTGAGGCATGGCTTTCTGGAAACATACTGTCCCAAATGCCTATTATAGACACAATCTAAGTCAGTCAATTATATCCTTAAACTTAGGGCCTTTATCTGAACATAATAGTCCAAATGCAGTTTTTAAAAAGTTGTTGAATCTGTGCTGAGCAGCTTACTGACCAATGAATTAGACTATCCTTTTGGCAGTATTTATGCTAGCAGGATAACGTACTTTTTTTTTTTTTTTTTTCACATGTATACTGAGGGAGGGCACTAATATACATGACATGGTTAAACAATTAAATATCATAAAGACTAGATCTATTTTAGTTGGAGAACATATTGTGACAATTCGTTTCGAAGTTTTCTTTTCAGTTAGCCACAGATATAGTATGAGTTCTATAACGAAAATGTAGAAGACATTAATGGGGCTTAATTATCTATAAAGGTAAACTTTGTTATGAGTTCTTAAGTGATTCTTTTCAGAGTGTTCTGATTTTAAGGTCTGTCAGCTACTGATGCAAGACCTGAGCAAGTCAGTTAACCTTTCTGTGCCCCAGTGCCCTCATCAGTAAAACGGAAGTGTCCTGCTACTTCACAGCAGCAGTGAGAATCACTCAATTAAAAAGACACATTGTGCATAAACGCGAAGATACCAAGGCAAAAGGTGCCTTATAAATCTTGAATAGAGGAGTCAATGTTTTTTAAGGTGAAGCTCTCCCACTCAAAATATTAAAAATCTAAGCAATTTGGAAAGCACAGTGGAGTCCATTTAACACATGCTTTACTTATTAGTATATTCCTGTACTTCTGGCTTCCTCGCAGCTCACCAAAATCCATCCTGTCCCCAGACTTTTATTTATTGCTTATTCCTCTTTTCTTCTAAGCTTTTTAATATTGTCTATCCCTTTGTAAAGAACACAACTTCTTTCCTTTTACCATATTCCTCTCTATTTGCATCACACATTAGTTAACTTGTTCCCTCTGCTTCCTTAGGAAGGACATTAGATTGCTGACCCCATGAGTGCTCACACCTTCCCTACATCCTGCTTCATGGGGAATAATAAAGCAGATGCTGTTGCAACTGTCTCACTGAAGCATAAGAACTGAGGACAAAAGGCCCAACTAAGTCACACTCCATTGACATCTGATTGTCCTTTAACTGATAAGAAGGAAAATCAAAATGGGACTTTTCCAGAGCAGAGTTATCTGTGAATTTTGTCACCAGGAATGCTTTCAAATTAGTTCCTGAAATAAAAATGCAGCTTCCCATCTTGATTCTAAACGTGTTATAATTACATTCAACAAACACAAGGTTAAGCCAAGCACTTAACAACTAGGTTATTGTCCTCAAAGGCTTAAGTACAACTAATCATTTGGTGAGCTTAAATTCTTATTTGCTGAACCTAATTGCAGAGTTTGAAATAAATGCAGCAGTCACCTAGTCTTTGCAAATGAAAGTTTTCTTGATAAATGCTTTACTAACACTTCCATTCTCTGGCTATTCTCCTAGCCGACGTTTGACTGAGTCCTGACAGTGTACCTTAGTTGGGATGCAAAGCACATTTCCATTGAGAAAGTCTCCCTGAGAAACTGATAGAAATTCAAGAAAGCTGCCACCAGATATCTTTGGCAACAATTGGCTCTCCTTCCTTTGTCCCTGTAACATCCAGGACAATACATTTGTCTAAGTACCTAAATTTGAGATCTCAGTCTTTTTTTTTTTTTTTTGCGGTATGCGTGCCTCTCACTGTTGTGGCCTCTCCCGCTGCGGAGCACAGGCTCCGGACGCGCAGGCTCGGCGGCCATGGCTCACGGGCCCAGCCGCTCCGCGGCATGTGGGATCTTCCCGGACCGCGGCACGAACCCGTGTCCCCTGCATCGGCAGGCGTACTCTCAACCACTGCGCCACCAGGGAATCCCCTCAGAGTCTTTTTGTATACTTCTCACCCACAACCTCTATATTTAGTTAGTTATTAAGTCCTATTAAATATATCTTTACAATAATTATTGAACATATCTCATGCTTTCAACTGTCACAGCAACCAACCGGTTCCAGGCTCTCATCAACCGAATAATCAAAACTTCAGATATTGAAATAACTCCATACTGCCACAAGATTGAGTTCTGCAAATAATACTTTCTCGTTAATAACTGGTCTTGTCTTAAAGGCTCACCACAATTTGGTCCTGGTCTCCCTTTCCTACCATAACGTCCTACCACCTCCACATTTCTGTTGCATCTCAACTCTTTCCCCTATGCACAAAATAATTCTTCTTTTTGTCTTTTTTAGCCTCCACATTTGTATACTGAATTAAAAAATGGAGGAAATTTTCCAAGTGAAAGTACATCTAGAATTCCTTCTCCATTTTCTCTATTCTTTTATAACTCTTATTATTTTTTCACAACTAACAAGTTTTATTTCCTCTACAAATTTTTTAAAAGACTCTATGTACTATTTTCTGTCTGCAGTTTAGGTTTACAACAAAAATGAGCGGGAGACAAAGATTTCTTATATATCCCTTGCCTCCACACATGCATAACTTCCTCCACTATCCACAGAATGCTTATTTTTTTCTTTTTTTTAAACCAAGGATGAACCTACATCATCCCACATAATCTTCCAAAGTCCATAATTTACCTTAGGGTTGACTGTTGGTGTTTCATATTCCATGTGTTTGGACAAAGATATAATGACATAATTATAAAAGTATATAAAAGTATACAAAACTACAATACTCATCATTATAGTATCATACAGAGTGTTTTCACTGTCCTCAAAATCCCCTGTGATCTGCCTATTCATCTCTCCCTACCTTTCCTGGTTGCACTAACAACCACTGATTTATTTATTATCTCCACAGTTTTGCCTTTTCCAAAATGTCATGCAGTTGGAATCATATAGCCGTCTCACAGTTCTTGGATAGTTTGTTCTGTTTTTTCTATCTTTGTCCTCCTTGCTTTTCAGTCTTTGAGGATTCTGCTGACGTATCCTCTAACTCAGAGATTGTTGCCTCAGCCATGTCCAGTCTACTAATAAGCCCATCAAAGGCAATCTTCAGTTCAGTCACACTGGTTTTTGTGGTTTGTTTGTTGATCTCTAGCATCTTTTTGCTTCTTTCGTTTTTTTTAATATTGATTTATTTTATTTTATTTATTTATTTTGGCTGTGCCAGGTTTTAGCTGTGACCCACGGGATCTTTAGTTGCAGCATGCATACTCTGTTGCGGCATGCGTACTCTTAGTTGTGGTATGCAAACTCTTAGTTGCAGCATGCACATGGGATCTAGTTCCCTGACCAGGGATCAAACCCAGGCCCCCTGCATTGGGAACACAGAGTCTTATCCACTGGACCACCAGGGAAGTCCCTGGTTCTTTCTTAATATTTCCACCTCTCTGCTTACTGTGACCATCTGTTCTTGCATGCTGTCTACTTTATCTACTAGAGCACATAGCGTATTAATCACAGTTGTTTTAAACTCCTGGTCTGATAATACTTGCCATGTCTGGTTCTGATGGTTGTTCTGTGTCTTCAAAATGTGTTTTTTGCCTTTTGGTATGCCTTGGAATTTTTTCTTGATAGTCAGACATGGTGTGTTAGATATATAAAAGGAGGTGGTGTAAGTAGGCCTTTAGTAATGTGGGGAGGAGACAGTAAGTATTCTATAGTCCTATGATTAGATCTCAGTCTTTTAGTGAGCCTATGCCTCTGAACTGTGAACTCCATAAGTGTTTCTCAGTTTATCTCCCCCTTTTGGTGGGACAGGATGGCTAGAGTGGGGTGGAGTTGGGTATTTCCCTTCCCCGGGTCAGTAAGGCTCTGATAATACCTAGCAGGTTAGGCTCTAGTTAACTAATTTCCCCTGAGGGCAGGCCTTTTAAGAAGAATGACATGCACTTCAAAATAGTTCCTTTTCCCCTCTCTCTGCCAGAAGCCTAAGGGGATTTTTCTCCCACATTTACTGTGGAAATTCATTGAACTTCTGGAGGTAAATCCCACAGTATTATGGAGGCTCCCCTATGACTGGGTATCCCTGAAGAGTTTTTGATTTTTCAGTCTCTTCAGCTTTTTTATTTGTTGTTAGGACAGAGTGGTGACTTCCAAGCTCCTTATATGTGGAACAGGAAACCAATTCTATGAATCTTTTTGTGACACCTGCCCCAAACACATCTAAATACATAATATTCAATCATTCATTATTTATCTTATGCATTTTTGTGTGTGTGCCAGGCAGGGTGCTAGGTGCCGGGAACATAAAGAAGGACAAAATGTAGTCCTTGATCTTATGGGGACTAGAGTCCATTCTGGGAATGTCTGTGACATTTACTACCTGTACTACTTTTTCAGCATTTATAAGGTTTGGGCTGGGAACTGTTAACTTATAGTTCTATACTTCTTTGTAAAACACAGTACAACAACTTAGTAAGAATTGTCAGTCAATAAAGATGTGCTGACTGAGTGAATACTTATATTTTATTATAAAATCTAAATAGTGAAGTAGATAAATTTGTCTCAAAAGATTTTTTGTAGGGCTTTCCTCATTCCATCAGCTACCTGCACCAAGTAAGCCTGGGTCTGTTCAGGGTCCCCAGCCACAGCGGCTCTCTCAAGGCCCATCTTCTGCCACAATCAATCTAGTTCTGAAATTTAAAACAAAACTTTTTTTTCCTTTAAAAATCTATTTCCCTTGTGTCAAGTTTCCTAAAAACCTGTTCTCGCTAAGTAACAGCTTTGGTAATAGTGGGCAGTAGCAAGGCAAGGTGCAAGTGTCTGAACTCTGAGGTGAAAGCACTGGGTCAAAATTCTGGCTTAGCTGTGCGGTCCTGAAAAAGTCACTACATTTCATCACTTACAAAAAGAGAATGATAACACCTAGACATAGGGTTGCAATAAGGAGGGGAAGATGTAATTAGGCATAAAACCTGCACAATGTCTCGTACTTATCTCAAGAAATGGTATGTATCAGGTATCAGTCCATGCCAGCCTAAAAGGTAACTAATGATGCCTATAAATACTGTGTTTCTTATTACAAAGAATAGAGTTTCAGTATAACAAAATTTACTGGGAGAAAACCATTTAACCCAGCTTATCTGCTGAATGACAAAAGTTGTTTGAACGTTTACACTACACAGTATCTATATAAATTGATGAAAATGCAAAGTATATCTCACTGTCCAACACGTTCCTACACAAAGTGATATGTGCTGTAGTACAGATATGCACTAAGTACTATGGGGAAACACAGATATGCACTAAGTACTGTGGGAAAACAATGGAAAACACTAATTTTGCTTGAATTGGTGGTGTGGCTGGGATGGGGATTCAGATCAAATTTGGGGAACGTGTTAAGGTTGAGGGAGTAGAGATAACTTATATTTAGAACAAGTTCTTAGAAGATGTGTGATTTTCCCAAAGGAAAAGGGTGGAAAGGCATTCCAGAGAGGAAGAAAATTGCATACAAAAGCATAGAGACTTTAGTTTATAAAGAGTAACTGCATATAGGGGATAATGTTAATGAAGGGGGTCTCAGGTACTCAAGGCAGGCCAGAAAAGAAGACACTTAAAGCTGTGAAGGTTATGGTTTTGCTCTTCGCACAGCAGAGGCAGCACATTGGACTACTTATCCATCCATTAGGTTTTTATATGAGTGTACGTATGTAAGTTAAGTTGCTCATGTTTGCACTTTATGTAGCACATTATTTATTATTAGCCAAATCATTTCCTGGAACATAACATGAAAGATATCAGAGATTCTATAAGACACTAGGGAGAGGGACTTCAATTAGAAAAGTATAAAATGTAAAACAGAAAAAAAATAATTTCTACTCAATGATTTGTTTTCCTGACTAAAGAAGTTATCGAGAATAAAAGAATTCACTCTTACTGTTATTCAATTTACTTAGGTTCCACAAATATTTAATAAGTAGCCACTCTATGACAGACACTGGGTAATGTTTAGAATTCTGCAGTGAACTAGACATGGCCCTTGCCCTCAATGTATTTATTATATAGGAGAATAGATGGAAATTAAACAAATACTTAAATAACTGCCATAATGAGAGTGCTACAAAAAGCACAGGGTGCTATGAATGTAATAATGGGAGAAATTCAGTAAGACAGGGGAGTTAGTAAACTTCCTTGAAGAAATAATTTTTAAAAGGAGAACTAAAAATTGAACAGAGTTTAACCTGGATAGGAATAAGGGCATGTGTCTATGTGTGTTGGTGGGGAGAAAGTCTGAGCATGAAAGAAAGGACAGTAGAGTTAGATCTGAATACAAAAAGGAAGTTGGCAATGATTGAAAGATGGGCATGAGTTTTAATGTCATCAGTGATAGCAGAAGACAAGATTTATTGGCAGAGACCAGAAAATATAGGAATGTAAGAATTTTGACCATTGTCCTCAGAGGATAGAAAGTTTTAAGAAAGAAAGTAAAATCATCCAGCATATAGCCCATGTTTGCTTGTACTTTCGACGGTTTTTCTTCCATGAACTCCCCAGTGCTTCACTGACACCTCATTAATTTCTTTTATGAATGCTTCCCAGTGTTTCCATGTGATACCCACCATCTTTTAGATTGTTGAAACAACTCTCACTCATCACGTACAGCCTTTGTTCATTTTTAGCTATTGATTTCCTCTTAAAAACAACGGTTTGACTTGTAATTTCACCTTTCTGAAAATACAAAATCACTATCACCCATAAGCTTAACCTCTAAAAAAGCTTTGTAAAAATGTATTGTCAAATCTTCAGAGCACAGCCCAATAGTTGCTGCCTAGGGACTCAAAGGAAGCAAGAAACCCAATAGGGTTAGACAAAGCTACCTCTAACTAAGGGGCTACGGGTGCTAGGCACCCAGTCGGCACTTTTATTTTTGGAAACAAATGTGGCACCAAATTGTTTAAGAGGATTCACTTCAACGCTTAATTACATATTTTGATTTCCATGTAGAGATTTAATAGTGATTTTGAAGAGCCTTATATTTACTAAGACAAATACTTCAATTTTTTATCACTTTCAATATATATTTTAATATAGAATTTTATATAGTTATATGGGTTCAAATTAAGGATCAGAAGAAATAATTATAGTGTTTCTAAATGGAAGAGCTTTCACATTTTATTTTCACACTTTTGAACTTTAAATTATGCTCTATGTGACTGAAGAGGGACCTTTAAAATTGATTTGGTCTTGTGCAAAATTGTTCAAGTTTAAGCCTGTCCTTTTTTGAAAGAAAACAGTGCTCCATTATAAGAATCGGAGTTTGGGGCTTCCCTGGTGGCGCAGTGTTTGAGAGTCCGCCTGCCGATGCAGGCGACACGGGTTCGTGCCCCGGTCCGGGAAGATCCCACATGCCACGGAGTGGCTGGGCCCGTGAGCCATGGCCGCTGAGCCTGCGCGTCCGGAGCCCGTGCTCCGCAACGGGAGAGGTCACAACAGTGAGAGGTCCACATACCGCAAAGAAAAAAAAAAAAAAGAATTGGAGAAAAATAAAGCTAATGAAAATGTACATAATTATGAATTTTTTAAAAAAAGGTTTTATTTGATTATATTTCAGTGTTTGAAAATTAGAATTAAAAGGTAGCCCACTGCCAAAACGCTCCTAGTTAGTTTTAAAAACTCACATAAATATCATTTATTCTCTCTCTTTCAACCAAGGTCTTTACTACTTATAAATAAAAAAGGTGAAGAAATAACCTTTATACACTCAATTCCCCTGAGCAAAGAGTATCTAAGAATCAGAGTGAGATGGGTTTGTTATTTGCATTTTTCTCTAATTAAGGTTGAGACAAGCCTGTAAATTAATTATACTCACCACTTAAGCCAAATTTAAATACCACAACCCCCCAAAATATAAAAAAAAACCCTCGGCATCTGCTCAGCATCTTAATAAATTCATTTTTAATTTAAGTATATTTGCAACAAGGGCATTTATTTTTCCTGGAAAATGCATTACAATGTAGAGACTTTAAAAAAATCTTTTATTAAGCAGCTTCATTTTTAATAATATTCTCTTAGAAACATTATATAGGGCTAGTATTTTACACTAATTTGACTCAATCCTAGAAAATAATGGCTCATTAATATTTATATATATGTATATGTGTGAATTGTTACTAATTTATAATATATATGCATATATTTGTATATGTAATAGAATTATAAATTATACTGTTCTATTTCTTATTTCTATTTTTCCCATACTCCTTCAAATGTTCAGTTTCTACTAAATGTACATTTTTTTATAGATACTATGGAATTTATTTTGTTTTTAATATTTTTAAGGTATAGAGAAAACTGTCAAATATATATACTATTTAATATTTCACTTAAATGATTAAGAAAAAAAGTTTCAAAAATATGCTTATATAACTGCCAAAGCGAGAATATAGACACATTTCATCTTTTGATTTTTCATGTAGAACTGCTGAAAAGCATCAGGATTTTGAATCAGTGTATATTTTCAGATTAAGTAGTATTTAACCTCTGAGAAAAAAGATATATTTTTCCAGGCCAAGTGTAAATTGCACAGCTTTTTCAATTGCAATACAAGTTCTATGATTAGATTTAGTACAAAATCAGGTTTCAATTTAAGAGCCAGCTGTAAATATATACATATAAAATTGCATATGTAGTATGTTTAACAGTCCTAGAAATAGCTTTCAGAAACTATCAAAGATTTGAAAATTTCATTTAACCCAGAATGTCTGCTTTGGCCCAACAAACATCTTAAAATACTATTCTCTCAACTTCATTTTTAGTATTCTCTATCTCACCCAGCTAAGATTTCATCAACTAAAGACAGCAAATATGTTGTATTTTACCACAAATGTAGTTTTACACAAAATTCAAACAGAAAGAGAAATTATAAAGTTATAACACCGTATATTATTTCACTGCTTGTTTAGCTGACATGTATTTCTTGAAGATGCAATTTCTTTGAATCTCATGATAGTTAGTTCTAAGTATTCTGAATGTTGTGCTTCATAGTTTTTTCTTGCCCTCTGTCCCAAGTAGGGACACAGAAAAATATATATATATATATATTTTGTTAAATGAGAAAATAGTTATAGGATAAAAATACTTGATATAGGAATCTTACTTATTTGTCCACCATTTAATGGAGTTACAAATATATCACTTATTTATCTTACAAAGCTATTCAGGAAAACTTAAATTCAGGCTTTTTCTCCCTTTCTATATAATCCAATTAAAATATGTACAATTGAAATAGATATGCTGCTTTAGAAAATGTTGCCCTCATATTTTAGATAAATGTGAATATAATACATGTGGACCCACCTTTACTATGCCATAGATGTTTAATTTAAATGGTGTTTTCCTCTCCAATTTTTAATGATTCTAGAATATCACTATTTTTCTCATCCTGATTCCAATCAATCTTTCCAAGACAATCTCACACAAGTCATTCTATCTGGTATATAATGATCTAAAAACAAACATGGAGAGGCAGGGATAGCTACTATTTTTTCTTTTTTTTATAGCCATGCCAAGTGGCTTGCCAGATTTAAGTTCCCTGATAGAATCTGTGCCCTCGGCAGTGAAAGCACAGAGTCCTAATCACTGGACCACCAGGGAATTCCCGATAGCTACTATTTAAGCAAACTATTCAATAAATCATTTTCTAACCCAAAGAAATAAAGTATTTTGTAAATTACCTATTTTAAGAATGAATTTTTCAGTGTAGGGTTTTGTTAAATCATACTACACAGCAGAAAGTATAGCGCAGGCAGAGTTCAATGCGAGTGAGTAGGATATTGAAACAACACAAAACAAATACAAACCTCCACCATACACTGTTGAATTTAATTTTAGTCATCTGCTTTGAACTGCCAGAGGGGAATAAAAGGTAGGCCCTGAAGCTAGAAGTGGGCTGAAATGTAAATATTTCAGGATTTTATATTGAGCATGACTAGTTGTTCATTCTTACTGGAAACAGCTATGAAATAGGCAAAAGCAGGATTGCTTGTTGCAACCTGAAACTCATTATTGCCAAGCATCATCCTTGATTTACTGTAACAAAACCATGCTGATGAAGCCAAGGTCTTAGGTTCCAGTGAGCTACTCTGCATCTTGCTGTCTCTTATTTGCAGATTTATCTGCCTTTCTGCAAATATTTGTCCTTAGAAGAGTAACTATGCATAAGTATGAAAATGAAGTAATGTATAATAGGCCCATTACCAGCACGGGGAAAATGATGCAAATTTCATGTCCTATGGAGAGTGGTTGAAAAAGCAACATCCTCATACATGAAAAAAAAAAGTATATATATATATATTTATATATATATATATATTTATATATAAAATAAAAGAGGATGATAGCATTATAAAATATTATTAACTAAAAGACAAAGATAATATCTGAATTTAAGAATAGGACTTTTCTTTAGTAAAGAAAAAATGAACTATTTATATGATTTCTATAAAGAAATAACACGTTTTATCTTTCAAAAATAGACAGTGTTAGATGGCACTGTTTCTTATATACTCAAAAAACTCCCGGGCTTCCCAGGTGCCACAGTGGTTGAGAGTCCACCTGCTGATGCAGGGGACATGGGTTCGTGACCCGGTCAGGGAGGATCCCATATGCCGCGGAGCGGCTGGGCCTGTGAGCCATGGCCGCTGAGCCTGCGCGTCAGAAGCCTGTGCTCCGCAACGGGAGAGGCCACAGCAGTGAGAGGCCCGCGTACCAGGGGAAAAAAAACAAAACAAACAAAAAAAACCACCTCCCTATAGTTCTGTCAAATATACAATAAAAGAAGACTTTTTTTTTCAAAATTTGTTGCATTTCCATTGAAACGTGTTATTCATTACCTGAGAGTAGATACTTTTAAAAGCTTTTTGCTTTATAAAACGATACGTTCTGACTCTTTCAAAGTCATTGCCTTTTGCTACCAATAATAGAATATTAATGCTGCTCTTTGAAAAGATATCTTAATGTATCAATTTATTTTATTTATTTTTCAGTAATAAAATACATGTTTAATCATTAAGATTTAAGGTTTCTAGACTGCAGCACACAGAAGTCCAATGAATTACTGGCACTGTAGTATTCCAGGTCAATGGATCAACTGCTAAATAAATGTATCTCTTCACCTCTTCTTAACATACACTTTTTCCAAAACAATTTGCAAACAACTAAATTCAAGCCACAGATTAAAAGTGATTACCTATTATAACAATGGTTGAAGATACGTATTAACATTCCTTATATATACTCTACATTATTCATCACACTGCTTTGCACTTATTTGGCACTTAAAAATTATTTGCTTGAAGTGAATATATAAAACAGAGAAAATAAATTTAAAGTACAAAAGCTAGCAGGTCAGGCACCTTGTTAGAAGCTCTGAGTTACTGAATGCCAGCAGTAGCAAGGAAGACCAATGGGATGACAAAGGAGAGAAACTCTCAAGAATTTTAATGAGGGTAAAAGGTCTAATGGTTCATTCCCATTACTTGCTGTATTTCATCTTGTTTTAGAGAGTTCACAAAGTGTAAGACAATAGCGCAAAATCTGTGATTTTTATGCCTTGCTGTTTTCTGTTATAAGTCTTAACCTTGTGACAGTGATAAAGTACATAGTAAGTAAGTTTTAGGGCCTTTTTCTAGCCAACTATACAGTGTCTCAGGGGTCTAAATTTAAGTACTATTAACTAGATTTTTTTTTTTCCAAAAAGAAATATAAAAACTTGAGGTTACAACAAAGCTGGGTTAAAAGGTGTATACAGAGATAAGCATCAAGTTTGATAAAATAAAACTATCTTTAAATAATGCATTTCAAAGTATTTTAATAACATATATCTAACAAAGATTAATAAAGTATCTACAAGACATTACAGGGTTGTTGGGTTTTTTTTGATTATATATAAGCACATCTTCAATCCAATTTCAAAGGCCCACTTCTGCTGTGTTCTTGAGATCTTGGGAGATATACTAGATAAGATATTTTAGTATCAGTGAAAGAAAACAAACCTATCTAGTGTAAGGAAAAAAAGGGAAATCACTTCAAGGCTACTATCAAGTTCCAAGAGTATCCTATTGACCCAATGGCTGGAATGCAACCAATCTTCAGAAGCAGACTGGAATCTGGAAATGAATGGCTTCCTCATTATTAATTTGGGGTGAACGATCTCTTTCTCTGGTCTCTATGTCAGTTCCAGTGTGTGGGCTCCATTCTGCTATTTTCACAGCTCTCTCTGACACTCAAACAATGAGGAGAAAACAGCTGTGCTCTGGTACCCAAGTGGTCAAGAAGTTAACTAATATAGAAACTGAATGATCTTAGTCAAAATTCCAAACATCATGGGAATGGATTCTGATTGACCCAGCCTGTGTCTTATGCCCACACATCTGACCTGCGGAGCTGTCACACTGAAATAACATGAGGAGGGTCCCACATATTTATCTAGGGAACATACCACATATAAAATAGTGATTTATAATTAAGTATTATTAAATATTAAGAATAACACATTTGTCCATTAAACAAAGACTTAATGAAAACCTACTATATTTTAGGCATCGTTCTAGACACTGACTATTCAGATAGTAAAAGAGGTAAACAGAGTATATGGTTAAACTGCTCTCATGAATCACAGAAACTAGAGTGGTTTCTTACAAAACGAACAACAAAAAAACACTATGACCTTGCTAGTAGAGACGAAAATAAGGATGGAAAATATTTTTAAAACAAAAATACTTTCTTAATTTCTTAAAGACAGAAATAAATTCCAAAATGAAATTTAAAATCCCTATCTATGATGTCTTTCTAAACACCTTATAGATATGGGTCATTCTTAGAGGAAGGGAAATTGCACATCTCTATAAAAACTGGCTCAATGAATTACAGTTCTATAAATATATGTGAGGGCTATGTAATCCATAGGATAAGTTAATGAAAGTTTACTATTCACTCATACAATTCAAAATTTATAATAAATGATAACAATATAACATAACTAGATTTCCTTTATAGGGCTCTATTTATTGCAATGTGTCAATATCGAACAGATTATGTACTTTGGAAGGAAGCTACTAAAAACACAAATGAACCATAATGTAGTTATCAGAAGGAATTAAATTTTATATTAAATGGAGAGCTTTTAGCATATTCTAAGGTATAGTTAGAAATAATGGCTCATCCAGTGCAGTAGAATGAAGATTTCAGCTAATAGTCCTAACTTTTAGGGACTCACCAAAAAACTGAGAATGGGAATCCAGAGAGTTCTGTCCTAGGACCACTTCTTGGACTAACACTTGTCAATCTCCCTTGACTATTTCATCTTATCCCCAAATGCTAATTTGTCATTTGGGTGCTGATGTTTCCTACATATTTATCTATAGTATAAGGGTCTCTATCTCTCCAATTTAATATTTTATTCCATCCCCCAATTTGTCTTCATCCACATTATACTATAAGTTCCATGAGAGGAAGAACCCTGTTTGATTCATTTGAACACATGTGTCCAGTATCTAAAGCAATAACACTAGGTACACATTTATTAACTCTGACTTAGGGCCTTCTTTCTAAGCCTTAACTTATATTACTCCCATTGGAATGCCCTTCCACCTACCCACTTTGTGAGCCTCTGTTCATTTTCTCATGACTCAATAAGCATGTTTCTGATGAAATCTTTCCTGAATCCTTCAGAATTACCCATTCCTTTCTTTGCCCAGCACCCACGCTTACCATTAACACAAGACCATGCCTTCATTCTGATTCTTATTTCAGTCTTGGCAACTAAAAAATTTTGTTTGTGCATATATATGTATATATGCACACACACTCATACATACAGTAATTATTTATTACACATCTGTAACCCTCTACATGACTGCAAGATTGTTGAAACCAAGAATAATAGATTACTTGCTATTGTATCCTTGGGCTAAGACCATTTGCTGAATAAATGAATATATGTCACTATTAGAAATGATTATTTTCCAAAGGAACAAAGTATAAGATGCTATTAGTAAGTCAAAAACAAAAAGAAAATCTATTATAGTTATCATTAAACAAACATTAAAATTGAGATATGTGCATGAGTTAGTACAAAGTTTATATGAATTTTTAGAGATGCTTCTTAGGAGCCAATAATTACTTTTTTAAAGAAATAACTTATTTCTTGCTCCATGTATAAATCTTGGTCCTCCTTATTTTATTCGTTCCCAAATCTGTTCCTTCTATTAACTTTTTTTTTTTTTTTACTTCAGAATAGTTCCTAAAAATGTAGAATATCCAACAGTATAGACCATCATGCCCAAAGATTTATATGCTACTTTCATATTTCTAAGACTAAAGTTGACTAAAGTCAATTTTTGATTATTCTGTAACCTCATAAGAGATTAAGAATGATAAAATAATAAAATATGTAATAATCAAGACAATTTTATGTTATTTATTTTAAAGACTGTCATAGTACTCACGCTATTTTTTGTTAAGCCAGTGAAATCTAGAGCAAACAAAGCAAGGAAAGAATAAGAAGAAAAACTGACATCTTAGATTGCCTTTTAAAATTTTCTCATATTATTCTGTTCTAACAGACCATTTAACCTATTTAACCTATTTCCCCTGTTTTAGAATTCAGCTCTTACTTTTCCTTTTCTACAACATCATTGAGTTTCTTGGCATTTCTAACTAAATTTACAAATCAGCTCATATACCATCAAGTTTTTATTTTTATTTTGAAGAATAAATTCTGTCTGAAAATAATCAAGACAGGTTAGAATCTTGCAAGCAAATTTTAATAACTAATACTCAGATGCAGTACTATGAAGAGGTTGTTCTAGGATAGCTTGTATGTGTTCATTTCTTGAAATGGTAGTCCAAAATAGATTTTTTAAAAGTACTAAGTTCTTTTTAGGTCTTCTCACTCAAGGCTTCAGATAAATTTTTACTATCTACTCTTGATAAACAAAGATGTCATAATTAAACACCATAGTTAATACAAGCTACGTAACTTGTAGAATTAGAGTACTATCAACCAAACAATACTATATGGAAACACCTTGATACGGAAATTCCCTATATCAATACTAGTATGATAGTCATTTTAAAAGCAGATATCATGTCTCATAGTGTTATTTAAGTTTTGAGGTGGTACATTTTCTGAGGTTGTTATCACTTCTAGACATTTTTATTACATTCAAAGTATTTCAAAATGACTGTTTTTTACTTCTTATCTAAGTATGGAATGATTAAAATTATCATAGTTCTCTAATTTACTAGCTACTAAATAGTTTACTGTATCAGTATTCAAAACATTATTTACGTCTTTATTGATATAAGACAGTGCTCCTGAGAAGTGTGTAAATAATATTGAAAATAAGATTGAATATATTCTAGGGATGCTATTATTTAAAATAATCTTATTAATTCTTTTATGAAGAATAAATTATTAGTTATATAAAACACTGCATCCTCATCTCACATCGTCAAAGTGTCTTTGAAGTTCGGATTTTCCTATACCTGTTCCGGATGAAGCAAAACTTAAGAAACTGTAGGCATTAAGTACTAATAACAGGTTTAACAGAAAAAGGATAAATGAGAGCCCCAAAAACAAGTGTGTAAAAGGACTCGTCTCTGGGTAACTTCATATATGCACGTGTGCATTTATATGCATGCATATATCAACTTATATAAGTACTTGTGATTTCCTACAACTCTAAATAATTTGTTGGTTTTCAAAAACAGATGTCATTTTTCTTCTAAAGTTAACAGTGTTACTCTCATTATGGTAATATGAAATAGTTTAAAATTTCCAAAGTGACAAAATGGGACAGAAAGGAGATTACTAGCTAAAGTTACAAATTCTTATCTGATTGGTCCTCTGATGCTCCTAGGCCACAGCCTAAAGTTTTCCTCTTGCCTGCCATTCAGAGAAAGACACACTTGCTATAAGTCATGTCCTACACCCTGACAGAATCTTCTATCAATCTTAGGGCAACAGTAACTGTTCTAAACTAGGGTGTCAATCATGATGCCATTGGTACTCTTTTTCTTTTCCTGGGTGTGCCTTGGCATCTCTTCTTTTCTACATGTCTACAGTCATGAACACTGCCAGGCAGGGCAGACGAACATAACCGTCAGCTACAAGAAGCTGGTCTGTCTTCATGCATTGTGACACCACTGTGCATTTACAAAGAAAGAAGAGAAAGAGACAGCTTTACCCGCAGAAAAGAGAGGTCCCGGTTGTGCTCGATGCTGGTTATCTCCAGGTTGCCCATGACTACCTCACAGTTCTCATAGTATTTGCGCAAGGCTCGGTACTGCTGTTCCAGGTCAGAGAGAGAGCTCAACTTATTCTCCGTTCCTGCGCACACTGCCAAGACAAGAAGAAACATGGGAAGTTATGCAAACTTTATATGACATGCACCATGACAATATTTCCCTCAACTCTCTCCCACAACAATCTACTCCAATTCCCTGAATTAAAATATTTTGAATGTTATTAAGACCCATAACCCAAACACTGATAAATATCTTCACTTTTATTTTTTCCAGCTTTACTGAATTATAATTGACGTATAACATTACGTAAGTTTAAGGTGTATGCATGCGGTTTTGATACACTTATATATTGCAAAATGATTACCACCAGAGCATTAGCGAACATCACTATCATGTTGCCTGATTACCATTGTTGTATGTGTGTGTGTGTATGTGGTAAGAACATTTAAGATTTACTCTCCCAGCAACTTTCAAGTATATAATACAGTATTGTTAACTATAATCACCATGTTATACCCAAATTTATTCATCTTATAACTGGAAGTTAGTACTTTTTGACAAAAATCTCCTCATTTCCTCATCCCCAAGTCCCTGGTAACCACCATTCTTCTCTTTGTTTCTATGAGTTCAGCTTCTTTAGATTCCACATATAAGTGACATCATACATTTACATTCATAAAATGCAGGTACTAACCACAGAGAGTAAGAAAGCATGGGTTCCACAGAAACATATAGCAAGGAGATAAACTTAAAATAATCATATTTGCTGTGGGCATATAAAGCATGTAAATACATTTAATTTCACTCAAACAAGATTTTCTTTCAAATTTATAATTTACTCTATTTTCTACATATGGAAGTAAATCAAAATCGAAAGATGATAAAAGTAACAATTTTATTTAAAAAATACTTTTGTATTGCAAAGTAATCTGATCTTAGTAAGTTGTCTACAGAATTAAAACTTATGCTTTAAGCCCTCAAAAATGCTACCTTTTAAAATAAAAATATTAAACAACTTAGATTGAAACATTTATAAACATACACTACAAACAGAATATGTACTGAATTATAAACTTTTATCAATATCAACTGTGTCGTGTATTCATTAGTGTTCTGAGGTAAAATAGACTGTTTGTTAATAAATGTTCTCAATCTGCCATCTTTGGGGGGTGGATTTTGAATGTTTATATATAAGCTCATGAGTATACACACATCTGTGTTTTTTCGGTTGTATGTGTATGTATCTTTCCTGTCTTCCAGAAGTCAGAGTTTTAGTTATTACTTCTCATGGTTTGCATAGCTACCTGAACGATTTAATGCACCAACTCTACCATTTAATGCACCAATTCTAATCTTCAATAGGCTGAAAAAACTCTATTATGAATCTTGTAATAAGTGTGTAAAATTAAAAAAATAAATTGTGAATGAAACATCTGAGTATTTTACATGGGATACACCAAACTTAAGATATATGCAGTAAACACTGAAGACACTAGAAAAAGAGCTTAGTAATGATGTCAAATATACATTCGTGTGTCATCTCCACAGGAATGACAAAGAAGACATGAGGTTTGATGTGGTGCTCAAGGGGATAAGTTTCAATACAGAAAGGAAAAAAAAAATCTAGATTGGTACATTCTAAATAATTAGGGTCACCAAAAATCCTGTTTTTACCTATTGACACATTAAAAATAACAAAAATCTGTATCTAAGAGTCTTGAAGAATAACATAGACCTCTAACCATAGTGGAAGTTCATTATAAAAACAAAAATAAAACACAAACTCTTCTTGTCTGTATTTCTAATCCTCATCAAACAGTATATTTTCTAGAAATACTCTTTTATAAGTGGAATTGTGTCCCTCTAAGAGATATATTGAAGTCCTAACCCCTGGCACCTGTGAATGTGACCTTGTTTGGAAATATGGTTTATGAAATTAAGGTAGAATGAGTATGTTAGAATAGGCTGTAACCCAATATATTCAATGTCCTTCTAAGAGGAAAACACCCTGTGAACATCAGGATGCACGGGGGGAAAGCCATGCGACTACAGAGGCAAAGATGGGAGTGGTACAGCTGCAAACCAAGGGATGCCAGCAACTGATGGCCAACACCAGAAGCTAGGAAGAGGCAAGGAAAGATTCTACCATGAGTCTCAGAGGGAGCTTGACCTTACTGACACCTTGATACTAGACTTTTAGCCTCCAGAACTGTGAAAGAATAAATTATTATTATTTTAAGCCACCTAGACTGTGGTATTTTGTTAAAGACGCCCTAGGATATACAATCTTCGGACTATTTCTACCTGAAATCTCACATTTAAAGGAACATTAAAAATCGCTTCCATACTCCAGGGTTCGAATAGTTTATCACCTTGAAGTTACTCTCCCCATCCTCCCTTCTGAATGTCAGAGTCCTCATACACCATGCTGGAACTCATTTGTTGCCCTTGAGAATGTACTTTTTGTAGTGATAAGGATGGATACAAAGACTTCTAGAATCCTCAATCCATTCTCTTCTTCCTTCACAGTAACAGACTGCACAATTTTAGCTAGGCTTGTGGCCACCCCAAATAAAGATTACATTTCTCTGCTCCTCTAGGAGGTAAACTTTGCAAGGGACTAAGTTCTAACATGTTGTATGACACTTTCCCAGAACTTTATTTAAAACGTGGTTGGAGCCTAACTTTGACTCCTTTCTTCCCCACACCTTCCTCCAATCTGCTGCCTGGAATGGAGATGTGATGGTTAAAACGTGAACCGCCATCTTGGAACATAAGAATGAGGCACACACTCTAGAGACTGGCTGAGAAATGAGCTAAAGGAACGAGGATTTTCAAACAAACCTGTTTACATGTTTATTAATCATGTTTATTATCATTAACACCAAGATAATGGTGAATTTTGGTGCTGGCTGCTAAAATATTATACGTAGGAAGGATTAAATTCAAATTAAGTTATATGCTTCTGACCTTAAGTAATTTTAACTATTCTGTCTTGTTGTTTAACTGAATTTATTCCAATCGTAATAAAACTACCAAATCATTCTTGATCATCTGAAAATATTTTACTGGTTCTGTGGAAGTTTCCCTTATTACTAAAACTAACAAACATTATGAAAAAAATAAACTTCTATTGATGAGTACAGTAATATTCAACATAAGCAGGAGAACAAGAAGCGATTCCGGTATATGATCCTTCTCCATCAAGATCAAAGTCCCACTTTTTTCCTTCAATAAACTGTAGCGACTCTAAAAAACACTCCTGATCCACAATCTTTATTTTTATTGCTCACAGCACCTTTATAGCTTGTAAAATGTCTGCTGAGAAGAGGTACAATTATATGGGTTTATGAAATATAGATTTCAATTATTTTAAATTCCAAGGAGGACAAGCTTATATTTTAATGCAACTACCGATGGGGGTAATTAAGCATCGATTAAGAAACTTGCTCACCATTTCTAAAATGTATATAATGCCACATTGCAATTTATGTATCGTTTATGTTGTACCAGTTTCTTTCAGTCAGAAATAAAACCCACACTTTAATATCAATATATAAAAATCAATATGTAAACATCTAAATGAAAAGATTTCTAAAATATTTAGTGTATTCTGACCTTTTCTATAAAAGCTTAAACAAAATTTGGGAGAAAATCTATCAATATAAATGTAATGCCTATGCATTTTTTCATGCTTCTCATTCTGCATAGATGAAAAGAATATATAATATTAAATTGTTATTATTAATTATTATTACAATAATCTGTTATATGAGATGTACAAAGGCTATAAACTCTTTGAAGACAGATGCAATATATTAATCATTATTTTGTATCTGATGAGCTGTATAGCACAGTGCTTTGCAAGAAAGTTTTTTTTTTTACATTTATAAATATCTTTTATTGCATGCATTTAGTTTCACATTTTTTAGGTAATTCAATTTTTCTGTGGAAAGCTTAAAGGAAATTTGAACAAAGTGAATAATTTAACTTTTACTAATAGGTGACTGCCCATTTCACAGGGGACTTCTCACTGAATTCTGCCATTTCTTAACTGATGGGACTCAACAGTGCTCTCTTGGTAAGTGGCCCATCTGTACTCATTTGCTGGTAGCCAAGGAGGGGGCGTGGTTTCCAGTCACGTGGTGAGGTGGCCTGTAGCTCCTTGAGGGCAGAGACCATGCCTTTCTAAAGTCTGGTGTATAGTAGGTGCCCCATAAAGTGAATGGGTGTGACTGAGATAACTGATTCGCCACGCCTCTGGAAGACACTGAGTGTTTGTAGGAACTGGCAAAGAATGGGGACCCCTGAGATCCCAGAGAGGGATAAGAGGACCCTTGTCCGGGAGGTTCCACATTGCAGAACCTTTGAGCAAGTATCTGCATTTCTCACTGGTTCTGCACACACAGGAACTTAGCTGAGTTGTTAAGAATTAGGAGTGACCCGGATTCTAATCTGGTCTCCATCTTTTGGTTAACCGTGTACCCAGGGACAGATGACTCTCCCTCTCTAACTCTTAGCTACTTCATCTTTCACATGGGGTAATAATACTGCCCTTGAAGGCTAGTAAGAACCAAATGAGTTATTTAATAATCTTAATTGCCATAAAACAATTATAACTTGTATTCAGAAAATAACCCTCAATTCAGAAAAGTTCCCATGTTCAATAAATGATCAGCTGTATTTTTATATACCATATGAAAACAGAAAATTGGAATAAGTATATTTAAAAATATCTTTCAGTAACAACAAAAAATCATACAGTAAACAAATTCTAAATAATCAGAATACTCTATTCTCCAAACATTCTGATTTTTGGAGTTTTTACTATACATGGTTCCAGTTAGGAAGTATTTTTGTCTCAGTGAGACTTTCCTTTATATTTACGGTTGAGTCAAGCTATCTATAACGAGTATAATATTCCTCATAACTTTCATCTTGAAAGACGGACTTGATTTTAAAAGAACTAGTTTGGATAGATGCATAAAAATCATTTGTATTTCTCTTCATGAAGCCTTCACTGAATGCCTCGCAACTTCCATTTGTCAATCGATTTTACAATCAGGCAATGTATACAAGACAATGCTTAAACCATCAAGTTTCATTGATTTCACAAAGCTGTTTATCAGACAGAATTGAAAAATCTTTTTCACCAGCCAAAACAAGTTTAACAAAATCCAGCCCCCTTTGCCAACACTATTATAAAGTCTTAAACTATAAGCTTACAATAATCAAGCTTCAGAAATCCCAAATTACATGTACTCCCTAGAGTTTTCATTTCAACTGTAACTCCAGGAGTAAAGCTATATGTGAGGCCTTAATAAAATCACCAATTATTCTATTTGGTATTGATTCCATCACAAATGCAGCTATAGTTGCAAACATGGGCTTTTTAGTCTTAAGATTTACATCCAACAGTGAGTGAACTACATGATCCTCATTCAGTAAAAAATTAAGACTATAATTAGGAGTTTGTAGCAATATAAAAACGTTGGTTAACAAAATTATTCATTTTTTCATGGGGCAAATATATTAGAAGCACAAAGAAGAAACATTAGCAATATCCATATTAATACTAAAAATCAATTATTGCCTCCATGCTTAAGGCTGTGGAAACCAGCACTCCATTTGCTTACTCAAGATGAAAAGAGGGAAAAATAATTAAATCAAAATATTGTCTGACTTTCAAATCAAAGGCCTATGTGAGATATTAAGAAATGAATAATTATTTATCTAGCATCTACCATTGACCTAGTAGCATGAAAAAAATGTATATTGATTAAAATGCCCAAGGTCTTTTGTAAGAAAGACCATGAAGTTGTACATGGCATATAGTAAGGAAAGCAGCAAGCAGTATATGAAAGTTATGTATATATTGTGTATGCACCATTCAGGGACTGTCTGCATAAAAAATATTTGGTAACCTGATAAAAGTTCTCTAATTTTTAAAATCTGATTTAACACTAAGTACTTTCTCTTTCAGAAATGTTACCATAATAAATATGCTTTAGTTTAATGTACATTGTTGGGCATTTAAAAATCATTAAAAAATATAAAATAATTAAAGAGAATATCAGAAGTAGCATACATTTTCAGTGACTACTGAGTGCTATTATAGTTACACAAAGAAGTTTTGCAGCTCTATGTTCAACATATATACTGAAATGAAATAGCCAAATTTGCTACTTCCTCTACTATCGCCATTTAATCCAAGCCACCAAGGCTATATCTACCCTGGACTTTGAAAGCAGCCTCTTAACTAACTTATTACTTTCCCTACTTGCCCCTGTTAATTCTTTGCACAGAGGCCAGAGTGATCTTTTTAAAAACATGAATCATTCACATCACTCCATCACTGAAAACAACCCTTGGCTTCTAATCAGATTTATTATAAAATCCAAACTTTTTACCATAGACTGTAAGAACATATATTCAGATCTTTGCTCAAATGTCACTCTTTCAGAAAAGCCTTCTCTGACTATCTTATCTAAAATAGATACCAGGTTCCCATTCATCATACTCTGTCTTCTTTGCCTTCTTTATTTTTGTTTTACTGCTATCTGAAATTATATTATACACTTGCTTGTTTTCTTGTTTATTATATGTCTCTACATTAGAATGCAAGCTCCATCGTCAGAGGCCCTTTCTCTGCTCAACACCTAAAGAGAAGACACATAGCAGACTCTCAGTCAATACCTATTGAATAAATAAAATGGACCTTGGAGAAATAATGAAGCCAGTATCAAATGCTGGTCCTTCTATTTTTAAGAGCTGAATGAACTTGAGCAAGTCACTTCGTTACTTGGAGTTATGTGGAATGAGCACTGGGCAAGGGCAGTGAAGGTCAGGATGCCATTGCTCCAACATTTTCTAGCTGTGTAAATTGGGACAATTATTTTCTTCTCATTGCATCCAATTTTCTCTTTTCTTTATGTTTCCTTTTCAGCTCGAAAATTCTGTGATTGAATTTATTTCTAAAATACTTATTTAAAACCTCCTCTACACTGCTGGGAATGTAAATTGGTACAGCCACTATGGAGAACAGTATGGAGGTTCCTTAAGAAACTAAAAACAGAGTTAACATATGAACTAGCAATCTCAGTCCTTGGCATATAGCCAGAGAAAAAAATGGTCTGAAAGGATACAGGCACCCCAATGTCCACTGCAGTACTGTTTTCAATAGTCAAGACATGGAAGCAACCTAAATGTCCATTGACAGAATGACTGGATAAAGAAGATGTGTTACATATATACAATGGAATATTACTCAGTCATTAAAAATGAAATAATGCCATTTGCAGCAACATAGATGGACCTGGAGATGATCATACTAAATGAAGTCAGATAGAGAAAGACAAATATCATATGACATCACTTATATGTGGAATCTAAGAAAAAAGTGATGCAAATGAACTTATTTACAAAACAGAAACAGACTCACAGACTTAGAGAACAAACATAGTTATTGGGGGGAAGGGTGGGGGACGAGGGATGGATTGGGAGTTTGTGATTGACATGTACACACTGCTATATTTAAAATAGCTAAACAACAAGGACCTACTGTATAGCACAGAGAATGCTGCTCAATATTCTATAATAACCTAAATGGGAAAAGAATTTGAAAAAGAATAGATACATGTATATGTATAACTGAATCATTTTGCTGTACACCTGAAGCTAACACAACATTGCTAATCAACTGTGCTCCAATATAAAATAAAAATTTTTTAAAATGATAAAAAAATAAAATAAAACCTACTCTACACTAAGTAATGAGTTGCATTCAATGGGTGCTTTTGAGGAGGTCACACTGTGGCAACATCATATAAATTATAAAGTTAAACACTTATCAAATTATCCAGCAATCCCATTTATAAGTACACCCCTGGATAAATGAAAATGATGTTCACATAAAAATGTGTACATGAATGTTTATCGGAACTCCACTCAAATTCACCAAAAATTGGAAACAATCCAAATGTCCTTCAATGGCTGAATGCTAACAAACTATGGTATATCTATTTCATGAATATCTAGTCAGCAATAAAAATGAACAGATGATTGCTATATCAACATGGAAAATTCCCAAAGGCATTATGCTGACTGAAAGAAGCAGGCTCAAAAGGCTACATACTATAAGATTCCTTTGGAATGACATTTTGGAGAAAGACAAAACTACAAAGGATGGAGAACAAATCAGTGGTTGCCAGAAGATGGGTATCTGAGAGAGAGGGTTTGACTGAAAGATCATGAGGGGAATTTAGGAGATGGCAGAATTCTTCTGCATACTGACTGTGGTGGTGATTACATAGTATACATGGCTTAAAACTCAGAGAACTGTACACCAAAAAAAGTCAGTTTTACTGTATGTAAATTAAAACACACACACACTCAAGTTGGCTTGTATGTTTAACAGAGTTAAAAATGCCCCTTTATATAAATCATAAAACATTCTTAATATATTTGTTCTTAGGCATTTTATGCTTGTCATCTTTGAATAATTTTAGTTACATTTTTGAATTGCTTATTATTATTACATATTTTTAAAACACTTGATGACTCTGGTATTTTTTTCTTCCCCCCTCAAAACTTGGCTACATTGCTAAATCCTTGTAATTTCTAATTAGTTTTCTTCATTGAGGTTCTTGATTTATCTAGTCTTCAATCATGTTATTTTATTTTGTTTTTTTGACTGGTACTACTTAGACTTTCTAGGATAATTATTTTCAATTAATAAGCATAGTTGTCAATTCTATCTCTGTTCTGATCTTTACAGAAATGTTTTCCTTGGCTCGGCATATATTTTGTTATATGTTCCAGGGTCTGGCTTTACCAGGTTTTTGTTTCAGATTTGAATGTTCAATGTTTCTGTTTTTTGCTATCAATTAATGCTAATTAAATTTGCACTAATTTTGAAATTATTAATGAGTTCCAAATACTGAACCATTCTTATATTCCTGGAATGAACCATACTTAGTAATCATGTATTATAACATTAATATACTTCTAGATTTATTGTTTTTATTTGTACTGTTATTTTAATATTAAAAATATCTATCAATGATTTAGAAATATTTGTACCAGATGTCATCGCACACAAAGTGATAAATAATGGAAGTGGGTTTATATTTTATAAAATTTGTACTCTATATAATTAACTCGAAAAGTATTAAAGAAAAAAATTAACATCAAGTAGGAAATTTGGTTTATAATTTACATTACATAAAACTGTAACTAAAATATTTTCAATCTAAAAACCAGTATCTTTTTTTAAAAAAATAAGTGACCCTATAGTGTATTCTCTGAATCTTTATCTTCTACCACTCTTTTATTGACTCCCAAAGTGACAAAACAGGAATCTGCTGAAATCAACTAAATCACTTTCTAAAGGATTCTTGAGCCAAATGAAAAGGGCATTTGGCATCATAGACCTTCACTAATAGAGTTGTAGCTAGGGAAGACATAGGCATTCTATAATACAGGCTGATGAAAGGCAAGTCCATAGACTATATATACTGCTATGTGCTGCTCCATCTAAAATTTAATCGAGCTGTATTTTACCTCTGTTATTTACTTACAACAGTCCCTAAATGCCCTCAAAGATGCTTAAACTGCTAAATTATATTGCAAAGGGAAAAAAGCTCATCATTGAAGACTACCAAAAAATGATAGATGTAAATATCGCACATGATTATCTCCTGTTCATCAATGATATGTTTTGTGAGTGGTCTACTCTAAACTAGTCTTCCCAATATAATAGATTATACTTGTATTGTTTATTTAGTATTTCAAAGTTAAGCTTAGTAAAATTAAAATAATTTAAAATTATTTTAAATGCATTATATGGGTCATCAAAAACTGACTTGTAACTGCTTGAATATAAATTTTAGTTCCTGTTCTTTATTGTTTTTCTGACTTAACATATTTTATACTTTTCTTAAATTATATCTCAAAAAATTTCTATGTTGAAAGCTGAAAAACATAATAGAAAGACTTTACAGATTTAAAAATTACATTTCTGTCATCTATTCCTAGATGAAATAATATTCCCCTTACCACTATCTTGTCCTAATTCCCTCCCTGCCCTTTTTGTCATTCTTCACACCCCCTTCCCTTTCCCCACACAGAGTCCTTCTTATTTACTTTGTAGTATTTCCTTTTCTGTGGAAGTGCTAGGTCCTTAACTTTAATGTAGGTACTGGACTTGACAAGCAATTAAAGCAAACAATTTCCACTCATCAAGACTTGCCAAATTAGTCATCTGCCATCTGCCCCATCATCTGGTTCTCCTTGAGGTCTTGCTGTGAATCTGGATGCACTCGCTCAGATTAAGAGGGACAGTGCCAAACTCCAACCTGGTAAAATGCCAGTGGGAGCTAAGTACGTAAACATTAGCGACCATCTTTCTTCCCTAGATTATCATGCTTTCAACCACCACTTTGCATGTAATAAAGACCAGTCTGTTTGTAATGGCTTATCACTGTGAGACCTTTACCATTCACTGTAATTAAAGTGGCAGTCTGTGGGATTTTTTTTCCACTTAGAAGTATTTTTAAAAAGGTGGACATCACTTGTGAGAAACAATTTTCTGGGAGGGCTGTAACAGTAGTAAATGATATTACTAATATACCCAGTAGCAATTACATCTGAAGAAACACCACACCTTACAAATATTTTATTCAGTCAGCCAGATTTATGCATATCTCTGCCTAGGTCCTCATTCACTTGTCAAAGAGGGCAAAGAGTATTGTTCTGACACAGACAAGATAGACATATTTTTGATAACTAAAATATATTCCATTTAAGCCTGATGACTTAATTACTCTATGATTGAACATGTAGGTTTTTAATTTTTTTCTTACATTTTATTTATTTCAGGTATTTGTTACCATAGTTTTGAGATATTACCCAGACATTACACTACTAATGTTACTAGCAACTTCCCTACTCATTCCATGATCTCATGGGTTAGTTAACAGGGCATCAGATACTACATGGACAGTCATTTAATTTGGAATGTTTTCCCATTAAAGTTTCACTAATCTTTGGATTTAAAGATCTGATATCCTTTGGGATCCTATTTTCATTTCCTTTGGATAATTTACCCCAAAGTAGGATTGCTGGATCACATGGTAGTTTTACTTTTAAGTTTTTGAGACATTTCCATATTGTTTTCTGAAACACAGAGTCTTGGTTACCAGGGTCTCAGGGGTGAGAGAAATGGGAAGATGTTGATAAAATGATACAAATCTCCAGTTATAAAATGAATAAATTCTGGGGATCTAATGTAAAGCATGATGAATATAGGTAACAATATTCTATTACATACTTGACAGTTCCTAAGAGAATAGACCTTCAATGTTCTCACCACAAAAAAATTATAATCATGTGATGTGACGGTGGTGCTAGCTAACATTATAGTGGTAATCACTTTGCAATATATAAGTGTATAAAAGTCACACATTGTACACCTTAAATTTATCCAATATTATATGCTATTATATCTCAATAGAGTTGGAAAAATAAAATAAAAGTTTTTAAAAAGATCTGATATCCTATTTGGAGGCTTTATTATAATGAAGCAGCAGTTAAAAATCTTTAATAAGAAATTGAATGTAAAAGGTCAACTTTCTAATGGAATATGCATCATTCAATATAACATCTAAAAACCAAGGTGATGTTTAACAACTTTTTTATTATTATTGGACATAACTTTAGAAATGTCTCTTACATTTAAGAGAAATACTTAAAAATATATATAAGGAGGCTTCCCTGGTGGTGCAGTGGTTAAGAATCCACCTGCCAATGCAGGGGACACGGATTCGAGCCCTGGTCCAGGAAGATCCCACATGTCATGGAGCAACTAAGCCCATGTGCCACAACTACTGAGCCTGCACTCTAGAGCCCGCGTGCCACAACTACTGAAGCTTGTGCACCTAGAGCCTGTGCTCTGCAACAAGAGAAGCCACTGCAATGAGAAGCCCGCACACCACAACAAAGAGTAGCCCCTGCTTGCTGCAACTAGAGAAAGCCCACGCACAGCAACGAAGACCCAACACCGCCAAAAATTAAATAAATAAAATAAATAAATTTATTTAAAAAAAAAATATATATATAAGGATACAATATTTACTACATAGTGGTAACATATTTGAACGTTTCCTTGTTATGGTTTTGTCAAAAGTTTTAGGTAATGATAACAAAGGAATAAATGCCAAAATGTGTTACAAGTTCCTTAGTTTACTTTACCTAAGACAATTCATTAATACAGGTATCAAAACAACACATTCAACACTAAGCCATAGGAGTTCTATAGCATCAGGTTCAATTTTAAAAGTAAAGAATAATCTATGATCTCCTTTGATAATATAAAATAGGCTGGTAACAAGAAATAAAGACTTGAATTAAAGGTTTAAAATCATTTAATACTTGCATTGTCATTTTAGTTCAATGTGAATTTTTGAGAGCCTGTGCAAATAAACATAATTGCTCTATATTATAAAAATAAAAGTATTTATATTCGTATCTGGCAAGGTTCATATGTACAAAAAAATTATCTAGAAGATAAATTAAAAATTTAAACGGAATTACTTACTGTTTACTTAGAGATACAGGTGGAATGGGAATAAATACTACTATTTTTAATCCTATCACAGCACAAATTTGATAAATTTTTAAAATTTGAAGAATGCCTTTTCTGAACATGATTCATTTTTAATTCCTGACACAAAAATAATATGTATTTTAGGGTAAGTTTTACAAACAAGTATCTTTTATTACAGACTTCAGATTTCTACTGACACTTTCTGTCAGGATAAAATAGAATAGATTCTCTGTTACATTCTTTGCAAATGTTCAGTTTTCAAATGTATTTGCCACCTGACTAGACCTTGTAAACAAAACAATGCAAATCAAATAATAACTATAGAATTTGATTTTTAAATGCATTACTTTTTTGAGGGACAGTCTCATGTAATTGTATAATTTTTATTGTTATGATTTCAAAAAGATAAAATCCCTCAATAAAATCAATTATTTTTCAAAGATACTTTTTAAGAATATATGGGAGCATGTATATGCTTATGTGTATAAACATATTCATGGGAAGGAAATAAAATATTGTAAAAATGTTTCCTCTCTGATTAGAAGATTCCTATTTTCCTTTATTGTTTACCTGTAATTTCTAAATTTATAAATTCTATAAAGCATTTTTGTATGTAAAAAGTGAATTTCATTTCAGGAAGTATATATATATATATTAAATTTTTAAAAAGATAAGATATTTACTGTATGCTTTGCCATTTCTTTTATGGGAATGTGTATACTAATTCCAGTTACTATTAACACTTTTGATAATCTTGGAATTTTATAAAACATTAGCATTTTATATTAAAACTTTATCTTGATTTTAATATAAACTATTGAGAAATTTTATATTAAATCATCTGAAAGTAGAAAAATATATTATTCTAAAGTTAGAATGTAAGAGTTACCTGAAAAAAACAAAAATAGAGCTACCATGTGATCCAGCAATCCCATTCCTGGGCATATATCCAGAGAAAACCATAATTTGAAAAGATACATGCACCCTAATGTTCATTGCAGCACTATTTACAATAGCCAGCACATGGAAGCAACCTGTGTCCATCAACAGAGGAATGGATAAAGAAGATGTGGTACATATATACAATAGAATATTATTCAACCATAAAAAAGAATGAAATAGTGCCATTTGCATCAGCTTGGATGGACCTAGAGGTTCTCACACTGAGTGAAGTAAGTCAGACAGAGAAAGACAAATATCATATTGCTTATATGTGGAATCTAAAGAAAAGGCTACAAATGAACTTATCTACAAAACTGAATTAATGTTACAGATGTAGAAAATAAACATGGTTATCAGGGGTTAGGTAGGGGGGGAGGGATAAATTGGAAAATTCGGATTGACTCATACACACTACTATACATAAAATAGATAACTAATAAGGACCTACTGTGTAGCACAGGAAATTCTACTCAATACTCTGTAATGGCCTATATGGGAAAAGAATCTAAAAAAGAGTGGATACATGTATATGTATAACAGATTCACTTTGCTGTACACCTGAAACTAATACAACATTTTAAATCAATTATACCCCATAAAAATTGTTTTAAAAAAGAAAGAAAACAAACTTATGATTACCAAGGGGGAAGGAAGGGGAGGAGGGATAAATTGGGAGATTGGGATTGACATATACACACTACTATATATAAAATAGGTAACTAATAAGAACCTACTGTATAGCTCAGGGAACTCTACTCATTACTGTGTAATGACCTATATGGGAAAAGAATCTAAAAAAGAGTGAATATATGTATGCATATAACTGATTCACTGTGATGTACAGCAGAAACTAACATAACATTGTAAATTAACTTTATGCGAATAAAAATTAATTTTAAAAAAAGAATTACCTAGTGATCTATAAAGGAAAGTCCAATGGTAAACCAGTTTTCCACCTGAGTTGAACAGGAAATATGATTGTGTGTGTGTATGAGTGTGCATGTGTATGTATGTGTATATAGCTATATCTACATGTGTGTTTATATACATTTTATATATATATATACACACACATATATATTCATTCTAGTTTCTATATATGCTCTAGGTTTTCTAGTTCATAACATTTGATATTATACATAATTGTGTAATATTGCTTCTGATACTTTATCTCTTCTAATATTATTCTTAAAATCATCATAATCATCATCACTTTTTTTACAGAAGAGGAAACTAAGACCCAGAAAGTTAAATAATATACCCAGAAAATTAACTAGTGGAAGAGGTAGGAGTCAAAATCAGTTCCAATTTCATAAGTAGTTATCATTCAGAAGCATAGTACTAGTTAGTTGATGTCTACAAATACTTGTTTCAATTATTTGTATTTAGCATTAGTATGTTATAATCAAACAAAAATGTACAATAAATAAGCTGAAATGTTTATATGCGGAGGACACATTATCTTCTATAAATTTAGAATGACAGAGTTATACCATTACTAGTTATGCATTATACTAGAAGTCCATGGTAGGTGCTATAGGTGATAGCCTACATGAACTTACTTGAAAGTCTTCTCTAACACTTTTAATACCAAATCTTTTATTTTCTTTTAACTAGAAAGGGTTAGAAGGCTTTTCCACTTCCACCCTCTAACTTCCTTCAACACCAGCTTCTTATCTCAATAAATGGTTCTGCTTTCACCCAGTTACTGGGGTAAAAATCTAGTCAGCTGACCCCTTTCTTGTCTTAAACCACTAACGAAGTCACACACACACACACACACAAACACACACATACACACACATCTTCAGGTCAGCTCTACCTGCAGAATGCCTGTGGGCTCCACTTGACACTCTATCAGCCCCACCTGACTGACTGTCTCTACTTCATGAAAGGCGGTCTCTATCTGAATATTGCAATAGGCTCTCATTTGATGCCCCTGCCTTTCTCCTTGTCTCCTTAGATCTAGTTTATTGTATATCATATATAAAATATTTTTATATTTTTAACCCTTAAATCAGATCATTTATCTCCTGTGTTCAAAGATCTCCAATAGTTTCTCATGTCAATCAGAAACGTCCTTATTCTGACCTATAAGGCCTTGATGCAATTTGAACCCCTGCCATTTTTCTGATATTGTCTTTCATGATGTTTGACTTCCTCACTAAGATCTGACTAGGACTATCTTACTTGTCTTTGAACATTTATATAAAATGTTCTAAATACTTGTTATCAATTTATTAATTTATCCTGTGGTGCAGCAACAGATCGGCATTGGTCTACATATAGCACTTTGAGTAGCACTGTTCTAAATCATTACACTTCATATCACTTATCTCCACCCGCCATGTTATATCTTTATCTAGAATGTAAGCTCTGTGAGGGCAAGGGCTCTATTTTGTTCACTGCTATATTATATTTATAGCATTTACAAGTGTTTGACCCACAGTAGGCACCCAATAAATATTTAATGATTGGATGAACGGATGAATGGATAAGTGGTTGTTGAAGTGTTAGAATTTGTCCCGAATTCCCAGCTTACATGTAACCTACATGTTCTTTTTAATGACCACAAAGATCTTTAGAGATCATCAAGTCCAGTTTATACATATAGATGAGAAAACAGAGACTGATAAGTCAAAGTGCTCAACAAAGATCAAACAGTTAATCGGGAACAGAAATAGAATAGGACTCTCCATTCACAGGCTATGTGCAAATGGCACATTCCCTCATGTTACATAGAAGCCTTCATGAAACTGTCTAGCTTTATGGAAAGGATTCCCAAGCATAATGCTCTGTGGCCAGTAAGAAAACTATAGCATGAAACTTGGCATGGGAACTTAATAACATCTGGCTAAACAGTCGATTATATAATTGGACAGTAGATCCTGAGAAATATCTTTTTTTTTTTTTTTCCAAGTTCTGGTTAAATGGAGTTAAATGTAGCTACTTAAAAAGAAAATCTGCTTTTTAAAAGAGTCTGGTTCTCCCCCTGGTTCTCCAATGGCCCAAGGGCCTAGCCCATATGTGCTTCCTAGTGTGTCCCCACTAGGGGGCCCCATTCCTGCTGCCTTTCCATAAAGGAGGTCTGATGGAAGCCTGCAGTTTCATGTAGCTTCACATCATCCTGGCATCTTGATATTATTGCTTGAGTTAGCTCTGGCCAATATCTCCAGCTTTCAGCCTAAAAATTTAGCTGAGGTAAAGAAATTATTATTCATTCAAGTGCCAGTTATATTTTTAGACTAGGCTCCTTAATGACCATTAATGCACACCATGTCTGTTAGTTATCCTGAACAGTCACGGACTGGGAACTGTTTTGCTCTTTCTTATTCAATTCTCTGCCTTCTGTTGCTCCCTGTTTTCAACCTCAACATTAAATAAATAGCCAACACACGAGTGCCAAAAATTGTTGACAAGAGAACTCTAGAAGCATATGGTGCTAAGTACAAAAAAACAATTCTTAGCTAAGTAATGATTCTTCGTTTGAAAATATGCACTATTCCTTCTTCTTTTTGAAAAGTCAGCATGCTTGAGGGCCAAGTGTTGCCTGGGGACTTAACTTGCATAAAGCACTGTGTTGGCTCTGAAGCAGTGAAATTCCACAGCAATGCCAGCAACACTTAAACTTCTCAAGGACCCCTACGTTATTTATCTCTGAACAGCTAGGGGGCTTTTTGCAGAGAGGTCCCTAACTACTGCAGGCATTCACTCTATTTAATGTTTTTTAATTAACGTCGCACAAACACCAATTCTGTGTGTGCAGTGAAGTCTGTGAACTTCCCCAGATTTGCTTTCTCAGTAGTTTTGGAATTGCAGCTGCAGAATAGTGCCAGACTTCCCTTCTACACCCCAACTCTCCCTCAAAACCTGAGGATCCCTAGTCAAGAGGACATTGGTTAAAATAGGATAAAACTAATACAGGTACAGGATTAAGGGAAGGGATATCTGGGAAAAAAAATTAGTTGGTACAGAAAGCCCCATCTGTTGTTGTTTGCACACTTTTAAAACAATAATTATAATATAATTATGATATAACTGGATTTTTCCACAATACAATATGTGGAATTAGACAACAACCTAGAGTCATTTAAGAGTTAGAGATAAGATGATCTGTAAGGTCACTGCCAGTTCTAAAATTCTGTGTTCAAAATCATCTAGAGAGCCTCTAAATAGCACTCAGCCATGGGACATCAAATGAGAATTATTATTCCTAAAGCACACAGGATAAAACTCAAATAATGCAGTTCAGAGATTAAAATAAATGAAGAATCCACAAACTACTCTCTAACTTCCACAGTACACAACTCTAAAAATCTCTGTAAACACCTGAGAAAGAAAGAAAAGAAGCATCTTCTCAAGCAGAATTAAATAAATTGGGGATTATGCACTGAAAATCTCCTTCAGGATATAAGACTTCTCAGAAGAAAAAACCACAACCACTACAATAAAATCCTGTTACTTTGAAAAATGTTGTAAAGTTTGCTCTCATCTTCTGTTTGGAGCTCACTAGTAACCCTCAATTGGAGAAACTGTAGTGACACAAAGTTCCTTCACATTTGCAGTGGTGGTGAGGAGGTGGCATCCTTAATCATCTCAGGCTAATTGTCTTTATTCTTGTTTATTGAATTACTTTGTTTTTTGCAGACTCAGTGTCAGAATTTGCTTTTATTAATGAAGAATACATATTATTAAACTCATTTAAAGGTTCTCTTCTATTACTCTGTGCATCACCAGGGGGCAGCACAATTCCCAAAGAACATTCCTGTGACTTAGAGAAAAGTTACAGCGGCATAATTGGTCCCCAACTCTGTCGCAGCTTTAGGCATACACAGCTTTAATTCCAGTTTTCCCCCTGCAATGAATGTAGACTATAACTATCTGGATTCAGGGAATTATACCTACAAAGAGGAATATGCATATGAGCAGGTACCTCCAGCACACCTAGTATAACCCAAAAGGGGAGGAAGTACCAATAGGAGTGTGTGTATTTGTGTATTATCTTTGTGAGGTACAAGAACAATCAAGTTATTATCATTTTCAGAATTCCCTCACAGTTTGAAAATAAATGTGAGAGAAAAACACATGAAATGGCATTATTTTCTCTTGATAACAGGAGAAGGAATCATAAGAAATATAATCTACTAAGTACTTTGCAAAGTCCTGGAGATGAAGGAGGGCTTGACAGGTGAAGAAAAGAGGAGACATCAAAGATAAAGAACACATACTTGCTTTTTAAACAGAATTTATAGATCAAACACACCACAAATTGATAAATAACAATTAAACTATTATATTTTACCTTTACTTTTGATTTGTCAAATTCATGCAAATGATACATGGAAAGGGTAATTTATCTTTTCATGCCTTACCTGTTGGTAAAACCTCTAACAGCTGCTTGAAGTATCATCTTCACATACCTTCACACAGAACTTTCAAACCATCAGGATCATTATATGAATTCTTTTTCTTTAAAAAATATTTATTGTTTTTATGGATTCATAAAATGAAATGGGTCATAAAAAGTTAAAAGGTGGGCTTCCCTGTTGGTGCAGTGGTTGAGAGTCCGCCTGCCAATGCAGGGGACACTGGTTCGTGCCCCAGTCTGGGAAGATCCCACATGCCGCGGAGCGGCTGGGTCCGTGAGCCGTTGCTGCTGAGCCTGTGCTCTGCAACGGGAGAGGCCACAACAGTGAGAGGCACGTGTACCACAAAAAAAAAAAAAAGAAAAGAAAAAAAAAAAAAGTTAAAAGGTGTTGTAAATTTAACGAGAAAATAAACAACTTATAAAATCCAATAATATTCGAAGACAACAAAGTCTACAAGAGGAGGAAAAATGTTTTGCTAACCTACAGGAAGATAGAAACAGCAGCACAGTAGAATATACCATTGAAGATGTTTCACGTGTCCTATTCTTAATGGTCAGAGATACCAAGATGTTCTTATATTTAAAGAAATAAAACATGTACACACACACACACACGCACACACACACACACACACACACACACACGCTTGCATTATCCCTGCTTCATAATTAAACAATAAAATGTCTATTTTCTTTTACCCCCAAAAGGAATTCATTCATTCATTCTTTCTTTTTTTTTTTTCATTCAGTAAGAATTTATTTTTTTAGCACTTATTAGGCCCCTGCCCTTAAGATTTCACTATTGTGTTGGGGAGACAGACATGGCAACGAATTATTCCAATACAATTTAACAGCTGTTCCAGTATAACATGAAGTACCATGGAAATAGGAACATCAAAGTCATACACAATAAGCTCTTGCAGGGCAGGGACTGTGTTTATCTTGTTCAGCAATGTCTCCTTCAGTAGCTAAAGAAATACTAGGCAAGCAGAAAGCAACTAATACGTGTTCATGTATAAAATACCCAAATTTGCCCATAATTAGAGGTGGAGATGGAACTTGCAAAACTAGTGAATTCGTTTCTTAGCGCTACCTTAATAAAGTACCTCAAACTGAGTGGCTTAGAAAAACAGAAACTGATCCTCTCAGGTCTGAAAGCTAGAATTTCAAAATCAAGGTGTCAGCAGGGCCAGACCCTATGAAAGATTCTATGAAAGGATCCTTCCTTGATTCTTCCCGCTTCTTGCCCCAGGCATTCCTTGGCTTGTGGCAGTATGACTCTACTTTCCACCTCCATCTTCACATGGTCTTTCTGTCTCGCTGTCTTTACATGACTGTATTTTTATAAGGACACTACTCATATTGGATTAGTTGTCTATTTGTCCAATACGACCTCATTTTAACTTATTACGTTTGCAATGACCTACTTTCAAACAAGGTCACATTCAGAGGTATTAGGAATTAGGACTTTAATATATCTCTTTAGGGGGACACAATTCTACCCATAACAACTAGTAACAGTAATTTTCTCCTCTTCCACACTTTCACTTTTTCTTCCTCAATCCTCCTTTGTCTACCTTTTTCCTCTAAGAGGAGCTCATTTTGAGACTCTACTGAATAACACGGACTCCCCTCATACCTCTCACCTCCTGAGAGTACCCATTATTTTGCTAGATTCATTCTGCTTGTGCTTGGTTTGTCTGTGCTAAACTCATACAAATTACCATCATTTACAAGAGCTGCTTACATTCATGCATAATTATCATGCAGTAGAATAACAATTATGCATATCATTAAATTCATGTGAGATAACCTTCAATGTAAGTTTTATTTGATTATGGCACTAAACTCTGTTCATGCATGCTTGGCCTTCATAGCAGGTTGTTCAAGAAGAATGGTTGTCTCTGCCACTTAAAAATAATGACAGTAATATTGACCATAACTCTAACTTTCTCCAACTGAAATATCAGTTCCATAAGTTGGTACCCACCTTGTGGAAGGTTAGCACAACCAAGTCTGGATTAAATAAAATAAATATTTCATCTATCACATATGAAAGAAAATGATATATTGTATTAAACATTTTTAAGCTATCTAATTTGCATCTGTTTTCCAGAATGACAAGATACATGGTTTCAGAGTATAAAGCATAGTTTCCTCTATAAAAGGGAGTTAATATACTCTAGAGTTTCTATGATGATTAAATAAAATAATCCACATAGTTGGCATAAAGTGTTTAGCACATCCTAGGACTCAGATAATTGGTAGCTGTCATTAATCAGGTTTACAGAATATATTGCTTTCTACTGCCCTCATCTGTTTACTATCCTTGTTTTCTTATTTGTCTCTGGACTTTCCTTTCAGTCTTCCTTGCAAGTGACTCTTCCTTCGTCTGCCATTTAAATAGTTTCCTGTGGAACTTAGACCCTCTTCTCTTATTCTATATTCTCTCTATTCTCTACCTGAACAATCTCATCTATGCTTGTGGCCTTCATTATTATCCATATACTAGTGGTGCCCATATTTCTATCTTTAGCCCACATCACTCTTTTCAGCTCTTACCCATACATCTAACTGCCTCATGCACACTTCCATTCAAATGTCTAAAGACACTTCAAAACCTAAAGGTCCAAAACTAAAAGTGTCATTTTGTCAAAATGAGCTTCTCTCCTTCTTATGATGCCTCATTCAGTGAATGACCACTGATAGCCCTTTGCTACTCTAGGCTGAATGCTGAGTTATTCTCCACTCAGGCACATACGTTAACAAGTCACTGTGATTCCATATCTAAAATAGCTTTTCTTGTCCTCATTTCTCTGCAACCCGACTAGTACTACCCTAGACTATACCCCTGTCATCTATTGTCCAGATTGCTTTGGCATCCATCTAAACAGAATTCATCAAAAGCATTCTGCATACTGCCATAAGACTTCTTTTAAAAACATGATTAAAAAACAACAAAAAAAGGGCTTCCCTGGTGGCGCAGTGGTTGAGAGTCCGGCTGCTGATGCAGGGGACACGGGTTCGTGACCCGGTCCGGGAGGATCCCACATGCCGCGGAGCAGCTGGGCCCGTGGGCCATGGCCACTGAGCCTGCGCATCCGGAGCCTGTGCTCCGCAACGGAGAGGCCACAACAGTGAGAGGCCCATGTACCGCAAAAAACAAAACCAAAAACAAACCCATAAATCTTATCATGCAGCACCTTGTACTTAAAATCTGTCAATAGTTTCCCTGAGCTTTGATGATGAAAGACTTTAAAGGCCATGCATCATCTAGCCTCTCTACCTGTCCAGCCTTACAACTCAGCATCACCTACCCCCAAATCCTACCAACTCTTCACTCCTGCCATCCTGAATTTCTTCCAGTTGCTCTCACCTTCAGGCCTTTACACTCTTCTCACTGCAGGGGCACTATTATTTCTAACCTTTCTTCACTAAACTAACTTCTTACTCAATCTTCAAGTCTCAGTTAATGATCAAATTATTTTTAAAAAGCAAATCCATTGTTATAGTTCCTGACTTCTACTGAGCACACTAAATGCCACATTATAATTAGCTGCACAGAAAAATGTTTTTGAAGAACAATGATATATTTTAAACTCAATAGAATGAATGAGCTCCACTGTCCACATTCCACATTAATTATATATGTATGTGTATGTGTGTATATAAATATCTTTTCAAAGTCAGAGTTTCCTGGCAAGTTAGAGTTTGTAGAAGAAAGTACCAGGTGTGAAAAAAGCACATATTGATTTGAAAAAGGAGATACATGATGACATGTTTCAACACATACCACCACTTTGTGAAAATAGGCATAGGCCTATTTTTTAGTCTCCACTATAGTAAGAACTACAGAAAACAGCTATCTCTTCAACAGATAAATATTTTAGGGAGCTGTCTCTAGTAACTAAGTTTCCATCTAACACCTGGTAGCTTCTTAATTATCATTTCTCCCAAACCATGAATAATTTAAATTATTTTTTTCTCTACCCCTGGAATATCTTAACTGTATAAATATGCTCTATTTGACAATTTCATTCCTACCAGTGATAATAAATACGTAGATTATTACCAAGTTTATTTTTCTTAAAAGTAAGCAGTAAAAGGGAGATTTCAACGTTCTAACACTGATATTAAGAAACTCATCTTCTTTTCTTTAGCTTTTTGGGCCCCCAAAATCTTAGAACAAATGTAGTATTTGTAGTCTCTAACCTTCCTGCACATGACCCTGTGGGTTTTTATGGTCACGCACTTTGCTCTCCAGGAGAGTGAAGAAAGCACAGCTCAGCCAACCACATTCCACACTTCCCACTTCCAGATTCCTGACTCCCCTTGTCTTGGTAAATTAGGCTATTGGCAGTTGTGGATTGCACTTTTGTTCTCAATTCCTCCCTCCTGACACCCAGCTGTCTCCTGTCCCTTCCTGGGGGTCAGGGTGGGGGGCGATTCATGCCCCTTTGTTAAGTGATTTTGCACTGCCTCTCACTGTATATAGGTGGAGTGCACTTCCCCACCCAACTAATACTGGGTTTGGCCTTGTGACAGAATCTGGCCAACAGAATATGTGCAGAAAAAAGATTGTGCTAATTCTAATCCGGGGCATTAAGAGGCATTGCATGTTCCATAGCCCCATAGTTTACTTCTATCATCCTTATGGGAAGAACTGCTCTCAGGTGGATGAGAGACACTTAGGGAAAATGTGCAGCTTGAAACCAGGCCCCGACTAGATCAGCTAATCCACAGCCATATGATTGGGAATGAAAGTTTTGTTATTTCAAGCCACTAAGTTTTGAGATTGTTTGTTATGCAGCATTACTGTGGGAAATATTAACTAACTGAGTAGGCTACTGAAATTAGTAAAGTTCGTCTCTTTTCTAAAAATAAATCTCGGCAAAAGTTCATGTTTTTTCTTTCTTGGGTTCTCTGTACATTAAGCCCATATTAGTTTTCCAGAGTCAAAACTCTCTGCCAAAAGTTGGAGGCACCTGCTTCCCAAAATAAGAGAAGAATAGAGGCTGCCAGTAGGACAAAGGCTTCCTACAAGCTTGCCAAACAGAAACCCCAGAAACATCCTTCAGTGGTTACTTACTGACCTTCAATAAAATCCATGTTCTTTGATAGGCATAGAATCTATGAAGAAGTAGGACACAAACAATTTCTGATTTAGAGTATCATAAATCCTATGAAAAGGAAAATACAATGTGCTGTGGCCAAGAGCATATTTTTATTCCTTTTAAATTCAACTGTTATAATTTATGCACATATTCATATTAAATTATATCACACAGAGCTCCCATCTCCGTTTTACTAATAACATATATTTTTGTGGTACATTTCAGTTCATAAAGCATTATCATTCCTATTGCTGTATGTGAAACCTTGCAGTTTTCCTAAAGGTAGGATAAACAGATATTAATCTATTAACATTTTACTGATAAAGAAAATAAAAGTCAAAATACTTTTTAAGTGGTAACAGTAGGTAACATTTATTGAGTTCTTAGACTTGTCCAGCTCTTTGCTGAGCACCTTACAGAAATTATTCCATTTAATCATTACAACCCAAAGTAGAAAAGCACTATTATTATTCCCAATTTTCAGATGATGAAACGGAGCTCAAGTAACTTGCATAGATCACATTACCAGTAAGTGTTGTAGGCAAGTTTTGTGTCATTCATATATTCACATATATTTATGCAATAAATATTTAATAAATCCTTATAATATGACAAGTACTGAAATCTGAAGCCCAGACTTTTATAACCAAACTGTGCTACCAGTAAAGGAAGCTGAGACTTTTGTGTAACCTCCAAAGTGGTTCTCAAAACCAGTACACAAAAGTATCACCTCAAATGTGTATTGAAAAGACAATGATTAATTGAATCTTGAAGAAATCTGGGGATTTGTATATTTAGTAGCCTCTAAGTTATTCGGATGGATGCAGTCAACTGAGACCACAGTGGTTCCCAAATGCATATTCCCTAAAAGTGCTGGGCAGTAAAAAAATAAATAAATAAAAATAAATAAATACAATGTAGTTAATTTTTCATAAAGCCGTTTTTTTAATTTTGCAAAAGAAAATATAAGTGATCTTATATTACTCACACAATATAGAGGTAGAGAGGTTGGTCAAAGAAATCCCTAAAACTGGGAATTTTTGATTTGAGGTTTCTTTCTGCTGTAGATTTCACCTAAAGTACTGATTGTGTGTGTGTGGGGGGGTGGGTGTGTGTTTGCGGGGGGGTGTCTCTTGGAATACAATTTACTTCAAATATAAAAACGTACTTCTGTATATATTATTCACATAAGCCTATGTATTAATAGGCTATCAGTTTAAAAGCCTACAAGTTAAAATAGCATAAGGGTGCTAGTTACAGCTGAGTGGCACTTAGTGTGGATTTACTCACTGCAAACCATCCTTGATATGCTGCCTGTCTCTTCCTGGTAAATGGCAGTGAAGGTCAGTGAATCTAATTTGACAATAATGAGCCTATTCTGCAACGTGTTGTAATATTGTTCCCCTACTGCTTTTTTTTTTTTTAAGGTACCCGCCAATCAAAAAGGCTGTTCAATGACACTAGGGAAACCCCCAGGAGAGATGGGGAGAGTCAAAGAACAGTACTCTCTTATTTTTCTTTTCTAATAATGGAGACAGCAGAGGTTATGAACATGTTCAGTATGCATTAAAACAAAACACATCCTGATAGGAACGTTTTAATTAATAGCAATTATCTTCTGCAGCATTGTGATTCAAGCCAGGTCTCTGAGCATGAAGGAGAAATTTGACACTTGTGTTTCTTTGTGGACAGAGAGATTTTTAAGCAAAGTTAATGGAAACTCAGCAGATGAATGGTGCTGCAGTTCAAATGTACTGTAAAATTACTGAAATGATTTCAATGTCACAGGACTACACTGCATTGCATTTATGATTATTACCCCTCGCTATGCTTTATTTTGTTAGATATCCTAAAGATTGTGTTTTAAAAAATCATATTGTTCACAGAATAATTATGATGCAACAAATAATCATTATTATTTCTATAATAATTTATATATATTTTATACATATCCTAAATATCCTATATGTAGTTTCTCTATATAACAATTTTATAACAAATAATAATTATTATTATAGAGAAGATACAAAAGCTGGAATGTTGACACAGGGTAATGACCTACCAATAGCTCCCATCCCAATGTCTTTATAAATATTATTCTATATCTTTTTTTTTTCTTTTTGTGGTACGCGGGCCTCTCACTGTTGTGGCCTCTCCCGTTGCGGAGCACAGGCTCTGGACGCGCAGGCTCAGCAGCCATGGCTCACGGGCCCAGCTGCTCCGCGGCATGTGGGATCCTCCCGGACCGGGGCAGGAACCCGTGTCCCCTGCATCGGCAGGCAGACTCTTAACCACTGTGCCACCAGGGAAGCCCAAGTCTATATCTTAAGCTTTTATTTCTTGAAGGATAATTCTGGAACCTGATACATGAAAATCACATTGAATAGATGTTTAAAATATATATTCTTCATCCCCACCCCAGACATTCTAAGTCAGCATCTCCTGGGAAGGGACCCATAAATCTGTGTTTTAACAAGCTCTCCAGATAATTCTCATACACATTAAAACTTGAGAAGCACTGTCCTACACCAGAGGTTTATAAACTGGCGGCCACAGAATTCAGGGGTCCATGAACTTTTGGTGGGAAAGAAAAAATGCTTCCTAATTTTCACTGAACTCTAACTGAAATTTAACATTTCCTTCAATTACAAATGTAGTCAACAAATCACAGTATTGAATAGTTTAAAGTGTCTGTCAGTTGTCATCAATACAAGTCAGAGATATTGCCCTATTATATTGTAGTTGTTATAGCTATCTCAAAATACTATTGACATCACTACTTTGAAATTATATTAGTTATTAGACTCACTGCTAGAGCTCTTAGTTTAATGAATTATGAAATGAGTATATATATACATATTACTATATCAGGAAAACTTTAAATACTATTTTGATAACCAGTTCAATATAACTGGTATGCTTTGTAATCCTGTATATTTTATTTGATGTATTTAAAATCATTTTTCTGAACAGAGTACCCAGGCTTCACAAGACTAGCACAAGTGTCCATAATACACACAAAGTCAAGAAGCTCGGTCCTAGTTCTCCTGGGCCTCGTATTTATGCAGAGGGAGGAGGAAAGTGTGGAGAGAGCTAAACGTAAGCTGTTGCTCCAGCTCAAACAAACCCTCCCTGGCATTTCCTCTTAACACATAGATTTGGGAGCATAAAGGAAGGTGTCTCATAAATTCCAATGTGTTTAAGAGTGCGGGGTGGGTGGGGAAAGCAAAGGAAAGCAGGAACCCCTGTCAGTCATGAATGGCTTATTGGCTGAGTTCATCAGCAGGGGAGCTGAATTTGATCAGTTCTGCCATGATTAGCGTCACTACAGTCAAGTGTAAATTCTGTATAAATAGAAGAGGTGGATAGGAAAATAATTCAGTCCATCCCTCTAAATTGTCTCAGTCAGCACAGACATCAAGAACTGTCAGCCCAAGGAAGGGAATGCACACATGCCCAACCAAGCCTATTATTATATTCAGTATTCAAATAGTTCAAACTACAGAATATTATTTTCAACATAAGACCAAAGAAAAATCAATGTTGATTGTACAGCTTATCTAATTGTGAAAACAGCATTTGTTTATTTTTCATTGTCCCCTTGGTAAAGTAAGCAAATAAGTTTTTTTGCATTTTATCACTTTTCACTAGTAGGATAATTTTGTCTAAAAATATGCCTCTCTTCTAATTCCTTAGCTTAATGAATGATACCTCCTTCCAATCAACTGTCCAAGACAAAGACTTGAAGGAATCCTTTCCCTCCTTCACCAAGTGGACCACTATCTCCCTAATATCTCTGAAAATAATCCACTTTTGTTAGGCCCGCTGTTACTAGGTTAGTTCAGACCATCATTATTTTAACTACAATTACAGTCGACTCCTAACTGATCTCCTTGGCTTCAACCCTTCTTGTTGCTAATCTTTTCTTCATATGTTCATCAGAATAATAGTGTTAAAATGCAAGTCTTGATGTCACTTCCCTGCAAAAACATACCCATGAAATCTCACTGATCTCAGGGAACATGTCATACTTCTTATCATGGCACATCAGGTCCTTCATGATCTGGTCTGAGGCTTACATTTGTAGTCTTCATACTCACTCCTGATACTATGGTCTTGGAACATCAGTGTAGGAGAATACAACAGACCAGGATTATATCACTGTTTGCTCGTATCATATAAATGATGCTCCTAATGATGATGTTGCATGATCAATGAATCTTGGTGAATTGTGGTCAATATAGTATTTTTGAAGAGGCAGGAAGGAAGAATGTACCATTCTAACATGATTAGACCCAGTGTTGTCATTTAAAAGAGTATGAATTATCCAGAAAATTAAGTATTCTCTGATGACTTTTATATAGATAAGATTTGTTTGCAAACATGCACATAGAGGCACACTTTTCAAAGAGCAGGCAGTTGGGGGATGTTAGCTCTATCTCAAAGGTCTCTGCGTCCTTGCACAAATCATTTTTCACTGGGCCTTGAGTTTCTCATATGTGAAATACATGGAGGAAGTTCATATCTATCTTTAAAATTCAAAGTCCATGTGGTAGTTTAAACAATATATCCACAAATTATTTGACACTTCTGCCTTTAAGAGGTATAGCTCGATTCCCCTCCGTTTAAATGTGGGTTGGACTTAGTGACTCATCTTAAATGAACAGACTATGGTAGAAATGATGATATGTTACCTCTGTGGTTAGAATGTAAAAAGTTTGAGGCATCAGGCTCCCATTTTGGATGCTCTTGCACTCTCTGTCTCTCTCTCATGCTTTCTTTTTTCTCAGGTAGCCTATGGAAATGTCCAAATAATAAGAAAAATAGGTCTCCAGCCAACAGCTGACAAGAAACTGATGCCTGTGAACAATGTGAGTGAGCCTGGAATCACATTCTTCTAATCAAGCTTGGAGGTGACCACAGCCCCAGCCAAGAGCTTGACTGCCACCTCCGCAGAGACACTGAGTTAGACTGACGGCTGAACCACTCTCCTAATCTGACTCTCAATCTGTGATATAACACGCGTTTGCTTTTTTAAAGTGTTAAATCTTGGAGTAACTTTTTTACGCAAAATAGAGAACTCACACAGATCTGAATCCCATATATTATGTAATTCTATAACATCATCATCTTTCAAGTACTTCCTTATTCTTGATCTTTATACTCTTCTCAATATCTAAAATGGCAAACTAATTGCTACTGTAGATTTACTTCTTAACTAAAATTACTGAGGTTAGAAAACACAGGTATATTTGCACAACGTAGATTTACACATGTATTACTTATACTCTTAAAAGGATTAGAGTTAATATATTTTCAATGAAAAGGAACTCATCTAAATGCCAGCCGAGTTGCATAATATGGACCCCATGCTGTGGGATTTGCTGCTTTCCCAAGTTGTGTATGACAGGCTAGTTGCAATTACATCAATGAATTGTTTTCTATCATCCTCACCGGTGCATTAATGAAAGACTGCACAATTAAAGAAAAGATCACTGCATAAGGAAGGCAGGGCAACCAGTTTAAACAAGTAGATGGAATTTAAATCATTTTACTAGCACTATTTCCCAATCCAGTAATTGCTGGAACTACTCTGAAATGCTGTGTACATCCATATTCAATATGGAACATACTCAGAGCCAAATTTCCAAACTTATCGTTAAAAATGGAACAGGGGTCTTCCCTGGTGGTCCAGTGGTTAGGACGCCGTGTTTCCACTGCAGGAGACACAGGTTCGATTCCTAGTCGGGGGACTAAGATTCCACAGACTGTGCCCATCAATCAATCAATCAAGAAACAGTTAGCTAATATAATTTCAATTATTCTATCAAACTGGCAAACTGAAAATTTACTAAATAATGGAAAGGCATTATTTTTAGGGTTACTCTATGTCCAAAGCTTTAACTCAGATTCTTTCCTTTAACCCAGGCTTCCAATAACAAATCCATGTTAGGTCCAACTGCATTGTCTTCATAGTTCTCCATTTCTCCTCTTTTCATTAATCATCCTTTCATCTAGCTGAACCTCTACTCTTGATTTTAGCACCACCCTTTCATCAGCAGGGTGGATAATTCTTATACACTTTGGGTTCAACTTATTCAAATGAACCAAGGACCAGTTAGTGTCACGCCAAGCATAATGAGCACTGGGCTGGGAGCTTCAGGCTCATCTGCATACTTTCACAAACCTGTGTGATAGCTATAAGCCCAGGGAGGGGGGCACTGCGGAAGATGGAGGTGGCCAACTCTTATTCAAAATTAATAATAATCAAAAAAATTGATTTATAATCAAGTGGCTCATAATTGTGCCCTCTTTTTATTCCCTAGTAAAGAAGTGAGATTTTTTCTTCACATGAGTCCCCTATAGTCAAATGAAACATTTTTTTAAATCTGTATTTATCACACACAAAAAGTATTATAAATGTATATGGATGTGAACAAAATACTAAAAGATAAAATGATTTTTCTGTGCCACTTTAGTGTTAAAGTTCACAATTGTGTTACATTATAATCATGGTATGGTTACACATTGGCATTCTGTACCTTCCTCTTAAGGGAAAAGAGATGTGCATCAAATCCCAAATTCTACTGGAAATTCATGGGTCTAGGCCTAAGGATTTTTCTTTATTCAGAGAATTAGAGAGACTTTTCATGGATTTTCTTAATCAAAAGTTACTCAACTATTTTCTACTGAAGGCTAAGACCTTCTGACAACCTGATGACCTCTTCTTAATTGATACCTCGACCTTTATGAGACATCACCACAAACTTAGCTCTAACTTGGATTGGATTCGGTTGGGGAGGAAGAAGCACTTGATTTCAAAAGCAATTACCACTAGGTGTATATTTGAAAATACAAACTCAAAAGACAGGTAACAAAATTCCAAAGAGGCACTGCAAATGCTTACAAAGCCAAGAGTGAAATAAAATTGAAGAGAGGAAAAATAGGCATTACAGAAAAGTAATATTTAATGTCCTATAATTATTCACATATATGTCGCATCCAGAAGATTGTAACACCAGAGTTTTAGCATTAAAAGATTGAATACTGCTTAAAATAAAAACCAAAATAATAACTTAAAACTTCTTTAATCTTCATCTGCTATATAATCAAGATCACATTGAAATATATCTTTAGAATCTCCTTCATTCACCTACCTTTATATTTATTATTCACTGAGTATAAAAGGATAGTTTTGATGATATTTTATTTATTAATACTTCCCCATGAAAACCCTTTGTACTAAAATAATTAACTTTACCGGAAATTACTACCACACTTATCTGCCTGAATTTTTAGTTATCTTTGCTTCTAAATAGGAGTAGCCACCTTGTGAAATACCATCATGATAATTACTCTATAATCATAATGGCTCCTTTTATCCCACAGTTTGATGTAAATATTAATGATAAAAAATTAAAACTAGGAAAATGTTCTGCCAAATTCTAAACTTTTTTTTTTTTTTTTTTTTTTTTGCGGTACGCGGGCCTCTAACTGTTGTGGCCTCTCCCGTTGCAGAGCACAGGCTCCGGACGCACAGGCTCAGCAGCCATGGCTCACTGGCCTAGCCACTCAGCAGCATGTGGGATCTTCCCGGACCGGGGCACAAACCCATGTCCCCTGCCTCAGCAGGTGGACTCTCAACCACTGTGCCACCAGGGAAGCCCTAAACTATTTTTTATGAGAAGTTGTGTCTGTAATTGAGCATTTCTACCTCTACGGTTTCATATTGGTAAAAATCTACAGTTCTTAGAGGATCACCTTCTTAATCTTTTTATCTACTGATAAAGGAAAAAAAATATACATCTTTAGATAAGAAGGAAAAACCTTATATATTTAAAGTAAATTTTGAATGAAAAAACAAAAGAAGTGCTTATTTTTAATCCAGCCATAGTGCTCTAGTCCTTTTAATTATATGGCCATAAATTATTTAGAAATGCATAACAGATGAATAAAATCACCACTAAACCTTAACACTGAATAAGCAGTGCACTCTAGTGGTAAAAATTTTCTATTATAGACCTAGTTCCCACAGTAACTAATATATGACTTAAGATTTTCTCATTAGTTTATGCTTCCATTTTCCATCATTGCATAAATAATAATACTAAATGTTGGTGAAAATACAGAGCTACTAGTTTTGTTTGTGGGAATGTGATATGGTACAATCAATTTGGAAGATAAAAGTCTAGCGATTTCATATAAAATTTAAGCATTACATGTACTCTATGACCCAACAATTCTACTCCTAGGTATCTACCAAGAAAATGAAAACCTATGTTCATAAAAATATTATAAAGTATACTTATAGCAGTTTATTCATAATAACGCAGCTGTTCATCAAAAGGAAAAATCAATAAATGAAATATAGTGTATTCATATAATAGAATACTACTCTGCAATGAAAAAGGTCAATTAACTCATACATGCAGCAACATGAATAGTTTTTAAAAATATTACCCTGAACAGAAGCCTTACACAAGAGAATATAGCATATTATTTGAATGCATATGAAATTCTAGAAGATGCAAAACTAATTTGTGATGGAAGGAAGTAAGGACAGTGCTTATCTCTGGAGGTAGGAGGTGGGATACACTGGGAAGGGTCACGAGGGAATGTTTCAGAGTAATGGTAATGTCTGTAACTTGAAAGAGGTTTGCATTTCACAGTTGTATGTATCTGATAAAATACAATGAGTGTATACTTAAGATTTATACAACTCAGTGCATAAAAATTTTACTGAAAAATTTAAAAATAATGTAAACAAATACTAAGCTACATTAAAAGTATATATTCTAATGTGTTTACATAGAAGTGTCTTGATTTCTGCAATTCATTTTGAAATGCAATGGACAGAAACATGATAACACAAGTATACTAAAATGTTAATGCTAAAACCTAGGTTGGGGCTATATTTCAAACTTGCTCTGTTTGATAACGTTCATAATAAAATGTTAGGAAAAATAGCAATGTAACTTCCCTTCTAATCATATAACACATTAAGGAAATGATACTTTTTTAAACTACAGTTAAAACATTTTTATGGTAACAACAACACAATAACTCTCTTTGGTATTTCCCTTGGTTTCTCCAAATATGTGTTTCCTTGCCATAGTATTTGAGGGCAAGGATGCCAAAACTTTTTACTGACATCAGCATTCTTCTGTAAACAATTTGCAAAACAGGCTATAATTCAGTTTATCTCCTTCTGTTGGAATCTCAGAACAAGAATCTCTTATCTTCGAGAAAGAACTAAAACCAATTTTATGGAATGTTTTCTGCTTCATATCCTCTTTTCCTACAAATTTAACATCAGCATGCTGAGAAGTAAATTTAGGCTTCATATATACTAGTATATGCTGTACATATACTAATATTTCATGTTAATTCTCTTTCTCTCTTAGTTACTCCACCACCCCATAACTATGTTTTCCAGTTTCTATAATATGACAATCAAAGATAAAAAGATAAATGATATAAAGGCACTATTCATTAAAAAAGAGAAAAGCTAAACAATACATCATTTTCCACTAATTTACTTGGTAATTGCTTCAAAGCCTAGAGTCTTTTGCTGGTGTTTCTAAAGAGGTCTGGAATTCATCTCGATCTACTACATGGATAAGATATTGAATATTATTTTTAAAAATCTTAAAACAAGCAATGAAAATTTTCACTCTTAGAATTTTTCTGATCAGTCTACGATAAACTGATGATGGCCCAATGAATAATAGTTTCAACTGAATTATATGGGCTAATATAATTTGAGATGGTTCATAAAAAAATCCACAGAATCAACATCTTGCTTATTTTTTCACTGGATTTCTACCATTAAAAGACAGTCATAAAAAGATATATTGTGCTTTTATAGAACATGTGGCTCTCCAGCTTAGTATTAATGCCATATTTTTAGGAAAAATCTTTTGTATATGATAAACTGAACAATTTTTATATCAAATAGACTAACATTAGACATGCACCAAGGGTAAAAGCTAGATGTACATAGAGATGCACTGTCCAATACAGCAGCCACTAGCCACATGTAACTACTGAGTATTTAGCACATGGTTTGTCTGACTTGATATGTATTGTTAAGTGTAAAATACACACTGAATTTTGAAGCTATAATATGTAAAAAAAAAAAATCCCATTAATTACTTTGTATATTGAAGTGATACTATTTGGGGTATATTAATTAAATAAAGTAGGTTATTAAATTATTTTCACCTCTGTATTATTTATTTTTTTTAATATGCCTACTGTAAAATTTGAAATTATTTGTGACTAAGATTTCTCATGAAAATGCTGATGTAGAGGTGTGGCACTTGGCAGAAATAATTTTATATTTAAGTATGACTGGGCAATATCTTGATTTTGAAACAGTGGACAAGGAAAAAAAGAGGGGAGAGAAATAAGATGTGATGCAACATGAGTCACTGAGGCACCAAAAATATTGGCCTGGACCCATATTTATCAATATTTAATTTTATATGTAGTTTTGAGCCTTGTTTCCTAATTCTTAGAAAATAAGAGTTCTCTTAGAGGAAAACCAGTCAAAATCAATCAAACCTATTTATGACCTTATTGAAAGCTTCTATCCATCCATCAGAGGGGTCTGATCAATTATCCCTCCTGTTTTTGTTTTTTAGTTAAATAATTCTTCCATTATCCTGACCAATTGGAGGAATGATTATAACGGTTTTATGCCTATTGCTGATCTCTTCTAATTACTTTAAAGAAGAATAAAACTTACAGATTTTAAGTTCAATTTTATTTTATTTTTTAATTTAATTTATTTTTTATACAGCAGGTTCTTATTATTTATTTTATACACATTATTGTATATATGTCAATCTTAATCACCCAATTCATCCCACCAACACCTCCCGGGCACTTTCCCCCCTGTGGTGTCCATACGTTTGTTCTCTACATCTGTGTCTCTATTTCTGCCTTGCAAACTGGTTCATCTGTACTATTTTTCTAGATTTCACATATATGCATTAATATACGACATTTGTTTTTCTCTTTCTGACTTCACTCTGTATGACAGTCTCTGGTCCATCCACGTCTCTACAAATGACCCAATTTTGTTCCTTTTTAGGGCCGAGTAATATTCCATTGTACATATGTAGCACATCTTTATCCATTCATCTGTCGATGGGCATTTAGGTTGCTTCCATGACCTGGTTATTGTAAATAGTGCTGCAATGAACATTGGGGTGCATGTGTCTTTTTTTTTTTTTTTTTTTTTTTTTTTTTTTTTTTTTTTTTTCAGTACACGGGCCTCTCACTGTTGTGGCCTCTCCCGTTGTGGAGCACAGGCTCTGGATGCACAGGCTCAGTGGCCATGGCTCACGGGCTTAGCCGCTCTGTAGCATGTGGGATCTTCCCAGACCAGGGCACGAACCCATGTCCCCTGCATTGGCAGGCAGACTCTCAACCAATGCACCACCAGGGAAACCCTGCATGTGTCTTTTTGAATTATAGTTTTCTCTGGGTATATGCCCAGTTGTGGGATTTCTGGGTCATATGGTAATTCTATTTTTACTTTTTTAGGAACCTCAATACTGTTCTCCGTAGTGGCTGTATCAATTTACATTCACACCAGCAGGGCAAGAAGGTTTCCTTTTCTCCACACCCTCTCTAGCATTTGTTGTTTGTAGATTTTCTGATGATGCCCATTCTAACTGGTATGAGGTGATACCTCATTGTAGTTTTGATTTGCATTTCTCTAATAATTAGTAATGCTGAGCAGCTTTTCATGTGTCTCTTGGCCATCTGTATGTCTTCTTTGGAGAAATGTCTATTTAGGTCTTCTGCCCATTTTTTGATTGCATTGTTTGTTTTTTAATATTGAGCTGCATGAGCTGTTTATATATTTTGGAGATTAATCCTTTGTCCTTTGATTTGTTTGCAAATATTTTCTCCCATTCTGAGGGTTGTGTTTTCGTCTTGTTTATGGTTTCCTTTGCTGTGCAAAAGCTTTTAAGTTTCATTAGGTCCCATTTGTTTATTTTTGGTTTTATTTCCATTTTTCTAGGAGGTGGGTCAAAAGAGATCTTGCTGTGATTTATGTCAAAGGGTGTTCTTCCTATGTTTTTCTCTAAGAGTTTTATAGTGTCCAGTCTTATATTTAGGTCTTTAATCCATTTTGAGTTTATGTTTGTGTATGGTGTTAGGGAGTGTTCTAATTTCATTCTTTTATGTGTATCTGTCCATTTTTCCCAGCACCACTTATTGAAGAGACAATCTTTTCTCCATTGTATATCCTTGCCTCCTTAGTCATAGTTTAGTTGACCATAAGTGTGTGGGTTTACCTCTGGGCTTTCTATTCCAGCCATTGATCCATTAATCTATATTGATCTATATTTCTGTTTTTGTGCCAGTAGCATATTGTCTTGATTACTGTAGCTTTGTAGTATAGTCTGAAGTCAGGGAGTCTGATTCCTCCAGCTCCATTTTTTTCCCTCAAGATTGGTTTGGCTCTTTGGAGTCTTTTGTGTCTCCATACAAATTTGATGATTTTATGTTCTACTTCTGTGAAAAATGCCATTGGTAGTTTGATACGGATTGCATTGAATTTGTAGATTGCTTTGGGTAGTATAGTCATTTTCACATTGTTGATTCATCTGATCCAAGAACATGGTATACCTCTCCATCTGTTTGTGTCATCTTTGATTTCTTTCATCACTGTCTTATAGTTTTCTGAGCACAGTTCTTTAACCTCCTTACATAGGTTTATTCCTAGGTATTTTATTCTTTTTGTTGCAGTAGTGAATGGGATTGTTTCCTTCATTTCTCCTTCTGATCTTTCGTTGTTAGTGTATAGAAATGCAAGAGATTGCTGTGCATTAATTTTGTATCCTGCAACTTTACCAAATTCATTGATTAGCTTTAGTAGTTTTCTGGTACCATCTTTAGGATTCTCTATGTATAGTATCATGTCATCTGCAAAGAGTGACCGCTTTATTTCTTCTTTTCTGATTTGGATTCATTTTATTTCTTTTTCTTCTCTGATTGCCATGGCTAGGATTTCCAAATCTATGATGAATAACAGTGGCGAGAGTTGACATCCTTGTCTTGGTCCTCACCTGAGAGGAAATGTTTTCAGTATTCACCATTGAGAATGATGTTTGTTGTGGGTTTGTCTTATATGGCCTTTATTATGTTGAGGTAGGTTACCTTTATGCTCACTTTCTGGAGACTTTTTATCATTAATGCATGTTGAATTTTGTCAGAAGTTTTTTCTGCATCTATTGAGATGATCATATGGTTTTTATTCTTCAATTTGTTAATATGGTTTATCACATTGATTGATTTGCATATATTGAAAATCCTTGCATCCCTGGGATAACTCCCACTTGATCATGGTGTATGATGCTTTTAATGTGTTGTTGGATTCTGTTTGCTAGTATTTTGTTGAGGATTTTTGCATGTATATTCATCAGTGATATTGGTGTGTAATTTTCTTTTTGTAGTATCTTTGCCTGGTTTTGGTATCAGGGTGATGGTGGCCTCGTAGAATGAGTTTGGGACTGTTCCTTCCTTTGCAATTTTTTGGAAGAGTTTGAGAAGGATGGGTTTTACCTCTTCTCTAAATATTTGATAAAATTCACCTATGAAGACATCTGGTCTTGGACTTTTGTTTGTTGGAAGATTTTTAATTTCAATTTCATTACTTGTGATTGGTGTTCATATTTTCTATTTCTTCCTGGGTCAGTCTTGGAAGGTCATACCCTTTCTAAGAATTTGTCCATTTCTTCCAGCTTGTCCATTTTATTGGCATAGAGTTGCTTCTGGTAGTCTCTTAGGATGCTTTGTATTTCTGTGGTGTCTGTTGTAACTTCTCCTTTTTCATTTCTAATTTTATTGATTTGAGTCCTCTCCCTCTTTTTCTTCAGGAGTCTGGTTAATAGTTTATCAATTTTGTTTATCTTCTCAAAGAACCAGCTTCTAGTTTTACTTATCTTTGCTATTGCTTTCTTTGTTTCTACTTCATTTATTTCCACTCTGATATTTATTATTTCTTTCCTTCTATTAACTTTGGGTTTTGCTTAATTCTTCTTTCTCTAGTTCCTTTAGGTGTAAAGTTAGATTGTTTGAGATTGTTCTTGTTTGTTGAAGTAGGACTGTATTGCTATAGACTTCCCTCTTAGAACTGCTTTTGCTGCATCCCATAGGCTTAGGATTGTTGTGTTTTCATTGTCATTTGTCTCCAGGTATCTTTTGATTTCCTCTTTGATTTCTTCAGTGATCTTTTGGTTATTTAGTAACAAATTGTTTAGCCTCCATGTGTTTTGTGTTTTTTATGTATTTTTCCCCTGTAATTTACTTCTAATCTCAGAGAGTTCTGGGCAGAAAAGATACTAGATATGATTTCAATTTTCTTAAACTTACCAAGTTTGATTTGTGACCCAAAATGTGATCTATGTGCACTTGAGAAGAAAGTGTAATCTGCTACTTTCAGATAGAATGTCCTATAAATATCAGTTAAATCTGTCTGGTCTATTGTGTGATTTAAAGCTTGTCTTTCCTTATTAATTTTCTGTCTGGATGATCTGTCCTTTGGGGTAAGTGAGATGTAAAAGTCCACCACTATTATTGTGTTACTGTGGATTTCCTCTTTTATAGTTGTTAACATTTGCTTTATTATTGAGGTGCACCTATGTTGGGTGCATATATATTTATAATTGTTATATCTTCTTCTTGGATTGAGCCCTTGATCATTATGTAGTGTCCTTCCTTGTCTCTTGTAACATTCTTTATTTTAAAGTCTATTTTATCTGATATGAGAACTGCTACTCCAGCTTTCTTTTGATTTCCATTTGCATGGGATATCTTTTTCTATCCCCTCACGTTCAGTCTGTATGTGTCCCTAGGTCTTACGTATGTCTCTTGTAGACAGCATATAAATGGGTCTTGTTTTTGTATCCATTTAGCGAGCCTCTGTCTTTTAGTCAGAGCACTTAATCCATTCACATTTAAGGTAATTATCAATATGCATGTTCCTATGACCATTTTCTGAATTGTTTTGGGTTTGTTTTTGTAGGTCCTTTTCTCCTCTTGTGTTTCCCACTTAGAGAAGTTCCTTTATCATTTGTTGTAGAGCTGGTTTGGTGGTGCTGAATTCTCTTAGCTTTTGCTTGTCTGTAAAGCTTTTGATTTCTCCATCGAGTCTGAATGAGATCCTTGCTGCGTAATCTTGGTTGTAGGTTCTACCCTTTCATTACTTTAAGTATATCATGCCACTCCCTTCTGGCTTGTAGAGTTTGTGCTGAGAAATCAGCTGTTAACCTTCTGGGAGTTCCCTTGTATGTTATTTGTCATTGTTCCCTTGTTGCTTTCAACAATTTTTCTTTGTCTTTAGTTTTTGTCAATTTGATTACTATGTGTCTTGGCATGTTTCTCCTTGGGTTTATCCTGACTGGGACTCTCTGTGCTTCCTGGATTTGGGTGGCTATTTCCTTTCCCATGATAAGGAAGTTTTCACTTATAATCTCTTGAAATATTTTCTCATGTCCTTTCTCTCTCTCTTCTCCTTCTGGGACCCCTACAATGAAAATGTTGTTGTGTTTAATGTTGAACCAGAGGTCTCTTAGGCTGTCTTTATTTCTTTTCATTCTTTTTTCTTTATTCTGTTTCATGGCAGTTAATTCCACCATTCTGTCTTCCAGGTCACTTATCCATTCTGATTCAGTTATTCTGCTATTGATTTCTTCTAGTGTATTTTTCATTTCAGTTATTGAACATCTCTGTTTGTTTGTTCTTTAATTATTCTAGGTGTTTGTTCTTTAATTCTTCTAGGTCTTTGTTAAACATTTCTTGCATCTTCTCGATCTTTGCCTCCATTCTTTTTCTGAGGTGTTGGATCACCTTCACTATCATTATTCTGAATTCTTTTTCTGGAAGGGTGCCTATCTCCACTTCATTTAGTTGTTTTTGTGAGGTTTTATCTTGTTCCTTCATCTGGTACATAGCCTTCTGCCTTTTCATTTTGTCTATCTTTGTGTGAATGTGGTTTTCTTTCCACAGGGTGCAAAATTGTAGTTCTTCTTGCTTCTGCTGTCTGCCCTCTGGTGGATGAGGCTATGTAAGAGGCTTGTGTAAGCTTCCTGATGGGAGGGGTTGGTGGTGGGTAAAGCTGGGTGTTGCTCTGGTGGGCAGAGCTCAGTAAAACTTTAATCTGCTTGTCTGCTGATGGGTGGGGCTGGGTTCCCTCCCTGTTGGTTTTGTGGCCTGCAGTGACCCAGCACTGGAGCCTACCCAGCTCTTTGGTGGGGCTAATGGTGGACTCTTGGAGGGTTCACACCAAGGAGTACTTCCCAGAACTTCTGCTGCCCGTTCCCTTGTCCCCGTTGTGAGCCACAGCCACCATCAGTGCTGCAGGAGACCCTCCAACACTAGCAGGTAGGTCTGGTTCAGTCTCCTATGGGGTCATGTCTCCTTCCCTTGGGTTCTGATGCACACTACTTTGTGTGTGCCCTCCAAGAGTGGAGTCTCTGTCCTCCCCTCCCCCATCCTGTTGAAGTCCTGCAGTCAAATCCCACTAGCCTTCAAAGTCTGATTCTCTGGGAATTCCTCCTCCCGTTGCCAGAACCCCAGGTTGGGAAGCCTGATGTGGGGCTCAGGACCTTCACTCCAGTGGGTGGACTTCTGTGGTATGTGTTCTCCAATTTGTGAATCACCCACCCAGCAGTTATGGGATTTGATTTTATTGTGATTGCACCCCTCCTACCATCTCACTGTCACTGAAAGCCAAATACAATCCTAACCAACACATAGGGACAAATTAAATCCTCAATTATTTTGACCCAATTTTTGTTGATAACACTTTAATTTCTGCTTCAATTATAAACAATGTTTGCAAAATCAGATTTATTTTACAACAATATATATATTTTTAACATAAATCTATTATTTCCATGCTTGTCTACATTGTTCTTACTTATACTTCGGGAAGTTGCTCTCTGATAAGATCACTCTCTCACCTTCTCAGCTTCAGATTCTGTTCAGTTGAGTGCACAACTTAATTCGGTACAATATTGACCGAGCCACTCTGTTAGGCACTAAATTAACCATGTTAAAGAATATAGTCTCAGTCTCTGCCCTTTGGCATCTTATAGATCAAATCAGATCATTCACACCTTGGTATTAAGCTCAAAGCTATGTTATAAGGCATCTTACTTTAGCATTCTAAAATTCTTGAGGACATTCTTCTTATCACTACAGAAGTAGATGAGAGTATATCAAACTAATGTGTTTGGAAATGTGGTTGGTTGACTGCTGGTAAAAAGAATACAATGATATTCTATTTGTTTGATACTTTACATTTGCAAAACAATTCTACAAAGATTGTCTCATTTTTCTTTGAAATATCCACTGTTGGAACAACTTGGTGAAAATCAAATCTTTAAGATTAATTCTCCCTAAGCAGCAGCCACTTAGTGTGTTTTGTTTTCTATAAATAAAATCCTCCATTTCTCCATTCTCAAAATCCTGAGGAATGCACTGGAGTCATTTTAGACTTGACTCTTTCAAGAATAAAGGAAAAATATTCTTTCTTTTCATAGATTTATATGTTTAGTATGTAGTATGTGATATGAAATGCACATCAATTTGTTTTTATTAAGATTGTTCTTCTGGCACTGCATCTCTTTTTCCTCAATGATTCTTATGCATGCACTAGGCAGTGTTGGATATGCATGCATGCATTCATCCTTTAAACAGACAGTTTCTAATAGAAGGCACCATCTAAGAACTGTGGGAGAGAAAGACATGTCATAATTTCAGATTCTTTATGGTCTTAAAATATGGTAGGAAAAATTAGGTGTGTAAGCAAATTAAGATACAAGTACCATATGGAGGGACAAAAAATTCAATACCAGAAGGAAAGCAGAGAAACTAACTTCTACTGGGCTTATCAGAGAAGGCTTATACTACAAACATGTGAGACAGATTTGAAAGGATGGCTAGAATTTCAAGAAACAGAGAGTGAAGAAGATATTACCTTCCAGTAAAAGAAAACTGCAAAGCATAAAAATGATGACGTGAACCCATTCTGTTAATGAGGCATACAGCCAAAGTAGCGAATTTTTGTGACTAATGGTAGAGTTGAGGCTTGAATTACTGTAAAGCAACCCAAACGTCAAACTAGGTTTTGTATTTTAGTCGAATGGAAGTAATTAAAGGTTTTAGGTGTTAAATTCAGTCATATTCGTGAATATATATATATATATATATATATATATATATATATATATAATTGCATCTATTATAAGATAGGTAAAAGATTGAAAACTTGGTAATACTCAGATGATAAAGATGTGAGGGAACAGGTACACTTATTAAGACTTAGAGAATATGTAATTCACTAGTCACTACTCCTATTTTGAAGGGAAATTGATCAGTAACTATACGATTTTAAATTCATATATCCTTTTACTCAACATTTCCAATTTTTGGAATGTATTCTATAGAAGTACTGACATGGATATATAACGTTATATGCAAAAAAAATATATTTTGACAAAGATGTAATTAGCAAAAAGAAGGGAAATCTTGCCTACCCATCAATAGATAATTCAACTAATAAATCCAATTAATAAATTTTGGTACATCCATGAAATAATATTAAGATACTTTAAAAATAGGTCTCTAATTAGTAATACAGAAGGCAAATCATAAGCAGAGTTTCAGAGTTTTCCTGGTCCGGTTGAAATGAGGTGGGAGGTGGCCGAGAGAGAAAACAATGTCCTTTGCACATAGACAAGCCCGTTTGAAATCTCTTCCAGATACCCAAAGAGATAAAAGAAAAGGACTACAAAGTATTGAGCCAGTACACTGAAGGTTAAATACGAGCTCCTACTGCCATGATTTATCCACTGAAACAGCTGGGAAACTTCCGAAGTAGTTCATATATCACAGGAGTAGAGGCAGTGAGTCTGACTGTATAAACACACCTCAGGGCTGCTACTGTTCCCATTAACTGTCTGTCTCAGTAAAGGTCTGCCATTAGACAGATTCCTGCTGTATCTGAACTAACAGAAAACTGCAGGTACAGATAAAAATTAGAGGGAGACATGTGTGTCAAGAACACTCACGAGAAACTCTTCAGAGGAAAGAAGGAAGAGGAGTTATATGATTTGACTACTTTAAAACTTGACGCTTTTGGATTTTCATACTGTCTACTCAATATTTTGCTGTTTAATGAAGTAGCCATGTCTTTAGCCATTTATGGAAGATGTTTGTTGTTAATTGTGTACAGTCTCTAATTTCTATAATATATCTGATCAGTGTTTTGAGAACTTTTCTCAAATTCTCTTACAAACAATAGTCATGAGGACTAACACATACAAGTTAAGATAGATAGATAGATAGATAGATAGATAGATAGATAGATAGATAGATAGATATAAATATTTTAGAACAGGGTCAAGCTTCCAAAGACCAATTGTATATGAAACAGGGCACATTTCTGCTAGTTATAGTTGAAAACTCCCCTAATGTGGGACAGGAAAGCAATCAAGTCAATCAAGTCCAGGAAGCGCAGAGTCCCATACAGGATAAATCCAAGGAGAAACATGCCAAGACACATATTAATCAAACTAACAAAAATTACACACAAAGAAAAAATATTAAAAGCAACAAGGGAAAAGCAACAAATAACATACAAGGGAATCCCCATAAGGATAACAGCTGATCTTTCAGCAGAAACTCTTTGCAAAGGGACTATTTTATCTTCTAAAGCAATGTTTTCTCTTTAGTCCTTTCCAAATACTCTCCTGAATATACTTTTCTTCACAAGCAGCACCAGTTGGGAAGTTTGCTCAGGGATTAGGCATCCCATTCCCAGGGGAAAAAAAAGGTAAAGATGCCTGTGTGTCATAGGAGTAAGGATATTAATATATAATTTCTGCTTAATTGAATTATGCTACTTGCTCAATAACTTTAAATCAAAGTTATTCAGTAAGAACATCTTTTTTTCATTTATTTTATACTTTAGATTTTTAGCATCTATATACCTACAGTTCTTCCATTAAGAACAATTTTCTTTCAAAAACATACATGATAATGTAAAATATATGTGCTCATATATTTCATATATATGCAATAAAGTATTAAAAGAACTTATTTCATGAGGATTACAATCTTTTTTTGTTGTTCTAGGTTACCAAGATATCACAGTAAAATCATTAAAAAAAAGGATGACTTGAATAAGATATTTTTTATCACACTTTTAGTTAAATATCTTTTTTTTTCAAATACAGATTTTGATTTCCTAAGAAGCTCATCATATGAATAAAAATATACTGCTTGACACCTATAATAAGCTTTCTCATAAATCCATATTATCATCTACATATTTCTCTTCCTGGATAGAAGGCAATGTGTGTGTATTTTGTTTTTCTTTAATACTTAAGTTACTCACTCTTGTGGATAAGCTTAACTGACAGCCCAGATGTTTTACAGAATTCAGCCTCCTTGAACTTTCTACAAGAAGATATTGTTAACCACCAATTTCTTTCCCATTTTGTCTGTTTCTGGTATCCATTCTATATTTGTCAGGAAGGGGCACCTAATTCTCTGGCTCTGTTTTTCCACATGGAGGGCTCTGGGCAACAGTTAAATTGTTGTCCCCTACCTAGCAAGGGTGGGATAATTTATTGTTGAGAAGTTTGGAAGGAAAAAAGTAAGAAAACTCAGCTCGGCCTCTTCTTCTGTTTTTCTGGAAAGGGCCTTTCTTCAGTATCTTAAGTTTTTCCACACAGTATTTGAATTTTAATTCTGAAAGAAGAGGCCTGATCTTTTGGTGGAGAAATAAGACTAATTCTGGGGTAAAGTGTTAGGAAGCCATTTTGTCCACACATTAAATCTAGTAATAATTTTGATCTTTATCCTGAGTACATGTTTCAGTTGCTTCCAAACTTGGGTGGGAAAAAGGAATAAACAGGACCTCCAAATTTCTATCTCCTATTTAAATAATTTTAAATTTCTCCTGTTGACTAAGGATAAATTACAAAATCCTTAGCATGGCATATAAAGTCCTTCATAGTTTGGTACAACTATACCTTTTTCTAGGTTCATCTCTTGCCATTCCACTCAAATCATCCAAAATTACAGTTACATCAAACTGGTCTAAAATTTCTAAAAGCAAGTTCTCTCTCTCTCTCTCTCTCTCTCTTTTTTTTTGGCTGTATGACTTTGCATTTGCTATTTCTGTACCAGCAATGTTAGTCCCTTTTTCTCTGGACGACTCTTACTCTTTCTTCAAGATCCAGTGTAAATATCACCATATTGTGCATAGAGCCTTCCCCTTATGTCACAGACAGAATTATTCGCTTTCTCGCTTTCAATCCTAGAAACAATGTTCTTTCACGTTTATGTTAAGTTATCACCAGCAGTTAGGATAGTGCTTGGCAGATAAGTAGGCAATAAATGTCGAATGAATGAAGTTCACTTTATTTCCACTGATGAGATGCAACAACTTAAATTTAATGAAGATATTCATAAGTATCATGGTTAATATGACTAATAGTTCATTTGTAAAATTCACATAATGTGCTCAAATTTTCATATTTATATTGTCAGTCTACTTGCAACCACCATGTAAAAACTGTAGGCTTTTTTTGTAAGATGAAAATTTTATAGTAGGAAACTCTAATAAAACATTAATTACACTATCCATAAGAAATCCCTATAATGTTTTCATGAAAAATAATTATAATATCTTTTTTCCCAACTTTCTTTCTTTCAAATTTCCTACTGGTTCTGCCTATCACACAGTAACTCTGCTAAGAACTATGGATCAAACTAAAATAATTAAATCAAAAGTTGCAATGCTGAATCAAGATTCACTTAGCAAATTTAATACAAGGATAATGATTTTGAAATAATCTGAGCTTTCACAGTGTATGGCAGGTTTCTTTGTATTTACCCAATGCTATTTGAATGCCAGATTTAGGTAATGAATCATATCAAGATGTATCAGCCATCCTCTACTCCCATTTACCTTAATATAAGATGATGTCAAAGTTTCACTCTGATTTTTTAAAATTGTTTACAAAGCTTATCAATCATCTGGACTTCACAATACACCAGCTGTTCATTTATTCACTCTTTTATTCATTCCAAATGTGCCATACACTGTGCTAGGTACTAGAGATACAGTGGTAAGCAAATCAAGTACTCTCAGACTTACAATCTAGAAGGATGGATATATATATATATATATATATATATATATATATATATATATATATTTTTTTTTTTTTTTTTTTGTGGTATGCGGGCCTCACTGTTGTGGCCTCTCCCGTTGCGGAGCACAGGCTCCGGACGCGCAGGCTCAGCGGCCATGGCTCACGGGCCCAGCCGCTCCGCGGCATGTGGGATCTTCCCAGACCGGGGCACGAACCCGTGTCCCCTGCATCGGCAGGCGGATTCTCAACCACTGCGCCACCAGGGAAGCCCAGGATGGATATATATTAATCACCCTAAAGAATGCTTGTCTCATAAGAAAAGTATTCTATGAATATGTTCAACAACAACAACAAAAATACAAAAAAAACAACTTTGCTCCATAAGTTCAAAAGAGAGGGTCCTTAAGGATAAAATGCTTAAGCTAAGATCTAAAGAATGAAAAAAATTTAAAAAGGCAGAGCATTCATGTACTGGGACAGAGGTTGTACATGGAAGAGTGTTCCAAACAGAGGAAATAGTATGCAAATACTCTGTGGCTTGAAAAGAGAATGACAGAATCCAGAAGAAGGATAAAAGGACTAAAGAGGATAGATAAAGCTTGGAGACATAGGGGTTGGGGTGTGTTACTGTAACATCCAGGTGCTTATAGACTATGTAAGGATTTAGCCTTACCTTAAAAACAGTGGTAACCCATTGAAGGTTTTTAAGCAGTGGTAGGGAATATGATAAAATCATATGTGCATTTTGAAAAGACTACTCTATATCATATTGGAGGAGGGTTGGGTTTGATGGAAAACCAGTTAAGAGGTAAGTATTCCTGTCAAGAGATCACATTAATAAGATGATAATGTTCTAAGGTGAGAGCCACAGAAAAGGAAGGCCGTGGAGGGACTCATAAGATCCACAGAATGCAAAATGGACAAGACTAGGTGATAGGTTGAATATTAGGGGCATCAGAGTGGGAGATGTCAATTAAAACTACTAGGTTTCTGGTTTCTTTTCTTTATAATTTACTTCCCCCTCTTAAAATGTGTATGTATAAGAGGTAGGCATTAACTATCATATGATCCAGCAGTTCTACTTCTGGGATATATCCAAAAGAAACAAAATTACTATCTGCACCACCATATTCATAGTAGCGTTATTTACAATAGCCAAGACATAGAAACAACCTAAAGGTCTATCAATGGATGGATGAATTAAGAAAATGTGGAATATATACAATGGAATATTATTGAGCCATAAAAAGAATGAAATTTTGCCATTTGTGACAACATGGATGGACATCGCAGGTCTTATAATTTAAGAAAATAAATCAGACAGAAAAAGACAAATATTGTATGATTTTACTTATATGTGTTATCTTCAAAAAAACAAACCCATAGAAACAGAACAGATTGGTGGTTGCCAGAGAAGGGGAATGGGAGGTGAGGAAAATGACTGAAGGTGGTCAAAGGTACAAAATTCCAATTAGAAGATAATAAACTCTGGGAGTGTACAGTAAGGTGACTATAGTTAACAATAATGTATTGTATATCTGAAAATTGCAAAGAGATTAACCTTAAAAGTTTTCATCAGAAGAAAAAAATTGTAACTGTGTGATGATGGAGTTTAATTAAACTTATTGCCCTTACAATTTCACAACATATATGTATATCTAATCATGTTGTACATCTTACACTAATATACTGTTATACCTCAGTTATATCTCAGTAAAACTGGAGAAAATAAAAGAGGTAGATACTGAAAACCCTGAACTCAAATATTCTTGCATTATGTGAATGAAAACAAAATGTATGTCATGAAATTCATCTTAGTGATAGTTTAACACTCTAGTATGGTAAAATGACTACTGAACTTTAACTTTCACTATGGTCACTATTTATGTAAAGTTATTGATAATCAAAGGTTTGAAGATAAAAGCAGGTGTTTTACGTTGTTTGTTTTGTGTTGGAACCCTTCTTCCCTTCTTCAAAACAAGTCAATAATTTTAAAGAAACCTATAAGCAATTCTTTCAATTAGGACACATTATACTCTAGATAATGGTATTGTAAACTAAACCTGACTTTTCCATAGAAACCCAAATATAAGAGAGAATTAGGCTTCTGAACCAAGATTTGACTCTCACCTTTTTGTAGAAATGATCAGAAATACCCAATTCATCAAATATAAAAGTAATAATGCATCCTTTTTAGTATAGTATTTCTTAAATTACATTCAGACTAATGAAAAGTTAACTAAAATCATGTTATATTTAGTAAGACCTAGAATAATTAGTCTATAGTATATAAAGTTCTGACATCATTTGAAACAAATAAATCTAAAAATAGGAAAATCTTAGAGTTGTGAAATGCAGAAAACCTGCTTTATCATTGCTGAGGAAATTTTGGAGGAGTTATAGGGCTACTCGACTTTTTGAAGAGTAATTTTTTTGTTATTTTATTTTCTCATTTAAAAAATCCCTGTGGGGGCTTCCCTGGTGGCGCAGTGGTTGAGAGTCCGGCTGCTGATGCAGGGGACGAGGGTTCGTGCCCCGGTCCGGGAGGATCCCACGTGCCGCGGAGCGGCTGGGCCCGTGAGCCATGGCCGCTGAGCCTGCGCGTCCGGAGCCTGTGCTCCGCAATGGGAAAGGCCACAACAGTGAGAGGCCCACATACCACAAAATAAATAAATAAATAAATAAAATAAAAAATCCCTGTGGCATATACAATGCAATACAACAAACATTAAGAGCTCTATTTTGTTTTGTTTTGTTTTTTACACAACGTGCTAAGCATTGAGGGTGGTCCAAAAAACAAAGCAAAAGAGTAAAGAGTAGGCTATAGTTCTTATGTTTAAGAACATTATATTCTAAAATTAGTAAAAGAGAAAAAAATAAGGACAGACTAAAAGGACAGGGTAGATAAATTCTAGGAGAAAGGAGTAACAAAGAAATATATTAACATAGAAGTGGTAAAGATTACCATGGGTTGATGGGATTGGGAATTAGGGATCAAGTTGCTGGCCCTTGGGCTGCATTTGTGCCTAGATTCATTTCATCAAAAGTGAATGATGACATGTTAATTCACAAGCTGCCGTTTACAAGTGCTAGTATGGATGTAAGTGTGAATTATTTCAAGTCAAGTTGCCATAAATCAAAGATGATAGATATTTGAGCTAGAAAACTCCTCTCCATGGAAAATGCACCAATTACAAACAAACATTCTGATGAACTATTTCATTAGGTTGATCCAGTTGCATTACAGAGAGTGGTCTCCTAAATCTACACACATTTCTTAAAATATTTATTTTTCATGAGATTGAGAAAACTCTTCTTGGGCTTCCCTGGTGGCGTAGTGGTTGAGAGTCTGCCTGCTGATGCAGGGGACACGGATTCATGCCCGGGTCCGGGAAGATCCCACATGCCGCAGAGGGCTGGGCCCGTGATCCATGGCTATTGAGCCTGAGCGACCGGAGCCTGTGCTCCGCAACGGGAGAGGCCACAACAGTGAGAGGCCTGCTTACCGCCAAAAAAAAAAAAAAAAGAGAAAACTCTTCTTAAAGTGATATCAATGTCATAAATGTGATGAGAAAGCAAATTACAGGTAATGAGAAATAAATTTCAGTGAATGGCACCTAGAAAACGGGCCCATTGGGGTAAAAATATTTTATGTATATTCTTATAAAAAATTATATCTGAAGAATTGCAGTACAAAGCCATGCAGCTCCCTTTGAGAGGGAATCGTGGTCATAATTGCCAGGGCAGCCCAAAAGAACTGGTCTTACTAAGCAAAAATTTCCTGTTAGGTACTGAAATGTAACTTCTCCCCTGTGATATAATGGACCAATAATTGAAGCATATAATATATCCTCACGGGCTACACTGCTGTTTTATTTATTCTTGCCCAGCTGTGAAGATAAACTCCACTAAATACATGTGATATCCTGTCAATTCAAGATAAGCGTATTTTTCCTTGGACAGATGGCTGGTGAGTGAAACACCTGGATCATCTCAGGGCCGCAAAATTATAATCATAGTGGATACATGATCTAAGAAACAAGTCCACTTAGACTGAAAACATTCTCCTCAAGAATTTGGAAGGGAAATAGTAACTCTCACTTTTCAGCTCAGATGTAAGCTACCATCTCATTTGCTTTTAAAACCATTATATTCCATGTGGCAGTTTATATTCATAGATCATCCCATCAGATTTCTGACTCTCTGCTAAAACCCTATTAACCAGTAACAAAACATTATGCTGTATATATTTGCACTGGGCCATTCTTAAAACACAGGATGAACTCCTATCCTCCTATCCCAGGACATTTTCTCTAACGTCACCAATTCTTTAACTCACAGTTGCCACAATTCTGATTTATCATTTTCTAATAGCATATTATTCATTTAGAAATGTGTATTTCTAATTACAATATCTTCTGCCTCGTTTGAAAATTCAACTGAATATTTTCTAAGTTTTTTTGTACATACTCCTAGGGGCGTTTACTTTATGTTTGCTGACAAGTTTTTATGGCCATCAGAATAATCACCCCCATTATAGCTACAAGGTCCTAGAGTCAGAATTGGAATCCAGGGAGTCTTTCTCCAGATAATCAGATCATCTGTTTTTTTGTTTTTTGGGTTTCTTTTTGTGGCACGCGGGACTCTCACTGTTGTGGCCTCTCCCGTTGTGGAGCACAGGCTCCGGACGCGCAGGCTCAGCGGCCATGGCTCACGGGCCCAGCCGCTCCACGGCATGTGGGATCCTCCCGGACTGGGGCACGAACCTGTGTCCCCTGCAACGGCCTGTGGACTCTCAACCACTGTGTCACCAGGGAAGCCCAGATCATCTTTTTTTGACCACACTTCTAGACTGCTCCCTGATAACATGACATGATTTATGATAAAGTTTAAAACTTGGTTTTATATAAATTTGCCTTTCTGTTTTTCAAATGTTTAGCTTTGTCCACATCATATAGCTGCCACATATATATTTTTTTCTGTCAGGCTGGTGATAGACATTAAATATGACATATATAATATATAGATATATAATTTCTGAGAGGTTAATAAATGATACACAAAACTAAATAATATACAGTATTATGCAAAATGCAGACCTCTTTATCCGTTACTCTTGAAAATCTGTAAATAATTTATTTTACTGAAATCATACTGACTCTGAATAATAACACATATTGTTACTACTAATAATACACACATGGTTACCACCCAGAATTTCAACTTATACTACACAGTTCTACCTTCATTCAGCAGAAATTTGCTTTTGTTCCAACATGCAGCAATTATGTTCATGACTGACAATGATCTCATAATGAAAAACAAGTCACAATTAATAAAAATCAAAACTAATACCTGATAGATTAATTTAATGATTTAATGAGCTAGGAGAGAGTTTTATGAAAAGACCTATAAAAGCAAGAGACTCAATTTCCAATTAGAATCAACATCCATGAGTCTTAAGGCTCCTCAGGGTAAGGAGAGACCTATTCAGCTCTTCTTCACATTTCCCTCTACCTGTAAAGGGGCATTTACTTTCAAACAAAATCATAGTTAATGTATCTGTCCCTCTACATGGGTTACAAATATTTTTTGTCAGATAACTAATATGCTGTGAGAAACACTAGCAGTACAAGGTCAGCGATTATTTATGTGGTATCCTTACCATATTTTAATGTCTGGCCTATAATTATAGATTGATGTTGAATATTAAATTCACTTAATAACTAAAACAGTCCTTAAATGAACAGATGTATCATAATAATGATAATGGTTAACATTCCCCAAATACTCACTACATGCTAGGAATATTCTAAATCCCTAATACTTATTACCTCATTTAATTCACATAATAGCACCATGAAATGAATACTATTATCGTTCCCATTTTAATGACAAGGAAGTAAGTACAGAGAAGTTAAATAACTTGTCCAAAGTCATACACTAATTGCTGGGGTAGATATCTGAACACAAGTGATGTCACTCCAAAGCTTTCATCCTTGACCACTTTTCTAGACTGCTTTTTGATTGACTCTATTTATAAAAGTTTAGTTTATTTCCAATTCTGTACTAGTACAAATAACGTTATAATGAGCATGCTGGTACCCACACTTTTTTGAACTTGTCCTATTATTTTCTTTGGATAAACTTTATAGAGGTTTAAATGCTGGAAGGAAGAGCATGCACATTCATCTTTGTCAGGCTTGTAGGTGAAAAATGCTGCTTTCTCCTGCTGTTTTAATTTGTATTTTGTATTAGAGAGGTTGAGCATATTTCATTTAAGTGGTGTGCTAGAGCTCACTCTCACAGGTTTTGAGTTTCTCTTCCCAACTCCACCTTAAATGACATCAAGGTGGTAGCTTGATATTGATCATGGATAAAAGTGTTTACACCTTGGAAATCAGCATGTGATAGAAACCAGGTTTGTTTGCTTTGGTTTGGTTTTGGAGAGCCTCTTAAAAGTCCACCTCCGTGTATACCTCTGTGTATAATAGCCATTTGTGTTCTTGTTTTGAATAGACTATTCATAATCTTTGTCTAGGTAAAAGTCTGCTGTGTTTGCTCGTTTCGTATTGACTTGGAAAATGAATGTTCCTACCTAGTAAATTATTAAAAGGGAAAAAATTTTGTTATTAACAGTGATGACCATTATTTGAAACCTTGGCCACACAATTTAGCCATTTGTTCAAAAATGATACAGCCAAAATGTAAAGTAAAAAACAATATCAGTTTCAATTTAGAATCTGCTACAGAGTTCAAATAGATTATTAGACATATGTTAAAATTATATTTTAGGCTTGACTAAAATTGTTTTATAACAAAAGCATGTGCACAATATATGCCTTTTAGAAGTGCTATAGTATAGAAGGTGGTAAAGAAACCCTAAAGTTCTGCTATAGCATAGACACCTGAGGTTGTAATAAGAAAAAAGAAGTAAAACATTTGACTCAGTTTATTTTTTAGTTCTTCCTTTAAACGCACTCATATTCAAGATATGAAAGGCAAAGGATTATAATTTTATTGTCATAACACTTTAAACTCTGCTAGGATTATGACTTAATGCTAATGTTGCAATATTAGAAATAGTGGATTGAGTTATTGAAAGTCTGGATAACTTGCTATGCAACTTTTAACTAGCAGGTACCATCACAGTTATTGGTTTTATAACTAGAACAATATTCTTGAAGATGTACATATATAGCAAAAACTAGTTTGGTTATAAAATCAAAGATGAGATATGACTAAATTAGGTGACATAAACCATATTGGATTTGGTAGTTCTACTTTTAGTTTTTTAAGGAACCTCCATACTGTTCTCCATAGTGGCTGTATCAATTTACATTCCCACCAACAGTGTAAGATCGTTCCCTTTTCTCCACACCCCCTCCAGCATTTTATTGTTTGTAGATTTTTTGATGACGCCCATTCTAACTGGTGTGAGGTGATACCTCATTGTAGTTTTGATTTGCATTTCTCTAATAATTAGTGATGTTGAGCAGCTTTTCATGTGCTTCTTGGCCATTTCTATGTCTTCTTTGGAGAAAGGTCTATTTAGGTCTTCTGCCCATTTCTTGATTTTTTGATATTGAGCTGCATAAGCTGTCTGTATATTTTGGAGATTAATCCCTTGTCAGTTGCTTTGCATATGACCCAGCAATCCCACTCAGAGAAAATCCAAGAAAACAATATACCTGGAGAAAACCATAATTCAAAAAGATACATGCACCCCAATGTTCACTGCAGCACTATTTACAATAGCCAGGACATGGAAGCAATCTAAGTGTCCATCAACAGCAGAATGGATAAAGAAGATGTGGTACATATATACAATGGAATATTACTCAGCCATAAAAAGGAACAAAATTATGCCATTGGCAGAGACGTGGATGAACCTAGAGACTGTCATACAGAGTGAAGTAAGTCAGAAAGAGAAAAACAAATATCATATGATATCGCTTATATGTGGAATCTAGAAAAATTATACAGATGAACTTATCTGCAAAGTAGAAATACAGACACAGATGTAGAGAACAAACATATGGATACCAAGGGGGAAAGAAGGGGTGGGATGAATTGGGAGATAGGGATTGACATATATACACTACTATGTATAAAATAGATAACTAATGAGAACCTACTGTATAGCACAGTGAACTCTACTCAATGCTCTGTGGTGACCTAAATGGGAAGAAAATCCAATAAAAAAAGGGGATATATGTATACATATAGCTGATTCACTTTGCTGTACAGCAGAAACTAACACAACATTGTAAAGCAACTATACTCCAATAAAAATTTTAAAAAACATATTGGATTTGAACTTCACTCTTCAAACAAAACCTATCTTATGTTTTTAAAGGAATTTAATTGCTGTCATCACTTTTAATATGTAAGTATTTTCTATTCAAATGCATTGAAATACTGTACTATGGAGAAAAAAATTTTGTTAGATTTTTAGTTAATTTATAAAAATAGACTATACAAGATTTTAAAATTCTATTATATAAGAATACAAGAGCATTCTTTCAGGACAAAGAAATTTAAATTCTTTTGACAGGAAAATCCACAATGCCAAGTGACCATAAAATTCATTTATGCATAATTTTACTATTACTGGTCAAGAACAATAAAAAAAGATACTCTTCTATTTTTCCAAAAATATTTTTACAGATTAACCATAGGAGAAAGGTCCATTCTTTTTCCTTTCGGATTTATGATTTAAGAAGCTGACACTTTTGAAAAATGCCTGTTACTGCTTTGGGCATGCTCTGTTTCTACTCTGTTTCCAAAATCATTAAATCATATTTATGAAGTGACCATAAGCATCATTAGCAATTTTGATAACTGCTTTTCTCCTGCCTTACGTCATTAGTGGACTAAACATTTTAAAATGAAATAAAACATTTTATGCATCACAGAGTAAGAAATGGACTGAATCAAGGAGCATGGTTCTTGGTGCCTGGGGCTAATTCCCATTTCCAGAACTTTGTTTAACTCTTGATCCTTTCCTGAAATGACCTGGTCCTCTTTTCCCTCTCAAATCTTAACTCCACCACTTGCTAAGACCCAGTTGAAAATCCTATCTTTTTGACTACTTCAACCATCATCAATTACCACGTTCACACCCCTGACTTCAGACACTGAGAGCTATATCATATACTGTAATACTTACTCATATAAGGTTTTGAATTGATTGATTTTGTTTTAGTTATATTAATGTCATTTTACTAACAAAGTGGGGATTCCAGTAGGCAAGGATTATGCCTTATATATCTTTCTGAATTCCTTACTCCTGAACAACTCCCTGAATCTTCAAGCTCAAACACTTAACATCTATTCTGTCACAGTTTTGAGCACCCAGTAAATGCTCACTAACAGCTTAAGAGATTGAGTACAAATGAACCAGGTGTTTTTGTTTATTTTTTTTGTTTTTAATCTGTTTTACCAATCACCCAATCTCACTGCAGTGATTTTTTTTTTTTTTTTTTTTTTTTTCTGGCCACTCTACAAGGCTTGAGGGATCTTAGTTTGGCAACCAGGGATTGAACTTGGGCCCTCACAGTGAAAGTGCTGAGTCCTAACCACTGGGCTGCCAGGGAATTCCCATGCAGTGAATTTCTTTCTTACAATTTTATATAGTTTTGAAAGTAACATTAAAATTGTAGCATTGTAATTTTAAAAAGGGATATTCAAAACCCAGAATATTTTCACAAATGTCTCCTTAATTCAATACCAGGCTCACTAAGTGGTTTCATTTGCCTTCCTTAAAGATAGGTTAGATTAACTTCACCAAAAAAGAAGTCATTTTGTTTTTTTTTTGGCATCAAGTCTCCTGGCTTCATATGTGAGGATTTACAAGGACCAATCTAGTACAACCTTCACCCATGGTATGCAGTGTTTGTTCACAACACACACATATACATATGTGAATACCCACACCCATCAGATCACAGTTACCTGTTCTTCAAGAATGTGTTTTGTAGGCCTCAGACAAAAAATAGCCTCAACCACTTGATGACTACAATCTTAACTGAGGTTTTCAATTTTTTGGCTACTTGGAAATCATATTCCATTAAAATATAAATACCCCTCCAAGAGATGATTTTTTTTTTAACCTGCTAACACATAAGTACTTCAGACCTTCCTCAGTGCAGAATAACTCATAATGGCCATGGTCAGGAGGGTGGGCTGCTTTGGAAAAATGACATTAAATAGGATTCACAGTCTAAATTGCTGGGGGAAATCAGACTAATCTGGCTCCTGAGTGGATGGAGGAAAAACAAGGAGGGACAGAATTGAGGAGGAATCTGGCTAAAAGTGGATATAAGAGAAACTGAAAATCAGATAAACTGTTTCTCAGCTATAGAGTAGGTGCCGAGGACAGAGAGGGGAAGAAAGAAGTTAAATTGTAAGCATATTTTGGGAGAGTTTTATTTTGCTTTGTGAGTATAAAGACATATTTCAATGTTTTATGACTATGTTTCATTGTTCTAAACATGCAAATAAATACATAAAAATTTCTTAGGCAGTTGTCTAATGAATGTTTTAAAGAGTAAAGTTAATTATCTTACAACTTAAAGTATTTGGTGTCTGATCAAAACAGCTATGTTAGCATTGCATTCAAGTGTTTGCTTGAAAAAAATTCATTCCTTTTAATTGTCTGTCACCTAACTGAACTCAAGGCATTTTGAAACAAAATATGTTTGTATCCTTCATATAGATTTAAAAATTAAAATGAGATTAAATGAGAAACATAGGACTGGGAAGTGCCTCCAGAGGTCATTTAGCCCATTTCTGCCTCTGGCAAGCTTCACCTAAATCATTTCAAACATATGGCTCACTACCTTGTGCCATGTTCGTTAAGCAATCCTAGCTCTTGGCTGCTCACGTTAACAATGTGTGTTCCTACAAACTGGCTTAACCGTTCTGCTTGGTTTAGTTACTCAAGAGTGTCAGATAATCCGTCTAACTCGGTAAGATATCCCTCAGTCAAATCAGTCAAACTGCATATATGTTTATCTGACTTAGCTCATTATTTTATTTATTTCACTTGTAAAGACAATTAAAACACTCAAACAAGTGTAGGTGTGAAGAGACAACCTATAAATCAGGTTCTTCCTTAATCTCACTAAATTGTTCCTGATCTGATTTTAATCAAATTTTACTGAATCTTCCCACCCTAGAGCAAGAGATTGTCTAACTATATTCCTTTTCCTAATGATCTTAAATGTCTCCTTCTTCCCTGCTCTTTCTTTAGGCAAAGTAAACTGAAGAGTCAAAGAATAATAAGCCAACAAAAATTTATGAGAAAAATCCAAGAAGAGATTTGGTCTATTTTTTTTTCTAAATCAACACATATTCAAAAGAACAATACTGAATGATGGAGGTATGCAGCTAAATAACACATGTCAAAATGTTTTCTACTTCTCTACATCTTAGTGGTTCTTTCAAGAAAGAAGAATTTCATACTTGTCTTTGCCTTTTCACATCTTGTGAAAGCAATGGAAAAAAGTTTTAAATTTGTCTTTTTTTAAAAATAGCGTATCTCCCTTAAAATATAATTTAAACATGTAAGACTTGCATTATTCTCTCTTCTTTAGACTAAGATCAGATTTTAGATATTACTCAGAGCCTGAAACCTTAAGATCATAAAATACTTGGAGTTTACTTGACTCAAATGTTTATAAGGGAAGCAGAGGAAAATGGTTTAAAATTACACCATCTAGATAAATGCAGAATCACTATAGTACTGTTTTAAAACTGTAAAAAACATTTGATTATTATTGGTAATATTGAAGCTGGTTTCTAAAATATTGAATTACAATAACCAGCATGTGAGATGATCATTTCTCCAATTAAAGATTTCAACCAGAAAAAAAAAAAGTTCTATCTTTGTATTGTCAATAAATATCCCACAATATGGAATCATTGAAGTAGCTTATGTTAAAAAATATCAAAATAAATTTGACAACCTGAATATCAGTCTTACACCTGTTAAATTTTTTTAAAAAAACTGGATTTTTAAATATGCAATACTCAATCTGTTACTATTTTGTTAAATTAATGCCATGCAATTCCAAAGGAGAAAGGAAATTTAAGTGACTCTGACTTGTGATAATACCATGAGTTTCAGGGCTATAGCCAGTGTTGTAAAATAGAACAAATAATAATGCAAAGTCAGATACAAATTATTCTCAGAGGCATGAGTGATCTTCAAGGTGAAATATTAGAAATGATGTTACAAATACAAATAATGTGACTGAGAGCTCCTAATGTTCTGATATATGGCAATATGTTCTCACACTCATTAAAGTCTAATTTTAGCTCATTGACAGTTAACAACCTCATGAAATAAGACATTGCATTTCAATCTTATAATATTCTTTAGTGATATATCCTTGCGATATCTCACAGACACTACAAAGAAAAATCTTCAAATCTGACTTTACCATGTCCCCTCACAGTTCTAGAAGTCCCTATCTTGGAGAATAGAGCCACAATCAATGCAGTTTGTCAGGTCAGAGATAAGCAGCCATGCATCATGCCAATCCCAATCCTGTCAATTCTTCTTTGCAAATATCTCTCCGCTCTCTTGCATGTTCCCCCCCCTCTCTCTTTCCACTCCTCCTCCTCACTGTTTCAACTCTAGTCTAAACTATTACATCAGCCTGCACTATAACACCCTCTTGAATGATCAGCGTGAACATTTCGCCCTCTACCTTTCTTTCTTCTCTTCTCTGAAGCCAGAATGCTTTCTGTAACTTGAAAAGCTAATGGTGTCACTCTCCTACATAAACTTTTCCAGACTTCTCATTGTTTTAGTGAACAGAACCTTTATCACAAAGACAATTTACCTTCTGCCTACCTCTTCAGTTTCATCTAGTGCCACTTTTTCCCTTGTTGAATAGGTTTGAATCATATTTTGCCTAGCTGCCTCTTTTACCTACAAATGTTTTGCTTTGTTTTACTTAGATCCTTCAGATCTCAGCTTAAGCGTTATTCTTTTAGGTAACCTTCCCTCACGACTTCTCTGACTAGGTGAATGCTATCTGATACAGTCTCCCATATGCTTATACTTGCAATGTGTTCATTGTCTTCCCTGTTACAACATAAGCTACATGAGGATAGAGATTCGATGCCTGTCACTGTTCCTCACATATGGGCTATTATTTAATGCATGTTGAGTATTAAGTGAGAGGTGAAGATATATAAACAGATTATTTTCCATATTTGTTGCTCAATTCATGATATTGTGGCTATCCTCTTATTATTTTTTCCCTCCCCCCTTTAATCTGATTATTTTATTATTATTTGAAATTACTAGTGACTTCTAATTCACAATTCCTAGAATAAACTGAATAATGATTGTTCTCTTTTCTTCCCCAGTTTATCCAGATCTCTACTCCTGTCATGGCTTTTGCTAATCCTCCACACTCTTAACTATTCCTAGTGTCATTTTATTTCAAGATTTCTGTCAATCTCTTTTCTTCATTATTGCAAATAAAAATTGTAAAATTCTGCAAACCCCCTGCATATCTTCAAGCTATTATCTTTTTTCTTTCCATTCTTGAAATACTTGCAAGTTTACTTCTCAAGAGTGGCATATCAGGCTCAATAATAAGAATCTTCAATGTTCCAATTTATAAACAAGTTTATATTCCATGAAGTGCCTAGTGTAGTGCACTAAATATGTTACAGACACATGATATATACTACAAAATATTAAGAAAAATAAGTGTATCTTACTGTAATCCATTTGAAAGAAAAGAGTTTCTTCTCTCATTGTAAGTCTTTCACCCTGAATATCCAAGTATTTTCTATTACAGTGCAAAAGTTCACATTGATTTGTTTACAATATCCCTAAGTGATTAGATCAGATTCAATTTCGAACCCTCATACTATACCTGCTACACTAAAATTTGACATTGTCAGGTTAAAAATATTATCTTGATAAGCACCAAAAGATGTAAACCAATTATATTGTAAGATCATCTTTATTGCTAGTAAAACTATTTTAGTTATAATATTATTCATCATATTGTAATATGTCTTTGTAAAACTAATGAAAGCATTCTTTTTTGAGAGTAAAGTCTATACAGACACAACATAATAAAATATTCAGAGGAATAATTACTTTCTAAGTGGGAATTCTTGAATGTTATTCTTTTTCAGCCATTTATAGCTATGTATTATAAAAAGTCTTATTTATTGAACTAGAAAGATTTTTAAATTTCAAATATATGATTATCTTTATTATCCAGAGCCAAAATGGAGATTCATTTAAATGGTATAACTTACTTGTATAGCTTCTACCTTTTAAAAACCTGGGGCCTATGGTACTTAAGGGTATTTAAGTCAAGTTACATTTTGAAGATTAATCACACACCCATCTGTTCCTTTACAATGTATGTTGCAAACCATAGGGTCAATGTTAACCAATTAAAATTTAGACACTTAAACCTGTGAAAAGAAACTCATGAACCAATTTCATATCTTAATGATAAAAAATTTTATCTTAAGTAAAGATATTTTGGATAATTAAAGTATATCATATTTTTATCAATATAATCTAATTCATAGTTGAATAATGTTTCAGAAATCAAGAAACCAAACCTGGTTCCCATTCATTCTGAATGCATTTTCAGAATTGTATTAAAAAATATATGCAGAGCTTCCCTGGTGGCGCAGTTGTTGAGAGTCCGCCTGCCGATGCAGGGGACGCGGGTTCGTGCCCCGGTCCGGGAAGATCCCACATGCTGCACATGCTGCGGAGTGGCTGGGCCCGTGGGCCATTGCTGCTGAGCCTTCGTGTCCCCTTTATATATATATATATATTATATATATATATATATATATATTTTATATATATATATTTATATATACACATATATATGCAGGCTCAGTAATGTATAAAATATCCAAACACATCTGAATTAGGTTTATTTGGCTAACTACAAGTTTCCTTAAATTTCACTGCCCTTCCTTAAGGATCAGAACATTGATCAGTATAGGACTAAACGCATTTTTAAAAAATTAAGTTAATATATACCCCTGGAAAATTACCAGTTTATCAGTAAGTATATAATTTCACTAGTAAATGTAGCTCTAGTAAACAAAGGTCTAAGGAAGTGGTTCTCAAACTTTAGACTACAGAAGAATCATGCAGAAGACTTATTATAATACAGATTGCTGAGTCGTACCCCCATTTTCTGATTCTGTAGGTCTGTTCAATAATTTGAATTTCTAACTTATTCCCCTAAATGATGCTTTATCCATTGAGAACCACTGGTTTAAGGAATCATCCGATTTTTCTGCACTGCACATGAGTTTTGACTATATTTTTTAAAAATAAAAAGCATATTGAGAAACAAAAATTTACAACCTACTTGTAGGTATATGTATTCTTTTTCATTTCCTTCGTGTCATAATTCTAACCCCCCCCCAATATTCAGTCTTTAAAATCAAGACAGACTAACTGTGTTAGGCATAATAATGCCTAAATTGAAATAGAACTTTGTTAATCTTTCAAACAATTTGTGCATTGAGGGCAATAATTCCTGGATTTCATAATTATTTATTTCAATTCTCTTTCCTCTAAATATTGTAATCATACTACTATCGCATGTATGTGGAGATTATATTTCAGTCTGTGTTTATTTTATGTTGCTTTCCATATATGTTTTTCCATTTTAACTTTTTTTTTCAGAATTACTTGATGAAATCTGTTGGACAAATGGTGAAAGATATAGGAAAAGAGAATAGGAAAAAAATAGAATAATACTTTTGGTCTTAAGCCTCTTCTTATCTTTCATGGTCTTATCATAGACAGAGGCCACATCTTTTAGAGAAGGATTCATACTGGGATACTCAGGAGGTCTCTCAGGAACCATATACTATCCTTGTTAGTAGAGTGGCTTTATTTGTATTCTCAGGTAGTCCACCTGATATCTGAAAATTTTTCACAGTTACACTGTAGACAGATCAATAGCATGATTTGATATCCATGGGGAGGAGGGGGACACCCTCTGATAGATTCTATTTTTAAACAACTAAAGTTGTTTTGTATTCCCTAAACCATATTGATCCATGAAACTAATGATAGTTTTACTAAAGCTCCCTTTTGTAAACTCTGTCACAGAGGAAACCTTGGAAAATTACAATTCATGGCAGGGAAAATGTTGGAAATCTATTTTACCATGTAACTTTACTGCCAGCTCCTGCTATGTACAAAATAAAGCAAGACTCACATGTTTTTCTCCCTGGGTTTGGATATGGCTGGACTGATGCAGTGGTAAGGAAGATGGCTTATATTTATACCTCCAAGGTGCTTTAACACCCTCCCAACTAATCTGCCATCTTGTCCATTATGAGAATGAGCTGTAATGGCTGAATTGGCATTGTCACCACTTTTCCATTTCAGCAGAAGTTTTAAAAGGTGGTTGTCACTACATAGGCTCAAGTGATGCCATCTGCTTTCCCATTTGGGGAAACACAAATAAAAATGGTGGGGGAGATGTTTGGTATTTAATTAGAGGTGGACTATCTGTTTCCCCAATCTTCTCTATCTTGACACCTGATGGGTCATACACAGAATACTGACAAGAGTCATAAAATGGTTCAGGAGCTCTGGTGAGAGAAAAACTAAAATCAGGTTGGCCTTTGAGCATAACAAATGCACATTTCCTTATTACATTAAACCACAAAGAAAAGTTTTCATTCATGTGAAATGCATTGACCTCTTAGAACACTATGATTGTAGTTCTTAAGGAAGCATTGTTATTACGTATTAGTGAATCTAGATTTCTAGGCATGTATATTTCTGAAACTATATAATAAAATTCATGTTTAAAATGGAATTTAATAATTGTCATAAATATTAAATGTCTTACTTTTACCTACCAATAAAATGTCTTACCTATCGATATGTATATGCATAATTCTTTGTCTATAATACTAAAAGATATGTAATTACTATTACAACTTCAAGGGGCCCACAATGTTTATAGTAGACTTTGTTGAGTGTGTAGTTTATCCAACTACTAGAGGTATTTTTTCCTTACAATTCTAGATCTATACTACTGTTTTGACTATGGCACAAATGTAATGCACATTTCAATAAAACAGTACAGCTGGGAATTAACAGGCTAATAAAAAGGACTTTAAAGGTGCATTAAATTAGAATTTAAGATGTCTCCTGCATCTGCAGCACAAATGCTAATAAAATACAAATCTGTTATCAACTTTTTATAGTCATGCAAAGTAATAAAAGCTAAAAAATGTTGAAGATTTATCAGCACATATCTATAAGATGAACAGAATATAACACAGAATTGCTAAATTATGAACAATTTAAAAGAACAGGGCTTCCCTGGTGGCGCAGTGGTTGAGAATCCGCCTGCCGATGCAGGGGACACGGGTTCGTGCCCCGGTCTGGGAAGATCCCACATGCTGCGGAGCAGCTGGGCCCGTGAGCCATGGCCACTGAGCCTGTGCATCCGGAGCCTGCGCTCCGCAAAGGGAGAGGCCACAACAGTGAGAGGCCCGTGTACCACAAAAAAAAAAATAAAAAAATAAAAAAAATAAAAGAACAAAGTTAAATTATGAAACATAAGTGTTAGGAAGAAGAAAAAATTTTAGGGAAGAGGTGAAGAGAAATAATTTATATATATATATACACTTTGTTTCCTTTCAAAAATAATGTTTTATTTTGGCCTACAAAGCAGCCCAAGATTTATCTTTAATGAACACAAAAGCCAAGAAACTATTTTCTGTCTTTTAAATGACTGTAGCATTAAACTAGGGTATTCTGTTCCAGGGACAATACTGTGTCACATGTCACTGTTTGCAACAATATACCATTTGTGTCAAATATGTGCTGACAGTACAACCTGGCTTTCTCATTAGGATCATACAACCTGTTAGCTGTTGCTTAATAATACATTAACCTATTGAGAATGTTCATTGTTTAAGTCATAATTGCACAGATCTAATTGTTACATGCTGCTGGGAAATTAAAATGATGATCCTCTGAGACAGGTCTGTTCAAAATTAATGTAATAATTAAAGAAAAAAAAATTTAATTATATTCTTGCTGGCATATCTGAAGGCTTTTAAAGCCTTCATAGTCAGATTTTAAAAGAAAAGTGATGCTTCTCAAAAAGAATATCAAAATGGTGTACTTCCATCTATTTAGCTATATGGAAATAAAATGTTTAGGGTTTTAGGGGTATAAAGACTCTAAATTATTAATATGAAAAAATAAACAAAAACTGTTTATATTGCACTTACAGAAGCCATATTTATTGTGATATACTAAAATGAAAATGCATTAAAAATTTAATACAGGAAGTTCAGAGATTGCCCACACACTATTTTGAGAAGCTGAACTATTGTAGCATGTTACATTGCAGTAAAATCCTAATAAAATTTTTAAAATTTTATATAGTGTAAAAAAATGACTGCATAAAATTCACCGTTAACTGTAACAAATATTATTTCATTGTAGGTATTACCAGAGTCTTCACTTGTCGGAATATATTATAAATTTGGTAATATAACTTTGTTTTTCCCCTCCCTTAAAAATACCAGCTTGTCAGTATTTTAAAGGATTTTGAATACCAATAGTTATCACTTGTAAGTTGTCTTAGACAGCTGACCATTGCCACATTCTAAGAAAAACAAAAAAAAATTCTCAGATTCAGAAAAAAGCCTTGAAAAATATTTACTTCTTAGCCTGCTATTAAAAGTTTGCCACATAACAAATCAGTAGAAGTCCTACTTTTCTTACAAATTTTTAAATAAGGCTATTTTTAATATTAAATTAATTAAATGAAACATATGGCTTTTAAAAAGATACTTGTGGTTCTCATAAAATAATTTTAGGCTTCCTAATTTAGCAAAAAATAGAAGTGGTTATAGTAGATAACAGAAATTCTCCAAAGCATAATTTTTGATATGATACAAGCATAATTCATAAGTTCCTTATTGTTTTCATGGACATTATCTTTATAAAATAAAAATAAACAAATGCATACTTAACATTCTCCATATCTCATCTGTAAAAATCATATTTAAGAAGTGTATTTCAAGAGCTCATTTCAGAAATGTTTACAGCCCATCTTGTAAGTAACCCAGGAACCAAACTGACCAGAACTAAGGAATTGAATATGCCTGATTCCCTCTAGTCACGATGTTCATTCTTTTATGCCACAACTGAGAAGTAAGGGTAGGGCAAGAAAATGGAAAGTTTTTTTTTTAATTGTAAGATAATCAATCATGCATAACCAGAAATATGCATTCAAGAATAAAATTATTTTGATAGAAGTCAACTTTTAAAAGGTGAGACTAATATAAGCAATTTTAATACAGTAGTTTGTAATAATTTGGCCTGAAAAATTTAAATGATGCAATACAATTTTACATTGTATGTAAGGAAAGAAGCAGAAATCTCATAAAAGCACTAATTCTTAGGTAATAGTACTTGTTTACTGCTCTGGCAAATTTTACATCAATTCAAGTGACTCCTCTGACCATATCTTAAATGAAATAGTGTGGTTTCTAACTTCAAGTTCTTACAAGTGCCCAAATTAATAATCATAATAGCTAAGTTAAGGGCTGAATATGTGCAAAGTATTTTATTTCGTGTTTTCTGTATAGAAATGCACAATCACTCACCCCAATTCCTTAGAGCCAGATATATTTAGGATTTCAGGTAATTCAAGTGCATGTACCATTTTATGTCATGCCCCATCTGGGTTGACAGCACCCCATATTTAACCAGTTTAATAATTCATAGTAAAACATGAAAAGCCACAATGAGTGGGATCAATAAAGGCTAAAAATTGTCTCAAGTCGGTTTAGGTAAGGTTTTTTGCTAAATTAATTTTGGAGCCAACTTAAAAATAGAAAAAAACTGTTAGTTTTAAAGCTTTATGGATTTCAGAATTTTGAATATATGATCGTGGACCTTAGTCATCTCACACACCTATGAGAAAAGTAACCACACACCTATGAGAAAAGTAATGTCATTACTATTTTATATACAAGGAAACTGAGGTTTAACACTGATAAACATCTCACCCAAAATTGTATAGCTAGATACCACATATATGTGTTAGTATACGGTATTTGTTTTTCTCTTTCTGACTTAGCGGGTGGTGTAGGGATTGTGGGAGGGAAACTCAAGAGGGAGGAGATATGGGGATATATGTATACATAGAGCTGATTCACTTTGTTATACAGCAGAAACTAACACACCATTGTAAAGCAATTATACTCCAATAAAGATGTTAAAAAAAATTGTATGGCTAGTACCATAAACACAGAGCATTGATTTCAACCTAAGTTTTCTGTCTATAGGGCCTAGAAGTACTTAGGGAAATTGCCCATAATAAGTCTGAAAATTTAACATATGCCACTGTGTCTTTATTCCAGTTTTGTATCACTTTGTTTAAAACTATTTCTCTTTATAAAAAGCTGTTAGAAATTTATGTTTGCTGAAGCCTCTGAAACTATACAGTTAAGTAGTGTTTTCTAAGGGTCTATGGAAAAGTGATCACACTCTAAAATTCATACTCAGTTCTTTAAATTATAACTTGAAAATTTTTATTAAACTTGAAACTATAATAAGAGAATTTTAAGTGGGAAAATATACATTTGATGGATAAACTTTTTAATTTTTATTTTCACCTATTTAAGACAGGTGTTCTCAAGACTCAAACTATGAAGTTGCTTAATGGTTAAGACATTTGGTAAGAGGACTCTTACGATAGTTCAGCAAATAGACCCAAATCATAATAATATATGTTTTAACTTATAGAAGGAATGCTCATATAAGAATGCTTAATTTATAGAAAAAATCCCTTATTAAAAGGAAAAATTCCCATTGTACTACTGTGACTGATTGAAGATAGTACTATTACCTTTTCGAAAATGTTCTATTTTTTAATAGGTAAGTTATTTTACTATGTCAAAATATATATAACATAAAACTTAGTATTTTAACCATTTTTTGGTGTACAGTTAAGTGGCATTAAGCAAATTTACATTGCTGTGAAATCGTCACCACCATCCATCTCCGGAAGTTTTTCAACTTCCCAAACTGACACTATGTATCAATTAAACAATGGAAGTTTTTCAACTTCCTAAACTGACACTATGTATCAATTAAACAACAACTCCCCATTCTTCCTGCACCTCAGCCCCCTGCAACTACCATTCTATTTTCTGCCTCTGAATTTGACTATTCTAGAGATCTAATATAAGCAAATCATGTAATAATTGTGACTGGCTTACTTCACTTAGCATAATGTCTTCAAGATTCATCTATGTTTTAGAATGTGTCAATATTTGATTCCTTTTTAAGACTGAATAATATTTAATTGAATCCATATACCACATTTTGTTTATGCATTCATCCATCAGTGTTCTTCTGGCAATTGTGAATAATGCTGTTATGAACATTAATGTAAAAATATCTGTTCAAATCCCTGATTTGAACTTCTTTGGGTATATACCCAGAAGTGGAACTGATAGATCACACAGTAATTCTATGTTTAATTTTTTGAGGAACCACCATACTGTTTTTCACAATGGCTATAACATTTTACATTCCTACCAAAAATTCACAAGGGTTCCAATTTCCTCACATTCTCACCAGCATGTGTTAGAAAAAAAATTTTTTTGTATAATTTTACCTTACCCAGTGACCCCAAACTACTTACAGCTATTAACTCATTACTAATCACAAATAAGTATTTTAATTTTGTTTATTTTTCTACACATTGTTCTATTGTTTTTTAACCTCTAGTATATTGTACAGTATATATTACATTAAAATTTGAATGAACCTTATTAGAGATTTAATATATATACTGACAGGCCTATGTAAGTTACCCAAATCCAAGAACATAATTATTTAAGGGGATTTAACATGGGTACATAACAAACTTTGGAGTCTCTCATGCTTATAAGCCTTGTTCTTATGGTCACAGAGGAGAGACCACCTAAATCAAAGTTATTCAGACTACATAGCTTTCTTAAGCTACCTTTCAGTACATGCACAGATAATTTTTAAGACCATAAAACATTATAGAGAGCCTGGCCTACCTTTTAAAACCAGCTTTATCTGAGTTATCAGCTATACTTCAGACTTGTAGGGTTCCTCAAGGCTGCTCATGAAAGTGCCAACCAGAAACTTCCAAATTTTAAATTATTAGGGATGAGCAATTAGCACTAACCAACTCAGATTTTCTTATACCAAAAAAATATGGAATATTTACTGATCTTCTGGTCCAAGAGACTCTAGGGACAGCCAAAAAACTGGTCAAAATTCACTGAATGCCAGTCTGAGCCATGTCCCTAGCATAGTCAGTCCAGTGAAATAAGAAAAGATATTAGTTGACATCAGGACAGAGTCAAATAGTAATTCATGTAGTCAAACTATTTGCAGACATGTTAAGGTAATAGAAGACTGGAACTGAAGAATTTTTAACAAAACAAACAGTTTATTGAAGATGCTCAGTTATCTGGACTTTCCTTGTTTAAAATTCTTCAGAAGGTCATGGTAGCTAATAATTATAGAACATTAATTTTACCACAGACACTGGTGATGGTCTCAGTTTAACAAAGCCCCCTTTCTTCTACACTATACAAAATAGAAAAGATCTATTTAATTTCATCCCACCTTGGGGAGATTAACCTGCACAGATACACTCAGTGGCAAATCAACCAATCCCTTTAAGGGACATAAGGGAAAAGGAATATGTAGACAAATAGGAAAAGTCATATATGTAAACTGCTAAAGTTTTCCCTAGTATTTGGTTCTAAATGTATCTTTAGAAAACTGTTTCATCTTTTTCACCTGAAAATATGTATCTGAAGGTTTCTGTGAAAATGTTCAGAAAGTTAACATGGAAAAACTTTTAAGGCTATTGGTTATTTTCATTTATAGTATGAATAAGTTTCAATACTACTTAATATGAAAGTTGTATTAATTAAAGTTTGTAGTAGTACCTACATTGTAGAGTTATTGTGAGGTTTAGATAAGCTAATATTTGTAGAGAGTTTGGAACATTGTCTGGCTTAAAAGTGTTTGCCTAATAAATATAATAATAGTGCTAATCAGACCACTGGCTATCAACTTTGCAATACTTGTAGGTCAAAAAGAGTTTGTTGAAGTTAGAAGCAAACAAATTCAAAATTAATTTTGAATTACTGATATACTCTTCCAAAAAGCATTTCCTCTGCAGGAAGATCCAAAAAGAAATATGTTCACTTGAGCAACTGAGGAGTGCTAACTAATTAGTATCATATGACTAATTAATTAGCATCACACAAACCTATCATTCGTGTTAAATATGGTCTGTTCCAGAGTAATTTTATAAACCTGGACCAAGGAATCAATCAGTCACTAGGGTAGTATTTGTTTCTGAGTTTGAAAGTAGCACTTGTCAAATACATTTCCAGGAAGAATTTGCAAAAATGTCAACTCTTTTAAATTCAAGCTGGAAGGAAAACTAACAAAAATTCAGATGCATACACATACGTTTCTCTTTTCTCAGAATTCATCAATTAGATATTAAGTTCATTTAAAATTTAATTATCCAAGTTTTCCTTCTTTTATAACTTACCCTTATGATTAATTACCCCATATTTGTTGATTATTTTCTCTCTTTCCTATGAACATATTAGCATGCAACCATAACGATGTTAAATTACCTTTAAAAACACATAAAAATCAGTGGAGCATGCTGTTTTCCTCTTTACATGAAATCTGCTCTAAATATATTACAATATTTTAACACATTTTAGGAGTGTTTATTTTAGCCCCAATTCTAACACAGCTTGGGCTGACTGAACATGTTAAGAGGAGCCTGTGCTTCTCTGTATGGCATTCTGGATTGTTGTAATAAGGTGTATCCAGGTTGGATTTTTTCATTATTGATTTAATCAATAAATATTTTCAGAAATGATGAGAAACATGTAAGACTTTTAACTGGCTAAAATTGGCTTTTTATTCCTAATATTTTTATAATAGTATTGCTTCATTCTGAAGATAACTATGTCAAAATATTTCCTTCATTAAAAAAGTAAATCAGAGTTTCCAAAGCACGTTCTATATTTTAAAATTCATCTAAAGGGAATGATACTGATACTATGCTAGAACAGCCTACAGTACCCCCCAATATTTTGGCTTGCTGTCCAGAAAGCAGTGGTTTATTTGAGTGTCTGCCTCTTTTGTAAAACTGTCATGTGTACCGTATGTTAACAATCATATATCCTTATTACACATTCCTATTATCTTTTTGTTTGTCGGCACTTATCATGTGTGAGTATGTTTGCATATGTGCATTTATGTGTGTATGAGAGAAAGAAAGTGGAAGATTGAGAAGAGAAAGATCATAGGGGAAAGACTCAAACTTATTCATCCTATTTTCTAGACAATGATAGCAACACTCAAGAAATATTTGTCAAATGAATATTAATTTGGTTACAAAGTTAGAATTGTACTATAAATTGCCTTTGAAATGTAGTAAACTCATTTAAACAAATACTTCATTATATCTCTCTTCATTTAAATGAGCATGTAATTTTATTTAAAATGGTGGTGCTTTTATCAGTGATATTAATTTTACTTGGTTTATCAAAAGTGCTTATGTATCATTTCTACATTCATCTATTCATTGATTCAATAAATATGTATTCAGGACCTGCTACATACTATGCTATATACTACAAACATACTAGGCACTGAGGATATATTTTGATACTGAAATATTTAAATATATGAATTAAGTTCATCTTAACAATACCATATAACTCAATGTAATAAGGTAATAGTAATAAGGCTAATTTCACTATAGGCTAGATCTATATCAGAAATATGATTCTTAAACATGGAGAAGGCATATTTTTTAAAATAAGATGAATGATCAGTTAAGTAAAATATCAGTTAAAATTATTGGTTTTATGTAGACTAACTTCTGGTAAACTCTTTTTATGTATACCAGCTAATTATACTACTAATATTATATTAATAACAATAAAACATTAATTTTATATAAATTATTCACCGAAATTCATTTTATTTAATTATATAAATTATCTATATAAATAATTTTGTATAAATTATTAATTGAGCATCTACCAATGTGCCAGACACAGAGGATACAAAAGTGAACAAGCAAGTCAGAAATCCCTGATCTTAAGAAGCTTACATCTAGGGAGATAGATGAAAATAAAAGATAAATACACACATTATATAGTATGATATAGTAATATATACTAAGGAGGAAAAATGAGAGAAGAGGAATATGGGTTGAAATTTTAAATAGGGTGGCATAGGGAAGGCCTCACTGGGAAAGTAGCATTTGAGTAAAAACCTAAAGCAAGAGGCAAATTATTCTTACAGGTGTGAGAGAGAAGCACAATTCACACCAAGGGAACAGCAAGTAAAGACCTTCAGGCAGAAATAAGGTTGGTTCGTTCCAAAATCAATGATTAGGCTGCTACAGCTGGAGATGAGTGAAGGAGGAGGAAAGGCAATAAGAAATGAACTCAAAAACATAATGGAGTGTAGGTGTCATAGGAACTTGGAGACCTCTGCAAAGATTTTGACTTTGTGTATGAGATGGAAGGCACTGGGAAAGTTTTGAAAAGAGGAATGACATGATCTGACCAACTTTTAACAAACCACTCTGTTACTCTGGAAAATATGAAAACATTGTGCACATTTTGACATCACAGATCACATTGGCACCCATGAAAACAACACACTAGTAATTAAAATCCTTCCTGAAATCTCAGAGCCTAAACACGTTATTAATTCAATCTAGTCTCCGTCCCCTTCATATCTGTTTGGAAGAAGGTAATAAATCACTAATGAACCAGCTGGATATTTCTGAACTTTCTATGTCACTCAGGTCACAGAAAGATATCATTATCTTAATCTCCAATCCTGCCTACTATCAGGAAATGGAAAAATGAGTTTGGGGAAAGTAAGAAATTCTTTCTAAATAAATGACCAGTGACATTCAAAAGGACAGTCACATTATTGAAAGATTATTTGTTTTATTATTCATCCTTTTGGATAGTTAAATATTATCTGATTTATCAAAGGTTAGCCAAACATAAATCTCTAAAATGATAATGATTATCAACATAAAACATCAAGTTTTAATGTTTTAAAACTTGCATAAATTAAGCAATCTATTAAATCTATTCAGATCTATTTTTTTCTATTTTTACAAAATAAGTTAGTAACTGATTTTACAAACAATGATATCTCATCTTTGGAGTATTTTGCCTTCTAATTACTAAGGATTCTATTACTGGTAAAGTAAATTATTTTTTTCACATTAATAATTAGAAATTGTCCTCCAAATGAAGCAAAAGACTTTATCATTTTTTTCTTTCTAATTTTTTTTTTTTTACAAAATGTTAACTGTTTTGTTTCTAAACCAAATATATGATTTTTCCATTTGGCTGTGCTTGGATAAAGAAATGTGAATCAAAGTCTCCCTTGACTTTAAGTATCTATGATTGGCTTCCAGAGATAACATCAGCAACCAACAGTTACACAATTCTAAACCTTTCTGTCTCTCCCAGAATATCATTTATTTGTAAAATTTTACACGAATCACGTCTCCGTATTTGTATTTCTACCTTTATTTCTAGCCAAAGCAGAAAAAAACTATAGGTTTTTGAAATTTCTCTTTCTCAGTCAACAACAGGAAATCACTTTATAATGCAAATATAAATTATTTTAAGCAAGGTCTAATTTTAAAATATCATTTTTTATCTTGTTAGTGAAAATTGTGCCATTTACCTTCTGAATTCAAAAAATCCTCAAATGTTGAAATTTAAACCAATGCCTGCAAACTAACTCCATTCAGTTATCAAATACCATATTTTTTATTAGTCATAAGCCTCGTTACATGTCAGTAATAACAAATGGCATTGTGTTCTCTTATTAAAAAAAACCAATTTGATAGCAACATGAATTAAAAGTTAGAATAGACAGTTATTCATAAGACATCAATAACCACTTTTTAAAATCAAAATATGTGGTGAGAATTTTTTTGAAACTGAGTTGATTATATAACATTTTAATCTGATGTCAAATGCCATTGTTAAAGAGTTTCATGAATACTACTCCTAAAACCCAAGAGGAAAGACTGTTCTAGTTTCTTCAAGACTCCTAATATGTGGGAGAGAATTCCCTCTTGTGAGTTCCTACCATACCCATGATGATTTGATTCATATTTTTATAATCAGTGGTTCTGACTTCTCATAAGTTTGTTGGTTACAGCACTGAACTAATGATTTGCAAATTCATTCAGTTTTCATATGGTCCTGATTCCACAGACCTATTTTACGGTAACAGGCTGTCAATGTAACCCAGGCCAGTTATTGCACAGCTATCATGTATACCACTGCAACCTCAGCACCTAGCACAGGATCTGACACAGCCAGGGAGAGGGGTAATTGGAGGTAGTCAAATAATGCTTAAGAGAGGGATACCACTAAAGTCAAAGTGTCTGGGTTCACATCCTAGGATTGCCCTTCTGACTCTGTGTCCTTAAACAAATTACTTAGATACAGTTATAAAATGGTTTTATGTTTGTAATTATTGCATGGGATTAAATGAGGCACTACATGTATTTCGCAGTGACCTTTTTATGTTATACATTAAATTTTAAAAAGGAAACAAATAACTGAGGATGGCTTATACATAATGCCACATACTTTCACCCAAATGCATTATGAACTATCTCTATGTTCTATTCTTAAAAGTTCTTCTACTACAGTTTTAAGGAATCATAAGTAGCATGATCATGCATACTATGGTTTGCAATTCACCATGCTTTTTTTTCTGACAAGTACTGAAAAAAACTCTTTAATAAGATTTTCATAAGTACAATTAAGTACAGTGATATTTATAAATGCCTATTCTGCAAGAGTTTCTAAAATGGAATTGGGTATAAACATATTCTAGAAAAGTAATCTCTTCAAATTCTATCATTCTGTTCCTATTAAAATGATCAGTGATGGTATAATAAAACTTTTGTCAAGAATAAAAGATTGCCATAAAAAATCCTTGTGATAAGAGCTAGAATAAGAGAAATGTAGCCGATTCAGTCACATTAAAGAGATAAAAGACAGTGGAGTCAATTTGAACAATGATAGTAGATCATGATTTATATTAAAGACTTTTTCAATTAATGGAATATTCTGTTTGTTTTCCAGTGAACAATGCTATGTATTTGAAACAGTAGCATCTGTTCTCATATGATAATATATGAAAGATGGGAAATTAATTTGTCTTTAACCGTGTGCTATAAACATATTAGTTATGAACTCAAAGAATCATGAAACATTATTTCAACTGAAGTGGAATCAGATCTAAGTTTGTTAATGTTATTCATGCTATATTAAATATAGGATAACAAGAACAAGTTTAAGACCTGAAACATTTTTTTAGGGATTCTTTGGGATAAGACTGCTTATATATAATGTCATAAACAAATTACATAGTTATAAAACAGCATAGACTTTGTAATATGACAGACTGAGTCTTGCAATTTATTACTTTTCTGATCTGGACAAGTTACTTGAACTTTTTACATCTAATCTCATCTATAAAATGGATAGAAATTTACCTGCTTAAAGGAGACAGAATTTTATCTAACAGAGGAGGTCATCTACTCAAAGAGTTTAGACTAGAACCTAACTTTGTGTCATATAAGGAAGTGTAAGTTCCTTTCTTTCATCCTGCCATTCTTTTCTAAAATGTATATGACTTTATGAATAGTTTTACCTTTTTTTGAAATTTAAACAATTAGGTGAAAGATTAAATCAGACTGTACTAATCAAAAGCATACACTTCTTTAAAATTGAGTTTCAGAGGTTAATATATATTATTGTAAACAATATTGCAAAAAGTAGCTACTTGATGAAAGGATTTATTTATTTTTGGCTGCAGTGGGTCTCCGTTGTTGCACACAGGCTTTCTCTAGTTGCGGTGAGCGTGTCCCCTGCATTGGCAGGCGGATTCTTAACCACTGCGCTAGCAGGGAAGTCCTGAAAGGATTTAAATATTTGCTTATTTTATGCTATATGATCTCTTCTCTTACGGTCTATATCCCCCTTATTTAAAGAATATTTACAAAGCTTGAAAACAGAAAAAAATAACTGGTTAAAGATGAATCTCTTGTGCATGCCAGGCATGTTTTTAACTCTTCTCTCTGCCTGGACTGTGCTTCCCTCTTATATCTGCAAGGCTAATTCCTTCTCTTTCTTTAGGCTTTCATTCAAAAGTCACTTTTTCAGTGAAGCCTTCCACATATCACCTTATTTAAAATTCCAGGATACTCTCTCATTGGTTTTTCTCCTTGGTACATACTACTATAACATATTATATAATATACTTAATTATCTTAGAGGAAGATTTCATCGAAGAAAAGAGACCTGGAAAAGGAGAAAAAAATTTTGAAATATATGAAAATGGCTAAGGCAAGACCTTATACTGGAATAGGATACAATTGAGATTTAGAAGAGGAAAGGAATAATGATGATAAGGAAGACACTTCACTAGTCTTGAAATGCGACATGAGAAACAGGGATTTCATATGGAGATCTTGAGAGTGTTATTGGATGGTTGTAGGCAGTGAGAATTCAAAACACTAAGAAGGTGAGCTTTACTGCTTACTGAGTTTATCAGGGAAGGAGATAGACATCTTAAAGGGAAACTGCCAAAATATGCCAGTAACAGTTGCATCACTCTGAACAATACTATAACACTTCTGGCATTACATGCTGATAACTGCTTATCTAAAGGGAAGAATATATATATATATATATATATATATATATGTATTTTTCTATATCATAATTTCTTAATTAGATGAACAATAAGTAACTAAATATATAGCTTAAGGAACTTTATTCATTTTCATTCTTTTATACTTTAAGGAAAGTATAGAATTAAAGTTTCAAAATAATTTTTAACTCAGAAAAACACTCTCCTGATGTATTTTATTGGATTAAATTTAAATCCACATGTATATCAGAACATACAATAAGCATTTTAGATGTTTCCAATTTCTTAACTTTAATAGCATCTGTGCTATACTGGAGACTTTCTGACCCCATAATTTCTTTACATGAAGATTCATAATCCTTTCTATGAAAATGAAATTGTTGTCACAGACACGTGAAATGTTCAACTTAGATTAATTCTCTGTATTTTCTTCATATGAAAATTTTCCTTATTTAATAACAATACAGACTGTATGTTGAGATATTAAACATAACAATTTTAAAATGCATATTACATTTTTCATCTTAGTGTGCATATGCTATTTCTTTGATATCAAAAGAAACAGTTACAAAGAAAGTCATTATGAAAATGGCTACTCTACATATATTTTCCCAAAATGTATTATAACTTTTATCTTTCCTGCTACCTTAGAGAAAAGAGTGTTTTATGATATTTCCCCAATATTCTATAGCAAGTACTTTTTTCCCATTTACTTTTAGGAATGCAGTAGAAACTAAAGGTTCAGAGAGTACAGCTGTTATTATAACCACTTGTTGAAACTCTGATTTTCTCACCTATTATTGGTGCTATGGGCCAAATTGGCCTCTCCCTCCCCAGTAGTCATTTGCTGAAGTCCTAACCCCTCAATGTGACTGTATTTGGACCCAGGCCTATAAGGAGTATAAGGAAGTAACAGATTAAATGAGGTCATTAGTGTGGGGCCCTGATCCCTTAGAATTACATCCCTTAGAATAGTGATTTTATAAAAAAAAACACACCAGAGAGAGAGCTCTTTCTCTCTCTCTCTCCACCATGTGAGGACAGAACAATAAGACTACAAGAAGCCAGGAAGAGAACTTTCACCAGAAAGCAACCATACTAGCATATTTATCTTGTACTTCCAGCTTCCAGAGGTTGCTTCATTGCAACGTCTCAATCTATTTATCATTTTGTACTGGACATCTTCTTTCCTAATGAAATATTGAGTATGATTCTAAATGAAATCAATATAGCCCATATTAAAATTAAAAGTTGGTTTTCCACATAATTTTTTTTGTAATAACAAGAGTTTGTCCTACTAAATGCACACTGTTTTCTTTTAGAGATACTAAATGGTGGTAAGGGAATTTTATGGGTCAATAAGGTTGCTGTTTCCCACCCAATACTCCAGACTGAAAAGACATCTCTCCCCTCAGCAAACCAAGCAAACAGCCTGTTTGCCACGCCTCTTACTTGAATGACCCAAATTGTTTTCCAGCATCAGATTGTGAGTATAGAGATAGAATAGGAAGGAAGGTAAGCGTAGAAAAAGTAATTGCCTCGGAAAGCTCATTTAGACTGTGGGTATAAGTACATAATCAACATTCTTTGAAGGCCTTACACCTATTCTCATTCACTTCTTTATTCCACCTTCTTTATGTCACTCTAGGCCATCATCAGTTACTGCTTGTACTAACTATAGCTTCTACTAGTATCTCTTCCTCTAATCTTTACCAAACTTCCATTCATCCCTCAAATATCCATTTAAGCACTACTTCTGGTAGAAGCCTTCCTGGAGAGGACAAGCACACACACACACCATACACATACTCAAAGGCAGGTGCTCATGACAATTTCTTACCTAGCACTTTGCACTACTGAATACTTAACATTCTCAGCTGCAATTAATATCGGCCTTCTCTGAAAGACCATGACTGTATCTTCCTGATCACTCTGTCCTTAGTGATTAGCTAAGAGCCAGGCATATAGTTGACACTTTATAATACAGTATTCATGATTCACTCATTGAATGAATTAATAAAACAAATTTGTGGAGGAGAATGGGGGTACAAACAGTAATAGCTCCACATTCTATGCATGAGGGCTTAGTGGTGAACTGTTGTCTCAGAAATGAGTAGAAATTCAACAGGAACTCTAATGAGTTGTACGATCATAAGAGAGCAGTTTTAAGAGTCAATTTCATGTGTTTACAGGAACAAATGAAAGATACTGGAACAGTGCAAAGCCCTCTCATATTATTTCAAAGCACTGACATGGGACCTGCATAATTTGAAAATGTTTATATTTTTCTAGCAACTGATATGAGTAAAAGCCTAGAGTAATTGTGTGAAAAATACAAATATAAATGCATTCATTCAATTTCTCAAGTAAATATATTTTTGCTGAGCAAATGGCAAGATTTCCTTAAAGCAGGATGATAGGAGGGGAAGGGCAGGGAGGGACAGATTGGGAGTTTGGGATTGACATGTACATACTGCTATATTTAAAATGAATAACCAACAAGGACCTAGAATATAGCACAGGGAATTCTGCTCAATATCACGTAACAACCTAAATGGGAAAATAATTTGAAAAAGAATAGATACATGTATACGTATAACTAAATCACTTTGCTGTACACCTGAAACTATCACAATATTGTTAATCAATTATACTCCAATATAAAATAAAAAGTTAAAAAAAAGGGAAGATAGGGATAATCATTAGCCTCCAACTTGCTTGATACTGTAACTTCATAACCATATTTAGTAAAATCTACAGGTTTTTTAATTGCTTTCCATTTTAAGTATTAACTGTTTTCCTCAGAACTTCAAATAAGGTCTCCAGACCAGAAGGCCATGGACGTGGCCTATCAACAAAGAATTAAGTTTTTTGAGAGTTTTTTCATGAATCAGTGTTGAATTCTGTCAAATGCTTTCCTGCATCTACTGAGATTATTGTATAATTTTTATCCTTTATTTCATTAATGTGGTATATCATATTGATTGATTTGTAGATGTTGAACCATCCTTATATCCCTGGAATAAATTTCACTTGGTCATGGTGAATGATCCTTTTAATGTATTGTTGAATTTTTTTCCTAATATTTTGTTGAGGATTTTAGCATCTGTGTTCACCAAGGATATTAGCCTATAATTTTCTTGTGGTGTACTTGTCTGGATTTGGATCAGGGAAATGCTGGCCTTGCTAAATTAGTTTGGAAATGTTCCCTCCTTTTCTATTTCTGAAAGAGTTTGAGAAGGACTGCTATGGATAGAAACTCATGCAGGGTTTCTATGTCATAGTCTGGAAGTAGATTTCTTCTTGTATTATGTTGAGGTACATCCCCTCTACACCCAGTTTGTCACTGCCCTCCATTGATACCAGACAGTCTGGGTCTGCCACAAGTGTGATTCCCAGCTCTGGGACACAACTGTGCACTTTGGGAATAGGGGGAACCTGGGGAAGCCTCCAAACTCGGAGTTGGCAACCAACACTGCAGCAAGGCAGACACAATCCTGTGTTTAGGTTCCAGCTTAAAGATTCTAAAAATATATCCTTGCCTCTAGGGTTTGACTAAGCCTTCTAGCTGGAGGTCAATGCTCTATATTGTGAACCTTCAGTGGACCCTGAAGGATGACTGGGCTGCCCTGAAACTTCATGGGAAATGTGATGACATCATGCAGCTCTCTTGGGCAAGCTGAGCCTGGAGATCTCCTTCTACAGCAGGTGGCAAAACTCCATCTTCTGCCAGACAACTGCCCTGTATGTGGATGAAGAAGAAGTTGTACAGAAGCAGAGAGGAGGCTCTGCCTGGGGAACAGGGCCCCCCACCTGTCAGCCCCCATTCTAGGGAGCTAGTTTGGCAGAGGCTGCACCAAATGCACAAAAAGAAAGAAAGTAACATAACCTCATGTTTGATGAAGAAAAACAATGGGAAATTTCCATATGGCAAGAACTATCATTCACAGGCAAGTATTATCTTGAAGCCCAGGGTTACCCTCATAGGATCTACTAAGAAATCTTTGAGGGTGACACTACCATTGTGATGTTTTAAGTTACTTGTCTCTGCTTGTAGAGAAACCCGTTGCACTGCTATGATTGTCCTCTGATATGGGTTTGACTGTTGAAGACACTTCCCACCTATGTAGGCTCTATAAAAGGAGGTAGCTGTGACACCTTTCTGTGAGAAGACAACACAGGAGTTTATTCCAGACCTGGCTGGCCAAGAGGAGCACATTAATCATTCACTGGGCTAGTCTCAGGAACTTCAATGTTATTTCTACTACTTCTTGTTAAAAATGTTAACTTTATAGAAAATTATTTTCTGTATTTGGTATGTGACAAAGGGTTGGTTTTGAGTCTTGGCTCTAAGCAGATCTTTTTATTCTTCTTAAACATTTCTGCACTGTCAGAAAAAAAAAAAAAAAAAAAAAGTGTAGAGCATACCTCTCTATACCAAGCTGGGAATAGAATGAATACTTCAACATAATAAAAACCATATGACAAGCCTGCAGTTAATATCATTTTTAATAGTGAAAAGCTGGAAGCTTTTCCTCCAAGATAAGGAAAAAGAAAAGATGTATGCTCTTGCCACTTTTATTCAACATAGTACTGGATTTATGAGCCGGAGCAATTAGGCAACACAGAGAAACAAAAGAAATCTAAATTGGAAAGGAAGAACTAAAACTGTTTCTATTTGCAGATGACATGATACTGCATGTAGAGAAAACACTAAAGACTCCACACACACACACACACACACACACACACACACACACACACACAAAATAGTAGAACTAATCAACAAATTCACTAAAGTTGAAGGAGACAAGATAAATATATAGAAATCAGTTGTATTTCTATACACCAATAATAAATTATCAGAAAGATAAATTAAGAAAACAACCCCATTTATAATTGCAGCAAAAAGAATAAAATACCTAGGAATAAATTTAACCAAGGTGGTGAAAAACTTGTTTACTGAAAACTGTAAGACATTGATGAAGAAATCGAAAAAGACTCAAATTAATGTAAAGATATTCCACACTTGTGGATTAGAATTAATATTGTTAAAACATCCACACTACCCAAAACAATCTACAGATTCAAACATAGATGAGGATAACAATCTCAATCAAAATTCCAATGGTATTTTTCACAGAAATAGAACAAACAATTCTAAAATTTATATGGAACCACAAAAGACCCCGAATAGCAAACGCAATCTTGAGAAAGAAGAACAAAGCTAGAGGCATCGTACTCCCTAATTTCAAACTACACTACAAAGCTATAGTAATCAAAGCAATATGGTATTGGTATAAAAACAGTTACATAGATCAATGTAACAGACTAGAGACTCCAGAAATAAGCCCACACATAAACTGTCAATAAATTTATGATAAAGGAGCCAAGAATATAAAATGGGAAATAGATAATCTCTTCAATAAATGGTATTGGGAAAACTGAAAAGCCACATGAAAAAGAATGAAACTAGACCCCTATCTTACATCACACACAAAAATCAACTCAAAATGGCTTAAAGATTTGAATGTAAGGCCTCAAACCATAAAACTCCTAGAAAAAAGCATAGAGGGTAAGTTCCTTGACATTAGTCTAAGCAATGAGTTTTTGATTTGACACCCAAAGCAAAGACAACAAAAATAAACAAGTAAGACTACATCAAACTAAAAAACTTCTGCATAGCAAAGAAAACAAACAACAAAATAAAAAGATTACTGAATGGGAGAAAAATATCAGCAAACATGTAAGTGATAAGGGGTTAATATCCAAAATATATAAAGAATTAATGCAGTTCAATAGAAAAACAAAACAAAAACAGACAGTCCAATTAAAAAATGGGCAAATGATCTGAATAGGCATTTTTTTTCCAAAAAAGACATATGAATGGCCAACAGGTACATGAAAAGGTGCCCAATAACACTAATCACCAGGAAAACACAAATCAAAACCACAATGAGATATCACCTCACTGAAACCTGTAACACATGTTGATGAAGATGAGAAAAGGGAACTCTTGTACACTGTTGGTGAGAATGTAAATTGGTTCAGCCTGTCTGGAAAGTAATATGGAGATTCTTCAAAATATTAAAAATAGAACTACCATAGGATCCAGCAATTCCACTTCTGGCTATATATCATAAGGAAATGAAAACAAGTTATCTGCACTCCCATGTTCCCTGCAGCATTATTCACAATTGCCAAGATATGGAAGCCACTATGTGTCCATCAATGGGTGAATAGATAAAGAAGATAGGTAGAGTCAGCAGCCATCTTGGTTATCAGATTGGCTGTCGCAGTATCACAGAGCTTGTGTTCAAATAACCCTCATTTACTAAATAACAGCACCAAAACACTAGAATAGTGATTCTGGTAATTCGAATACGTCAAAAAGAAGTTGTAAAGTGCTTCCTTTAAGTGAAAAGGTGAGGTAATAAGGAAACAGAAATAATATGACACGGTTGCTAAGACCTAAGGAGTTTCCTACCCAAAAACTCTGAATGAAGCTTATAGTTTCTCTTCTGATCAGGGTGGCTGTGGGGCTGACAGGGTCTTGGTGCTCTGGCCAGGTGTCAGACCTGTGTCCCTGAGGTGGGAGAGCCGAGTTCAGGACATTGGTGCAGCAGAGACCTCCTGGTTCCATGTAATATCAAATGGCGAAAGATCTCCCAGAGACCTTCATCTCAATGCTAAGATCTGGCTCCACTCAACAACCAGCAAGCTCCAGTGCTGGACACCCTATGCCAAATGACTAGCAAGACAGGAACACAACAGCATCCATTAAAAGAGAGGCAGCCTAAAATAATAATAAGGTCACAGACACCCCAAAACACACCAGCAGATGCAGTCCTGCCCACCAGAAAGACAAGATCGAGCCTCATGCAACAGAATACAGGCACCAGTCCCCTCCACCAGGAAGCCTACACAACCCACTGAATCAACCTTAGCCACTGGGGGCAGACAACAAAAACAACAGGAACTACGAACATGCAGCCTGCAAAAAGGAGACCCAAAACACACTAAGTTAAGCAAAATGAGAAGACAGAGAAACACACAGCACATGAAGGAGCAAGGTAAAAACCCACCAGCTCAAACAAATAAGAGGAAATAGGCAGTCTACCTTAAAAAGAATTAAGGGTAATGATAGTAAAGATGATCCAAAATCTTGGAAATAGAATGGAGAAAATACAGGAAACATTTAACAAGGACCTAGGAGAACAAAAGAGCAAACAAACAATGATGAACAACACAATAAATGAAATATAAAATTCTCAGGAAGGAATCAATAGCAGAATAACTGAGGCAGAAGAACATATAAGTGACCTGGAAGATAAAAGAGTGGAAATAACTACCACAGAGCACAATAAAGAAAAAAGAATGAAAAGAATTGAGGACAGTCTCAGAGACCTCAGGGACAACATTAAATTCACCAACATTCGACTTATAGGGGTCCCAGAAGAAGAAGAGAAAAAGAAAGGGAATGAGAAAATATTTGAAGAGATTATAGTTGAAAACTTCCCTAATATGGGAAAGGAAATAGTTAATCAAGTCCAGGAAGCACAGAGAGTCCCATACAGGATAAATCCACAGAGAAACACGCCAAGACACATATTAATCAAACTGTCAACTTAAATACAAAGAAAATATATTAAAAGCAGCAAGGGAAAAACAACAACTAACATACAAGGGAATCCCCATAAGGTTAACAGCTGATCTTTCAGCAGAAACTCTGCAAGCCAAGAGGGAGTGGCAGGACATATTTAAAGTGATGAAAGGAAAAAACCTACACGATTACTCTACTCAGCAAGGAACTCATTCAGATTTGATGGAGAAATTAAAACCTTTACAGACAAGCAAAAGCTAAGAGAATTCAGCACCACCAAATAATCTCTACAACAAATGCTAAAGGAACTTCTCTAGGCAGGAAACACAAGAGAAGGAAAACACCTACAATAACAAACCCCAAACAATTAAGAAAATGGTGATAGGGACATACATATTGATAACTACCTTATAGGTAAATGGATTAAATGATCCAACCAAAAGACATATACTGGCTGAATGCATACAAAAAAGAGACCCATATATATGCTGCCTACAAGAGACCCATTTCAGACCTAGGGACACATACAGACAGAAAGTAAGGGGATGAAAAAAGATATTCCACGCAAATCGAAATCAAAAGAAAGTTGGAATAACAGTCAGTCCTCATATCAGACAAAATAGACTTTAATATAAAGACTATTATACGAGACAAAGAAGGATACTACCTAATGATCAAGGGATCACTCCAAGAAAAAGATATACAATTGTAAATATTTATGCACCCAACATACGAGCAACTCAATACATAAGGCAAATTCTAACAGCCATAAATGGGGAAATTGACAGTAACACAATCATAGTGGGGACTTTAACACCCCACTTTCACCAACAGACAGATCATCCAAAATGAAAATAGATAAGGTAACACAAACTTTAAATGACAAATTGAACAATATGGACTTGATATTTATAGGCCATTCCATCCAAAAACAACAGAATACACTTTCTTCTCAAGTGTTCATGGAACATTCTCCAGGATAGATCATATCTTGGGTCACAAATCAAGCCTTTGTAAATTTAAGAAAATTGAAATCATATCAAGTATCTTTTCTGATGACTACACTATGAGATTAGACATCAATTGTAGGGAAAAATCTGTAAAAAATACAAACATATGGAGGCTAAACAATACATTACTAAATAACCAAGAGATCACTGAAGAAAACAAGGAGGAAATCAAAAAACACCTGGAAAAAAATGACAATGAAAACATGATGACCCAAAACCTATGGGATATAGCAAAAGCAGTTCTAAGAGGGAATTTTATAGCAATACAATCCTACCTCGAGAAACAAGAAACATCTCAAATAAACAGCCTTAGCTTACACCTAAAGCAATTAGAGAAAGAAGAACAGAAAACGCCAAAGTTAGCAGAAGGAAAGAAATCATAAAGATCAGATCAGAAATAAATGAAAAAGAAATGAAGGAAACAATAGCAAAGATCAATAAAACTAAAAGCTGGTTCTTTGAGAAGATAAAGAAAATTGATAAACCATTAGCAAGACTCATCAAGAAACAAAGGGAGAAGACTTAAATCAACAGAATTAGAAATGAAAAATAAGTAACAACTGACACTGCAGAAATACAATGGATAATGAGAGATTACTACAAGCAAATATATGCCAATAAAATGGACATCCTGGAAAAAATGGACAATTCTTAGAAAAGCACAACCTTCTGAGAGTGAACCAGGAAGAAATAGAAAATATGAACACACCAATCACAAGCATTGAAATTGAGACTGTGATTAAAAATCTTCCAAGAGACAAAAGCCCAGGACCAGATGGCTTCACATTGAATTCTATCAAACATTTAGAGAAGAGCTAACACCCATCCTTCTCAAACTTACAAAATGTAGCAGAGGGAGGAACACTCCCAAACTCATTCTATGAGGCCACCATTACCCTGATACCAAAACCAGACAAAGATGTCACAAAGTAAGGAAACTACAGGCCAATATCACTGATGAAAAAGGATGCAAAAATCCTCAACAGAATACTAGCAAGAAGAATCCAACAGCACATTAAAAGGATCATACACCATGATGAAGTGGGGTTTATCCCAAGAATGCAAGGATTCTTCAATATATGCAAATCTAACAATGTGATAAATCATATTAAGAAATTGAAGGAGAAAAACCATATGATCATCTCAATAGATGCAGAAAAAACTTTTTATAAAATTCAACACCGATTTATGATAAAAACCCTCCAGAATGTAGGAATTGAGGTATGTTGAGGAACCTACCTCAACATAATAAAGGACATATGCCATATGGCCATATGACATAAGGCCATATGACAAACCCACAGCCAACATCATTCTCAATGGTGAAAACTTGAAACCATTTCCTCCAAGATCAGGAACAAGACAAGGTTGCACACTCTCACCACTATTACTATTATTGAACATAGTTGTGGAAGTTTTAGCCACAGTCAACAGAGAAGAAAAATAAATAAAAGGAGTCCAAATCAGAAAAGCAGAAGTAAAGCTGTCACTGTTTGCAGATGACATGATACTATACATAGACAATCCTAAGGATGCTACCAGAAAACTACTAGAGCTAATCAATGAATTTGGTAAAGTAGCAGGGTACAAAATTAATTCACAGAAATCTCTTGCATTCCTATACACTAATGATGAAAAATCTGAAAGAGAAATTAAGGAAACACTGCCATTTACCATTGCAACAAAAGGAATAAAATACCTAGGACCAAACCTACATAAGGAAACAAAAGACCTGGATGCAGAAAACTATAAGACACTGATTCAAGAAATTAAAGATGATACAAATAAATGGAGAGATATACCATGTTCTTGGATTGGAAGAATCAACATTGTGAAAATGACCATAAAACCCAAAGCAATCTACAGATTCAATGCAATTCCTATCAAACTGTCAATGGCACTTTTCACAGAACTGGAACTAAAAATTTCACAATTTGTATGGAAACACAAAAGACCCCGAATAGCCAAAGCAATCTTGAGAAAAAAATAAATGGAGCTGGAGGAATCATTCTCCCAGACTTCAGACTATACTACAAAGTGACAGTAATCAAGACAGTATGGTACTGGCACAAAAAACAGAAATATAGATCAATGGAACAGGATAGAAAGCCCAGAGATAAACTCACACACCTATGGTCACCTTATTTTTGATAAAGGAGGCAAGAATATACAATGGAGAAAAGACAGCCTCTTTAATAAGTGGTGCTGGGAAAACTGGACAGCTACAGGTAAAAGAATGAAATTAGAACACTCCCTAACACCATACACAAAAATAAACTCAAAATAGATTAAAGACCTAAATGTAAGACCAGAAACTATAAAACTCTTAGAGGAAACATAGGCAGAACACTTTATGACATAGATCACAGCAAGATCCTTTTTGACCTACCCCCTAGAGAAATGGAAATAAAAACAAAAATAAATAAATGAAACCTAATGAAACTTAAAAGCTTTTGCACAGCAAAGGAAACCATAAACAAGACCAAAAGACAACCCTCAGAATGGGAGAAAATATTTACCAATGAACCAACTGACAAAGGATTAATCTCCAAAATTTACAAGCAGCTCATTCTGCTCAATATCAAAAAAACAAACAACCCAATCCAAAAATGGGCAGAAGACCTAAATAGACATTTCTCCAAAGATAAACAGATTGCCAACAAATACATGAAAGAATGCTCAACTTCATTAATCATTAGAGAAATGCAAATCAAAACTACAATGAGGTTATCACCTCACATCAGTCAGAATGGCCATCATCAAAAAATATAGAAACAATAAATTCTGGAGAGGGTGTGGAGAAAAGGGAACCCTATGCACTGTTGGTGGGAATGTAGATTGATACAGCCACTATGGAGAACAGTATGGAGGATCCTTAAAAAAACTAAAAATAGAACCCAGCAATCCCACTACAGAGCATATACACTGAGAAAACCATAATTCAAAAAGAGTCATGTACAACAATGTTCATTGCAGCTCTATTTACAATAGCCAGGACATGCAAACAACCTAAGTGTCCATCAACAGATGAATGGATAAAGATGTGGCACATATATACAATGGAATATTACTCATGTAAAATAGAAACAAAATTGAGTTATTTGTAGTGAGGTGGATGGACCTAGAGCCTGTCATACAAAGTGAAGTAAGTCAGAAAGAGAAAAACAAATACTGTATGCTACCACATATATATGGAATGTAAGAAAAAAAAAAAAAAGTTTCTGAAGAACCTAGAGGCAGACAGGAAAAAAGACAGAGACATAGAGAATGAACTTGAGGACACGGGAAGGGGGAAGGGTAAGCTGGAACGAAGTGAGAGAGTGGCATGGACATATATACACTACCAAATGTAAAATAGCTAGTGGGAAGCAGCCACATAGCACAGGGAGATCAGCTCGGTGCTTTGTGACCACCTAGAGGAGTGGGATAGGGAGGGTGGGAAGGAGATGCAAGAGGGAGGAGATATGGGGATATATGTATACGTATAGCTGATTTTCTTTGTTATACAGCAGAAACTAACACACTATTGTAAAGCAATTATACTCCAATAAAGATGCTATTTTTTAAAAAGAAGTTATGGTATATATTCAAAATGATATACTATTCAGCCACAAGAAAGAAATCCTGATTTGCGACAACACATATGGACTTTGAGAGTGCTATGCTAAGTGAAATCAGACAGAGAAAATCAAGTACTGCATGATATTAATTATGTGTGGAATTTTAAAACGTCAAAATCTTAGAAGCAAAAATATAAAAGTATTTGGCCAGGGACTGGGAGTTGGGAGAAACAGGTTGGTAAAAGGGTCCCAACTATCAGCGGTAAGATGAATAAGGTCAGAGGATCTAGTGTAAAACATGGTGAGTAGAGGTGATAAGATGAAATTGTGTAACAAAATCGATAAGAGAGTAGAACTTTAATGTTTTTGCAAACACACACACACAATAAATACGTGAAGTGATGGATGTGTTAATTAGCTAGATGGGAGAAATATTTTCACAATGTATGCATATATCAAATCACCATGATGTACAGTTTAAATATTGTATGATTTTATATGTCAATTAAATCTCAATAACACTGAATTTTTTTTTAAGATTTAAAAAAACTGAACATTATGGAGTAATCTAAATTCATTAATCAAGGCTTTTGTTTTCATATTAGTTGGTGCAATATTGTCAGTAAATCAGTAAAATAAAAATTTAAATCATATAGAGGCTTTGTTCAATTAATATCTGAGATAAACCAAAAATGATGTTTTTATCATTTTTAATCTCAGAAGTAATGTCTTTAAAATGAACATAGTTGAATCTGGAGAGAGAATATTTTTGTTGAAATATGCAGAGCTGAGGTCTTCCTCAGTTTAAAGTACAGAGTTATGTATAAATAAACTATTTTATTATCTCAATATCTCCATTAGGCATTTTTAAACGGATAAACATGTAACATCTAAAAGAAATATCTGATATGTCAACAGTGTTGCTTTAATTTGAAGAAAGCCTCTTTCTTCCTAGAAGCTCTGCTGTGTCATCTCTAACAGTTGATTGACTGTTATCCTTAAACTCATAGTTTTGTTCTTTGAATGCATCAGAATTTTCTTACATGATCTTTATGCTGTCATATCTTAGGTGTGAGGTTATGATTAAAAATTCAGAGAATTCAGATTTCCTTTGGAGTTTGTAGGTTAACCTATTTGTTATACAAAAGGTCATACGAAAGTTGATTGATACTGTGGATTTTCTTCAAATCAAAGAGCCGATGTAAAGAGCGAGCTATGGTTAGTACTAAGGTGTTTTGATCTAAGTACAATTTTTCAGTCACACTGGCCTTTTCATTCTTAATCCTTACAAGTAGATACATGATAAATTTTAACTAATACCAACAGAAAATAGGTTATAAATTAAATATTTCAATTAACAGATAGTTTTTGTAAGTTATGGGTAACAATATTTTTAAGGCTTTAGCATAGTTTTGTCAATAGATCTTTCTGTGATAATGGAAATGTTTTATATATATATGGTGCCCCATATAGTAACCAAAATCCACCTGTAACTATTGAGTTCTTGAACTATGTCTACTGTAACTAAGAAATTGAATTTTTAAATTTATTTAATTTTACATAACTGAAACAAATAATTACATATGGCTAATGGATACTGTATCAGACAGCAAAATTTTAAAATATAGAAACACTGACTAAATTATCTTGAATAGTCACTGTACTTTATGGACATCATTATAAGATTGCTGATTGATATTTACAGTAATAAGATGATATTTAGAAACACAGTCTTTATGTTTCTGTAGAAACATATAACATATGTTCACATGCTCATGTCTCTATGACTGTATAGATATCGACTCAACTATATACACCAGACTCCTAATGCAAATAATGGTTCTGCATTTGAATAAAGGAATACTAAGAGCATTCGTTAATTGAATTTGCTGTCATATTTGTTTCAGGAATGTTGTTTATAGCATTACCTTTATAAAAATCCATGGAACAAAATTTTCATTTGTTCTTAATGCCAGGAAAAGCGATGAAGTAAATAATTTATCATACATCTCTCCTTTTTTTTTCTGGCTTCCAGGAAGATGAATCTAAATTTGTGTAGTCACTGATAACAAATTTCTAGATAATAAATTTACCACTGACTTTGAACTGAGTTTTCCTATTTTTATTTTCACGTGTCTTAGTTTTATCTATTTATTCCTCTTTTTACGAATCTTATTATACTTCATATAAGAAGGTATACAAATAGCCATAAGTACATAGGAAGTTCTAAATTTCATTAATAATTATGAAAATACATTTTCAAATCACAATGAGATATCACGACACATCTACAAGAATGGTGAATACTAAATAAACATGAAAGAAAGAAAGAAAGAAAGAAAGAAAGAAAGAAAGAAAGAAAGAAAGAAAGAAAGAAAGAAAGAAAGAAAGAAAGAAAGAAAGAAAGAAAGAAAGGAAGAAAGAGACAGAGAGGGAGGGAAGGAGGAAGGAAAGAATGAAGGAAGGAAGGAAGGAAGTGGGGAGGGAGGGAAGGAAAGCAAGGAAAGGAAGGGAAATTTGGCAATATCAAGGTTCAGCCAGAATGTCAAAACAAGAACAACTGAAATTCCCATACACTGCTGGTAGAAGTATAAATTTATATAAAGCTGAAAATACGCATACCTGTGACTCAATAATTCTAACTCTGATAGATAATATCAACAGAAATGCAACACGTGTGCACCAAAAAGCATGTACCAAATGTTCACTGCTCTATTATTTATAACAGCCACCATGCTGAACATGAACCACTTCATGTTCAACAATGGTAGAATTGATAAATAAATTATTTATTGTATATTCATAGAAATGATGCTACAAAGCAAGGAATATTATTGAATTACTTCTATCAAAAACATACTGTTGAGTGAGGGAATCCAGAAACAAAAGAATACATACTTTATGAATCCATTCATATAAACTTCAATCAGGCAAAATTTACCTTTGGTGTTAAAGTCAGGTTATGGTTACTTTTGGGGAAGAGAGGAATAGTGATTGGGTGAAAGCACAGAGAGATTTTTAGGGTGCTTGCATGTTTTGTTACCTGATTTGGGAGGTGATTAGACAGTGTATCTCATTTATGGAAATTCATAGAGATATACACTTAACATTTGAGCAATTTTCTGTCTGTATGTGACACAAAATAATCAAGTTTACCTTAAAAATTATATTACTTAACACGTATTTATGTGTCATAGTCCACATACTCTTAGAAGAGAGTCAATAAATAAATATATACATTGAAATAATTAGTGAGAAGTGGTAGACTGAAAAGCCTAAGGAAATTATTTTATCAAGGGCTAAAATTGCCATTTTTCATCATATAAACTCGTGGTGTGTATGGTGCACATTTTAGATATCATATTGTTTAAAGTGAATTATGATTTCTTAATATTTCTAACACATCATATATATTGTATTATAGTATGGAATAAAAATAAGAACATGAAAAGTAATAGTTTCAGAAATTCAGTTCACAAAACGTTAGTTTTTATGTTTTTATAGTAGTATTCTACTTTGAAGGTTAAAAGGGAAAGTCAGTCTTAGAAATATTACTTATCTTCAAGCTATGAAGTCACTAACAAGGACAAAACTATGTTAAAAAAAACCTGTGACAGAAATACTCGTTAGCAATTCGATATGGGTATAGTTTGCATATATTATAATTACCTAGTATTTATAAACTCTATATTAATTTTTACTTTTCTTTTGGCTATATGCCTGCTTTTCTTAAATTGATTTATTAATGTCCAAGGTTGCTGTGCAGTTTTATCCTTTTAGCAATAATAGATGCAATATATCACAAAAACAAATTTTTAAGAGAACATCATTAGAGTGATATAGCACTAGTAATAAACCCCTTCACACTTGGATGAACTTAAATCAGTTTCTCTTTATTGATTTTTAGTCATAACATAATTTTAAAGTTCAACTCAGTTAATAAAAAAAGATTTGCCTTAGTGTTATGGGCAAAATACTTGTGTTGTAAGTTCCCACTTCATTTGTGGAAGACTGGTATAGTTGTATCATATATAGAGCTTGGTTAGATATAGCAATGAGAAGATTATTTTATGATAATGTTTATGTGTAATATCTTTTCCTCCCTCTTTTATTGATATGAATCCTTCAACTCATCCTTATCATGATAGAATCCAATGACTACAAAGTGAACATTTATTTCCTCTTGCCTTCGATTTGTATATATTTGTGAGGGTGTGTGTGTGTGTGTGAAAGATGTTGTGAAGATAGTGAATCTGTTTAAATGATTCATTTTATCATGAGAATATTTTAATTATTTTTACTAATAATGTGATAATTTTCTTTAGAACACTATATGTTATTTCTTTATGTAGGATTGCCAGTCCTATATAGAGAGTAGACTGGTTTTCAATCTTGTAATTCATTCATTAAACTAGTTTCAAAAATCAATTAATCTAACCTTTTTTTTTTTGTGTGTGTGGTACGTGGGCCTCTCTAACCTGTTTTTAACACTTTGAATCACAGACTTTATGAAGGGTCTATTCCACCAGGAGAATTAGTATCTTCATCCAGAATTAAGTAATCAATTGTAAGTAAAAAGGTTTAAAAAAAAAAAATTAAGTTGCATATGAACACAAATAAGGATGTTAAAGTTTTCTTTATTGCTATTCTTCTTGTAAATTGTATATACCATAATGGTTCTCATTTTTCCCCACTGCAACATAACAAATTACATATACTACATGACTCCCTGGATTCATTCAGATATGGTTCACAGTATTTATAAAATGCTCAGTTATCTACCAATCCTTTCTGACCTTTAGTTTTTTTGCACAAGGAAACCAATCAGAATGCAAGACAGCAAAAGTTCACACTTTTATAACATATCCATTCCATATTTTTTAAAAAGTAAATTATTCACATATAAACTAAACTGCTTTAGTTTTAACATGTTATATAATATTTTTCACATGTATGTGTTAAGACTGTAAATCAAAACAGTTGGTCCATAACACGTTGAGCACACACTAAAGAGAAAGGCAGCATCAGACAATTAGCAATCAACGGCTTAAGGAAAATTAAAGGATAATGTTGTTATTAGCTTGAATGATAAAGTATAATTTTCATTGACCCTTGATTCTGACAGCAAGAAAGGCAATAGATACTTGCTCTATTCTGTAGCAGCCTAAAAAAGATAAGCTCTATATTTTAATGTATCTAGAGATAAAGGAGTCCTCTATGGAGTTGACCAGAGCCAAAATCCAAAATACATATACATCTCCAACATCTCTCTGTCACCACTCATCTAAGCTCCTGACATCTTTGCGAATTCAAATGTTATCTAACCTTTAAAAGTCAGTTTAAATGTGTTCACTCATTCAGCAAATATTTATTGAGCTAGGCATCCTGTATTAGAAATATAAAGGAAAAAATAAGACACAAAACTCCTTCTTCAGTTAAAAGGGCAGACAATCTAATTTGAAGCAGACATGGGAATAATTTGTTAGTATAGTAAAAACATGTCTACGGAGGGTGGTCAGGGTGAGGTTAAGCAGGCAACAAACATCTGAGTATGAATTTGTAAAGGAAAAAGAAGGGAGCTACCCCATTTCCTCACAGTGACAACCATGTTGTCATCAGAACACATCAAGAACTGTTAGAGGTAGTTTAACAGAGCCATTAAAACATAAGCTTCAGAATCATAAAGAACTAGGTTCAGATTCAACTGAAGACACCTGCCACGTTGCTAAGGTTGGATAATTTTCTTAATATACTTAAGCTTTCATATCTTAATCTATAAAATGACACTACTACAGTTTTTGTGAAGAGGGGATGAAATAATATGTGTAAAGCACCTAGGTCCTAGGACATAATCAATGCTCAATAAAGCACAGATTTCTTCTGCTGCACTTGCATCTGAATATAGTATTTTGAGCCAGTGTGCATCATGACCACAAAAAAAGATTAATGTCTACTTGTAAATAAACTAAGAAAAAGTTTATAAACTATTTGCTGAATGTCTAATACTATCTGCTTGCCTCTACATCACACAACATAATTATTAACAAAATTAACATAACAGAAATGAAATAGTTGTTTGCTGCAATATCGAAATGCATTGCTGATGAGATCTGCATTAGAAATATTGGCATAAAACCTTTTTTAAATTGCACATAAATACAGGACCTACTTTGAGTTTCATTTGGTAAAAATTTCAGTTCTGTGTGGCTTTAACTAATAACATCTGAAGTACAAATTAAAGTTTTTCTATACGGAGGCTTATCCAGAAAATTACAGGAAATTTAATCCTTCCATAATATATGAGAAAGAGAATTTTTTTCCCCCAAAACACTAACTCTATTCTTCTAACAGTAAAACATTATCTTGGCTACAGCATTCATCCTTTTGTCTATTTGTTTGTTTGCTTATTTATTTTAAGGACCCCAAGATGGTAAGCCAATAAGAAAACAGAGGGCAAAGTCAGGCCATGTTCTCATGAGATTTAAGTCTGTGAGAGAACATCTAGAATTAATAACGTGTGAACCTGGAGCTAGTCAACCAGCTAATTGCCTTCAACAATGTTCATCATTAATCCAGATATTGCCATTCTACTTTAGTTAAATATGGAATTTCACATTGGCAAGAGAGCGGCTACAGTACTACTCATATCTCACTAAAGGTTGACTGCCTTCTTCCACCATATGCCAATGGCTCATGCTGGCATATGTTAATATTGTGGTATATATGCTGGTAATCTAGGTTCACGTGCCTCGATGAAAGACCTACACAAATTTACACTTAATATGTAGAATGAGATATTCAAAATTCTGAAATATAGTCATGTTCACTATTTTAAAAATCTCAACACCTTTTTTTTAAGCTCAGCGTATTTCCTAGAACTTTCATTCTGCAATGTTGTATGCCACTTTTTTAACCACTCAAGTGTAATCATCTCAAACAAACACACATGTACTCCCTGTGGAGTGCAGGAAACACACAGTATGAGTCCTACTAAAATCCACTCCTTTTTGTGATTTCAAAAATATTATAAAACAGTATTATTTTCTGACGTTAAAGAAGGGAGACTTTTAGAATCACAAAATCATGAAGGGTCAAGGTTTAGAAATTATATAGTCCAACCCCTTAATGTTTAAAACAAGAAGAATCAGACTCAAAGAATTTATGACCTTAAACAACTGGTCAGTGATGAAGCTAAGACCGTTTCTTATTTTGTCCTCTTACATTATTGTACTTCCAAAAAGTATATACATATAAACTACAAATGGTAGGGTAGGGTTTTCATGAAGCTTTTTCATAGCAGTCAGTAAAAAGGTGACACAGTCACCTTTATATTGTAATTCTGATACACACACATATACATAACACTTTTAAAAGCTAAATAAGCCTGTCAAAAAGATCTAAAATATAACATTCTTCAGAATCTCTCAATAGATATTCTTCAATAAATTAAAGATTATGTCTTTAGCAATTCCCTCAGTTTGAGATTGACAAGATATGTTGTGATTCCAAGGAGTCCACTTTTTTAATCACATTTTTTCTATTTGTGTTGGTTAGATTCAGAATAGCTATGTTTGAAGGAAAGAGTAAGAATTTAATTATTTATACTAGCCTTGCCTGAAGCATTCTTCTACCACTTACTGACCCTCCCTAGAAGCTATAAAGACCCAATGGGCAACTATATCATATATCTCCCTTGTTCTGATCATTCATCCTTGAAATTATGCATCCTTCACTCCTTTACCTTCTAAAGAGTGGTATGAATTTTGTATGTAGCCAAACTAACCATATGACACACCCTTAGGAACAAAATGGAAGTCTGTACAAACTCTCCAGTTCTGTCAATGAAAACAGCCTTTTATTATAAAGTGACAGTTTTATAACTTCAAAAATGGGCTTTCATTGTTATACAATACTTAATTCAGGAATAATATATATATATATTTAATCAACTTGACAAAAAAACAAAATGAGAATTTTTCATCAGCATTGTCAGAGGTAAAGGAACCTTCCATGGTGAAAGAAGTAGAAAACCTATTTCAACTATTGCAGTACCTTAAGGATGAAGAAAATAGTTTTAATTTTGGATAATCACTTTTGTAGCATTTCAAAGATCAGGAATCTTGCTTATTAAAACAGAATGTAGTCGTTACAATGTAAAGTCCTTAGGCAATGAGAAATGCAGCAAAATATTTTTCTCCTTTTATAGCTGGATCAGTATTCTTGAGTGTGTGTGTGTGTGTGTGTGTGTGTGTGTGTGTATACACACTGAGTCCCTTTCACCTACTATTTTTCATATTTGCTACAAATTCTTCAATGTCACAGGAGACTGAAAGACCTCAATTAAATCCAAACACATAAATACACCATCTAGTTGATACAGACATACACACAAAAAATCTTTTTATTCACCATTCCGAATAACAGCATTGCTTTGCCCTAGTGATAAAACCAGAGATTTGCCTTTGTTTCCTAGCCTAAGAGTTAATTTAGAGATATTTTAACAGAAGATAATGAATAGGGACATACTGTTTCCTAGACTCTTTGCTCCTGAAATAATACATACTGAGTGCCATCTGAGTACCCTAGTATAACTCTAGCTCTCATCTTGTTGGAGATGACAACAAAGAATGTGCTGACGGTGATCAACTCCTTTTGCTAAAAGGTCTTTGCAAGTATTTTTCCCTCTGTCTGGAAGGTGCATGTCTCCCCATCAAATCCAATTAATGTTTCCTTATTCTTCAGTTTTTAGTCAAATAGTAACTTTGGGGGAGAAGTCTTCCTGACCTCCTTTATCAGGTTAGATCCCCCAATTATATATTCTATGTACCTCTACACTTATCCTATTGTTATTTGTGTTTTTGATCAGTTAATATCTCAATCCCCCTACTATGCTGTAAGCTGCATGAAGACAAAAATCCTATCTATTTTTGCCAATTTTGTGTCTGGTTTCTAGCAAAGGATGTGATACTAAAAAGTATTCCATATATTTCTTTTGAAACATATTAATGATTCAATTCCAGACTTTCTTGTTATCTGAACCAGTTTATAGTAGACTTCGATACTACCTCTCTGCTTGTTAATAACTGAAGAAACAATTGTATTTCATGCTCTGGTTGAACCATGGATCAGGAAACAGGAGCTATATTTGAGTGGCAGTCTCTAGTTTGCAAATATATACAACTGAGTATAAAAACTTCTTGGGGTTGATGGGGTCAGGGGCCATCTAACAGCAATTCAGATGTTAGCTGCTGGAATCAATACAAAAGAGCATATGTTCCTGAGACTCAGGAAATTACTAAGCATTAAATGAATATATAACTTCAATTAATGTGCAAGGCATTCCTTTTGTAATAAGGATATGTTTGGTGAAAATTTACCCAGAGAGAGAGAGAGAGAAGAAATTAGTCACTTAATGTGGCCATAGTCAGGTTTCCAGATACAGACCTCTCAATGAGCTTCAGAAAAATGCAAATTCTTTCATCCAATAGCTTCATTTATGACAGACACACAGACACACATACTCTATCACTTAACATTCACATTTAAAGGTGCTTTCCCAGCTTCCACGAATATCTGTTAAACAAAGAGGTAAAAACAATCTATAGCTGTCACAACACAAAAAGAACCTGTTAAAATATTCCTGTAAAAATAATAATTAATTTGAAAAATCTTATTATTAAGTTTTATCATAAAATTCATTGATTCCTTAGTTTTCCTCTTCTATAGGAGAGACTTCTATGGCCACTATTCTTCAGCAGTCTGTGACCCTCCTCCAGCATCATCATTTAATTATACCCCACCAATGCTTGATCTATTACCTCTACTTCCTCCAAAAAGTGGTTATCTATCTCTTAATATCTGTAAAGAATATTATATGGTAT